>NC_137852.1:13415625-14863750 GCF_948465745.1 Chenopodium album
CATAGGATACCAAAAGGATCCCTCTGCTAGTCTAATTGCAGGATTAGTAAACTGAAAATTATGATTTGTAATCATATGCATAATGCTTCTGATGTACCTTTGCATTTAACGTTAATATTGCCATGCATTTAGATTGTCGTATAGGCTGTATTAGTTATTTAGTTTTACATTTCTCTTTTTTGCCCTTCCTGATCCATAAAACCGTTGAATATTTTGATAATCCATATACTTGAAATGATCTCATTTTTTTTTCCTGAACTTTGTTGCAGGCATGGTGGGGATGGAATCTCCGAGGATGACGGAGTAGATCACATGTAACCTGTACCACTTTACTTGTAGTTTATGTCAATCTTTGCGCTCCATATGCGAGTATCATTGTGATTAGTTTATCGAGGTAGTGAGTTTTATGATCTTATATATGGTGAATCTGCAATGTAATTCATTTCTTTCTATTTGTGTGGTTTTCCAATCTAATTCAGAATGTGTGGCCCTCTGCCTTTGAATTTATTGTAGCTCCTTTTCTGCGGGTTATTTTCTTGCAAGAGTTGAGCTCGTGATTATTGTATGAATGATTTGAGCTTCATTGATCTATTATATGCATTTGATAGGGTATAGTCACCGAAGGCAGCTCACAAAATAAACTTAGGCGACCATATCTAAGGTCATGCGAATTGCTGATATTACCCCTTTGTTATACCCCCGTCACTCTCACTTGACCCCTCCCTTTTGTCACAATTGGTAACTCCACTACAAGTCTACAACAACAACAAAAACATACTTCGTAGTAGTTTTCTAGATTCCACTCGGTGCAAAAACAACCAATGTTTGACAAGAAGTCAAGACAAGACTTTAATGAATACTTAATGAATTTCAACTTTTATTTGAACTAAGTTTAGTTAATATCCTTTGTACTAACATCTACAATAAGATTCAAAGTCACATTATACATAATCTACTAGTATATTATACTTTTAGTTTGCACATTTTCACTACTGATTTTTCGGTTGGTTGGCTTTACTCCTTGTGAAGGTGGTGTGTATGTTAGATACTGTTCATTGTGATAGGGGCTTAAACCGTAGATGCCTTCAGTAGGCAGCAATGTTTGCATTGAGCTTTCTACATAGTGCTAGTGTCTGCATTGTGCTTCACCACGAGGGCAACATCTTGCATTGGACACCTCTGCAGATGCCTCCACCATAGAGGTGGTGTGAAATGTAAACACTGCCAGTGTGGGAGTGTCCGCCCCCCCCCCCCCCCCCCCAACATTTTTCGATGTTGTTGAGTGTGAGGGAACGTGGTGGACAGGTGGCGGTGGCCAGCTGATGGTGGTTTGAATGAAGCGAGGAGAGGAAGTAAAGCCAGGTAGAGAAATGAGTGGGGTTGATGTATCAATGGAAGGTTATGGAGGGGTGGGTTAGGTTATGGTCATTATATTAAAAAATGGTGAAAAAGGAAAGGTATTTTGGTGGTTGTAAGCTGCAATGTGAATAAGAATTTGTTTGGTTCACATATGAATTAACCCACGGGGAGTTTGTGTTCACGGTATTCTTGTGAACTTTCTGCAAATGACTTACTTCCTCTGTTTCAAAATAAATGTCTCATTTTAACTTTTGCACTATTTACATATGCTATCTTGACCTCAATTTGTGCATTACATAATATTAAATATAGTCACGTAGGTACTTGTTAGAATCTTCTCAACGTGTACTTGTTAGAATCTTCTCAACGTGTAGTTTTCAAATATCAACTTTATTATAATTGTACTTGTTAATGATAATAAACATTGTTAGTCAAAATGTTTCGCGTTTATAAATCTAAGCTCCCTACCCCGTTGCTATTGCTTTAAGACTTGAGTGTTGTGTTAAACTTTTATAAATATTGTGCTTACTTTGTTTCAAAAAATCCCCACCAAACCAAGAGACCCTCAAAAGACGCCTTCAACTTGTCGTTTCCGCTTATGCCTGCTTCGAAGTATCGACCGTCACAAACCCCAACTCAACACCCGTTGTTGACGAGTGCTTTCTTGAGATACCTTTGGTCCGTGTTGCTATGTGCTCACGAACCTCTCTCGTTCTAAGCTTGCGTCCTTGTTGCTATTAGACAAGAGCGCGTCGCACGATTCGGTGTTAGAACTCTTGGACCGTGACAGTTGGTTAAATGTGTCGGTCAAAGTGGGGCATCAATTTTGAAACAGAGGGTACTATCCTTGTTTGGGTGGCACAAAGACATTTGCAATTAATAACAAAATTTTTAAGGAAGCTTGCTACTTCCTCCGTTTCTTTTTAGTTGACACGTTCCTTTAGTCACGTTTGTCAGTGCACTTATTCAATTATTAATATCTTTAATTATCAATAAGCAAAAATTGTGAAAGGTTGATATTTTGAAGTATATAACGTTACGAATCTAACAAGATCCCACATGACTATATTTTTCATTACGTATAAAGCACAAAATACGGTCAAAGGGAGGTGGATGAATAGTGCTGAAGTCAAAACGTGTCAACTAAAAAGAAACGGAGGTAGTATGTCATCTTCCACACCGCATGAGAATGTCAACTTCCTATGGAAGTTCGTTCTATCTCCTTGATTTCATGTCAACCAAAGATCACTATTCATTATTTATCTTGTTTTCAACCAAATAAGCACTAATTATATACTCGATCTTGTCAAGCCCAGCCTGATAAATGCCCAAGTTTGGGTAGATATTTTGGGCCTGGAATTCATGCTCGGCATGATGTTCAAAATAAATAAATAAATAAATAAATGGGATTGGACAGTCTAAAAAGTCAATTTTTAGTTAAAACTGTCATACGCATATTCTTAGGTGCACACTCATGCACCTAAAAATAGGTGTAACAACAACACAATATGAACATTAGCTTTTCAGAAAGTGAACATAGATGTTTTGGGTGTTTTTGTCCCTCGGGAGAGTTACAACTCGAAGACTGGTCCGGAGCGGCCTGTACCTGCAAGACAAACGGAGACACCTGTTGGTTGGTGCTCCGCCTCCGACGATCAAGTTAGTAACTTGAAAGGAGAGAAAGAGGTGCGGAAATTTAGGTGGGGATCTGCTAGGATTTCTAGGTCAGTTGTCTCTATCAAAGGGACAGTTTGTAGCAAAATGGAAAAACGTGCCCTCCAAAAGAGGGGAATCTCCCTATTTATAGGGTCCTTGGGATTTGTGCCCTTGATTAGGTGACAGAACCCTAATCAGTGATGGGCTGCGCCGCATTGCGGCTTTCTCGGGATTTGGGCCTGAAGGCCGACATTTTCCCCCCAAATATCCGGGATGACACGTGTCAAGCAGGGATAGGTCCATTTTGGACCATCCCCGGGCTGACACGTGTCGCCCTCTGATTGGGCCACATGGCGGGGTAAAATTACCCTAAACATTTGCCCCTCACAGATGTGACGTGGCACGCCACGTGGCATCTGTGACACGTGTCACTCTTTGAATGGTGGTAATTTTACCGCCAAAATTTTACTGTTCAACTTCTGGGTAAGTTACGGGAATACCCCTTCATTTACCCTCTTTATATAGCCGTTTACCCTCATATTTTTGGTACGTTTCACAAAAATTTTCAGAGTAAACTTAGAGAGATTCTTGAAAGAGAGAGCAGAAGTCATCCGTCTGAGTCAGACGCAAGCTAAAGGAAACTCAGTCGCACCAACACAGGCGGACCCGTCTACCTTCAGATCTCAAATCTAAAGGTACCGTCTCTGACTCTCTCAGCTCTTTTTTCATTTTACCGCTTGTATATAGGGGTGTACATGAACAGGACCGGACCTGAAAACCGACCTGACCCGGACCTGTTGGGACCGGACCTGACCCGGACCTGTAGATTCAGGTTCAGTCCCGGTCCTTGAAAATCAAGGTTTCCGGTCCCGGTCCGGATCAGGTCCAAACCCGGGGTTTTCAGGTCTGGACCTGAAACCCGTTAAATATGCGTTTTTTTTTTAAAAAAAAAAATCACAAATTTCAAAAGAAGTCAGTTTCACTTTAGAAAACCCACTAACCCTAACTCACTCCTCACTCACTCACTCTCTCTCAGCCGACACCACACCAACACGGCAACACCCACTCCCTCCAGACCACCGCCCAGGCGCCCAGACACCAGTCGGCAGTCGCCACTGCCCACCAGGCCACCAGACCTGCTGCGAGCCTGCGACAACACGCTGCATCACCGTACACCCTGCGAGTCTGCAATGAAACTGTAAGTTCTTTTTTTTTTAAAGTAAATCTAATTATAATTGAATTGGGTATTTTGTATTTCAATTGCTTATAAAGATTGTATGATATTTGCATGTTTGTAAGTTCTGTTTGAATTGTAAGTAATTATAATTGAATTGGGTATTTTGTATTTCAATTGCTTATAAAGATTGTATGATATTTGCATGATTGTAAGTTCTGTTTGAATTGTAAGTTCTGTTTTTTTTTTTTTTTTTTTTTAATTTAGACCTCTATGTGAAGCTGGACTATTTAGTTCTTCATTTTCTTCTGGTAATTTGGGTTTTTTTGGACCTCTATTTTTTTTTTTTAATTTCAATCTAATTATATCATGATATTTTTGAGGTTTTTGTAATTGTAAGTTCTTTCGAATTATGCATAATCTGTAAATAGGTCCATAAACAGGTCTATAAACAGGTCCAACAGGTTAATTATTTTCTTTTAAAAAAAACACAAAACAGGTCTATTCAGGTCTGGACCTGACCCGGACTTGCTGAATCAGGTCCGGTCCCCGGTCCTCAAAATTGGCTGATTCAGGTCCCGGTCCTAACAGGTTCGGTCCAGGTCCGGTCCGGTTTTGGACCGGTGTACAGCCCTACTTGTACATATTCCTTGCAATAAATGGATTCATCACCAACACACACGGCACAACCTAGGGTAGAATCCAGCCGTTCACCAGGGACGGCTGAGTCTAGGACTGGTAGTGCCGTCTCAGGGTGTTGGGACCACCCTCATGCTTGGATTCCGACCCTTTGCGCGTCTGTGCAGGACACAATGGCTCGGACAATGCAGACGACACGAGACCCAAATTATAGAAGCGAAGGCTCCAAGTTTGACGGCTGGAAGCACAGGTTCTACCTGTTGACGGCTCCCACCAGGCGGGAGAACTTTGAGCTCCGCCAATACAATAAGAAGCCCGACCTTTTGGGTCGGAAGTGTTGTCTTCCCCGGATCCCGGATGAGGACTTCGACAAAATAATTGAGGCTGATTTCTTCGGCCTCACAGACGCCACACTGTCAACCGGGGAGACAATAAAAGTCCCCAAGAACTGGATCCCTAAGAGCGCCTGGTTCAGGGACGAATGCTTTCTAGCCGGCTGCGGGCTAGGGCACATGTTTGACAGACGTATGCGCCTGAATAACTTCCGTCTGTAGTACTTTTGTGTCGGAAATATTTTTTGATAATGTTCTAACTGATTTCCCGTTTGTTTTTTTGCAGAAGAAGCATTAAACATGTTGCCTGAAGAGAAGACCCCCAGACGGTCCTCTGCGCAGATCCGCCGAGACTTGGCGGAGGCCCAGGCGCGGGAGCTGAAGGCCAAGGTAAACGCCTGACCATTTTGTGAATTTACTTTCAAAGTTTTCTTTCTTTGTCTGCTAACATTAAGTTGTTATTTTTTCAGGGAGGCAAAGTGGACAAGACGTTTGAGAAGACTCTCAAATGGGCTAGGGAGGAGACCACCGTCTCTAACCCCAGCAAGTCCTCCAAGAAGGCCGCCTCTACTGCAACTCCCGACGCCCCAGTCGGGAGACAAATGCGGATAGGGGGAGGAAGGAGAAAGTGACCGGCTCTCTTGGCCTTGAATTGGCCAACCCTCTTCCTGCAACCGGGGGGTTCTCAACGGCCGCCAGCGGCTCTCGCCTGGCCGGCTCTGCAGGTAAGAACCCTTTTGAATCCCCGCCTGAGCTGAGATGGCCGTTGCGAGTGAAATCACACTCCCAGCAGACGTCATCCTCAGACGGTTGGAACCAGATAGGCGCTGCTTTAGTATCTCAATCTAACACTGATTATGGTGCAGATCAATCTCCCCGTTGGCCAGACGTCTAAAAGCATGCCAAGGCCATGCTGGATGCTGTCAGCAAACGGGATAAGGATGCTATCCCGGGGATAGAGACGTTCAACCTTGAACGTATTCTGACCCTTCTGGCTGAGGTAGTATACTTAATCAATTTTTCAATAACTTTTTCCAAGTCTTTCCCCGCCTGCATTGTTAACCTTGTTTGTTTTTGCAGGCCTTGCTGCGAGTAGATGGGCTCAAGCGTCCTTACACCCGCAAACGGGAAGAGGTAAGACGGTCCAAGCAGGCCGCCACAAACGCCGATGATGTTGCTTTGTACTCCTGTATAGTTAATGATCTTAAAACTAAAGCAACCGAAATGACACAGGCGGCCCGGATTGCAGAGCTGGAGACGAGTCTGCAGGCGGCCAACAAAAAGACTGAGACTGCCGAGGCGGTCCAAAAACAGGCGGAAGTGGACCTCCCTAAACTCAGGGAGGACCTCAAGAAAGCCCAAGAGAGCCTCCAAACGCTTCAAGGAGTCTCTTCAGAGAATGCTGATATGAAGAGCAAAATTGCCAAGTTGGAGGAGGAGGCGGCCAAAGCTCAGGAGAACTTCCGAGCGACTCTCCAGGCGGAGCAAAACCGTCTGGTTGCTGAGATGGCCGCCGATAATGAGGCTATGATGAAGATCGCCTGGGACGCCTTGTATCCCAACAAAAATTATGGCGTCTGGGCTCTGGCTCACAAGTATGCTGACGAAGTTATATACTTGCGAGAGAAGGGTGAGCCAGAGCCTGAGTCCTTCCTCGCCTGGGCTGAAACTGAGCAACCTGAGCAACCGGAGCCTGAAGCCGAAGCTGAAGCTCCAGAGGTTGAGGTTCTTGAAGAAGAGGAGAGGAACCAGGAGGGGCCGCCTGCAGGGCAGTAGTTTCAGCGGCTGTGTGCCAAGTCTTCTTTTTTATTTTTTCTGCGGCAGTATGCCATTTGTTTTGCTTTTCCGGCCTGAGTGCCGAGTACATTTGTATCTTTACCGGCTGAGGAGCCGTGTTTATCAAACAATTTCTCTTTTCCGGACGGGGTCCGGATAACAATTAATCCATCACAGCCGTTTGGCTGGGTGGAAATTTAATGAATGCACCGACTGAGTCGGTTTTTATTACTTTGCGCTTGTGTTTGTCTTTTCAATTTTTTGCATTTTCAATTTTTGCCTAACTTATTGAAAGCATCCGGCGAATTTAGCCTACCTTATCAAAAGTACGCGGCTGTCCTTGCCCCTGGACGGCTGTGTGGTTGGTTTCAAATGGAGTTGGTTGATTGACTTGGGAACGTCTGATGCTGCAAAGAGCATGATACGTTTGTAAGTCAATCAATCACAGTAGTGATTGCCCCAAACCAAGTGCACAGCCGTACATTTACAGGCGTTTCAGCTTCTACCTAGACGGTGTTGTCCGTCTAGGTGAAGTTCATATAGTCCGTCTAGGTAAAGTTCATATAGCCATTGCACAACTCTTTTGCCCCAAACGAGGATGTGTACAATTTAAAAGGGAAAAAACGCTAAGTGTGAAATGCAGTCGGTCGCCGACTGATGTCCTTGGACATCCGGGTTCCAAACCTTGATCATTCCTTAAGCTGTTCAGGAAGACGGCTATGAATGGCTGATTCAGCTGTCCAATTGTGGCCGCCTGCAGTGGTACGTAAGTAAGCAAGTTGGCTTCTCTCTGCGACGATTGCACCCGGAGGGGTGTCGCCGGACGCCTTAGTCCATGTAGGGACAGGCGAATTTATGGGAATATCAGCCGTCTGGCCATTGGCCTCTGGTCTTGTTTGAGACCGGCTGTGTAGCTACTAAGCGTTTTTGTGCTTAGCTTATTATCTGGCCATTGGCCTCTCGTCAATCAGACGTTAATTCAGTTTCCGAGTATCAAACTCTGAGAAACAAACATGTGACCCGTCTGGGATTCAGACGGGGTATAAGACAATCAAAAGTGAGAACAAAAAGCAACTTCTCATTAATGTACTTCTTGTTTACAAAAATTATTACAAAATCTCAGAAGTAGTATTTTTTCAAATTATCTACGTTCCAAGTTCTAGGCAGGCGCCTGCCGTCTGGGGTTTCCAGGCGGTAGGTGCCGTTTCTTACTTCTTCATAAATCCGGTAGGGGCCTTCCCAATTAGGAGTTAGCTTTCCAAGCTCATTGGCCCTACCGGTTGCCTCCATTTTCCGTAACACTAGGTCGTCCACTTTCAAAGGGCGCCTGTGTACTCTCTTGTTGTAGGCTCTTGTCATTCTCAGACGGTAAATCTCATGACGCAAGGCGGCATTGCCCCTGCGCTCTGGAAGTGAGTCCAATGCCAGGCGCATTGCCTCCCAGTTTGCCTCTTCATCATATAGCATGACTCTGAGAGTCGGCTCATAGTGTTCGATGGGCAAGACGGCTTCAGCACCGTAAACCATGAGAAATGGGGTTTCACCGGTTGCCCCCTTTGCTGTTGTCCGGATGGCCCATAGGACATGGATTAATTCCTCAGCCCATAAGCCACCGGCTCTTTCAATTTTCTTCTTTATACCGTCTGAGATCAGTTTGTTGAAGGCTTCAACTTGGCCGTTTACTTGGGGACGGCCGACTGATGCAAAATAACTTGAGATCCCCTGATCTCCCAACCAAGTTTTAAGCTGAGGCGTCTCAAACTGAGGACCATTATCAAACACCATAGACATAGGAACCCCATACCGGGTGATAATATTCTTCCAGATGAAGGAGATGACGTCTGATGTCTTGATGTTCTTTACTGCCTCAGCCTCCACCCACTTGGTAAAGTAATCCACAGCCACCAAGATATAACGCTTTCCGCCTGGAGCAGGCGTGTAAGGACCCAAAATGTCCATGCCCCATTTTGCAAACGGGATTGGGCTGTGGATGGCCGTCAGATCAGTAGCCGGACGGTGAATAAGTTTGCCAAATTTCTGGCACTTGTCACATTTTCTCACCAATTCCTTGGCGTCTGCCTCTAGAGTGGGCCAAAAATAATGTCGTCTGGCTCTGACGGCTAGAGATCTGCCGCCTATATGGGAGGCGCAGAATCCTGAGTGCAAGTCTTCGAGAACTTCCTTCCCCTTTTCTGGGGTTACGCACTTCAAAAGAGGCTTAAGAAACCCCGCCTTGAAGAGCTCTCCATTTCTCAACTCGAAGCTTGCGGCTCGCTTTTTCAGAACGGCTGCCTCCTGTGGCGAGTCAGGAAGTGTCCCGTCTGAGAGATATGCCCGGATGCCATCCATCCAGGTAGAGCTTCGGTCTAGGACTCCAATGGGATCTTCATAGATGCTTCTTTTTTCAAGTACTTCCCAAAAGACTGACCGAGGCGTATCATGGCAGGCGGAGGATGCAAGCTTTAACAGGGCATCCGCCTGGTTGTTATCAGACCTGGGTACTTGATTCAAATGAAACTCCTCAAGTGACCCAGCCTCCTCTTTGACCGCCTGAAGATATTTGATCATAGCCGGGTGAGTTGCTTCAAATATTCCCTCATATTGGCTAACGACCAACTGTGAATCAGAGTAGGCGTCAATTTTTGTTGCCCCTGCCGCCTTACACATGCGGATTCCGGCTAGCAGGGTTTCATATTCCGCCTCATTGTTTGAGGCCTGAAACTTGAACCGTAGTGCATACTCATATCTGTCCCCCTCAGGAGACTCATAAATTACGCCTGCACCACAGCCGTTCTTTGTAGAACTCCCGTTTACATACACTTTCCAAACCTGATCAAGATTATCCGGAGCCACCGGACGGGTCATTTCCACAATGAAGTCGGCAAACGCCTGACCTTTCACTGCCTTTCTTGGTTCGTAAGTGATTTCAAGACTTTGCATTTCAATAGCCCATTTTAACATTCTGCCGGATGACTCCAAGGTAGACATTGGCCGCTTGAGTGGCTGGTCGGTGTAAATCACCACCGGATGAGCCAGAAAGTAAGGCTTCAACTTTTTGAATGCCATGTACAAAGCAAGACCAAATTTTTCAACCACGGGGTACCGGAGTTCAGCATTTTAAAGGACATGGCTAATGAAGTAAACCGGGAGCTGAACGCCGTCTCGCTCAGCAAGGAGAACGGCACTGAGAGCATGATCTGAGACGGCTAAATACATATACAACGTCTCCCTAGGTAGAGGGCTGACTAGCCTAGGCAGAGAGTGCAAGTGCTCTTTTAGCTTCTGGAATGCCGTCTCAGCATCGTCTCCCCATTCAAACCTGGTCTTCTTCCTGATTGCTTGGAAGAAGTAAAGGCATTTGTCACCTGACCGGCTGAGGAACCTTCCCAAGACGGCCAGGCAACCAGTTAGTCTCTGAACTTCCTTGACAGAACGGGGTGACTTCATGTCAATTACCGCCTGTATCTTTTCGGGGTTAGCCTCTATCCCCCTTTGATCAATCAGGAATCCGAGAAACTTCCCAGACTCAACACCAAAGACGCATTTCTTGGGGTTTAACATGACCTTATGCCGCCTGAGGGTGGTGAATGTTTCTCGGAGATCAGCAAGGTGTTCCGCCTGTTGCTTGGATTTGACTATCATGTCATCTATGTACGCCTCCACATTCCTCCCAATTTGATTAATGAAGACCGTATTAATCATCCGTTGGAAGGTGGCAGGCGCATTCTTCAAGCCAAAGGGCATCACAGTATAACAGAATAACCCCAAATCAGTGACGAAGGCCGTCTTCTCTTGATCTTTTTTTCCAGAGGGGTATCTGATGGAAGCCGGAGTAGGCATCCATAAAGCTCATCAAGGCGTGACCGGCTGTAGAGTCGACCAGACTGTCGATCTTTGGAAGCGGGTAACTGTCCTTTGGACACGCCTTGTTGAGGTCTGTGTAGTCAACACACATGCGCCAGGTCCCATTCGATTTCTTAACAAGGACCACATTGTCCACCCAGTCGGAGAAATTACAGGGCCGGATGAACCTGGCGTCTAGCAGCTTTTTAACTTCGGCAGCTGCCGCCCGACTTCTTTCCTCGCCATGGTTTCTTTTTTTTTGCCGGATGGGCTTCTTTTTAGGATCCACGGCGAGTTTGTGGACAGCGAGATCCGGGCTGACGCCTGACATCTCTTCCACTTAAAAGGCAAAGATGTCTTTGAATTCTTTCAGCAGAAGGTGCAAGTTTGCACCCAGAGTAGCATAAGCAACCGTCCCAACCTTCACCGTTCGCTCTGGACGGCTGTCGTCCAAAACGAGATCAATATTCTCTCCAGCCGGTTGGGGACGGAGCTCGTCTGACCGTTCCCCGGTCAGTGATTGCTATTTTTTCTCTTTCTTTACCTCGACCAGCTGAGGTGCTTTTCTCTTCTTACCAACGGCTGGTGGGGCAGGGTTGGCATCCTTGACATCGTCAAGGTCTATTGGTTCCTTCTCTTGGCCGTCTGGGGCCACAGTATCTTTCACGGCTGAGAGGTAGCACTCCCTAGCCGTCTTCTGATCCCCGTTCAGGGAACCAACAGAGCCGTCATCCCGCTCATACTTGATGATCATGAGAAACGGGATGATCACCGCCTTGGCTTCGTTGAGGGTTGGCCTACCAAGGATGATATTGTAGGCGGTCAACTCCTCCATGACCAAGAACCTGACGACAATATGTCGTCCCTGGCCTTTTTCTCCCAGCCGGATGGGCAAGTCAATTCTGCCGGCTGGGTAGACCATCCCACCCCCAAAACCAACCAAGGGGTGGGTGACCGGATGCATGCTGCTGACATTGTATTTCAGCTTCTGCAGGCACCGGAGGCTGATAATATCCGACGAGCTGCCGGTGTCAATAAGGATCCGTCCAACCAGCTGGTTGGCAACCTTACATTCAATGACGACCGGGTCGTCATGCGGACAGCGGACGCTGCCCCTGTCCTTCTCAGTTATGAGGACGTCTGGGAAAGTGGAGGAGGCAGACGCCTGCTCATCATCATCCTTGTCCATCTTTCGAAGATGGCTTTTGGTGTCCCGGATGGTAGGGCCACCACATGAAAATCCGTCTGCTATGGTGTAGACCGGATCTTTGTCGGTTTCCGAACTACTAGTAGGCTGGGGGGCAGCCTTGGAGGACTGACCCTTGTTCTTCTTCTTTGCCCCAGCTGGGGACTTAGAAATGTAGGACTTTAGAAGCCCTTTGTCAGCTAGACGGTCCAACGTCCGCTGTAGACTGAAGCAGTCGTTGGTGTCATGGACAACCTCCTCATGGAACTGGCAAAATTTATTTTTGTTCCGCGACTGGACGGAACTCTTCATCGGATTCGGCTTCTCAATAGACAGCCGGTCCTTTACCTCCATGAGGATGGAGTTGCAATCTTTGTTAAACTCATACTTGGAGACGTACGGTTTAAACTTTTTCTTTTTCTTCTGGGACGGCTGGTCAGAATCACTAACCGCCCAGACTTCTTTTCTCTTTTTGCTCTCTTCTTTCTTGTTACCCGGCTTGGCTGACCGGCTTTCTTTTTGTTTGTCAGACTTCTTGGAGTCTGACTGGCTACCAGGCGAGCAGAGGTCGGTAGCCTGAATGTAGCTCTCTGCCTCCCTCAGGGCCGCCTGTAGCGTAAATGCCCCTTTTCGAACAAGGTCGAACTTAAAAGCCGACCCGTCCTTCAGACCCTTGAAAAAGTCTGTGAAAGCTACCTCGTCAGACAGTCCCTGGATCTGTATTCTGACCAGGTTGAACCGCCTGACATATGAGCGTAGCCCTTCTCTCTCACCCTGCCTAACGGTGCTCAAATCAAGGCTCGTTTTCTTGGCAGGAATGTTCATTGAGAAGTTGGTAGCAAACAAGAAGGCTAGCCTCTTGAAGCTATCAATAGAACCGGCTGGCAAGTTGCCAAACCACTGCTGGGCAATGCCCTTCAGTGTAGCCGGGAAACATCGACACCAGGTGGCATCGTCCCAACCCTATAAGCACATGAGGTTGGTATATGCCATCAGGTGGTCTTCTAGGTTGGTGGTACCATCATAGGTGCCCACCAATACATTCTTAACCTTGGCCGGCTGAGCCGCCTCGGTTATATTGGCTGCAAAGGCAGACGGCTGTTCGCCTAGCCTCATTAGCCGGAGCTGCCAGTCCAGAGGCTGGACAGGGGTATATGCCGCCTGACCTCCAAATGGAGGTGGCTGCATGAATTGGAGGCCATATTGCCCATACTGCGCCTGGGGTGCGTATGGCATGGACCCTATCATCAGCTGAGGTTCGGTGTTGACGGATTTACCGCCTGCCCGACTCTCATGCAAGGACATAGAATTCCTTGCAGAAGCTTCCTTGAGGATGTCTGGAAAGCTGGAGGTAGAAGCTGACTCAGACTGCTGCCTCCTTCGATTGATGACTTCTCTAGCATCGAAGGTAGACTTCTTGGCCTCCGGCTGGGATCACCGGGGCATCAGAATCTTAGACCAGTCAAGTTTTGCGGTTGCCTTCTCCTCTGGATGAGGAGTTGGCTGCCTGTCCTTGACCGGCTTCTTCTTCTTCCCATCATTGGGAGTCTTTTTAGCCGGCTGACTCTTGCTAGAGCCTGCCTTGTTTTGGTTGATCATGGCCTTGATTTCACCTTTGAAAGAGGTCATGAATTTCATGAGCTCATCTCGGGTGACTGGGGCTTGACCTTTAGCCTTCTGGGTTTCCCCTTCTGGCCTTCCAGATGGGCGCCTGCTTGGGCCCGCCTGGTCTATATTTCGCTCCAGTTGATCCCTGGAACGAATGGATTTAGAGATGAGGGAGCTATCCTTAGATATGTAGGTCTCTACATCATTATCTTCTTCTTCTTCCTCCTCCTCAATGAATACCTCTGGCTGAGGCTGAGGTGGAGGCTGAGGGATGTCAAACCCTTCCGGCTGAATAACCGGTTGCAAGTCGTCTGGGTTACCCGGACGTAGAGAGATAGAATTGAGAACTGGTACAGAACTTTGAACCATCTTGAGGTACTCTCCCCACAGACGGCGCCAAATGTTTTGGGTGTTTTTGTCCCTCGGGAGAGTTACAGCTCGAAGACTGGTCCGGAGCGGCCTGTACCTGCAAGACAAACGGAGACACCTGTTGGTTGGTGCTCCGCCTCCGACGATCAAGTTAGTAACTTGAAAGGAGAGAAAGAGGTGCGGAAATTTAGGTGGGGATCTGCTAGGATTTCTAGGTCAGTTGTCTCTATCAAAGGGACAGTTTGTAGCAAAATGGAAAAACGTGCCCTCCAAAAGAGGGGAATCTCCCTATTTATAGGGTCCTTGGGATTTGTGCCCCTGATTAGGTGACAGAACCCTAATCAGTGATGGGTTGCGCCGCATTGCGGCTTTCTCGGGATTTGGGCCTGAAGGCCGACATTTTCCCCCCAAATATCCGGGATGACACGTGTCAAGCAGGGATAGGTCCATTTTGGACCATCCCCGGGCTGACACGTGTCGCCCTCTGATTGGGCCACATGGCGGGGTAAAATTACCCTAAACAATAGGTATAAAAAATATGAACATTAGATTTTCAGAAAGTGAACATAGGCATAGAAATGTGTGATTTTCGACTTCTTATGTGGTGACTTTGTGATTAACTTCGATTGATTTGGTTATACTACCTTCGTTAACATTTAGTTGCAACTTTGGGGGTATTATTTGAGAGACATAAAATATTCCAAAGTTGCAACTAAATGTTTACGGAGTTGTATATGATTTTCTTGATTCTAACGAATTGAATTTTATCTGATTTTCTGCATTTTTTTTTATCAATGAACTTAATCATGCAAAATATGAACATATGCATAGGTTTCCTTAAATGCAAACATTAGCTTTTCAGAAAGTAAACATAGGCATAAAAAATATGAACTTATGCATTTCAGAAAGTGAACATAACATTTCAAAATATGAACGTAAGCCTTGGTTTTCTTAAAAAGAACATAAGCATTTAAAAGGGAAATATATACGTAAAAAATATGAACATAAACATTTAAGGGGGCGTTTGGTTCACAAAGTGGCATGGGGTTGGAATCAGGAATGGGGTTAAGGTGGTATCGGGTTGGAACTTGATACTTAATACCATGTGTTTGGTTTAATTCTAGAATGGAATATCTCACTATTCTCTCCTTTTATTTGATACCTAAGGGAATGGAATGAGCCAAACCCACCTCCCCCCCAAGGTTTCTAAACCCCATACCTCATGGGTTTGAGGTATGGGTTTGAAATTCATATTTTTGTCAACCAAACATATGGTATGGGTTTTAGTCATTCTAAACCCATACCTCATACCTATATTTCGTGAACCAAACGCCCCCTAAGAAAGACAACATATGCATAAACAGATTTAATTAATATTTCATGAACAACACTACATATTTACATTATGAATATTTGAAATTATATATGAACATATAAAAAATTATTATGAATATAATGCATTTAATTATGAACATCAAAATTTAAAGAAATAAAAAATAATATGATTATGAAACATGTGCAATGATACCAGTATATGCATTCGTTTGTACGTATGTATAATTACATGAATACCCCTTGTTATGCATTTGTAAATGCCTAACTTTCCTCCAATTCTAGTTCCTCCGATTCCTCGCCATCTCTGTCAAAAGATAGCACTACGTAATGAATTACTGATGTTGCACACAACTAGACAAGTGGTCTGGAACAAGCAACGATGCAAGGCTCAAAAACACCAACAATAAACAACCAAATTACATTACATAATTACTTTCCCAGCAAATTAAAAACCAACTGAATTTTTCAAACTCCCACCTTCTTCTTCCAGAACTCTCATCTTCTTCTCTCTTCTCTTCATCAATGGCGGTAATCAACCGCCTTGTACGATCATCAACAACAACATTCAAAATTTCATCTCTAATTCCAACTATAATTTCTCGTAAATTCACATCATCTCTTTCTTCCGAAACTACCCTTCATTCTCCTTCCTCTTGGAATGATACTTCCAGTAACAATGGTGGAAATCCCTTGAAATTGGGGAAAGGTAGAGATGTTCATTGGGTTTTTCTGGGTTGTCCTGGTGTTGGTAAAGGCACTTACGCTACTCGTCTTTCGAAGCTTCTCGATGTTCCTCATATTTCTACTGGTGATTTGGTTCGTGATGAGCTCGCTTCCTCTGGTTCTCTCTCTCCTAAGGTGATTTCATCTTTGAGCTGATTTTATGCATTTGGGTTATTGCTGAATTCATTGATTGTTTTTTGAATTTGGTGATTTTAATTTGATTCTGGATTTTGATGGTGATTTTAATTTTATGTGTTTTGATGAATGATGTTATTTGGGTACTGAATTCTGCATTATTGATTAAGTAGTGATTGATGCATCCAATTTTAGGTGTTGATTTGAGTTGTAGAGGTGTTAGGGTTTAGGGTTGTGCGTTCTTTTTGGTCTAATTAGAGGTATTGGTTAATTGTGCTTCGTTGCAGAGTAGCAGGATTGTTTGATGGGTGTTTTGTATAATTAAGGTAAGCAGAGGGTGTGTTTGTGGAGTAAAAGTTACATTCTTACATACAGCTGATATGTTCTATCTTGAATCCCATCGTTGGTGGTAGCCTCAGACGAGGTGCTAGGTTGATCGTGTGGTGACTGCTAAGGTGTGAAACTCTAGGGAAATAGTATGTCTTGAATGCACAACAGGTAGGTATTGAATGACTCAGTGTTACCAGATTCACCATAGTAGATTCACCAATCACCCTGCGAAACGCAAACCAAAAAAAGCGAATTACAATACTATAAAAGTAGTAATTTTTGGTTCAATTTAACAAATTAGGTAGGGAATTGTGAACCTGTACCGAATCTCATTCTAGCGAATCTGGTAACTATGGAACGACTAATCGGTGAAAATAGGTAGAAAGTATAAGTGAAGGGTTGGAAAGTAGAATTATTTATGAAATTTAAATATTTGACATGGTCACATAATTACTCTCTCTGTCCCCCTTTTTTTTAGCTCGTAAAATTACTTAATAAATTTTTGGTTGAAAAGATTTGATGAGAGAGAAATGTGGTGAGGTTAATGTAGTGGTTGTGAGAGTAAAGGTGTGATTAGTATGGAGCAAACTCAAATGGACGGACTTAAAAGGAAAATGGGGCAAATATTAAGAGACAGGGAGATTATAACTAGAATCACCCAACCACCAACAAAAAATACTCCCTTTTCAAAATAGACGTGCGCATTTCTGAATAGATATGATTGAGTTTGAACTATATATTAACATTATCTTATTCCTTTTTTTTTATTGTATTTTTATTAAGGAAACACTATCTTGATTCTTAATAAACATGTTACATATTTGTTATAGATGAGGGCTGAGAATTATGTAGTGATTATCCCCAACCAAAAAAAAGACTCTTGTTAGCGAGATTTACTTGATATTTGTCGCCATACCTATTGATCTTCTTAAATCCTTGGAATTTATCATCAAAAACAAGCATAGACAAACCTGTGTTTTTTTTTTAATCTTGGAGTTAGGTAGTGGTGGAGTGAGGAGAGGGTATTCAACATATGAATGTGGTGGTGGTGGAGGAAGGACAGGGTACTCAACGTATGAATGTGGTGGCGGAGGAGGGAGGATAGGTATTTAACCTTCAACCCTATGGAAAATAAGAAAGGGGTAGAGAGGTTCATCTTGTCTGATCTTTTTTTAACATTTAGCAGAGTCAAATTTCTTTCATTTATAAGAGTGAGATAAGACCCTGAACTAACAAATTCCATAGTAAAATCCATGGAGGGATGTCAAGCTCTGAAAGAAAGCTCTGTTTAATAGAGTCATAGGCTTTTTTGGAAATCCAATTTCAATAAGAACCTTGGAGACATATGAGCCCTTGAATTCATTTTGATAAGTTCAGAACTCAATATGATATCATCCACTATGGTACAATGCACAACTGTTTAAAGCCTAGAAGCAAGGACTTAAATTATAAACTTATATAGTACAATGCACCAAGCAATAGGGTGAAATTGCTTAATATAGGATGGAGTCCATGGAGATACCTAAGGAACAAGAGTTTTAGTGAATTACCTTTAATTGCCTTGGCCATTTTGCAACTTTGAAAAGTAGTCAAAACCAATTTGATTAATCTATTTGTTGCATTAAGCCATGCCTTCATGAAACAAACATTATAACCATCTATTCTTTGGAATCGTCAAATGTTTCAAGAGCCTGGTCTATCTCAGTAATTCTCATATGTTGACACAATAGAGCCTTTGCTTCATTACTGAGATTTGTACCCGTTCTACTTACAGGATGATCGATTGAGGGAGAAATAGAGACAGTAGTTCCAGCAGTTTCTGGTAAAATCCCTTAACTTCATCTTGGATGCAATAGGGCCACCTAGCTTTTGTCAGAGTACAAAACTGAATTCTGTTCCTGGCATATCTTTCTTTTATGGCAGCATCAAAGTGGTGAGAGTTAGAGTTACCTAGGGCGAACCAATATATTCTGGATTTATCTCAAAAAAAATACGTTCTTCAATAAATTGTCATTTCCTTAATTGCAGCACCAATTCCTACTTGTGAGCATGTTATGCAGGACCACTGGATGTAACTGAGATTGAATGTTATCTGGCTTATTTTCAGTTTTCTCAACCTTTTCTCCAACTCTGGGATCTTCTTCTCTGTGAAGGCTCTTCAAAGTAGTTTTGATATCCTTTAGAATTCCCAGTAGTAGGTTGTTTCATGGCTTACTGATATCATCCATAAACCATTTATGGCTTATGCTCTACTGGGAAAGACTATGAAAGCCTACTCCCACCCTCAATTAATTAATCACATTTCAACAGAGGTCACAATTCAAACAATCTACCACTACATCATTAATTCAGTGTTGATTCTTGATGTCCTGAAATTTTATGCAGAGATACGTAATTTGTTGATTCCGTGTTTCAACTCTCTGCTTGTGTTATGATTAGTGTTCAATACAATGGCTGCATGATGTAAAATTATGAGTCTAACATTGTAAGTACTGTAGATTGCAGAGATAGTCAACTCAGGGAAGCTGTTGTCAGACGAAATTATAGTGGATCTGTTGTCCAAGCGTCTTGAAGCTGGAGAAGCCAAGGGTGAATCCGGATTTATTCTTGATGGTTTTCCTCGTACAGTTAGACAGGCGGTAAGCACTTACTTTAAATTTTTTCATATGATACTTACTTTGCTCTTTTTTTGATGGACTGTTTGGCTTTTTACACTATTCACATAAGCTACTTTGTCCGTCTCATTTTGATTTATACTTGAAGTAAAAATTATAATCATGTAGGGTCTTCTTAGATTCGTCTCATTATATCTAATTTTATAATTTATGCAAATGCATCGTTAGAAATATTAAATGCTAAAGAAATGCATTGGCAAGGGTGTCTAAATGAAACAAGTCATCTATATAAGAATAAAGGAAGTATTATATATGCTTATAAGGGAAGCTGATAGTCGGATCTAGTCATCTAGATGAACATCAGAATATGTACCTTTTTTAATACACATGCTTACGTATGCTGTAAATGTAGAGTGAGGGACAAAAACATATGTGTTCAGTCACAAAGTTTTAGGCTCAATTTTGAGTTATAGACACAGAATGCCCCTAATATAGTCTTCATCTGATATGATAATAATGCTTAATTGGCTTGCAAATGTTAGTTATATATATTTTTTCAAATCATGCCATAATGAATGCTGAATATGCCTGAATAGTTACCTTAAAAGCCAAGTTGTTGAAGCTTCAGTTTTTGGTCTTTGATATATAGAAAACTATCAAAACTAAAGGCTACGATTATGATTGGTTTTTCTGTCATTTGTCTGACTTACTAATTTTCGTGCCTTCGAAAGCCGTCACCCTCTCTTTTTATAGATTTTATACCCTCTAAATGCTTAACTTACTGTAGTTGATTTCAAGAGTTCAAAACTGCTGGAGGAGTATTTCTAAGGACTTTCCATATTTTCCTCTATTTAGACTAAGCAGACACCTTATCTTTCTTTATCTTTGCAGCTCAGTCCCAGTCGATTTTTAGTCAATTGACTAGGCTTCTTAGTGA
Source organism: Chenopodium album (assembly GCF_948465745.1). Taxonomy (NCBI): domain Eukaryota; kingdom Viridiplantae; phylum Streptophyta; class Magnoliopsida; order Caryophyllales; family Amaranthaceae; genus Chenopodium; species Chenopodium album. The sequence continues at coordinate 13,435,643 of NC_137852.1, forward strand.
TTAGACCAACTTATTGGAGGGATGATCGCCCGTTAAACTACCCTGATTAAAGAGTATACCAATAAGTCCTTTAATATTGAAGAGATTCATTTATCCCTCCCAAAAGGATGATTTGAATGTACCTTCAAAGCGACGTGGGAAAGGCAAGAAAAGGGGTAATATTGGTAGTGTTTAAAAATTCTATTAGGATTAGCTTAGAGAGATTCAGAGGAAGCAAGTTAGTTAGAATGGAAGAACGGGCCGAATGGGGAACTGCAATGTATACCGTAGAGACGAGAGGTAGAAAGGGTATTTAGAAAAATGTGAAGAGTTTATTTGATTTAATTATTAGTTGGCTGAGAATAAGCCTCTTGAAAGTTTGCACTATCTTTTCATTTCCTGTAATTTTCCTTACATCAATCACAATCAATTTCTTCAACCTAGCAATTTTGTCACCAAATCCCGCTCATTACACTTTTGATATGAACAAAAAAAATTTAACGTTGTAGTGATAAAGCAATCTTGATTTTTCTTTTGATAATTACAATGCCCAATTTCCAATTTACTAGAATTTCTTGCCAGCCCAATTTAAAATATTGTGAGAATGAATTGGGTTTCTGCCGTCAATTAGTCACTATGAATAAATAATGATGTGTGGAGAAGGGACATTTATGTCTCACTTATGACTAGTGATATGCGATTAACTTTTTAAATCTTCTCTTGTACAACTTGGCAGGTTTTTACTCTTGACATTTGGGTTATTATCATGTCTTAGCTTTGATTTCATATCTCATTTGATACAATTAGTGGAGGCTGGCAAAGTATATATTATTTTACTACAATTGAACCTTCACGATTCAAAGGCCCATTTCATATTGCCCTTTTTTTTATTACATTTGAGAGGCTCTATGGTGGATCAAGTAGGTACATTTACCCCTCTTAGACCAATATATACTCACCCCTGGTCTCTAGCACTCTAGCCATAAGCCCATAACCCATCTGAGCATGTTCTTGGAAGCAAGTGGCAGGATTTGACACTTTCATGCATTGAGTTTGCTTTTTTCTTGGGGTGAAGTGTTAGTTATGTGCCTTCCTCTTATTCTCTCATTGCAGGCCTTGTGATTCTTGTACAGTTTGATGTAGCACAAACTTTTATATGTGGCTGGCCACACCATGTGGTCGGGGTTACTTGAGTTACTCGGTGAGGGGTTACTTAAGTGGTTCGGTCAGGGGTTACTCGGTCAGGGGTTATTTGAGGGGTTTGGTCAAGGATTACTTGAGGGGTTACTCGATTAGGGTTCACTCGAGGGGGAAACTCGATAGCAGTAACTCAAGTGACCCCTGACCGAGTAACTTGAGTTACCTCGGCAACTCGAGTAACCCCTAACCAAGTAACTCGAGTAACCCCAACCACACGGTGTGGCTAGCCACAAAGAAAACTCCTCCAAGTCTTTTGTACTATCTTGACATTAAGGAATTTTGCTCTTGTCCACTGTTTGTAGAAAAGAGTTAAAAATGTTGATATCAACTACAAATTCTTACTAGTATTTGTTTTGGCCTTGAGGCCCAAGATTATTGAAGCTTTTGACAAAAATGTGAAAGCAAGCATTTACCTGCTACATAATAGTGAATGTCAAGACAGAATTTTTAGTGACAAAAATGAAAAATTTGATGTTTTCTTTGTGAATCCTGGAATGTGGTTAATTATTGGGTTAACATTTTGGAAAAGTTGATTTATCTACCTCTGAGAATTTCTTACAACTGTAGTTGCAGACTTTTGTTAATATTGATATCTTTATACTTTTTACCTCATTATTGAATAAACGCTTATTGAATAAATTATTTAAAACTAGTTATTAGCCCGGGCGATGCCACGGGTCATTATAAATTTATTACTTTAATCATATATATATATGTTTTGGCTTGTTTGTCATTGAGAGCTTAAGTGGTGGTTTTTATTTATTTATTTATTTATTTAATATAATAGCTTAGGTAGCTTGTTGCTTGAATGAGTTGGTTTGATTATAAGAATAATTTTTTTACATTAAAATCATAAAAATATGATAAATCAAATCTTTATAAATTTGATGTCAAAATATATACTACTCCATAATGCACAAAAATCTTTTACTCTATGATTACAATTTTATGAGTTAATGCACAAAATAAAAATGGATTAATGTTTAATTTCTTACTTCCTCCGTTTTCTTTTACTTGCAACACAGCCTTGTGGCACGTGTTTTGAGGTCGGGTTTATGTAATGTAAATGGACAAATTTTTCATTATAATTTTTACAAATGATACTTAACCCTATTCTAATTTTTGTGTAAAAATTATATTGATAAAATCGCTCGTTTACCCTCACTAATCATCTCCTAAAACTGCGTGCTTAAAAGGTGTGTTGCAAGTAAATGAAAACGGAGGAAGTACTAACTTTATTATATGTAATTATTAAGGAGTTACAGTCCAAGGGAAATTGTCATGCATATGAAGAGTTTATCAATTAAACTTAACATTAATACATGAAAGTTAATGCATAGAGTTTTTCAATAATTAATGCTATGGTATGATTTGGTGACGACACATCATATGCCAAATGGCAAAATTGTTGACACATGGCAAAACATCATGTCTTGCCATGAGTTTTAATATATATATTGATTGATTGATTCCTTGAGCTTTAGGTAAGGATCTGAAAGTATGTCATTTAACACTCAATAATTGGGAGTTGTCAACTCATTTTTTGTTTTCTTTAAAGATTCTGAGGCCCAAGACCTAACACCCTTTGCTATGCTTATATAGTTTTCAGTTGCTTTGGATGATCTGTATCGCTGTACCAGAGAGACTTTTGAAATGTACTTGTGTTATTTGATTTACCACCAACTGCAAACCCCGGGGTGTGGGTTAATAAATTTGCCAATCCTCTCCCTTCTCCAAGTGAACAATGTTCTAACTTCTAATTCATTTTATAGAATCATTTGTTCTAAATTTGTTGGTGTGCGAAATCAAGTCAGCATGCTATCTAGTATTCTCAAACTCTCAAAGTGATGATGGAAGAGTGAGAAAACAGATCAAAGAAAGAAATGGCTGGTTACAAAGTAAGCTGTGCTACAAACTCTTAACTCTTTGTGGAGAGAATTGACATGCTATGGTGGAAGAAAGCAGAGCATCATAACAGTCTGCCTCTTTCTTGCTAGATTCCGATTCTAGATATTGCTTATCTATTGCCTCATAGGGAGATAACCTTTACCATTATTTATGAGCTGCCCCTCTCTCACTCTCTCTCTCTTAGTCCTTTCTCTTTCTATTATGATTGCTTATTAACTAGAGTTTTGGGCCAATGCCTAAGAGATATTCTCTATTGTCCCCTCTGTAATATAAAATGATAAGTTGGCTAAGGAACTAGGCTTTACAGCTGCACAGTATTGTATTGATGGACATGTGAAGCGGGTCAAAACGATTTGCGTAGTGGTATGGGTTTAGAATCAAGAATGAGATCAAGGTGGTATTGGGTTGGAACTTGATACTTAGTAGTTAATACCAATATACCATGTGTTTGGTGTTGTTCGAGAATGAACATCTTTCTTTTATTTGATACCTGGAAGGTATGGTATGAGGACTATGAGCCATACCCACCTCCTCCCTTGGGTTTCTATACCCCATACCTTGTGGGTTTAAGAATTTTTTCAAACAAACACAAGATATGGGTTTTGCTCATCCCAAACCCATACCTCATACCTAAATTACTTGAACCAAACACCCCTGAGGTTTTCTTATGTTAATCGGTCCCTCTTTTTTTTTTTTTTACTGGTGCATGCAATAATAAATTCTGTGTGTAATATTCTATCAAATGGAATTCGTTGTGACTTGTGAGAAGCGAATTGCATTCTCATAATATGTTCACTTTTTGAAACTGCTGCAGTAGGCAGTAGCCTGTAGGTAACAATGTTATGGACTATGGAGGAAATGCTAAATCCCAGAAAATGGTGTCCTTCAGGGAAATTATATTCACAGGATTGTTATTTTGATAAGAGACATAGTTACATTAGATGATGCTATTGGGACTTGGGAGTTAAAACATATGTCTAATGAAACATTTAGACCACTGTTACCTATTTGCTAATCCCCTCCCCTCAGCGTGACCATGATTTTCAACAATTTGGAATTAATACATGGTACGTCATTACAGTTTTGACATGTTTTGCAAAGAATAGGTAAACGCATTCTTGAACCTAGTCTACCAAATCCCAAGTAGCACTTATCTAATTGACATGTGGAATATAAGTACTGTAATACCTGGCTAACCTACTATCTATGTATTATACGTTAGTTCATTAGGTTTGATTTGACTGGTATGCAGAGGAGATGCACCCTCCCTGAATTTTCTGGTGATGATACATCTCATCTTCCTATGGGTTGCTGTTGCATGTTGAGCTAGCTAATTATTTCTAACATCTAACTTTGCTGCGCTTGAAATGAGAGACAGAACATCCAATATATATTTTCCTTTTGAGGGCAGGTAAATATCTATGCTTAATTTATGATGCACAAGAGGAGATATCGAACATTGTACAATACTACTGTTCTTACCCTTCGAAGTTTCAGTATCTCTCCATATTTGGCTATCTTCCTTGTCCAAGAACATCTTTCTTTTTCATTGCCAACTTTGACCCTTAATTCCTTATTAAACCCTACTGTGAAGTAATGATTAATGAACTACTGCCTGATATGCAATTGTTAAATAAGAAGTATACGTCATTGTATGGAAGGTCAAATACTAGGCTGTAAGCCTGTCATTTCTCAATGTTGCTGGACACATCTTCTGTTCAGCCACATCAAGAGTTTATGATTGCAGCATCTGAAAGCATGCAAGGCTTCTGCGAGAGGTAAGTTTGATCTGTATTTGGTAGTATACGTTGTACTGATTAGGTTTCGAGACAAAATTAAAATTATGTTTGCAAGATGCAAGTTTTAAGGGTGTAATTAATTGTTTTATTTTATTTATTATTCTTTCTGCATGAGGTAAGTTCCTTCTCTTATCTTGTTATTGATATCATGCTTGTTTCATTTTATTTGCTGTTTGTGACAGGAAATTTTGGAGGGGGTTATTGATATTGACTTGGTGGTGAATCTTAAGCTCCGTGAAGAGGCCTTACTCGCAAAATGCCTTGGTAGAAGAATCTGTAGTCAGTGTGGTGGAAATTACAATGTTGCATGCATTGACATCAAGGGTGACGATGAAAACCCTGGAATGTACATGGCTCCTCTTCTTCCTCCAGAGGAATGTGCCTCAAAGCTTATCAGTCGCGCTGATGATAAAGAAGAAGTTGTGAGGGAGCGACTCCGGATATATGATGAATTGGTATTACTATTCAATCTCAAGTGCTCTGATAATTTTTTGTTTCTTGTCTCCATTCCTGCATCCCACCTCAGAAAGGCGATTTTTAATGGTTGTTTCTTATCTTTTTAAAAAAAATCAATGAAAAAATTAAAAATTAAAAACTCTTGAAGAGGGCTGTGATGCCTGTGAATGCTAAAGATGAATCTTGTATTTTTGGCATGTTTAAACAAGATTAACATGTGAGCTTGATATATATGTGCAGACTCGACCTGTGGAGGAATTTTATCGCAAGCGGGGCAAACTGTTGCAGTTTGATCTTCCTGGTGGAATTCCAGAATCCTGGCCAAAGTTGCTGCACGCTTTGAATCTCAATGATCATGAAGACGATCAATCTGCTGCAGCTTAAATCCCATTAGATAATTTTCTATACCACATTGTCTAGGTTAGTGATCATTTTTTTGCAAACAATGTATAGTTAATATTAAATTAAATATATGAATCAGATATCACTTGAAATAATTTCCTGGAACCAGCTAGTAGGATGTATCAGACCTGATTATTTTGGTTTGCAAAAATATTGAAGGAGACACCATTAGAATATTATTTTTGTCAAAATATCTATTCAAAAGAAGAAGAAAAAATAATGAAATTGTGTCCTTTGAATCTAGTTGTGATATAATATTATTTAATGACTATATATTTATAATGAATTTAATAAGAATATTTGACTCCATTGCCATTGGCTAAACGTGAAGTAGGTTTACAGGTGTTGGATTTACTTTTTGATTAATTTACTGTATAATTAATTACTTAATTAGTGTCACTGTTATGTCTTTTTTCCTTAAAGATTATTATTAATATTTGAATTTTGTTTTTTTAGGTTAGTACTTGTCATTATTTGATAGTTGATAACCTTAATCAAAACGATGTGGTGTTAGATATTTTATTTTGAATCTAAAGCATGTTAGGCCATGTTTGGTAGCGCAGACAAGCAATTAATTCTTTACTAATCCTAATTATGGGGTGTTTTAGTGGCATAATTAACCAGTAGTCTTGGTAATTGCCCTCGATTAAGGTATGTCACATTTAGTACCATGGTAATTAACTGGTACGAGAGAGTGGAAATGTTTTCCTTTTAATCGAAGGTATGTCACATTTTCCTCTCTTCTCCTTACATCCCTTACCTCCTCTTTCGTCCATCTTCTCCCTTTTGCATATTTTCCCTTCCTCCAATTTTTGCTTTTTACATTTGCGTTTTCTCTTGAAATTAATCTACACGAATCATTTTCCCAAAATATTGTTTTCCGACAAATCACACGGAGCCTTGAAGGAAGGATAGTAAATTGGTAATACACTTGTACTAATTTATTAAAAGGTAACGACTGATCCTAAATGCAATAGAGTTAAGCTAGAAGCGTTTGTTCATACAGGCCATTGTTACTTCATGAAACCTCCACTCTATTAACCTTACATTGACAATACTGTAAAACCAATCAATAACCAATTACATTATATATATATATATACAACTATACAAGTATGTAGATAGCTCAAAAATGATGTTAACTTTGAATATACAGTGAAATTTAGCCACTCAAAATATACGTAAGTCGTTCAAAATTAGCCTTCAATTAAACTACAAGCGCCCATCAATGAGGAAATTAGAAAAGGAAACATAAAAGGAGGAAACCAGAAAAAAGATTGTGGGTTAAAATATCGTGACAACATCCATTGACCAATACTTCCAAAAAAAAAATAAAAATAATAACATAATACTCTCTCCGTTTTTTTAATAAGTGTTCCATTTTTCCGAAGGACAAGCGCCCGTCAATGAGAGAATTGGAAGAGGAAACATGGGAGGAAACAAGAAAAAAAAATTGTGGGTAAAAATATCGTGACGACAGACCAATACTGTGGAAAATAGAAAAAACAGTACTCCCTCCGTTTTTTTATATGCATCACTTTGACAATTGCATTATTTACATACCACGGTTGACTTAATTTTAACACCTCTAAAAAATGAATAAATGCTATTATATTATATATCACTAGATTCGTCATAATGTCTAATTCCATAATATAATTTTGTTACAATTTTTACTAATACACAATTAAAGATATTCATGGTCAAAGTAGCGTCTCGGCAAATGTGCCGATCAAACTGATGCATATAAAAAAAAACAGAGGGAATACATAATACTCTATCCATTTTATTTTTAATAAGTATTCCGTCTCTCTTATATGCTAATTAAAATATTTGACCAATAATATCTTTGATAATCAATAAGTACTACCTCCGTTTCATATTTTAAATTTTTTTGCAACTTTGAAGTATTATTTGTAAGATATAAAATATTCTAAATTTGCAAAAAAAAAAATATAAAACGGAGATAGTATAAATTATAACAATTGAAAACTAGTTATATATTCATTGAGACGATTCCAACAATACCCACAAGAGGAAAGACTATTTTTTTTTAATGTATAGATCACAAACATTAGTCAAAATATGTCAAATAAATAATGCAAAAAATACAGATGGGACACTTATTAAAAAGCGAAAGGAGTATGAAGTATTCAAATATTAATTTGTGGTTGGTGCACCCGGGTGCACCATGCGCATGGTGCACCCAAAAGAACATGTAGTATATTTAAAAGAACATGGGTAAAAAATGAACATGTTTTTATTTTCTTGCAATTGCAAATCCATTACTCTCTTCTCCTGCAATTTCTCACTCCTCTTTCCCTTCCTATCACTCTCTTTCTTGCTGCCAATTTTTAATCTCCCTTACACCATCGTTTTCATTTAAGAATTTCAATGAATTTGGGTAAAAATCATTTCCAAAGTACTCATTTTCTCTCTCCATAACTTTTCTCTCTATCTTTTTCTATTTTTCAAAAATTTCAAAATAGCAAAATTGTTCATCTTCAAAGTAAAACCCAAGAAAAAAATTGAACTTATTTCAACAATTCAACCTTCAAAATTAAACAAATGGTGGATTCAAGTAAAATGTAAGTATAAATTTTGTACATGCAAATTGTTTTTTGTCAATAATTTTAAAGTCAAAGTGTTTATTTTTGTGAATTTGGGGTTTTTTTTAAAAAAAAATAATAATTAAAGCTATAAAGTACAATTTGTTCAAAAAAGAACAATTAGAGGAGAAAGAAGAATAGTAATGAATTGAAGTCAACTGGAAGATAACCAAGCAAGGTTAATTTTTCAAACACTAGCTTGTTCTTTTTCAAACACTAACATGTTCTTTTTATTCCACTTTCTTTAAAATATGCCTAATGTTCTTTTCGGAGGTCATGTTCTTTGTCAAACACAAACATGTTCTTTTGTTGAACACTATTATGCATGTTCTTTTTCAAATATTAGCATGTTCTTTTTCAAACACTGGCTTGTTCTTTTTCAAACACTAACATGTTCTTTTTATTCCATGTTCTTTAAAATATGCCTAATGTTCTTTTCGGAGGCCATGTTCTTTGTCAAACACAAACATGTTCTTGTGTTGAACACTATTATGCATGTTTTTTTCAAATACTAGCATGTTCTTTTTCAAACACTTGTATGTTCTTTTTTTTTCTCATGTTCTTTAAAATAAGCCTAATGTTCTTTCCGGGTGCACCATGCGCATGGTGCACCCGGGTGCACTATACTATTTTCATTCAAATATACAAACAACATGCAATCGTATTAGAGGCATGCAATTACCAAGGAAGCTACTATATCTTCTTCTTAAAACCTTAAATTTGCGACTTATTTTTAAAAAATCAATTGCATCACTATGATTTGCCCTCAAAGAACAATGGAGTCTATATCATAAAACTAAATATTACGTAAATACCTTCTTCAATCTTCATGCAACAAAGTTATCATTTCAAAATTTAAATCACTTTGATACCTTTTACGAAAGTTTCTTGCACTTTTTAACTTTCACTTTGATAGGTGTTATTTTAAGAATGGGAAAGATTAGATAATTAGCAAGTACTTAGGCATGTTCTCTTACGTCGAAATTCAGTTCAGTTCAGCTCAGCTCCTAATTTCCTTCTCTTATAAAATATTCATTTCAATTTAGTTCAGTTCAGTTCAGTTCAATTCAGCTGAGTTCAGTTCAGTTCAGTTCAGCTGATTTCAGTTTAGTTCAGCTGCGTTCAGTCAATGAGCTGAGAACAGGCCCTTAGTTTCTCACAAATTGGATGATGTTCCATGTAAAAGCAATCCAGTTAATATTCGTTATTTCTGAGGTATTAAGAATTCCCTTATTAGAAGGCTTCTTGGTATTTTCATTCTTTTTCTTACCTTTATGAAAAAAAAGTATAGATTAGTAGCATCTAGTTTTATATTATTGAGTGAGAACTACTTATATTTTGGATTTGTGGGGGACTATGTAGGAGAAAAGCGTAGTGTAGAATCTAACAAGTTTTGCACTTTTTTTTAGCTCATCATATACGAAGTACTATACTTCCTTTCCTTATACTTTAGTTTCAAATTGGAATTATATTTTTCAGCTATTATGATAACACGTTAATTTATGATTTATCCATATAGCAAAACACTTTATTCCATACATGGCCAAATGGCTAATGTGTTGTTGTCTTTTGACTCTCACCAAATGAATTCTAAACTTCGCGTTGAGGGTCGCATGAGGGATGCTAGAGGCAAGTTGATGAGAGTGAGGGACAGTTCAAGTTAAGTGGATAGAGCATGTTCTCTTCAGATTATTTTCATTTCAGTTCAGTTTTTAATTTTTTTCTCTCACAAAAATATTCAGTTCAGTTCAATTCAGTTCAGCTTAGTTCAGTCAATCAGAACATGCCCTTAGAGCTCCCCCTTGCTTCCTATTCCAAGTGATTTTGGGATTGATTTTCATTAGTCATCACTCGTGCTTGTGGCTCTCTAAGCACTAAAATAAAAAATAGAAAGTTGATAGTTTGAAGATTGATATTGAGAATAATCTAACCTGTTTCACATGACTGTTTTACTCCTCAAATACAATTTACAAAAGTTAGTTAAAAAAAAAATTAATGAATAATGTCTGAAGTCAATTACTTTGGTACAGAGAGATAGTACCTAGTACTATTATAATAATTATATTCTTTTTCCTTGTATTTTCTTATCTTTCGTGACTTTCGACCTTTTCGCACTTGTTAAAACAAAGTAGACTTTGTGATTTTGATAGTTAAAAGTTTACCTAGAATCAAAAGCAACATCATAAGTACATAATAACAATGTAAATTCATGTTAAGATTGTTAACTAATTTACATCCAATAAACTGAGAGGGAGATTTGAGAGCATTATCTCAATAATAAAACCTTTCATAAAAGAAAATCATTTTCCTCTTTATACTAAAAAATGGCCAAAATGTAATAAACTCCTTTTATAATTTATAGATGACCTATTAGGGAGTACTAGCCATGTCAGCATACCTAGGTAATTTTTTTAATTATGCCATAAAATCAATAGCAACTTTAAGAAAGATAAAATTGTAACTCAATTATGGAGTCTTTAAAAAAAATAAATAAAAAAAAAGACGTTATATAGCAGCAATAACTTTTCACTGTAATTTTTTAATTAGAAAAATAAATTTAATAATGTGAAATATATATTGCATACGTGTAATTAACTAATCCTAGACTTTCACTGTCAACTACAGTAATATTTTTGGTTGAATTGCTCCTTTAGTATAAAGAATAGCTAATTGAATTAGTGGGTTACTACTTACTAGAATGAACGTTCACGTATATAATCACGATATAGAGTTTTGATTCCTTAAAAAAATTAATTTAAATGTTAGTCCTAACTCCTAAGCAATATGTTTAGGATAACAAAAGAAATCAAATAATTTTTGAGTATTATTTATAGAAAAATTATTAAAAGAAATGATGTTATATTAAAGTGCCCATTACAAGTAGTTATAATGGGTCAATGAACGTAAAATAAAAGGTTGGCTTCGAAAAATCTAAGTAGAAGCACGAAACAAGCATAGAAGAAAAATAGCGCGAGAGCGGCGTCGGGTTTCGATGTATGGCCGCTGGCAGGCGGCGACTCCTTTGATTGGCGGTGGCAGAGGAAGGCAGTCCATGTGGTGGGGATTCGGCGGTGTAAAGATTGGAATTTGTAGTGGTTCTGCATGATCAAGCTAGTGTCAAAACACTCGGACCGTGACATTGTACTATGGTTAGTTGGAAGTTTTGAGGAGTTGATATGAATATGTGATTTTGCTTAACATATTATGGTGTAATATTATGTGAGTTGCAATTGAATTGAGGGTTGAAATGATATGGCTAAGTCCTTGAACTCTAATTGCTATTGTTTGGTAGTTGGTAAAGGAGGTTCATCTAGATGACGATGAAAATATGAAATATTGAAATGTGATGTTTGTATGTAGATGAAGGGGGTGATAGTAATTGGTGGTATATTTTCTTATTTTTATTTTTTGGAGTTGTTAAAGGGCGGGCTTGGAAGTTAGAAGGGCTTTCTTTGTGGACTTGAGCAAAATAATTTGACCCAATTGAGAAGAAATCTAATATATATATTTAAAAGGGAGTTTTTTCTCAAGTTTTTAGAGAGCACGTAGGATCTAATTTTCTCAGCGCGCCATGTAGGATTATTAATTTTAGTTGTAGCCAATTAAATAAGAGATTATTAATTTCTTTATTAAATAATTCAAATGCCACGTAAGCAAAATTGGCGAATGGAATTTTTAAGTTTAAACTAATTAAACATTAAATATTATCTTTTAATATTAAAAATATATATTTAAAGGGGAGTTTTTAGAGAGCCACGTAGGATCTAATTTTCTCAGCGCGCCATATAGGATTATTAATTTTTGTTGTAGTCAATTAAATAAGATATTATTAATTTCTTTATTAAATAATTCAAATGCCACGTAAGCAAAATTGACGAATGAGATTTTTAAGTTTAAACTAATTAAATATTAAATATTATCTTTTAATATTAAGAATTTTATCTAAATATATAACAAATTTTAGCTCATAAATACAAAAAGAAAAAAAATAAAAATAAAAAAATCAAACAAACTGTGCATTGCACGGGTATGAATTTTATTTAAATATATAACAAATTTTAGCACATAAATTTTTTTAAAAAATTATTATAAAAAATTCAAAAATTAACTGTACATCGCACGGGTTTCATGTAGTTTATATACATTTAAAAAAAAAATCAAATACATGTTGTACCACTTTAAGGGTCTGTTCATTTCAGCTTAATTTCAGTTCAGTTCAGTTCAGCTCTAATCAGTTCGGTTCAGTGCAGCTCCTATTTTCCTTCTTTCATAAACTATTCATTTCAACTCTATTTAGTTTCTTCAGTTCAATTTAGTTCAGCTCCAATCAGTTCAATAAATGTGAACAGGCTCTAAATCATAACATAAAGTGTATGTAGAAGAAAACTACAAGTATAATTTATTAATAAGTTGATTTAATTTTGACAATACTTTGTAGTTTAACATAAATAGATCTGATTAGAATATGAAATCATACAGTCATACTTCCTTCGTTTTCTTTTACTTGCAACACACCTTTTAGGCACGCAGTTTTAGGAGATGATTAGTGAGGGTCAACGAGCGATTTTATCAATATAATTTTTACATGAAGATTAGAATAGGGTTAAGTATCATTTGTAAAAATTATAATGAATAATTTATCCGTTTACATTACATAAACCCAACCTCAAAACACGTGCCACAACTCTGTGTTGCAAGTAAAAAGAAACGGAGGAAGTATGAAGTATTAATTACTATGGAGAAAATACAAGTTTATCCCATTGATAAACAAAATATGTTTATCAAATGACAAAACTGTAAATAAATCAACAACTTTTATCAAAATTGGACCTTACAACAGTTGATGGATTTACAAATAAGCCATGATGACAAGAAAATGGACTCCATACTAAGGGCTTGTTCACATTTACTTAATTTCAGTTCAGTTCAGTTCAGCTCTAATCAGTTCAGTTCAGCTCCAATCAGTTCAGTTCAGCTCTTAATTCCCCTCTCTTATAAAATATTCATTTCAGCTTAGCTCAGTTCAGTTCAGCTCTAATCTGTTCAGTTCAGTTTAGTTCAGCTCCAATCAGTTCAGTTCAGTATATGTGAACAGGCCCTAATTGATTTATTTACAAATATGTCATAATAATGATAACTAGGTTAAATTGTTGATTTATTTACAATTTTGCCATTTGATAAACGAATTTTGTTTATCAAGGAGATAAACTGAGGCTTCCTCATTATTATGAATGATCTTATATACATTTTACAAAATCAAACTAGAATGCAATTTAAGATGATGATATTGATTAATTACTTTTGAAAAAATGAGGGTACGTATTACAAAAATTATATAGAGATATACTAATAAACATAAACCTTACTAAGCATCTAAAGGAAATGAAGTCACACTTTTTGGTGACTGATTGATCTAGAATGGAAAGTTCAACATTTTCAAGGATTGGAGGTTGGATATGGAATTCCTTTTTCTTGTCCAATCTAATCTGAATTATGATGTAGATTGAATTGTGCACATCCTTGGCTGAAAATTTAGTAAGAGATTCCTTGTAAGATATAAGCAACAACGAGTATAGTTTAAAATAGAGTTGATCATTAATGATTTGACTCACAAAAAAGTGAGGTTTAGGCCACGTACATAATATGATTAAGACTAACTTTCAAATTTGGCCCAAAAGACATGTCATTTTTTAGCATGAATTTTTGGATTAATGTCTGACCTACCTAAAATATAATTAAGTTAAATGTGTAAAGATGATTTGAAACCACACTTAACAATTTCAACTCAATCTAGGAGTGCTACAATATGAATCTCATACTAGGCAAACAACTAAAATTTCCTTAAAGAGAATATTGTATCAAACTTATGTAACTTAATTATGTATTAATCAAACAATTAGCAAAGATAGTTTAGCCTTAATGATGTACATGTGTTCACTTAGTGCACTTTTTCTCTACGTGTAAGGGAAAAAGAGCAAGAATAGTCCGAAAAGTGAAAAAAAGTGAAAAGAGAGGTGCAATTTTTAACTCCATGGTGTAAAGAGCATCACTTTTTTTGAAGGAATAGTCATAAAAGTGCAAAAATATGAGGTGCTTGAAAAATATTTAACAAGAGCCACATAAAACGTATAAGATGCAAAAGCAAATATCTTAAAACTAAGCTAAGTTCCTTATATACTTATTGAATTTTCACTATAAATTTATTTGGCCACAAGAAATTTTAATTGAACTTCCACCTTTTTGGTATACATCTGTTTTATGTACTTTAGAATCTAACATAAAAATTGAACTCTTCAATTTTTTTAATAGTTTTATGTAAATAAAATTGAACTTCTTTTTCTAGGTCATCACTTTTTTCTTTTGGGAATGTGGGATTCAACGAACAGATAAGGGAAGAAGGAAAGGGGAGGATGTAAAAGGACTTATCCCACAATCTTCTCTAGGTGATCTTTTATTCACTTACTACTAGTTGGTATATACTTATACGTATGCATGGCGAGGAATTTTTTTGTTTTTATTTTTTGATTTGAAATGGATAGAGCCACATAAATAAATAAAGTATTTTTGTGTGTTCGAAGGGCACTAGAAAGATCGAACTTTCAGGAAATAGTGATCGAATCCGTGCAGACAGTGAGTGTTAAGAGCTTTAGAGACAGAGGTAGTATAAGATGATTTCATCATAACTATTGTGAAATCTAATAAATTTTTCAAATTGCTAAGCTAGAAGAAGTTTCTTAGAGCCATGTTGTGTTTAATTAATTTAGCAATATATAATTTTCCATTAGAAAATGAAATAAGAAATTATACATATATTTTTAATCTACTAAGTATTTTTATTCAATAAAAATCAATTTCAATAAGTAAAAATTAAGACATTCATGCATCAAAAATAACAATAAATACATAATTACGAACTAATTAATGAGTAAATATTACTACTAATCAAGAAATAATGAGTTGCACTCAATAATTAATTAGTTTCTAGCTTTCTATAACTAAACCGGTCAAAATAGTTACTTTCATTTAATTACTTGCAACATACTCCATCATTTTGGCACGCACTTGAAGGAAATAGATAAATTAATTGACAAAATTTTACTCCGTATAATCAGTAAGAACAAAGTGATAAGTTGTTATGATTTAAATCTATAGCTTAATTCATTAGTTTACTTAGTCTAATCGCTTTCTCAATTAAGGTGCCAAAAAGATGTGTTGCAAAAATTATAAATCAGAAGAAGTATATTCCAAAAAAAATTCAAATCAAGAGAGTAAAATAGTTATTTTCATTATTGAGTATAATGAGGCTAGATTGATCTTAATGAAGCAACTATTGTTGCAAGGAAAAACTCTACTTAAAATTTAATTTAATTTTAATTTTATTTATCACAATTCCTTACAACAAAATTTGAATTTTTTCAATACATACTTTCAAAATTGTACAAAAGCAACATTTAAGTATTTAAACACCTTGTACAATTCAAGTAATTACACACGTTTGTTCCAAAAAAAAAGTGATTACACACGCAAAGCAAAAATTTACACTTTTTTTTTGTTTTACACAAACACTTAAGATAAGAAAAATACTACCTCCGTTACAGGTTATGTGCAACGATTTGACATAAAACAGAGAGGAAAAATGTCCAATTGTTGCACATAACCAGTAACGGAGGTAGTACTTGAAGTTTTAGCACCAAGTTCAATGTCTGAATAAATGGTGCAACAATAATGACATGCCTTATTAGCTTGTTTCGACAGCTTTTAAGCCATGCATTTCAGATCACACATACGAGTACATATTAGAACACCAACTGTTAAAAATAATACTAGTACGTACTTATAAAAGTTATTGGTCTGGCTTATTTTCAGCCATTAATTCCAAAAATCATGCTTAAGGATTATCCAAACTTTCTTTCTTTCTTTTCTCTTTTTTATTTATTTTTATTTATTTTATTTATTTTATTTTTTTTATTTTTTTTTGGAAATAATGTCTTAATGGTGTTTGCATATATGAGTTGCTTTTTGGACATTGCTATGAAATTAAAGCTAATGAATAGAGAAAAAAAAAACTTATTTTATGAGAGAAGGAAATTAAGATAAAAACTAAACTGAACTGAACTTATTAGAGCTGAACTAAAAATAAATTGAAAAGAACAAGCCCCAAGTATAAGTAAATTACAAAATTTTGAGTATTGAAATACAAAATGAGTTGTTTTTTTACCTCCAATGGTGATACCCAACCCACTTCTCAATTTAGCAACTCATGTGAAATTTAATTTTCCAATGGTGAGACTTTCTTAAGTATACTAATGTAACTTTCAATTTATGCCCCACTAAATCATATTATAAGTTTTTTTAGAAAAAAAAATAAAATTAAAACTTAAAACATATTATAATATTGGTAAGGGCCTACACTTTTTGTCAAAATGAGGCTCAAAGTTTAGTATCTACGTTAGCAACTTTCTTTTGGAGTTGCTAAGTTTAGATACCAATTTATCGGTATCCTTTGCAAAAAATACTTCATCTCTCTCTTTCCTATAGAAATTCCCTCAAGTCTTATCATTGGAGATGGTCTAATAGGTCAAATATAAGTAAATCACAAAGTGTATAGTATGGAGTATTTGGAAAAAGGTATTTATATCAATTAGAGCTTGTGTTGGGGTAATTCACATACCACTACATTGTTACTTGCATCGTTTGATGAAGCATGTTATAGATGATGTGAAACACAAAATAATATGTGTATGGTCTAACATCTTTAAATAAATAGTTACCTAAGATTTTGATCCAATTAAAAGTAGCATTTTGTAAGGTAATTTATTGTATAATAGCCATTCTTCCATTTATCTAAGAGTAGGGTTTTGAAAAAAATTACTCGAAGATATTAGATCCTATGTCTAAATTCATTTATTGATAATTCATAGACCATCTGGTTACACAAAGCTAAGAGGACTTCTAGGTTTAACTTTTGTCAAGTTAACTCTATACTTACTAATTACTCTTACTCATATAATTAAAAAGGCTCGTATATATGTGAATTCATTGTTATACATAACCCAGTTTCGCTAATTGAATACATTTCCTTATCCTTTTCCATGGTAAAAATAAAATTCGATGAAAGGAATGAATTGCCTAAACATGTTGCTTGCAAATACACTCTAAGTTCGCAATAGACATAAAATTCTCAATAAAATCATTGATCATGCTAATAAAATTATAGAAGTAAAATGTATCCATGTAAGATAGGGTAGATGCAATGGTCTAGATGCTCGGGCAGGTGGTGTGGACTGTGGATCGGAGTTAGTTTTGGCCATATAGATGATATAAATAAGGAAGGGAGAGGAGACAATGAAGGGTTTATCTGAATGCGACATTGGGTCTAGAAATTTTTTTCACTTGATTAATTTTCGATCTAATTCTAGTAAAATAAAAGAAATACATATTCAAATACTAGACGAATCAATAATTTCCCAGAATTTTTGGAATCAACCTATTTCTGGATAGGAAATGGAAAAGAGATCCAAAGTACTTTGATTTATTACACTTAATGAAAGTATATCTTAAGGTGCAAGATCTAGTAATCGAATTTGAATTGCTGAATATTCAAATTTTAATTTCTAAAATCGAATTTGTGAAAGTTCTAATAAAATTATAAAAAGAAATACTATTAATTAAATAAATTCGATTGATTGATGCGAGTTGGTTTTCTGTTATGATAAATTGAAGAAACAATAGCCGGTCCAATAGATGCTTCAGTTGCTGCAATGGCTATAGCAAAAATTGAGAAAATGCTTCCTTTTAATTGGCGATCATCAAAAAAATCTAAAAATGTTACAAAATTTTGATTAACTGCATTCAATATAAGTTCAAGACACATAAGAGCTCGAACCAAATTGCGGCTCGTGACTAATCCATAAATCTCGATAGAAAACAAAAAAGCACTCAAAACAAGTACATGCTTGAGTATCATTGACCAACCCCTTATGAATCATGATTTATTTCAGGGAAAAATCACGTCTATACGAGTAATTTTAACTTATTAATTTTTTAAACAGAGATTACTTATAAACTTTATATTTTTTTATATTTTATTTATTTATTTTTTTTTTTTTTTTTTTTTTTTTTTTTTGTGAAACAAGATTACTTATAACTTTGCATGTACAAGATAATTGACAACACCTAATAATCTAATTTTTATTTACTCAAATAAATTATCCTCTTTGTTTACATTTATCATATAAATGTTTTAAGTTCCGTTCGTATATGCAATAACCTTCGCAATTCATGTTATTTATTTTGAAATTATGTTAATTATAAATTTGACTTAAAACATACTAATAATATTGCGCCTTGGTAACGAAATTAATTATGACCCAAAACTTGAATGAATCCAACCATTTGAGTACCATTTTTTTAAAAAAAAAAATTATATATATAAAGAATTTTATGAATTCAATTCCTCTAAAATGTTTTGTAGCAACATTAAATTGAAGCAGAACAAAGTTATACGAATTACAGAGTATTATACTCCCTCCGTCCCTTTTCAAAAAAAAAAAAAAAATACTCCCTCCGTCCCTTTTTTACATTCCTGTTTGTAAAATTACATGGGAATTAAGGACTAAGAATGAAACAAATAACAATAAAACAAAACACAATGGGAAGTACAAAACATTAGATGATAGCTTAATATTTAATGATTCCATGTCATCAATCCTTTGCAAAAAAAAAAAAAATAGAAAAAAAAAGACCAATAACATGCTCCTATTGGAAAATAAAGAACCAATCATATTCATCTAAATTTAGACACAAGGATTCTAAAGGAGGATTGAGAAAATAAGAGTGAGAATAGGAAAGTAAGAGTGAGAATATAAGATTGAGTATTAGTTACAAACCAAAAAAGAGAGATAATTTAGGATATTTGGAAATAAAATACTTACTAAAAAAGGAAAGGAGTAATGTAATTTTGAATTATCCAAAAACGAAACTAGGAATGTAAAAAAGGGGCGGAGGGAGTACTTTTTTTTTTGAGTGAATACGGAGTATTATACTTTTGTGCCTAGAAAGGTTTTTATTACAATGAATTATTATTTTATCCTGTAAATAATACCTGCATGGTACAAATTCTTAAATGGACCTGGTTCACACTAATTTATTGTGGACCACTAACATTAAAGAAACTATGGTTGTTTTATTAATAAAAAAAAGTCACTATAATAAAATGAAGGTCACTATATTGAAAATAAAAGTCATTTTGGTAATATATAGGCTATAAGAGGTTAATTTTTTTAATGAAATATTTTATAAGGTTAATATTAATAATAAAGGGTACTATGTTAAAATTAGGGTCATAACGTAGTACTTCAAGCTCACAATAGTATTAAACGTTATACAACTTTTAATAAAGGTTACTATGTTAAAAGTAAGGTTACTATGTTAAAAATAAAGGTCACTATGTTCAATATAATGTCAGTTGCGTGTGTATAAACCTCGGGTCCACAATAAAGTCAATAATATTATTGTGAACCAGGTCCACACAAGTATTTCTGACCATCATGGTACTATTAATAACATAAGAATTAAAAGAAAGGGAGAGAAAAATCATGAAGAGAGTTATATATAACCTAGACACAATTTTATTATCTCATGCACGGTTTTACACCCTTTTACATAAGGTGTCAATTTAAATATTCAGGTCCGGTTCGCTCGAATCGGATAAAATTTTTATACTTGAATAATTCTAAATTAGTGTGTTCATGTGAGTTAAAATATGAATTGAATTTTTTTCGAATCTATACTAATCTATTAAAAGGCGTTTATAAAAACGTCCATGCACCACGTAGGCTCTTCCAATTTACGCCACGTCACTTCACTAACAATTCATGACGCCACGGCAACTCACAAGCACTTGATGACACCACGTCACCTATCAAACATCGATCACAACATGACACATCATCACTAAATATAAAAAAAATATGTAGATAAGAGGATTCGAACCCCGAACCACTTACAACAAAATTGACTATTTAGCCATCTAAGCTAATTATCAAACATGTTATAAATATGAAAAATAAATATATATAGCAGTATAAACCACATGGTTTAATTATTTTTTAAAAAACACATATTCATTTAAAGAAAATTAAATCATAAATTACAATCTATAACTTTATACTAAAGGCAAAACCAGAATGACACATGTCATTTCCTGGTTAAAAATTTTCCCTCCAAAAGTTTTCTTTTTTTATTTTTTTATCTTTTTGGCCAAAGCTTCTTAGAAAAGTTTTTAATACAAACTATACAATAATAATTCACTTCCTATTTGATAAGTATATCTTATTTATTTATTTATATATGCAATAATAGGTTTTCAATCTATAACTTTGTAATGTAATTCATAGTTATTTTTATTAGTCATGCATATATTTTTCTCTCTGTTTTCTTTGGTGTGATAATTTTTATTTTTTTTTGTAACTACCGAACTTTCATCATATTTTGCAATTAGGTATAATTTTTTTTATAATTAAATAGTAGTCTTAAACTAATGATAAGTATTAAAAATTACCGTGCATGGCACGGGACTTAACCTAGTGTATATTAATGATCAATTAGTTTCATGTAATAATCCGGGGCATCGCCTGGGCCCAAAAACTAGTTGATTTTGAAACGGGTCAAGTTTTGATATCTCTACTCTAATTACATGCTCTTGTTTAACTCGGATATAGAATGGATACCTTCGCCACCTAAAAGTTGAAGTGTAAAGACTTAAAAAAAAAAAAAAAAAAAAAAAAAAAAAAAAAAAAAAAAAACTCTCACATTGATCCCTTCCCAAGTTGGCAAGTACCCACGCTTTTACCCCATGGGTCATGGCCCCACTATTTTGATGCTGACGTGGAGGTAGGGGGCCGTAAAAGGGGCCAAAAATAAAGCAAAAGGGTAAAATGGTCAACAAAAATTATAAAGAAAAAGCATCTCACTGGTCACCTTTTTGTCCCCAAAAAATAATTAGAAAAATAAGAAAATATAAAAAGATTTTACAACAAAACAAAATACTACCTCCGTTACATATTATTTGCAACGATTTGACATAAAGTAGAGAGGAAAAATGTCTAATCGTTGCACATAATATGTAACGGAGGTAGTATAAAAAGATTTACAACAAACCTTTAACTCTCTCCATAAGACGCCACGTGTCGTAGATCTGATTCACCAAGATCAATTTAGATCCTCTTCTCAACTCTTCTTAGAGTAGAGCTTTAGATCTCAATTTCCAAATCAGCAAAGTTATCCTACGTGTCATCCTACCTGGCATCCCATTTTACCCCACACTCCTCCACGTCATCAATTATTATTTTTAAAAAATATTTTTTTATTTATTTTCAATATTAATAAACATTTTTCAATATATATACTATCTTCTGATCTGCTTCTTTGGTAGTATACTTCTCCTTCTTTTACAGGACACCCATTCATTCATTATTATTATAAAATATTCAAAAAGATATATAAAAAAAAAAATCGAGTCTAGTTCAAGTTCGAGTTTTTATTATAAAGATTAAAACTTTGGGTATTTTCCAAACAAGTAAATATAATTTCCCTCTATTTTATTATTTTATTATATCACTTTAGCTGTCTGAAATTTGTAGAAGAGCGAAGAACAAGAACCCTAAACTGGTTTGTGATTTTTTTCTCTAATGAATAAAGATTCAATTTTTAGTTTGATTTGGGGTTTTTTTTTTTGATGGGTTGTTGGAATTTTCTGCAGGTTTTGTAGGTATGGATTCATCTTGCTGAGCTGAGCTTAACAGGGGTTTTTAGATGGTATGTCATTTCTTTGATTTCGCTTTCGAAATTATGTAAAGCAGTTATTGTTTGATGATTTTGTGCTGTTTTATGTGGGATTTTTATTATTTATGTAAGTTTTGGTTCAGAGAAGTTGATTTTTGTGGAGGGTTTGTGTCTGTATGTTTTTTTGAAGCATTTGATTTTTTAATTGTTGTTGGGAAATTAGGAATTTGGATATGTTTTTATAAGGGATTTGTTGTGGTTAATTAAAATCTAAATTGGATTTGGATTCTGATTGACTTTGTGAGTTTGGAGAAGGGAATCAGTGTTGTTTTTGTGGATATGTTGTAAGGGTGTGTATGATGATATTAACTTCGCCTTTTTGACCATCTAAATAGGGGTAATTGAAGGGATTTTTCGTATGTCGAAGGTGTGTTCTGTTCGAAGATGCAGGGGTTGTTTTATAAACATGTTGGATTAAAGTTGGAGAATGGATTCTTTAGCATAATTGTAATTGATCATTTTGAGTCTGGTTGATGAGGTTCATTCAAAAAAATGAAAATGGTTACGGCGGAGTTAAGGTGGTGGCAGAGCTGAATCAATATAAAGAAGCTGAGAAAAGAGAAGGTAGGGGTGGGGTTGCAGGTGAAGGGCAGGGACTTTCCGAGGAGGATGAATTGAGAATTATCGATGATGGTGAGGATGTAAACAGCAGGCGTTCTTTGAGTTCTGTTCAGCTTCCTGTGGTGACTCACAGGTCTCAATCACAAGTTCAAGGGCGAGTTCGTTGGGACAAGTTTCTTCCTGTTGGTAACCCCAAGGTTTTGCTTGTAGAAAGTGATGACTCAACTCGTCATGTTGTTACTGCTTTGCTACGGAACTGTAGCTATGAGGGTGAGGTTCTACACTCCAATTTAAAGGGCTTTTGGCTGCATAAATTTTGATTTATTTGAACTAGATGTTGTCACTTTTAAAATTTCATGCATTGTTCATGCGTTGGGTCTTTTATTTTCTTATTTTCTTATTTCCTTGTAACTTTAATACTCCAAAATTTTGCTCCTCCTACGGTGTTGATTAGCTTATCCAATATATTTGTTGTAAGTCTGCAAATTTAAGTAGATAGATGAAAGTTGGATTGGGAAGATATCTTGTAGAACTATGGTCGATAATGTTCGAATCAAAAGGCATGGCCGCATGGGAATCAGCCTCCAACATAATTAAATTTAATTTAATTAAAGGAATAAAGGGAGCTCAAAATATCATCATATGTCCTGGCCTAACTATCCTAGAATTATTATTATAACTTTATTTTAATATTCTCAAATATACATATAGGGTTTTTGTTTTTTTTTTGCTTTAAAAAAATTTATTTTATGAATTTGTTGCCTTAAAGTAAAAGCTATTTAGTTCCTATATCTAGGGTTTATTTTTATTCATTTTTTTTTTTGTTTACCATTATCATGTTGTATATCATTTAATGAAGCCTAAAAGTTAGGGTGGGGAAAGAATAAGGGTAAGAATTATATAATTTACAAGGAAAACGAGATTGGAAGAAATCTAGGGTATTGATTCTAGAGGAAAGTCCAGGGCTAAATAGGACCTTGTATACCGAAATTTAAATGATTAATCTGAATTTTTAGTGTTAATTGTCAAAAGTTACAAACCCTTGCAATGGATTAAAGGAGTATAATTTAGTTTGATTTGTCAGAATATAAGTTTAGTACAATTTAGAACTTGTATCATAAAAAGTATGAACTTTTTTGTCCTATTTATTATGGTATGTGGTACCATAGTATCACACAAATGCCTTAAACAAGGTTCCCAACTAGCGTGAAGGGTAAGAAGTTCAGAATTACATATCCTCAGCTGTACAGTGACACTTGTACTGTTCTGCTTCTTAAGACATAACTGCGAGTCTGACCCTCCACCCCATGTTATTTATATCGTCATTGTGTTTCGCTTTCTCCATCCTTCTTTTGGAGGGCGCTGGAGGGCAGGGGGATGGGGTGCTGGGGTTAGCTAAAGGATTGTCAAAGATGCAGACTTTTGGCTTGTACATGCTATTTGTGGATAAGCCCTGTTACATAACAGGATAGTCTGATGGGGGATGTGGGACAGCCTATAAGGTATGAGTATTGACTATTGATAAGATTGACATAGGACTTAGCAATGAAGGTGGATCCTTAACACAATAAGCACTTTTTTTCGTATTTTGTAATTTGGGCATTGGTTGTGTATTATTTTCTTACTGGCAGAGGTTTGCAGAACTGGGTTTGGAAATCTTGTCTTTGCCTCTAAATACATTCTGCTCAATTTGTACCTTTTTAGCTGGTTTTGTTTGATCTTTCTTCACAATCAAGCTTTCAATGGCTATTGTTGTTTCCTCAATTAGGAAATTCATATTATTGATTTCATGGTTAGTTTAGGGAGAAAGAAACTGTGTCTATTGCTACATGCAATTGCTGAAGAATATTATAAGATTTAAGTTACTAGTTCTCTGCGAATGCAAGGCTCTCAGAAAGGCTTGTATATGGTTCTTTTACCAATTACATTGATTGTCTTGTAGTGAAGTAGTGCTTGGATTCGAATATATTTGTAATTTTAGATTTTGATTTCACTAAAAAAAAAAGTAAAGTAAATTCACTATGTGTGTTTTTCTACTCCTTTATTTTCATTTGCTGATGAACTTATGGTTTGAACTTTTGCAGTCACAGCAGTGTCAAGTGGTATAGAAGCATGGAAAATCTTAGAAGATTTAAACAATCAGATTGACCTAGTCTTGACTGAGGTTGTCACGTCTGGACTATCCGGTATTGGTCTTCTGTCCAAGATAATGAGTCACACAAGCTGCCATAATACTCCAGTAATTAGTAAGTCCTAGTTACTTGTAGTCTATGTTGTATATTCTATATTTGATTTGTGCTTTTCTGATCTTTCTGTGTGTATATTTTGTTCTTTCTTTATTTAGTTTTAGATGTTTAATCGTTCATTCTTTTGTTTGCAGTGATGTCATCTCTTGATTCAATGGGTTTAGTCGTTAGATGCTTGTCCAAGGGTGCTGCTGACTTTCTGATGAAGCCGATAAGGAAAAATGAGCTTAAAAACCTTTGGCAGCATATATGGAGGAGGTGCCACTATGTAAGTAATTTTTAATCTTCCCAGCTCGCTGTGAACTTGATGTCATATTGGTTGACATAACATTTATTCATCTTTTGGAGGCTGTAACAAAAATGGAAATATAAAACTTTGCATGATGGTTACTGCCTTTCTGTTTTTAATGTAGAATAAACTTTCAGCTGAATACATCCTTTTTTTCTCCTATAAAAAATTGATATGTTCCAAATATATTTTGTTATCAGTATGTATTGGTGTTGCTTTCATTAATTTGTTTCATTTTTTTGTTCTTTTCTTAGTCTAGTGGTAGTGGGGGTGAAAGCTTCATACGAAATGAAAAATCTATAGGAGCCAAATGTGCCGAAGAGTCAAACGATGACACTGGCAGTGATGATGAAGATGACAACAGAAGTATTGGCTTACAAGCTAGAAATGGAAGCGACAACGGGAGTGGTACTCAGGTAACATGACCTCTAATATTAAAGTAAATTAACACAGTCAAATTATCTGTGAATAATGTGATTAATTTTGATGGTGGTTGCTTGTAAATCTCTGAAGATTAAATGAGAATCTTTATGGATTTTTTGGCACTTGATTTACTTATGACTTTGGTGTGTGTTTAATTTATGCTACATGTTTTTCTAGATTCAAGTATGTTTGTAAATAGATTGAGCTATGTGTGTTTGGAAGTTAGCTGCATTTTCCTCTCCTTGCTTCTGTGTTTGTGATACTATGCTGTAGTAATTGTTAATTATGCTAATATATTGAAACAGACAGAATTTGTGATATTTTGTTGGATTCTAGTGGCTGTCTACTTCCCTCTCTATTGTTGTTTTGTTACTGAAGTGCTTCATGCTTCAGCCTCAATGATCTCAGGCTTTAGCATTAGTAGCTGATAGGCAGTCTGCATTTTGTATTGTACTGGTCTCATTTGAATGTCATTTCAATATTTACTAGGAAGCTATGGTTATACTTCCTCTATTTCTTAAAATTGCAACGGTTTGACTTTTACACTATACACATATTAACTTTGACAACATGTTTTAATAATTATAAATTAATAAGATAATAGAATAAATGTCATTTTGTACTCTTTAAAATGTTGTTGGATTAGTCTAAGTGTAATTTTTAAAATCACAATATGTTAAAATCATTACTAATGGTCAAAGTTGTGTGTTGGCAAACATGATAGTCCAACTGTTGCAACTTTAAGGGAATAGAGGAAGTACATACTTAGTAAGCGGATGATATTAATCCTAATTTCCCTGTTATCTATGTTACTCAGACATGGTTACAAGTGTTGGGTGGGTACATATGCAAGTGTCAGACACACATCAGGGTATAAAAAATTCAGACACAGGGACACTGTCCATAAGAGTATAGGACACAGGTGAGGGGACACAGCACTCATGAAATATTTTCTTGATCTAGAATACTTTGTGCATGTACTTTTCATGTAGTAAATATATAGACACATTTCAGATTGATTTGTTTTTGCTAATTCTTGTTATAATTACAATCTCAGGCATATTTATAAGCATATATCGCATGCTTTCTCCTCTTTCCCTCCCCTTGACATGTTCTCTCTATACATGTATTACAAGATGGTTGAAGTGTGTGGTTGGAAGTGTTGGGTACCATAGGTACTTGGGACAATATGAATGAGCACCATTTTCCAATGTATTTTCCAAAGTTTGTGTAGAACTTTCAATTTGGGGCTGAAGCTTGTGCCGAACAGAGTTTCAAAAATATTTGTCTTTGGAAGTTCAACTGGTAAATTCTAATAATAGAAATTAGATTTTTACATACCTTGGTTGGAAATTCTTTCAGACTCGATCTTTTATCTTCTGGCTGATGCCTGTAGGTAAAACCTGGCAAATTGTTGCATGTGTAACTTATTCAATCTATTGAAAACCCTTTCATTCTAGCAGTGTACTGATAGGATTCACAGGAAGCTTATGTAGGCTGAAGTAGACATGCAAGTTACCCCATAGCTTGCTAGCTCTGCCTATCTGTACGATTGCCTTTTATCTTTCCTTTAGGTCCCGAGGATCTACGATTTTGTCCATTAAGAAATATTAGTTATTAATCCGGCAACAGGTGCCTAAGGATAAGCAATTTCCTGTTTCATCTGAGAATTGTTGACAGGCCTATCTGCTTTCTATTCTTCATCTCAAATTAAATTTTTCGTTGGTTTTTGCCTTAGCTTAAACGAGGATTATTGAGATTCTTTTTTCATGTCCCCTCAATTCTTAGGATGTACACTTAAGTGATATAAGGCTGGTCATCTGTGAAGCTGATGGTTGTCTTCATTGTATATTTGAGTAATTTGACCTGAGAGTGAGGGATAGCTCAGTTGGTTAGAGCTTCCCTCTTGGTTCCGGGGATCTTGGGATCGATTCTCATCACCTGCCCTTGTGACTCTATAAATACCCAAAATAAATTGTATGTTTGGCTTGAAGTTCCACATTCTTGGGTTTTGTTTCATTGGCATGTTTGACTTAAGCGGTGTATTGGCTTGAACTTCCTTTGTAATGGGTGAACTCACTTGTTGCTTATGTAATCATTAAACCTATCCTTTGAAAGGTTTTCTCATTCATTATAACAGCTTGTTTTGTATGGTTTCCTAGAGTTTCCTGTCTTTGTTCTTTTGACTCTGAGTGGAATTGGTGTGCTTTGCTTAAATACAAGCTGGCTTATTTTTCCTTTGCATTTTATGTGTTTGCTTGGTCTTTATGTAAATCATTATCCATTACTTGTATGTCTCTGCCTTCAAAACCAATTATATTGCAGTGCAAGAATATGGATTTATCATTATCCATAACATCATTGTCTCACATGTTTTGTGCACTTCACACACATTTTAGTTTATAGTCTCAATATGCTTATGTTTGTTGTGCTTATTAATTGGTGCTAGCCTGTTAGAAGTTACCAACCTTATTGTCTTCTTTCCTTTTTTTTTCTAAATTTTCCCCTCTCATTTTGTTGTGTCAATTAGAGTTCATGGACAAAAAGGGCTGCAGAAGTTGACAGCCCCCAACGGCCATCAGCTTGGGACCAAGGAACTGATCCACCTGATAGCACTTGTGCTCAGGTTATTTATCCAATGCCTGAGGCATATGCCAGCAGCTGGATGCCTGGAGCCATGCAAGAGCATGATGGACAGGATAATCAACTTGGTATATTTCTACTGCATTTGCTAAAAGTTAATATACTGTGTGAATTTGAACCATCCAATGACCTAGTGTCCACCTATATCAGACAATGTCCTGATGGGAAAAGACTTGGAGATTGGTGTGCCTAGAAATACAGATTCTCCGCTTAATGGTCCAAACAGAAAGTTGACCCTATCAACTACTGCTGAGAAATTCCAAACTTCACAGTTAGACCTGAACCTGAAAAATGATGGTCAGAATTTCGATGAGGAAAATCTAGAGATTAACAATGAAAATCCTAAAGGTGAACGAAATAATCAGGCTATGAACTTGCCTGGAGAAGCCATCACCAATGAAGAACATCTTAGAGGAAATTTAGTATCTGATGCACCACCTGTTATTTCTGAAATATCCAAAAACAAAGACAAAGTCATGAACTATGACGAGGACTTGCCTTCCCTTGAGCTCAGTCTGAAGAGGGTGGGTGATGTTGCAGACGCAAGTACTAATGTCTTGGACCAGAATATCCTCAGGCATTCACAGCTTTCAGCCTTCACCAGGTAATGTGTGTTATAGAAGTTGGAATTTGAAATTCAATATATTTTGATCAGTACAAGTGAACTCTGGGCGTGGCACACCTGCCTATCTCGCATATTAATACAAATTTATGGACAACGTTTAATTTATGAATTTATTGTAGGTACAATACAGGATCAACTGGTAACCAGGGTCAAACTGGTAATGTTGGTAGTTGCTCTCCACCAAATAACAGTTCAGAAGCAGCAAAGCAATCCAATTCTGACGCTCCTAACCAAATTTCGAATAGCAGCAGTAACAACAATAACATGGGCTCTACTACAAATAGATCTTTCACAAAGCCTGTTCTGGCCACTGATAAAACACCTGCAAAATCAACAGTCCATGGTTCTCAACAATCATCTGTGTTTCAGCCAGTGCAAAGTGGTAAGACCACTGGTGGACCATTAAATACTGCTCTACTGCAAGATAATGAGATGGGTGATCAAAAGAAGCAACACCACCATGACTATCATCATCATAATTTCCATAGTGTACAGCAACTACAGAAGGTTCCACCTCAAGATGATACGTCGAAAAGCACCCTACAATGTGGGTCCTCCTCAAACGCTTCTAGAGTGCCAACTGAAGCAAATGTTACCAATGGCAGTTTAAATGGGAGTGCCAGCGGAAGTAATCATGGGAGTAATGGAAGTAGTGCTGTTGTAAATGCTGAAGGCTCAAACAAGGTCAATGATAGTGGGATAACTGCAAAGGATGGTGTTGATAATGGAAGTGGTAGTGGTAGTGGAAGTGGAAGTGGTAGTGGTGTTGGTGTAGATCAAAACCGATCAGCACAACGAGAAGCTGCCTTGAATAAATTTCGACTGAAGCGCAAAGAAAGATGCTTTGACAAAAAGGTAACACTACTAATTAATGTCCATCGTATTTATACTTGGACGTCTATTATGGTCATGCCGTTTGTTTTAAAGCATCATATTCAAAGCTGAATTTTAGAATTATAAATAGTACGCATATATGAAGAGCGTATTGTAGGGCTCACATTGTTTATATATTCATGCAACAACTATATTAAGACATGAATATTAGTTTTCTGGTTTGGAATTTGTACTTACATTTACCAGAAGCCTGCTATCATTACTCAGCAACAGCATTTTGATTAGTGCTTTCTTATGACATTAGGTGCGATATCAAAGCAGAAAGAAGTTGGCAGATGAAAGACCCCGGGTTCGTGGACAATTTGTGCGCCAAGAGCGAGAAACCAAAGGAAAGTTTGCTGAGAGCTAACACGACTCATTACAGAAGCCGCAGGCGAGATCATTTACGCCCATATTAGTGTTAGCTGTCCAGATATGTAAAAGATTTCAATTTGCCTTATTTTTTTTTTCTTTTTTTTCTTTTTTAAATTTACGACTGCATGAGGTGCGAAATACTGTCAAACCTCATTGATTCTGCTTCGTCTAGACTGTAGGAAGACCTGTTTTCCTTTGTGTTTTCATGGTTCCTATTTTGAGCTGTGTTCACTACTTTTTAACATGGTAGCCCCCAGGGTTGCCTCTGGAAATAAGCTTCTCCTTAAAGGTGTGCTGCTTTAACTTGTTTTGGTGTCAAATCTTCTGATTTCTGACAAATTTTCAAGCTTTCATGGATTGCCTTTTATGGGATCTTTCTACGACGCGATCCCCAGTAATACTGTCGATGGGTTTTACAGCGAAAGGTTATCTTAAACGGAAAAGATTCATGTTGAGTGATGAGACTACAGGTTGTACAAACAGAACTGTATATAAAGATAATCAAGGGCTCTGAGCTTCAGGCCTTCAGGCGAAGTTAAACTGTCAGTACTCCTAAGAGGGATTCTGCAGACTCATACAAAATGAGCAAATCTGGGTTTTCATAATCTTCAAATCACTCCATATGCTCTAAAAAACTAAAAATCATATATACATAATCCTTCAACTGCATCGTTTCTTCTTCTTCTTTTTTTTTTTTCTTTTCATATAATTTTCCGGTGTGTCATTCTTCAATCAAGAGATCGATAGACTTATGCCTCAAATTTTCATCTACTGTATACTCTGTAATTTATTTTTATTTTTTCGGTAAGAAGAGGGCCTTGATCGGACCTCAATGCTCAAGGTTTTTTTGTTCTAGTTTTGCAGGCAAGCATATGTAAGTGAGGGGAAAGGATAAGAGATCCTTACTAATGTAAGTGAGGGGAAAGGATAAGAGATCCTCACCTTCAAGGGTTCAAATTATCAAGCAACAAAAGATACTTCTACATCCATTTTTCGTCTACCAAATAACTTTTATTTCATAGTGTTTGATGCACATCTTTGATACTATCTTGAGATAAAGGAAAGGGAAGTGAGGGAAGGGAAGGGAAGGGAAGGGAAGGGGAGGGAGAAGGTGACCTTTCATTTTCCTTACAAATATGTTCAACAATGGAGATATTTGGTTTATTAAATGGGGAAGAAAAATGAAACCTTCCAATCCCCTCCCCTTCCTTCCTTGCATTTTATATCCAACAAAGGATGATGAATCCCTTTTTTTCTTACTATACACTATAGTCATACCTATACTCAATCCTACTAATGGCCTGTTCTCTTCAATTTAATTTCAGTTCAGTTCAATTTAGCTCCAATCAGTTCAGCTAATTAGTTCAGTCCAGTTCCTAATTTCCTTCTCACATAAACAATTCATTTAAGCTCTGTTCAATTCAGTTCCGTTCAGTTCAGCTCCAATCAATTCATTTCAGTTTAGTTCAGCTCAATTCAATAAATCAGAACAGGTCCTAAGTGAGTCCGCTTATACCCACTTCCCTTCCCAAATAACATTCCACTCAAGCCATATGAATACAAAGTCTGTACTAAAAAAAATAATTGCGACTAGTATAGTGATAGTATATACCTCATAATACTAAGATTTACCTAAATGGTTGCAACACTTGCAAGTGTGCACGACTTGAAATTTGAGGATATCGTTAAGCATGAAATTGCTCTAGTGTTCGCCAATCCGCCCAAACTGAAGGTTATGAAGGCCTAAAGGAAATTTTAGCCGTATAATTGTACTTTTTTTTAAGGACAATGTAAAGAGTTGTATAGATATCGATGTAGACATAATTCAATATCACAGGTATTGGTTATCACTCTCTTAGATTTACCAGTTAAGTTTGTTCACTCTTATACAATTGACATGACACTTTTTCTTCTACCTTGTTTGAAAGAGAAGTTGTAAACAAGTAGAACTACAACATTAAAATGATCTCAAATAAAGATTTATACAAAACACATGATTAAGGAACTAGGTTCTCATAACTCCTTAGCTTTACAAAAGGTGATAGTTATGTTCTTTTACATTTTCAAAGTTTAAAACCCATGTTTTGCTCAGAGTCGCACAAAATTGCTTGTAGGACTATTAAATAGGAGCCTTGACTAAAATTTGTTGCTTCAAGAATGAGACAAACAATAATTCGTTATTTTAAAAAGTCAAATATGAAAAAATCAGGTACTTGTAATACATTTGTTTCTATTATTTGTTCTTAGCATCTAATATTCTCCCGGAAATTTAGGCAATTGGAGAGAAAGTGTGGTGAAGAATGTGTAATAAGTAAGAGAGGGAGAGAGTAAAAAGGTGGGTGAGTGTAAGAAAAATGCGAATGTAAGAGAAAATAAGGTGTAAATATTGTGACTTTGTGAGGTAGGAGATTTGACAAAAATGAATGGAAAAAAATAGTACTACCTCCGTTACAGGTTAAGTGCAACGATTAGATATTTTCCCTCTCTACTTTATGTCAAATCGTTGCACATAACCTGTAACGGAGGT
Organism: Chenopodium album; assembly: GCF_948465745.1. Lineage (NCBI taxonomy): Eukaryota > Viridiplantae > Streptophyta > Magnoliopsida > Caryophyllales > Amaranthaceae > Chenopodium > Chenopodium album. The sequence goes on from NC_137852.1 coordinate 13,468,403, forward strand.
AGTATAAGAAAAGTAAATAAACAAACTAATGGGAAAATTAAACAATCAAAGCAATGATTTAATGGTCATTAGTAATTTGGGTTACAACGTGTTGCATTGTAAACTTCGTGAAAAATATCACGGTATCTAATCGCATATAGGCTCCACTCAATTTCTTTAGTCCTTTCTCTTTACAATTTTTGTCATAAATCCACCTAATGATAAAACGTACAAGGAATTCTAATGTACTAAATGACGGTTCTAAATTTCTAATGGGTTTTAACAATTTTAAGGATGCCTACCCGGTTCATCGGAGCTTAGCTCCGACTACATTCGGATCCGACTCGGTAGCACACTTGGCTTATGGTAGGTGAGTCTTCCAACAAGAGTTTCTACATACGGCGAGGCTCAAACCCGAGACCTCCCTTAAGCGACATCAAGTTGCTTACTGCCAACAACTCTTGTTGGTTAATGGGATTTAACAATGGCTTCTCTTGAATGGGCAAAGTTCTGAATATGGTCACAAAAATCTAACATGTAAATAGGATTTTGAATTGTAATATTTTTATGGGGTTGTCAATAAAACACCTTTTAGCTTATACTACGTACATTTCATTCGCTGATTTAGATGAGACTTAATCACATATCTACACATTTATAACTTTCAATTATAATGATATCAAAATTTTTGTCTAAGTAACAAATTTTATAATTTCATGGTTTCTTAGAAATTTTATTTTATTTTATTTTCTTTTTTTTTTGTTTTTTTTTTATAGGGAGGATGCCTACAAGAAGACTATACTAGTGGAGACTTGTAGACTTGTAACATAATATTTCGTATGTTGTTATGTACATATATACGAGGTTTGGTCTACCAAACTTTTGTTTATATATATTGTTGCTTTTGTGATAAGATAAATGATTATCCTTCTTTTACAAGAACAAAATATACCAATAACTAAACTCCATAAGTTAATAATAAAGCTTACATCAAACAAACTTGATGGGTAGAGTAAAAGGATTTCTCTTCTATTGTGAAAATGAAAGAGTAGTTTAAAAGAGAGATTATAATTAGTTTACCGTAAACGCACCAAAACCACATTTTTAAAAGAGAGATTATAGTTAGTTTTTAAAGTGAATTTGAAAGAGTAGTTTAAAAGAGAGACAAACATTGCCTAGCTTCTCAGCAAACTTCAACCATGCATATTTTCTATTACATAACTAACTAACTAACAATGGTGTTTACTCATTTCTTATGCTACCATACCATTATTGTAGTATGCTTCTTAAAATATTCTCTCTTTCGCCCCGTTTATAATCTCTCTAGCCCATTAATGACGAAGTTCAAAACTTTGGAGTGCTTTTATCCCAAAATTACCTTCCTATATAGTCAAAATTCATAAATATCAAAACGGCCTTTACACACATAATCTTTCGGACTTGAAAGATTTGATCTCTCGGAGTGTTTTATCATTGCTCCACATCAATCCACCAAGACGGTACCTACAACATGGGAGGTAGAGATGGTCATGTTTTGCTAGGATTAGTGTTTTTTATAATAGGCCTTTGGCATCACTACAATCATCTAAAAATCCATGCTACTTTAAAATGCTTTAAATCCTATACTTGGTTTCCTTCATCATTCTTAAGGTATTTGGAACTTTACTTGATCCTTGGTGGATGCTCTATATTCATCTTCATGGAGCTCCATAGCTCGCCATTCGATCATAATGGAGCAATCCTAGCCACTCATCTCCACCATATTGAGCATACTTTCATAGCCATGGCATTCTCCTTCCACGCTCTCTTTGCTATCATGCTTGACAAAATTAGGCCTAGCACCAAGGCTCATGTCAATATGAGCCATTTCCTCGCAACCATGGCCTTCGCCCAAGAGCTTCTTCTCTTTCATTTCCACACAACGGATCATGTAGGGCTAGAGGGCCAATACCATTTGCTCCAACAACTAGCAGTTATGGTGTGCTTACTTTCCACTCTTCTAAGCATTTGGTTGCCTAAGAGCTTCATGTTGTGCTACATTAGGTCACTAGGTATAATATTTCAAGGAATTTGGCTCATTGTCATGGGATTCATGCTATGGACTCCGGATTTCGCTCCCAAAGGTTGCTCAATGAAGTTGGGTCATTATGGTCGGCATGTGATTAAGTGTGATGAACACGAATCATTGCATCGCGGTAAGGCGTTGGTTAACATCTTGTTTAGTTGTTTTTTCATTGGTATGATGGTTTTTGGTGTGGGTTCTTATTTGGTTATGAACAAAATTTATGGTTCATATAAAATCATGGAGGAAAATGATGATGAGGAATTGACATGTGAAATGGAAGACAGGCAAAAATTTCTTTACAAAAACAGGGTTTTACCAATTGATTTGGAAGAATTGTAGATATATTACCTGTATTTGTAAATTAAAATGATATGGTTACAATTGTATTTATTCATTTATGTAAATATCACTGTAATTTCATGCTTACTACTGAAAATTCTTTGTTGTATTTATACCTTGTTTTCTCTTGGACCTTGTCCTTAACTGATCCAAACTTTCTAATTGGGTCATTAAGATTAAGTTATGTTTGAGTTAAATGCAAATCTACATTTGGTTTGGGTTCAGAATTTCTTTATGGTTCAATTAGAACATGTAAATACATTGATTGAACGGATGTTTATGGAAAAAAATCAATGTTATAATGTGGTGAAAAGAGGTCCGGTGGACCGGTGGTGGTGGTGAAGGGGCAGGTATTACGTAAGGAGAAGGGGTTCGAGGAGGCAGCTAAATCTTAGTCCATCCCCGTTCATGACTTGAGTTAATGAGGTCTTTTCTCTCTCATGTCTATCTTTGGCAGTTCACCTGAAGGAAAAACATACATGGGGATCTTAATGTATAGTATTTTCCAATACAAAGTGAAGCTTTGGCAGTTCACTTTGTATTTTCCAAATACAAAGTGAAGCTCTTATTGAGGAACATTACTACATTAGTGATAGAATTTATGCATTAACATAAAAAATTAAAAACTTGCAACTTTAAAAACGAATGATGTATTAAATAGAATATTTGGTGTTACTCATACAGTCCAAAAAATGTATATTCTCTTTTGGTTGTCTGAACACAAAACACTTGTTACTGAACTAGATCTGTAATCAAAACTGTGGACATGATTTGTTGCTCTAATTGCTTTATAACTTAAATCTCTTGTTTAGTGAAAATAAGTTGATTAGTTAAGACCCCACAGGGGAAATTTCATACATTCTGTTACAAGGATTAAATGGGAAGTAAACAATTCATAAATCCCATTAACCAAATTTATACTCCAAGGCTCCAAATCCTCAGCATTCTATTGTTCTCACACCAATGAGATGAATACTTAATTGTATGGCGGCACCAAGGTCTCTATCCTCACGCCCTAGTCCCTGGATAAAAGCAGTCGATACCATTCTCCTTGAGTTTAAAGTGGAAATTTTGTACCTTGTTTGTTGAATTCCTTGACTCGTCAAGCATTCCTTTGTTCAGTATAGTCAACTGCAAGTTGCAGAGCAAAATTTAGAGAGGAGATTCAAATTTCTGCGTGGCCATTATGCCAATCGCTACATTTGCCTAGCAACTTCCTATAACAGCTTCATATAAGAGATTTGGCAAAGAAATCTTGCACCACCCCATTATGCCAAAACTTATGCATGAGAATCTAACAAAGTAACAAGCAGCTTATAATCTCATAAGTTTGCCAAAGATTGCGAAGTATAAGATGATACAGATTACAGAACATTAAAATTTAGCATAACTAACAGACATACTGAAATTTGCCCAAATACCTGTCCATGGACATCGGTTGCCAGACCAGTTGCCAATGGTTCAACTTTAATCAATATGTTAGCTAGGTACTCCATCTGTACAATGGGTGTTGAACTTTCCTCTCCAAGATAGATATCCTCATGGTTAAGGATCACAAGGGAACATCCCTGGAGAAAGGCGAATGAGAAGATCAAAACATACTTTAGTGAGAACCTGGATTGCATGTAATTGTGCAAGACATCAAACTCATAATTGAATGAAATTATCTTAAATTTTCAAAAATATCTTTACTTCAATATGAGTCAACAGGTGCAGGACATGCCTGTTGCAGGTGCACAATGGATAATCTTTTATTTAAAGAGGGCATGAGCGTATCAACTTTCTCTACATCGTAATCCAAGACCTATATTATATTTTTCATCTTACTTTTCGAGTTTTATTATAAATTAATTAGTACTTCTTCCATTCCAAATCATTAAAACATGAATTGTTTTACACTTCCCAACACAACTTAATTGATTAATATCTTTAATGGTCCATAAGTAAAAGTTATTTTTTTTTTTTAAAAAAAAAATGATATTTATGGAACAGAGGAAGTACAAAATTTCCAAATTTATGTTCTTCCATTTATCAACATTGTAGTTGTATAATTTTAGTCAATCGACTCTCTTTATTCTCATTTGCGTTCTCCTCAATCTAGGTAATGCAACCTCAAATGTCCAAAATAAAGACACCAAGATTAGTATGATGCAATGCACCCACCACCACCTATCACTATCACGTACAAGAGAAGGTCTAGACAGCAAGGACAGCAGGGGCAGAACCACAACAACAGCCCTCCCCCTACTACATGATCAAGCAACGGCTTCTTACAGAGGTGCAGCAGGACAGCTTTGGAGTATTAGCTAGTTTACCATGGTAACTCAGTAGAAGACAAGTAATAGTAAAGTTAGTAATTAAGGCTTGTCGCCAACTCTTGTAATGTAGTGGTAGTATACATAGTAGTTGTCCCTAAGGCAGTAGGCATTCAGAAAATTGTATGCAAATTCATGGAGAGTCATGGCCTAAAGCCATTGTTATCTTTCGCAAGCCTTGAGCTTTATTAATCCAACCGTACAACCTTCCGACCAGTTTATTGTGTGAAACCACACTAGTTTTTTTCATATGAAGCCCAAAAGTATAATACCATATAGTACTTGACCATCTCTTATATTTTTCCAGGTCACAGGCCTGCAGCACTTATGAGTTATGACTAGCAGGTACAAAGGTTAACACTGTACCAGAATGGGAACTGAACTAATCTAGTTGGAAGTTGGAACTAATTCACAAAGCCAATATGCTACCTTCCAGCATGCACTAAAATAAGCATTCTCTCTCTTTAAGTTGTGAGGGGAAGCAAAAACAACAATGCATGGACCAAGAAAAAACGTGTCAACTTACAAATTCTGAAGTTAAAGTGTAACAATATCGCAGAAAGTCTAAGCTGTGATTGAAAGAGCCCTTGGCAGCAACCTCGATTAGGGAGAAATCATCAAGCATAATAGTGATACTTTTACTGTTTCCATTATTGGAAATAATGTCTTCTACAACTTTTTGGATTTTCCCGTAAAACTCGATCAGCCCACCAGACTGTATGTTTCCCATGCCCTGGTCTGGATACAAACATAAATCAGAAAAGAGAGAAAAAGAATGATAAGAAAGAAGCATTTTCAAGAACTTCTAAGGGTATAAATTATAGATGGTCCTAATATGTCTCAACCTGATAAAGGCCTATACATCCAGAAATAGATACTTCAGTGTAAAAGTTGAGTACAAGCCAAAGTCTACAATCAATCTACTCTGGCCATTTAGGATCAATCATCAAAATATCTACATGAGTTTTTAACAACATGAGTTTAGTCAAGTCCTAAGCCTCCTGTTCCTATTTAAGTCTTGTCCACATACCAAGCCCCATGCCATAACTCAAGACTAGTGCAAATTATATATTTCCAATACATTAGTTCATAAAATCTCGAGGGGAACTAATCAATAATTGCAGCAGATTTAGATACTTCAAAAGCTAGTATAACTACCATGCCGTAAAACAAAAAACTGAAAATTCGTCAATGGACAATCAAATAACCCATCTTAACTCAAGAGTCTTGAGAATTTCTGCAAGGAGTCAGCCCAATCAGCCCAGGCCTGTGATCACTTACGCTCGTAGAAAGGCCAAGAGTGATCCAGTTGCAACTAGAATGACGAGGTGGAATGCAGTTATAAAATTTGTTAGAGATTTCGGGGTAATTAAGTAAATTGTGATTAGTTTATTATTCTCTCTTAGCGGAAGGAAGTTTGTTAGAATCTTGTAATAAATAGAGAAGTTGTAAGTGGGATGAATTATGCAAATTTAGTGAGAAGTAAAGACTGGGAGAGAATCCTTCCTCTTGAAAGGAGCTGTATTGTTGGTTACTCTGATCATCAATAAAACTATCATTAGCGCTAATTTTTCTGATTTTCTGTTTAGATTAACCTGCTTCCTAGCAATCTCTTAAATTAGCAGGTTCGCAAAGCAAATCAAAAGGACAATCTCCCCCTCTAAAATTTTACTATTCCAACTTTCTTCCATGAACTGTTTTCTCCTCATCACTTTCTCCTATATCACTAACACGTCTTTAAAAAAATGCATACAAAGGGATTATCTTCTGGAAATAGGAAAAGTATCATTACTAACTGAAAAGGTTATACTATTCACTCATTTCCAGTGAGTGACAATAGATGTTACATTTCAAATAATAATGCCAATCTATTCTCTCCTATATTACACTTTTTGGAACCTTAACATATCCATCAATATAAATACCAGATTTTCAGTGCATGAACCTAGTTCTCCTTATCTAATTTCCTAAGTGACTCTAATACATTATTATTTATAAACATAAATATAAAGGATCAAGGGCCTAAAAAACATAAAGAAAAAACAGATATCTTCTGACACCATGCAAGGTACAAATGGAATTAACAAGGTGTAGGATAGATTGCAAACTTAGTTAAAATGATCGATAAAAAAAAAATTAAAAAAAAAAAAAAAACCAAGCGTAGATGTGAAAATCTCACCGGTGCATCCTAGCATAAGCGTGTCAAAGAAGAAAAACCTTCCACTCTCGTGGTGAGCAGCCAAATTACAACCCTGTTACAGCTCCAAATATCAATATCCAACATTCACAAACAGAATCAGTCATTAAATAAAGCGAAAAGATGAATGCATTAGCCATTCGGAAAGGGGAAGGAATAGCTATGTTGTTATCATTTCATCCAATCAAGCATGAAACGAAAAGCAAAGCAAGAAGAAACAATGACTACCCCTATGGAAATACAAGTCATCATATATAATTTCATCTGATGTAAGTCTCGATTGCTTGTCCATTGAAATACAAAAATTTCTCCTTCATTCATCAAAGAAGCACATAAAATCATTATCAAAACTTTCTTCTCTAGTCTAGTCTAGCTTGAAATTGTTTATTCTAAGATACAAGTAGCTTAGCAAATTCCAAATAGAGACCAATCTGACCATAACTTTGCATTTTCTTCAAACTTATATAAATCATCTTAATTCATTTTAATACAAACACCAAAACCCACAATTTATAGCAGGAAAATTGAAATAATTCCCAGAATATAACAAACTAACAACTTATCAGTAAAAACCCTAATTAATTTTCACACTCCATAAATGTTCAAATTCAAGCTATACCACAATGTAAACCAGAAATTTAAATCCTACAATCATCAAAGTGCTAAAAATTAAACAAAACAATTGAACAATGAAAACCCAGAATGCAATTAACAAGAAGCAACGAATAAATTGACAATAGCAAGAACAAAAAGGGCATTACCAGTTTTCTGAGAATGCGATCAAAGTGAGAGAAAGGATGAGTAAGAGAGACGAAGATGACAGAAGCAGAAGAAGAGAGAGAACGCTTGAGGATGTGATTGATGACGAAAGCGCCGCTAGTTTCGACGCAATCTTCAATCAACACACAACTGCTACTGGGTAGTGAGGAAGAAGATGAAGATGAGTTGTCATGGAAGATTCCAAGAGCTTCATCAAGTAGATTTGAACTTCTCTCCATTGTTGCAATTTTCAAGCTCTTTTTTCACCTTTTGTTTTTGGGATGTCAAATGACATGGTTCATAGTTTTTCAAATTTTATACCGTATTGTTTGTTTTTTTTTGTACTTTGATTCTAATTACCTGACTCGTTATTTTTAGGGTGCTAATTGAGTTGAGCACCTCGCAAACAACTACTACTCGATTCGGTCAGCGCTCGGCCAAAACTCGATTCGAGTTAGCTAGACTCGAGCTACCTCAACTCGACTCGAGATGTTAACGAGTTAACCATTGGTTTGAATTTCGGGATGTCGTTGGCATTGAACTTCTGCGGAAGAAGGTCCTTATCCACCGAGACCCCATGCGAACTTTCCTGAATGAGCTCCATTTGTTATTGTCTTGCAGGGTCGTTAATTTGAAGAGTTAAACCCTTCAACATCTCAGCCAGGTTAGCCACATGTCCTTTAACCTCATTGAGTTTTTCTTGACTTGCCATTATCTTCTTAGCTTTCCTCTTCCTACCAATTGGCTTATCAAAAAGTAAGACTTGAATGAAAGTGTTGTCCTTGATTAGACGCCCTTCCTTTCTTGACCACGTGCTGTAAATTAAACCATATTCGTTTTAATGACTCGACTCAAATTGACTTTGATTTTACGGTTTTAAAAGAAAAAAAGAAAAGCAAAAATAGGGTGCATATTTTTGGGAATGGGTTCAAACAAGTGGTTAATTGGAGGATTAATATCCGACTTACCCCCCTAAAAAAAATGATGGAAAACACGCATTCAAGACTCTATAGATATGGTCATGGTGTGACAAACATGTTAAGTGTGTGCTTTATAAGTGTGTGTAAGTGACATGCTTTGACTCTCGTGTGTGACCATGGGACTAAGTGCCTAGACTCAATTATAGACTTAAACATGGTTTAAACCATTAATAAACTGGTTAAACTGATTAGTAGACTGTTTAATTAGACTCGTCGTGATGACTCGAGTAAGAAACTAGACTGTCGCCAGAACAACAGAATTGTCGCCACTGTTTAAAGCCTGTCGCCAAACGACAGGGTTGTCGCCAGGTGACAGACAATAAACAGAGGAGCCACAACCTAGATTTTTACGCCATTGCTGGAACATTAATCTGGACTGTTTCCAGTAATTTCACTCTAAGGGGACGTGCCTAAAGTAGTGCTAAGTCAGATTAATTAATTTATTAGCCTTTACTTAGTCAAATTAATTAATCAATTAGAAAAAGTCCTTTTTAGTCATTAATCAGTTTATTAAGACTTAAATAATACAAGTCAAATAAACGGTTAGCACATATAGAGTATGCACAAGCAAAGATGCACAAGTAGTTCAAATAGTCACAATATGATGCAATGAGTTTGCAACCTAACCATGGCTCTAGTTCTCTAAAGTTCAAGGATATAGGTTAGTCAAAGAGGGTCCATGGTTATGAGTACGGATGCATCGCGCGGAAGCCTTACCTTTGGAAGGGTTGGCGCGTATGGATGGGACCCCGCAAGTTAAAAACTTGCTTCTACGGTTTGGTGGATTCACAAACTCGGATGTACCCGTCGTTTCTAGGAGCATTCGATTGGGTAGATGGAGCGTGAACCCCCAGAGGGTTATGGCCATATGTAGAACACATATGGGTTTCAGAAAAGTGAGAAAAACTCAATCCGGAAGTAGAATCGAGCCAACAGTACTAGAAATGGTCAAAACAAGAAGGCAGAGTTCTGGCTCGGTATTGGAAGAACTTGGCGCCAGACCACAGGGACTGTCGCCGCAAAAGAACCTCTGTCTCCAAGCGACAGAACTGTCTCTAGGCGACAGAAGCTCTTTACAGGCGACAAGCCCTGTTTTCTAGACGCTAGTTCCTACATGCCTTGGCAAGTATCTGTGTTCTTAGAATTTTCCACATTTCGCAGTATTATTTCGATTCTAGTTGTGAAAGATATTTCTCAAATTTCCTACATGTAAAATCCTATGTTTTTTACTCATTTCGGATGGTGTATCCAATGAGGACCTTTTTTATGCATAGGACAATAATGTTAATCAAAATTACGCACATGAAATACTTAGAACTTTTCGATTCTCATCCGCTCATTCTAAATCATTGTCAAAATAAATTTTAGGAATTAAAATAGAAATCCTCCTCAGTGGAGTCGCCAAAAACTGTAGGGGATATTTCAAGCATTATAACCCCAAACTTGAACTCCACTGTGATCATACATATAAGTATGGTGGCGTCCAAAGGGAAGGAAAAGAGAGCAAAAAAGTCGCCAACAAGTTTTAGGAACTTGTAAACCGATCACGAGGTGAAGGTTACACCCCTTAACGATCCATGAGATCATCAACTCCATAAGGTCTTGAACCAAATAGGGTTCGGGGATGAGGGTACGAATCCAATCTACAAAAGAAGGGACCCGCCCTATAAAATAGGCCTCTACTTTATTCTACTCGTATTCATGTGCGCTTTTTGACTAATATGCAAACATTAAGTTTATCCTAAACCTGTTTAATCTATGTTGGTTGAATATTAATGCACAAACAATACTATTATTGGCAATCACTTGAGTTAAAATCATATTAGCCTAAAACAAATTATTAATTATCTTATTAAGCGTGATTTCAAGTACAAATTCCCTTTTAACATGCATAAAAGGCGTGATCAAGCAATAATAATAATAATAATATATAATATCAAGCAACATAATAATAATTACAATCATAATAATAATAAAAATAAGGCATAATAAAGCTTGATAACAATAGCAAGATCCTAGGCATGATACTAACGAGATTAATAACAAATCCTGGCATGTCACTAAGCAATAAAGATCAAAGCTTTAACCTAACATGGTACTAACATGATATATAATATTAGAAATAATAAGAGGCAACCTAAACATGATTCTAGAAAGCAATAAAAACATCCTAACATGATACTAAAAATTAAACAAATCTAAACATGCTTTCTACATTGAAATAAAATAGGGAGTAAGCTAATTTACTTACTTTGAAGCCTCGTACCTCTTTCTAATAACAAAATACACGCGTTAGTAAACTTCAATGAAAATAATAAATCAAAGAATTAAATTAAAGAATTAAGTTAAATAAAGTTTAGACTGGATTTGGGACCAAACCCTCAGAAATTATCAACCTTGCACGTCTAGGGCGAAAGCAACTTCGAACTTGGCTAGGTGTTTCTAGATCTTGTGTATGCAGTATTGTGTTTGCAAAAGGGTTGGTTTAGAAAGAGAAATAGAATATCAAGTAAGCCTTGATGAGAGTTCATGATTGAAAACTGAGGTCGAGGACCCTATTTATAAGAAAAATAGTCCAGAAAAGCATGGAATTTGATAAGGAATAAAACTACGCGATGTCGCCGCAAATTCACTCTGTCGCATGGCGACAGACTTGTCGTTTGGCGACAGCCTGGCTTTTACGCGCTTTCCACGCGGAATCCGATCTTTAACCAAATTTGATCTACGGAATTCGTACAGAAGCTAAAATCGTCTAATTAAAATAATAAATTAATAATATTTTATTCTAAATAAAAATATAATCCATCAAACTATAATTATTAATCCTAACTCTATTAGAATTTAAAAGAACCTTCTAGAGACTTCTAAAAATTATAATTAATCCTAATAAGTTTAGGAATAATAATTAACATTGGGCCCTCCTCTAGATCATTGGGCCGCAAGTAAAGAATAAACCGGGTCCAGTTTAGTATTTTGGCCATAACTTCCTCAATATTCATCGGAATTGGGCTTATAATATATCGTTGGAAAGGTCTTTGCGAGCCCCATCCAACTACACTATTATTGGACTCTTGTCATGGACCATAATAAACTGGATTGGCTATTTTTAATAAAATAAGGTTGTTTTAAAAAACAGAGAGAAGAGAATTTTAATAAAAACTAAGCAACACTTGACTTTCCACACTTTCACCTCATTCGATTATGGTTCGACGTGAAAGGTATTCATCACTAGGTTTGGTTTTGGGGAGAAACAAATGGGTGTCTACAAGTTACGAGTCATACAACCTATGGATATGTAGCCTTGAGATTTATCTTTAATTTGGCGTTGGTTTCCTCCTAATCAAAGTTACAGATAAAAAGTTATGACTAAAATACTACAGCCTGTCCAGTTTAATGCTTATACGTGAGGTCTTAACTTAGTCTTTGCTTGAGTCTAGTCACATAGTCTAGCCACATGGTCATGACACAAGTCTTAACATGTCACCTACATTCACTAGTCTTACCACACACTTTGCATATGTCACCATGACCATGTTTTAGGTTCATGCATGAGTCGATTTTTCCGTCATTTGAGTTGGGGGGTTCATTCTATTTCTTATTTTCTCCATATTTTTCCATCTACATCATCTTCCCACTCTCCACATACTTTATCCACACATATCATTCCCTTCATTCTTTCATGATCTCTTCCCATCTGTGCATGTTGAATCAAGTTTGAGTCATGAGATTAACAAAAAAAAAAAAAAAAAAAAAAATTGAGTAATGATGAGACAAAACACAAGGCAAGTTTCTCACCAAGATTTCATGCTTTCTTCTTTTTTCTAACCTTTCCCCCATAAGTCTAGCATAGGCACTCTTTGTCTTTCTTAGATTTATTCCATAAGTTTTTTATTTTTCCCTTTTAATAAAATGAGCATTTATTTTCTTGCATATGATCATTGTATTGTATTGCCAAAAAAAAAAAAAAAAAAATCGCCGAATTAAGCACAAGGTATACTAATGATTTGAGGCACCACTTGCAGCCATATCATATCATCTTCACCTTTTCAAATATGCAATCCTTTCTTCATACTCCACTTTGAGTCTCGTCTAACGATAGACCTTTTATTTTTCAACCCACATCTACTTAACCTTGGGATAGGGATGGTGTGCAACTTATGCAATGTACAAAGAGCAAAAGCTTGAGTGATTTAACCAAAAATTTCAAAAAAATAAGCAAAAAATAAATAAAAGTACAAAAGGGCAAGTGTTCCAATGTTTTTGATTTGAAAATATCTTTGATAATAACACGTCTCAGATTGCGTCTCTTATCGAGTGCTCGGTACCGTGCCTGAGAAACATGAATGCCAAGTGAGTGATTGACTGCATGATCGAGATTGCCCACACTTACAAAAAAAAAATTCTAATAAAAAATGCAAAAGCAAAAGAAGAGCAAAAAAAATAGAGAAAACAAAAAAGAAACATAGCTCAAAAGTGAGAAACCTCAAGCATGAAGATTCAAAAGCATGGTTGCACACCTTGGGGGCTTATCTAGGGTCTTGAGTCTTTATCACCTTCTTCTCTAACCTTTAGCCTAACCACGTTACAACCCTTAAAAAGACCTTTTTGAGGTATACACACACTCGCGCGAGGTTCGGCTAGAGCTACGGTCGGCCTGATTCCTAATGGATACGTAGGCAACTTCACAAAGAGGTGCGGCCGTAATAAAAATGCATTCATATTCACATTCACACACCCACGCTATGATCATATCAAGGGATCTCCAATGCTCATCCCTATCTACTTAGAACTAGACTTGGGGGCTTGATCCCTACATCATTAGCCTACCTAGCCTAAGAGTCACCATTATTTGGCTCTTTTCAAAATATTTCTCCATACACTTACACTACTAGAAAACACCTTGTTTCCGACGGAATATTTTCGTCGGTGTAGGCTAAAATTCCGTCGCAAATCAGCTTTTCGACGGAAATCCGTCGTAACAGTTCGTCGGAAAAACCTTCGTAGGAAATCAGCAATTTTCCGACGAAAATTCCGTCGGAAACACCTTTCCGACGAATTTTCCGACGGAATTAAAGGCCTTGGAAAAAAATTTGACTTTTGGTCATGGTCCGTCGCAAATCTACAACGAATTATTTCCGTCGCTGATTAGTGTTTGCGACGAACTAATCCGTCAGAATGGCTGGAATTTGCGACGGAATATTCCGTCGCAAAATGGAAAAATTTGCGAGAAAATATTTCCGTCGCAAATTTCCGACAGATTTTTCCGTCGGAAATTTGCGTCGGAAATATTTCCTCGCAAATTTTTCCCTTTTGCGACCGAATGTAAGTGCCATAATTCCGTCGCAAAGAAGTTTTCCGACGAAATTTTTTTAGCAAATTTCCGTCGGAAATAAGTGAAAACAAGGCATCAAATTAGATTATTTTCTGCCACAAAGTAATATTAAAAACCTATTCCTGCACCTAGTTCTTGTTTACAAAATTTATCGAATATCAAAATATTTTTATATATATTTCCACAAAAGCCATGCATCCATTAGAACATAATAATATATAGTTATTTCCAAAAGAGCGGAAACATAATCAAAAGCTATACAAATAAACTTAACTACATGTCCGTACTACATGAGACTACATGTCCATACTACTATAAACATAAGCTAGGCTACACAATTGCCGGGGTACCCTGACCTGCTCCTCCACTACCCGGGTCATCCCTGGGGTCTCGAAGCCTAACCTTAGTGTCACTTTCACACACTGCATAGATACATGACCAAATATACTTCCCTTAGGAACCCTTTGTCAAGAAATCTTAACACAACGTTGAAGCATGCCTTGACAGAACAAAATCACTCATCACTCATATTTATCATTGCATCGCGAAGTATGAAGTGCTTAGCCTCCGCGCCTAATCTAAATACTTTCATTATCGAGTCAACTAGGATAGTCTAAGATGTTACAATCCTTGTACTATGAGAGAACAACGTTAACGCATAAAGCTCATTCAACATGCACCATTAAACACTTCGATTTTTTTTTCGCGTCTTTCTTTTTCGGGAAAAAGTCAGTACCCTCCACAAAAATGACGGAAATTTTTTGCTTTTTTGAGTCATGTACAAATTGAGTCGCGTGAATCAGCAGTTTGCACACACGAGTCACACGTAGTGAGTCATCATTAAATCAAGTTTACACTTTAAGTCGAGTCATAGCAATGCAATGACTCGAGCAGCACTAAGCCTTAGGTCAACCCAAAGATAACTAAAAAGATAAGCAAAGTCCTATATTCCAAAATATAAAGGCAGGTACATTCCAGCAAGCAAGAACTCTAGCACCAGACGATAAAATCTGTCGCTTGGTGTAGGGAATATTTCAAGCATTATGATAACCCCAAACTTGAACCCCACTGTGATCATACACTAAAGTACGGTGGCGTTCCAAAGGGAAAGACAAAGAGCAAAAAGAGTCACCAACAAGTTTTAGGAACTTGTAAACCCAAAAGACAATCCAAAAGGACCATCAACTACTCCATAAGGTCTTGAACCAAACAGGGTCCGGGGATGAGGGTACGAATCCAATCTACAAAAGAAAGGACCCGCCCTATAAAAATAGGCCTCTACTTTGTTCTGCTCGTATTCATGCGCGCTTTTCGAATAACATACAAACATTATATTAAACCTAACCTGTTTATCTATGTTGGTTGAATATTAATGCACAAATAAATCTATTATTGGCGATCACTTGAGTTAAAATCACATAAACCTAAACCAAATTATTAATTATCTTATTAAGCGTGATTTCAAGTACAAATTCCCTTTAACAATCATAAAAGGCGTGATCAAGCAATAACAATATAAAATATCAAGCAACATAATAATAAAGCAATAAACATAACAATAACAATCATCATGTTAATAATAAAGCTTAAATATAATAGCAAGATCCTAGGCACGATACTAACAAGATTATTAACAAATCCTAGCATGTCACTTAAGCAATAATTAAAGATCAAAGCTTTAAACCTAACATGGCACTAACATGCTAACATGATATTAGAAAAGATTAAAGGCACCCTAAACATGATACTAGAAAGCATAAAATAACATCCTAACATGATACTAGAAAGCATTAAATATCCTAACATGATACTAGGAATTATAAAACAATAATAAGCATGCTTTCTACATTGTGAATAAAATAGGGAGTAAGCTAATCTACTTACTTTGAAGCCTCGTACCTCTTTCTAATAACAAAATACACAAGTTAGTAAACTTCAATGAAAATCAATAAAGAATAATTAAATAATCAAATTAAACAAAGTTTTGACTAGTTTTGGACCAAACCCTCAGAAATTATCAAACCTTGCACGTCTAGGGCGAAGGCAACTTCGAACTTGGCTAAGAGACTCTAAGTCTTGTGAATGCGGAATATTGTTTGTGAAAAGCTAGTTTAGAAAAAGAGAGAGAAAGAAAGCATATATTGCTCAAGAGAGAAAAGAGAGAATTAATTAAGGAAGAGTTGATGAGAATTGATGATTCTGAAAACAAGGATTCGGACCCTATTTATAATGAAAAAAGTCCGGAAAATCATAGAATTTGATAAGGAATAAAACTACACGCTGTCGCCAGGAATCGACTCTGTCGCGAGGCGACAGGGTCTGTCGCGCGGCGACAGACTTGTCGTTTGGCGACAACCTGTATTAGCGCGTTTTCTTCACGCGGAATCCGATCTTTAATCAACTTGATCTACGGAATCCGTACAGAAGATAAAATACGTATTTTTAAGATAATAAAATAATATTTTACTCCAAATAAAAGTCTATTTTAAAATAATTAATTATTAAATCTAACAATATTAGAATTAAAAAGAACCTTCTAGAAACTTCTAGGAAATTATAATTAATCCTAATAATTTTAGGAATAATAATCATTGGGCCCTCCTCTAGATCATTGGGCCGTATTTAAATAATTAACCGGGCCCAGTTTAGTATTTTGGCCATAACTTCCTCAATATTCATCAGAATTGGGCTTATAATATGTCGTTGGAAAGGTCTTTTCGAGCCCCATCCAACTACACTATTATTGGACCTTAATTATGGACCAAACTAAACTGGTTTGGCTATTTTCAAATAAATAGAGTTATTTTCAAAAACAGAGAGAGAAAATTTTTAATAAAACTAAACCGCAACACTTGACTTTCAACCACTTTCACCTAATTCGATAATGGTTCGACGTGAAAGGAATTCATCACTGGGTTTGGTTTTGGGGGAGACACAAATGGGTGTCTACACTTGGCGACAAAACGAGAACGCGGCGACAGTATGATCTGGCGTGCGCCGGTGCAGCGACGAGATATGTGGCCCCCATATTAAATTATGCGGACCTCATACAACAATTTTGAGTTCCTTCGTACGCCAGTTAGACCTATAAGCAAGTTTACATGATTAGTAGTCGGCTCGATTACAATCGTAGTAAGTGATTGACCTGACAAAATTAAAAATCGTCTCACTTAGCTTAAAGCGCCTAAGTATTGGCTCATCACGAGCACCAAAGCATTGGTTCAAAAGCAAGCGCATTACTTATACGACAAATATTCCAAGATTGGATTGTCATCCCCAACTGACAATATTTCCAAATGTGGATTGTCGCGTATCTTCTTCCACAACAATTTTTCCAAGATTGGATTGTCACCTCTGGCAAAGTTTCCAAGTATGGATTGTCGTGCTCCTTCTATGTTTGGCAAATTTTTCCAAGTTCGGATTGTCATATATTCATCAAAACCTTGGAAATTTTTCCGAGATTGGATTGTCATACACCTAGTTCCCTATGGCAAAATTTTCCAAAAGATTGTCGTAGGCTTCTCTTCATCATAAATTTCGGCAAAGGTTCCTCAACATGGATTGTCATTCATTCTAGTAGGTGGCAAATTTTCCCGAAGTGGATTCTCGATCGGCTCTTCTTTGCAAATGTTCCAAGACGCAGATTGTCAATAGTGGCAATATTTTCTTAAGAAGATTGTCACATAGCATTGGAAAATTTCCAAGTTGGATTGCTTTCGAGAGTTATGTTCCAAGATGTGGATTGTTGATCGTAGCAAGGTTCTTATGATAGATTGTTACGAAACATTGGCAACTCTTCCCAAAAATTGGATTTTGGCAAATTTTCCAAGATACAGATTGTCGCTTCATCGTGGCAACATTTCGAAGGATGGATTGTTACGAAGCATTGACAACTTTCCCTAAATCGGATTGTCATACATTATTCAAGAGTTGTGTTGACAACTGTTCCTGAAGAAAAGAGGATTGTTATCACCCAAAGCGTAGCAGAAGCAAAGTTCAAGCGAACTTTTAAAGATCGGCAGGCGTTGGTCTTCGATAATTTTCTTCGGAATATTATCACGACAACTGAAGGTGATTTCAAGGGGAGTTATCTTCGATCGTGTTCCCTAAGATGTGGAAGATGGTCACAAAGCAGAAGAGGATCGTTTCAAGCGAAGCAATCTTCGATAGTGTTCCCTAGCTTGCGAAAGATTATCACACAGAAATTGGAGGCAGTTACAAGCGTAGCAGTCTTCAGCGGGATGGCATTCTCTAGCTTGTGGAAGGTCGTCAAAACAGAAATACAGCAGCAATACGGTTACTCCAGAGACGTGTGCTCGACGCTGCAAGATACGCGTTTCTTAACTCTCTTTATCTGTTTAACTAACGCTAGTTTGTAGGTATCGGCGTTACAAGAATTATTTACGATCGCAGAACGTTCTGAATCATTCTCCATCCCTATCACTACTTTGACTTTTGTTTTCGAAACATGCATTTCTCCAAACTCAGTCAAAGTGGGGGCTTCTGTAGACACCCATTTGTGTCTCCCCAAAACCAAACCCAGCGATGAATACCTTTCGCGTCGAACTATAATCGAATGAGGTGAAAGTGTGAAGAGTCAAGTGTTGCGGTTAGTTTTTATTAAAATTCTTTCTCTCTGTTTTTGAAAAAAACTCTATTTTATTAAAAATAGCCAACCCAGTTTAGTTTGGTCCGTGACAAGGGTCCAATAATAATGTAGTTGGATGGGTCTTGCAAAGAGTTTTCCAACGATATATTATAAGCTCAATTCCGATGATTAATGAGGAAGTTATGGCCAAAATACTAAACTGGGCCCGGTTTGTTCTTTACATGCGGCCCAATGATCTAGAGGATGACCCAATGTTAATTATTATTCCTAAAATTATTAGGATTAATTATAGTTTTCTAGATGTCTCTGGAAGGTTCTTTTAAATTCTAATAGAGTTAGGATTAATGATTATATTATGATGAGTTTTATTTAGAATATTATTATTTTATTAAAATACGATTTTTAGCTTCTGTACGGATTCCATAGATCAAATTTGGTTAAAGATTGGATTCTGCGTGGAAAGCGCGTAAAAACCCAGCTGTCGCCAAACGACAGGTCTGTCGCCACGCGACAAACCTTGTCGCCGAGCGACAGAGTGGTTTTGCGGCGACAATTTGCAGTTTTATTCCTTATCAAATTCTATGCTTTTCCGGACTAGTTTTATTATAAATAGGGTCCTAAACCTCCGTTTTTAATCTTCTACAATTCACAATCACCTAATTCTCTCTATTCTCTCTTGAGAAATTCATGCTTTCTTTCTCTCTCTTTCTAAACTAGCTTTTTACAAATACAATTCCGCACTCACAAGATTGTGAAATACCTAGCCGAATTCGAAGTTGCCTTCGCCCTAGACGTGAAAGGTTGATAATTTCTGAGGGTTTGGTCCCAAATCCAGTCTAAACTTTATAACTCTTTCTTTCAATATACTTAGTTTAATTTCTTAATTTTGTTATTTTCATTGAAGTTTACTGACGCGTGTATTTTGTTATTAGAAAGAGGTACGAGGCATCAAAGTATGTAATCTTATTGCTCTATTCTTGTAGAAAGCATGTCTAGATCTATTTATTGCTTTCTAGTATCATGTTAGGATCTATTTATTGCTTTCTAGAATCATGTTTAGGGTGCCTTTTATTCTTTCTAATAGCATGTTAGTACCATGTTAGGTTTAAAGCATCTTTAGTGCTTAGTGACATGCTAGGATTTGTTATTAATCTTGTTAGTATTATGCCTAGGATCTTGCTATTATTACTAAGCTTTATTATGCCTTATCGTGATTATGATTATGCTATGATTATGATTGTTATGATGTTGCTTGATATTTATATTTGTTGTTATTGCTTGATCACGTCTTTTATGCATGTTTAAAGGGAATTTGTACTTGAAATCACGTTTAATAAGATAATTAATAATTTGGTTTAGGCTAATATGATTTTAACACAAGTGATCGCCAATAATAATTTTATTTGTGCATTAATATTCAACCAACATAGATTAAACAGGTTTAGGGCTAATATAATGTTTGCATGTTAGTCAAAAAGCGCACATGAATACGAATAGAATAAAGTAGAGGCCTATTTATGGGGTGAGTTCTCTCTTTTTTAGATTGGATTCGTACCCTCATCCCCGAACCCTATTTGGTTCAAGACCTTTTGGAGTTGACGATCTCTTGGATTGTTAAGGGGTGTAACCTTCACCCTGTGAACGGTTTACAAGTTCCTAAAACTTGTTGGCAACTCTTTTGCTCTCTTTTCTTTCCCTTTGGACGCCACCATAATTTAATGTATGATCACTGTGGGGTTCAAGCTTGGGGTTATAATGCTTGAAATATTCCCTACAGCGAGCGATCGAGTGAATCTCGCCCGATTCAGTGGGCGAACTAACAATCATTACGATTTTCCTAATAAAGTTTTTTACGCGCCAAGTCGTACAAATCTCGCCCGAGTGGGCGTATCTCAGGCATTCGAGTACGCCCGATCGGGCAGGCAATCTGGCAGACGTACCGTTTTAGCATTTGAGATAATTTCTTTGTGAACAGTCATATCTCTTCGAGATAGTAACTGATTCTTCATATGTATTACTATATATATAAACATATATGATGGATATAGAAAAGAAAATCATATCAATTTGCATTGTTTGCTTAAGAGAAATAATTGCAGTAATTTTTTCGTAGAGTGCTACAAACACATTTCTACACAAACTTTGTTGATTTAGATTTTTAAGAACAAGCAAAACTAATTGGTTTTTCCATTGTATCTCAAATTCCAATAATATTATCCTGCAACTCGATTGTTCCAAAGATAGTCGATAAATAACTATTAGGAAAGCGTTTATCATGTGCCTTAAAGAATGTATCCGGTCTCTTGACATCATTTTCCCCTTTATTTTTCTAACATGCTAGTTCCATTCCTTCACAGATAACCGTACAAGATTCCAAAGCCTCATCATATATTCCGCCTTAGATGATAAGAGAAAGGGGGGAACATATTTCTTCTAATTTAATCAAGTGAAAATCAAATGTTGACTTAGGACCTTTTCTCTCTAGCTTAATTTCAGTTCATTTCAGTTCAGTTCCTAATTTTTTTTCTCTCATAAACAATTATGTTCAGTTTAGTTCAGTTCAGCTCACTTAAGTAAATCAGAACAAACTCTTAGTCCAAAGAATTAATGAAATGAGTAGGTGGTAAAAGATAAAAGAGCTTCCGCTGCCTCACAAAAGAGTGGCCTTGGTCAAAAATATTTCTGCCCAAACCCATAGAAATACTCGTTGAAAAATTTACTCACAAGAATTTCCTTGTCTTTTTTGTGAAACAAAAGAGGAAAGTATGAGAAAAGGGAGGGTGAAAAAATGGGTATTATATAAAGGGATAAATGGCAGAAGTTGCCATTTATGAGGGGTTACTATTTTTAAAAAAGCGTCGTTTCGAGTGTACCACTATCTCTATTAGAGAAGATTGTGTGGCATCCACATCACCTCCTTTGAGGGCAAATATTTAGGGTAAAAATATCATTCTTGATAGTCTAATGAGAGTATGACACGTGTCCAACAACTAACTCGCCAAATTAGACCAAATAAAGTTTAACACGTGGCACTTAGGTCAGTCCACTAACAAACCAAGATGACTGTTGAAAACCGATTAGTAAATCCTAAGTGCAATCAATATACCAAATCACCATACCATTTACGTAGTGCGCGCTTTTAACTATTCATGTTCCAGTAGTAACTTGATCATTGGAGGCAAATCTCTGTCAACCCGGAGCTTCGTTGTTTTGCAGGTGTAAGGACTGAGCGGGACATATTTGATGTTGTAACTAAAACAACAACAACAATAACTAGTAACAATAATTTGCTTTGACCAAAATAACCTTTTCTTTACTCTATTGAAATTTGCTATGCTCTGCTCAAAAGCCCAAAAGAACAGGGCCTAAGTTGGTGACCAATCCAACTGCTAGTAAGTCGGCGGATAGCTAACCATTGAAATAAGGGTTATATTATCTATCTTAGCATATATTAAGCTCTCTACACTCTCAAAAAGCAAACATTTACTTAGTCATAGGAGGAGGGTTCCTCAAAACCACCCCAAAGGCAGTTTACATTCTCTCTCTTCCAGGCCCTCTAGTGGTAGTGTTGAAAGCTCTAGTAAGGCAGCTTGAGACCCCCGTATTGCAGTCAGCGATTCCCGCGGTGATTCCCATCAAAGTGTACTCGAAACACTTATATCTCCTCCGCTGCCTCGTACCTACTGTAGACGCAAATCCACCTCCACATCTTCTGATATTTCCTTGTTAGACACTATTTATGGAGGTAAATGAATCAAAAATGGGATCTTCAACCACATCACAAAAAAGAAACATGGATCATCTCTGTAAATTACAGGTATATTTTTATAATTTTAACAAATCAACGTAATTATAAGTACTTGAGGCTTTTTAACTATATACAATGCAAACACGGTTGTTGCTAAAAGTATGGCTTTAATGATTTAGGTGCAGGTTACAAAAATTGGCAAAGTTGAAAGCAAAGTAACTTTAGCTTAGAACTGCTACTAGTGATTCCGGTTCTTGCTAAAATAGAACCACTAAGGATATTAGATGAGTTAAACATCTAATACCATTAGTGTTTCTATATAAATAACCAAAATTGCTAAAAGATAGAATATATATAAATTAGCGGTTCTACATAAAGAATCTCTAATCTCTAACACTATTAGCAATTCTATTTTAGGTAGAACCACAACTTATATTAACAATTTTCTATTGACACGAAGTTTTTTTTTTTTTTTTAAAAAAAAAAAAAAAAAACGAACCTTGAAATTGAGCCTGTATGAACTAACAATATGGTGGGATTAGGCCGGTGTCAATTCGGGTAAATGGTTTGGTTTAGGGTTAGATTTATTGATTTTGGGTTTTAACGGGTCGGTTTATAACGGGTCGAAATGATTAGCGGGTCGGTTTGAGTCGATTTTGAATTATCGAGTGTGTTTAGTTCAGTTTTTTAATTGCGATTTCTATTTGGGTTGGGTCCTAATCACGTCGAGTTGTAACTGATTATGGTCATGATTAGTTTGGGTTGAACCGGGTCGGTTTGAAATGGGTTTAGCCAATTTAAAGCGGAATTAGTTAAAAACAATTCGTTCTAATAGGTTTGGTTGTAATCGGTTTGGGTCATAATCAGTTTGAGTTGAACAAGGTCGATTTGAAACAGTTTTCGGTTAAAAACAAATTGAATGAAATCGTGTACGATCATTATCGGTTCAGGTCATAATCGGTTTGAATTGAACGGTCGGTGTAAAAGGTGTTTACCCGGTTTGAAGCGGATTTCAATTCAAATCATATTAGGTTAAAATCGGATCGGGTCATTATTGAGGTGGGTTAATCGGATAATGGAGTAAAGCACACAACAACTCCCTAAACTTAGGTAAAAGTTGCAGATCACTCACTAAACTTTCAAAAGTTACAAATCACTCACTATAACCCATTTTAACCTACAATAACAGGTAAAAAACATGAACTCCCTAAACCTTATGACATAAAAATCAGAACTCTTTAAACTTTCTGACATAAAATAAAATCAAGAACTCCCTAAATAATTAATGTCATAATTAGGCACCAACACCACCACCAAAACCCACCCACCCACCCTAATTTGCAGCAACCACCAGCCCCGCAACCACCCAAAAACTGACCAATTGCAACCTTATAACCAGCCTCCACCAAACCCAAACCGACCAACAGCCTCCACAAAACCAAAAACCTGCAACCTCGTAAACAACCTCCACCAAACCCAAAACTCGTAAACCCCCAAATTAACCCCACACAAAAAAAAAAAAAAAAAAAAAAAAAAAAAAAAAAAAAAAAAAAAAAAACACCAAAAACACCATCACCGTGAACCATACCCATCCCAAATCCACCACAAAAAACAACCAACAACCTTAAAATATGAACAAAAAAGATATATATATGACAATTTAATACCTTTGCATCATCCATTAGGATTTTATTTGGCCAAATTTGATCATGAAAACTCTAGAGTTTTCATGGTCAAATTTGGCCATAAAAACCTCAAGAGCTTTAATGGATATTATGAAATAAAAAAAAGAGAAGAAAAGGGATTCGATGGAAGGAGAATGGGAGGCGGTGGCAAGCTCCGGCAAAGTTCACTGGAGAAAAAATTTACAGCTTTATTTAATGAAATTTACAACAAAATTTTGCAAAGAAATCCAAAAACCTGGTTTTTTGGATTGAAGGTGATAAAATAAGGCAGGGAAATGAAGAAAAGAGGGAGTAATTTGAAGAAGAGCTACTGATTTGTTGGATTGAGAGGAGAGAAGGAAGAAGCTTGTTTATGAGAGACCCACAATGGTGTTGGTTTTTCTCTCTCCTGGGATATTGTCAGTTAGGAATCTTGGGATTAGATACATTTATTATAAATAAAATAAAATAAAATAAACCAAAAGTTTAGGGAGTTTACTTGGGGTAACCGGTTACCACCAGATTTTTTACCTCCGATGACCGGATGAGTGAGTGATTTGCAAGTTTTGTAAGTTTAGGGAGTGAAGTGCAACATTTAGCTAAGTTTAGGGAGTGACTTTATACTTTACTCTCGGATAATGGGTAGTCACATACTTAAACCAAACTTAATAAGCAAATGATTTTAATTTAGCACAATATTAAGATATGTGCTAATATCTAAATATGAACAAATAAACAAAATAAGTGTAACATATTGAGCATAAAAATAATAGAAAATTTTGAAAAAATACCACCTATTAATGTACTCATTTTAATTATTACTACCAAGAGCTTTTTTTAAAAAATTATCACCATGTCTTCAAAACCTAAAAAAAACTTCCACTACTTTTCCCTAACCCTCTTAAATGACATCATCCTCTTCAATTTTCCTCCATTTCTCCCTCTCTTCTCTCGGTTCTCATTTTTCTATTATTCTTCTCTTCTTAAATCCTCCTTACTATGCTCACCCACCAAAATTATTCCCCTCAAACAAATACATTCTTCCTTGTTTTCGAATAAAATTTAGGTAAATGGAAAAAAAACCACAAATTGCAACCTTAAGTTTGTTTCTAATTAGCAATAATTCACAAAATAAGAATAAATGTTGCAACAAACCATCACCACAATCAAATCCCCAAATTAATCTCATATGTAAACCCTAATTTCAATTCAAAAACCCCCAAATAGATTTCATAAACCCTAAATTTGATTCAAAAACCCCTAAATTGATTTTGGACACGATGTTGCATTGACCTAATTTTGATTAAACCCTAAATTGGCTTAGGAGAATGGTAATTTGACATAAAGGAAGAGAGTGAGAAGTAGAAGGAAGAACATGGGAGAATATCGTGAGAAGAGGGGGAAAAGGGAGGGAATTGAAAGGGGTAGTTAGTGGGGCCCACGATGACGTGATTTCATAAAAGATGTGGGAGTTTTTCATGTTTTGAAAAACATTTAGTGTTATTTAAAAAATAAAAATAAATAAAAAATAAATAAAAAAAAACCTCTTGGTAGTATTTATAAATATTAGTATAATAGTAGGTGGTATTTTTAAAATTGTTTTAAATAATCTATAATTAATATTTTCTTGAAATTTTAGAATAATAAGGTCAAAGAGGTTGATATGCCTAATCATATAATTAAGCAAATCAAATTAACCTAAAAAGTTTGCACATTTAATTAATCAAATTGAATTTAGCAAATGTTGTTGACATATTTATCAACTAACACCATTAATCAAACACGATACAATTGGTTTGACCACCATCACATCCACCACCCTAAATATTCACCCTCTCTTTTTATCACTTTTTGTAACAAAGAGTGGTTGACAACCATATCCAAATCCCTAATCTTTTTTTATAAGAATTTAAAATATTAAATAAACAAATATTTTAATTAGGGAAGAATCATGCAATTAATTTTTTGATCCCGAAATAATCTCTTGAATTATTATATGTTTAACTTGTTCAATCCATTTACGGCTCCATGTGCAACAGAATGTTCTCCTACTCAATCTCCCACCTTTTGTCTTTGAGGGAATCTCCACTTTTTAATTACCGAGTAAGTTGGCTTTGCTAGTCTTGCAACTACACAATATTACGACGTAAGTAGTACCCAATCTGCCTAAGTTAGCAAAGTACACAAGCAAGTAGCATAATAAATTTGAAAGCTTGTAACTACCTTTACGTTTGCATTATTTTTTTGACAGGGACGTTTACATACGCTTGTAACTTAGCTCCGAACTCGGATTAGCCCAGAGGTGAACCGGTTGAGAACACAAAAAATAAGTAAGTAAATAAATAAATAAATTCCACTAACAAGTTCACAAACATAAAAAATACTTTCTCATTTTGTTCTACAATATACTTCTATAATATGAACTTATATTTAAGTTATAAAATGTGCATTAACAAGTGTGAAATTCCAACATTATCATTAATAAAGACGGTGAAAATATATAGTTATGTAAAATCTTAGTAAAATAAGCTTTGTGTATAACGGGTGTACATTAATTTTATTGTAAAACGGACCTTTTTTTTTTTTGAAAACGTAAAACGGACACTTAAAGGGTAACTTTTAATTTGTTGCTGGTTTGAATTTCATTTAAATGTGTAATTTCTTTTAGATACATGATTACATACTATAAAAGTTAAAGACTAATATGAATAATTTAATACATTATAAATTTTGTAGTATAAAGGTAACTTTAACCCGTTTTTACAATAAATTAACATACACTCGTCATTATAAAGAATTTGTGATCATAGAAAAATCATCATACAAAGGTACTATTATTGGTAATTATCCCAGTGCCGGCCCTGAGGGTAGGCCGGGAGTGCCACCGCCCAGGGCCCACGACTTAAGGGGGCCCAAAAAAAAAAAGTGTAATTGGGCTTCTAATTTGCTCCATTAGTGTAAGTAAAATTAAAAAAGTCATATATGAAGAATAATCTAGGGAGACTGGATTGCTTAATTAGCTATAATTAATTTTTTGCATTAATTAAATAGCTGTCAATTAATTTGGTGAAAATTACAATGCACCTCTTCATCTCCTTATTTGAATAATAGCTTAGCTTCCCAATTTACAATCTTATAAACTAGTATTATATTCATATGCTTAATATACGCATAATATTGCTTCACATTCTTTCCTTCAATTACCCAAATTCAAGTTCTCTAGATTATGGCAATGGTTAAGACAATTAACAAGATAAATAACAATACATGCAAATATAAAAAAAAAAATCTATCACCAATTATTCAACTCCCATCTTATTTATATTATTGATTATTTCGATCAATTTTGCATTTGCGGTTTGCTTAAATTCTTTATACGTACTTTACTCTGGCAATTATGTTCATCCTCCGACGTTCGACCCTCCTTGAGTCCTTGATCGATTGCATAGAGGTAACAAAGTAGCTATTACTCTTTTTTTCTTCTATGTAAATGTATTTGTAAATATTGTGCCGTGATTAAAGGATGTGTTTGATTTACTCTAATTATAGTATACAATTTAATTATCAGTATGGTTTTATTATCATAAACTAACAAGTATAATTTTATACGTTTTAATAAATGAATAATGTATGTTGGAATCGCTTTAACTTTAGAACAAGAGATGCTGAATGGTTTGGCAGCATTGTCAATTGAAATTTGAGAAGTATATGCTAGAAAAAATCAGCCTTGAGTTAATTATAATGATTTTGTGCCACTAAATGCTTGAACAAATTGTTTTCCTTTTTTTTTTTTTTTCCTATGAAACGGGGATAATTAGTGTATTATGAAGTACGGTATAATTTGTCTTTTAAAAAAAGTACTGTATAATTAGGTTTAAAAAAAAAAAAGTACTGTATAATTTTTCTTTTTGTTGATTTTTTTTCTAAATATACTCGATGAAAAAGATTAGTTACGTCAGGGGCCCATTTGTAACATTATGCCTAGGGCCCATAATATATCAGGAACGGGGCTGAATTATCCATTAAACTTAAATTTGGATTTATTTCACATGAGAAACTAATTCTAATTTCTCTATAAGAATATAACAGCTCATATTTTCTTGGATATAAAATTCATCACTTCAACAAAAACAACCTCAATTATTCATTTTCCAATATTTTACAAACTCAATACTCCACCAATTCTATTCATTTTTTTCCTCTATAAAATTACAACAAACTCTTCATTCATCAACCTTCTTCAATAATTTCTGACAAATTTCAAAGAGAAAACAAATTCTTCATTCTCTCATCAATGGCAGCAATCAAGCTAACAACCCAGCTAAAAGCTAGCCCAATCACGCCGTTTCACTGCCCCAACTCAACTCGATCGACTCGGCCGAGTCGAGTTGGGTTCAAGGTGGTTGCAACCGGGTCACAAGTGGAGCCGGATCTTAGTGTTAAGGTTAACGGGTTGACGATGCCAAACCCGTTTGTGATCGGGTCGGGTCCACCTGGGACTAACTATACTGTTATGAAGAAGGCCTTTGATGAAGGATGGGGTGCTGTTATTGCTAAAACTGTGAGTTTCTTTTTATTTTGATCTTTTTTTTTGGGATTTTGTTTAATGTTTTTTTTTTTTTTTTTTAACGTGATATTTGATTCTATAATAGAATTTTAGTGTTGAGGAATGAATGTATTATAGAGATCCCTATTTATGTATGGATAAGAATAAGAATGATCAAGGTGTTATGTTATGTAGATGAGATTCGATTTTAAGTGACGGGTATTATTCGGTTAAGACTTTAACCAAATAAGCTAATTCGCGATCACAATATGTTATGTAGATGAAATTGTGATATTATCAAGAATCATGTTTAAATTGTGGTGGTTCACTTTATTGGTATTCTAAAGTAGTCAACCATTTTGCATGTGATTATGTGAATATTTAATCTGACTAGTAGTAATGCATTGTTATTCTAAAGTGACAAGTATCATAAGACAAAACAAAAGTTGGCCAACATGACTAGAATTTTGGAAAGGAGGAAGTAGTAGATTAAACACATATTTCTAAGGAAATTATTTTGTAAGCTAAGTTAAAAGTAAAATTTGTGTCAAAAGTGTATTTTGGAGGATGAAGGACTCGAAGAATTGTAAATCACAATGATTTATGCCTTTAAGCATTGCATTTAAAATTGAGAACTTGTTTTTTGAAAGAACATTCCATGATTGGAACAAATGAAATATTCACAAATATATCATGTCTTCATAGCAATTAAGGGAGACATATTGTGCTCTTGGTGAATTGAAGGGTTCTTAGTGTGCTTTCATGATGTGGACCTTAAGCGAGCCACTTCCTTTGTGGTCTAAGGAGATGTGGAAATGCATCTAGCATGGGGCTTGAGTGCTTGACCCGCGTCTAGGTCTCAAAGTATAGTTGATTATTTGCTATAGCTAGAATGGGAGCAAGTCGATTCAAATTGATTAGGATCACCATTCTTAGCTATGCCAAACTAGCAAATCCAAGCTTGGGATGAGCTTTACCAAGGCATCATTTGCATGTAAAATATGGTGTTAGGGTCCCTTGGGGATACAAGTATTGTTTGATAGACACCATAATTCTATATTATACTAACTATATAATTTGTGTAATGTACATGCATGCTAATACATCCATATGGGAGTAGTAGCTAGTTTAGACTATTTGTTGCATAGTTTTCAATACTATGCTTCTTAAAAGCACTGGTATAGACGTCAACAATTTAAAGGTCAAATTTGGCATTAGTTGGCTTTAGTGACTGCGATTTATAGGGATCTAAAGTTCTAATTTAGACATAGATATCTTAAAGTAAGCCAACCTTTCAGAGCTCAATTACTTTTAATCATTCCTAGCCAATTAAGATGCACAAGAAGTTTGTGAAGTGCCATAAGGTCATTTGGTTATTACATGTAGGCATCAATGCTAAGTTCATTGCGTTACACTAAAATGACATGCTGTTTTTGGTGGTTTAGCTAGTAGTGAGTTCCAAGATGCACTCCTGTCAATTTCTCTGCTCTTTCCTTAGAGTTTCTAGTAGCAACAAGTGTTTGATCTTAATCATAATTCATGATTAAGCCGCACATAACATTTTGAAGGTATTTGTAATTATCCTTGCATTGTTATGGTGACCTTCTATTATTGCCAATAGATACATACAGATCTACAATGGCCTTCCAGCCTTAAGCAAGGAATGAGTATGCCAGGCTCCTTTACACTCTCTAATTTTTCAAAGTAGTGAATTTCAACTATATGTAAATTTTTAAGGACCACCTGTCCACCTTTATGGGCTTACTATATCATGAATAAAAGAAGATAAGAAATTAGTAAGGCATCCCCCCCGAACTTTTAAATTTATGTTAATTTTTTAGTTTCTATTCTGATGATCCGTCTCTTACAATCGAGTGACTTCAGTGATGCGAATATTTAAATTACGGTAGGAAATCAGGAGTATGAGATCCTAAAATTTAGCATAGGCTGAGGTCTATATCTTGAGAGCTGAGAATGGCTTTTGAAATATTGAAAATTTCACTCATTAAGCAAGTTTTATGTTTATTCACTATCACTATTAGGGATTGTGATTCTTCTTGAACATGCCTTGCTTGCACAGCATTTCAAATTCTCAGCATTGGCCTCTTTTAGAAGTTGTTTAATAGTATACTGTAAGCTTTAGATTAAGGATGTAAATTTGGTAACTATTAGGTTGTCTTTCATATAACAACTGTTTCCAACACCCTTTTTTTATTATTATTATTTTTTTTTTTTTAACAACGGTCCTTCAGTTCAGTTAAACAAACCAAATTTGATCAGTGGATATTATCATCAAATCCATGAATTTTTATATGGTTTCTATTTTTAAGTGCTGCAATTACCTCTTTGGGAACTGGTTAAGGGACTTTAAGTTTTTAATACTTGTTTGATAATCTGGACCTTCCCTGATTGCACCTCAATAGAGTTTATACTAGGTGGTTGTTGGCACTTATTTGAATGCAACTCCTTATCTGATAGACTCATTTTTCTAGGTTTCATTGGAGGCTGATAAAGTTATAAATGTAACTCCTCGCTATGCACGATTAAAAGTTGCTAATGGCTCCCCAAAAGGACAAATAATTGGATGGGAGAACATCGAGCTCATTAGTGATCGGCCTCTTGAAACTATGTTGAAAGAATTTAAGCAGTTGAAGGAAGAATATCCTGACAGAATTTTGATTGCTTCAATCATGGAAGAATATAACAAAGCTGCATGGGAGGAGCTTATTGACCGAGTCGAACAAACAGGAATTGTAATATTTCTTCATCCATTTATTGATTTGATTTTGGTGCTTTAATGTAAATATTATATCGCAGGGGCTAATTTCTACTTTTTTATTTTCCGCTATATAGGATGCAATTGAAATCAATTTCTCATGTCCTCATGGTATGCCAGAGCGTAAGATGGGTTCTGCTGTAGGAAAGGACTGTGCATTGATAGAGGAGATCAGCGGCTGGATAAATGCTAAAGCTACTGTTCCAGTGTGGGCAAAGATGACCCCCAACGTCACTGATATCACAGAGGTGGTTATTGCTCTACACCTTTTCAACAGAGTGTATTAGTTATAATTTGAATCTATCTCTGTCCCAAACTAATAGACCACATTTCTCTCATATTTTGTCTGATAAGCGTAAAATACTTTCTAGTAGAGTATGTTGAAATAATAACTTTTCCATGTGATTTTTGATGATAACTATTAAGAAATACAGAGTACTACATTGGAATGGTGATGTAGAAATTTTAAAAAATGTAATTACTGAATGATATCATTAGCATTTTAGCTTAATTTCTTGCTAAGGACTATGAACTAGGGTCGAATGAAGTATTAGTCTATTGACTTTTCATAATGTTTAGTGCTCATGCATTAACAATTTTTTTCATGTATTACAGCCAGCAAGGGTGGCACTTAAATCAGGATGCGAAGGAATTGCTGCTATCAATACAATTGAGAGTGTTATGGGGATCAATCTCACTACCCTTCGCCCTGAACCCTGTGTTGAGGGGTGAGCATATTATGTTATGCAATTAATTATTTGCTATCCATAGCAAATTCAAGGTTTACTTTAAAACTAAATTGTCAAATTTTCACCTATAGATACTCAACCCCTGGTGGATATTCTTCAAAGGCAGTTCATCCTATTGCGCTTGCAAAAGTGATGAGTATTGCAAAGATGATGCAGGCAGATTTTAGTCCTGAACATTCCTTGTCTGGAATTGGAGGTGTTGAAACTGGGGATGATGCTGCTGAATTTATTCTTCTTGGAGCAAATACTGTTCAGGTACAACCTTAGTAATATTTCCTATCTATATGCGTGTATGTTGTTTTGATGATCTTCGTTTTGTGATTAAAAGACCTGCTATAGGTTGATGTTTTGTCATACATATTTGACAAAAAGGAAGTGGAAACAATTCTGACAAAGTAACATTGGAACATCTGTATTTGATAATCCCATGGTTGCAGCAATACGCTTTGGAACTATTTACCGTTTCCTCTATTCTTGTTATGCTTTGTGTCCTCGTCTCATTATACCCATAATCATTATTGTTTGTCCTTGCCTTTTCCCTACTTTCATTTCTCTTCCTCAACTTCAGCTCCTTTGTGTTATCTTAGTGTTATAGTCCATACCAGATTGTTTTAAACATTGCTTGTAAATCCTATTTCTGGAAGTCTCGCATTAATATCTACATTTTCATTTTAGTAAGATTTTCTGCTAAATACTAAACCTGGCCCCCACTTTTGGCCACCCACTTTTTTTTATCTCTACTTTCAACTCATTAATCTACATGCATTAGCCAATGTGTTGATTAAATAAGGGGGAGAGACAGTTTATATCTACCTGTATTTCTAATAGTGATGGTATCAATGTGAAGAATTTTGTAAGATTTTGTATTCCTCCCTAGAGAGATTGTTTTAGTTGGCTAACTTGGCTTGATGATGGCAAAGGTGTTAGGTTTCTTTATTTTATTAAAAAAAAGTGTATAACATCTATGATATCCATCTTCCAGGTCTGCACAGGAGTCATGATGCATGGGTATGGTCATGTGAAGAAGCTATGCTCTGAACTAAAGGACTTCATGAGAACACATAATTTCTCGTCGATAGAAGATTTTCGAGGGTATAGCCTAATAGCCAATAGTTAATAAATCCTAATGTGGCTCTTAGTTAATCTGTCTCTAAGAACTTGTTTCCCTTTACAGTGCTTCTTTACCATACTTCACAACACACACGGAATTGGTACGAATGCAGAAGGAAGCTATACAGCAAAGAAAAGCCACCAGAAAAGGTTTGGCATCTGATAAAGACTGGACAGGAGATGGCTTTGTGCAGGAAACTGAGAGCATGGTTTCCAACTAACCTTGTCAAAGTAAGCCTTCTTTTGCTAAATGGTGTTTTGGAATTGAATTGTGTGATATCAGGGAATAAAATTATCTTTGTAGAACTCCATCCTAACTAAACACATTTGGAAAGATTCATAAAAAGGATAGCTTAGAGAGAGTGTTATAGATTATGATTAAGAAACAAACCTTTATGTTTACCGGCATTACCTTTCTTGCAAAAAACCTTCCTCAAGATACTGCTCTGTTATATTTACCTCGGAGGTATGCAAGGATCCTTAACTCAAACCCAAGGAATGAGCAACATAAGTATAAGATGTTTAGAATAAAAGAGATGGTAGACTTGCACTATAACTGTAGATGTAAACTTTGCAATTTCGGTTAATTGCCTTAATGTAACAGATTCAGGGGATGAGATGTTGATTGTGCCCTTAATTTAAGTCGAACTAATTAGGCAAATACTTAAAAGTTTCTTTTGTATATCCCCAAAACACCTACAGTAACATTCTTCTACTTTTTCCAAAGGTAAGTTGAGATAGCACATAATGCTGAGACTTGTTTTTACTGTATACGTCAAATTTAATT
The DNA here is from genome assembly GCF_948465745.1 of Chenopodium album. NCBI lineage: Eukaryota > Viridiplantae > Streptophyta > Magnoliopsida > Caryophyllales > Amaranthaceae > Chenopodium > Chenopodium album. The sequence goes on from NC_137852.1 coordinate 13,502,358, forward strand.
GGTCCTATCTACCAATTGCATACAATTAACTGTTTATTTCTGACTTTCCTATGATAGTTTTCAATTAGCTTATAAGTTATTGATTTAATTGATTGTATATATTTCTATGCAGCTGGGAAGTGCTTTGACTTGAGCATGCAAACCTGCATTTCCAATGTATAGGAAGAAAGAGATCGTCAAAGGAAAATGTAAAGGGGATACCTTCGATGTTGTCAATGCGTAATAATTTGTGTTGATGTACATTTTTTTTTTTACTTAATGCTGGTTATGGAATATGGAGTATATATCAAACTTCAGCATAATAACATTCAATTTTTCTATGTATTTTTTTTTTTTTAAATAAAAGCTCTAATTGAAAAATATCCTATGCTGTAAACTTTAGTTTCACAAATTCCTTGAAAGTAATGAACCAAATCCCTTTCTAGCCTTAATTGCCAGGTTATGGGCTTCTGCTATTACATCTCTATTCATTTTTCTAATTTACAGGGATTTTAGAAGGCTACTCTTTGCTTTGATACTGTCGATGATAGATATCCTTGATTTCGCAGACTGTTCCTGTTGTGTTGGTGAAGTCATGGACTAATGTTGTTGAAACCGTTATAATTCTGACATCCTTCCCTGTAAGGTCGTAGCTGTTCAGTGCTAGAAGTCCTGCCATAGCCTCAGCTTGTAGGGGAGTGTTGGCAAAGATGGTCTTGCTTTTGGACTGAACTTTAACCCCATTATTGTATATGACCCATCCTGCTGTTGCACTCCAGTCTTCTTTACCATCTATCATTTTCTTCTTCCAAGCTCCATCAGTAAGGATCCTTATAGGGTAGTTCCTGTAGTGATCGCTCGACTCCAGATTACTTCTTTTTGTTTTTGAAACCGACTCCAGATTACTTCTGATATACTTTCTTTCCCTTCTGTACCAGCATTATCCTTCCTGTGCCCATTTTTATGCATCTCTTTACCTTGGTACCACCTGCTCTTCCAGTGTTCAATTTGCTTTATAGTGCCTATCGGGTCTAGTTTGGTGTTGCGGAACACTACATTGTTGCAGGCGAGCCAGATACTCCACAAAGTACAAACGAACTCGATGAGAGTCTTAGTGAGGTCTTCCTTCCCAGTCAATAGAGATGTATCCCCGAGTCCAATCACCAATGCTGGTGTCAAGGCTCTTGTTACTTGTTAGCAAGGATTCCCAGATTTATTCCCCACCACATTATTTTATGTACGTTAAAATAATAAACTTTTCTATTATTGTGCTCCTACAAAACGCCAAGTGGAGTATAACCATACGCATAATCAATATCATTTTTCAGTTCGCTTTATTTCCACTTATTTCATGAAAAAAACGGTTAAGTTCAGCTTTATAAGAGCTAATAAGTTCATACTTTGTATAAGATAGATACGTTTAAATTAAAATAATTCACAACTTCACAGTATTCTGGCGACCAGGCGAGCCATTACAGGTAACATACAAAGAGAAATCTACTTAAGTTTCTATAGACAATAAATTCCATCCACAGATTCAACAACAAAAAGAAATAAAACGACAATAAGAAGGGCCTCCTTTAGCTGAAGTGTGTATCCTGACATCAAAAACCGCCTTAACTAGCTTCTAATCTCCATGTTTGTGGTAGAGAAACAGGTGAAAGCTTAGGAAGTTTATAGCTTCTTGTACCTCTTTTCAATTTCCTCCAGGTTCTGAATATCCTTGTAATACTTGCACACACGGTAGATGCACCTATAATACGGCCAATTTTCATTAATCATAATCAAGCGTTCAAGCCATAGAAAAACTTGTTTTGCAAACTAAAGATTTCATTATTTCAGCAGCTGCACACATACCAGTAGAGAAGACAGGCTGAAGCACAAAGAATCACATTCCTCTGAGATTTGTACATCTGTCAATGGAAAAAGACGCCACGGTTAAATTTTATAGAAAATAATAAAACCGGCTATTGCAGTCATGCATGCATAAATCAACACCAAATGGGCACCACACATGGAATGAATACTTGGAAAGGTTCAAGATTCAGCTGTAAGAAGGATAAACCATGCCAAAGAACTTTGTTTCGCTTCACTTTTATAAGTTATTATATTACACAAGGATTCTCTTTTTTACTTTAAATCCGACAAATGCTTCAAAGTGAAGAGTAAAACAGACAAAAGAAGGTGTATAGAAGCTAGCTAGGAGTGGCACCAAGCCAGCCTCACTAGTTTATTATAATGCTTCGCACCCCTCTCTAATTCCTATTTTGCAAGAAAATGACTTCACTATATTTTTCTAGCATATTTCTCCATGTTGTCCCTATCACCTACTCTCTCGCCTTCATCAATTTCCACTCTCCTATTTATAAGGATCAGTAATGGTAGGTAAGAAAATTCAGGAGATAGTTGATGGTTAATATGGTGGTCATTAAAAATAGACTGATGAAACAGTAACTGATTTATTGTCATTTAAAGGTTTCACCCTCTGTCTACTCCAATCAAAAGCAAAGAGAACCAGCATTTTCATTTTCAAACAGAAATGAAGTTGGTACTGTCTATAAAGTTAATCATGGTGATGTAGGGATTTTTACTGGCAGCAATAGTTTAAAAGAACCTGGGCTCTGTTGTTTAGACATTTACAAAGGAGTACCATAGAAGAGACAAAAGTCTAAAAGAAATTAAGGAGAAAAAGATGATATAGAGGTGAGGTTACCCCCATTTCAGTAAAATGGTTACACTTGCTTTATCACAGTCTTCAATTCACATCTTTGACTATTAATATCTTTAAATATATACTTGTATTTCCATAAATTCTAAGCATATCCACTAGAAAGAACCTTTTCCAAATGGATATTTTGTAAAACATAGCATCCTCAGCTACTATTTAGTTATATTATACAGACTAGCAACAACAACGGGTAATGAAGTAGGCCCTGATACCAGCTTGACAGAGATTATGGAGAGGAAGTAGTTCAGACTTTGGAGAGGAGAAGAATTTAAGAGAAATAAGAGAAAAAACAGGCCAATAAGAGGAAACAAAACAAGAATAAGCTGAGATGAAACAAAGAGGTAGGCCATGGAACAGGCATTTGGAGGGAAATTAAAAAAGAAAACAAAAGGGAGGGGGGCACAAGCTAAAAATCTAAACATCAAATAGCTGCACAGTTAAATTTCGATAACACTTAACAACACTGCCAAATAAAAAGCATACCTCCCAAAATAACGCTGATATAGAAAATGAAACATGCTCAAATTCTCCCGAGCAATATACAAACATTTTCAAATCTAAGATTATTCTACCATTCACTAAATGTAAAAGTGCTTGCCCACACTCTACTCTCTACTCCACAATAGGTGGATGCCTCTTCAATTATGGTTAATATCTGGTCTTGTCATACTTAGAAGGGGAAGAGGCAAATGAGGGTATGAAACTACAACAAAAACTTAAATTTACAAAGATAGGCAGATGCCTAAAGCAGTCAAAAATAGATGCATTACTCCAAAAGACCGAGATGACTTCATATGACTGAGGTTCCAAGCTTAAAAAAACAAAGCACTTCTTCGGCTAACCACATTAATGCAGTAAACTAGACAACAAATTATCGGATCTCAAATATAGAAAATTTTCTAGTGTGGATTCTACGTGGGAGAAGGAATAGAATGCTTTTGCAAAGAAAAAACATAAACCTGCACCTAGCCAATCCTATGCGCTAAAAGGAAATCAACAAAACAATAACAATAATACTGCAAAATGCACAATAAAGTGACTAGAGGATCATAGCAAAACGTACAGAATGTCAAATATGATCAGATTTTTCTACACTCTAGAAATTAAATTCCCACAAAACCGTGCATTTCTACCTTGTGAAGAAAATCTAAGCACTATTCTTGTCTACCCTTAACAAAAAAAGTACCAAATCATCTTTTCACACAGCAAACAGCTTCAAATTCCAATAGCCAAAGCAGCACAAGTCCACAACTACCAACAGCTTTGTAATTAAGGTTCACTCGCAACAAATTCACATTCCTAAAACTCGATTGTAAATTGCAACTAACAAAAGCCAAAAGGAGTACCAACTATATCTCTAAAACCTCCCTTGGCTCAGCCACTCTACTCCATTAGAAAAGTTTTCAACAATGCAATCACCGCCAGCCCGGCAAAACCTCGAAATCGACGTTACAACAACTCTCAGCATATCCACGCCAAACTCTCAACAACAAAACAACAATATAGCAAAAGGAAATCCATGGCAATCAAATAGTCCCATTAATCCTAAATATGATAGCAATCAATCATCGGAAATTCAACAACACACAAACATAGACATCAAATTACAGAAAATCAAGAAATGAAAACCCTAAAAACGAGAAAAATACCGATTTTTCATAGCGATCCCTCTCAGAAGCAGTGCAGATCTCAGAAGTACACGTCAATCGGTGTTCATACTTCCAGTAAATATCTAAAACCAAAATCAAAATCAAAATCAAAAATCAACAATCAAAATCATACAAAAAAGGAAAATCAAAAGGAGGAGAGAGAAAGAGATACCGAGAAGCTGAAACCCAGCAAAAGGGACGATGAACATTAACGGCTGAAGAATGAGAGAGATGAGAGAAACGAGACGAGTCTTGAGAAGCTTGGGTGAAGGAAGTGAGATGAGAAGAAAAATGGCGGCCTCAGCTGCAACTGCGTAGGTGAGTAGCATCCATTGTAACCCCATTGATGATGCTTTTCTCTCTAATGGAGGTGAAGGAGAATGATTTTATGAGTTGGTTTGTTGTTGGTTTTTCCGCGTTGATGAGAGAGTTTTTCCCACGAGGCCACGATGACCGATTATATGATGCCTTAATTGTTAAGAAGGAGATTGACAAGTCCACGCATTCCACTTGCTTTTTTTTATCGGGTTTGGTTCCGGTTGGGTCAATTTTAATTTACTCGTATTAACTAGTGAGCAGTCAAGTTGCTAATGTTGTAGATAGGGGTAAACATGGTCTGGTTTGGTGCGGTTTGCGTCTAAATCAAACCAAACCGCAAAATACGGTTTGGTCAATTTTCCAAACCAAACCATATTAGTATTGAAACCAAACCAAACCAAACCGTAACAATGCGGTTTGGTGCGGTTTGGTTTGCGGTCTATGATGAGACGACATTTTTTCCTAAAAAATTGTCAAACATTAATAAATTTACAATAAAGTTTAAATAATTAGCCCAAAGGGACTAAATTTTACTAGAAACCAACTAATCAAGTGCTAAGTGCTAATACAATAAGAGCAATATGAGTTATATGACCTATTGAATTTTAAGTATTGATATTTGAGAATGAGTATAGAGTATAGTAGTATACTGATCATATAGTCTTCTAATGATTTTTCATGTTTTTTTTTTGCTTTTTCAATTTTTTTATAATATATAATAACTATTTTAATTTAATTAATAATTATATAAATATTAAAATGCGGTTTACTGGTTTACGGTTTGGTTTGGATTATAATTTTCGAAAAACCAAACCAAACCGCAAACCATATTTCCCCAAAAATCGAAATCAAACCATATTTTTCCAAACCGTAAACCAAACCAAACCGCCAAAATGCGGTTTGGTCTGGTTTAATTACGGTCTAGACCAAACTGTGTACAGCCCTAGTTGTAGATATATAATAGTATAATCGATGAATTTATTTTAATGGTTTTTTAAAATCGAAATTGTCATTGTCAAATTAAAATTGAGTTATTATTTGAATATTTTTTTACGAGTATATAATTGAACATTGTAGTTTGCATTTATATAAATTTTTTTATAATAATAATATACTACCTCCGGTTCATTTTACATGCAACAATTTCGATTTTGGGGTGGTTCATATTACTTGCAACAAAAAAAAAATTCCTTATTTAGTAACTTTTGGGCTGTAAAATGACATATATGCCCTTACTTTTTCTCTTAAACACTCTTATTAAATTACAAATCTGATTTCATTAAATTAAACCCCAAGCTTAATTAATTAAACTCTCACCCCTTTAATTTTCTCTCTCCTCCTCCAACCCCCTTTTCATGGTGGCTTCTTGGTGTTAAGAGCGGTGGTGGTTTCAGATCGGCGGCGTGGGTTTGGTTTCGTGGGTTCAGAGCGTGGGTTTGGGTTTGGTTTCGTGGGTTCAGATCGTGTTTTGGGTTTGGTTTCGTGGGTTCAGATCGTGGTTTCGTGGGTTCAGATCGTGGGTGGGTTTCGTGGTTTCAAATCGTCGGGTTTCGTGGGTTGGTTTCGTGGGTAGGTTTCGTTGGTTTCGTGGATTGGTGGTGCTGGGTTTCGTGGTTGAAGATCGGCGAGGTGCTGGGTTTCGTGGATATGGTTTTGTGGGTGGGTTTCGTGGTTGCTGGGTGCGTGAGGGGCGGTGGTGGTGGGTTGCTGAGTACGTGAAGTGGTGGTGGGCTGGCGGGTTGATGGGTGCGTGGGGTGGTGATGGCGCGTCGAAGGTGCTGGGTTTGATACTGGGTGGTGGTGGGTGGTTTGGGTGATGATTGGTGGTGTTGGTGGTGGTGGGTTTCTTAATTTAATTAAGTCTAAATTTGTTTTTTCTTTTTTTTTGGGTTGAATTAATAGTTAAGCATATAACCTAATTTTCCCATAATCAAGTTTTCAATCTTTTGTCTTGGTTTCCGCAAACATGTCCTTTGTTGCGAAAAAAATTAACTTTGGTTTTTTCTAACAATAAAGCTTTTAAAAGTTTTTTTCCGCAAAGCGGTGCATTTAAAAGGGTTTTTTTTTTTTTTGACATTTTTCCTAATTTGAACAAACAATAATTTATTAAAATTTACTTCATAACAAGGTTCGATTCCTCATAGCCCCACATTCCTATAATTGAGTGGGGGGCCTTTTCTATAGTTTACCGATAAAAAATAATAAAAATGGTTCAATTCATACATAAACTTTAGGAAATGTAGTCTAGAACTCTAGACATGCATGTTCAATCAAAACTACAAGTCTACAACGATAACAAACTACTTTAGGAAATGTACTCTAGATAGTGCATTCAACATTTCCTCCATGTTAGTATAGTATGTACCAATGAATCAATGATACCTTTCCTAATTTCCCCCTGAATTTTACTTTTAAGAAAAATGATCAACATCTTAGAAGAAGTGTTCAAGAAGTGTCTTTTCATAGGGCATTTAAATTAAGAAAAATTGTCAAGAAAGTCAAAGGAACTATTCGCCTAACATGTCAATTTGTGAACAACTACTCGTTACAAAAGTTTTATTAAAAAACTACCCCAATTTAAAAAAGTATTGTAACGAATCTAACAAGATTTCACTTAACTATTTTACTTAACAAATGGGAACAAATGTACAGTAGTATATTTTTATGTCTTGATTACGCCTCTAACTTTCTCATACCATTAGACATTTAGACCCTCTCCAATGGTGAGACTCAAGTGAGTATTTTTAGGAGAGAGAGTATTTTTTGCAATGTATACCAATAAGTTGGTATCTAAACTTAGCAACTCCAAAAGAAAGTTGCTAAGTTTAGATACTCAACTTTAAGTCTCATTTGACAAAAAGTATGGGTCCTTGATAAATTTTCTAATATATTTTGTAATTTATTTAAGTTTTACCTTTTTTTATTATTATTTTTTAATCTTACAATAATTGATGGACCATAAATTGAAAGTGACATTTGTATATTTTAGAGAGTCTCACCATTGAGAAATTAGACTTAACATAAGTTGCTAAATTGAGAAGTGGGTATGATCTCACCATTGGAGGTAAAAAAAACAACACATTTTGTATTTCAATACTCAAAGTGAGTCTCATTTTGGAGGTAAAAAATACTCATTTTGTATTGCCTCTTTAATTGTCGAATTTTCATTTTAGTTTTGGCATAATCTATATCTATACTTAGTATTTAAAAACACAAATCATCATCCCAATCTAGCCACATGCAAACTTTATTTTTCACCAATGCCACATGTCACCTCCCTTCATTAATTAATCCCCTTTCTTATATTTAAAAAAAACAAAAAAAGACCTAGCTTTAATTCTAATTCAATACATTTCCTTCCAAAAAAAAAATTTCTAATTCAATACAGGTATGAAATTATTTGATTCATTTTTCCCCAACTTAATATCTTTTATAACTACATTCAATTTTCATCCCTTCTTCAGGATGACAATTTTATATGGATATCCATCAACCCGATCCACCCGCTATAAATACATGGACGAAAACCCGATTTAAATGGATGACAGACGGATAATGGATGAAACGGGTGACGGATCGGATCGGATTTGGATGGAGCTCCAAGCCATCCATCACCCGATCCATCATCCGCTTACCACCCGATCCATCATCCACCCGATATATATTAAAAAAATAAAGGAAATATACTTTATTAGTTGACCCTTCATGAAGTACACTGAGTACAGCGCTTACATTGCTCATGCAAATCATTTTAATAAAACATCCTAATACTCTTAGTGGTGTAGATAATGAACTTGAATCTTCTGCTCTTCTATATTCCTTTTAGATCAATCTGGCCATTGCCAGTGACTGTTAAGTGTTTGATTGTACAAGGTCAAGAAAGTCCAAGTTGAAGAAGACCAGAGCCAAAGATAATGACGATTAATTAATTAATGTTGTGTGCCATTTTCAAATTACCGTTTTAATTGTAATTTTTAATTTTAAGAGAAGTGAATTTTATTATCGTTATCACCCTCTAAGCACCGATCCATCTGTTTCACCCGCGAATGATGGATGGATCAGATATGGATGATGGGTTAGGCGAATGATGGGTGGATCGGATGGAGGGATGGAGTAGCGGATGGATGCGGGTGAAGCTTCATCCAACCCGAATCTGATCCATTGTCATTCCGTAGTTCTTCAACTTTCATTTTTTAATTAAAATATAATATAAAATAAAAATTTATATTGTATACTATAAACAATTAAACATCCCATGCATTGCACGGACTAGAAGGCTAGTTCTTTATTAACTCAGCTTACAAGGCCCTCAAAATGTTCAACACAGTTATGCCAAATTGCCAATGATATTCATCATAAATTAAGTACAAATCTTACTCCATTCATAAGAGTATTCTTTAAGTGGAATTTTAATCATTTTCGTCCCATGATTGTATAAATAAGCAAATTGGGCCATCAAAGAAGGCAGATTGGCATAGTTAAATTTGCAATATCTACATAAAACTCTCTTCTCAAGCTTTGATGCAAGCATTCATTCAACTACTCCGTATAGTAACTGCTTTGGACTGCTAATAGCCTAATATGAAAGTTCATATTTATTAGACATTCTGGAAATTCTGTGAAGAGAAAATCACCAATTTGTATTACGGATTAGCACCTAATAGGAAGAAGGGGGAAAATGATGCATGAATTTTGCCCAGTAAAAAACACAAGTCTCAGCTGCTGAAAATAATGCTACAACCAATAATACAAATGTGATACCCAGTTAAGCTTCAGCAGTATGAAGGAAATAAATTAAGAATACAAATGCAATCCCTACTCCTACTAAATCACAGGGTACTCGCCACAAAGTTCTCGGCCTCATAATTCACATAAACTCATGAATGAACTTATTTTACCCTCAAGCGTAAAAGGGATCTTATTCTATACCGGGAACAATAAATAAAGTCATCAACATTGTAACACTACATCCAGACAAGCCTCGGAAAGGGGGAAAAATACAAAGTGCCAAAAACGGCTGCAAGCAAGCAAGGCTGTCTGTGCAAGTGTTTTGGTGTTTCTTGTACAAGGGGAAAAGCAGCAGCTCCAACCAACTAGAATACCTGTTGCTCAACAAAGATTAAACTGAACTGCAAGCTAATCATCGAGTTTCATCCTCAAGATTGCGGAAAGCAGCAGTCAAATCCTCGTTCAACTTCTTGAATTTGGCAACAAGGGCATCCTCACCTTCAGCTGGATCCTCGAATTTCTGTGACCTGTATACCAAAGATAATTACGTTATGAGCTTCCTGTGAAGAGAATAAAAATTACTCAAACTTGGAATATAGCTGTAGATTTTCCACTTACACTAAACGGTAGAAGAGATCTCCCAAACGAAGCTTGATCAAGCTATAGGTAATCTTTTGACCATCTGAACCAGCACCACGCTCCACAGACTAGAATCAAACCGACGAAGCATAATACCATCAGCAAACATTGAACCATAAAAAACTAATCTTTCTATTACCAGTTAACCTTGCCATTTGTTGATGAATAAGATACTTTGTTACATTGCCTTATTATGAGATTAACCATGGATATATATAGCGAATTCAGAACATCATTAAGCATTATTTGCTAAGCAATAGCATCATGTAATACGAAAGAAACACGCAAGCTTAAAATTTCCACTTTGAACATGAAATTAGCTCATACATATTTACAATCTCATATATAGATTATTCTACACATAATTCAAGTACATAGTTAAGCCTTTATAAGTTCCTTTCCTCTCTATCTTACGGCAATCTCAAATTTTATTGAGGAGCATATGGGCAGCATACTTAAATCACAACCCTTTAACTGTCAACTGGAATATGATAGCAAGATAATCCAGAGTAAATGAATGCAAAAGAATGAAAACTACCTGATTGGCCAAATTATAGAAATGGATAATGTTGCGCATCATCCAGACTGACTTGTAGAATGGGCAATATTTGTCATATCTGTTGCCACAAGGCAGAAGAGTTTATACATATTGAAACAATAACATAAAATATAACCTCACAAATGTTAGAAAAAGCTTACGGTGTAAATGCATTTTGTGCCAAGTAATCTTCTCTCAACAGCTTTGCAGTGTCCAAAGTGATTTTATCTGTCTCAGCCAATGCATCTTTTCCAACAAGCTGCAACCATTGAAAATAATTGGTTAAATTCAACAGTTGGGATATCCATAAGTTAGATTTCAAAGGAGCAAAAGGAAAGCTGTATAATAATCAAAACAAAAACAACAATCACAGCTCTAGAATGCTACTTGTATATTTTTTTTTTTGGTGCAAAGAATGCTACTTGTATATTACAACAATAGGAACATCGCAAAAAAAAAAAAGTTTGCAAATTAGATCATTAATACTCAGAAATTTTGAAAAAGCAAAAAATCAATGCATACCTGGACAATTTCATTAAGATCGTCTTCTCTCTGCAGCACCTCACGAGCCTTGGTCCTGATATCAATGAACTCAGGGTCGAATTTCTCATAAAACGTTTCCAAAGCCTGCAAACATACATATTTTCTGCTAAGCAAAAGGCACAATAGTCCACCTGAAGTTATTATAGCATAAAAGGCTTGTAAATGACAAAAGATTTTAATTACGCACCGTTGAGTACTTTGAGTAAGAAATAAGCCAGTTGACAGAGGGGAAATGCTTCCTCTGAGCCAGTTTCTTATCCAAACCCCAGAAAACCTGAATAACAAGATAATGTCTTCATAAATATTATTGCAAAATAGTATGGCATCACACAAGAAAAGGACAAATCTCGAAATACAAACAAATAGTTACTAGTCCCATATCTAGTATGCCACTATTAAAAACAGATGTGGAAATTAGAATGCCACTACTCCATATCTAGTAGGCTCTGATGAAGGAAGGTCAAAACCTCAAAAGGTATTCAGTAGAAATCTACTCCATATAAACATAATAAGTTACAAATCACCATCCACCCCCTCAGGAAAAAAGACTGTGCTCCTCATTTTAATGTCTCTATCAATGTTTGTGATGAATTTCGCAGAATTTGAAAAAACAAAGACATATCCTACCTGGACAATACTCAGCGTTGCAGATGTAACAGGATCAGAGAAATCTCCTCCGGGAGGAGAAACAGCACCAACAATTGTTACACTACCATCACGCTCTGGACCACCAAGACATTTAACTTTACCAGCACGTTCATAGAACGAAGCTAAACGAGCAGCCAAATAAGCAGGATATCCACTATCAGCAGGCATTTCAGCCTGTGCAAAAATGATACCATAACACATGTTACAAAGTAAGCTTCAGCATTTAACAGCTAGACATAAGACAGCACAAAGAAGGTAAACATTGCACTAAACTCAGAAACAACTCTCAAATATACTAATTTCACAGAAGATTTAAAAAAGCAGAACTACTCATCAATGACCTAAATAATTATACAGATGGACCTTAAAACAGTACAGTAACAAACATAAAAAACAGAAGCCATCCGAATGTACTCATCGTATTAAAGGTCACTTGATATAAAATATCATCTATTGGCTTTCCAAAATACAGCCACGAACAATTAAGGCTGAGTAACAGATAAACATTCACAAGCAAATGCCCTGATTTACCAACCTTATGCACTTAAGCTTCACAATACTTAGATTCAAACAAGCATTATGAGACTTCTGTAATCTGGTAAAGCACTAGCCAGCACAATAAAGAACACAGGCAAAAAATCTGAGCACATCCTCAAATCAAGAATTTAGCGCAACCACACAACATGGCATGCATAACAAACAGACACCAAGTACAATATACAAAAAAAAAGAAAGTTAAATGGGGTGATCACCAGTCGTCCGGAAATTTCACGCAAAGCTTCTGCCCATCGAGATGTTGAATCTGCCATCATACTAACATTGTACCCCATATCTCTGTAATATTCAGCGATTGTAATACCTGAACATTCAAAAAAGATGTAAACTATCAATCACTGCAACAAAAAGAAGGGAATTTCTCATAAAAGCAGAACCTCCATCAACATCAATCACTAATAACAAAATGGCAACCATGGACAAAAATACTTCCGAACATTGGATACTTGTCAAAGAACTTGAACCACAGCAACCATCTTAGTATACCTGTGTAAATGGATGCCTCACGTGCAGCCACAGGCATGTTAGAAGTATTTGCAACAAGTGTAGTCCGTTTCATAACAGATTCTTCACGTCCATCAGGCAATGTCATTGTCAGTTGAGGAAAGTCCATGAGAACCTGAATTGAAGAATTTAAAGTCAAATTCTCAACATCAATGAAACAATATTAGAATAAATCCCATCAACTCAAAAATATACCTCAGCCATCTCATTTCCTCTCTCTCCACAACCAACATAAACCACAGCATCAGAGTTGGAGTACTGCAACCAGCAGAAGACACATTAAAAAGCTTTAGATTTACATGACAAAAAACCAAGTTCCAACATCATGAAAAACAGTTTTTAAAAACATTTTCTGACAGATTACCTTAGAAAGTGCTTGACTAATGACAGTTTTTCCACATCCAAAAGCCCCGGGAATGGCACAAGTACCACCCAAAACTGAAGGGAAAAGAGCGTCAAGAACACGCTGTAAAAAATAAAATAAAGTCAGCAACATCTTGAATGAAGCAGAAACCAATGAAAAATAAAAACATCTTGGATGAAGCAGAAACCAATGAAAAATAAAAAGAACTTGAACACGAATTAAGAGTGACAAAACAATGCAATTCCATAGTATGCACCTGTCCAGTGAGTAGAGGGGTGTCAGCAGCAAGTTTTGATGCAACAGGCCTCGGTGAACGGACGGGCCAAGACTGCAAACGAAAGTCAGTATATATCAGGAAATCACTGGACAGCCAAGATCAAGAATTCCATAAAGAAATTTTATTGAAAATGCAATTGAAGTAGTAGAGAAACTAATACTTCCAAGCAAAAGAAGAATGTCCTTTAATTACCTGAAGCATGGTAAACTTCTTAACCACACCTTGAAATTCAAGTTCAAGGACAGTGTCCTGCATGCATAAACAAAGATCAGATTAAAAGAAAAGGTATTTATAGACATGAAAGTATTAAAACTGGAATTCACAATAAGTCTCAGGCAAAGCTTGAATCCAGAAAAATGCGATAGGCATTAAAGATTTAAGAGCCAACCTGAATAGAATATTGCCCTGGAGGTGCAATGTATGTAATCTTTCCCATGGCATCAGGAGGAAGAGCCACACGGTGCTGCAACAAACTGTTCTCTTCCACAATCTGCAACCACAAGTTTCAGGTACAGAGTTATATAAATTCAGCATAAAAAATTGGGAAGCTCAAAATACCAAACTGGAGATGGTCTAGATAGCACACAACTTACAGCATATAAGTCTCCACCAGTCAAAAGATCACCCTCGCCTGTTACAAACACCAATTCTCAATTCAGCACTATAGGACACCTATAAAAAACAAAGGCAACACACAAGAGTACTGGAAAGTAGACAATTAAACAACATATTACCATATTTATTAGGCTGGAATTCCCAAAGAGCATCTTTATCCAGGGGTGGCACAGAAACACCACGGGGTATGTATACATCACCTGACCTTTTAGCAATAGTTTTCAGTGGTCTCTGCATATATTCAAAAAAAAAAAAAAAAAAAAATGCAATGTCATCCAAGAATTTCAGCAATATATAGTGTGAACCAGTATAATTTCACAAGGAGAATACAATAATGGTTAAAAGGCAGAACACAGCTTCATACCTGAATACCATCAAAAATGTTCCCCAAAATTCCAGGTCCGAGCTCGACTGACAATGGCTAAAAATTATAGGATGAAATAAGTCAGAAGCCAAAACTTAGCAGAACATTGTACAAGAAAAAAATAGCATCAAAAACACCAAGTGAGATAATTACCTTGTGAGTTCGAAGAACGGGATCATTCACTGTCAAACCACCAGTTTCTTCATAAACTGAAATTCAGCCAACCACAATTATCAAGAAACATTCTTTTTAAGAAGACAATGAGTCTATCACACAAAATCAGATGAATTCTTAAATAAATTTAGTTGAACTTATCATTACGGGATTATAATTAATTTACTTAAAATATATCTTGTAGAACTTATTTTGCTGAACTAAACTTACTCACACTAACATTATGGTTGCTTAAACTTATTTCTAAGAGGAACAGAGCATGGCCGTAATACATTGTAATGGCTAAAATTTTAAATCCATAGCAAAAGAATAATATTAATAAGAAAGAGCTAGAATCGTTAATACCTTGGATGGTGGCAGAATCTCCTTCTAATCGAATAATTTCTCCAATAAGATTGTCATTACCAACACGAACCAATTCATACATAGCAGCACCATTCATTCCATCAGCAACGACGACAGGTCCTGACACCTTTAGATTTATTGATTTAGGGCATTAGAAACCGAAACAGCTCAGCATCAGAAGATAAGCACATTATTATAGTCACGAACGTTAGTCATAAAGTTCAGACAGTACGATCCATCCAATTCAATATTCAATAACATCATAAATCCTAAACAAGTACAAGCATGGAAAACAGGCGTTCAATTGAGGGATCATAAATTGACATGATCAATCCCAGTCCTTATGTTGACCCACAAAAAATCGATATCATACGATGATAAATCTTAAATCATGATTATCACACTAAAACCCAATGTCATTATAAGCTAAATAAGATTAAAATAAAGTCCACTTTCAAAAGGTCTTTTTTCTTCCATAAGATAAATTAACTTGCTCAAAAAAGACAATCTGGATATTCTGTAACTTTCTGCAACAAAATTCCAGCATCATACATTCAAGGTCAAACTAGGTTAAGCAATGTAAGATCGCAAAATCAAAATTAAAACTTTCCGCATTCTTCAAATTTATAAATCCCCAAACAAAATCATGAAACCAAAAAACAATCGATAAGTCATCAAATCATAACTACTAGTATCAACTAAGATTCAACAAATCAAAAAAGTCAAAACAACAATCAATAAACCTAATCATCACAAAACAACTAACAATCAACTGATCTAAAACAGCAAAATTAAACCAAAAAATCAACAAAATCGAAACAATTAAGGCATAACACTTCAATCAAAGCAGATCAAAGAAAGAAAAACAACAAAAATCAATGAAATTGATACAAAAAATCGATTACCTTACGAATGTAACCATACTCGCTCTCCTTTTCAGAATCCTCGAATGTAGTCATACGATCGGCGTAAACGGATGGCATGATGAATGATAATTGGGGAGATCTAGAAATCTAGGGTTCGTGAGATCGCGGATAATGATAAGCGAATCAAAGATATATATCTGAGAAACAGAGAGAGAGAGAGAGAGAGAGAGAGAGAGAGGAGGAGGAAGAAAGTGTCGTTTCTCGTTTATTGATTAGTGATGAGATGGAGGACAAAAGATGTGGGTGTGGTGGAAGTGACAGACCAAGATGATTAAATTAATTTATTTAATTTAGTTTAATTATTTAAATCTAATCCTTCACCAAAAAATATATTTAAATCTAATCAAATTATGATATTTGAGAATCCCAGGGTTATGTTATGTTATGTTTGTGATGGTTTCGTCCTTGAGTTTGCCACGTTTCTTTGGACGATGTCAAATCTCTTCTTTTAGAGTTGAGTCTAGAGGGTAATAGTGTGCATAATTGCATAAGACCATCTCCGATGATGAGATTTAAATTTGAGTATTGAAATACAAAATGAGTTGTTTTTTACCTTTAATGGTGATATTATACCCACTTTTCAACTTACCAATTCATGTGAAGTCTAATTTTTCAATGATTAAATCCATTTCTTTTTTATATCAAATATTGTAAGATTAAAAAAAGGTAAAATTAAATAAATTACAAAATTTATTAGAATATTGACATGGGACCCACGCTTTTTGTCAAATGAAACTCAAAGTTGAGTATATAAACTTAGCAACTTTCTTTTGGAGTTGCTAAGTTTAGATACCAACTTATGGGTATACATTACAAAAAATACTTTCTCTCCCCTAAAATAAATCACTTGAGTCTCACCATTGGAGAGAGTCTAAGGTTGGATCCTCTTCGGTTGATAAAGATAACACTGGGTTATGCTGGCTCAGACCCGACCCAACCTAAAAAAGCCTAGCTCGGCATAAGCCCATTGTTGAGCTAAGTCGAGCCAAGCCTACACTACTCGTCTAAGGCCATGGGTCGTGTCTGTGCCTAGTAATTTGGAACATAGGTATGGTATATTGGTATGGTCGTATAGCACTTTGGCACGTGGCCTGTAAAAGCACGAAATTGCTCACAAGCTAGTACGGCACATGGCCCGTTTTAACACGAAACTGCCCACAGGCTCTACTTCACCATTATACACTAGAATGTCCTGATACAGATATTATATTATAAACATTAACTACTTACTCGGTTTTTTTTTTCTTTTGCACCATGGGCCCACTTTTTACGAGGGATTTATGTTGATTCCTATGGACCTATGGTGCAAACAAAATGAGACAAAGAGAGTAGTATTTAAGCACAATGAGAAATAACAAAACAAGTTTTATATATATCATTCATTGCATATATAGCCATATCATATATAACTTACAAAGTGCAAAAATTGGATTTATTAAGGAAAGCACATGGGCCCATGGCTTTATTACGGGCAAGCATGTGGGTCGGACCGTCACACCCACAAAGGCCATGGGCTCGAGTTATCCATTTAATTAAGTTTATATAATCAAGTCAAGTTTTTTCCTATTAAATTAATTTTTTGGCAAATTTGTCAAAAAAAAACCTTTTAAGAGCCTCATTTTGCAAGAAAAAACCTTTTACACGATTTTTTGTTAAAAAAAACCACCACGATCAAATTATTTGTCTAAAGAAACCTAACCTCACTTTTCAGGCGTTGACTACAATTCTCCGGCGTTGACCTCCCCTTTCTTACAACTTGCACCCAAAATTTTATTATTTGCACTCCACCTTTTTATTCCCCTCTTATTTTCCCTCCAACTCCCCTCTTATTTTTTCTCTCTCCAAAAACTAATCTGCTTAAACCCCCCTGTCGTGGTGCTTGGAGGTTTTTGTGTTCTTCTAAACACAGCATCCTAGCTTTGACAATTGTCAGCTCCTACCTTCTCCTTGGATTGTCATGAGTGTCCAAGAGGTCCTCTTTGCACAAGGGAAGCCACATTTGCAATTTACCATTGTACCCCAAAATTAAACAAGAATTTGCGTCACAAAAATTAGGGGAAACACAAGAACTCACAGACGAGGAAAATCACAAAGGAAAGAAGAATGATTGAACTCTAAAATTTGTGGAAGAACCCTAAATTACCTTTCAATTGTTTTGATTTGGGGAATTTTTGCCTAATTTTACAAGCTACTGATTTGGGGAAGGAAGGCCTAGAATATATAGATAGAAAATTAGGTTAGCAAAAAAAATTGGAGGGAAATAAAACAAACAGTAGGGTGCAAGTAGTGAGAAAGGGGAGGTCAACGCCGGAGAATTGTAGTCAATGCCTGAAAAGTGAGGTTAGGTTTCTTCAGACAAAGAATTTGATCGTGGTGGTTTTTTTTAACAAAAAAATCGTTTAAAAGGTTTTACTTGCAAAATGAGACTTTTAAAAGGTTTTTTTTTTTTTGACAAATTTGCCTAATTTTTTTTCCTAACTATGAACCAAATCAATAATAACATAATACTAAAGCAGACACTAGGAATGACACGTGTCATTTATTGATGCTATATTTTCCCTCCAATTTTTTTTTTTTTAAATATTTTTTGTCAAATCTTCTTAAACAATCTTCTACTATACCTACGAAGATATTTTTTCAATATTTAGCTAACATATATATACCATATTTTAATTTCATATCTTTTATACCTTTTATATAAGGTAATTCATTATTATTGCCCAGACCATGTGTCGATCAAAGTTTGTCAACTGGTTAAATTTGTTAGGGGAGAGTGTTATATCAGTAAACTAGATGTCTTTGTTCCAAGGTATAACTTTTGGGAAAAAAAGTCATGTTATTTTATGCGTAGTACAAATGTTATGATTTTCTCTAATTTATTTTATTTTTTGTAAATTATTGTAGAGCTAATTAAAGGCTATAATTAAGAGAGTATTGCATGGTACTAACCTTGGTGTCTTTGTTAGATTAAGAACCGGTATAAAATTAAGTAATTTTGTTTATATTAAAAGAAACTATAACTTTCTCTTTTGTGTAAATTATTGCGTATCTTTTTAAGGATTGTAATAAATCATACAAAAAATTTGTTAAAATCGTGCATTGCACGGGATCTAATCTAATTTATCCTGATATAGTGTGTCAAAAACTATCGAGAAAACCAAGACAATTTCTTAAATAGAAAATTGGCTCATCTCAAGATATAATGAAACTCAATTTTCTAATTTCAAAGATATAAAACCAAATTCTAGTTAGTCTAATAGTCAAAGTCTGATCCAAAGCTAAGGGCCTGTTCACTTTAGCTTAATTTCAGTTCAATTCAGTTCAGTTTAGCTCACCTCAGCTCCAATTAGTTCAGTTCAGCTCCAATCAATTCAATTCAGTTCAGTTCAGTTCAGCTCCTAATAATTTCCTTCTCTCATAAAATATTCATTTTAGCTCAGTTCAGCTCCAATCAGTAGTTCAACTCAGTTTAGTAAATGTGAACAGGCCCTTAGTCAAAATCCATGTATTTGTCTCATGCAATTCTAAGTCTGTCCAAGTCCAACTTTTATTTTTGTCAAGTCTTATTCCAAATCAATAATAACATAATATTAAAACAGACACCGGGAATGACACATGTCACTTCCTGGTGTCGCTTTTTCTCTCCGAAAACCACTTTCCTGAAATAAATATATTCTAAATTGATTTTTCTTTTTATATCTTTTTGATTGACGGCTTATTTAAGACAATAAATTGATAAATTGATAGGTTTTAGCTGTATGTAGGACCTTCTAATATTTAAATTTTAAAAATGTTAAATATGTATGATAGCTCTTCAAAAAAATTAAAAGATGACATCATCATTGCATTTAGGCAGAAATTTTTTTTTTATTAAGAAAGCGACACGTGGGCAGTGGTGATGTCAGCATCTTCTGTTTTAGTAATATTTATAGATTTCCCCTTACTATTTGGTATTTATATTTCATTTATACTCACTCAACAAAAATATTATTCTTTTAATTAATACTATGCAATGATTAAACTAATAATAAACAATGAAAGTTACCGTGCATGACACGGGATATAATCTAGTTTTATCTAAATCAAAAGGGTATGTTCTCTATGATTATTTTCAGGTCAGGTCAGTTCAGTTCAGCTCCAAATTTCCTTCTCTTATAAGATATTCATTTCAGTTCAGCTCTAATAAGTTCAGTTCAGCTCAGTTCACTCAATGAGAACAGACCCTAATTCCAATTTTGTGTAAAGTCTAATCTAGTCCATTTCAATTCGTATTTGAATTTATAGGCCCAATCACACAACCATGCATGGTGGGCCTTTTCCAAATTTAAATTTTCATTTACGGCCAGGCATGCAACAACGATATATCTGATCCAATTTCAAATCAGAAGCCTTGTTTTAGTCCCAATTTTGTATCCTTGATAGGTCCTCCTCAGCTCAATTTTGAAATCAAATCTATATGTATTGGCCTTGTCTGCATCTTTAGGCTTGTTTTCGTAACCAAGTCTAATTTATGTTTGATTGAGTATTTATGATCCATCTAATTCTTTTTTAAGTTCTTGTTTATAGGTTTAGGATACTTTACCTATGAAAGATTCTAGTTTAGACCCATTTTCAAGACAATCTTAAGCCCATGGCAATGTTTAGTCACTTGTGTGTCTCTTCTATGGTCAATCTGTTTTCAAAAACATATTTTCAGGCCTTTAAAGTAAAATATATAGAATAATGTGGTAACAATTTAAGAGTGTTCAAGAAAGGAAAAGACTATTTTACAATAATCAAGGATCATTAGACGTATGGTCCATAGTTAGTGACTACTTTATCTCGCCCATAGATCCAAGTGAAGAACAACATAACTTGAATAGCCCAAATTCAATGCAATCAAAACTACATAGTTAAGCATCTGAAATAGAGAAACTACTTAGATCATGGCTACACCTGAGCAAATGAGTGCTCAACTTCAAGAATAGGAGAAAAAGAATAAGGAGCTCGACGAGTAAGTATCCTTGGTGAACAAAAATAAGTTAGGTCAAGGTGAAGAAGAGTTCGTGTCAATACCAATTCCAAATTCTAAAATTGAGTAGAAGATGCATACCACCTATGTTTAGTTACCATGTAATCTATACTTATACATTAAAGTAATGCCTGTAGTTATCTCTTAAGTACATGTGTCATCATCTCATAAAAAGTTTTCCCAAAAAAAAAAATTATATATATGTTTGTTTATTTATTTATTTATTTTAAGAGAAGTTTGTTACTGCTGATATTTCAGGGATGGGCGGATGGCAACACAATAACAATTTAATTAATTAATATATATATATATACATATATATATATACATATATATACATATATATATATATATATATGTACGTATATATATATATATATGTATATATATATATATGTATAAAATAATAATTAGGATATTATGAAAAAGTATTTGTTTATTTATTTATTTTTGTTATCAACAAGAATAACATGAATAGCGGCAAATACAAGTTTATCTGCCAGATAAATAAAATTTTGTTAATCTAGTGACATTTCTGTAAATAAATTGAAAAAGTGTGTCATTTGTTCAATAATGTGGTGAGGTGTCCAATTACAGTTTGCAACTTGCTTTTACTGTTTGGTCATGAAATTACACATGTACCCTTCAACTAGTACATAAAAAGATGCATGTACCCCTCCACTGGTACTTGAAAAGACGATTATATTCCTAGATAAACAGATGGGGAATTAACTAGGCACAGCTCCATGAATAGTGAGTACTTTTTAAGAATAAGCGTATGCCCTTTTTTTTTTTTAAAAAAAAAAAAATATGCTTTCATATTAATAATACTAAAATGTTATTACTCCTTCCATCTCACGTTAATTGTACTATAAAATTAGACATTGAGATTAATCTTTGGGTTTTTCTAATAAGCTATGCCCCCCAAAGTTCTTCGGTTTCTATGTTGTACTAATACTTTTTCAATGTTATAAGTTGTGCTCTCCACCTCACGATATTTTATCAACAATACCCTTTTATAACCATATTCGTTGACGAAAGTTAAGTTATTTTATCAACAATGGTGTCATGGCATTATTACATTGAACCAAGCTCTATCCTTTCTAATATCATCATAGACGACATGAATCGGGGCACGACCATTGTCATTAGAAGAAACAGCTTTGACAACATTCACCGCATCCGCTTCCACCCAAATGTTCCTATATCCAAATCGCATAGCCAACAAGTGCATAGCGCATTGCCTGAGCTTCGACACATTCCGAAGTTGCCGGGTTTACTGCCTTCGTTGCTGTCAAGACTAACCTCCCATCAGCGTCCCTAAAGATGACCCCCAACCCAGCATTGCCCATCGAAGGGACGTGTGCATCAACATTAGCTTTAATACATCCTTGCGGGGGGCACTTCCACACAACACTACTTGCTGGCATAATTGGAGCAGTAGGAAGAAAGACCTTCTTGGCATATTCATAGTAGTCCTCGACTAGCCTACAATACCCAGCCGCAAGCATAACCGTATTTGGGCTTTCATTCTCAAATATGGTCAGATTTCTACATCGCCAAGCAGCCCACATCAGAGCTGCCATTCGCCTCAGCACGGTGCCTTCTATTTTGCTTAAAACTCCTAACACGATAAACTCAACATAAATACAATATTAACATAAATACATCATAACCAACTCTAATATTGAGGGCACAACTAAGACGTTCGAAAAATCATGGGCACAGCTTACAAACCGAATAAGCTTGGGGGCATAACTTAGAAAAACCCTTAATCTTTTTATCACAATATTTATTGTACTTTTATTTTTATTAATATTTTTTTAATTTTAATGATATTGTTTTTTTTTTTATATTTTCTAATAAATGAATAATCTAATATATAAATATAAAGGGGAGTTTTTTCCCGAGTTTTTAGAGAGCCACGTAGGATCTAATTTTCTCGGCGCGCCATGTAGGATTATAAATCTTAGTAGTAGCCAATTAAATAAGAGATTATTAATTATTTTATATATATATAAAGGGGAGTTTTTTCTCAAGAGAGCCACGTAGGATCTAATTTTTTTCGGCGCGCCATGTAGGATTATAAATCTTAGTAGTAGCCAATTAAATAAGAGATTATTAATTTCTTTTAGAATTAAACAATTCAAATGCCACGTAAGCAAAATTGGCGAATGAGATTTTTAAGTTTAAATTAATTAAAAATTAAATATTATCTTTTAATATTAGGAATTTTATCTAAATATATAACAGATTTTAGCTCATAAATACAAAAAAAAAAAAAAAAAAAAAAAAAAAAACAAATAAACCATGCATTGCACGGGCTTCATCTAGTGAAATACTATTGTAAAACCGTGCTTATGCACGAGTTTTGAACTAGTTATATATAAGTACGAAACCTTGAAAACTATATTATTCAACTCTAACCCCTTCTATAAAGCTAATCAATTCTAGCATCAAGTCAAATAACAATTTCACATTCAAGTACTAGAGTAGTAGAGTATACAAGTATTAGAGTGTAGATGTTTAGATGATTATATTTATTTAAATCTATTATTAATATTAAGTTACATTTTATAAAAACTTAATGTGTACATGTTACTAGTAATACTTAGCCAATGATGAAGTTATAACATTAGTAAATCCCAAATTATTTAACTTGAAGTAATTTTAAGTACATAATCAGATAATTTAAGGATGACAATAATAAAGGGATATTTGCTAACCAATCCACCTACTTTAAATAAGACGAAAACACTATTAACTAAACGCGGGGAGGGGGGGGGGGGTGATGGATAAGTTGGGTCAGGATCAGATGAGATATGGATGGTGCTCTACTCCACCCACTGATAAATACGCTTACTTGTTTAATGTATACTGAGATTATTTATATACGAATTCTAATATAAAAGATATGAAATCCGTAAGAAATTTTTTTTTTGTTGAAACTAATATTTTCAAACAACCCGTTGTTTCCTTATTATTAACAAAATATAAAAAATTATTGTAGGAATAACCATAAATAAAGTTTTTTTTCTCACATTTTATTTATTCATCCGTTAGTTATTCGATTCACTCGTTTCATTTGCAAATGACGAATGGATAGATGTGGGTGATTGTTGAAGTGGGTGATGAATGGATGTGGATGGAGCGATTGGAATAATGGATGAATGCGGTATCCAATTTGAATCCGACCCATTGACATCTCTAATTTCCATGTATATCTTTTGAGATAAGTATAAAAATATAAAATCTTTGTTCTAAGGTTATCATAAGTTAGGTATTATCGGGTTGCCATTTTAAACATGTTATGTAAACCAAATCAAAACTTGTTTTCTGACGAGTCATATAATTTATTAGGAGCTCAATGTAGGGTCTTGTAAAATTTTAGTTGGAATGATTACGAGCCAGATCATTTCAAACAAAAAGACGAGTCTTGGATTATTAGATCAAATAAGGGTCTGTTCACATTTACTTAATTTCAGTTCAGCTCCGTTCAGTTCAGCTCCAATCAGTTCAGTTCAGTTCAGTTCAGTTCCAATCAGTTCAATTCAGTTCAGCTCTTAATTTCCCTCTCACATAAAATATTTATTTCAGTTCAGTTCAGTTCATTTCAGCTCCAATCAGTTCAGTTCAGCTCAGTTCAGTAAATATGAACAGACCCTAAATTTAAAATTGATTTCACGTCGGATCACATCGACTATGAAGTATCATCTCCCGGGTCCATAGCCGGGTCTAAATTCGAACCGTTTCATGGATCAAGTCCGAAATGAGAGTTGTAGCCATAACCCATAAGCCCATACCAATCACTCATAGTTGTTCAAAGAGATATGAGCAGAAAGCTGGATGAACATGCCCTGTATAAAAAGGCAGTATTTTTAATTTTTCAATGATGAAAGAGACATCATCATCTTAATTTCAAACCAAATTACATAATTCAGTGTCTCATTCTTCCCATTACCTTTGACCATCTCCTCCCAAAAGCCATACCCAAAAGTCGTGTTTTTGGTACCAACACTTTTTTTGTTGACCTTTTCCATTTGCTTTATCCTTCCATTTTAATTAAATACTACTGCTACTGTCACTCTTAATCCCACCAAAACTTCTGCTTAATCGAGGGATTTTGGAGAATTTCCAAGACATGGGTTGGTTTCCTTGTACTGGTGCTGGTAAATCAGTCGAAAATTTGAAGAAAAGAAGTGTCAAAAAGAGTTTAGAACATCAGATCTCATCATCATCAAGTTCAGGTGATTTCTTCATTTGGGTAATTTTCAGCATAAATTTTAAATACCCACTTCAATTGATTGATTATTTTGAGTTTTAAAGTTGCTATATTTGGGTGTATAATTTCTGGGGTTTCCTAGTTTTGATGTATAATAGAGCTTTTTTTTTTTTGGTGATTATAATTGTGGGATTATTTGATAGATAATAATATGATTTTTTTTTTAATCAGCATAATTTCATCTTTGATTTGGGCTGTTGGTAAATGATGATGTACTTTCAATCTATGTTACTCGACCGGTCTCGGACTATTTAATTTACCTCAAGTACCCGTGTTGGATCTTGGACATTATGTATTATGACATGGGTGTGAACATTTTGATGGTTTATTTTGGGCCAATGTAAAGAAAATTTTCACAAAATATGTGTGCTGGACACTTGGATACACACTTGTTTACATGATCTCAGTTTTGCCAATTCAGCTCAATTTGAAAGATCAATCATCAATGCATGTATTATTATGATGTTCTTTGATGATTGTACATGGTGCTCATCTTATGTCTTGTTTGATATTGCATTTGGTAGTTCTAAGGGAAATTTTATATGCTTTCTATCTGTTTATTGCTGCTTATGTTTAAGCTGAATTGTTCAGGGGATGGGAAAAAAGAGAGTACAAAAGATGGCAAATCAGATCATATTGCTGTAAAGACGTTTACATTTCGTGAATTAGCAGCTGTAACAAGGAACTTCCGGGCGGATTATTTAGTTGGTGAAGGTGGTTTTGGGCGGGTTTATAAAGGACGGCTGGAAAATACTTGTCAGGTTAGGTGACGGAATTCTGAGCTGCAAAGAAATATTGATCTATAGCAATTGCAATGTATTCAATACTGTTGGTTTATTGCTTAATTTGACTGCATAAATGCAGGCAGTTTGATTTCTTTCATGACTCATGAATGTCTTCTATAGTCTTATGCTCCAATATTATTAAAAAGCTGTTTTCCCAAATTTTTGGTACTTTTATTACTTGGCTATATCTGTTATTTATAAACAATCTCTCAAGTGACAACATTTTGAGTTGATTTTTGAGTGAATTATCGCGCAGCAGCTATGTTTTGTTGGAAATACTGTATAACTTTCAAGAGGGTGTTTTTATCGGAGTCGATTACTGGATTGTAAATTGTAATGCATGTTGCTTTCTTACAATATGTTGAATTGTTTGTCCCAAAAGTTTAAAGCCTGATAAAGGGGGAGGGGCTGTTGGTTTATACTTTTAATTCACTATTCCGTGCGCGTTTCTGTGAACTGAGAATTACATTTTACCCTGATTTATGTGAACTAATTATATTTTTTTGCATGGTCTTAATACTTATAAGATAATGGATTTGATGTAGGTTGTTGCTATTAAGAAACTTGATCATAATGGGCTTCAAGGCAATAGGGAGTTCCTTGTCGAAGTGTTGATGCTCAGCCTACTTCACCATCCAAACCTTGTTAACTTAATTGGATACTGTGCTGATGGAGATCAAAGGCTTCTTGTGTATGAATATATGCCACTAGGATCATTGGAAGACCATCTTTATGGTATGTATATAGCTGGTGACTCTTAATCAGTGTCCATTCATGGGGTAAAAGGTTTTCTGCTTTTAATAAGAAAGGTCTGAATGCATCAATATTCGAGTTATTTTTATTTCTTGCAAGAGTTGCAACTCAGCCTCCGTTTTGGTGCAGCAAGGGAAAAATTCTCTTAGTATTCGGCTGCTATTGGGCAATTTTGACTTACTGCATTATACTAATTAAACTAGAAAATTGGTAAACACAATTCCCTTGTTGAATTATTATGCATATCTTACTCAGTTTTCAATCAATCACTCATTCACACTCGTGTAAGGCCGCTGTTAAATGTTCCTAGAAGAAGATGGAGACTAGTTATGTATCGCATTTGAGGGCGCTTGCATGCTTCTCTTCGTATCAAGAAGCTCTTTGTGACATTGGAACTATGGGCGTATTTAATATTGTTTGATAGGAGATTGGGTATATGTAAGACTGTCAATGAAGAATTTCATATGGGTGATTTATGGAACTTTTGGAGATATGCAGTGAACTGGTATATATTTGGGTGGCTTTAGACTAATTATTAAGAAGAAAGAGTAAAATTGATACCTGAATTCGAAAGAGGAAGGTTTTTCACCATATAAGATGATAAGAGAAAAGGCTAAAGTTGCTGTAGTGCTGAGTTAGTTGGATTTGAACCTTATAATCTCAAAGCAGTTTGAACTCTCACTGATTTTGTATAAAGGCCAATACAAAGAACGATGCAAGTGCATTGTGTCACTTCCTTGAAGCATGGACAATTATCTGGTTTTGTGCTGTGTTATGATGCAACTCAAGACTCCAATAAACCTTAAGTTCTAATATGTTTGGGTTTTAATTCCTGCTTTATGTATTGATGGCAGCCAAAGCATGAGGCACCGACCAAGGGGAGTTTAAGAAGGGTGCTAAAGGAGTGCCATCTACTCTGCTTTGTGTAGAACTGCTTCCTATATCTGACCATTTGAGCATGCTACCTCCATCCAGGTCAAGTGAGGCTACCTTATAATCTCCTCTTTACATGAAAAAGAAAAAATGTAGTTGGGTAAAGTAATACTTCCTCCATTCGTTTTAAATGCAAGGTGGGGACATTGCATGGCATTTTACGAGAGGAGAGAGATAGAGAGTGAAAAATAGGGAACTCATGTGATGAGAAGAGAGATAGAGGGAATCATTGTCGAAATACAGTAATGTTGCAATTTCCTAAATAGGAACACTGGAACACATTGTGATTAAAAAAGGACGGAGGAAGCATATTACTTGTTGTAGCTGTACACAGTTTGGGAAAGGCTGTTATAGTCAAATCTTTACTGAGAAGACACCAGATGATTATTAGTTAGTACTACGTGATAGAGTAGACTATACCTTAAAGAGACATCCATTATAGTACATCATATAAGCTGTAGTTAAGCATGTTCTATTACTCAACATGTTTGTGTTCATAACTCATTAAATCAAAATCGACATCTCAATTTTATTAAAGAGACTCCTGCCCTAGTCAGGGTAGCTGTAGCCCGTAGGGGGCTTAGATGTACTCAGCTTTACCCCTATGATAATGAATTGTCGTTATCAATATCTTGACCTAATAAGCAACATAATCTTCACAAATATCACAATTAATAGGTTTTTATATTTATAATAATCACCTAGTGATTAGTTGTTTGTGACTTTGTGCACATGACAGCCTTTTTCATCATAGCCTGTCTTATAGATAATTTTTTTATGTTAAAATTCTTTTCTCGTTAATTTCATCGTGTTTTATTTGAAGAGTCATTCATTATGCATCCATCCCATGCTAATTGCAAAGCTTATTGCAATTGAAGTGCACATGAACTTCTGCATTGCATAAGAATTGACATTCTGTGTTGCTTGCTATTATGTCATTCTGTGTTTATTACTGCATAGTTGGTTGTTTTCTCTGATTTGTGGATGAAAAATGAATTTTTGACCACTGTTATCTTGTGCCAGACATTCCTCCTGACAGGAGACGACTTGATTGGAATACACGAATGAAAATAGCTGCTGGTGCTGCCAAGGGCTTGGAATACTTGCATGATAAAGCAAACCCGCCAGTTATATATCGAGATTTGAAATGTTCTAATATATTACTTGACGAAGATTATAACCCAAAGCTGTCTGACTTCGGCTTGGCCAAATTGGGGCCTGTAGGGGATAATACGCATGTTTCAACCAGAGTGATGGGAACTTACGGATATTGTGCTCCAGAATATGCAATGACTGGTCAGCTTACCCTAAAATCAGATGTTTATAGCTTTGGGGTTGTTCTTTTGGAACTCATTACAGGGAGGAAAGCAATTGACAATTCGAAAAGTAATGCAGAGCACAATCTTGTAGTATGGGTAAGAGGCTTCATCCTAATCATTTTTGTCTATAAGATTGATGATTTAACGATCCTGTTTCTTGGTTACCCTTGGGTTAACTTTTTGGTTGGCGAATGTTGACACAATGGTGGTCGAAGCATTTGAGTTATTATTTTTTATTTTTATTTTTTCATGGCATATCAGTACTTGTAAAGCTGATCATGCTCATGAAATTGATGAACCATTTAAGTGAACTTTGTAATTAGAAAGGCAAAACTAGAGGCAATTGGAAACAAATCTCTTCCTAGTTCCTGCTGTCCACAATCGTGTTTTGTAGATCTTAACTCCATTTGTTTTTTTGTCTTGTTCATTGGTGCAGGCACGACCCCTGTTTAAGGACAGAAGGAAATTCTCTCAGATAGCCGATCCAATGCTCCAAGGCAGGTATCCAGCAAGGGGATTGTATCAAGCTTTGGCAGTTGCTGCAATGTGTGTGCAAGAACAACCTAATATGAGACCCCTTATGGCTGATGTCGTCACAGCTTTGACTTACCTTGCTTCCCAAAAATATGATCCAGAGAGTGAGTCACGTCAAAGTTTTCACTCAGCTGCTTCCACTCCCCGAGCCAGAAGAGATTATTGAAAGCAAACTGCATTTTTTTGGGTTATAAGTCCAACATGTAAATTGAATCTGCTTAATCATAATGTTCAGTTTCAACTTTTAAGGCTGGTTTTGTGTTCAGATAGGCAGGAGTGGAAAAAAAAAAAAATAGAATCAATAGATAGCAAAATTCATCCTCAGTCCTTTGTACTTGTATGAATTATTATAGTTATATACTTATAACTCGTATATATAGAGATGATGATAAAGGGAACTTGTTCGTATACTACGTATTATAAATGCCTTGGTGTGTTGATGATTGGTTTTTTTTTGTTGGTCTGACAAGAGGAGCTATGAACCAAACGGCAAACAAACTAGAATATCTAGTAGTACAAATACTGTCTTTTACACGCAGAGATAGCCAACCAGTGGTCCGGAGTCACCCAGGAACGAGGAACCTTCCTAATACTGAAGGACAACAAGCTTGGCAACAAGCAATGAATATCGCGCAACAGCCATTCTGGTATCACATTCCTCGAACCTGAATCACAGAGCAAAGTAGAAAGCTCAGCCCGGTCAGTGTGTTTATGATTGACGTTTGTGTATAATGTGCCAATGAATAAAAGGCATAGTATAAAACACAAAACTTGGAACTTTATAATGGACTTTCCTGTCCTTACCCCCACTCACTGCAAATCAGAAGTACAGCTAATTGAACGATCTTTAATTTTATTTTGAATTACAACAATTTATTTGATGACTTAGCTCAAATATATTACAAAATTTAAAAAAGGAGTAAAAGAAAATAAAATTAAACAAATTGAATTATATCATACGGAGTATAACAATTGACTTGACTTGTATCCATAGACAAGTAGATGTTAAGGTTACTGATGCATTCAACATTGTAAAAAAATATGAAGAAAGAAAAAAAAATTCAGGATTACGGATTTTTTTTCTACAAAAAAAAAAAAAAATAAAAAAAATAAAAAATAAAAAAATAAAAAAAAATTGCATAATTACTCAATGGATAATCCTATTATTTTTTTCGGTTAAATCTGTGTGGCCAGCTACATATAAGACTTTGTGATTTAACAAACATGCTAATATCAGCTTAACTTTCCATAGGTAATTGTAGAGTTTTTATTGCAAGTGTTAAAAATCACATTATCTGCAAATCATGTTTTCTTTGACTAATTTGTTGAGCAAAGATAGTTGCAGGTTTATATATGAACGTTACTGATAAATTCATTATGTAGAGACAATTGGGGTAAACAATTGACTTGTTTATCTTTTGACGCAATCTTGTGTTTTTTAAATGTCGCTTCACCATGTAAGGGTTGACACTCCATGGAACAGTGGTACATCAGAAAAAGCCGAGGGCTGAGAGAAGCTAACGGTCGTTGTAATTGTAATATCAATCACATTTTTATAGCAACTTTCTAACTATATTTCTACAATAATTTTATTAGTATATCGTTAACAAATACAAAATTGAACACTATACACTGGGTACATAACAACTATGAATCAAAAATTACCAACAAGACTTATCTATACTAATTGGATCGCACATTAGTATCCCGCCTGAACTGGATTTTGACCAGTACAATACAGACTATGTACCTCAATCAATTTGCCTGTATGAACAACAATCATATTATTATGGTTTCTCTAGAGCTTCACTTTCATTACTTTCTTTCTCCATGGCTGGGCTGTGTACCTCGTCAACAGGCTTGTTATCACTTGATTCTTCAGTGTTCGCTGGCTTTCCCTGTCAAAACCATCGGATTCAGGCCACAGTTGATTCAGTTGAATATAACAAGAGCTAGGAAGTTCCAAAAGAAGCTATACGTGCACTATGGTGATCATAATGCATCAATGTACAATATCTTCCATGGTTAGAATTCAAATGTTCAACCAAAAATATCTCTTCAAGCTATAATGGCAGAGTAACACGGCGACCAGAAGCTGCCGTTTAAACATGTAAGACAATAAGCATCAACAAATGCATATTGATTTGTTATTGGAAATCTGATTGCTACTAAATAGTAATTCTACCCAACAGAAACTACTTTGGAGACTAACATGCCAACATAGAAGATGAAAGAGCAATGGGTAGAAGGGGAAGCAACTCTGATTAATTCTTCATGGTAGTCAAATATGCTCTTAAATTCTGATAACCATTTAATTGCCTATGATCCATACGTATTGGGAAATAAGCAGTCATCGTGTATTGCTTAAAGGGAACAGCATACACTGCTTGTTTAGTTTGAAGTACAATACAATAATTTCTATTCGTTGAAGGGTCGACTAAAGACAGCCTCTCTGTTATGGTACTTATCACAGGGGTAAAGCTACAAGCACCTAACCCCTTACCCTGCCCAAGGTGGATGACTGGACGCCTTTATAGAGAAATTAGTTCGATAATCAATAGTTCAATGTTTATGTTGTAATGATCTATACTCCAATTCACATTATAGGGGTCTTCTTTTCCTCTTCTACATTATGATTTACAATGATGCTGAATGATTATTGAGCTTCTATTTTACTCCGTACTCCCTAAATTTTAATAGCAAACAGAAAGCTATACGTACTGGAAACATGTAAATCCAACAATAACTCTCACAAAAAAAAATGCAACAATGACTTGACAAAAAGGCAGCTCTGTTAGAAGTAAATAATAAAACAGTATCAAAGTAAGCTACCTTGTTCTTGTCACGCCATCCAAGTCCAAAAGGTCTTGCTAGCAGGCTAATTTTTCTAGGAGGCACATCAATTGAGGGCTCCATATTACTTTGTGCAGGTGAAGAATTGTTTTGCGCAGACCTACAAAGGAAAGGTCAGACCATCTTACATCACAATATTTTATCTTGAACACACAGAAGCCAAGATAAAGACTAACGTGCTCACAAGAATGCTTGCCAATTTATAATACAGTATAAGTTTGCATAAAAATGACACTCAGCTCAAAACTTCAAAGTTTCACTCAACCAGATTGCATACCTTGGAGAAGGTTGAACTTTCATTTGCCCAGATTGGTATTGCAGTGTAGCTTCCAACATTGACTCTGCCATAACTACCCGCTTCTCCATTTCAGCTAGTGAAGCAATAACCTTATCATACTTTTCCTACACATATGTAAAGAAGCATGAGCATCATCCTAACAAATCTACAGCAGCACATACTTTACAAAAATAAATAAGTAAAAGGATGGCGAAGACTGATGATTAAACCTGATAATTTAAACCTACAATTTTGTTTAGGTGTGTATTGAGCTAATTAGCAATCAATAACTAATAGCTAGCATGTCAACGAGCGTGATAATCTAAATCTTTATTGAATATGCAAAAATATCTAAGTAAAATTTCTTATATACGAAGTATAAAATTTGATCAAGCAGTTCAACAAAGGTAGCTGGATTTCATGAACTAATTAAAAAAAACAATCTAACTCTATGCCCTAAGTCTTTCCCTCCAATTGGATGGAATAAAAACCAAAAGGGGAGGGGTGGAGGATCTAAAAAAAACCTGAAGAGTTTCAGCAGCATGCCTCTGAGCTGCTGCTTCTTGTTCAGCAAATCTACGGGCGTCTTCTGTTAACTTCTGCTCTTGCTCAACCCGCATCAAGACCTAGAAATTTTTATGGTTTGATAGTTATGAGCAAACTTTACAAAATTTGCATAAAAAAATATCAAATATAAGAATTGAATTTATGCTCGAAGAATTTATGCATATTCAATCTTTTTCATTAGAAGAAACTTCTCGTTAATAATTATGTCAAATCTCAAAGCTTGATTAAACCTGAATCATGGCACTTTCTTGCTCCTGCTTATCAGCCAGGACCCGACGTAGCTCCGAAACTTCTTGTTCCAATTGTTCAACCTGCTTTCAATAAAAGACTACTTTAAATATGCAACTTGCTATCTACATAATTGCTTGTACTTTTTAAAATGATAATCTTGTCTAGGTAATATTCTGATTCCAGGAAATGTTAAATATAAACCAGTCAAAGTGAATTGTGTGTCCAATCAAACACTAACATTCATACTGACTGCTTCAATTTTTGATGGCCATCAAGACTAGAAGTTTACAAATGTTTCATGAAGTACACACTCTGCAGTCAAATATGTTTATGAAGGATATATGATGATAAATATAAGGTAGCATAAGGTTTGGACTTTAAATTTAAAATTTGAATATAATAAAAACATACCCTTGCACTTAGTTGTCGACGGTTGTCTTGCTTCACCATTTCCATTAATGCAGTCTCCAGCTCCTCTGCTCTGGAGCCACAATAAAATTTTTTAAAAAAAAAATGTTAAAGCTTACAGTAATTACTCAAAGATGAGAGGAAAGATCTAAAGAGCTGACAATCTGAAATTCTTCACAGAAAAATATGATTCGGTTTCAGCATACATCAACTACAAGTAGGAGAATGAGATGTCATTATGACCACATGATCATACTATGTGAAGAAGAAATATATTCATATATTTCAAGCAAGAATCGTGATCTAATGAATAATTTCCTGAAGCACCTAAATTTAACCTCCATTATGATGCCATTGATAATACACAAAAAATATGCAATTTAGAGACAGTAGCCACAATAATTGTAGCCTAAAGCTACTGCAGCAGCCTAACAATTAGGCTTCTGTCTAGGATATTGGGAAGAGCTACAAATAGGTGTCCTGACAATATAATTGACCAGCATACAAATTTTAAATTTCAAAGATAACATGCTTAAAACTATATATCAAAACAAATAACTGCCACAGCACAAAATAACATGATAATTAAAATGTTATAAGGTTTTTGCGATTCGGTTCAAGAAATGAAAGATTCAATATCAGAGGGTATATAAGGGTCACGTCTTCCTGTAGAAATGCAAGAGCAAAAACAGTGAGGTACTGAGGTGTGACATGATGAAAGCTGCATACATTAGATCTTCCCAGTCCAGGTTTGAGTGGGAACCGGAGGCTTGTTGATAATAGTATAATACCAACATTGATCATATAGAATTGACAAGCACATATAATAATTTGTGTTTTTTAAGTAACAAATTATACAAATTCATGAACATTCTTGTCAAGCTCATGTTTGGTCTTCTATTGAAAAAAAAAAATTATATTACCAGTTAAATATACTTGGACAAAGCAATCTTTGCCACAGTTTTCTGTGGAGTCTAATCAAGTTACCCTCTAAATCCAGAACTAAAGAGAAATTACAAAGAACAGAAACATGATAGCACATAGGGACACAAAAATTAGAATATTAAGGAAGTATATACCAAATCCTAGTTCTGAAAGTAGATTGGGTGTCATTCCTTATTATTGTTATACATGAAAAGAAAGCCTGAATTTCACCTTAGCTCTGCAGATCTTTTTTCCTCCAGCAATTTGCATAGCTCAACCTTCAACCATCCCGCCTAAGAGGAAATGTAAAGAGAAAAGTTAGAGTAACTAAAAAAAGAAAGTAAGGTAGTGGAAGTGGAAAAGAGAGAAAACATAGGGAGCACATAAACAAGGGAGATGTAAATTACAAACCCACAATTTATTGAAATTTTATAGATAAGAAAAAATGTACTATAGAGGAAGAAAAGGTTTTACAAAAACATTAGGAGAGGGAGGAGGAAAATTTGCAAAACACAATTACTTAACGAAAAAATATCGGAAACAAAATATATAAAAAAAAAATAATCCAGCAAGCACATTTAAAATATCCAGTTTCAGTTTTCTCCAACTAGCTACTCGATGCTCTTAACAGAGTTAACACCTCCTACCCAAAACATCCCTCTGGCCTCTATGTTTCCCAAATTCCTAAACACCCTAGATACAGTGATTACCAAGCTTGCCACCAAATGATCGGGGCATCGCCAGGAGAAGTGATACAACTAGAACTTTTTCAACCAACAATGAGCTTTGGCCAAACGTTCCCTCACCCCCCCCCCCCCCCCCATCCTCTTATATTCATCAAATACATCAACTCAGACGTCAGACCAGCAACATGGCTCACACTAAGAGATTTGCAAGAAATCTATGTTTCCTAAGAATTGTTGCTTCATTTTTCCTCAGCTCTTGATCTAAAGCCTTGTGCAAAATCTTTGCGCATATTATTAGCTTTTTTTTTTTTGCAGTATGAAAAGATTCTGATAGCCTAGAAACTGGATAAGCAATCAGCTCAGTATTTGAAAAATTATCTTTTATGTATCCAAAAGAGAATAAGGCATTGATTGATATGTATCCAAAAGAACACACAGGAAAAGCAGAAAATAGATCAAACACAACTTTTGGGCTCAATTTACCAAACCCTGAATATAACAAAGAATCTTTGTCAAAGATTAACGGATTTTACATGGCTAAAAAACTAAAAAATTCCAAGGTCAATATACATAAATAGTAAAGGCATGTCAGTGCGATGATGTCATCCAAAAGAGAGACTAAACTTCCACCTTAGCTTATCCAGAGAGAACAGAGACAGACATAGAGTGAACTAGTGCACACTGCTTACTGAACATGGTTTTAATGATATATTCTATTATATTCATAAAAAAGAAATTAAATCATAAAGCTGGCAAAAATTCCTAAAAGAGAGTCAATGAGCAAGGAAGTCACTGCTTTCTGCAAATTCAGACAAAAATGAGAAGTAACTACACAAAGTACAGTATTTCCCATTTAGCCAATACGGCAAATCAATGTATTGCGACAATGAGACTATTGTATCACTGAAAATTAAGAAATAAGCTTTACCTGCTCTTGAAGGTCTAAACCAGGATCAATTTCCACACCTCCAGTCATGCCAATAAAGTAATCATCTGACGTAGTTGAACCAGATTCCATGTGGGCTGTATCGCCATTCATTTTTTCATCAGTAACTTTTGATTTATCTGTCACAACAGATCCAGGATCATGCTTAAAACTGAACAGCTTAGAAGCAAGACCCTGTGAACTTTTCAGAGCCTGAAGGCCCTTGGATCTTTCCTCAATTGCAGCTATTACTGCTGGTCGATTTTTATCTCTTAATTCCTGCAGTCTAGCTTCATGAACATTTTGAAATCCCATGCAAGCTGTCAAGACCAGTTGACTGCTGTCAAACGTTGATCCAGCAAGAGATTGCAGCAAAGTAACTGCATCTCCCGCATCTTTTGTTGTCACCAAGGCAGGGCCTATGCAAAGTTGGAAAGGAAATCATCATTATTAACAGTTAAGTGATTTGAAACAACAGTTCAGGAACCTTATGTCCCCAAAGCTTTTTAAAACAAAATTATAATCCCAGTACCATATAACTCCATTAGTGCAAGGGCAGTGCGGAATAGCATGACACGAGTTCCTTCAAATAGAAGCACATCCCAAACTCGAAGAACTGATGTAAGAAAAACCAGCAAATTATAAACAGCTGATCACTAAAATACTAGAATTGTCACAAACAAATATATATATTAGCAAAACTTCAGGCAAACAATGATGTGTATATGCTGCACAATGTCAAAAGAATCATGCACCATAAGCACCAAGACAGTATTTAAAATCAAAAATAGAAGCTAACCACTTTCCCATGGAAGCATATTCATGAATATAGAGAGAAACCATGGTCCAGTAACCCATGCCACTTGAACGCCCAAGTAATCAAGATGGTTAACTGCAAAAAGGGAGGTCACGTCATTCAGAAGTTGTCAAACGACAAAAATCAGTGATATAATTATACTAACAAGAGAATACAAACCCAATTTCGGGAATCGTTCACGCACCAAGTCCTCAAAAACAAGTTGGTCTACCTGTAATAATACAATATTGAGCTTGCATCAAAAAAATAATACAATATTGAGCATACGACTTGTCACAACAACCCCGAGAAAATTGTACAGATAATGCATGCTGATAGAATAGTAGGACAGCATTACTACCTGACATTCAATCATCTCTTCTGAATAATAACCATCAAAATAATCATCCATAATACCCATGAGGGTCCTGCAGATAAAGCCATTGAATAGTCACACAAATGGTCCATCAGGGAAGCCCACATAATATATTACTCCCTCTATCCCTATTTAGCTGACACACTTTACCCGGCAAAAAGTTTTAGGCAAACTTAATTGACTTCTTATTATATTATGTGATAGTTGGTAGTGGGGTATTATAATTAGCAGGTAGTGGGGAAACTTTCTTAATGTTAGTGGAAAATGAGACTGAAATGAAACGGTGAAAAATATTTGTTTTACAAAAAAAGTTGAGTCAATGCCATTTATGGAAAGAAAGAGAAGTGTCACCTAAATAAAGACAGGACAAGGAAAGTGTGTCAACTAAATAAGAACGGGAAAAAACTTGAACAGTGCAGCGCATGTAGAACTATATTAAAGTGTAGTTAATATAGAATAAGGTTGTTAAAATTGCGGGTTTTCAGACCTACCAAAAGGCATTCTCTTCCGGCATCAAAAGCAACAGTAAGCCAGCAAAAAAGTTCATAGCCTGGTGATACAAAAAGATAAGAGATGACAAACTGAATAAGTTCTTCAATTCCATTGTACATTTGATGCATAAAAGCTTCTCTAAACCTTCCACCAGGCATTAAAGCAGGCAAAACCTTCTAGATAGTAATCATAGTATGACTTTTAGTAATATGATTTATAGAGTATTTAAAAACTAATCAATTAAAGCAGGTTGCAACCTTAACAATGAAAACAGAAAACCGAATGTTAATTTTATAAACATAAAGAAAGAAAACTAAAACAAAACTTCACAGAATTGATAGACAGAACCACAGGAAAATGATGGGTTTGTATAGTTTGCCAAATGCTTGGTACTGCTAATGATTGACGGATTCCTAGAAGTTTCGCCTTTCCAGCCTCCACCATCCCCACCCCCCTTTTTCTCTGCCTACCTCATTCACTCATCACTCATTGGAGATTATTTCTCTCCAGCAACATCAATTTAGCACCCCCGTCAAAAAAAAAAAAAAAAAAAAAAAAACAACACTTTATGCCAACAAAATATATCCACCATGGTTAAAAAGGCTCTTACAATCAAACAAAAGCCTAAGATTGTTTTGTCATCATTTCCTTTCAATCAATCCATCAAATTTTGTATCTGTGGTATAGGGAGTATTGAAGTCCCATGAACCTGCCCAATTTAGATGTCAGCAAACCATTTCAAGTTTTAATCAACCATCAGTGGATAGGATTTCCAATATGATTTAAATTCTGTAATTTTCCAGAACATTTGTGAGCAGAAACATCTCAGCTACTTTTTCTTCAAGTTTAAAATGCCCAAAACAAAGCTAGCTTGTCACTTATTGTCAAGCCTGTTTTTCAGCATTTAGCCATTTATGGTACAGTGTAATCAGGGATAGGTGTTTCCAAACTTCATAGTTTTACTTTAATGTTATCACAGTTAGCAAACAAATAAATAATTTACTCAGTTTTGCCCCCAGTTAACTCCTCAAAACTTGAAAACAAAAAACCACATGGAGCATGAATTGCCAAAAAGTTTTCTCTCCTACCTCCGGACAAGTCTTAGACGACATATTATGGGTCTATTTTGACTCGGGAACGGGTGTCGGACACAGACACATGTCCAAGTGTTCGATCCGGCAAGTTCCAAAATTTTAGGAATATTGGACACGGGTACGGGGACACGTCAATACGTCACTTAAATTTATATACATAAATTGTATATTACAAAAGCTTTAAATTTTTCATTATGTCTACCCCTATTTTTTTTGTTTTAATTCTTTCCTTGGTAAATTTTCCTAATAAATGGCAATCTTCTTCTCTCTTTTTTCCTCTCCTCTCTTAATGGAAGTGTCCGAGTGCACAGTAAAGGGGATCGAAGACATGTCCCGTGTCCGACTTCACGATATTAGTGTCCGATTAACATAGATTATGGGACATCTCAAAAATCAAACACATTAAAAGTTTTATAATATGGAGGAGTTGATTTTTTGTACGCAATTTCCATCCCGTCCCAATTTTTAAGACAACTTCCTAAGTACTGCCTCAGTCTAAAAATCAAGTTCCTCTTCAACTCAGGGATGGAAATAACAGTGCCCATAAAATTTCGATAATTTTAAATTGAAATTATTCTACAATTGCCATAATGAAATGGTTTTCTTGGACCTTCAAAGACCATAAGCAATAAGAGAGTTCTACATATGGAGATATACAAACATAAATAGTTGAATAATTGACTTGGATATCTTCATATCTTAGAGAGTAGAGAGATGCATCTTAAGACCAATATCCAAGATGCCCAAATCATAGGCCAAGCCATTCCGCCTAAGCTTCTCAAATGTATAAATGAAATATTGGTTAATAAAATCTATAAAATTTATAACATCGTCCTTTACTTTTTCCAAGTCTATAAAATTTGTAACAAACCTGGAAAAAGTTAAATGGAAAAACTTGGAAATGCTAGGAGCTCAGTTAAGTTATTTATTTAATGATCTAGAATTCAAAAAAAGTGGTAAACAAGATTTTTCAAAGTCAATTACCTGGCAATAGCCAACTGACGGATTATGCCGTGCATATGCTATAAGTAATCGCCTTAAAGCATTTCTACCATTCTCATCCAAAGCTGGGTGGCCTGGGAAAGTACGAGGTAAATCCTGTGTGCATATGATTATACTAAAATCAGGGCCTAAAACCTTTTTTTTTCTTTTTTTAATGGTATTGACAAGAGAAAAAAATCAATTCACCTTTTCAATCTGCCCCTTCCATTTCTCACATCGTCCTTTACTTTCTACACCAGGCTCTTTATCATTTATTTCTTCTTGATTTGTTTTATAACCATGATAACTTTCTGCAGACAACAGATTTTGATAGTAGTTCTCTACTCGGCGTGCTTTCACACCAACAAAGGCTTGCCAAAGCTGCAATTGTAAGGAATAAACCAACTATTAAACAAGTGTACCCAGTAAAAATTAAATAACATGTAGTCTAATCAAATAATATACCTCTCCTCTAAGGGCCATTGGCAGTCCCCCTCGAACAAGGACTTCAAGCTCTTCTTTCCAAGGAGAACTAGAGTCTAAGTTGGTTCCTTCCAAAAGGTTAGTAGTAGCAGGAGAGGCAGCACTATCAATAGAAGGGACGTCTTGAACAGGATCTGATCTCTCCACATCATAGAATTCTTCTTCCGAATCATCTTCTGGTGCTCCTTTGGAAGATTTAGCCTCTTCATTAGTTTTGAGAGCCTTTTGAGGATCAGTATCCTGTCCTCTCCTAGACAAATTGTTCTTCTTTTTTACACGAACACGCATCATATCCTCTATTGTACGTAATGATGGCCTTATGTTCGACCATATTTGAACTTTGTGAGTTTTCTTCTCCTCTACTGCTGGGACCACTGGCTCCTGTTCTCCATTGTCGACTGAATTAGGTGTATCAGTTCCATTAACATCTTCATCCGATATATGATTACTAGTATCAGCTTCAGATGTCCTGAGATCTTCTTTGTTGTCAGTTGCATCAACTGCTACCCCATCAACAGGCAATTGGACAGACTCGGATACCCTTTCCAGAAAAATATTCCATCGGTCAGATCTTTCTTCTTCCTCTTCCTGAAAAGAAAAAATCAAATATAAGAAATACAACAAATTCAGAATAATAAGTTACATCCATCACTCTGTGAAAGTGAAGTGGTAAAGATAGCAGTCAAGTTATAAGCACTTCATCTACTAACGACGCATCTAAACTAATTAATACATATAATTCATACACAAATTCAATAACCTTCACCTAAGTCAAAATGTTAGCCATATATCCTTAAATCTTAATAGAATTTCGTTAGGAGATGTCTAACAAAAATTAACCCGACCATGATAACTTATCTTTTTTACCTTTTTGGGATGATTATAGAATCTACCAACTAATAGTGTGACACTATCTCAACCAAGACGTCATCATTCATATAAACCACGAAAACCAATCAAAAACGAATGAGACCGAATTCCTCAACTCATTAAATCATAAAATCTCTATTGCAAGTAAACATTTAGTATAGCAAACATTTGACACTCATCTCAATGCACAAAAGCAATTGCCAATGCTTCAAAATCCCTTCATTCATGAATCGATCGAAAACACGAACACAAAACCACTAAGTAGTACCTTGTAAATGTTAGCATACTCTCTATATCTTTGCACATGTTGAGGTCTAACAGCAAATCCATAAGCATCCCTACAATAAACAAAATATCATCTCCAAATTAGCAATATCATAATCAAATCAGCATTTATTCAAAAACAGGCAACAAAAAAGATGAAAAACACTAACATACAACACAGCATTGCTCAATTCGTACCACCAAATTCACCTCCAACTAAATTCAACTCGAATTCGACATTAAAATCGTATCAAATTACTCAACCCTTGCTCAAACCACATAACAATTAGATCAAAAAATTGTAAACCTACATTTCATTATTTTCATCAAATATCAATTAAAACCGACACAAAATTACGTCGGAAAAACCAAAATTAAACCCATATTACACAAAAATTACGTCGGAAAAATCAAAATCAAAATCAGCAGCCAAAAAACTCGAAAAAATCATGAAATTGAAGAATGAAAGCGGGAAAACAGGAGAGCGCGTGAAAGTAAAAAAAAAAAAATGGCTAAAAATGGCGGAAAAAGTAGAGAGAGAAACCTCTTGTGTTCGAGAGAAATGAGAGGATTAGTAGTAGAGTTGAGTTTCATTTTCATGATCGGGAGGAGAGAGAAAATAAGGAATGAGAAGATCTAGGA
The DNA here is from genome assembly GCF_948465745.1 of Chenopodium album. NCBI lineage: Eukaryota > Viridiplantae > Streptophyta > Magnoliopsida > Caryophyllales > Amaranthaceae > Chenopodium > Chenopodium album. The sequence continues at coordinate 13,544,738 of NC_137852.1, forward strand.
AAGAAGAAGGTTTTATTTGATTTTTATTTTTATTTATTTAATTTTCAACGGAGGTTGAAGAAAGGGAGACTATTATGGTGTTGTACTACTGGTGAAGTGGTGCAGCAGAGTAGAGAGAGAAAGGGAGTGCATCTGAGCACATGCCAGTGCGAGCGAGCAGCAGCGATTTGATGATGATATTTTTAGTGAGAATGAAGGGTGTTGTTTGTGAATACCATGTGATGATTTCTTACAACCCAAATTTGGGGAAGATGTTGTGGAAGGTTGGAAGGGGTTGGTTTGAAAATTGTTACCATTTCCTCTCAAAACTTTTTGTTTTGTTTTTTTTTTTTTTCCAGTAAGGAGTAGGGTCCTACCGCGCCGAAATCCATAATAGTTTTCTTGATAGCGGGTGGGTAAAAAACAATTTTTAGATTTTTTTTTGGGGTAAAATAAAACAATGAGAAGTTTTGGTGGTAAAAAAAAAAATTCGGTTTTTTTTTTTTTTTTTTTTTTTGTAAAGGTCAAAAAGTCCTAAATAATTTTTTTTTAAAATAATATTCTCGCAATCAAATACAGTATTGATACTCCCTTCATTTTAAAATAATTGCTCTACTTTCCATTTACAACCGTTTTTAAATACTTGCTCTATTTCCTTATTTAGAAAGCTTTTACAATATTTAATTCATTTTTCTCAATAGTGACCCCAACATAAATCATATTTTATTAATTTCATATTTTCTCTCTTCCAATTCTCTGTTTTTTTGCAATTTTTTATTCTTTCACCTACCCCACTACCATAGGAGCATCTACAAGATCACAATGGTTGTGTATAAGGACCTGCTTGCAATTTCTAAATAATTGCTAGCTACATGCTAGCTATTGTGGAGCTACAACCTCTTGTAGCTAAGCCAAACTGCATAGCTCTATAGAGCTATGTGGTTTCACTCCACCGAGTGCTATTATATTTATTTGTTTAATATATTTTATGTATTTATTTATTTGTTTATTCGTTTATTTATTATTTTATAACTTATTTATTACAATAGGATGTAGCTTACCATTGTAGAGGTTGTAGCTTAAATCATGTAGTTTGCAGGCCAAAGTTACATATATACATGTAGTTAGCCATTGTGAACGCTCTAATATTTTATTTATTTCTTCAATTTCTTCTAAACCTCCGCGCATGCAGAAATTGAGCAACTATTTAACAACAAATAGAATATTTATAACTAAATCCAAATGTACAATGAAACACAAACTTTCATTCACTCAGAAATTCTTGTTGTTTATATATATACACGCAATTGATTTTATATTTAATATAGTGACCCTACTTTTAACATAGTAACCGTATTTTTAATATAGTAACATTTATAAAAACTTGTGTGACCTTTAATTTTATTGTGAACATAAAAGTACGACATTATATTAAACATAGTGACCCTAATTTAACATAGTGACCTTTATAGTATTATTCTATATATTAATATTTTCATTACAAAAATAAAAAAACAAAAAAATAAAATAAAAATTAATAGCTTTTATAATGTCACTTTTATTTCAACATACTCCCTCCACCCCTTTTTGTAGTTCACATTTGCAATTTGGCACTATTCATAATGTGAGATGGTCTTCTAAATTACTCTTAATATATAAGACATAACAAAGTCATGTTGGGTCTTTTTTGATTCGTCTCTATAAATAGATTATTAATATTTAATTGTTATATTTTTTTACTAATAAGCAACTAACGATATTTACGGCCAAAGTGTTACATTGGCAAACGTGCACAGTCTAAATGAGAACTATAAAAGGGGCGGAGGGGGTAATTATATTTATTTTAATAGTGATCTTTTTTATTAATAAAATAATCATAGTGTCTCTAAAATTATATATGGTCCACAATAAATATGTGTGAACCATGTTCATTTAAGAATTTGTGTAATTCACTTGTTTAATATAGTGTACATAAATTAAATGATGCACTTGTTTAGGAATTAAAAAGAAGGAGTTTTAATGATAGCATGAAATTTCAGTTAGTATAGTTATTTTAAAACTAAGCCTTTTTCGTATATTTTTTGGTGTGTCTACTTTTAGAGTTATTTCTACACTAACACTAAAAAGTTCAACACTTCTAAGTGTCCATCATATTGTTAAGTGGGTCTAACAACCTCATATGATCTTTTTACGATGGAGACTTATATGATTCCTTAGATAGTTAGATAGTATTCAAACATGTTGATATTCAGAATCATAGAAAGAAGGGTGGCACAATCAGAATGAATTCGGATCTTCAGTTGTTGTTTTTTCAGTTCTAGTTTGTTTCTTTCTGTTGCAGTTTGTTTTTGTTTTTTTTTGGTTTTTTCTTTGATAGTTATATATATATATATATATATATATATATATATATATATATATATATATATATATATATATATATATATATATATATATATATATATATATATATATAAAATAAAATAAAATTGATATTCAATTCATTTCAAAGTCAAGGAATATCAACAACAAAGCCTAGCCATAACATATTTTGAATATTTTATAAATAATTGGAGTAAATTAAAGTTTTCATCAAGACAACAACGAGGGATGAAACTATTAAAGTACTTAGGGCCTGTTCTCTTACGTTGAAATTCAGTTCAGTTCAGTTCAGTTCAGTTCAGCTGAGTTCAGTTCAGTTCAGTTCAGCTCAATTCAGTTCAGTTCAGTTCAGCTCCTAATTTCCTTCTCTTATAAAATATTCATTTCAGTTCAGCTGAGTTCAGTCAATGAGAACAGACCCTTATACCAAGAAATGAGAGCAAAAAACTCGCATATAAATTTTAGATAGAAAGGGTCAAAAATTGGGAAGGAAAGGTGAAAATTGTTGAATGACAAACTAACATGAGGAATGACAAAGTAACAATTACACATTAATTAAAATGTACACCAGCTTCCCTCGTGGACTAGTGGTAAGAGAATGAAACCTCTGAAGTCTAGGTCCAGGGATCAAGCATTGGTACCACCTCTCTTTCTCTCTTCTCTCTAAAAAAAATGTACAATTTGAAATATAGTGAGAAAGGAGATTAGGAGAAGGTGACATATTCCAAATTAATACAAAGAAAAATACCTAATTACTTGGAATAATTGTAAATTTCAGCAGTATAAGTATCTATTGTATACTCATATTTTGATAATTAATTTTTGTTTTGATATACACATATTTTGATGATTTGAGTAGTTTGGCTATTGTGAATTCACGAATAAATTTTTTTACTAAAGTTGTCTCTACATTCATGCATTTTTGATCAAAAATACATTCATGCATTTGGTAGAATATGCACTTTTAATTTTACATGAAATATATGAACATATAATTAAATTTTCTGAAATTTTGAGTTAGTATAGGGCGTATAGCACCCTTAGCACTTGACCGGACCAGTCATCGTACTCATACTCAAGCTAAAGAGTTCCTAACTCGAAGCTGATCAAAATGATTGTTTACATTGTTAAAAAAAAAAAAATTGATTGTTTGCATTGTTAGGTCTTTTTAATAATGTATTCATCAATCATCACCAGTATTTAAGACGGCTGTTATACACTCAAAATTAGGCAAAGGCTTAGATATATTATGTTGCTATTATACACTCAAAATTAGGCAAAGGCTTAGATATATTATGTTACTTAATTCACGTAATTCACTTTATTATATACTGCGTATTAATTAACAGAAAAAACTCCACTTGTCGTAAGAAATTATAAGTGTGTAAGAAATTATAAGTACTATGACTAGAAGTGTAAGAAATTATACTTCGTCCAAAAAAAAAAAAAAAAGACTAGAAGTGTGTAATAAATTATACAGAGTACTGTCTTAAACTTAATTATTTGTGCACTACAAATTTTAATTTTAACTACTCACTTTTTAAAGATTCTTAACATCACCCTGTCTAGATATATAGTTTCAATTATGTGATTCAATTACAAAGATTATTCTTCAAGTGGATAATGAAAATAAGGACCTAAACTTTATACTAAAGAATTTGCAATATGGAAACAAAAGTTCACTTTATTGCAATGCTAGAAAGATTGCATTGCTAGCAAGATCAGATCACCATGCATTTTATATTGAGGTTATTTATCTTTGTATTCATTTATTTATTTGGATGGTTTATCGTATAAAAGTTAGTCAAACTGGGAAAGTCATGCTCTTTAAGTGACATTAATTAGTGGAGTAGTGGTTAGGTTTGTTGTATTCATATGCCCAATGGCCAAAGGTATATGAATATGATATGACAAAAACTACGTTGGTTCTTTTTCAGTTGATACATACACTCTTGTTACGTGCCTATATTTCTTTTTCGACACCAAATACATATATATAATTCAATTAAATCATTTTTGTGAGGAACATTTAAGAAAAAAAAACATAGTAAATTATGATCTTGTTAGAGATGATGTCTCAATGCATGTATTACAATCTTTTGCTTACTATTAATTAATGATTATAGTACTTGAAATTGTACGTTAATACTACAAACATGATAATAAATAAGCATATATAGCAAGTAAAAAAAAGAAATTGAGGTAATATATAGTTCATAATCGATATACAAGGTGCATTAGCACATTTCATTATATATTTTAAATATATTGAGGGCTATCACGTTTATTTTATTATATATAAACACATAAAATGGCGACAAGAAATACTTCATTTATACATATACCAAAACATAATTCATGTGGCACCAGAAAATTAAGGATCCAAGAGTAAACTTTGGAAAATTTTGACATAATAGTACAATAAATTAGCAGGCTGGACAAAACCCTTTTTGAGTCACATTTCAACCAGTTTACGAAATAGGCAATTAAACATATAAAGTATGTTATAGCTCTTACTTTTCAGCCTATTCTTGCGCCTAAATTAATGTCTAAATTTGATCTGATTTCTACGTTTGCAATTTGCAATTTGCTCACATTTAAATGATCCAATACATTATGAATTGGCAGCATACTGCATGCATGTAAGGAGTTTTTTTCACGTAAAGGGAGAATTAATCATGCACGGTGATGCATGATTAATTAACACTAGATTTTTTCGAGATAATGACTTGCAAAAGTCGAGCAATCGTAAAAGTAAGGTCTCAGACTCGCAGAAGACAAGTGAAAAGTAATGTATTATGTTTATTATTATAGTATCGTTTAATTGATTAAATAAATGATTTATTTCAATCAGCAAACAAATATCTTTTTTTTCACGGCCTTGTTAAATATGTTACGAGTCATAAACATTATAAAATAATACTTCATGTAAAGTTTTCAACCAAATATGATTATTATATCCCAAATACTAAAAACTAAAGACTCGTAAAGTCGTAAAACTAATAAACAAAAACAATAGACCAATCTAATATACATATATAAAGGGGAGTTTTTTTCCGAGTTTTTAGAGAGCCACGTAGGATCTAATTTTTTTAGCGCGCCATGTAGGAATATAAATTTTAATTGTAGCCAATTAAATAAGAGATTATTATTTTTTTTTAGAATTAAATAATTCAAATGCCACGTAAGCAAAATTGGCGAATGAGATTTTTTTAGTTTAAATTAATTAAATATTAAATATTATCTTTTAATATTAGGAATTTTATCTAAATATATAATAAATTTTAGCTCATAAATACAAAAAATAAAAATAAAAAAAATCAAACAAACCTTGCATCGCACGGGCTTCATCTAGTAAATTATAAATGTATGAGTGTACCGTAGTTTTTTGTATAGTAAAAAAATGTATACATTACAATCGATCGAGTTTGACTTACGCCATACATTAAAAAAAAAAAAAAAAAAAATCCTATGGAATTTTTTTTTTTTTTGAAACCAAATCTTACAAACTACAAACAAAAACAATACTTTGTAGTTTGTAGTATTTGGTTGATCAAACTCAATTAATGATTGGATATACTATTCAATTAAGTTGGACTTAGGGGCATAAACTTAGGGCTGAGTTAAAGGGAAAAAAAACTTGGTGGATCAGGTTATGCGGACATGCGCTCTGCATGTACCACGCGACGTTCTATTGCCTATAGATCGTAAATTTAACATAGTGACCTTTAGTTTATTAAAACTTGAGCTCACCCGAATCACAATATAATAGAGGATTCGAGGTCTACATGTAGCAACCAAAGTTATGTTGCATATAGGTCACTATATGCATACATATATATATACATATATATACACACACACACACACACACACATATATATATATATATATATATATATATATATATATATATATATATATATATATATATATATATATATATATATATATATATATATATATATATACACACTTTTATACGTGGGTTGCCACACTGGCTAGCCACCATGTGGCTACTTGATTAGTATTACAGAAGTTATTTATATTGGGATTACTTTCCCAATGTTATAGGGGTTACTCAATAAATATAATAAAGGGTTACTCATTTAGTATAATAGGGGTTACTCTGTTAGTTTTATAGGGGTTACTTTGTTTTTTACAAGCAGCTACACGGTGTTATCATAACAACAAATGTGCTTTTATTTTATTATACATATACTTTTTTAAAAATAATATAATGACCTTGTAATATAGCAACATTTAAACATAGTGGCCTTAATACTAGTGATCCACGATAAATTAATGCAAACCAGATCTATTAAAGAGTTTAATGAGCAAATGTACCTGAAGATATATTTAACCTGCATACGATCCGACACATTATTTGTTTTGTTTATAAATGAAATACTTTATTATTACATACATACATACATACATATATATATACATACATACATATATATGTATGTATGTATATATATATATATATGTATATATATATATATATGTATATATATACATACATACATATATATGTATGTATGTATATATATATATATATATATATATATGTATATATATATGTATGTATATGTATGTATGTATATATATGTATGTATATGTATGTATGTATATATGTGAAGGGGAGTTTTTTTCCCGAGGTTTTAGAGAGCCACGTAGGATTTAATTTTCTTAGCGCCACGTAAGATTATAAATTTTAGTTGTAGCCAATTAAATAAGAGATTATTAATTTCTTTTAGAATTAATTAATTCAAATGCCACGCAGGCAATATTGACGAATGATATTTTTAAGTTTAATTTAATTAAATATAAAATATTATCTTTTGATATTAGGAATTTTATTGAATTATGTAACAAATTTTTACACATAAATGCAAAAAAAAAAAAAAAAATATTTTAAAATATAAACAAATCTTAAATCGCACAGGCTTCATCTAGTTTGTAATATAGTTTAGTAAAATTCGTATGTTTCACATTATTTATTTATTTATTATTATTTTTTTTTCTTTTAAAAAAAAAGTCAAACATGCATGTGACGCATGTCAATTGTTGTGTAAACTTGTTAAGGGTTTTTCCCTCTAAAAAAAACTTGTAAAGGGTTTATGGATTTGTTTTTTCCTTTTTGAGGAAGAGGCAACAGATCACTTTTTCTTTTGGAGCAAAACGAATCACTTTTCTTTTAAAACAAAATTGAGTCACTTTTATGATTTCACCAACTTTAAATTTCCTATCCAAACGTGTTAAGTATACTTTTGATTACAAAGTCAAAAAAGTGATTACTATCATTATTAATGTTAATTCTAGTCTTTCAGTATTCATGTATATCCATGTCAACATTATTATATGTAGATACAAAATTATCTCTAGCTCGTCAACATCGAAAATACTGAAAAATGTTAAACATAGTCCTAAAGGCGATATTATATGAAATGCCAAGTCTTTACAATACATTAGGTAGATTAGTTAGAATCTCCGATGTATCTGTTTCTTTATGTCGGTGATGGAGGCCTCCATGTAATTAAATCTGGAAAATTTGGGTGACCAAATTGCAGATTTGAAGATCATTGACTAGGCATAAAGGAGACAAAAGATGGAGCCCATTCAAAGATCAAATTGGTAGAACGTTTTCACATGAATCATGATTCATGATGATGTTCCCTCATTCCACCTTTCTATCCCCTTTATAGCAAACAACAATAACTACTCCTTCTGTAGTTGCAGTATTCTCTTCAACCTAAATTACTTGTTCCACAGCCATTTAAACGGGGTTTAAAGTGAAAACATAAGAGTGAAAAAGTGGGTGGGTATCACGGGGCCAACTCGAGAAAAAGTACATAAAAAAGTTCTTTGAAAAGATGTGGGACAAGTAAATTGGGACGGAGAGACAGAGGTGAGGGTGGTGATGCTGATTCTATGAAACAATTTGCTGAATTGGTGCCCTGTGACGATAATTTAGAAACACCCCAGGCTATCCCTAATATATATGGCTGGTGAATCTGGTGCAGCCTCAACCCAGCCAGTTTCTGGGTTCGATCAGCCGACGTGGGCTGATCTACAAGAGCTCATCCACTGTCAAGCAAAAGTTCCCCCTAACCCGATTTGAAGAGCTCAACCACTATAGAATCACCCCCTGCATAGCTAGATTAGCTACCTGGTGCCTGTAGGCACAATTTTCACCCAAGTCCTTGCCACGCAACTTCAGAGTTAGTTTAGTTGTCATCTATTGACACAGAAGAAGACAGCACAGACCCAAAGCTCATTTTCAGTACAAGAGGATAAACGTTTAACAAACAATGTCCAACACTCTCTGCAACTAAAGGGCAAGAGTGGATAGCCTAGAAACATGTCGAATTCAGAAACACATCACAAAGATTCTGCATAAGATAAGCTCAGCACCGTAGTGACTGTACTGCTGAATCAATTAAGCTATTCGTAAACTATGTATTAGCAAGAAGATCCAGTATAATAGTATATGCACACCAGTAAGAGATAGACAATTAGTACAAGTATATGATATAAGTTGAATATTTAAAGGCACTAATTAGAAACATGGAAATAAAATAATTCACAACAGAAGTTTTTCTAACATATACAAATTTCCATTACTTGGTAAAAAATGTCATGTGTCACAGAATATACCAGAGAAGGAAACTCCTTCAGTATGTTAATCAGAGAATGCACAATTTGATATACATGTAGTACAGAAGTGCACTAATTTGAGTTACTTTACAGGTAATTTGTTGCTTCTTGTGCATGAGTCTCCTCTCTGACAAATGAATTACTCTGGCTATGAAGATCAATCACTGTACCGGACTCTGACTGGTTCTTTTTGGTTGGCACCTTTTTCTTCTTCTCTGGTGGCCTAGGTCCTAAAGCACTTATATCGATAGTAGCACCAAGTGTTCTTGAGGATTGTAATATGGCATCATACGCCTTTGAAGAGGGCTTCAGATCCTCATTTAACGCACTCAAATATAAGTCATACGCTAACCTAGGCTTGCCATCATTTGCAAGAGCCTCGACCAACGTATCATATGTGATCTCATTTGGGTCAATGCTCATACTTTTCATGCGTTGAAACCACTCGTAAGCAGCACCAGCCAGACCATTCTTTGTACATACACTAATAATTGCATTGAAAGTAACAACGGTTGGGTTGATACCTGTTGAGACCATTTCTTGAATGATATAGTCAACAAGATTAAATTTTCCAAGTCCAACATAAACTGAAGCCATAATTGTGTAAGCATATAAGTTGGGTTCAACGCCAATTTTACGCATATGCTCCCACACCCTTACAGCCTCATCATATAATTTTCCTTTTTCGAGAGCACTAAGTAATGCTCCATATGAAATTACAGTTGGCTTTTCACCTCTCTCTATCATTCTCTTGAATATATCCACAGCTGCAGTAGCTTCTGAAGCCTTAGAACAAGCTATAAGAACAGCGTTCCATTCCCTACTTCTTGGTTTCAAACCTTTGGCTTCCATCTTGTCCAGCAACTTTAACCCCCATCTCCAGATTCCTCTCTTCCTAGCAGCACTAAGCAAGACATTGAAGTGAGATACAATCAGCTCATATGCCATATTATTTGGTTTTGGCCCCTTATCTAACATATCCTCATATATCTCCAATGCAGCCCACCATTTCTTAGCCTTGCCCATCAACCAGATGATATGATTGCATACTGATAAACTTATATCAGAGTGATTTTCCCTTATTCTATTATATAGCTCTTTGGCAACTGTATAATGCTCTTCACGTGTACAAGCCCAAACAAGTCGCTCATACTCTTCACGTGTTGGTGGAAGTGCAGCCTTGTCCATTTCTATAAGTAATTTCAGGACATTTGTGGTAAAGTTTCCATCCTTAACAAGCCATCGCCGCATGATTTGGTAGCATATGCGACTGGTGAAGTTCTTAAGCTTAAGATACTCATAATGCCAGTCAATATGGCCATCTATCTTGAGCTCTCCACTCATATACTTCTCCCTCAGAGCAATAAAAAAGTTTAACGCACCAATCCCATCTTCCATTCTTCGATAAGCTAACAAGGCTGTAGAATATGAAGGAGGAGATGGAGATAGTCCCTTGCATTTAATATCCTCAAAGAGATTTAGTGCCTCAGTTGTTCGCCCTTCTTCCACATATATGCCCATCAAAGTATTATAAGTCACGACATTCCGAGAAATGCCAACTTCATCCATCTCACTCAGCACCATGTCAACTTTATCAAGCTCTCCAGACTGTTTAACAACACTTAGCAGGCTATTATATATGTAAAGGTTAGGACAATAAGCATCTTCACCCTCTTCACACTTCATTTTAAGCCAATCAACAACAGCCATTGCAGGTTCAAGTTTCTTTTCCCGGCCAAAGCCACTTATAATGGAAGAAAAAACCTGAAGAGGGACTTTATCTTCGTCTTTCATGATCTCTTCCACATCCTCTACTGATTGGGCATGCAGCAAACATTGTGCAAGCCCACGGACATCAACTCGTCTATCCATTTTTACTTCCTCTACTTCTCCATCTCTAATTTCTCCAACAACATTATCACCACTTCCTATACTCTTACTCAAACACAACTCACCATCATCATTTTCTAACCGCGTTTCCTTCAATTCATCAATTTCCTCCAAACACTCATCAATAACACTATTGCCAATGGCTTGTTCCTCTAAAGCCCACCCCACCGGAAAGCACAACCCAGCTGTACTTCTCGATTCACCCGAAAGAAACAGTTTAATTTTATCACACTTATAGAAAACCCTAACACCTATATCATCAAAATTTGACCTACTGTGCCTAGAAGACCTCCTCAGATGAACAATTGAATCAATTCTACCCAAATTTTTTCTTCTAATAATTCTACTTCTTATACACCCAAAAGAAGTAAAACCCAATTGAAATTCAAGCTGGGGAACTTCCAATAATTCCCCTCTTAAAGGCCAAACACTTAAAGTTTGCATTTTTAACAATAATTCAAGAATTATATTCAAAACCCATCATGAAAAACACAATTACAAATCAAAATTACAGTAATTCAGCTCCAGTTCTTCTTCAATTTCATAATTTCCTGAAATATATGAAAAGTAAATTCAAAACAACGCTCATTTCTTTCAGGTTATATATATCTGAAAATAAACAAATTATATGAAATTCAAAGCAAATTAAGAATAAATATGTGGAAATTGAAGGAAAATATTAGTTACCCAGAAAAAATGGGAAATTTGTGGACTAGAGTGAATGCCGTGGCGGTCCAAAAGTCCGGCGAGAGAAAATGTTGACGTGGATAACTGTATGAAAGGATGGAGTTGGAAGTGTGAGCAAGTGATAACTCCCTCGATAAGTGAATAGTTCCGTCTATTTATTACATGCCTGTATTTCTTTTTGGCTGACCAAAAATAAGTGCCGGTTTATATTTATAGGTTGTACTTTTTGCCAATATTATTCTTGTTTTGATGATTTGTCATCATTTTTCTTTTTCTTTTTTGTACTTTACAACAATTCCCAATACTTTCTCTCTCCTAATTCTCAACCACTTTTTCTTTCTCTCTATCTCTCTGTAACCCCACATGTATATTTGTAATCCCAATTTTTAGTTTTAAGGAATCTTTAACTTTCTTAATTCCTGTGCAAAATGAGAAATAGGCATGTAATAAAGGGACGGATGGAGTAATGATTAATTAAGGGATAAATGAGTTTTTACAAAGCGACTAATTTATAAAGGCACAAATGTAATTTAACGTAAAACTTTTAGACAGTAATTCATCAAATTCTTTATAATTAAATCACCTCATAATCCATTTATTCCACAATTCATCAACTCAACTATTCTCAATTCTCTTATTCGTTCTCATAATATCTTGGGGCCTATTCTGATTTACTGAATTAAACTAAACTGAACTGAACATATTAGAGCTGAACTGAACTATTTGACTATTGATTAGTGATTTTTACTACGGATTAATGATCTTTGATTATTTATTATTATATATATAAGTGTATATACATAAATAATAATAATAATAATAATGATAATAATAATAATAATATAAGCGAGATATAATTTACAAGAAATTGGTGGGGAGCCGAGATACAATCTGGGCCCCCACTCCTCTAGTTAAGCGAACCCGATCCTGTTGAAGATGTGAGCAGCTGCACAAGCACCAATATCCTAAGTCTTAACGAACGCCTGGACCCACTTCAGCAACGCAATAGCATCCTTCTCTAGTTCCCCCAACGAAGAAAAGGAGAAAAGAAGAAAACCGTAGCCAATAGCCCTACAACGCGCCCATACTTGTCCTGCTTCCGCTGAGCCGCCGCCGACACAACACGACTAGGAACGAAGTCAGACAACCCCGATTGCGTCAAAGGTGAAGACCTCGTTAAGTCAACACATACATCAAGGCCTCTATCCCAGGAATAAAGCAGCACATCTACAGGTCGTAGAGCCCCGTCGTTCCCTCCTGACAACCCAACGTTATCTCCTTTAAAAAACATACAAAGTTATACAACCTATAGAAAATTAGTGGGAAGCCGAGATACAATCTGGGCCCCCACGCACTCCTCTAGCTATAGAAAAGCCGATCCTAGTAAAGATATCATTTTTGTAATATATGCTAAAAAGTATGAAATTTGGCTTAAATTATCATTAGCAATATCATTAGATATAAAGATAAACTGAACTGAACTGAACCTATTATAATAAAGCTGAACTAAACTGATTGGAGCTAAACTGAAGTGAACCGAACTTAAGATGAAGAGAGCATGCCCTATTCTATTAACCTCTTATTCTCTTAATATCTTATTCTCTAATAATCATATAATCTTTAATTATCTAATTCTCTCAATTATCGAAATTTTTAAGAAAAAAAAATTAAAAGTTCGTGAAATTACTTAGTGGAAACCAATCGAAACTTGGTCGTAAGATCTAACATATCTTTATTACTATTGTTAATATTATTGTTATTGTTTTTATTATTATTGATAGGTGTGTCGCGTACCTAACAAAAATAACCTAACAAGACCACTACTATGTAGACGGACAAGTAAGAGTCGGATCCCAAGAGACTATGATTCAACTATTAATTAGACTCAAGTAACTACTAAGCAGGTAATATGACAAATCAATGCTAAAAACATCCAAGATCAAGCATCTTCACGAAAACAATTAATGCAATATTCGTTCTACCCCTAACATATAATTCAATTGATTAATGAGGAAAAGTAATCCCTATATAGTACCAATGGTCCCTCCCGAGTTATCAATGGCTTCCCTAATCACAATCCAGCCTACTTTCGTGGAATCACGTAAATTAAAGACTTTGAGCACATTACTCTAAGTTCCTAATCATCCATTCAACTACTCCTGTGATGAACTTCAAACCCTTAATTGATTTATTCAAACCCGTCAAAACCCAACTCCCGTTGCGATTAAAACAATACTAATTATCCCTAATCTAGTATTGGCATGAGCACAATCAATTAAGCATATCAATTGCAATTATCATTAGAGAATTTAAAGAATTAATTCATGCATTAATCATATTTGGGTTTCGCTAGATCTTGGAATAAGAAAACTGCTCACACATATTAATGAAAATAATAACAAGAATTAAAGAAAACATAATTAATAATAAAAAGGAATTAAAGAGAATAAAAAAAAAAAGCCAAATCTTGAATTATGAGAGATAAATGAAGAAACTTGAGTGCATAATCTTGAATTACAATGAAAATAAAGTTTAGAGAGAAAACTAGGGTTCTAAGATGATAGATGATGAAAATATAATGCTCAAGAGTATTTATAAGAAGGCTAAAAGATAGGATTAATTAAGGAAAGAAATTAGATTAAAACCGACTAAATTCGTCCAGGCATGGGCATGTCAAATTCTGACATGGAATGGCACTCACAGCAGCTACGACACTCGTAAAGACACGAGCGTGTCTCATATTGGCATGGGCGTGTCTCGCTGGGTCAAATTCACTCGATGAGGCATGGGCATGCCCGCATTCAACACAACCATTCTTCCCTTAGCACATAGCAGCTAGCTCGAAACACTCAACTCGACACGGGCGTGCCTTAGATGAACATGGGCGTGCCTCATATGAAACTTCAACTTCAAACTTTTTACCTTCTCAAAACACATTGACATGCCCATCTCTCCGAGCAACATGGGCGTGTCTGGCTGGAGAACACCCTTAAATGAATTTAGCTCAAACTTTGGCAATCTGGGTGAATTTTCAAGCTATGATCACGATCCGCAACTTCGTAAAACTTCCAAAAATCTTCGTTAAATTCTGAAATACATCAAAAACAACGAATCTACCCATAAAAGCATATTATGATCACAACTAAATCAAATCAAGCCAAAATAAGCCATGAATTACTAATCTAGACTCAAAAACTACCTAAAAAGACTCTAAAAATATGCATATTACACGATATATCAAATTCCCCCAAGCTAGCTTAATGGTTGTCCTCAAGTATTCGACCATGAAGCACTAAGGGAAACAAGATAGCCTCTCAACCAAGAATACATGTGCTACCAATCAAAACCAAATGAAAAATAAGAAATGCAAACCATCAATTGTAAAACCACCAAAAACTTCAAGCACTCATAGTTGACAACCAATCTCGCCACAAATCTCCCCTAACCAACTCAGTCGTATATGAATAGCATCTCACTTTAGTTGTGCAAAATAAAATAAATAAGCCACTCATGTGTTTACAAAGGTTAGAATAAGTAAATAATCACTCATCCTAAGCATAAATGTCCGCCGACTTCATGAAATTATCCTCTTTAGATTTGCTAATAGACTTTCTCCACTTTGTCGGATGATGATGCAAAATAGAGGTCATGAATTCCTAAATAAGGGTAGGCTTGGTTATACAAGGTTAGAAGACGTTATTTGGAGATGTGGTGCTAAAAGAAAATAACAAAAATCCTAATCCCACTACATATCCAAATGTCGGGTTCAAACTAACCTTATATCCTCCAAACAACACACGAACAAGCCCCTTATTCACACAATTCAATTCTCATACTTTTTTCTTTCTTTAACATTGCCCTTCTTTTTCACCACTTTTTAGCTCAAATTTTATGACTTTTCAAATTTTGTTTTTTTTTCACAACTCAACTTTTCATTTTTTTTTTTTAAAAACAAATTGAAAGTACCACGACTTAATGGGCATAAACTGTACAAAATGCACTAAGGCATACAATGTAAGGCATCCAAGAAGGGAATCAAGGTCAAATTATTGGTTCTCCCTAAGAGTTAATGTAAATTTTTTTAAAAAAAGTAGAACAAAAATCACAAACCTAAGAAGTTGAGGCTCTAATTAACTAAAAGGAAATTCAATCATTATTCTTCCATATATTGCATCAAAAAGTCTCAAATAGTCGCAAAGCAAACCCAAGATTCAAATTACACGAAGGAAATCTATCACACATAAAAGGAAAGCGACTGAAATAAGGTGAGTCAGTCGAATATGGCTCAAAAATCTCACATGGGTACTCAAACTATTCATATCAGTCAAGCAGGGAGACCATTCTCGCCACAAACAAGTTCAACTCCAAGTCAATCAATTAATGGGTTTTCGAAAACGAGTTTTCATTTTTTTCATAAAATTTTCACATGTATCACATATCATCATTGAGGCAAAACCATGTAAATACATAGCAGGACACTAGAAAAGCCAAAAGAAAACAAACTAATATATATATAGCATATAGCAATCCCTCCCCCAAGCTAAACTTCACATTGTCCTCAATGTGAACATATATCGATCAAAACTTGCAAGGGAAAGAGAAAACTAGGCCCTATTAGCCGGAAGAGGGATCATACCTCGGGGCAGAGCTAGGACCGCCCTCAAAATAATGATGCATCATGTCACCCCTATCATGAAATACTGTCTGCATAGTGATGAATTTACTTCTCATTTCTTCAAGAGAGTGGCCATGCTGTCTTGAGATTGCACTAGGTTGTTGTACCCCGTCCTCGTCTCCTCAAAATCTCTCCTTAGGCCCTCGACATTGGACCTCATAGTAGTGATATCAGTCCTCAAATCCACTATCTGCTCCTCCAAAGCCAGTAGTTGTTGAATACCTTGAGCACCTTGATTTACGGGGGCTGTAGGAGATTATGGGTACTAAATGCGGAATTAACATGAATCATATTCACATAGCACCAAACCAAGGATCTCATGCATAACACATAAAGAAGTGAGAATTATACCTTTGAAGCGTGATTCCACGGTGATCGAGCAAGAACAATGGGGAGATAAAGAACCTCAAACGTGATTCCTCTACTTGGTCCACGGGCACAGATTAAAACCTCCACTAATGCTAGTTAGTCGCGAAAGAACCCTTCTATCGACCTTCTACGGAGATGAACGAACGATCAACTAGCCAAGAACCACCGCGCAACACCACGTGGGCCACTAGGGGTGGCCGGCCGTGGGTGAGAGGGGGGAGTGAGGGGCGTGCGTGTGAGAGAGAGAGGGTGAGGGCTTTTGGATGTTGGTTGCTTAGATTCACAATTCACTGTATGTTAATTGTGACTTAATTAATCAACCCTAGGCATGACTATTATTTATAGATCATATCTCTAAATAATAGTCCAAGTCCAAATCCAAGCCCAATTCCTAATCCCACTCAAACTACACTTAGCCCAATCATACTTATGACTAATTAATTGCTCATGAGGCCCATTAATGGGCCTCTAACTTGCTTAACCCATTACCCTTGTGTGTGACCAATATAGGATCCATTCTAAAGGGCTTTGGGCTATTTGACTAGCCCAAAGATCATCTCTCATAGTCTAGCAACAGAGGATGACGCCCCAATAGAATGAAATTATTATCTCCATAATAGTGATCCTTGATATATCTAGTAATTGCACTTATCGAAGACACAATTCCTTCAGGGGCATCTTCCTTCATATGCACTGGGCCGCCTCCCACCGACAATGGATCACCTTCAGGGTGTGGAGGAGGCCAAACAAAATCTAGAGGGATGATCTAAGTCCCAGAACCTACAATTTTAGGCAATTTTTCATTGAGTAGATACGCATACGGTGCAGGGCTTGCAAGACTTGGCCGACCAACTAGCCACTCGTAGCCTTGGTCACCACGCCGCGTACGCAACCAATTCATTGTCGTCATGCACTTGAAATATAATGTGGTGGGTCCAGCAACCTTGTATCTTTTGGAATCTACAGGGTTAGCACCAGAGCCAATAACAAGTAAAGTAATCTTTCCCCCATTAGCAATTTCACCTGACCCCTCAGCCACAGCATGTAAATAATCCATGAAGTAAGCACCGGGGTTAAGGGTCCTTTCAACCGCCTCCATGAACAGAATTAACTACCATATGCCATAGAAAATATAATTCTTTTGCAGAGCAAACCCCCCGGTATTATTCCTAGCAAAAAGAGTCTAAGAAATGAGCCGACACATAATGCAAATCACGGGGTGGATTGGACAAGAAACCTTAGATTTACTTGAGTCGTATTGCATTAGGCCGGTAAGTTCCCTCCAAAAGGCTCTGTCATCATAGCCCTCTAGCTTAGTTTGCTGAGGTCGACCTAATTTTGCCATCACTAGGAAAACCTAGGAGTTTGTTTACTTCTTCAGTGGTTAGGTTTATACGTTGCCCGAAGTAGTTGAACTTGATTGCCTTAGGGGTGTAGAAGTCCGACCTACGGATAACCGAAAGGGTAGAAAGGACCTCATAGGTAATGTTGGAGTATGTATCGGTTTGCTTGGATAGGAAATCAAAACATGTTTCTTTATACCTCCACAAGATTCGAACATAGGATGACTATCCATCATCACTTAAGGGGTTTGTTTATTAGACCATTGGAAAATACTTTTTTTTATAGAAAAAAAATAGTTATAGGTAATTTTTTATTAAATATAAAAGAGTTACACATCTAGAAGTATATCTTTGTTCCCTTCAAAGAATTAAAAAAAAAAGTATGTTTTGTTATTTTTATATTTTAAAATAAAATATGATTTCGTAAAATTGAAAAAAAAAAAAAAAAAAAAACTTATGTAGTATTACAAGGTTCGAACTCAGGTCAACTATAGACATTACACACAAACTTGTATTCTAGACCATTGGACTAAGGGGTATCAGCACCTTGATTAGGTGAAGAGAAATTAATTCTTAAAATGTGTATATGACAATTCCGGCGCAATTTTGGTGTCTCCAATTACAATTCCGGCAAAACTTTGATGTCCATTACAATTCCAACAAAATTTTGTGTGTCCAATTATAATTTCGGCAGCAACATTAAACCAATTTCCAACTATACATTCTATGAAAATTTACAACATTAATGTATCAACCAAATTTGTATTCATATAAGAAAATTACATCTAAAGGTATAAGTTTGTTTCCTTCACAAAAATAAAACAAAAAATAAAAAAGTAAAAACTATGTTTTTGATATTTTAAAATTAGATATGATTCTGTAAAATTGAAAAGTTGTGAAACCAAAAAAAAAAGTAAAAATAAAAAAATTATGTACCGTCTCAGAGTTCGAACTATGCTATCCTGTAGTGTAGACACCCATTTATGTCTCCTCAAAACCAAACCCAGTGATGAATACCTTTTGCGTCAAACCATAATCGAATGAAGTGAAAGTGTGAAAAGTCTAGTGTTGCGGTTAGTTTTTATTAAAAATCTTTCTTTCTGTGTTCGAAAACCTGCTCTATTTATAAAAAAAAAACGTCCAATCTAGTTTAGTTTGGTTCACGATATGGTCCCAATAATGGTGTAGTTAAATGGGGCTTGAAAATACCTTTCTAACGATATATTATAACCCCAGTTCCGATGAATAATGAGGAAGTTATGACAAAAATACTAAATTGGGCCCAAACCAGATTTTACCTACGGTCCAATGATCATGAGGGTCCAAAGGTTTAAATCTATTCCTAAACTAATTAGGATTAATTAGAAGCTGCTATAAGTTTCTAAAAGATCTTAATTATCTTTTTGAAAAGATAAGTGTAGACACCTAAAAATGTCTCCCCAAAACCAAACCCGATGATGAGCAACCTTTCACCGCCACTATTGGTTGGGTTCAGTATTTAATCCCGAGAGTGCTTAAAAATCATATTTAATTAAATTCATATTTTTGAACAGTCCATGGATTAGTCTTGATGTTTGGTAAAAGCATAGTTTTAATTTCAGCCCAAAACCTCTTTCTTATTTTTTTATTTATTTTTGGCCTAAACCTTTCTTTTTACTTATTTTCTTATTTTAGCCCAATATTAATAAATCAGAAAATGGCCCGAAATTATCAATCGGCACTTAAATTGCTGAATGAAATTAGGGTTAAAAATGTATTTAGACGGAAAAGTGGGCTGGAAATTCCCGCGCCACGGCAGGAATCTACCACGTCACGGGAAACTCTCCCGTCTGACGGTGAGAATTCCCGTGACACGGGAAGTTTGCTGTGACACGGGAATTTCTGTGTCCTTTCCACGTAAACCCTAACGCGTTTTCTTCCCCCGTTTGCTAAAAACATCCCGCTTCACACAGTTTACCGTGTCACGGGATACTTTTTTAGGGTTTTTTTTTTTTTTTATCTTTTTAGGGTTCCGTGTGTTCCCTCAGCACATTTTTTCTTTAAATACCCCCTCATTTCTGATGTACGGGGCATCAATGAACTCTCTCATTTCTCTTCTATGCTCTAGCCTAAACACTAGCCTACCCTTCTCTCTCAAAATACCTTCCTTAAGCACTCCAAGGAGTCCGTACTTTACCCGGGGTTCTGTCCTTAAACCACGGCGTGAAAGGCAGAACTGTTTGAGGGTTTGGCCCCAAATCAATTCTATTTAATTTAATTTAATTCCATTTTAATTATTGTTTAATTAATTTTCCTTGAATTTACTAACGCGTTTATTATTTTTATAGTAGCAAGCAAACAAAATTAAAGTAAGGAATCATGTTCCTTTTAATTCTATTATTTTTCTAACGATTTTTATATTGTTGGATTTATTGCTATATTGCTTCCAATATTAATGTTTATTCTATTACTATTATTATTTATGATCACCATATTGCATGTTTAAATGGAATATGTAATTGAATATCACGCCTAATAAGATAATTTGGACAATCGGTTTAGATTCCTTTAATCTTGTTGTTTAATCAAGTGATCACTAATATTTTAGAATTATGTGTGCACTAATATTCAACCAATTTAACATAATAATAGTTTGGAGCAAATTGAATATTTTGTTTGCATGTCTTTGAGATCGCAGGAATACTTTTCACTATAAGAATCGAGTAGAGGCCAATACGGGCGAATGTGACTCCATGACTCACTTCGTACCATTATCCCCGATCCTCCTTTCGTGGTTCCGAACCATATGGAGTTAGTAATCTCATGGATTATGAATGGGGTGTAACCTTCACGGGTCAATCATTGTTGCCTTTCGTTGTCCCTTAATCGTGGTTGCCTTTTATGATCCGTGAACGGTTTACAAGTTCCTTAATTAAAAACTTGTTGGCGGCTCCCTACTTTCCTTGTCCCTAATCGTTGTCCCTAATTGTATATGTCAATTCCCACTTCCTATGAGTGTCAAGCATATTCACACCATGCTTTTACGTAGGCGCACTTCGAACGACGCCCACAATAAGATTAAGGAAATTGAATTTGAAGAGAACTTTCCTTTTATAAAAACTTCCCTTTTTAATTCCTAATTCTATTCGAATTTAAAGATGTTCAAAGACAGTCAGATTTTATTTTCGTGCCTCATAATCTTTATCCAAATTTTATATGGTTGGATAGATCTTGAAATTATCCTTCCAATGATATATTGTAGGAAAAATTGCTCCCATTAATCTGAACTTTGCCTCATCCGCCAAAATTAATCTCAACTTTCGTTTATTATCTATCACTGCCGACTTTAGGGGGTATTAATTTTTGTTGCACCCAACAGGTCATCCACTACCATTCCGCCGAAATTATAGGGGGTCGTTAACTCCGTTAGTCATTAGGGTTAATCATGAAACATGTCATGATATGATTGGACCATTTAAAAAAAACAAAAAATTAAAATAAAAAAAACAACTGCCCCGACCCCATAAACCACCAACACGAGCATCGCCCTCCCCAAAAACCCCCCACACAGACTGCCCGACCCCAAAAATCTCCATTAAATACGCCCCTCCTCCCTTCTCCCAACGTCAAAACGACCGATTTTGAGGGTGGGGAAAAGGAGGAGGGGTGATTTTGGCGACGAAGGAAAGGAGAGGTGCTTGATTAAAGCTCGTGTTGGTGGTGTTTGGGGTCGGGGCAGGCGGCGTGGGAGGTTTTGGGGGTCGGCGGTGGGTCAGGTGGGGCGCTAAAGGGCCGGCCGGCCGATTTTTGGTGGTTAAGATGGTGGCAGGCCGTTTTTCGGTGAGATAGGGGGAGGGGCAAGGGCTTGGCGGTGGTTGGGTAGGTGGCTAGGAAAATTTTGGGGTTTTTTTTTAAAATTTTTTATTTTTTTATTTTAATTTTTTCTTTTTTTGTTTTTTTAATTTTTTTGAATTAAGATAAATGGTCAATCATATCATGACATGTGTCATGATTAACCCTAATGACTAACGGAGTTTACGACCGTTAGTCATTAATGGCACTCGGTGAATTTTTAAAAAATTGGGTGGCATTTGGTGAATTCTGAAAAGTCCGATGGCATTTGGTAAATTTTTAAATTACTCAGTGACATTTGATGAAATAGCCGCTGAATTTAATTTGAGTAGCACTACATAGGAATTTTCATTATTTAAAATATGTAGGAATTTATGTATCTAATCTTTGCCAAAATAGAAACTAACGTAGGGAGTTACGCTCTCTATTACTAATCTAACAGCTTTAAAAAATTCCTATGAATTTGATTATAACATAATTGTTATGAAATATATATTTGTGGATGTCCATTATACCATTGTATCATTCCAGAACTTTCTAGATTTTAGGGTTTATTATTTTCCAAGCAAACCCTATCATTTGTGTTGTATCTATATATATCTATACCTCCATTATATGGAATACAAGTAGAACATACTGATTAATTCTCTCTCAATCTTCTCTCCTATTCTCTTTATTTTATAACACCTTATCAGCACCAAGCTCTAAGCCAATTATATAATGCTTCGAACGTTAAAACTTATATCTTCCAATCCATTCAATAATTGTGTCACAATAATTATAGTCTGGGATTAAGCTTCATCACGCAGAGTTGGTGGAAGATGTGTGGAGTCCATCATGAATGGTGAGAATCTTCATTCTTAAATACATTTGATCCTACTGTCAAACCAGGTAATCCAATTATACAATTTCGGTGGTTTTAATTGGTTCAAAATACTCTTCAGTTAGGAACTACCATTCCGAATTGATTTTGTCTGCTTTTCATTAATACCTAGCATAGATGATTTTGTGATTGAAATTTGAGTTTTATCGTAATTTTGAGAATATTTTGTGATGGTTTATTGCATCTTTGTATATGCCAAATTCTATATTACAAGTATATGTGTATTGGTAATATCTTACTTTATTTTGGTATAGTATGATATTACGTTAATCACATAATGATCTATAAGTTTCAAAGAATTAAATATCAAAGGAATTTGTGGTCAGTGTTATAAGTCTTATTGCTTGATTATTAAACTCTTAATTAGATACATAGTGATTGTATGTGTAATATTATGTTTTGAGTTTTCCCAAACATTAATTTGATTAATGTTTTAATGTCACTTTTCCGAAACAATATTTTGAATTATTTTTGTGTTTTAATTGACTTCAAATAATATGTTAGGAGTATGACTTGGCTTTAGATAATATTTCTCCTATTGTAATTTTAATTCAATTATAAGCCCAAATTTAATACTGTTTAATATACTGTTAATTGGCCTTCACTACGAGTATGTCAAAATAGTTTGCGGATTCTATGAGATATATTTTTAAATCAAGATCTATATATACTACCTCCATTTCTTATTATGTGCAACAAAGGAATATTTTATGTCTCACAAATAATACTCCTTTGTTGCACATAATAAGAAACGGAGGTTGTACATAATTCTATAGATACAAATAACGCATTGATTGTGTTCATTCCTTCCAATCAGTATTCTTCTATATTATTGAAATCCCAAACTAGTTATCAAGAACTAATTTATTACTTGTATAATTGTTTCTGTCTGATCCCAACCCCTCCAAGAACTCGGACTTGAGATTCTGATACTCCTATCGGCAAGCTGAGAACCTACACAATGAGAAGAAGTTAGCTAACCCCGGGGTGGTCCGGGGATAACCACTCCGATGATAAAGTCAGAAAGTGTTTGAGAAAAGAAGATAAGTAAGAGAGAGAAAGTAGAGAGAAAGAAGAGAGAGAGAGTGTCATTAATATCCTCATTAATGAGGTCTTACCTACTTATTTATAGTAATCTACCTTGACAGGTGGCTTTCACCCATGCACAACCTTTTGTGCCAAGTGTCGAGTTTCTGTTGCCACGTGTTAAATTGCGGCAGGCCGACATGTCCTCTTTCTGCAACATATCAGCATCTTCTTGTGATCTGGTCATGTGCTTTCGCAAGATATCGGTCATGCCCAAATATCATCCCATACAATTAGCCCCCCAAGTGAGGACGTATGATCATTCATCATCGTGCTCAGTTAATCATGGGAGACAAGCTGAACCTAACAAAACAAACTTTGGGTTCCACATCTCATTCTTCAGACTCTTCCTTAAATTGGAAATTTTATTGTAACAACGTTTCTTGTACTCTGTCAAGTACTGCTTACTAACAAAGTTTCATTACTAAGCTTGCCGTTGTCATAATTCATTTTAATCGCTTGGCCTGTATCCAGGCAAATTAACTTCTACATATTCATATATTTTTAAGCTCTATGTTCTTTTGCTGAGAAGTGTTATTTTAATTTGCTACTTTTAGTACTTTTATTATTACTATTTATGTAAGAGGATAATTGTTGTGCCGTAACGCCGTGTTCTTCATCAGTTTCAGTAACTCATCAGTTTTATTAACCCCTTTCCTCCCGAAGTGACCTTGTATGCCGATAGCTTACATGGTCAATTTATTACAAAAAACCTGGGAGCGAAAAACTCCGTTTTCCTCCCCAAGTGACCTTGTATGCCGATAGCTTACAAGGTCAGTTCATTATAAAAAACCTGGGAGCGAAAAACTCCGTTTTCCTCCCAAAGTGACCTTGTATGCCGATAGATTACAAGGTCAATTCATTATAAAAAACCTGGGAGCGCCTCCCCAAGTGACCTTGTATGCCGATAGCTTACATGGTCAATTTATTACAAAAAACCTGGGAGCGAAAAACTCCGTTTTCCTCCCCAAGTGACCTTGTATGCCGATAGCTTACAAGGTCAGTTCATTATAAAAAACCTGGGAGCGAAAAACTCCGTTTTCCTCCCCAAGTGACCTTGTATGCCGATAGCTTACAAGGTCAATTCATTATAAAAAACCTGGGAGCGAAAAACTCCGTTCTCCTCCCCAAGTGACCTTGTATGCCGATAGCAGACGAGGTGTACTTGCCGTAAAATACTTGGGAGCGAAAAAACTCCGTTTTCCTCCCCAAGTGACCTTGTGTGCTGATAGCAGACAAGGTCTACTTGTTATAAAATTGAAGTGTAACCGTTTTTTTTTTTTTTTTTTTTTTTGAAGCGGGAAAATTAACACACGTGTCATAGATCCTACCGTTGCTTTTTGAAATTGATTGTTGATTCAGGGCCGTTGGATTTCTGAACCGCCTTTCATTTCAACTGACTCTTCAGTTTTTCTTTTTAGATCAAAAAATTCCGTCGTTTTTTTTTATCTCACTTTCACCCTCTTCCAAATTTTTCTCAATCGCAATTGCTCTTCAACCAAAAGTGCATTTAACGGATTCTTCCTGATTTCGGTGTACGCTTCTCAGTGTATTCAGCGCACTTTCCTTCTTCGTCACTCCTCGCTTTAAGTTCATCGTATCAGCGACTTTTATCGAAGGTATTGCCGTTCCTTAACCCCTTGATTTTGCATGTTTTGTTTTATTTTCTCGTTTTTAAATTAAATGTCGGAAGATAGTGTTGAAGAGAATTTCCCTAACCTTAGTACTGCTAGGCGTCGTTTAATTAGGCAATCCTTAGGTAAAGAAACCGGTAGTAACCAGGGTAATTCATCTTCCCTTTCTGATAATATAGATTATCCATTTGAGACGTTATCTTCTGAAGAAGAGAAACGCGCCTTTATGATACATAGGACTATTGCTCATCGTGAAAGTGCCCTTCACCCTACTAACCCTGATATCCCTGCCGACACTGAAATTCTTGACGTTGAGCCTGTTAGTGTCCGTTATCACTTACGCAACTTTACTGGGAGACGTTATTTTAATCAATACGGCACTAATGTTGGCAATATAGGTATAAACACCATGCCAAGGGTAAAGAGTACCAGTTATCAGCCTCGAGCTGCTGCCCGTGAAGCCGCTGAGGCCGCCAAAGCAGCTAAGGCAGCTGAGGCCGCTAAGGCAACTGAGTCCAGCAAAAGACCTGGGCAAGGTCAGGTCGTAAGTTCTTCCGAAGAAGAACCTACGGACGATATCCCTGCGGACCCTATGGAAGGTCCGTCATCTCCAGTGCACGATTCAGCCGTTAACTCGGTTTTAGGAGATGACGAGACTCAAGAAGACAGTGTCAACAATGAGATCGACTTGACGGCTGAAGTTATTCAGGAAGAGAGTCTGGATGAGGGCTATAATTCCGAGACCGACGGAGCTGAATTCCGTCAACCTATTACCCTTGCCAAAGATGGAAAAGTGGCCAAGGCAAAGATAAGCGATGACTTTAGGAAAACGGCAATTGAGAAAGATTACTGCCACCGTGCTAAGAAATTCTTCAACTTACCTGACGGGTATGAGCTGTCGGTTCCCCCGTCTGGAGCCTCGGTGTTAGATTGCCCAGCAGGTTCTGTGGCCGTTTATATGAAGCATTTGGACTTCGGCCTCCGTTTCCCTCTACACCCCTTTGTGGCGAAAATCTTAAAAGCCTGGAACGCCTGTTTAGTTCAGGTTACTCCTCCTACTATCCGGGCCGTTATTGCTACCATCTAGGTCATGTTATATCGAAACTATCCCCTAACCCTTAACGCTTTCAGGCGGCTGATTACTTTGAAAAGAGACGGTCAGTCGGATGGGTGGTGGTCTTTGTATACTCAACCTCGCAAATACACCGTCCACCCAAAACTGACAAGTTGTAAGGGATGGCAAGTGAGATTCTTCTTTATGTCGGTTCCTGAGGATTATCCTCTAAGAAGAACCTTTTTCCGACCTCATCCCCGTTTTGACTCAATCCCTGAGAGGGATCTTGGGAAACATGAAGAGAGAGCCGTTAATCATTTTGACATCTCTGAGTTTGATGAAGGTGACGGCAAGGTCCGTATTGTTCCTACGGTGTGGGTGCCGAATGTAAGTTACATTCTGGGCAACGCGCCGTTATCTCGTGTTGGTCTGTGTTGGACTGACGATTATGGTACTGTTTGTTGAATTTCTCTTCCTTCCTTTTCTTTCCTCTTTGTTGTGTGTTTTTTTTTTTTAAAGATTATCTACATTTAACTGATTAAACTTACATTCCTTGTTCCCAGGTATTGACAAGTTGGACAACAAACAACTCGGCCTATCTTCTGACGGGAAAAGGGTCATCAGGCGCTGCCCTAGAGCTTCTAGCCCCTACGATACCCTTGCTTCCATTTGTGCTCGTGCCCCGGCTGTCAGTGCCAAAAGAAGAGTTGAGATCATGGCTGATGATAACGCCAAGAAAAGAAAGTTAACACCTCTAGCCAATCGGCGAGGTGGAATTGTGATCTCCAGCCCTAGGCAACCTGAAGGGCGCGCCGAGAAGAAAAAAGATCAATCGGCGTCCGAGAAGACCCCGACTGCCAACAAAGATAAAAGCCCTGAGGCTGTTGTGAAGAAGATTATTCAGGGTGTCGAGATCGAAGATCTCACTTCTGCTGAATCCCCTCGTCAACCTCAGGCAACCACCATAATTGCTCCTACAACGGTTGGGTCAGATTCCAGCATCCCAGCCCTGACTTATCGGTCCAACCAATGGATTGAACGTGTCTCTGGAAGGTTTCCAGACGAAGTTTTGAAGGAGTTCGCCGTCCCTCCTGGCCATTCCGGTGACCGTTGGCAACCTGCTCTGGATGTCGGCCGGAATGAATCTATGATAACCGATGACCCAATGCAAGGTGGGAATCTCGGTTATCGGCTCTTGAGCAACCTGACGCTGCCGATGGACAGACCTGCTGGTCCAATCGGCCCCCTTGCTGCTGCTCATATGCATAACATGATGAAGGTATAGATATATATATTTATTATTATTTTTTTATATTTTTATGTTGCGTTCTCGGTTTCCCTATTTTTACGATATATCTATTTTTGTAGGCCGTCATGTCTGGCACAGAGCTGGTTGAGATGTACCGTTACTATCAGGAGAAACATCATCAAGCCTCCGCCAGCGAAAGTGCCATGCAGGAAGTCATCAAAAATGCTGAAAAAGCTTTGGATGACTTGAAGAAAATAAAAGAGAAGGACGACAAAGAGATGTCGGAGCTGAAGATCAAGGCGGGGAGGGTCGCCAATCTCGAGCTAGAGGTGCAGAGTTTAAAGACTCAGATCACTGAGAAAAACAAGGCCATTGAGCGGCTTCCCTCAATTGAAAAAGATCTTCAGGATGCCAGAGTTAAAATTAAGAGCCTTGAAGAAAAGGTTCAAAAAATGGAAGCCGAGAAACCTGGTATCCGGCGAAGAGCGGTTGGCCGTTATCTAGCCTCCGACGAGTTCTGCTCCAAACTCCAAGATCGTTTTGATGGAGGTTGGACTGCTGCTCAGAGATGTATTGCTCACGCCGCTGGTTGGAAAAAGGACGATTGGGCAAAAGTTGAAAAGGCTTTCGGCGAGGAAGCCTACAAGATCCCTTCCGGCTTCGAGGCGCAGCAATTTTCTGACGAGGACTTGTATAACCTGGCGCCAACTGTTGATGACGGCCCCAGCAACCCCAGCATTTTAGATTCCCCAGTGCCTGAGAATGCACAATCCTGAAGGGGCGGGCAGTCATCACCGACATCCTCTTGTGGGTCTTGTATCATTGGGCCTTACCAGTTGTAACTCTTTTATTGTCTTTTGTATGTATGAACATGTTTTTTGACAATGCTGTTTTATCGGCATATACCCCTTTTTTGTGGTGATGCCTGTCGATTGTCAATTTTATCTGCTGTGTAAACTTATTTTTGTTTTCGTTGTCTGCCAACTATCTACAAATTTCTACACTTTTTATCATAACTGTGTTGTTCTTTGCTTATTATTTTATAATCTGCTCGTACTTACAACGTTATGATAACTATATTGTCAACTTATTTCAACATATATAAAAGAACTTGCAAGAAATAAAAGTTTACCTGATGGTTCTTAACAAACATCAGCTTTTGAAGATATCTGATTTCAGGACCTCGGCTTTGGAAGACATAAGATCTTTACCAGAGTGTGACAGATATCATTACGTATTAAAAATTACCAACGCACTACGGATACCTATAAATACCATAGTATGACAGATATCATTACGTATTAAAAATTACCAACGCACTACGGATACCTATAAATACCATAGTATGACAGATATCATTACGTATTAAAAATTACCAACGCACTACGGATACCTATAAATACCATACCACTCTCTGCTCCCCTCAGTGTACATAGCTCGTTCTAGATCTATGTATACTGAGTCATAACCGGTTGTTGGTGATTCAGATTATAACATCGGTCACCTACTGCTTTGTTGTTTCAGCCAGTTAGGTACCCTCTCGGCGATCACATTCTGAGCTACGCCTCATATCGGCGTATACCCGAATTGATTTGGCCGGTATTATACTTTGAACCAGCAACCTCATGAGTTAATGTATACAACTGATCAGGTTGTATAGCCTTTAACTTCATGGAAGCGGTTTTGAGCTGTCCGTCCCATTTAACGATGTTCTGTTAAATGGAGGATGCCTATTTCATTGCGCATTGTCTGAATATTTCTTCATTCATCACTGACATCTTTCTTGATATCAGCTTCACATTAAAAATGTTTGTTACACATAATATTTCTTTAGTATAGCTGAATTCCATACATTTTTTAAAGGTGTTCCATCCATAGTTTCCAGGTAAAATGACCCTTGGACGACGACATCTCTAACCCGATAAGGCCCTTCCCAGTTTGCAGTCAGCTTCCCGTCTTCATTTCCCTTACCGGTTGCTGCGGTTCTTCGTAATACTAGATCTCCTTTACTTAACGGCCTATGTGATACTCTTCTGTTGTAGGCCCGTGACATTCTTTCTTTAAAGACAGCTGACTTAACTGCTGCTTTTTCTCTTAGCTCTGGCAAGAAATCTAACTGTTGCCGTAGGAGTAAATCATTTTGATCTGCACAGTAATGCTGAATCCGGAATGTCGGCAACCCGACTTCTGCTGGTATGACTGCCTCCGTTCCAAAAACCAGAGTATAAGGGGATTCACCTGTGGCTTCTCTCATCGTTGTCCTGTTGGCCCATAATATTTCTGGTATCAAATCTGCCCATAAACCTTTTGCGTCTTCGATCTTTTTCTTAATTGCCGTTATTATCTGCTTATTTGCTGCTTCTGCCTGGCCGTTAGACTGTGGGTGGCATACTGCTGCATAAGCAAATTTTACCTTATACATCATTAAGAGATCTTTGACTGGTTTACAGTCAAATTGAGTTCCATGATCAAAAACCATCGCCATCGGCAACCCGAACCTCGTGAAGATGTTTTTCCATATAAACTTTTTCACCTCCGATGCCGTTATCTTCGTTACTGGTTCTGCCTCTATCCACTTGGTGAAGTAATCAATTCCCACTATCAGATATTTTCTTCCACCTGTGGCTGATGGGAACGGGCCTACTATATCCATTCCCCATTGGGCAAAAGGGATTGGGTTCAATATCGGAGTTAGATCATTTGGGGGTAAGTTGATAACTGGGGCAAAATTTTGACACTTCTCACATTTTTTAACATAAGCCACTGCATCTGCGTTCATTGTCGGCCAGTAGTATCCCCTTCTCATTGCCTCCCTGGACAAGGCTCTTGCTCCTAGGTGGTTACCACAGCTTCCCTCGTGTAATTCTTCTATCAACCTTGCTGATTCAAAATCCGTTATGCACCTTTGCAACGGCAGTGAAAACCCTCTTTTGTATAATTGGCCCTGGTACATAACGAACCACGTACTATCCTTCCGTAACCTTTTCAGCTCCCCTTTATCTGTTGGCCCTACACCATAAACGACGTATGCCAGTATTTTATCATACCATTGATCCCCCACTTCAACACAACAGACATCCGCCGACACCTCATCTATGCTTCTCTGCTTTAAAATCTCAGCCATAACTGTTCTTTCCAAGTCATTGAAGCTCGAACTTGCCAATCTTGCCAGTGCATCTGCTTGAGCATTTTTCAATCTCGGAACTAATTTGATCTCAAAGTACTGCAATTGAGCTGCTAACTGCTTCACCTTCTCCAAGTACTTCACCATTGCCGGCTCTCGAGTCTCATACTCCCCAGTAAATTGACTTGATACCAGTTGGGAATCAGTTGTCAAAACTAGCCGTTTTGCTTCTGCTGCTATTGACAACTGCATTCCGGCTATCGCAGCTTCATACTCGGCCTCATTATTTGTTGCTTTGAACTTAAATTTCATGGCGTATTCAAACAGTTTTCCATCTGGAGCCGTTAACACAATTCCAGCCCCGGCCCCTGTTGTTGTGGCTGATCCATCAACTGATACCTGCCATGTTCCCAACTCCTCTTCTTCATCTGTATATGTGGTCTCAACAATAAAGTCCGACAATGCTTGAGCCTTGATTGATGTTCGGGGCTTGTAACTTATTTCGTACTCTGATAACTCTACTGCCCATGTCAGTAGTCTACCAAATGTATCCATTTTTCGCAGTGACTTCTCCAAGGGATGATTAGTGAGTACCTCTATCGGATGTGCATCAAAGTAAGGCCTCAACTTCCTGGCTGCCACTATTACAGCTAACGCCATTTTCTCTATAACTGGATATCTGCGTTCTGCCGCATTCAAGACATGGCTGATAAAGTAAATCGGTTGTTGTTGTCTTTTCCTTTCCACCAACAAAACGGCCGCTACTGTTTTTGGTGATGCCGAGATGTACAACTGCAACACTTCTCCTTTTTCAGGCCTGGCAATTGTGGGCAGAGATCTGAGATGATTCCTTACTACTTCTAGGGCATCACTTTGATCTTTTCCCCACACAAATGTCTTGTTCTTTCTTAGCACCATAAAAAACGGAAGAGCCTTATCAGCTGATTTGCTGATAAATCTGGTTAACCCTGCCATCCTCCCCGTTAACCTCTGTATATCACGAATGGTTTTTGGCTGTTTCATTTGAAGCACCGCATTCACCTTATCTGGATTCGCATCTATCCCCCGTTCACTGACCATAAAGCCTAAAAACTTCCCTGATTTCACCCCAAAAACACATTTCTCCGGATTCAGCTTCATTTGGTATTTTCTCAAGGTCTCAAATGTCTCCTTCAGATCGACTACATGGTCTTCTTTGTTCTTACTCTTTACTATTGTGTCATCCACATACACCTCAACATTCCGCCCTTTCTGTTTCTCAAAAATTTTATCCACCAACTTCTGGTAGGTTGCCCCTGCATTTTTCAGTCCAAACGGCATTGCCTTATAACAATATACACCAACATCTGTTATAAAAGCCGTTTTATTCCTATCAGCCTTATGCATGCTGACTTGATGGTATCCCGAAAACGCATCCAAAAAACTGAGCATAGCATGACCAGAGGTTGAGTCTACTAGCCTGTCTATTCGGGGTAGTGGGTAGCAATCCTTGGGGCAAGCCTTATTGAGATCTGTAAAGTCTACACACATTCGCCACTTCCCTGTCGGCTTTCTCACCATTACCACATTTGCTAACCACTCTGGGTATGTGCAAGGCTCAATGAACCCTGCCGCTAAGAGCTTGTTAACCTCAGCCTAGATTGCCTCTATCTTCTTAGTTGAAAAATTGCGCTTCTTCTGTCTTATCGGCCTGAACTTTCTATCAACATTCAATTTATGCTCCATCACCTCAGGATGTATACCCGGCATCTCACTAGCCGAAAACGCAAAGACGTCGGCGTTCTCTCGTAACAAACTTATCAGGTTACACCTAGTCTCCATATCCATATCAGCCCCAACCCTCACTGTTCTACTGGGGTTGCCTGGTTGTAATTCAACTTGGACGGTTTCTCCTCCTGATAACGGCCTTGGTGTTTCCTCAGGTCTTACATCAAAGTTTTTCATAGTCAAATCCTGAGCAGTCGGTTCACTTTCTCTTTTTGAGTTGCACGGCAACGTGGCATTTCCAACTGGATTTTTCAGAGCTGTCACATAACAAGATTTTGACATAACTTGCCCCCCATACACCTTCTCCACAGCTCCCAGGTTCGACACATAGGCTATCGCCAAGTGGTAAGTTGATACAACAGCCTGCATGTCATGAATTATCGGTCTGCCGATAATTGCGTTATACGCCGACTTAACATCCACCACCAAAAACTCCGCCATCACATCTCTAGCCTGCGGCCCATCACCCATTCTTAACGGCAACACAATACTCCCTTCTGGCCTCACTGTTGACCCATTAAACCCGATCACAGGGTATGACACCGGCTTCAGGTATTGCCTTCCTATATTCATTTCAGTAAAAGCCTGCATAAACAACACGTTCGCCGAACTGCCTCCATCCACCAGCACTCTTTTGATGTCAGCCCCATTGATCTTGGTTATCAGGACTAACGGATCATCATGTGGGAACACTACACCCCGCGCATCTTCTTCTGTAAATACTACTTGTGGTATTGATGCCGGCCGAGGACGATTATCTACATCTAAAGCACAAACCAGATGTCGGTGCTCCGCTAAATGCTTTTTTGCCCCGCTAATCGTTCCTCCATGAATCGGTCCCCCTGTTATCACATCCACCCTTCCTGTAGATAACGGTGGTATTCCTGCATCCCCTTGTCGGACTATTCTTCCTTGAGTTCTTTCAGGCCTTGCTTCTATCTGCTGCCTCTCAACAGCTTGTGTCGGTTGTTGATTTCTGCCGGTATTCATCCGGTATTGTGTTAGGTGCCCTTTCCTGATCAACTCTTCTATGTCATCCTTCAACTGCGTACACTCCTCCGTATAATGCCCCACATCCCTATGAAACATACAGTATTTCTTTACATCCCTCGACCTTGCTTTCATGGGAATCGGCCTTGACCAATCTTCTCTATTCTGGTTCACTGAGTAGATTGCGGCCCTTGGCGCATTCAGGGGGGTGTAGGTGTTGTATCTCATTGGCAGCCTTGTCGGTCTGGTATCTTGCCGACTTCCTCCTCCCCTTCCTGGGGCAGGAGTTCTCGGCCTGCTCCCTCCAGACGAGGTCCCCTCATTTTTACTTTGCCCCTTTCCGGCCACCATATGTCTGCTACTCGTCTTCAACAGCTCCTCACTCTTTATGTAATCGTGAGCTTTGCTGAACGCCGCCGCCAATGTCGGCAGACTCTTCCTTGTAAGATACCTTTTGAAATCCGAATCAACTAACCCATTCATCAAAGCCATCACGGCTATCTCCTGTTGTAACTTCGGAATAGTGTTTGCTTCATTGTTAAATCTCCTGATGTAATCCCTCAAAGATTCATCTGATTTCTGCTCCACAGCCATCAATTCTCCAGAAGTTCTCTGCCTCACGCTATTACTGACATATTGCCCTACAAACATCTCAGTCAGTCTTTCAAAGCTATCTACTGATCCAACTTCAAGGTTGTTAAACCAATCGGCTGCAGCCCCAATCAAAGTTGTCGGAAAGACCTTACACCAAACTGCATCTGAGTTTGTGTACAGCATCATGTGTCCCTCATAAGACGTTATGAATCTTGCCGGATCCCCTCTTCCATCATATCTACAAGTCGGCATTTTCACCTTCTCCATTGGTTGATCTAAGATGTGCTGGGCAAATGGGGATGCCCTTAACTGCACTACCGTGCGTACTGCTTGACCTACTACTTGCGAGCTTCTTTGCTGCTGAGTTCTGGTACTCACAACACGACTCGAGGATTGCTCATCCTGCCGTGATGTTGTATGCGTCCTTACTGACGACTCATGTCGGGGTCTTCTTGACGAGTTCTCAAACTGATTACACTGTTCTTCCTGGTTACGGTGCACTGTTCCTATATCTGCCTGAGCAGCTTCTCTTTCAGCCCGTGCTGCCTCGGCCTCCTTCCTCTTCCTACTCATTGCACTCATCACTCTTGCGGCTATTTCCAATTCGTCTGGAGTGAATGCTGCCATAGGATCCTCTGCCTCTCCTCCTCCTGCAGGGGGGGTTATCGGCATATGGAACTGATTACCCTCTAGGGTATGGGTTTCATCTACTATCTCCACCTGGGGTTGTCCTACTGGTATTCCATTGTTAAAATTGTTTCCGGCCATGATTATTGTTGTTGTATATATATTTTGTGTGAGGTTCTTAGGCGATAGAAGTGATCAACTGTCCCCTCCTTCTAGCGCCAAATTGTTTCTGTCTGATCCCAACCCCTCCAAGAACTCGGACTTGAGATTCT
Source organism: Chenopodium album (assembly GCF_948465745.1). Classification (NCBI taxonomy): domain Eukaryota; kingdom Viridiplantae; phylum Streptophyta; class Magnoliopsida; order Caryophyllales; family Amaranthaceae; genus Chenopodium; species Chenopodium album. The sequence goes on from NC_137852.1 coordinate 13,579,837, forward strand.
GATACTCCTATCGGCAAGCTGAGAACCTACACAATGAGAAGAAGTTAGCTAACCCCGGGGTGGTCCGGGGATAACCACTCCGATGATAAAGTCAGAAAGTGTTTGAGAAAAGAAGATAAGTAAGAGAGAGAAAGTAGAGAGAAAGAAGAGAGAGAGTGTGTCATTAATATCCTCATTAATGAGGTCTTACCTACTTATTTATAGTAATCTACCTTGACAGGTGGCTTTCACCCATGCACAACCTTTTGTGCCAAGTGTCGAGTTTCTGTTGCCACGTGTTAAATTGCGGCAGGCCGACATGTCCTCTTTCTGCAACATATCAGCATCTTCTTGTGATCTGGTCATGTGCTTTCGCAAGATATCGGTCATGCCCAGATATCATCCCATACAATAATGTTTACTGAATATGCATTATGAATATTTGATATTGGAAGTCATTGCTTTGCAAAAGGTGTGTGATTAATCACATGCATTTACAATTATGTACTCCGTAATTGTTTTCAATCAAATTTGTATTCTGAAAGCCGGCATTGCAAGTCTTAAATAAAATTATAAGAATTAAACAATAATGATTTTTTTCCTTACACTCGGTTTATAATATAGGATAGTTAAGAAAATTTTTTTGATAACGGTTGACTTAATTTGCTAGCTTATCAGCTTAGTAGTATTTATCTTTTGTAAGCTAGCTGATTAGCTCCGTTTATTTAGCTAATGTTTTGCTAATTTGGTGTGTACCTTGAGCGGCCATACTGCCTATTTAAAGCTCATGCTAGGCACTTCAATAATTATTCAAAAATCAAAAACTTTGTTGCTGAATTTTAGTTGACCATGAATCTTTGTTGAACATTGATTCAAGACATAATTTTTATCCTATTAATGTGTCTATCCATCCTCTTAGAGGCCTAGTTAACATTGATCATGAACTATCATGCATAAAGTTGATATTTCTCCCTAGACATAATATCTATGGTCACAAAAATATTATGAAGTTTGAATCTCTATTTCTTGAATACTTGTGATTATTTATATGGGGTAGTAAATATGTTTTAGTGATTTATACATAATATATGTTATTTATCAAGATGTTAGTTATGATTTTCTTATTCACATGTCATATACATATTGTGATGCATAGGGTTCTTTTAACTATAAAGAGTTAATTTCTCTAAAGTGCTTTACATAATGCATAGAATTTATAAAACTATGATTGATGTGTACACTGAATTATGCACTGCATAAGTTTATATATGACCTTGATATATTGAATTCTGTGAAATATCTAAGTATGTTTTTCTTCATTTCGCTGACATGGCATGTATGTTAGCAACCTTATAAGTTGATATTATGATGAAATGTACTGACATGATTTCTATATTGAAAAAGTTATTGATGTGTGATTAAGATAGATTATATATGATATTATATGCCTACATTAAGTTGGATTATAGGAATATTGAATCGATTGAACATAATATACTCATACAGATGGACCTGAAGTTCCCTAAATTTATGAAGGCTCAAAAATCCTCAAAATAATATGAAGATACATATATGACTTAGAAACTTCTATTAGTTTCTAGAATATGTTGCTTAAATAATCTACAATTTACAATACTTATGTGATTTTATAAACAAGAAGTCATGAGAATGATTATACTACCTCCGTTTCTTATTAGTTGCAACTTTGGGGTATTATTTGTGAGATATAAAATATTCTAAAGTTGCAACTATTACGAAACAAAGGTAGTACAAAATTTTAGAAAAGTTGACATAATGTCTTTTAATTTGGTGGTTATTATAGATACCACACTTTGGTGAGTATTAATAATTCATAGATAACTAGATTCTTATACCTGAAAATGAATGAGAAATAATTGTATGATTGAGATGATATATGCATGTTTTCATGATGGATATAATTCATGCAAAAGTTATACGATCTATTGCACAATATATATTTGAGCAAGAGATGGATGACATTGTGGAAAACTTGCTTGAAAAATGTATTTATTATGCCCATAGTTTTAAGAATTTTCAATATAAAAATTAATAAAATTGGGCAAGAGTTACAAGTAAGAATTTATAAGAATAATTTTATTATGTTTGATACATGCATTGCTAAAAGAATTTATTGCTTGAGAAGAGAATGAATTTAAAGATTGTTGGACTAGTTTTATACCCCCATATGCAAGGATTAGGGGGAGATAGTGTTTCTTCCATTATTTTTATGTAATCCTTGCACATGAATAATTAAATATGTTAATGGTCAGTTTGGTACATACACTAGCCTAAATATCAATAATTTATTTAATAGTGGTGGCCACATGATAATCAAATATTTAGAAAGATACCATCCTGAAGATGAATATGAATAAATGTCATTACTTATATACTAGCTATAAATGTACATATTAAGTTGATGTCCTAGAAGGACAAAGATCAGTTGCTATTGAAACTAGCACACCTGAAGTATGGTAATCCAAAGGGTTACAACAATAAGAATCCTTGAAAGAGGAAAAGAGCAATAATTGACAATGACAAATTTGAGAAAGTGACACATTTTGATGCATCTCCTGAAAAGATCATTTCTAGTACATTAAAATGTGTTATGGTTATATAAAATACTCTAGAAGAATATAAAATGTTGTCCAACAAGATTAGCATGTATCAAGATTACAATCAATGCTATAGTGGAGTATGAGTATTAGTTAATTGTCTTGCCAACTTGTAGAAGGAAACACATTGGTGTACTAATATCACATCATATTCATGGCCATGCATGAAGTATCTCTAATAAGGTGATCACCAATATTATAAAACTGACCATAAATTAAATACTAAAGGAAAAGTGATTGGATGTGATAATTAATAATTAGGCCATCCGGGGTTTAATAAATTCCCGTTATGAAAACTTGAAGTTTCATTTAATATGAAAGAAATAATGTGCTGACGCTCTCTCATGTTAAATATATGAAATAAATTGAATGGCAAGACATTACATTGAGATTGAGCTATTTTTATATTGTGATTTTTAATATTTTGTGTTAAAAGAAAAGTTCAAGAGATAATATATTGGTTTTTCTGAATGAATGGTGACTAGAAGTTCACTAGAATAATTTATATGTTGACAAATATTAGGTGACCAGAAGCTCACCACGTACAAGTTATATGTGAAAATTTTAAGTAACTAGTATTACTATTAATGTTTCTAGTGATCCCGAAGATCACCTCTTAATGAAATTACAAGAAAGTTTATATTTGTACAACAATTCTCTTGATTGGGGCTATTGTATGTCAGCACATAAGGAATATAATAAGAAATTAGCAACTGCACAATTTATTATGTACCCCCTATTAATAATGATCTCTAGAAGAGAACAAAATTTCATTATTCTCCAATAGAACTTTGTTGAATATATATGATCCTACGAGATGAAATTTGATGCACATGAAATTATATTCTAAGTTGGTGAAGAATTGCCCCAACATTTGAGATATTTTACCAACTTAGGGGGAAGAATTGAAGTAAGTTGGCAAAATTATAATACTATAAATAGTTGATCCCTCTAATGATACTTTGTAAAGTTACATACCAACTTTTGTATCTACATATGTTACACATCTATGATTTGATTTGTATACCGTTATGACCCATCTAGAGGAATAGAGAGATATGTTTTGATTATGGTGATAATGATATTATGTGCATACATTAAGATAGATCTTGCCAATTTACTTTAAATCATTGCACCTGAAGTGTAGTTTGTAAGATCGGTTCTAATATAAATATGCAATATACGGCAAGATAGTGCAGTTGATACTTTTTAAAGTATAATAATAGTATATTAATACCATAGTGTGAGAAATACCCTTAATATGTGGTATAGATATCTGAATTATTATAATAGATGGCATATTATGTAAGAAAAGTTATGATGGTACCAATGAGAAATGCATTCAGATATCATAGTAAAATAACATCGAAATGTATGTTATAGGAATTTCATGATACCGGTACACAATGGAACTGATGAATAATATGCATATGCATGATAGAATGGACTAGTGAATAAGAGATCTGAAATATATGTCCATTTTGTTGTCGACATAATGATAATGATCAAAAGTTTATTATGGACCAGAAGTCCAATGAAATATGGATTTTTAATCCACACTGTACAGTGTCTTGCATCATTTTGAGTCTTATGTTCATATGCATGTGTGAGTCATAAGTTAATGGATTATTTATTGCATATATAGGAAGTTGTTAGATGCATTACTCATTGTATATTTGTTAATATGTTATCATATTTTCTATATCTCATATTGCATGCATTAGTTTCTTACAATAATTGTGGTGTATGTAAATGTTCATTCAAAGTATAGTAAGATATGTTTACAACTTTGATGAAAAATTAGAAAGGGATATTCCAATGGGTTTACACTAGTGATGAAATTATTAATGACGTCGATTTAATAATAGCTTGTTATGATTCATGTAAGAAGAGTTCCTGAAGAACTTATATACGACGTATTTAAATACACAGCCCTACATATTTTATATCTTGAATATTGCAATTATTATCAAACTCATGAAAAGTGAATATGATTACATCATCAATATCTCAACCTGAAGTTTGAGTATGTGAGATTCAACGATTCTTTGTATTCATTGGCAAATTCTCATATAAAAAATGAAATGTCTAATTAAAGAATAGAGTTGAGATACCATTGAGTGAGAATAATATTCTTATGGTCTAGAAGAGCCATGAGAAAAATATGTAATTAGTTTAATTTCTTAATACTTATGATACTGGAAAATGAAATATATATGATGATAATAAGTGTTGCCATGAAATTATATTTGGATAATGTGATCAATTATTGATAATCATTTTGTAATATATATGACCTCCAGAAGAAGGCATACATCTAATTGTTATGATTATTCGAAACAAAACTATCGAATGAAATAGTGGTAAACACTTGTATTCTTTCCACAAGTATGAAGAAATGAAGACGCCTTAATAAGTCCATGTGAAGGTTTGAAGATTCAAGTTCAATTTGAAAGGATCAATCATCAAGAAATGGTGTTCTGCTTCATGGAAGAAGTTACCCAACCATATCGCACGGGAATTGTTGCACTGGAAGATTTCACGTTAATACGTTATGCATTCATCAGGCGGAGCAAATACGCGCTGTACTCTTTTTCCCTTAACCATGGTTTTGTCCCACATTTGGTTTTCTTGGTTAGGTTTTTAACGAGGCACCATCCCAAGCGTATTACGAAAAATGTTGTACCCTTTTTCCTTCATTAGGTTTTTATCCTACAGGGTTTTTCCTAATTAGGTTTTAACGAGGCACATTCTTAGATAATGGACATCCAAGGGGGAGTGTTATGAAATATATATTTGTGGATGCCCATTATACCCTTGTATCATTCCAGAACTTTCTAGATTTTAGGGTTTATTATTCTCCAAGCAAACCCTATCATTTGTATTGTATCTATATATATCTATACCTCCATTATATGGAATACAAGTAGAACATACTGATTAATTCTCTCTCAATCTTCTCTCCTATTCCCTTTATTTTATAACAATAATTTAATTTTCATAAAATTGAATTTCCTATGTTATTCAGACGACCACTTTCAGTGTCTTTTACAACTTAATATTAACGAGAGAGTAAGCAAAAAGTGTGGAAATGTATAATAAACTTACCTTTATTATGTTTGTTAAATAAGTGATTAAAATGGCATTACAAACTAGTTTTGTTTCGTTCTCTATTATAAACTTTTGAGAGTAGAATGAAATTCATGGATGGTTCTCACTCAATAATTTATAATTATATTATGTCAATGAGTCAATAATCATTTGTTACCATGTACCTCCGAGGATATGAGTATCAATGGTTTAGTTGAATCTTACTCCCAAAAAAATAGACAATTTACCAATCCAACTTGACAAAATACTGATTGCGCGAGAAGAGGGAAAGGTATCTGAAAAGGTGAGAAAAAGTACAATTCCGATATGGAATGAAAGCATGGAGAAGGTAGATATACCCTAGAGATCAAGAAATAAACTTAATACTCGTAGATTCAAAGACGAAAGAGTGAAGTAAGGAGAAAAGAGATCAAGTAAAGCAAAGAAAGGTGAACCGAGAAGATTGTACGTTATCCAAAAATCGAGACCAATAGTTGAAAAGAGAGGACAAATAAATGTAAATAGTGAAGCAAACAAAAAGGAACGAAGGAAGTAACATATGACAAAGTTGAAAATTCTATAAGACAAAGCTGCTCATGCTTTGTTCAGTCAGCATATAAGTATATTACAGGTTTGTATCTTTGAAGTTCAACAAATAATATCATAAAAAATTACTACCATTAAACAAGAACTAATAACCCTTGCCTATCACCATCCGAACCAGTGCTTGTTGCTGTAAGAATCTCCAGATCATAAAATAATATACTGGGATTAGGCTTGTGTTATAGTTTCAAAATCAATCCGTGACGAATCCCCCAAAAACTCCACTAATATGAACAAGAATTCCCGCAAAAAGCGATTTCAATTACCCGGCCGAAGATTATTCAGCAGAATGCATTATACAGAGGAGCACAGTATCTTTCATTCTCAGCATCACGAAGATGGGGATCCATCATCTCAAGTCCGGATGTCTCTAGCAACAAACCGACCAATTCAGATCCACATAACTGTGTAGAACTTACCAAAGAGGCAGCAACTAATGCAAGCTCGCGTATCACTATTTATCTCATTAACACCTTCCAAATTTTCTTCATATATACTACTAGTGACCATACTGCAAGCCCGGCTGATATATAGAGCAGAGCAACACCAGAAGTTGCTAGAGCCCCTTGGCTAGCAGCAAAACTGCAGAAATATGACAGTTAGAACATACACTATATATAAATCCTATAACCCTATATATAAAGTAAAAGGGTCTTTTGGGTGATAAATTTCATTATCCCCAAATTACCCTCTCAACGTTGTAAAATTACTTTTTTCTTGCAATTAAAATCAAGAATTATTATTTTTTTTAAAAAAAAAGTCTTATCATAAGATTCATAACTACCCTATCTATGTCCCTATAATAACCGCTCATCTAATTCCTTATACCGTACACGCGTAGCGTGTATCTCTTAACTTGTATATATAAGATCGAAGCAACTCAAGCAAGAAAATACCTGCTGTCTCGAGTAGCCAAGATAAAAGTAAGTGCAGTCATCTGTGTTGCAGTCTTCCACTTGCCTAAATTATTTACAGCAACAGCCTAGGAAGAGTGACAATCATATGATCATATATATCAGTTCACCTATTCTCACTGTATAAAAATCCATGTATTCAACAGATGAGCAAAGTCAAAAGATTATCAAACCTGCAGAAGCTTAGCATCTTGAGAGGCAGCCCATTCCCTAACTGCAGACATGGTTATCTAGAAAGAGTATAAAAATTAAGAAAAATTAGGTAGTCAGCAGATGTAGAATATGAATAATGCTAGTAGCGAGATGCCTGCTTGTTAACTAGATGATTAAATTTGAAGAACATGCAAAAGTAATTAAATCACAAAGCATAATACATATACTAATCATCAGAAAAAAATATCATTATATTTAGTCTCTGCTCTATAGAAAATAGCTCATCCTCCATCCAAAATTTAACTTCACACTATCCATTTGGCATATTCTAAAGAAAACTCCACATTCCTTTTCTCCCTCCATCCTAACAATCTTCTTTTCAACACAATCTCTTGATTTCTCTATCTTCCCTCTATCAATATTTATTCGAAATTGAGCAATTATTCTTAATATCCGTGCCAACCCTGATGAAGGGGGTACTATAGGTTATCCATGAAGCAAAAGCAATTTTGTGTGTAATAAATAAGGCACTGAAAATGCAACTGCCTACTTAATTATTAAGGAAAAAAACAATCAACAAAAACTCGAGAATGGCTAAATCATAGAGCCAAGATCAAACATACAACTGTATAATGTGGTACCGAGGAACCAAAAGATTCATCAGGTGATTAAAAGACTACCTACATTTTTTGTTGTTCATAGTTATGGTAGATACATATATTCAGAAAAATTTGAAAAAAACGAGAGGGTATACGAAGAAGGTGATTTGTAAGAAACAGGTACATAAAGAGAGACTAAGGTATAAATTTTATAGATAGAGGAAAAAGTAAATAAAGGGGGGTTGCAAAAATGGAATAGAGTAGATGTGAGTAGAAGCATAGCCAAATAAAAGGAAGCAGTAGAGAGGGAATTTTTTTTTATGGGGGTACTATAGGTTATCCAACAATACAAGCATGTGATCAAAATTTCTTATTAAAGCCAGGTTCAACCATACATCACAAAGGGTGTTTAATTGGTGAATAAGAAGTTGAACAACCATCCTTCCCTCTCACTTCCACTTTTTCAGCTCGCTTTGACCATAATAATGACCACCAATTAATTTGAAGCATTATTCATCGGTCAACCAATGATACCCCAATCTCTCCTAGAAAGTAAAACTAGTAATATCAAGACACAGTTACGATTAAATACTAGTAATAATATTCAGCAAATTTCAATGCAGACAGGTTGTATAAACACAGATATTTGTCAAATGCAAGCAACTACACACAAGCTTCCCTTCCTTCTCCTCCTTCAGTCTTTTTTACCATCCTATTTGATTCCCACATGTATTCTTTCTCTTCACAGAATTTCAACAATATGATTATAAGTAAAGTTGCTTCATGGATGTTTCCTACCAGTATTTGACTAGAAAAGAGCTGGATTCCTAAAATTGTAATTTGATGGCCAATTTTTTAACAGAACTCTTTAATATATATTTGATTGATGTTCAGTTCGCAAACTAGTGAAAACTTTTTAATGTCTTTCAGGATATACTTGAGCAATGACTTTTTTTCATCACAGCTTATTAATTTCAGAAAAAAATAGAACAATAGTAATGATACTTGTAACACTTATAAAACTTGGATCACAAAAGTCAAACTTTGTGAGGATCAAAAACTATACCCTGCCCCAGTAATTTTCTTTGTAGCAAGAAACCCAACTAAAACTGCAATGATCCCTGTGTCCTATAATAGACCTCACATAAGGATTGGGCATAAAGATTAAGAATAGCTGTTGAGTGTTGTGTAAAGGTTGAATGTGGATAAAGAGAGGTAGTGTTAAGAATAAGAAAGAAATACGATTGATGGGATGGTGAGAAAGAGGAAATACTAAAGTTCAAAATAATCAACTTCTTACAAAAGAAAATGTGAAGTTTATTTTAGGACAACCCAAAATAATAACAAAGTTTATAATGGAACTTAAGGAGTTTAATCAAGCAACTGCTTTGGATCAGAATCAAAGAGTAGAAGAGTATGGAAATAATTTATTTTTTTTGTGCCAGTAAACAAAGTCACAAATCACAACAAAGCGGCCATTCTAATTTCAAAAGGATATTACAGTCAACAAAGGTGTAAAATAAAGAAGCTAATAAAGAGTTCAATTGCTGTCAGCAAAGTACTTAGATCATATCCCTCAAAAAAAAAAATACTTAAATCATATACTAGAGCAATTGAAAAATTATAAAGGCCTTTATACACAGGGAATGTGCCTAAGCCTTTGACTCTAAATAACTTGCTCACCATAACCTCCCCCCCTCCCCCACCCTCTTTTTTTTTCTATCCATGAACTATGATTTCGTACCCATTCAATTTACCATACTGTGTAACAGACAACACTAAATTGTTAGTTTATCATCAAATCATCAGCTAAGATTTTCAAGGAACTTCAGTTTAGACAGTTCAGAATACATTGATTCAAATAAACAAATGCTTGGCTTTACAAGCATGGTATGGGTTCCCAATATTCAACTCAGCCTTGTCAACAGAACACACAAGCATAAGGTAGAATCAACTACATCACATAAATTATCTGTAAAAATTGAGAATTTTGAAGCAAAGGGCATGCAAATAAACCTCTCTCCCAATAATGGCAATGGCTGGTACTGGAAATAGCCAAGGAATATCTCCAAATAAGGCAATTTCAGGTGGTTTGCTACATAATAAGACCAACGTTGCAGCGACCATAAGCTGCATCAACCAAGAAGATGAATCAATAAATTACTAAGAAAATACTTCAACTATCAACAACATTTACAAAGGTTTTTCCTATAGGCAGTACCTTATCAGCCACAGGATCCAGAAAAGCACCAAATGCCGTACCTAGACGCATCTGAAAGAAATTGCCCAAGTATAACAATAAGTGAGGGAAGTAAACAAATTCATCTTAGCACATAACTTTATTTCATAAATACCTTTCTGGCAAGGTAGCCATCAAGCCAATCTGTGATTGCTGCAGCAACAAATAAACTGGTCGTGGCAGCTGCTCCCCACCAACTATTCACGTAAAATGCTGGTAACAGAAGCCTAAACGTTAGCAATTATCGGTGTGCAGCATCATCACCATAAAAATAAAAAATAAAACATTTTAATTACTGCTTTAGCATTTGAGTTGTGATTAAAACAAACTGCACAGCATCAGTGCAAAACAACAATCTAGGAATAGCTCTGATACTAATGAGAAAAAAAACAAAAGCAACTCTTTATTCTACAAACAGAAGATGTAAATTAACCCCAAGAGTCTAATCATTCTACAACTGTTGACGAGCAACAAAATAAGCATCCAAGTCCCAAGGAAGGACGGGGGGAGTCCAAGATATGAGTACCTATCTAGCCATTAAGATCAATTCAGATTTTTTTTTTATTTTTTTTTTTTTGTATGTAATTCCTAGTTCCTTACAAGAAAAAAAAAGCACGGCACTTTCCTAAAGAGTAAAAAATTCCACCATGAAAAATCAACAAAATATCTTAGCAATAACAAGAGATAAATCACCAACACAAGACAAAGGCTTAAGGTTTACTCTGCCCCCCAAAAAACCAGTATTTAGTTCAACTTTAACATAAACAACCTAAAATCCCAACAAAAATACACAACTTTTTTTGCATTTCTAGCTCACAAAACTAGCAAAATTCATAATGAAAATAAACCAATCAACAAACATAAAAAAAAAAAACACCCAAATTAAGCATCATAATCCAAAATCAACCATATCACAAAAACCCAGCAAAGTTCCACATTACAAGATTAAATTACAACAATTCAATGAAAACCCACAAAACCCCAATTCTAATCAGATCAATCCCAATCCCTAAAACCCAACAAACAAAACTAATTCCACAACAAATCAAAAACCCCATCAGATTCATAACCAAACAAAAACCAAAAATCAAAAATAAAACATCATACTTCCAATAAAAACAGGAATGGCAGCAACACGAGCAAGGGTTAAAACAGTAGGCAATGTAAGCAATTTGGTAGAAGAACAATCATCCCCCTTTTCCTCCTGATCTTTCTTCGTAGACAAAACGACACCGTTTCGATTCAAATCATCATCGTTTCGCTTATCCTTGAAACCCATTTCAGACCCAAACGAACCAAACCCTAGTAAATCTATCACCCCCCTTTTCTTCTTCTTCACTACTCTTAGTTTCTCTCTCCTCTGAAATTGGAGAAGAAGAGGAAGATGAAGAAGAAAGCATAAATACCCTTTTCCTATTAATGTTGTTAGGGATGTTGTATGTTATCATTTGCTTTATTTTTGTAGTGGTTGTAGTTAACCCCTTAACGTGCGCACACGCAACTCCATGACACGCGCCCCTCTTTTTTGCTAACGTGCTCCTCTTTGAGGAATAAACAATGGTGCTTGGGATTAATTGCTTCGCCATTGATGCCGGAGGAGAGAGAATTAATGGTGGGTTTGCGCCGCCGGCGGTGGCTATTGTGCGCCGGAGAAGTAGTTGTAAAGGTGGCATTTTTATTTTTATTTTTTTTTTTTTTGGGAAATTTAATAAATAAATGAAAATAATGAAATTGGAAAAAGTTGTGAGATTTATATAGAGATATTTTTATGGAAATTAGGTGGGTTTTTAGGGAGAACTTTGATTAAGTTGGATTGCTAAATTTGGAAAAGGGAAATTTTTTATGAGTTGAATTGAATGATTTTGTGATTTTGTGAAAATTTGAACAATGATGATGATAGAGGTACCGGAAATAACTTTGTTAACCCACTTGACTTGGTTGCTAGTTGATGTGGCATGTTAGTTTTAAATGTATGATAAAAATTAGCAACTGTGAAAGTGTGATTTACTTAATTAATTACTAATATTAGCAAAAAAAATTGGTACAAGTACATGCAACTTGCCTATGTTTTATTTGGGACTCAATTGGATTATTTATTATGCTCCCCTCAAATGAGGCCCCTTCTTCTTACCCCCCCCCCCCCCCCCCCCCCCCAAAAAAAAAAAAAAAAAAAAAAAGAGTGTAATTCAAATACTTAAAAGTGGACATAGTTCAAAACTTCAAATTGATACAAGGGTTGATCAAGCCTAACAAGAAAATAGTCCAATACAAAACAAGCTCATGCAAAGTTTGATATGCCGAAAACGTATGTCGGCAAGATATGAGTCATGCATGGACATCATTTTTAATATTTAGCACAAACTCATAGGATGTTCCGCATGTGAACCCTCTTATTAAAAATTAGTGAGGGGATGTGCTAGTATAATGACGTGCATGGCACATGATCCGAGTCTTGCATAAGCACCATTTATTAAAGATCGACACGGCTTGGCACTGTACAACTATTACTAGGCTCGTTCTAAGCACCACTATTACTAGGCTGATTCTAAGCACACCCAATTTGAGCTCAAACTATGCTAGCATAGCTCGTGGGCCTATACGTACCCACCTTTATTAGTCCTACCTATCGTATAATTTGTACTTCGTATAAGTTATAAGAAACATTGTATTACTATTAGCACAATTCTTGAAGCTAAGATTGAATTGCATTGATTGAAGCATATTTTGCATGATTACTGATTGCATTTTGAGTGTAGATGACATGGCATATTGAAAGGAGAGTACTGGGGGTTGGTTTACCCTCAATAATCCTAAATTTCTTCAAGTAAAATAGGCAAAAAGGAGTTAATCAAGCTGGTTGTCATGAATGTCATCTACCCAAAGTTTCAAAATGATACCAAAAATTTTAGTTTGGATATTACTTATCTGATATATTTCTGGTAAAGATATTGCAATCACTGGGAAATACTTCATACAGTTTACCAAGAAATTCTATTACTTGTATTACATTAGTAAAAGCTCTAATACATCACAGTTTGAAAAGTAAAAGTACTAAAGCTTTCACTGAGAATATACAAGAAGTATCTGAAAATATAAGGGCATTCCTCATGCTAACAAGCATGGCTTATTAAGCTGACAACTACCCCAGTTATTCGAGTTTAGAGGATTGATTCATTCCACATGTAATCCATTATCACCTTCTATTAAAAAAAAAAAATAACAAGCTTTCCGTAGCTTAGCTTCATCCTCTCGTCAAAGCTTGGTCTGCAAAGAAAATTGGAGTACCATATAAAGTTGTTCGAAAATTATGTGCTACAGAGTATAAAACATAATGTATGAAAAATACATGCATACAAATATATACGAGTTGATAGAAAGTGTTATCATTAGTCATTACCAAGAAACGTTTCTTGTAACTTTCAACAAGCAACTTTGGATCAGTTTGTGTTTGCTTATAGCCCTCTATTTTATCCATCTCCTGCGACATTATCACACAGAATGGTTAAGCTTGAACAGCTTTTAAGATACTTTTATTTGGAATAAAAATTTAAAGACTACTTTATTAAGTTATTCAACCCTTTGCATTGTATAAGCAGAGATTTTCTTGAAAAATCCACAATGTATGAATCATCTAAGCACCACAATCGTTCCAAGCTACTGGTCCACATGTTTTGATTAATACAAGAAATGAACTGAAATTTGGTCTTAGACTTTGGTCTGTTTCATGAGCACATAGCCACAAAACCACTGGTATTGTTAGCTTATAGCAAAGGGTTGCTTAAGAACTCACAGGAAGCAGTACAAATAGGCTAGATGTGTCTTGAATCTTGGAATTTTTCTGTTCTTAAACGTCACAAGATGATGTAATAGACTAACCTAAGGAGGGGCAATATTGGTAGTCTAGTCCAGTACTATTAGGTTAGTCGTAAGCTTTAGTATAAATAGAGAGGGGGGGGGGGGGGGAGCAGTAGGCAGAAACCTAGAGAGAGTAATGGCGTCAAGCCATTATTAGGGAGTGCTATTAACCCTATAATTTTGTAACCCCTCCACTATTATCAATCAACATTAAAGCTTCCATCTTTATTAATTCACTAATAAAAATCAGAAATTACAAGTCCGACAACAAGCCTATTACAACTTGCATTGCTGTTATATTGGTTTTGTTGTGTTACTGATTTGAGTCTATTACAGATGACTGAAGCCTAACAGATGCAAAAATGCAACAGTAATGTAGATGTATTATTTAGCTAAATAACTACCTACCACACACTCTATGCCTTGATTTAATAGATTAATGTAACAGTTTAACAGGTGCAGGAGTTTCTAGAAACACATAAAGGCTAGTTTATACTTCATAATAACAATTGATGGAGTACACACAAAGTATAAATAAGAGAGATTAGATAAGGGTATCTTATTGGCCAAATAGTGAAGAAAATAGCTTAGATAGCCTTCCCAACAGAAAAATGAAATAAATTCATCCAAATATTTTGAACGGAAAATGGAGGTCCTGCAAATAGTCTAATCACCTTACTACCCAGATTTTTTTTATATAATCAGTTTGCGTCCCTTCACAAATCAGGTTACTCTTTTTTTTTTTTTTTTTTGATTGACGGGGGGTTGCTACCTGCCTGCCAAAAAAAATCTGTGAATTCATATGCATTGTACAGGAAACCACTCAATTGACTGACAAAGCGTCACGTTACAATAACTCAGTGGCAAACTTACTGGAGCCAAGTACTCCTTTTGCCTCAAAATGCAATAAAGGCAATACAGGCAGCTTGCACGACCTTTCTTTGGACTGGGAGCTCTAGGGCGTCTAAAAGGACTCTGTTTCCAGGAAAAGGTTGGGTATGAGTAGCAGCAAGGGTTGGAACATTATACGTAGTATATATATTAGACACTGGGACAAAACAGCACTAAGTTTTTATGGAGCATTTCATAGAAGAAAAGAAAAGGTATGGTTGAAATGGATTCATGAGTACTATGTGAAGGACAGGGACCTTGTTAGTTGTTACTATGATTGTGCCTAGACAGGCTTCATTCATGGTAAGGAAAATTCTGAGTGCTAAGGCCTACAACTGTTCTCAATAAGCATATCCTAAAAAGAGATGAATATATCATGATGATTAGTTCCTTGAGAGCAAAATGATTTGCAACAATCCTGCATTCCTAAACCTCCCAAATGTAACTTCATTACCTGGCCAGCCATTTTAGGCAAACTTTCTACTTGTGATAATATGCTTATTTGGAATGCAAAGATTAAAAGTAGTCTGAGTGACAAGGAAGATGAAAGAACTGCTCAGGGGTGAATTGGAGTTATATCCTCAACTGACTTAGTATTTAAAGAAACCCTAGTGACTGGCATTGTGAGATTTAGGTGACCATAGTGTGCACAGAATAACAGTATCCGAGCATACTAATATGGAAAGAAAGGAATACTACGAAGCTCCAGGAAATGCAGCAAGATACTACTCTAAGTAACTAGTAACTACTGTGAATGTGAGATAAATTTAATGATTGTTTGCACAGATACAAGTGACGAAGTTAGCAAGGTTAGTGCCTAAGTGTTCAGTTGGTTGTGAGCTTCTTGCCAAGTTGCCAGTTTAACCTCTGGCTGCTTGTAGACCAGGCCAAAAATACCCAACCCAATGCGACTCATACCCAAACAAGACACTACTCTAAGTAACTAGTAACTACTGTGAATGTGAGATAAATTTAATGATTGTTTGCACAGATACAAGTGAAGAAGTTAGCAAGGTTAGTGCCTAAGTGTTCAGTTGGTTGTGAGCTTCTTGCCAAGTTGCCAGTTTAACCTCTGGCTGCTTGTAGACCAGGCCAAAAATACCCAACCCAATGCGACTCATACCCAAACAAGACACTACCCGTACCCTAACCTAGATGACCCGAACTAGATCCAACCCAAATCCGGACCAAAACTCACTTTACCTGAATATGACCTGCACCCAAATGGACCCAACCCATACCTAGCTTGAAACTTACCTCGCCCAAATCTGGCATGACTCTAAAAGCTATTTCAAACTTCTTGTCCAGGACTACAATGTACAGGATGACCAATGAAATACCACCATAGAATGATAGGAAAACATTGCAACAGAAAAGTATTAACCTCTTACCTCGAAATGACAGAGAATAACATTTTATCCCCATCAGAATTTTCACAAGTCAAACTAGGCAGTTAAAATTTTAAATAAATGGAGTATAAGAAGCTTTTCTTTTGCGTTCTCTTTTTTCTAAACTTAATTATACTACTGTCTTTGATCAATAATTTATTATACCTGAATCCACATAGCAATCTTAGGTCTCGCAGCTGTAATATCATAGCTCCTCACATCTTTCAAAAAGGGGATGTATCTTTCAAAGAATGGGACATAAGCAATATCAACCTGTGGTGGAAGTCATGAGAAGAGTCAATACAAATGAAGGATTCTGACCCTGTAAACTATCCAAAGGTACAAAATTTATATCTGGTTACAGTTCATTCCATAGTGAATAGCAAGACTGCAAGAGTATGCTTCTTCAGATGTTAATTTAGCAACCTTCATATTTGCTATAAGTGATTGAGTGTGAGGAAGAGCATTCATCAAATATTTGCGTTAAATTATAAGTGTAAACTTGAAGCATAAATCCATACCAGACTGAACTGACCCAGAAAAAAAGGGCCATCATTGAACTTGGAAAGCGCATCTTCAATGTAATCAAAGGCAGCACCTGATGTCGATGACAAAGGAAATTGTGAAAGCCATAACAATGATTAAAAAACATGTGGTTCAGATTTCAATATACCAGTCTCTGCATTCACTCCATCCTCCTTGAAAGAAGAAGTTATAGCTTTATGGAATGAGTCAATATAAGAAAATAGTACGCCAGCAAAGTCCTGCTTCACAGGATCCTGCAAGATAAAATTAATTATAATAGAGAGAGATATTAACCTAAATACCTAATTGCAAATAAACGCAAGGATTTATCTTCCAAAGCTTACACTGGGGAATAAGGAAGGCCCTTCAAAGTGACTGTCAATAAACTTCATCAAATCAAGGCTCTCACCTCTAACTTCATTTTTGTACTCTAATGATGGAACCTGACATTATTTTAAATGGCAACAGTGGTAGTAAGAAGAAATAGCTTCATCAAGAAACCATTTTAATACTACATTTTTGTTATAATCAAAACTTGTCCCATTGGATATATTTTAAAGAAGAGAAACTGACAAATTCACTATTATAACTTGGACACCAGTCAGAAGAAAGAGTTGGGTTTGCTTTTACTTATGACATGAAATTTGCCGGCTTTTGATAAAGCATTTTGATAAATGTTGGAAGAATCATACGTATAACAGAGCAACTACTTCAACATTCAGTCACAGTGCCCATAACCATGATTTATGATCAAAGATCCCAGACTCCCAGTATCTTTGTTCCCTTGATGATTTCAAAACAAACTTGTCATTTCATATCTTAAAAAATTTTATAATCCACTATAGAGGCCAATTTGTACTGAAATGGAACAATATATTTGAAGGAAGAATTTTGACAAAAGTAGGATAACAGTCTTGACATTGTCATGTTGGTGATGTCACATATTAGACTGTTGCTTGAAAAAATAGGAGAATAACTTCATAGATGTAACAAATACAAGTCAAGGGAATTTCTATCCCAAAATATGATCACAAAGACTACATTAAAAAAGATGAGCTATCAATCTCAAACATACTACCGCCTGTGCAATGTGAAGCAGAAACCCAAGATACTAACCACTAGAAATAGATTCAATCTTTCTCTCTTTATTAGTCTCTATCCATGAAGTGATCAATCTTTAAAGACTCAATTGAACAATTGAGCTTTAACTTTGGATTTAATCTTAGTAGCTCTAGTAGCACAGAGCCACTGTCTAGGTATTTCGAGGTCATCACCTGTCACTGTAGGTATATGCCAACTACCACTTTCAGATTCTTGAGTTACAATTGAATATGGTGGAGGCATGTGGAGGACAAGACCACTTGTTGAGACTGTCATCCTAATCTGATGCTTTTCCTTCCATCGAGGGAAAATGCTACAAGTATTTCCTAGCAGCTGGAACAAGTGGTCCCTCATCTCATCATTTGTAAGCAACAAACACTTGCATCTAACAGCAGCGTATAACCAATACCAGTCATCATTTGAACCTAGCGGGGTGGCATAAAGGGCACCAGCCTTCCTCCAGCTCCCCAACATTCTCTTTATATTAGTAGTTTCAGCTGGTCCAGAATAAACACGATTTTGATGAAGAATGACAAGAGGCAATTTCTTTGTAGGGCTAATTTGTTGTAGCCTATTTACAACATTAGCAAGCTGCCTAAAGTCAAAAGATTCTGAGTCGCAAAGGCCAACATTAGCACCATCCACAACTGCATCAAAAGGTCCATTACTCCGAAGCCACTGCTGGAACTTCAAAAAGTCAGCCAGTTTTTCTTTTTTGCATGCCAAAGAACTCAACGAACAAGCAAAATTCTCAGTCTCTTTAGGGTCAATGTCAATGCACACAAGTTTCTCACCACAGGAACTACACACACCCTTCTTATCCATCACGGTCTTTACAACCCCCCATTTACCGCTACCAAGCCACCCTTGCCCATGCCACCCTCCTCCACCCATCATTATACCTTCCTTCACCTTGCCCACGTCCCAATTCTCCATCCCAACACCACTAGCTGTCTCAGATTTGAACCAACATTCCACTATCTTAGCAGTCTCTTCAGAAACCTGCCTCACACTAGTTCGCAATCGATGCAACATCTCATAAACCTTATCTCCCCTCCTAGCATCCACACTCAACTTCAAAAGAGCAGCAAGCTCAGGCTCCTCAGCCACTACCCCACACTCTATCATGTGTGCATCCACCTTGTACGCCCCATCAGCATCCCCCTTCTCTAAAAACCCAAACAATGCTGGTGCGTACGATCTAAGCTTCGGAACATTACCACTATCCTTCATCCGCTTAACTAAATCAAAAGCCATTTCCGGGTCTTTCTTACAAGCTGCTAATCTAGCCAAACTAGTAAATGTAGCCTCATTCGGAACAACTCTATCAATACCCATTTGTCTAAATATCTCAAATCCCCTTTCTAAACTATCAATACCACAATCACTAATACCATTCAAAGCATGATTAGAACACAAATAAAAAAGTACATTATAATGATGAAGAGATAGTTCTGTACCATCAACTCTAGCAGCATCGTAAAGGCGCAGAGCTTCATCAAGCTTATTAAACTTTGAACACATATCAAGTTTACACTTCAGTATGTATTCAGGCGTCACACTTCGGGCTTTTTTCCTTTCTTTCAATGACATCCTTTTACCCGGAACATCCGAAGAAGAAACAGGTTTGGTTGAAGAAGCCGCAGCAGTAGAAACTGCAAAGGTGGAAGAAAAGGGATAACTGAAAAGGGGTTTTTTGCTAATGAAAGAAAGAGAAGAAGAAGCAGGAATATGGGTATAACCGCCATTGTTGCAGGTTCCATGAAGGAGAGAGAAAATTGGGCGGCATTGAGCAAAGTTGAGTCGAGGCAAGCTCATCAAAACGGGTAGCCTGGGCATGATAATGAGGCGAATATGCATCAAATCAACTTCAAAATGAGGATTAATTTACTGGGTGTTCAAGGTTTTAATCAATTGAGCATTAATTTTTCTGGGGTTTTAAGGAGATTTAATCAAATGAGGATGATAAAACCCTAATTTTCAAATTGCAAAGTTGCCGGAATTAATGGTATAAAAACATCCCTTTGAAAATTGGAGGTAAGAAAAGCTGAAATTGGTGGTGGGATGGAGTTGCGACAAAGATAAGGCGGCGGATGGCGGTGGTCCGACGCCCTAGTGCGGCGAGGTTGTCAGGTTGCAGCACTAAGAAAGCTAAGGGAAAGAGATAAGGAGTAGGGATTTGGGGGATTGGTTTAGCCGATTTTTCACACTCCAGTTGGCACTTGCTGGTTTTTTTTGGCTTGTAGGGGGGCATTTGGAACTCCGGATTATCGTCATGGGTAAAAATTTTGGTGTTTAGAGAGCCACAAGGGCGGGGATGAGAATCGATCCCAGAATCTCCTGGAATCGGGAAGGAAGCTCTAATCACTTGAACCACAAGGGCGGGGATGAGAAATATTAGTCATACAATGCATGTGAATATGTCAAGTATAATTTTCTGTTTTTTTTCAATTTTTTATTTCACATGTTAGTTTTTTTTAGACGGTATTGTAGTTTTTATTAAAGGATGATATTATGTTAATATTTTTTTAGATGGTAGTTTTTTATTAAGGCTGGTTGGTAAAAATGAAAGGGGTATTTTGGAAAAGTAAAATTTATCACCCTAAACCCCTTTTCACTTTATATATAGGATTAATAGGTGTGTTACAAAAATACGGAGTAATAATTACAAGTACTCTGCATATTGTTAGGTTAATAATAAATTGAACTTTACTACTACGTAATAAGTAATAACAGTGTATGGCACGATCCCTAGACTAGTTTTGCAAATTTAGGAGACTAACCCTATTTGACAAAAGACTAGCCCTTCAAAGCAAATACTAGTACTCCGTAGAAATGAAGAAGATTACCTTATTTGATGGGTAGACTTTTTCTTTGTACCACGAAGGCCTGTTTTTGAGATCAATGGCCACCAATTCTATTTTATCTTGTAGTCCCTTCTCCCAAAAAAAAAAAAAAAAAAAATAAAAATAAAAATCATGCCAAAAAATGGAAATGCTTTTTTTTTTTTTAAAATAGAAAACTACTTTTCCTAAAAAAAAAAATTACTCCATATGGGTTAAAGACTTAAAGTTAGAAAATCTACCTTACAATTACGAGTAATCCAAACCCGTTGAGCATATGGGCAAGTGTATGAAATATACAACCTTCAAAAAAATCAAAACTCACCACAATTAAATCAATAATCTTGTTCAAAAAAAAAAAAAAATCAATAATCCACCTTAAAAATGGAAATTTCACCCTTTTTTCGAAAAAATGGAAAATTAGGAGTAGAACCTTGTTGTGCCATCAAACAATGAAGGTGGGTCTGAAGTAGAATCAAGAGGTGGAGGCAAGATTACTTCCATTTTCCTAATTACAAATTTAGAGACAAAAATTCAATTAACCCAATAATATAAATCAATTAATATGCTAAATTACCTGGTGGAAGCCATTGATGAAGCAGTGATGGCAATTTTTCTTTGGATTTTCAAGTGAAGAGAGCGAAAATGATGGTGTTTTTGTTGTTGAATATGAAAATTTGGGAGTGTAATTGATTTAATGGGGTTTAATGGAAAGAAAGAGATGATTGGAAAATGTGAGGTTGATGCATAAACATTACGAGTACTCATTATTGCTGGAGTTGTAGAACCCATTTTCAGTTCGTTGTTGCTATAGTTCTGCACTTTGAAATTAAAGCACTTTAGTTTTAGCCGGAGTGTGTACACGATAAACTTGAATCAATTAAGCACACATGTTTTTTAGGGGGGTAGGGGGGGAGAGTAAGGGATAGCTCAACTGGTTAGAGCTTTTGTCATTTCGGCAAATTTTGGGATCAATTCTCACCCCGTCTTTGTGCCTCTCTAAAGACCAAAAAATTGTTTTCTAGGGAGGGTGTTGTACTCCGGACTGTTTTTTTTTTTTCATGTTATGTAATTGTGTATACTATCTCTATTTCTGAATACTTGTACTTTGTATTAGTAAGAGGGATAACAATTTATTTATAAAAAAAATAAATTTTAATGTGTAATTTGTTGTTGAATCCGTTTCATTGTATATCTCAAACAATTTTTTTATTTACGATTGTTTTATATACATAATTGCATACTTGTATATTTTATGGACAAATTTGTACATCGCACATATAGATGTCAAAATGTTACTCCCTCCGTTTTTAAATAAGAAAAATTGAAAAGAATAATCCCACCTTTCGCCCATCTGTTCAAAATAATCCCACCTTTTCGAATTCTAGAAATAATCCCACCTTGTACCCCCATCTTCCCAAAATGAGCCTTTTACTTGTTAGTGAAATTGGTAACCGGTTTTGAAGGTATGTTGCCGCGTGTTGTCTTCTAATTGGTTATTTTTTATTTATTTTTTATTTTTAAAAATTAAAGGAATAAAAAAATCGTCTTCTTCCTTGCTCTACTGTCCTGCCGGAGCCACCCCTCCCTCGTCAGATCAGCTGCCCGCCGGAATAGCCAAAAGCCGGCCAAATCACCACCTAATTCATTTTTTCTCACATATTGCAGCCGCCCTCCTTGATTTCCTCCCACCTAATTCACCACCACCACTACATCCAGCCACCCACACACCGGAAAAAAAATAAAAAAAGAAACCCAAACATTAACTTCCCTTCCCCGTCACTCACTCACTCCCCACTTGAACAATTTACCCAAATCGACAACAACAAAAGCTTGGTTACCAGACTGCCCATTGCCGCAAACCAACACCTCCAGCAGCACCGCTTCCGCCGCTTATAACATCAAAAGCCGGTCAACAACTGCCGCATTATACTTTTGGTAAGCCAATTTAGCCCAATTTCAGATTAATTGAAGCCCCAATTCAACCCAATTTCAAATTAATTGAAGCCCCAATTCAACCCAATTTCAAATTAATTGAAGCCCCAATTCAACCCACTTTCAGATTAATTGAAGCCCCAATTCTACCATTGAAGGAGTGACGAAGGTAGGAGGTTTGATGAGCTTCAAAGGAGGAGGAGAAAGAGAAAGATGATTTTGAGTGGTGGTTAAGCTCGTAGGATTGGGGGTCGAGCTCGCAATTGATGTGCATTGCTAAGAGAAGGCAGGGGTAGGGGAGTTGGAGTTCTATGTTGAGGTTGAGTATGGGGGCTGCAAAAGGTGGGGATTAGCTGTGGCTTGTGAGTTGTGGTTGTTGTTATGGACGGTGGAGCAAGGGTAGTGTTTGCGTTGGAGTTGGTGTGTGGTGGTGGTGTGGAGGTGGTTGACAGGGATGGAGGGGTGAGGTGAGAGAAGATAGATTAAAGGGAAAAATAATAAAAAAAAATTAAAGAAAAAAAAATCTAACCTGTTTTACAGGTTAAAGGTAAAAAGGATCATTTTGAGAATATGGGGAACAAAGGTGGGATTATTTCTGGAATTCGGAAATGTGGGATTATTTTGAGCAAATGGGCGAAAGGTGGGATTATTCTTTTCAATTTTTCCTTTTAAATACTTGCTCCATTTCTCCATGCGCGGAGTTTTAGGAGAAATTGGATAAAGTAATAAAATATGGAGGTAGTGGGGTAGTTGAGAAAATAAAAAATTGTAAAAAGCAAAAGTAGTGGAAGAATAGGAGGAGGGAGAGAATTATGTTGGGTCCACTAAGTGTGAGAAATGAATTAAATATTGTAAAAGCTTTCCAAAAGAGGAAATGGAGAAAGTATTTAAAAACGGCCGGAAAGGAAAGTGGAGCAAGTATTTAAAAGCGGAGGGAGTACAAGGATTAGGAACAAATTAAAGAGAGTACTTCCTCTGTTTTTTTTAATTGCAATAGTTTGACCTTTCGGAAAGTCTTGTCGATTTCCAACTTTTGATCATTAATATCTTTAATTTTGTATTCTAATAAGTTATAAAATGATCATTCAACAACATATTGCATGACTAAATTTGTTCACACCATTATTAATGAGTCAATTTTCCTGGAAACTTTTCATCGTCTTTCCTCTTCTCCATTTTCTACTACCAAACACCGTGAACAAAATAAAACACTTCATCATCTAAACAATAAGATTTTAATAGCTCAGTTAAAAGAATATTAAAATCAATCTAGTAGTATACTTTACACAAAGTTTCATTGATTTGTAATTATGTACCTCGAAATTATTAACATGAGGAATTAGAGATTATAAATTTGGAGAATTAGGGTTTATAATCTATAGAATTAGTAATTTATGTATAAATTTGGAAAGTTGGGGTATTAAATTTGGAAATTAAGGTTCTTAAAGTAACTAGGGGATTTTAAGGTTTATAATTTTTGGGAATTGGAAAATTGAAATTTTTATCATCAATATGAGTATTTAATGTTTAATACATGGGTTATATACATAAATGATTGTGATTTATAAATTTGGGAATTATGGTTAGCTCATATAAAATTGATAATTACAATGTTTAATCATTCAAACTAGAGTGTGGCACGGGCAATGCCTCGAGATTCTAGTTTGTACTTGTTTAGTTCGCTAATCATGTTCGATTATTTTTTCTTAATGATTAGATTATCTATCATCTAAAAATTTCATGACTTGAAACAAAAATGTAAACACTGATTATGTTATTCAATTATTTGATAAAAAAAAAACAATAAATGAATAGCTAAGATGGTAAGACTTGTAACTTATTACCGGTTGGTCTCGAATGTTATGGAGGTGACATGACATCTCTTTAGTGTTTAAAGGTTACACGTGGTACATATTATGTTTTAGCAACTCTAATATATAAGTTAGGGGTTATTGGGGTTACTCGGTCAGTCGTACAGGGTTACTCGACGAGTGTTATAAGATTTACAAGGGGGCACATGATGTGGTCAACCACATACATATACGCGTTGAAAAAAGTAAGGGGTCATTTGTTTCATCAAATGGAAATGGAATGACTTAAACAAAGGGAATGGAAATGATTAGAATGTAATTCCCTTTGATTTACAATGTTGTTTGTTTTAAACAACAAAAGAAAAACCACTACAAAACCACCATACAACCACCACAAAACTACCAAATCATTTCTCTTTTCCCTTTTTCTCCGACAACCGTGAAGATCTCAACCATCCAGCCACCACACCGCAACCCATTGCCGCCCCTATCTTCTCTCCATTCAAATCCTTCAACACATTCGACGCCGAAGCCGTCGACGAGTTCGACGCACTCTCATTGGAGTAATTTGTCATTCCAAGAAGGGTTTTCGCCGCCAATATGATCGATGCGAGATTGGAGTTTGCGGTGTGGTGGCTTTAGGGGTTTTAGGGTTTTTCGGGGAGAAGAGTAGGGGCAGAGAGGGAATTCAATCGGGTGTCTGGGTAGTTCAGTTGTGGGGAATCTAGCGCCTAGGGTTTCGGGAGTGGTGGAAGGGCCGACTGGCCATTTTACATGGGTGGAGGAGGGTTTTTTAGGTTTTGTGTGGGCGGGGGTAGGATTTCGGGGGAGAGGAGAGGCGGCGAGAGGTGGTGGAGGGGCGGCGAACGGTGACGGTGGTTGGTTTCCTGATGGAGTAGGTAGGTAGGTAGGTGGGGGGATGGTGGTATAGTGGTGTGGTGGTGGCTAAGGAATGAGAATGGAAATACTTAAGTGGGGAACCAATTTAGAAGGATTTTGGGGAATGAAGAGGGTAAAGGGAATGAAAAGAAAGGCCTAACAAACAATAATAAGGGGAATGAAGGCAGTTGATTCCCATTCCCTTTGATGAATATAATACCCCCAACCAAACGACCCCTAAATATATTCTAATAATAAATAAATAAAACTTATATAATGTGAATAAAAATAATAAGGAAAAATAAACTCTATTAATCCCAACTTTGTCCAATTTACTGTAAATAATCTCAATTTTCTATTATTCTATAATAATCCCAACTTTCACTTGTATTTTCTTTCTTTATCCTAAACCGGTCAATAAAAGTCAACAACCTTTGATTCTAGGTTCCTTAACACGTGTCAACACGTGATTGGTAAGAAAAAATTAAAACAGAAAAAAAATTCAAAAATCCAAAACATTGGCGTTGGTGGCCCGTCTCCCAAGCCCGCCAATGAACCACCTCCTCCCAGACCCTTGCCACCAATTTTTTGCCACCTAATCACCCCTGACACCGAAAATCGGCCCCCAACCCAACGCCACCTTTGATTACCACCATCGCTATTCAGAATGTTGCCAAGATGTCATTCCCTTCCCCAACTCAACCCCCTAAATGGACCCCTCCTTTCCTAGCTACACCGCCGAATCGACGCCCCCTCCCTTCCCACATCACCGAAACTGGCCCCACTTCCCTTCCCCAAACCCAGAAACCGACCCTATCCCTTCACCCACATTTAAAATCGGTCCTAAGCTCCCATTGACAAATGTTTCGGAGTTAGGTTGGGGTGGGGGTTGGTAAACAAGGTATGGTGGGGGGAGCAGTTTGAAATTGGTGATCGGCGTCAGAAATCGATAATCGAGGTCGAAAATAGGCTTGGCTAGGGAGTCCACGACCACTGGCGGTGACCATAGCTGGCTTGGGCTTTGATTTTTTTATTTTAAACTTCTCTTTATCATACAAAATTTATTAAAAAACAAATTTTGAACCAACAAACAAGTGACATGTGGCAATTATATTTTTAACAAAAAAATTAACCCTTTCTTCAAGTTATCGATGATTGAGATTGAAGAAGAAAAATGCAGGTAAAAGTTGGGATTATTACATATAATTGATAGTTGGGATTATTTACAATCAATTGAGCAAAGTTGATATTATTAAAGTGTACTTTTCCAAATAATAAGGAAAATTTCACACTTGTTACGGAAAAGTACCCTAAATCACATTTGCTACCGCTTTAATTTTTTATTTTATATTACTACCACCTAAATAACCGTTTTTTAAAAATCACTACCACTTAACGGAATCCGTTAGGATTTCCGTTAAGTTTATTAAAAAAATAAATAAAAATTAATTAAAAAATAAAAAATTAATTAAAAAAAAATGTAAACCACCCTCCCCCCTACCCTGCCACCCCTGCCCTCAATTACCACCACCCTACCCTCCCCCCTGCCGGCGCCGACGCGTACCCATCCCTTTCCCCCACCCCTACGCATCTAACGAACACCCCCATCCCTTTCCTTCACCCCTACGCAGCCAAAACCACCCCTTTCCCCCACCCCTACGCAGCCAAAACCACCCCTTTCCCCTTCCCCCCACCGAAATCCGCCCCCGCCAGCCCCGTTCCCCCCACCGAATCGACCCCCCTCCCCTTCCCCTACCGTTTTCGACCTTCACAAACCCTAAACCACTCGTCCACCACCCCAAAACCACCCAAATTGAATTTAGGGTTTCGTTCCGGCTCGATTCAGGTTGGGGTGGGGGAAATCGGTCGTTTTCCTCTCGATTCAGGTTGGGGAAAGGGGAAATCGGTCGTTTCCGACTCGATTCCAGTTGGAGTTATGTCGGGGATGGTGTTTAAGGGTTGGGGGTGGCTGTTTTGGGTGGTGTCGGGGCTGGTGTTTAAGGGTGGGGGTGGGGGCAACGAGGAAGGGATAAGGGAAGGTGGTGGGTCTGTCACCGACGCCAACAGGGGGTAGAGAGGTTGCTGACTTTTAAAAAAAAGTCATGGTGGTCGAAGGTGGCAAACGGGGAGGTAGTGA
Organism: Chenopodium album; assembly: GCF_948465745.1. Classification (NCBI taxonomy): domain Eukaryota; kingdom Viridiplantae; phylum Streptophyta; class Magnoliopsida; order Caryophyllales; family Amaranthaceae; genus Chenopodium; species Chenopodium album. The sequence continues at coordinate 13,607,415 of NC_137852.1, forward strand.
GGGTGTCCGAGGAGGGAGGGGTGGCAGTGAGGGTGGTTGATGTCACTAACGGAAATTGTAACGGAAAGCGTTAAGTGGTAGTGATTTTAAAAAAATGTTGATTTAGGTGGTAGTAATATAAAATAAAAAATTAAAGGGGTAGCAAATGTGAATTAGGGTTCTTTCCCTGGTAGCAAATGTGAAATTTTCCAAATAATAAAGAAATACTCCATCTGTTTTTAAATACTTGCTCCATTTCTATTTTTTACACTATTAATTTGTCCTACTTTAACTAATGTTTGTGATTTATACATAAGAAAAAAATATAGTCTTGTGGGTAGTTGTTGGAATCGTATTAATGAATAGATTATTAATTTTCAATTGTTAGAATTTATACTTATTGATAATTAAAGATATTATTGATCAAAGATTAGTATCGACATACGTGTCCAAGAATAATGGAGCAATTATTTAAAAACGGAGGAAGTATAATTTTATAAGGATCAAAATCTTAACGAGTTGATCGTAAGCTATTTGACTCGACTCAAAACTTTAACGAGTACGAATCGAGCACTTGTGAAGTCTAACACCGTTCAGCTCGTGATCAATTCGTTCGACTCTCTTTAGCCTCTCTTCCCCAACTTTGTCAAACTCCTTGTCATGATTTGACGAACACTAGGGTTTAAGCCAGATTTGTAACACCACCTTTAACCTCCTCTTTCTCTCTCTCTCTCTCTCTCTCTCTTCTCATTTTCACCATGAATCTTCGACTCAGACAATTGATTTCCAAGCAAACACTCAACAAACTCACTCGAATCACTTCATCTTCTTCCTCTTCATCCGCCATTTTTGTTGCTCACAACAATCACCCTCAAAATCAACTCAAAACCCCACCATTTCTACCCACCCAAATCAAGAATTTCCATTCTTCTCCTCAACTCAATCACCCTCTCTCTGCTGCTGTTGCTGACGACGAGGAAGACGAAGATGAGGCCGCCATGAACGAGTTCTTATCCCGATTTGTGCACAACATGCGTGGGAAGCTAAACGAGTCATACCCAGATTGCGATAAGCCCACCATTGATGCTATGTTGTTGGTAATTGTGGAGAAGTTGGTGAGTGAGATGGAAAAAGGGGGTAATTTAGAGGAGAAATTGGTTTCTGGGAATGGCGATTTCAGCGAGGATTTGTGGAAGACTGTTTGGGATGTGAGCAATAATGTGTATTTAGAAATGGAGAGAGAGAAGAAGAAGGAGAAGATGAAGAAGTTTTTGCAATCGGAGGAGGTTAAATCGATGGCTAGGTTTGCTAGTGAGGTGGGTGTTCGTGGGGATATGCTGCACGAGCTGAGGTTTAAGTGGGCGCGCGAGGCGATGGAGAAGGCCGAGTTCTACGAGGGGTTGGAGAAAGCCGGTGAGGCGGCGAAGGAGGGGGAATTGGGCAAGGCCGAGGCGGGTGCCGGTGCCGAAGTGGTGGAGGATAGTTTTGTGGGAAATGATGATAGTGGTTTGCCAAAGAGGCATGGGAAGATTAAGTATAAGCTCTATGGACTTGATTTGTCAGGTTCAATGTGGAAAGAAGTGGCTGATAAGGTTCATGAGGCAGGGGAGGTGATTTCTCCTCAAGAGGCTAAGTCAATCACTGGGAAATGTAAATTAGTTACAGAGAAGATTCTTGGGTTGGGGAAACAGGACGATTTCGATACCGTGGTTTCTCCATTGCTGGATGAATGGAAGGAGTTGTTGCAGCCCAATAGGGTTGATTGGATCTCATTGCTTCAGAGAATCAAGGAACGAGATGGCTCTATGTATATTAAGGTATGATTTAATTTCGAATTCTTTGATTTAGTTTTGATGATTGAAATGTTGTTTGATATACATTGCATAGTTGGTAGAAATAGAACCCCATTTATTTTGTTTAAGTGGTTGCTTAGTTGCCTAAATGTTTGATTATACTCTTTTTTGGCTTTGACTTATGAATGCATTTGGCTAAAGTTTGAGTATGGTTTAGATATAATGATGGCTGCTTTTTTTGGCCTTGTCAGATAGTTAGTTTTATGTATCATGTGATTTGCATTGTGTGTTTTTGTTTGCTTTGATGTGATTGCTTCGAGTTTGGATTAGTAAATCTGATAGTGTGTCTATAAATGCATTTGCTAGGTGATGGAACATGTCCTTGATGAGCCTTCCTTCCAAGCTAACATCAGAGACTACTCAAAACTTATTGATGTTTATGCTGAAGAGAATCGATCAGAGGATATTGAAAGGATTCTTAAGAAGATGAGTGAAAGTGGCATGGAGCCAGATATTGTAATCTTAACTGCTTTACTTTACATGTATAGCAAGGGGAACAATGTTGAGCAGGCAAATGCAGCTTATGAAGCATTGAAGAGTCAAGGATTCAAACCGGATATGGAGGTTTACAACTCAATGATAATGATGTATGTCAATGCTGGGAAGCCCAAGATGGGTGAAACACTCATGAGAGAAATGGAGCTTAGAGACATGAAACCCACAGAGGATATTTATATGGCCTTGCTGCGGGCATTTGCCAAAAACGGTGATAGTATTGGAGCTCAAAGAATTGTGAACACTATGCAGTTTGCAGGGTTCCAACAAACTGCAGAATCTTGCGCATTGCTTCTTGAGGCATGTGTCAAATCTGGTAATCCTAGCGAAGCAAGAAACTGTTTCAACGAGATGATGAATCTTGGATTCAAACCTGATGACAGGTGTACTTCATACATGATTTCTGCATATGAGAAGAAAAACGAACTAGGCAAGGCATTATATCTGTTACTAGAGCTGGAAAAGGGTGGATTTGAACCTGGAGTTTCTACTTACAGTGTTTTGGTAGATTGGTTGGGTAAGTTGCAGTTGATTGATGAGGCTGAGCAAATGTTGACAAAAATTGCTCAGCTGGGTGAGGCTCCTCCTTTCAAGATTCAAGTAAGCCTTTGTGACATGTATGCTAGAGCTAAGATGGAGAAGAAGGCACTTCAGGCTTTAGGGGTTCTGGAGGCCAAAAAGGACCTTTTGGAATACCAGGACTTTGAGAGAATTATACAGGCACTTCTAAAAGGTGACTTTGTGCAAGATGCGCAAAGGATGTATAAGCTGATGGAAGGCCAAGGATTTGACCCATCATATGATCTCCAAATGAGATTTATGGCAACTCAATCTTTCGGTGGAAAGAGTGATGGTAGCAAGAGACCAGGATTGAGATAATTGTGGCACTTTATGAAATTTCGTATTAAGTGCCATGTCCATTAATACTTCTGCAAGCAGTGCCTTAGTTACTCTTTTTAACCACATCCTGCTTGTGACATTTCTGTGGTTTTACAAACTTAGTAGAGTGCCTCAAATGCGGCTCCTATACGCAATTGTTGGTAGTAGGAACTCGCCTGTATCCGTGGGCAAGAAATTGTCTAATTGGTTTTAGTAAAATCTCATTTTGTTGAGCTATTTCATCAGCTTTTGTCTTGTTTTACAGCTATATGGCTAAGATAGGTACACGCATCCTTTTTGAGGTTATGGCTTATTAAATTAGAAATTTAATTCTTCCTCCAACTTTTGTTATATCTCAAGTGTTTTGCACTGTCTGGTATTCCATCATAAATAGATTTTTGATTTAAGTCAGTTGGTTTTTAATCAATAATAGCATAGTAAAAGATGGGTATTGTAACTGCAAAGCGCACCTTGTTGTATGAACGACTGGCGTTCTTTTTACCTCTCATTCGTGCTTTGTCACTAACTCAAATACTTCTTTTTAACTTGTAGAAGAATTGCTCTCTTCTCCCTACATTTGATTATGTGCTTAGAGGATGATTGTCCTGTAGCTGATTCATACTTGGTCTGAGTATTAATTTGCTGTGTGTGTGGCTAATTAGCTTAAGCTGATCGAGTTACTGATTAATTTGCTGGCGTGTGTGGACAATTGGCTTAAGCTGATCGTGTTACTGATAAATGGTGCCAATGCTTTCCTATCTCCTCTTAGTCAACTATTTGATGTATGTATAATTGTATATCTCACATATATTCACCAGATAACAGGAGCAAAATCAGTTGGTGGAAGTCATCTTTGGTACATGAATAGTGGCCCTTTGATTGGTTTGCTTTCACCTCTGCTTTTCTATTAAATTAAATTTAATACGAAGTATTGCCTTTTTTTTTTTCATATTATTTGCATATAAGAAAAATAGGGATGCATATGATGAGGTGAAAGATAGAGAATAATGACAACTTACAAAGGGAAAGAAAAAACAGTTATTGCATATCTTATCTTACTACTATAAATGTGAGAAGTTGTTTAATGTTGAATTTAAACAGTAAGACTATGGTATTGCTATTGCTCTTCTGGTATGCTTCTCCTTTTTTTTTTTTGGCCATATCAGTAGCCTTTTCTGCCTTCTCCTCCCTTCCTTTCATTTTGCTTTTCAGATTTTCCTGCTCTTCTATAGTTGTCATCTTCTTACTTGCTCGTATTCTCATCGTCTCACTCTCTCCCCTCCTTCATTCGTAGTGTTGAGCTGGAGGTGTATGGGGTGGTGAAATCGCTGGCTTGCTGCATTGGGTTTGATCGGCAGCAACAAAATTGATTAGTTATTCCTACAATATTGGTTATTCCTACGAACCCTCAATCTCAAGAGTACATCCACTTTGCTGATAACGTCAATTTTTGGTTTTTTTTTTTTTTACTTTGATTCCCCGAATTTCACTCCTAATTACTTTGATTTTTTTTTTTTTTTATTTATATTTTTTTTCATGAATTCTATTTAAATGATCTAATCAGACTTACTTGATCCTTGGTTTTGAATCCTTAGCAGTTAACTTAAAATTGCATAATTTATGCTTAAATCATGTCTTTTTAAAAATTTAATTAGATTCTGTCGTGTTATATTGTAAATTTTGTACTGGAATAAGTATTATTTATTTGCTTAGTCTTATATGTGATTCATTTTTAAAGGACTGTTGTAGTTCGTGTTCTGTTTGCTAGGATGATGTTGATTACTTTGCTTTATCTTCGACTTTTGAATCATTTTTTTGGAAAGTTGGAGTTTTTATACAATTTCTTATAATGATTTTGATATTATTACGTTCTGTTGAAGTGCTGATTGTTATTGTACTGTAAATTTGGTTATTTTTTGCAAATTTAGGAACTTTCTTGACTCTGGGATTAGTACAGGAAATAATAGGGTGATTATAAGCCAAATTTGTTCTATCAAGTGTATGTAAAATGCAGACAAGGTCTGTAAAACTATTACTGAATTACCCTGGCTTTGTATCATTCATAGTTCTTCGAAATTGTGTTTGATTGAATTCTTGTCGATTTTGTTAGGTATCAAGTTTCAGGAATTATGGCTCGAGCCTATGTCTGCAATCTAGATCTTAAGTCTCCAAACACAAGCTTGATGATGAATTTCAAGTTTTATGGTGTTCTTTGCAGGTTACGATTAGTTTTCAATCTTTCGTATGTTGTAGAATTTTTCCCCTTAATTTTGAATTGATTTGGATACATATCTTGTAACTGTATTTCCTTTGTTAGATTCATTTAAGTTTCGTCTATGTTTAATTGTTAATGCTTTGTTCTTTTGAAACTCTCCTGAGTATGATTGATGATCCTTTTCTCAGATTGCTATATTGCTATGTAATGTAACTTGGGTTGAATTTGTTGTTAGCCTTATATGAAAGCTGTTTATATGACACTATACCTAAATTATGGCTTTTAAAAGGTATGTGTGGGAATTATCATTGTTTTGGAATGGTGTGCTTTATAGGTTTACTTATTTTTAAGACCTTAACTGTGTGGGAGCTTTAGGTGATGTTCATTAAAATTGTGGCTGCTCTCGATCTTTCAAAATGCTCATAGAGTTGTACCATTTTACCTGAGGGTGATTATACTTCTGCAATGTCTTTGTACTAATTTTGTGGTTCAGGCAATATCTCTGTAACAGAAATATACATAGAAACTAATGAAAGCATGACAACCTATTCACTTGATTACAAGCTCAAGTACATGATTGTGATTTTGTGAAGGTCTGGCATTCTAGGTTAAAATTCATTTTCATAATAACTAGCTGTCTTGGTTTGATAGTATTGACCCAGAACTCTAATTGTCTTATAGGATAATCATGAATTTGATATTAGCTTTAGCCATATAAATTGAATTTGATGTCAAAGCTGCTCTTTGTACCATACCAGTTGCTCGTACTGTATGTGTTGGGGGTCAAGTCGTTCTTCCTCTTGTACACACAATTGAAAATTAAGAGGCAAAAAAAACCTCGTATCATTTTTCTTTAGTCTTGATTGATTTTATTGATACTGTACATCTGATATTGACAGTATAATTTGTATGTTTTCAACAGTTCATGGGGGTTGTTCGGCTTGAAAATCTTGGTCATATTCATGAAGACATGTTTATGCCAGCAGACATACATATGCTATGATGCGAGTAAGTATACTCTTAATTCTGTACTTAGTTGCATTGATGGATATGGATAATGCTTGAGAACAATCTCAATTTCTGCATTTGTTTGATTTCCCAGCTATGTAGTGGAGTAGATGAAAATGCTTTTGGGGCATGTGCAGAACTCTTATTCGCTCCAATAGATGCATCTTTCTCTGATGATGCTCCGCTCCTTCCATCTGGTTTCCGAATGATTCCGACCGACTCTTCCAAGGTGATTGTTTTCTTGAACTTGGGCTACTCATTTTTAATGATTTTTATTTTGTTTTAGCTTCCTTGTTCTATCCTCGAGACCTTGACTTAATATTGTTGATGATATGGCAGGATGTTTCAAGTCCAAAATGCATTCTTGACCTTACATCTGCCCTCGAGGTTGGCGCTGCAGGAAATAAATCACTTGCTTATAATAGAAGGTCTGTAAGTGGGAAATTGTGATGACTGTAGCTTTTCAGTTTGCTTTGGAGATTCAACTTCAGGAGAGTGTTGCTTCTATGGCATGAGCATGACGATATGTTAGGAGTAATATCCTCTGTTCATAGTGTAGCATTTGTGCTCTCCCCTTCTCGTTTTGGTTCTCTTAATGGTTCACCTTCATCTCCTGGAACTCTTGTAGCCTAGACATTTGTCAAAGCTACAGGATTTTTTCATTTTTTGTTAAAATCAAACTACCTGAATCTGATTACATAGCTTGTGAATTGTGATATGCAAATCTTCAACAAGTAACTGATTATAGTTCATCTACATTGACGGGTTCTATCTAGGAGTAGAGTTGCTTAAACTCGGTAAGAGAGAGGGGAATCCATTCTCAGATCTCTTTTTAGCCATTCTGTGCCATTTTGTCCTACTCTTTGAAGGTATCATTTTGCATAACAACCAATCATGCTCATTTTTGAGTTTGTTATTATTCCTGTATGTTTGAGTGTTCAAAGTGATACTCAACATATAAAAAAGAAGCAACTCTTACTGTAAATTTGAGTGGCATTGTGCTGTTATTAACACTTGGGGCATTCAACCCTTCAAACAATATACAACCTGTGAACATATTCTCCTTTGAAATTACACACGCATTGCCAGATTTCTCACTTGCAAATAAAACAGGACTTGACATGCTAGAGACTACCTTAGTTGGCTGCAAGAAATTACATTGGAAATGATTTTCAATGAGCAGGGCCGGAAAACGCTCTTCACAGAGCTGCCTCCAATAACGCTGCAGGTCAGTGTATAGAAATATACCTCATTTAACCCCCCTCTTCCCTGTCCCACTTAATCTTGGTTTATGTTTTTAACTTTCAGCTTGATTCTTAAAAATATATTTATCATTTGTTTTCTTTTTTGCCTTTGTAGGGTTTCATTTATGTACAAGGAGATATCTGATTACTAGCAACATACTTTTGGATATCATCCTAATATAGTAAACAAATATGTTGTTTGATGTATTTTCATGGTTAGGGTGTATTTGCTTTGTGTGTGTCTAATTGGCTTAAGTTGATTGAGTTGCTGATTACTTTGCTGCATGTGTGGCTAATTGGCTTAAGTTGGCCGAGTTGCCGATAAACAGTGCCAGTGCTTGCCTGTCTACTCCTACTCAACTATTTGCTGTATGTAATATGTATACCTCACATATATTTAATATTTCGCTGATGTTTATGCATTTTTAAGGGTGAATTTGCTGGATAGGTTTCCAGGTCTATGTGTGGAATGTGCTAGCTTTTTAGACAAGGACAATGTGGGTATTGAGAAGTGGAAATTAGGGATTTGAATTTCATGTTAGGAGTCTACCTTGTTTTAGTGGCAGAACAATAGGCCAGTAGCCATTTCTAGGATCAATTGAATGTTCCCACACCACCATTAACTAGTGTATGAGAGGTAAGAAAAAAGATTAAGTTGAGAGATTATTTTTTTGTTTATACACAAATTTACCTTCAACAGCCAGTTTCATGCCGGAAAAATATCTCTCCGACCAGTTATAGTCCCCTATTTGCAAAATTTGATAGTTCAGTCACTTACTTGCAACATTGGGCAAAGTTTAATCCCTTGTTTTTATACTTTAATCACTATGTAAATGGTACATTAATACAGAAGTACGAAATAACAAAGTCTACTAAGAAGATCAAATTATACAAACCCGACCCGAATATCCTAAACAATATCTATGAGTACAAACTATTTAGATTGAACGACAATTTTACAAAAAGTACACAAATTTTGAATCTTGAGACCTAGTTTGTGTATCAAAGACGTAGAGGTACAGCGAGGCAAAGGCTTTGTGAGGGCATTGGAAGAGCACGTAAAAATAGATGCAATGTAACCCTTATCTTACATTTTCATGAACAAAATGACAGTCAAAGCAAGATGCTTCATCTTCGGCAGCAGCTAGCATATGTACAGCTTGTATATTATCTTCATTTGGATGATTTTCCGGTAGCTATTTCATGCTTAGCTTGGTCTGAGTAATAAATTGTTGTGGGTGGCTAAGTTGCTTAAGCTGATCGAGTTGCTGATTAAATGATGTGTGTGTGGCTGTTTTTAATTATGGGCAATTTGGTTCAACAGGGCTCTATATTGATTCGACCGATTACTTCCTCCTTACTTTTCACAAACTCTAGTTTGCATAGCTTTTGCAATTAGTGAAAACATGTCAAATTAAAAACAATAAAATACCGGGGGAAGTATTAAATACAAAGAGTAAATCAATACTCGTATTTTATTAATTACTTCCTCTGTTCTTTTTTACTTGACTTGTTTCTTTTATCACGTTTGTCAATGCAAAACTTTAACGAACAATAACTTTAATTCTCCATAAGTAAAAAATATAAAATTTACATATTATGATAGTACTTATTGAGACGAATTTAAAAAAATCTTACATGAATATGTTTTTCCTTATATATTATTTACAAAAGACGGTCAAAGGAGGAGTGATGAATAGTGTAAAAGTCAAAGCGGGTCAAGTAAAAAAGAACGGAGGAAGTAGGCCATTCTTCAAAAAAAAAAAAAAAAAAAAGGATGAAATTACATTTGTTAATAATTTTTACCCTAGCATTATTATCCTGATATTCATATTCATGAACCTAAGGGGCTGTTCACATTTATAAAATTGAGCAGAACTGAACGTAGTGAACTGAACTGAATGGAGCTGAATTAAAGTGAATTGAACTGAAATTAAGCTGAAGTGAACAGACCCGAACCATGAAAAAAAAACATCTATATTGATGTAATCTACTTTAATATTGTAAATCAAGATCTACCAAGAATACTTCATACAAGCTAATTACTATTTTTTAAAAAAAAAGAATGATTTGTAAATAAAAAGTTATACAACATCTACAAAGAGATTTTAAATCTAATAAATACATGACAATTGAATAAAAAAAAAAAATCTTATCAGCAGAGCTACGATCGTTATTGCAAATCGTACATTATTCATACCCTCTTTCATAGCGCTATGATTTACAGTCTTCTTCGATGAGGGATCTATCGATTTATTGTAGTTGTGAAGAAAATTTTCGTCTAATTTTTCTCATTGTAATCGAAAGATTAACCTCTTTCTTACTCTCGCACAAATCTTTACCCATGAAACAACTTATATACCATACTAAACTAAAAAAAACTAGAACAAAGCCCACCCAGAGTGTAGATTTAATAACAAAAACATAAAAAAAACTAAAGAAAAGAGTCGGAAATAGCTAAATTTTCGGAAACTTTTGACTATTTTCGACCTATGAAACACTTTATTTGAAGAACCATACAGAGAAAAATAGATATAAGACGCTTAAGTTTTTTATTATTATTATTTTTTTATATAGAAATTAAATGCATTAATACCTAATTCCGAACCACAAGATGAGCAATAATATATCAAAAACAGATCTAAACGCATAAACTAAGGGCTTGTTTGACATCATTTTTGGTTTTCAGTTTCCTGTTTTTTTGAAAACTAAAAACCAAAAACAGAAAACAAGGAAAAGGTGTTTTCACTTTTTTGTTGTCAGTTTTCAAAATTATCATGATTTTAATAAATCTTAACAATTTTTGATTCATTATGTGACATATATAATATACTTTTAAAAAACAAAAAACCAAAAAACAGAAAACTACAGCAATGCCAAACGAACCCTAAGTTTTTTCCAATAACAATTAAACATACTATTTCAATGTTTTTCCAACCTAGTTAGTACAGAGTAATCATGCAATTTTTGATTGGTACCACCTTTTATTTATAGTTAATGTTCTTCAAAGTGTATCATACGCTTAGTACACCCGCTTGTACCATAAAAATCTCAATTTTTGTTAGTTATGAGGTTCTCTCCTCTGATGAGGACCTTACCGGTGCAATACTCCCTGCCGTTCTCAACCTCCTTTATGTGCTGAATGAACTTGGTTTCGACCAAATTTTTATTTCGATCAACTACCTTTTCATTTATCCCTCTCATCACCCCGTCATTCCGCCTACTTTCGCTAATTTTAGCGAACCACTAAACCATATTATCAATTGTCCTTACTCGATTTAATGGAAGTGACAAATTCATCATTCCTAGTGAACATTTACCTATACAAATTGTTTTATGATGTATGCTTATAAATTGCTTGTGACATTTTAGTCACAATTTAACAATAAGTACAAGATTTAAAAATAAAATTACATAATACTCGTTGAATTTAGTGACAATTATACAATAGGTACAAAATTTTAAAAACATGGAATAAAATTTACAATTATTAATAAAGTATTTACAAATTTACAAATAACATAGAATAAGTACAAGTTACAAATTTTTTAAAAAAGTACATAATACTCGGACGATTTAGCGATAATTTTACAATAGGTACAAAATTTATATAGCCATTGTAAAAATTGAAAATTAAAATTTACTTCACAATTTAAATTACCAATTATGAACTTCCTAGCTATGATACGCACAGTGCAAATGAAACACAAATAAAAGCAATGAATAAATTGAATGAGTGATGCATTATTTCTCTAAATCAACCGTTTTTCCTCAATTTTAATAATAAAATATATACTTTATATTTTATATAAATTAAAATATTTTAAGACAAAATGCCTTTAATTTATACTTCATATTATATTTATTTATATTAAAAGTTATGCACACATTGCGTGTAAATTTTTCATTATAATAATACTCATAGTGCTTCGTAAAAGATTTTAAGATTATGGTCTGCTTTGTTCACCTTATTTTCACATATTTCAAGGGTAATAAGTTTAGATAAGTTCAATTTGATTTCTAACCCTAGCCTTTTCAAAACATCTTACGTCGATCACGAGACACTAACACACCTAGCCAAGCTTTGCCTTCGCCTTAAACGTGAAAGGTTGATAATTTCTGAGGGTTTGGTTACAAATCCTATTTCAATTATTAAAATTAATTGTTTGATTTAATATTTTATTGAATTTTACTAACGTGTGTATTCTTAATAGAAAGAGATACGAGGCAACAAAGTGAGTAATTCTATTGCTCTATTTCTTTAGAAAGCATGCTTAGATTATATAAATTCCTAGTATCATGATAGGATGCTTTTAATGCTTTCTAGTATAATGTTTAGGTTGCTTCCTATTTCTTCTATCATATTAGTATCATGTTAGGGCCAAAGCTTTAATATTTATGTTTAGTGACATGCTAGGATTTGTTATTAATCATGTTAATATCATGCCTAGGATCTTGCTAATATTATTATGCTTTATTAAGATTACTGTGATGATGATTGTTGTGTCATGATTATTATGTTGCTTGATAATTATTGTTATTGCCTGATCACGTCTTTTGGGCAGGTTTAAAGGGAATTTGCACTTGAAATCACGCATAATAAGAAAATTATAATTTGATTTAGGTTAATATGATTTTAATTCAAGTGATCGTCAATAATAGATTTATTTGTGCATTAATATCAACCAACATAGATTAAACATGTTTAGGGTTAACCTAATGATTGTATGTTAGTCAGAAAGCGCACATGAATATGAGAAGAATAAAGTAGAGGCTTATTTTTAGGGTGGGTTCAGTCTCTTTTAGGTTGGATTTGTACCTTCATCCACGAATATACAGTCATGATTCCAGACCACTACGGAGTAAGCGATCTCTAGGATCGTGAAGGGGTGTAACCTTCACCCTGTGAACGGTTTACAAGTTCTTAAAACTTGTTGGCGACTCTTTTGCTCTAACTTCCTTCCCTTTGGACGCACCATGCTTAAGTGGGTCAAGCTTAGGATGCTTGAAATATTCCCTACACACTCAAACAGGTTTTGTTCCGAAAGACAAATCACTGCCAGTATTGTCATTGTCCAAGAAAGTTCTTCATACAATGAGAAACAAGCAAGGTTCAAGTGGATTTATGGCAATCAAAATGGACTTTGAAAAAGCCTATGATAGGTTAAGATGAGAATTTATACATGATACCCTCCTTGAAATTCGATTTCCTCCTGTTATAATTGAGGTCATGTGTAATGCCTTACTACTTCCTCTATGCAAGTGCTTTGGAATGGAGAGCCTACTCAAGTTTTAAAACCCGGGAAGGGGAATTTGCCAAGGTGATCCTCTCTTACCTTATTTGTTTGTCTTATGTATGGAGAGGTTAAATCAAGTTGTTGAGGAAGCCATTATTAAAAACTACTGGAAGCCTATTAGAGCTAGTCGGAATGGTTCTAAGTTGCCAACCTTTGTTTTGTGGACGTTATAATTTTAGTTAGTGAGGCAACCATTGAACAATCGAATGTCACACAAGAATGTCTTGGAAAATTTTGAGCCTTGGGGTCTAAAATCAGCAATGCCAAATCCTGTATGTGCTTTTCTCCGAATATGGATGACAGTGCCAAAGCAGTTATTTGTGAAGCCTTGAACATGGATATGACTGATGATTTGGGGAGCTATTTGGGTATGCCCACTTTATCGAGCCGAGTGACTAAAGATACCTTCGCTTATCTTTGTGAGAAAGTGGATTTAAGACTTGCGGGGTGGAAGACAAAGTATCTCTCTATGGTAGGAAGAATCACTAGCAAAATCCTCGATATCAACCATAAGTTCCTATGCTACGTGATCGGCAAAACTCCCTAGGACCATTTGTGATGACCTTGATAGGAAAATGAGAAGGTTTATGCGGGGTGGGAATGAAGATAAAAGGAAAGTTCGCCTCTTATTATGGGAAACTTTGCAATTGTCGAAAGAGCAAGGAAGGTTGGGAATGAGGTCTTCAAGAGATCTTAATGCACCCTTTCTCACCAAACTGTGATGGAGGGTTCTAACGGAACCACATTCGTTATGGTCGAATGTTTTGAGAGCCAAATATTGCAAGGGTAGATGTGATATTGATATGTTTGAAGCCAAGGCCAATATGTCGAATGTGTGGCGAGGTATAACTGAGAACGCAAAATTTCTATGTCAAGGTGCTCGAGTTGCTGTGGGAGATAGAACCCGTACTCTATTCTGGGACCATAGGTTCGTTTCTGATTCCCCCCTTCGTGAAAAGCCATAGCCCCAGTTCCAAATGACTTAATGGGGCTACGGTGGAGGATATTTGGGATATCATGATTGGTTGGAAATGGAAATATTTACAGATTTGCTTCTTGAGGATATGCTGCAATTAATAACATCTCATAGCTTGCGCACTAACCCTGTAGTAGGTGATTTACTTTATTGGGGGGGGAGGTGCTAGGAGGAAGTTTACCATTAAATCTTCTCTAAGCATTATTAGAGGAGAGTTACAGGGTCAGGATGATGGAAGTTGGGATTTAGTGTGGCGATTACGAGTACAGCAAAAAATCAGAGTTCTTCTTTGGTTAGCTCTTCATGATCGCCTAATGACAAATTCAAACCGCTTTAAACGAAATTTGACAGATGATCCTAAATGTAAAGCTTGCCCCGATTATGATGAGACTTGCTTGCACATGCTAAGGGACTGCAAAATGGCGAGAGAAATTTGGAGACAGGTAGGAGGCCTTGCTAACTCCAGAGATTTCTACTCGGGAACTCTTCAACAATGGCTGGTGAAGAACATTAAGGTGCAGGATCGAAATGATATGTCTCCGGAGGTATGGCTTACCTACTTTGTCATTGTGATTTGGTGGATGTGGAGATGGCGAAACAATGCTGCTTATGATTGAGCAAATGACAATTCTATGGATATCAGGTCTTTTTTATTGCCTTGTTTTGAAGAGACTTGGAGAATTCTTGGTGATTTCAAAGAGCAACCTCAGCGAGAACAACGTATTAAAGCTAATATCAGGTGGATTGCTCCACCTTTTGGCTGGATAGTTCTTAACACAGATGGCGCGACTAAGGGGTCTCTTGGACCTGCTGGTGGTGGAGGAGTGGTGAGGGACTACACAGGTAAGCTCATCTATGCATTTTCTTTGAAATTGGGTATCTGTAATGCGTTTATGGCTGAAGCAAGAGCATTAGAAGTCCACCACATTTACTGAGAAGCGAACAAAGCTGCGGATTGGCTAGCCAATCAAGGAGTTAATCAGAACAACAGAGTTGATTCAAGTCCCCCCTTTAGCCTCAGGGAGAATTTTATCGTTGAATTCCTCCGTAGTTTTTTTTTTTTTTTTTAAAAAAAGAAAACTATTATTAAAACAGAGTATGCAAACATCATCACTATCCGCAAGTCACTCTCTTAATGAATTTTTTTCTGGCCTAAATGAAAAGATAATGTTTTTTTTTTTAAAAAAAAAAAAAAATTGAGCTATCCTATTTACTACGTAACTTTTTTAAAAGTTAAATATTAGAAGTCTCCACATTACAACTGCAATTTATCAATGTATCTTAGAAAATTGAAACAATTTTAAGTAGCACACTTAATTAACCTCCTAAGGCTCCTAAATATTTATTATTAGGCGACATTGGTGAAAATCATAATTTTGATGAAATTCTAAAAATTTTAAAATAACAAATACTTCCTCCGTTTTTTTTTTTAGTTGCTACACTTATATTTTCATGGTCTCCTAGACAATTTTTTAAGACGAGTGAGATAGAAAGAAAAGTCAAAAATAGAAAGTTTTGCAACTAATTAACAATTTCCAAAATAAGAAAGTGATAAAGAAACGAAAAAAGTATTTATATATTATAGCTTACTTTTGTTAGTAATTTACAAATTACAAAAATAGGGTTTACATAAATCGTGCATTGCATGGGTTCTAATCTACGTAGTACTTCCTATTCTCAAATTAAAAAATCATTAAGCTTATTAGAGTTTCAAAGATCTCGTAACTTTACTAATAATGTCGCATGTCAAAGACACTAATTGTTCTATTTAAACAAA
This sequence comes from Chenopodium album, assembly GCF_948465745.1. Lineage (NCBI taxonomy): Eukaryota > Viridiplantae > Streptophyta > Magnoliopsida > Caryophyllales > Amaranthaceae > Chenopodium > Chenopodium album. Next base: position 13,623,138 of record NC_137852.1, read on the forward strand.
GTCACTAGGAAAAAGGGAGTGTTTCAAAATGCTGACAAACACTTTTTTGGAATTTATAATCTCAAAGAAATAGTGGCCAAAAATAAAAAATAAAAAAAATAAAAAAAAAAATACATCAACAAGTAATAAAAGTACATGTTTTCTAATTTACCTCCTCCCCACCAACATTAATATACCAGTATTATTTATGAAGAAAACATTACATTATTAGTCATCATAATAGTAATTGTCACCAAACTATATGGTACATAGTCCCATCATATTAAGGAAAAAAAAAAACAACTATACATGGTACATAGATTCATAAGACAAAATCAAGCGCCAACTCCTTTACATCTACATTACTTAGAAACTCAGATATCATATAGAGAAAGCTTTCCAGAAACTCAAATATCATATAGAGGAAGCTTTCCAGAAATTAATAGGCTTCCGTTGCTGAAACAAGATTGTAAAAAGTAAATTTGCATTAGTAACTACATGATATGTTGATACTCTTATACTAATATTGAAACGCTACATGTATTTCTTGCTATAAAACCATGAACATTCAAACAATACATCCATTAAACATAGATTCATCATCTCTTTCAGATTGTCAGTCATACGTACCTTATCAATGGGCATCTTCATTCTGACAGATTCAATATACGAAAAGTCGATATCTGCTACAGCTATTCCAGTCGACAACTTATCTGTAACAACAGAGATAGTAGGGGCAATGAGACATAAAAAGCATCCAACACTTGAGTAAATCAAAAAGTCTACTATTTCAATACATCCAAAAGTCCCAAACTATGCTATAGTTTCTTTTACTTCTTTAGAACTATACCAACATTTCTTTTTTGGGGTCTTATCTTAACATTGGTAAATAGTTTGTATTAATTTAGGAAGTTATAGATTTTTGTTGCTTAAAATTTATTTTTATGACCCAAGTAGCATGGGAGACATACAAATGGCCATGATCGTACCTTGACTAAACTAAGGGCCTGTTCTCTTCAGCTTATTTTCAGTTCAGTTTAGTTCAATTCCTAATTTCCTTCTCTTATAAAGTATTCAGTTCAGTTCAGTTCAGCTCAGCTCCAATCAGTTCAGTTCAGTTCAGCTCAGCTCCAATCAGTTCAGTTCAGTTCAGCTCAGTAAATCAGAACAGACCCTAATTCATAATAAACCAGGGTGAGGAGTATAGATTAGATACTCGAAAAATCTAGAATGGTGAAACCTTAAAACCTGAAATGACCTCTACATGAGCTAGCTGTAAGACTTTGAAAAGCTGAAATCAGCAAACAATGCGAAAGAGAAGGAAACATATTGCATTGTGAGTAAACGAGATGTTTTAGAAAAGATTGTTTACTTTGTCCTTTGAAGATAATTGTCCAAGACTCCCAAAGTGAAACTATTTTTCGCCTTCGGACTCAAAAGGATTGGTTTCAAACTAAGGGTAAGGTCCATATCAAGGCTCCAAATTCTTTCACTTTCATCTCTAATAACTACTTCCTCCGTTTCTTTTTAGTTGACACGTTTCTCTAGTCACGTTTGCCAATACACAACTTCAATCATTCATATCTTTAGTTACCGATAAACAAAAATTATGAAAATTTGATATTTTGAAAATATATATCGTGAAGAATCTAATAAGATCATACATGACTATATTTTGCATTACGTTTAAAGCACAAAACACGGTCAAAGGGGAGTGTGTGAATAGTGCTAAATTCAAAACGTGTCAACTAAAACAAACGGAGGTAGTAACTTAGTAGAGTGGTCCCTAATTAAGGTAAATTAATTTAGTATAAAGTAATGAAGTACTTAAACACATCTCCAAAACACACTTGGGTTGTGGATTACATCCCAGTGGCCTTAGTCAGTTAGTCTACAATTTTGGGATACCCCACATTCATATCAACAAGACTTTTGATAAGCTTTTATTTATACTACTTTACATTAGGGACACACACCAACCAACTAATTGTGGGACGGAGGGAGTATTTGGCATATTGATGACTTTGGCAATGGGAAATGCATCTGTTTTGAGGTAATAACATCATGTAACAGCTCAGAAGTTTGTCTTTAAGCCTTTGAAATAGTCAAATGCTTTTGAAAAATTGCTAGATAATGCTTGGCTTTACTAATATGCAAGAAGGAACCTTACCAGAAACAAAGAGAAAGGTGTACACATCATTTTTTATATTTTATTTTATATCAAGCATTTTATGTACATCTCACAATGTTTTTTTTTTTTTTTAAAAAAAAAAAAAACAAAAAAATACTCATAAAATCTTGATGGACACAATCAGGAGCTAAATTGAGAGGGACTCATGAAATAGTTTTCTCCTGTGAAATTTGAACAAGGTAATTAGCTTACCAGGAAGCCGCCCAACTATTGTTCCCCAAGGATCAATAATCAAAGAGTCTCCATAGCTTTCCCTTTTATCATTATGCCTTCCAGCTTGTGCTGCAGCAATCACCTGCAAAAGAAAGGGTCATTAAAAATGTTTTCTATGAAACACATTCAATGTCAATGTAACTTCCTGAAGGAATTCCCATTTGATAATTCTAGTTATAGATTCTTATAGAAGTAAAGATCCATGGAATAACAATTATCCTGAAGGTTTGCAATACCTAACAAAAGCACACAGTATTTTTCTCCCACAAAAAGAAGACTAATAAATTCTATGAATTAACCAACAGGTGCTTTGCATTATCACATCATAGCATACCCCATTGCCTCTCACAACCTAAGAAAGTTTACTACCAAACATGCCATATTCAAGAGATTTAGATATGGGTTTTTCTATACAGTGCCCCTGAGGTATTGACTTTTCCAAGCTGTACCCACCCATTTTCAAAATTCTACACTGTACCCCTAAGGTACTTTTAGTGTCTAAGATGTAACCCTACCCTAATCCCTCCGTTATCTTTAGTTAACTTTTCGTTAACTTCAAAATAAATAATTAAAAAAAAACAAAAAAAATAACCCAACCACCTCTCTCTCCTCCCTCACAAGTCACAACTACCCACCAACCACCACTAAACCTCCGGCCGCACCGCCGCACTTTTGATAATCCAGCTGCACCGCCGCACCACAGTGGCTCGCCCCTCTCTCCTCGACCGCCCACTGCCCGCTGGATTACTAGCCACCCCAATCCCCTCCCGCAGCGGAAAACCCACAACCCTACTCCCAACTGCTCCCTGCACTCCACCGCACCAAAACAGACCAGCCGCACGAACCAGCAAACGCCACCGACCAGCTTCTCCTCTCACCTCGGCCCCTAAAATCACAAAACACCAGCAGCCCCTACATTAGCGCAACCACAATTGCACCACCGCAGCAGTCCCGCACCACCGCAACAATCAACCGACACCAGACCTTAATTTTTCCCCCAATTTGATTTTAATTGTTAAATCATCAATTTTGGTTCAATTAGATCAAGATTAAATACACAAAACTTGTTTTAATTGATTTTTCCGATGAAAATCTGCACGAATATAGTTTAATTGGTCGAGATTGTTCGAATTACACCCATTAATTTTCGAAAAAAGGTCGAAAATCTGGCAGTAAAAGGAGAAGTGAGAGAGGAGGGAGGAGGATGATGCGGTGGTGGGTCGAAGAGAGAGGGGCGAGCCACTATGGTGCGGCGGTGCAGCTGGAGGTGCGGTGGTGGGTACTTGTGATGGAGGAGAGCGAGGTGTTTGGGTGTTGTTGGGTATTTTTGTTATTTTTTTACATTTATTTATTTTGAAGTTAACGAAAAGTTAACTTAAGTTAACGGAGGAATTAGGATAGGGTTACAGCGTAAACACTAAAGGTACCTTAGGGGTACAGCGTAAAATTTTGAAAATGGGTGGGCAGAAAAGTCAATACCTCAGGGGCACTGTATAGAAAAACCCTTTAGATATTATAAACCATCACAACCTATCAGCATTAGAAATGTCACCAAACCAACCCAACAGTCCATCATGCCGAATGCATTTCCTAGGAAATACCACCCAAAACCATCCCCAACATGAACAAAGGCAGCTAGCACGCTCCTGATTTCTTTGGTTAGGATGGCGATATGGAGCTTTTTGATTTTGAAGAGGGGGTTGATTGTAGTGATGTTGAGGTTAGTTTTGGTTTCTATTGTAGTTGTTTTGTGGAGGGCCTTGGTTGTGTAGTTTCCATCCCGTATTTTATTGTTTACAACCTTGGTTATAGGGTTAAGAATATTAATCATTTCTTTACCCAACCGTTGCCGCTTGTTCAAGAGTTGAATTACAATAGGAGGGCATGAATTCAACTCTTGAATAAACTTAATTAAACTCCAATAAAAGTTTTTCCTAGGAGTCCGCAAAAACCCCCTTTGTTGCAGATAATAGTGGGCGGAGCCGCAAAGGGAGTACCAAAAAAAAAACCAAAACCAACCCCAACATCAATACAATCAACCCCCTCCTCAAAATCAACAAGCTCCATATCGTCATCCTTACAAAAGAGACCAAAACCAACAAAGACCACAATATAACCAAACCCCTCCCCTCCTCAAAAATCTAGCCTTGAGTTCGTTCTTGAAACTTTCATGACCCACACAATCAAAGAACCAATGATAAACATAGACAGAAGTCACAGAAGCACAAGCTTGAGTTGATACAAGGTTTATATTGCAGGAATTAGGTATATTAAACATAAGGATGGTTATATCTTCAAGATGGAGGGTGTTAAACTGCTAGAAGTGTACATGGACTTATAGTGTAAGTAACTTCATTCATATGTTGTGTTGTGGTCCACCTATTCTTAGCTTCATGCCAGCTAGTAATTGCAAAAACAGAACCAAAAATTATGCTTCAAGTATGAAACAGTAATTAGGCACTTTCAGTAAATTTCATTCACATGTCATATACTCATATTCATGATAATAGGTCCCTTTCACTCCTTGATGCTCTCTAGTTGAGATTCACTTAGTTTTTCACTTCATATCAACTAGTATTTGCTAAACTAGGAGTCCAGGACCAAAATATATTGATTGAAATGAGACAGGACAATGGTCATTGCATGAGATTTGAGAATAGAGCTTAAAACATGGTTTACACAGTCCTATAATATTGCACAGCATCAAACTATTAATGCTGTCCCAAAGAGAGGAATCAGCCAGAAAGAGTGGGTGATGTACTGCTGTGTGTCTTGGTGAAGAGAGGGGGTGAGAGAGAGGGGGGAGGGGGAATTCAAGCCCTTACATAGCATTGACTTTCAATGGCACGAGCACGCAGAAGTATCTCCCAGTGGGCTTGACCAGTTATCTTTGTGAACGCTGAAGGTACCAATAGAACCTAAATATTAAACAAGAAGTAAGTAGGTAGCATAGCAGTTGTACCAACTTGAAACTCACAGCAACATAGGTGCAATATTGCTCCTACTTGAGCTTGATGCTGAAACCGTAAGCACTCGTATATTTCTGGAAATCGTAAATCATAGCAAACAGTGAGGCCCAAGCGTCCACAGGGACTATCAACTGCCACAACATCCTTGCCTGAAAATTGAGTACATCACCAAAAGAGCATAATCTGTATTCTGTAGATATCCTATGAGATGAAGAAAGGAAACTGCCAATTCAATTTACAAAAAATAAAAGAAAAGGACAACATTATAAGACCAAACAAGAGCATAATCTATTTGTACAAGTGGTGTGTAGTCACTAATCCTAAAAAATCCACTAGACTAATGTCAAGTGTTTTTCTTATTAAACCATTGCTGATAAAACAGCCAAATAACACTATTATTTACAAAATAGCACAAGAATAGCAATAGGTATTACCTGTAACTGCAAATTTTATATGATTTAGAGTGGCAATTTAACATCATTTTGGAAAACAAAATTGGGATTAATGAAAACATTAATAAGTTAAATGGCATTTCCAGGAAAAATGCCAAAACTTGATGGCACAGATGGCTTTTGTCTCAATCCGACTGCCTAGAATACAAGTTGCTAACCTGCTTCAGTAAAGCTGCTTTCCTTATAAGCCATTCCGCCAGGGACATCCACATCAAACCTTCAAAACAGTAAATAAGACAAGGATCTCAATTAGTTGCCTTTTAACTGCTCAACCTCCTCCCCAAACTTCATTGGCTATTTTGACCTTTTGAGGGCATGCTATCACATTAATCAGGATTCAGGATTCTAATTAGAGAAATAATAAGCTAAAGGGAGACAAAAAAAGGTATAAAAAGCCAGCTTTTGAATGTCTGACAATTTTGTAAGCTCGTCTAGTATAAAAGTAAGTTATGCTTAGTTTTTTTGGGTCCCTGGCACATACATTCACCTCAAAAAGTCCTTTTTACAGAAGTACCCACTCATGAGTGAAATTTGCAAGTTAAGAACTTAAATACTGCAGGATGACACTCCCTCACTCTCAGAATGTTCTTTCTAGTCGGAAATGTTACAGTAGTGCTTGATAAAAAAAGATAAAAATTAACCAGTTGAAAGGAAGCAGTAAAACATACAAATGTATTTTGGAATATTTGCTTCTGATTTTTCCAGTATCATCAACTATCACATGTGTGTTACGCAAATGAGAATCGTCAGATGCCTTTTCCTGAAAACCTCCGAGAGACAACCATATCTGAGACTCTCTGCAACCCATGCCAAGGAAAACAGTCAAAGGAAGCAAGAAGCTGGAAACGCCACCACCTTGAGAAAATGACTTGACTCAAAAAATATCCATAGATGCACATGACTTGAACTGTAACACTTTCCAAGAACCCACAAATTGATTTGAAAATAAAGCATAGTGAAAAAATTAATTGGTGAAAGTATCTAAAGGCTAAAGTTATAGACCAAAGAAAAGGAAGATACATTTATACAAGCTAAATTGCTATAAGCATTATTCATCTGATCAATGATAGATAGGCCTAAAACTAATAAAACTAGAAACACCATGCAAGATAGTATCTCACCTGGCAAGACTGCAGTATCCTTGCATTATTGGTCCATCCAATGGTTCCGCAATCTTAACACTGTCCCCAAGATTAGCACCTACATATGAGAAACTCTCTGGAAAGCAAAGCAATTTGGCCCCAGCAGCTGCTGCTTCCTGTGATAGTAAATTTGAGCTCCATTTAGCAAGATTATAAACTCAAGCGTATAACAGAATTTGGGAGAAAATAGAAACATACCCAAAAGGTTAAATTAACTAGAAAACCAAAAAAAAACAAGGGCTAAATACAATATAAGTATATAACAAAGTAGTAATTATCATAAGGTTATAAATTCATACTTCGTATTAGACAATAGCATAACCATGCATTAACCTACACCAACTTTAAATCTCATGGAGAAGTGAGGTGACTAAAAGCCATATATAGTGCTAAAACAGAATTGGCAGACTTTTGATTGGTAAGCTCCTAACATTTACACCACAGTCCACAGGTAATTTTCTGCCGGCAGCTGATTGCTACTTCAACTCCGCCAGTGGGTTTCCCAAAGGAGGAAGGTTACGGTAGGCCATTGACAGCCACCGTAAAACTTTATCAAATCACATGACACGAGCCACAATGATTGAGAGTAGTACTAGGATGAGAGACCTCCTTGAATTCCTCATGTTGGTTCATGTAGCCAACCGCGCTTATGGGATTAAGGCGCTCAAGCAAGCTGATTGCTATTTTACATAACTCTTTAAATTACACTTCTCTATGCTTAAACAATAATTCATCATCATGAAATAATTTAAAATATGTTCTTAAAAGCAACGGAGGGTTTGGAAAATTTTCGTTCAAATTAAATTTTTAAGAACCGAAGGTTCAAATTACAGCAGAATGGTGCCCATTTCTTAAACAGCAGAATACAATCAAATAATTCAAATTACATTGACTAAAAGAAAATTTAAAGTATATTATATAAATTCATCAACTCAAACTCGAATTGGCTAAATTTATCACATATTTGATTAAATTAATGTAATTTTTCCAATGATTATTGAAATTAACCAATTGAAGGATTAAGCCAATTATTAAGAAAATCAGGAATTAAAAAAAAAAAAATAGTACCTTAACAAGACGAGAACAGGTGGCAAAATTGGCGGAGAGATCGTTGACAGAAGTGATCTGGGCGACGGCAACTCGGGCTGAGTTGGCGGCCATGGTTGACTCGTCGGAGAATGAGGCACGTGACCTCACGTGATATCTGGGTTGACTGGTGGTGAAATTGGATTTGCTAAACAAGGAAAATGCTGTTATTGATGCTGAAGACAAGTTGGTAATAACCGTCAACATTTCAACATCTATCAATCTATCATCTATCTCTCACTTCTCACTACTCACTTCGGGTTGTTAAATACCGCCCTCAAATCTTCAAATAATGCCCACAAAATAAAATATACTCTCTTCGTTACATAATATATTTCTTGTTTATATTTTTTTTACGGTATTTAAGAAATAGACAGAGAAAGTGGATACAATCATAGATGAAAATGAGAGAGAAAGTGAAAATAAGTACAAATCATGTACAAAATTCAAGGATAAATTTGGAAATACAATGAATAAAGTTAAAAAAGTGAGGGTATAATAGATTTTACATACTATCTAAAAATGAAAACAGAAACAACATTTTGGATCTCAAAAATAGGAAAACAAGAATTATATTATGGGACGGAGGGAGTATTTACAAATTATTGCAAAAGTACACATGTCGCGCTTAAAATAATAATTTTCCCGCCAAAAATTTTATTTTTTCCTTTTGTTTTTTTCCTTAAGTTGAAAAAAATATAATTTTTTTAAATAAAAATCTACAGCCTAAACAACCCCAAAATATAGAACAATAACAACAACTTTAAATAAATAAAACAATTTTTCTTTGCTTTATAAATAAATAAAAAAGTTAGATAACTTTCCTCAAAAAAAAAAAAAAAGTTAGAAAAATGATTAAAAATAATGAACAACGTAGACTTATAATAAATTAGTGATTTTTTACCCTTCAACTTTCTATATCAATTCAACTGAAATTTTTTATTGCAAATAGAAAATCGCCAAACTAAAAAAGTTTTAATTATATCAAGGTTAGAACATCCTCTTAATCCCTTGAATCTTCGTTTGTTAATCTATAAAATGAGTTGTTCATCTTCTACTAAAAAAGGAATTCTAAATTTTAATTTATAATTTGTCAGCAAACAACAAAAATAGAGATAATCTATTTTAACGTGTCTCGTCAATAATCATTTGATCAAGTAAATAGATATTTGAATAATTGAATGTATACAAAACATATAAACAAATACATACAAACTTATAGTAATTTGAGACAATCGGGGTTGTCTGACTATGTTGTTGTGTCAGAGGCGACTCAGCGGAAGCGGGACAAGTATTGGGCACGTTGCAGGCCTATTGGCTATGGTTTTCTTCCTTTCTTCTTTTCTTCGTTGGGGGGATTAGAAATGGATGTTATTACGTTGCTGAAACGGATTCAGGCGTTCGCTAAGACTCAGGATATTGGTGCTCGTGCAGCTGCTCACATCTTCAACAGGATCAGGTTTGCTATAGTTAGAGGGGTGGGGGCCCAGATTGTATCTCGGCTGCCCACCAATTTCTTATAAATTGATTAACTTTGTAGGCTTTTTGTTAATTTTATAATAAAAAATAATTATTATAATAATTATTATTATTATTTTGACACATTAATAATGATGATAATAATAATAATAATGCACGTTAATTAAAAAAAATACTAACCGCCTAGGGTGAACTGCCTAGAATTTTCAAAAAAACTAGTTGGTTTAGAGTTAGTAAAAAAAAATGTTGCTTCTCTCCTATAGTTCCATACATCTTAGTAGTATGCATTAAAAGTTTTAAGTAATACAATTATATAAATATCAAGAAAATGGGAGAAAAATCAATGCAGTTAAGTTACATAAAATTTAAATTAATTTGTTACTCCCTCCGTCTCCGAAAGAACGACCCATTTGGCCTAACTTTACTCCCAAAAAGAATGACCCATTTGTTTTTCCCAACATCTATTAAAATCAAAAAATACCAATATATCCTCAAATATTTTTGTCATGTATCTCCTTCTCCCTATTTTACCCTTGTATTTTTTTCAGATCTTTGTGCCATGTCCTCTCTAAATTTCTAAACTTTTTTTCTCTCTCCTGCCACCATTAATTTTTCTTGTGTTTTCCATACATTTGTACTTGCAAATTATTGATGACTTGTGTTTTCCCATACATTTGTACTTGCAAATTAAGTTTCTTAATACCCGCGAAATCAACCCAAATGGATCGCTCTTTCGGGGACGGAGGGAGTATTTAATTAATTTTAACATTATATTTTATGTTGACACTATTATATTTACACTTGGCTTGAATAATAGAGATATGTTTAAGAACAAAAAAAAAATTAAAGAGAAAAATCAATCATAATGAGAGAACAAAAAAAAAAAAAAAAAAAAAAAAAAAAAAAGTAATCTCCTAATGTGAGTAAAGAGTCTAAAGACTATATTTGGTATTTACTAAAAATTTCCACATTAATTGATAAATCTTCCTAGCTATCATTTTGTTGAATAAATCTTCCTATCACATCTAATTTTGATTTACTTAATATGTTATAAATTTTGTTAATTTCCTAAAAAGATATACTCTATAAATATATATTCGAAGAATTCAAATACACATACTACCTCCGTTTCATATTATTTGCAACGATTAGACATTTTTCCTCTCCACTTTATGTCAAATCGTTGAAGATAATCTAAAACGGAGGTAGTATACTAAGTAAAGCACGTAAAATAAAACCTCCCAAAAATCTCACACAAAATCTTCAATTTAAAAATGAATAACTAATGTCAACATAAATATAAAAAAAAAAGGTACAAATATCTAAATTTTCAAAATTTGGACATTTTACAAAGCTTGTGAAAGCTTAGAAAAAGAGAGCACATGTTCAGTTGGTTTTGCTATAAAAGGAGAAAATTAGACCGAGCAAAAGTTGCCTATCTTATTGTTCTTTTATTTGTCAAAGTCAAATTTAAACCCCCTTTATAATTCCAATTATTGACTTCCAAATATATTTCTATTAAATAAAATATTTCTACTAAATTAAAACTTTCCAAAATTAAAAAATACTCTAATTAAATCATTTTACTTTTAAACACAAAAAAACAAGACCTTTCTCCATCCTCACGTCTTCCCTCTTTCTTTCTTTTCCTCCTTTCTTTCTCTCTCTTATTACCTGTTTTTATAACAAATTTTTACTTATTTTAACAATCAACTTATATAATTAGAGCGGATTTTCATTGTTTTGGGTGATAATTTAGTTGGCAGATCAAACAAAAAAGGGTTTTGGTTTATATCAATTCAATTTAAGTATAATTTTTAAGGTATGTTTCAAATAATCTTTCAATCCTTGGTCATTCTTCATGTATGCATTTTGGTTGTCCTTTTCTATTTCTTTGTTGATTGATTGTTGTATTATCTCTTGGATTTTTCAGAATTGATTTTGATTGAGTTGTAATAACATGTGAGACTGCATCACCTTAATCATGGTTATTATTTTTATATTTTTTATTTGGTTACTATTTGATGTGAATTTTTAAATTACAAGTACAACAAGATAATTGACAATTACAAATGACATTGATGTTTTTTATTTTTATTCATTTTGTTTTATAACCATATTTATAATGTGTAGATTTTCTTTAAGGGATCTTAAGTGCAGGTTCATTAAAAAATTTAAACAAAAAAAAAATTCCAATTTTAATTATCCTTATAATTAATTATAAATCCCATGATCTTATAGTACTAGATTGATCTTCTAGCTTTTATAAAAACGCAATTATGGCATGATTATCTATTCATTTACATTTATTTATTTTATTTATTTATTTATTTTTATTTTTATTTTTTTTGTTTTTTGCAGTGTTGCAAGATTATGAAATGTTGTTCTAGTAAAGGTTTTGTAGTATCGCAAAAGTATTGAAAACATTGCCTAAATATATTTCGATAGTATTGTAAGACTATTGAATATATTTTTATGTAATCATACATGACTACGCAAATAAAATTTTGGTAGTCAATAGTCATATATACAAGACTTCTTAAATTTTTCAACAATCTTATAAATCTATACCATTTTAATTGCAATTGGGGACATTTGCTTTATTTTAAAAGCTTTTGAGGAAGAGCACATTTTAGTGTCATTTTGGGCATTTTATCTAGTGTAGGAATATTATGAAATTTTGTAAATTATGGAAGTCTATGTTATCATGCGACGCGACAACCTTGAGCATAAGAAAGAATACATTAATTTGAGTGTAATACATACTCATCATTATCCATTTCACTAAGATATGAATGACAGTTTTTGTAATAGCAATATAGCATATTGTTTTCTTGGTTAAGATCTAGCTAAATATGCATGCCTAACTAAGACTTTAAGATAATAATTGAGTTGATCAATTGGGATATATGCTCTTCAACCGTATGACATACTATGGAACATAAGGAGTTTTGCTTGTGGTAACATTCCTTTATTTAGTAGCTTATACATAATGCACATTGCATCCTCTTTCAATAGCTTATTCAAAATATACATTCTATTTCGAAGACCTATCTACTAGATAAAAATAAGTGGGTTGGGTTTTATAATTAATAAAATGTCTTTTTCCTATGAATCCTTGTAGTTTTATGGCTCTTATTATGGCTTATAGTAGCCTGTTTTATTATCAAGAACATGCTATAATGAGTAATTGAGTGGAGAGGATGGAGGGGATGGTTATATGCTTGAAAAGTTCTAATCTTGTCTTTGTACATCTATTAATTTATTTAATGTATTAATTTATATACAGATATATGGTGTTTGAAGATCTCAATTTTCTTTTAAGTTCTCGACATTATGTTCGAGGTCTAAATATTGAAGAAACAGAATTAGTGAATCTAGGGTTTTATATTATCACTGGTTTTGGTTCTATGTATAGATCAATAGCAGGATCATTTGGTTGAGATATGTAAGACATGGTCACCGCAGGACTTATGAGGATTGTTTACCCTTGTTGGAAGCCTTCTGGTGAAGGAGAGAGTTCTAGTAAAGACTCTAATGGTCGGTTCGATGGACTTTTATGGCATAAAGATTTTGGAAACCATGCAAATGGTGAATTTTCTATGGCCGTTGTTCAAGCAAATAGTTTATTAGAGGATCATAGTCAAATTGAGTCGGGTCCCATGGGATCACTTGATAATGGCCCTCATGGGACATTTGTAGGTGTCTATGATGGTCATGGAGGTCCAGAAACAGCTAGATTTGTCTGCAATAATCTCTTCAAGAACATTAAGAGTATGGCTTTTTACAAACCTTACCTCATTATGCTTTCCAATTTGTAGTATGACCATATATAAAACATTATTTTACCTTATCTTGATTTAGTACTTCCTTAATGTTTTGTCTTTTGGTTTGCTAATGCCTTGATTTACTGAGTTTTTCCAGCTATTCTTGGTGCAGAGTTCACTTCCCATAGTCAAGGTATGTCTGCTGATGTTATCGTGAAAGCGTTTATGGCAACAGAAGAGGAGTTTCTCTCTTTAGTGAAGAAACTATGGCTTGAAAAGCCACAAATTGCTTCTGTAGGTGCTTGTTGTTTAGTTGGTGTAATATGTAATGGATATCTTTACACTGCAAATGCTGGTGATTCACGCGTTGTCCTAGGAAAGCTAGATAACTTGGATAAAACTGTAAAAGCTATCCAGTTATCTTCTGAGCATAATGCAAGTTATGAATCTGTGAGAGAAGAGTTGCGATTGAAGCATCCCGATGATCCACATATTGTTGTTTTAAAGCACAAAGTTTGGCGTGTAAAGGGTCTTATACAGGTAATCATCATTTTTTTTTTTTGGTACTTGTAGAAGATGTAAGCTGTATATTAACATCCATGTGTCAAGAGAATGTTCCTAAACAAGGAAGGAAATTGAATATGAATAAGGAAAATTTGTTAAAAACCATCTTATGATAACCAAATTTTGTTCATATATATATATATATATATATAATATATATATATATATATATATATATATATATATATATATATATATATATATATATATATATATATATATATATATTCTTTTTTTTTTATTTTGCCAAAGCACACCTGCTTTAAAATATTTTTTGTTGAATCCCACCACTTTTCGGATTTCGACTATTGATTGACATTTCCGGCGTTGATTAGCATGTGCACCTCACGTGGCCCACTTAACCCCACTTTTCATATTTTGTAGACATGTACTTCTTCTATATTGATTCATATTCAAAGTTCTGATTTGGGGAATCCAACAATCCTTTTAATTCTATTTTTTGTAGGAAATCCATCCTATCTATCTTTACCTCATTCTTTCCTAGAACTTCCTCTTAATTTTTTTCTTTCTTATTCCAATTTCAATTGTAATATTCCCACTTTATATTATTCTTAAACACCATGTCAATCCCAAGTGTGAAGATGAATTTGGGATGTTAAGAATATGAGGCATGGTCATGTGCGAATTTTGTTTGCTCTATAAAGAATACATTTAAGAGCTAGTCACTAGCTAATTTAAATAAAATAATAATAAAAAATTAAAAAAAAAAACTCTTCATATATATTTGTGTATTAGCAATTTGAAAGTTTCTCTGTGTCCATGGCTCACTTTATTTCGAATTTTGAAGTCAGAATTGAGGTGTTAGGGAAGTTAAGCAAGGCTAGTAATGAGATCATTCCCCTGATATTGATCATACATACATTACCTAAATTTCTTGTTAATGGGATGGCATAAATTTCTAGAAGTTCCCATAAACATAGTTATATAATAACTGTGATTGATTGATCTGAGGGAGGAAGTGTTTTCTAATATGACCACCCAATTGATCGAAAGAGTTAGATTAGCTTGTGTATTTATATTCTATTAAATAATTGTTTATTTTTTTACAGGTTTCAAGATCTATTGGTGATGCTTATCTAAAGAAGACCGAGTTCAATACATCACCTCTGTTAGCAAAATTTAGATTACGTGAGCCTTTTGATAGGCCAATCATGACAGCTGAACCATCAATATCAGTACAAAAGATTATTCCCGAAGATCAATTTCTTATCTTTGCTTCGGATGGCTTATGGGAGCACCTTAGCAACCAAGAAGCTGTTGACATTGTGAAAACAAGTTCCCGACATGTACGTCATTTTTATTTTTCTAGCATGATCATTTTTCACGATAATATTGTAACCAAAATCTAAAAAGTTTATAGGAAGAACTCTATCTCAATTTCATGATTATAATCATGAAGTAGGAAATTTCTTCATTTTTTCCTATCTTCCCTATTACCTCAATAGGGACTAAAAGACGTTAGAGGTGATCATTGGGCGGCCGAGTCGGCTCAAAGCTATAAAATTAAGTACACATCTCGGGCTGGGACGGGTTCGACCAAGCTTTGGGCCGGAGTTTTTGAGGCCAAACCTGCCCAAAATGGTCAGGTCGTGCGGGCTTTTCGGGCTGGGCCTTAAAAATCAACTAAATATACAGAAAAACGCATTCCCAAACCCGCCAAAAAAAAAATTAAATTTTTGGGCCCGACTAGAGTTCGGGCAGATTATTTTGCCAACGGGCCAGGCTAACCTTTATCACCTCTACTAAAAGTATGTGTAAAAAATTCTTAATTTTTTAGTTTGTCTTTTAATTTACTCTTATTTAGTTCTTGAGACTTTGAGAGTGAGAAATGATTGAGACTGAACATCTTTTTATTGAATTGCTAATACTTAATTAAGACTGTATTTATTTGTCTTATTTTCCCTTAACAAAGAATGTACTAACAAAGCTTATTGTGTGCTAGGGAATTGCAAAGAAGCTTGTGAAAGCTGCACTTTGTGAGGCTGCGAAAAAAAGAGAAATGAGATATTCAGATCTTAAGAAGATTGACCGAGGAGTTAGAAGACATTTTCATGATGATATTACAGTAGTAGTCTTGTTCCTTGACTCTCATTTGGCTAATCGAAATATCTTTAAAGGACCTTACCTTTCAATTAAAGGTGCTGGATATTCTTCTTCAGGAATTGATTCTTGAGACATTTGAAAAGAAGACTCTTTTCATACAACCGATACTCGGTCAATTTTGTTTAATTGCCATTTAGGTGGTTTTAGCAGAGGGGTAAATAGCGGATTTTTTTTTAAAAAAAAAATTATTATATATTTTCGAATCATGCATAGTAGATATGGTGTAATTCCCTATCAAAGGCCCTTGGAAGAATTTCCTCAAGAATACTCGATGAAAAATACTACAAACTTCATTAGATAAGCATTATGTAAAATTCTATTGATTGGGACATGATGTTATTCAAAGCTATTACTAGAAAGAATTATGATCCTCAATTATTTGTTTGTCATCTTTAATTTAAGATTCTCACTGTCTTAGAAGAAAACTGATTTAGGGTAGTGCTTCCATATATCTTTGACGAGTTGTAAATTTTAAGGCTTCATCTTATTAGTTCATTATATAAACTTAGTTAGGATCGGAGTTAACAAATTAAACTTTGGAGTTATTTTAATGCATTTATTTTTATCTTTGTTTTTTTTTTATTTTAAGGCTTCATCTTATTAATTAGTTCTTGATCTTTATTGTTATATTGCACTTTAGTATATTCTTCAGATGTCATTGAACATTTTATAAGTATATTATTCTCTAATCTAGGGCTCTTTATATAAGAGGGTCGAGTTTAATAAGGCTCAAATGGAATAAGTGACATAACTAACCTTTAATGGTATGATTCATCATGGTTAACTATTTCATTAACTCCCTCACCACCACCAGCGCCACCACCTTTCCACCCTTTCCTTAATACCCATCCATCTCTCTCCCGTCTCCCCCCTCCCACCGTTAAAAAATCCCCAGTCGCCCTTCCCCTGAACCACTGAGTTGCACTTGCCCCCACTCCTAAAACAAAATGTCGTTCCTCTCCTTTGCCTCGGAATAACCTAGTTGCATCTTCCCACTCCCATCTAATACTCTCTTCCCAACAAAACCCTCGACATAATCATTCTTTTCGTATCCCCACCAAAAGAGGTGTGAGAAGGAGAGAGGGGGTATAGAAGGGAAATTAGTTTTAGGGGGAGGGGAAAGGAACGTTGAGGGTTTTAGGGGTAAAGGGAGGGCGATTGATGGTTTTGCTGGGAGGGGGAGGGGCGGTTGAGGATTTTGCGGGGATGGGGAGGGTTTTAGGGTTTCAAGGTGGCGCGGTGCAGCAGGGTGGTTCGAGGGAGAGGGGAGAAGCGGTTGGGAGAAGGGTAGGGGTGAATGAGTGTTTAAGGGTAGGGGTAAGGGCGGTTGAGTTCATAAGCGGTGGTTGGGTGTTTTGGTGGCAGGGTTGGGTATGAGGGTAACGATGGTAGTGAGGGTATGTTAATTTAACTATGATTAGTCCATTTTGAGTTGATATTGTTACGGAGTATTATTTAACCTTCGACTTTTATAATAAAGAAAGTCATTTAATTTCCAAGGTCTCAGGGCCTCTAATAGAGTAAGTCATTAAGACCTCATATTCTCCTTTTTTTTTTTTTTTTCAGGGTTGCCGCCTCATATTCTCCTTATTACCAGATATTATTGTAGGTACATAAAATGAAATAAGCCAACAAGACAACTTACTATAAACAAGTATCAAAACTTAGGCATTTGAAGGGAGGAATCATGATATATATGAGAGTTGTAACCCACCAAATTATGAGTAAAGAATAAAGTTTTCGTACAATTTCTTGTCTTTTAATTTGTTCATTGAATCTTCTCGATATATACATAAGGAAAAAAAAAAATACTCACATAAAAAATTTGTTTAATTCATCTAGATTTATAGCTTCACAATATCAACTTTAACTCATTAAGTCATTGGGCCCCTTCTTCTTTATGATTAGGCCGAGTTATCAAAAAGTCACCTGACCCTACCCTGGCATTAGGGGTGTTCGTGGTGCGGTTTGGATCCCAAATCGCACCAAACCTCAAAATTGTGGTTTGTATTTTTTTTCAAACCGCACTGCAAAATGCGGTGTGATTTGCGGTTTAACAATATTTTTAAAAAATAATGATTATTTTTTGTAAAACAAAACTTTCATTTTATTTTGTAATTATTACTTTATAATTCAAATATTAAACTCTTTTTTAACCTTTAATTAGCTAATAGTTAAAAATTAGCTAATAGTTAAAATTAGCTCATATATTTTAGTTCTTTTATATTTTTTAAATAAAAATATAATATTAAAATCGCTAAACCACATTAAATGCGGTTTGGTCTAAATTTTTTTGGAAGCCTCACCAAATCGCAAACCGCAGTTTAGTCATTTTAAAAAACGCACCGCAATTTTCAAGCCGCAAACCGCACTCTGTACAACTCTATCCCACATGATCCGAAAGTAACCCAATCCAAATTTTGACTTGTATAACATGATTATTTAACATGAATTAGGCTCGATTTGGTTCAATCCAACCCGACCCGACCCGACCTGATGACCTGATCCAATCCAATGCAACCGATTCCAACTTAGGCCCCGTTCTTTAGAGTTGCTCTACTCAAAAGAAATCTGCTCTGTCTTGCTTTGCTCTGCTCTGCTCTATTTTCAAATGATAATTAATAATAACAATAATAATTACTCCCTCCGTCCCCGAAAGAACGATCCATTTGGGTTGATTACGCGGGTATTAAGAAAGTTAAATAAAAAGAAGTAAAAGTATATTGAAAATATAAATTTACATGGGGTTTGTAAAAAAATAGAGGGAGAAAGTAATAAAATTACACGGAAAATCAAATTTTTATATGGGGAAGCTAATTTTGCACAAATATTGTTGCAAATTGGTGGGTGTTTTAATGCAAATGGGTCATTCTTTTTGGGACTAAAATTAGGCCAAATGGGTCGTTCTTTCAGGGACGGATGGAGTAATATTCAATAATAATAATTAATATTGTATTGATGATAATAATTTATTATTTTGAATAATTATAATAATTATTAATATTAAATATAATTTTAATTATATTAATATTAATAATAATTTATATTTATTAATCATAATAATAATTATCAATAATAATATTTAATAATTCAAACTATTAAGAAATAATATTTAACAATATTATTTATTCATAATTTCTAATAATTATAACAATTCTTTCAAAAAAATAATAATAATACTAACAATTTCTTTTATAAACATTTGATATTAGAATCACAATATGTAGAAACATTTTATTTGGGTATTGATTGTTAGTTCATTTAGTTGAGTTATTTTTCAAATCTTTCTATACAATTTAAGAATTAAAAAAAAAAAGAGGTTGTTTTCAAGTAGTACTTTGTATATCATTATTATTTTTAGGGTTAAAAATATATGGTTAAGATAAATTTATAAGTAAACGGAAAAATTGATAAAATAATCTCAACTTTCACCAGTTCGCTCAAAATAATCCCAACTTTGGATTATTTTTAAATAATCCAAACTTTAAGTGTCATCCGCTCAAAATGGTCCCAGCCGGTCACCAACCTGGTATAACAAGTTAAGGTGACACGTGTCATCATGTAATTGGTTGGAAATTTTTTAAAAAAAAAAAAACTTAAGGAACTTAAGAAAATAATTAAAAAAAAACTTAAAAAATTAAAAACAAACTCAGCACCACCAACGACCACCCACCCCTACCTCCTCCGCACCGACGCCGACGACACCCCCTCCCCTACCCCCTATTCCTCAACCACAATTACAAAACCCCCATACCTGCACACCAACCACTCAAATCAACCTGCTTGATTGCATACGTTGAGCTGCGATTTGGCGTCGGCGAAAGCTTGAGCAATGAAAGAAGGTTCAGAGAGTGATTTCTTGTGATGGAAAGCATCGATGGTTCTTTGTTTAGTGTATTCTCCACTATTGTAGTTGGGAAATTGACGAGCTACGCGAAGAAGTGACCAGAAAAGATGCACGAATTCTTCTCTCGCCGGCGCCGGAGGTATTGCAGTCATTTGATATATTAGGTAGTTGGTGGGGAAGAGAGAGAGAGCCTAGAAAGAGGCTTAAGAACAATGGGTGAAGGCACGGGACTGGGGCGGCCGGAATAGTGGTGTTGGTTGGTGGTTTGCGTGGGAGTTGGCCCAATTGGGTGGGGGACTTTTTTTTTTTTCCTTTTAATAATTAATTTCAGCCTTGTAATTACAAACACGTGTCACTATAACCTAAAAAAGAAAAATTAAAAAAAAAAAAACTCTATAATGGGTTACCGGTCACTTAGGACTATTTTGAGTGAATGACCTATAAAGTTCGAATTATTTAAAAATGATCCAAAATTGAGATTATTTTGAGCAAATCGGTAAAAGTTGGAATTATTTTTATCAATTTTTCCCAAGTAAAATCATTATTACTCATTAAATCGTTATGAGTATTATGACACCTCCACATTGCAATTAGGTTCATTTTTGCCGGCTCTTAAAGCTTCCCATTTACACCAAACAAAACGACATCGTTTAATTTCCCATATTCATATTCATCCAATCAATCACCATTACCACCACCTTCATTCATCACCATCATCACCTTCCTCACCATCTCCAATCTCAGTCTCTCTCCTCTCCAATGGAGATCGACCCACTTCCCAACGGCAACACCACCGGAACAACCTCCATCGGATCGTCCACCGACACCACCCTCTCTTCCGCCGTATCAACTCCGGCAACCTCGGAAACTCCGGCGTCAAAGTTAACTCACTTGTCGGATTCACTCAAACTTGAACATCAATTTCTTCGAGTACCCTTTGAACACTACAAGAAGACCATTCGTGCTAATCATCGTGCCGTTGAGAAAGAAGTCTCCGCCGTCATTTCCGCCGTTGATTCTTCATCTTCTGATTTGTCTCGTGACGACACCGTTTCTCATCTTTCTTCTCTTGTTTCTCGTCTTCAAGGCCTCAAGAGAAAGGTATCACAATTCGCACTACTTATACTTTCTTTTTTACAATTTAGGTGATAAAAATTGATAATGGTTGATTGATTATTTATTGGGGTTTGTGTTTTGTAATTGATTTTCGGGTTTAGAAAGAGTCTCGAAGGGCAGTGATGTAGACGGGTTTCGATTAATTTAGCTAATTGGCCACCCCAGTTGGAGAATTTTGATGATTCTTAGTGTTCGTGAATTGGGAGTGTTTTATTTTGGGGTTTGTACTTTTGTTTTAGTGAGATTCTAGAAGGGAAGTGATGTAGACGAAATTCGACAAAATTCCTGTGCCTGAGACCTTCAATGCTTTACCAACTACGCTAATTGGCATACACATTGAGAAAATTGTGTTGATTGCAAGTGTTTGACACACACTTCCACTAGTATAGCCATACAAGTATGTAATTTAAAGTAAAGTACAATGAGCAATCGAATTTGGGAAATGGGAGTTTTTTTGTTGTATGATGGAGTTATAGAGAAAAAGAACATATGTTGGGTTCTAGAAATGGCTTCTTGTGGTGTAGGTTTGGTGAATTTTGATCAATCCTTTCAATTATTTTGGTAATGAAATTCTGTTGATTGTAAAATTGCTTTCTTGGCTGCCAAAATGGATTTTGGGACACATGTGAAACTTTTTGGCTGCAGCTTATCATACTAAGCTGATTTTCATACCAAGGTCTTTGCCTTTGTTTGCTACATGGTTCACCGAAGCAGACTGTAATTTGGTCTAAATGTCTAATTCCCTAGCTATTTATTGGTGTACTCTTGTAGAAAGTAATTTTCTTTATTTGCAGCACTTGCATGTTGAATCAATATTGTAGAACTGAGTTTTTTCTAATATGAAGCTTTATTAGTTTGATGCTTATAGCCTTATGTTTGTGTCTTTAACGGTAATTATGGAAATAGATTCATTTTCATTACCTCATGCTACTTTATCATAAGTAGAATTCAGTTGGTCAAGCTCCTCAACTTGATTGCCTTTTTTTTTCCTAAGCATGCTAATCTCTTACCTCATACCAATTACTTATTGGAGACGTGGGTAAGGGGATGCTAAATATTTGAATAAAATACAGAAAAAGGAAACAAAGGAACTATTTTTGTTTTCTTTGTTGAAACTCCTTGACCAAACAGCCTCCTTGTGAATTTGGTTTACTACAGAAACTCATAATCTCAACCTCAAGAATTCATATGATTCTTGTAATTATTGCGTAAGAATAAATGCAATGGGATAAAGCCTAGATACTTCATAAGTTCATAAATGCACGTGCATCTCCCTCTAGCACTATAATTTTTTTTCCCCATATTTTTACTCTTCATTTTATCTACAGCTAAGTGATCCCATACATGATACATCAGGAATGTAATTAATACAATAATATAGACAACAATTGTAAGATTAATGGTTCTAGAGTTTTAAGATTCCTTTGTAGTCCATCATTAAAACTAAGCCAGTGAATTTCTCCTTTCCTTCATGTATTGGAATGTTTTTTGTTATTGTAAAGAGCTATCTTGTTGTAGGCCTTGTTTTGAGTTGAACGAGACTTAAATAGAACATCATATTAGGATTTGGTGTCTTATGGAGATCAATTGCATATCCTTTTGCATTGTTAGAAGGGGTGTCCTTATGTCTCACAGATTTCTCTCATGTGATTGGGCTTGGTTGGTTAAATTTTCAGTATCCTGGCTCTCGTATTAATGGCTTTTAACTAAAGGGTAGAACTATATTGAGTAGAATGAATTTCCCATAGCAAGATATATTGCGTGTCAACAAATACCACTTTTTCATGTGCTATCCATGGTTGTTTTCAACTTGTTTTTAACTCATTACTCCCTCCATCCCTAAATCAAAGTCCAATTTGCCCAATGCGCACATATTAAGGAGAGGTGAATAATAGGGTTTGGTTGATTGAAGGTGCATGTAAATATAATAAATAAATAAAAAGGTAGTGAGGTTTTGTTCTAAGGTGAATACAAAAGAAGTAGTGAGGTTTGTTTGACTAAAGGTGAATGTGAAGTATAAAAGAAGATAGTGGAGAAATGAGACTTTTAAATGGGAAGAAATTTTTGTAGTGCTATGAGAATTTTATTTAGGGATGGAGTTGTAATCATGAAGATATATTCTTGTTCTGTATGTATGGATGTATGGTCTGTGTACTACTAAATGCCCCTTCTTAAAGGAGAAAAGCCTTGCTCTAGTGATACCTGCTTTGTAATATATATTTTTTGTTAGTTTGGCTGTATATCTGTATCCATGGGTTTTGCATAATTTATATTGCTTTACCATGGGTCATGCATAACTCTTATTGTTTCTGAAGATGCTATCAATTTTGGTTTTTCGGTGTGGAACTTCAAACAGTCTACTTCTCCCCTCCCCTTGCCCCTCTTTCTCCTTATTGTTGTTTGTGTGACTGTTCAGATTAGAGTAGCAATACTTTATCAACTTTTCTTGTCAAAAAATATAGGTTATTGATTAATGTGTACAAAGAGGAAATAAGGAACCAAAAAATGATTTTCAAATGTTAGAAGGATTGGTGGTTTTCCTATATCAGATGTTGGAAGTATAGCTCATAGCAAATTTCATGTTGCATTTTTTTTCCCGCTTTGGTTGTTATTTTTTGGTGTATTGTTAATTATGTTTGGTAAATTAGCTAGAGGAAGGAAGCCGAGTAGAGAACTTGCAAGCACAACGATGTCGAGCTCGATTAGACCATTTGGAATCTGCAGATGCAGATAATTTAACTGAATGGAGCAACACACGCTTGAAGCGGATTCTTGTGGACTATATGCTTCGTATGTCGTATTATGAGAGTGCTGCAAAGTTGGCTGAGACTAGCAATATACAGGTATCTTGCTTTCTTTAGTTTTAATTGTTCTAGAAATTCATTGCTGCAACTTTTTATATTTTATCAATTTGCTTATAAGCCCTTATAATACGACAGCAATGAATTCATCAAAAAAGCCCTTATAAAAAGAGAAATATTTTGGTTAATGATGATCAATTGATCAGGTGAACTCACACATATCCCTTCATTGTGAGATGGCTAGCAATATTTGGGGGAGGTTTTTTGCTGTGCAGGGAGATTTCCAAGTTACAGTTCTGTTTTGTGGACTTTGGAAGAGCGAAGGAGAAGAACATGTTTTGGCAAAATGCTTTTTTGGAAATTGTGGTGTTTGTGGCTAAAATGAAATGTGTAACTGCCTTGAGTGCTGGTTCGTTGTGTGATAGTATAACTTTTTCAGCTTTGTTGTGGGCTAAGGTAGCGAGGAAATTTACAAGTTGCTTAGTGGGGGATATTCAACGGAATTGGGCTAATATATTTAATCTGAATTTTGGCTGTAAGGAGGACAACTTGTGATAACTATCCTTTTTTCTCTGGTTTTGTTCTTACATCTATTTGTTTATTATAATATGTTTTTCATGAATTTATTGTTGTACGGTATTTATCTTATTTTCACAAGTGTGGTTCTTCCATTTTTCTTATTCATATGTATAGTTTGAGAACATATCCTCTTTGACTGCTAAAGGAGCTGGACAAGTTCGTATATGTTGAGTTGTAATTGCTTGAAATGGATTTTTTATTTTCTTACAAGAACATTAACACTTTGTTTGGATAGGAAGAAATGGAAGGAAAAGAAGAGAAGAGAAATGGAGGGGGACAAAATCTCTTGTTTGGGTAAAAGATTGGGGGAAGGAAGGGGAAGGAGAGGGAGGGATCCATTTTCCCTCTCTCTATAATAAGCCTAATCTCTCCAAAATTGGAGAGATTTGGAGGGAAAATAGAGCTCACCTCCCCCTCCCTTTCTTTTCCCTTCCCTTCCTCCATTTTCCCTCCCCTTCTTTCCTTCTTTGTTTGCTATCCAAACAAAGCGTAAATGAGCTAATTATAATTTGAGAAGTTAGTGACAGATATTAAAAATCATGAACATTTGTGTTTCGTGTAGTACACATAAAAATTGAATATTCAGGAAACTGGTGTTGTGAGACTTTGGTATGAGCAGAATACCCCCCCCCCCTTCCCTCCAAACAAATAATAAAAAAAATAATCTTTTCATGCCAGATAAGACACCCCTGAAACTTTTGTGCTCTATTGAGTTCAGCAGAAAATTACTGCAGTTTTCACTAATGTAGTTGAAATGATCTTTTTATGTCAGGATCTTGTTGATATTGATGTATTTCATGAAGCTAGACGGGTGATTGAGGCTCTTCAAAACAAAGAGGTAGCTCCTGCATTAGCCTGGTGTGCTGATAACAAGTCTAGGCTTAAGAAGTCAAAGGTGTGTGCAAAATACAGACTTTGTCATGATTTTATGCCTGCAAATTTGAATAAGTATTTAAGGAATAACTATTGTCTTAAATTTGCTACTTCATAGTATATTATAACTCACCTGTTAAGTTGCTATTAGCTAAAGGCCAAAGGCTGAACTTGCCTGAGATCAGGTTTTAGTAAAAGCTGATATAGGCCCTCAGTAATACAGTCGTGATACTCTCTGTTCATGTATTACTAAGAATTAAGCTGTAAGTAGCTAAGTACCATGTCTTCCAGAACTTGGAATTTTACCATGGAATTTTTCCATGAATTAGTATGTGTTTTTCAGCATCTCTCAGTTAGCAGGGCTTCTTTTTTTCTTTTTCTTTTTTTTTTTTTAATTAACGCAGGATGAGGGGTGGACATGAGGAAGTATGGACTGATAGTGTTAAGTATGCTTGTACAGTTGTACTGCATAGATTAAGTCAGCTGGCTGTGTTTGAAGGCCCCAACTAGTAACTATTTTTTTGCCCCTCTTTGCCAAATTCTGGTGCTTGTTTAAGAATTTTCCACCCAAGACTCATTCAGCAGAACCATATACCAAAGAAAGAACCTGCAAAAATTACTTAACTCCTAGGGAGTTTGGGAAGCTAAGCTAATTAATACATCATAAGAAAGTCAGACCAAAACTTGTGAATCCTTCTCCTAGTGATATTAGGAAACACCCCAAATAAACTAACAGAATATTAATCTTACTTTCACAAATTACTTTAAGTAGGAAGGCTATATTACTGAAAGTAAGGGCATTGGTTACATGAAACCTCACTGATATGTAATTAGCAAAACCATGAAATTAGTTTGAGAAAGCATGTAAAGATAGATCAAGGAATGCTATCGCATCAGTTAGGGTCCATGGTGAAGCTTATTACAGCTATTGATCCTCTGTCAGATAATTTAGTCTGCTAGATTAGGAGTCACTTAGTTCAATGTGTTGTTTTGTTGGGATATCCTACTAAAAAATTTAATCCATTAGTCGAATCCGAGGAGGCATTATCATATGAGGGATCAGGAAGAGATGGGGGACAAGTGGAAGGGATGTTCACATCAAGTTTTAGATAAATGCAAGATTTCATTGTCAAAAGTGTTGATATTGGGAAGGCAATGATTGCAATAGGTACAAATAATAACCCATTAGGCCATTACTGCTTCTATATTGCATTTTACTTGTGCAATCTTACAATAATATCACTTACACCATGTCAAAAGTCAGAACCCTATGTAGTTGGTGTACACAATAGTAGAAGTTTCTAGAAGCATTACCTTGGATATTCATCCAGCCGTAGGTGTTGCATTTGTGTTCTAAGTTTTGAAAAATTATACGGTTGATCATAGTTTGACTCTCTTAATAGGGAATAGAAATTTGAAATGAAGGCATTCAGAAGTTCAATCTGTTTTTGAGTGTTTTTTTAGTTAACCTTTTACGCACATAAAGGAAAATGGGAAAATCCATTAAGATTTAGCTGTTGTAGAATAGATTATCATATATTTCATATGCATATAGAGGGAGCAAATAATTATGAAAAATTTAAGCATTAGAATTGAAGACCAAACCCTTTGAGTGGAGGGTTTTTTGTTGTTTTTTTTTTTTTTTGTTCTTTGGTTAAAAAAATAAAATAAATTTAGTTGTTAGTATCAAATAAATTGTCAATACATAGTTATCACATTCATGGTTTTTGAGAAAATGAGCATTATTTCATGATCTAGTATTCACTAAAATAATTTCTGAATGGGTTTTAATTTTTGTTTTTAGCTTATGATGTGTGTCACTTTAGTGATATGCTATAACTCTCCTGCACACATAGATAAAAGATAAGGTAAGTTAACACTACCCTCTTTCTTGGTTACAGAGCAAATTTGAGTTTCAACTAAGACTTCAAGAGTTCATAGAATTGGTTAGAGCTGATAACAATATGCGTGCAATTAGATATGCCCAAAAATATCTAGCTCCATGGGGAGCAACTCATATGAAAGAGTTGCAGAGAGTTCTTGCGACACTTGCTTTTAAGAGCAGTACAGAGTGTGCTACCTACAAGGTTAGTTTCTTGATCAGCTTCTTTGCTTGTTTCTCTATTTTGGTATCATTATGAGTATCATATTACTCTGTATGTGCAACTGCTTCATTTTCTCTCGTCACTTTGTTGTTTTGGAGTAATCAAATTTTTATGTTAGATGACCTCAGATACTCACACACACATCAATAATTAAAACTACCACTGTTGTAGTGTGTGCAGAGCTGTAATAAATCTGTATGAGATGCTTGCAAGCATAGCTTTGTTTTCTGTTGTTTTGCTTCAATTCTTATTTCTTAATCCAGTTTTAGATACTTCATTGTTTTAGTACAGGTGGTTCAGCAACATTGTTTGAAGTTCCCAACCCTTTCCCTAGTCTAACATTCCCATTGGAAATTTTTTTTCTTGTGATGAGTTATATTTTTCTACTCTGTAATTTTATCATTGTAAAACTTGAATGTTATTTCTTGTTTATATATCCTGCCATCTATATTGCTATTTGAGTATTGTTTGGACATGCATATAAGTCTGGGACAAAGGTACAAAAAGAAATGGGTCCATCTGATTGTAAAGGAGATTGTGTAGTAGACTGGAAATTTTTTCTAATTTTCAGCTTAAAAAATAAGAACCAATGATAATTTAGTCATATTAATTGACACTATTAAATAATAAATATGGGCAATGCTACTCCAAGCCTCAAAGTGGCTGGAAACTCTTACACGAGAAAAGAGAAAGAGACTTTTCTGGATGATTCTCTCTTTCAACCTACTCTTATTTTAATCTCTTGCTCCATTGTACTGTAGATAAGTCCCTCTTATTTAGTGAACAATTCCATCTTCTCATCGAAGACAAGTTTGACGAAAATGCTAACAGAATTGAAACGAATTTCCCTTACTGTCTTGCCACTACGAAGAGCATATGTGAAGTAGATCCTGAGGCATTGGGTTATTGGGTGTACGTGGACAGATTGTTTGCATGTTTGTTTATGAATTTTATAAGCCGGTGAAGTTCACTTGTCTCTTTTAATAAATTTATTTCTTTTCCTTTCATGAAAACTTCTTGCAGTCTTTTGTGGGGTTTTAGGTCTTGTGGTCAAATTGCCTCATTATAGAGGGAGACTGCCCTCACTATAGAGGCAAGCTTTAGCTTGACAGCCAAGCCTTACTATAATTAAGCTTGCATACCCCATTCAATCTCTTATAACAATGTACTGACTCTCTCGACCAGGTTATCATAAAAAGCTAATTCTTTGGAATCCAAAGGCGGCCTTTGGATGTCGTTGTGACCACTTTATCTTGGTTGATTTTCCCTGAAAAGAAAGAAAAAAATGACTGGTGTTCTGGACAGAATAATTCTACTTCACTCATACTTGATGTTTGCCTCTTTTTCCTTTTGGCAGGTCCTTTTTGAACCCAAGCAATGGGACCACCTTGTGGACCTTTTCAAGCAGGAATTCTACAGATTGTATGGCATGACTCTTGAACCATTGTTAAATATCTATTTGCAGGCCGGCTTATCTGCTTTGAAAACTCCGTATCCTTTTTTTTGGTTTTTATTTAAATTTAATTTTTTCCCCACTTTTGGGATTAAGGCTTTGATTGATTGATTGATTGATATATTTAAATTTAATTTTTAAATATGCTTTGAAAACTCCGTATCATTTTTGTTGGTTTTTTTTTATTAAATTTAAAATTCAAATAGGTGCTAACATAGAGACGATGTAATAACAAGGTTTTTTTTTTTTTCCTTTTTTTTTCCCGGGACAAGGCTTTGTTGGTGTTGTGCTTGACTGCTTGTGCAAGTGTACACTTTTTCTTTTTATCACCATTATAGAATTGCTCCTACATTATGTTTCCCTTTACTTAGTAGTATTAGTCACCTTTTAACATAAATATAGTCTATATAGATTTTAGGTGCTTGAGAAATATATTTCAGCACAATCAGGACAATAGTAAATCAACTCTTCTGCCAGGACTTTAGTTTATTGTGTCTGCTACTGTTTGGAAGGTTTGAGACCTCTGTGATTCAATATTTTGAATTTAACCTTCAAGTCCTCTTGAGTGTCCTTGAATTGTGAAGTGCAGCAAGCTAAATAGAAAATGCTGTAAATCCAAAGCATGTCGGTGATAACTACACCTTTGCTATTTAGACACATGCTTCACATCTATATATTGTTCATGCTGCTTTTGGTTTGAGGCTATGAACACTTGCCCAAATGCTGTCTATGAAGCTATCTTCAAGACTAGAACATGGATTTCACTTGCATGCTAAATTGCAGAGAACTGCATCTTGATTTTAGGTCCAGTGAAATATGTTGTGCCTTGACCTCTTTTAGATTTTGCTATGAAGATGACTGTCCGAAAGATGATCCATTGTCTCAGGAAAGTTTCCGTAAATTGGCAGTATCACTTCCATTCTCGAAGCAGCAACACTCAAAAATTGTCTGCTACATAACAAAAGAATTGATGGATACTGAAAATCCGCCTATGGTCTTACCAAATGGCTACGTCTACAGCACTAAGGTTTGTGTACTGTCCATTGGTGAAATGGGTTTATTCTTTAAATTTTCTTTTACCCTTTCTGTAACTATAGTTAATTCTTATTGATTGTGCTTTGGCAGGCTCTCGAGGATATGGCTCGTAGGAATAATGGTAAAATTACTTGCCCAAGGACAGGTGAAGTCTGCAATTATTCTGATCTTGCTAAGGCATTTATCTCATAGAATCATACCTTGAATAACTATGTAAAAAGACTGTCAAGACTCAAGAAGAATAGAATTTTCATTTATATTTATTTAAATTTTTTTTTTCTTTTGGCTGTGATCTGTTGGAGGATTGGCAGCTACCCACATGTACATAGCAAAAGAGCAATTTGAACAATTTGTTATTTTCGTTGCTGATGCTGTTATTCTAGTTTATCAGTATGTGAATGTTTTTATCAGCAGTAGATTGCTGTGTGGCTATAAAATCGAGCTTTCAGCTGCCTTAAAGATTATTAAGCAGTACCCGTCAAAAAAAAAAAAAAAAAAAAAAAAAAGAAAAAAAAAAAGAGAGATCAAGCAGTTGAGTCGTGATGAAAGCAGAAGGATGTTGATGGTTTTCGAGATAGCTTTTACTCTGTTCAGGTTTGCTATGACCACTTCAACAGTACATGTTCGATTAAAAGATAATGAAACCTTCTATTTTTACTGTATACTCCGTGCAAGAGTTCTTAAAGCGAATGCAACTACTCATTACTTCCCTAATCAAAAGTTAGGAGAGTACCCCTTATCCTGAAGTTACAGGATCATTTGTTATATCCAAAAGTCTTGTTTTTTGTAGCGAAACCTATGAAATGATCGCACACTAATTATATAGTGAGACCAGGTTTTTTAAAGCTTCATAGTGAATCTAGCGAGTCCAACTCAATTTGGAGGAGCATATTTTAATCCTCTGCCCATAATATACTTCGTATGAACGAAGTTGGTAGTCCAGTTTGCAAAATACAGACACTATGTTGTATGTTCCTACAGGAGCTTGAGTAGAAATATAGTCAATTTCACTAACTGGGTTCAACAGGAGGATTTCGCTTAACCAATTATTCCAATTATGCCATAGATTTAGTAGCAATAGACCACTTACAAAGTTTCGAGTTTGTTTTGCATCATAATAGCCAGTCCTTTTATTCTACTGGTTAAACTCAAAAAACTTTAACCGTCATGTACAAATTAAAAATTATCACGTACAACAATAATTATACCACTAATACTCCCGAAAGAAAAAAGTAATTGCGCCAGGAGGCAAAAGTTGCCAAACCAATATGAATTTTGGCAAAACAAAGTTCAGAACGCTTGAGATTGAAAAATAATTTTGATACATTCAAGTAGATCCATAATAAATAGAAACATGCAATACTCCTCGGTTGTTAATGATCAAATTAGATGGTTACCAAACAAAAATAATATATCCCTCCGATTCGAATTATTTACAACGATTTGACATACAATATGAGTACAAAATGTCTAATCATTGCAAATAAATTGAAACAAAGTAACAGATTTATTTCTGAACAAATTTTCAAACGATTATTACAGAAATCTGCAAATTTGTATAGCCAGGTAGTACAAGCTATCGTTATGCCAGCAAACACCAACTACAAACTTAAAACCCTTTTAACACAAAAAATGTGCCTGCCATTTAGCATCAATATAAAAGGTGTTAATCAGGTCATTATTCAGCAAAAAAAAATCTCAACAAAAACCATAAGATGCATAAGCAATTGAGTGAACAGAAAATTCTATGTAATAACAACAGAGTTTAAAATTCCAAGGCAAATGCGACATCCTTCCAGTTAACAGCTTTAGTTGTGAACACAAGGTATTAAAAGAAATGAAAAAAAAACACTAGTATCTCCGATCATTCACTGCCCCTAGGAGAAGCTTCATAGTCGTCATTGTCATCTTCCCTACCATTCTTGTCATTTCTAGCAGCAGGGCTCACACTGTGATCTTGGCCATTTTCTTCAAAGGGGCTACGACTTCGAGCATCTCCATTTCTGGGGCTCTCTCTTTCACCTTCTTTGACAGGGCTTCTACTCCTCGACCTTGGGCTACCAGCATAATCAGATCCATTGGCACGTCTCTCATCCCTATCAGAGGATCTACCTCTCCCTTCAGGACTCCTTTCATCGGGTGTTGGAGAGCGTTTCCTGCCCCTTGATGTCAAGGGAGAGCTTTTCTGTCGTTTAGGGCTCCTGCTTCTTATAGGGCTCTTGCTTGGACGAGGGCTTCTTGACCGGCCAGCACGCTCGATATCTCTCTCTCTTCTTGGCGGAGACCTAGACTGACTGCAAGGATGAAAAAAATATATAATACTTAGTTGAACCAGTGCATTCAAACACAACCCTAATGGCATGCAATTTAAGAGCCCCACCAAAACCAAACCAGCAAAGCAAAAACAGATTCAAGCAACAAAAAAAATGTAAGCAGACAGTTTACAAGCCAGAAACACAGTTGCCAATAGGATCCATAACAAATAGTGGCAACTATGTTTGCAGCAGTAGAATTGCTATCTATATTAGTTCTAACCCAAGTGAAATACAATACTTGCCAATGTTTTTAAGTAATAATAAGCAGCTACTCCTATCTAGAAGTATTGAAGGAAAACACTCCAAGTGTCCCCAACCAACACATATTGTTTCTAATAACATTAAAAACAACATTAAAAAAAAAAAAAAAAAAAATTCCTTTACCCCTTTCTACTGTACGGCTATACCCCTTTCTAGGTGTACAAACATACCAAAAAAATTTACATAATGTGCCAAAAACTTCCAACGCCAAGCTACCCATTCTCCATTGTGCATCAAAACCCAGCTATAAGATCAAAAGTAAAACAAAGCTAGAAGTACTATAGCTATAAGATCAAATGGAACAAAGCTGGAAGCAAACAATACCAAAGTAATCACACCAAAAAGACAACCAATATAGCAATCCAAAGATGGCCTTACCGGCATTTCCAACCAGATGAAAATCATCTTCCACACAAGTTAATTGCAATAGCATAAAAATTGCTTCAATGAATAACACACCTGTAGCTACGGCTCCTACTAAAACTACGGCTACGGCTTCTGTCTCGTCGAGGAGATGGAGAACGCCGGCGTGGCGACCCTGAAGGCGAGTAGCTTCGACCGCGTCTGCTAGAAGAAATCAAACATAATTTACTCAGTAACAGTCAAAGTAAGCCACCCCAAAGTTTATTGCTTTCAAGAAAAGAAGCTTGTCTAAGTTTAGATGTGACTATCATTGTAAGTCTACAAATTCTACTTTTTTGTTACTGCAAGTGATGGTGGAGCTAAGGGAGAGGTGAGGGATGGGGCTTAATGCAAAAAAATCTCAAAAACAAGTTCTTGATAGATGTATTTCAGATCACTCAAAATGTGATTAGGGTGAGAAGCTTTCCATCTCTTAACCTTCACCACAATTAGACTTAACATGTAAAGATAAACTGATGGTTAAGTTTAAAGTAGCATTGTAGGGGAAAAAAAATATAGTAGGCAGTTTCAGACAGAGACAGAAATAACAGTAATATATATTATTCGAGGGGGCAAAGTAAAAATAAAGACCTTAGTTTCTTGGGGCTGTTTTGACAATTCCTTTCTATATGGCCCCGCTCTCCACAGCGGTAACATTTGTTCTTCCAGTCACCTGCTTTGCAATCTCGAGCCCAGTGGCCTTCAATTCCACAATTAAAACATCTTCCTGATCCGGGAGCTGGTCCTCTGCTACCAAAGTCACGTGACTCACGCGAACCACCTGGACCCCGTGGTCCCTACAAGATAAATTAGAAAATATTTCAGCAAATCAATAACTTGTAGAATTGTAGCTAGAATAGGCACAGCACATTGGCACGTTGTAGCACAGAACAATCAAAAAATGCAATCCACTATGAATATCTACAATGAGACAAGCATCCAATAATTGGCCAGTTACAGCTGCTTAGCTTATTTAAAACAAGCTATCAGAAACTCTACTAGTCTGTTATATTTATCAAGTGATGAAAAAAAGAGCAATTGATAATAACACATAATAATTGGTAATACACTACAACGCCAAAGGATGTCCATTGCCACATACCCCCTTTGCAAACTCAACAATAATTCGACTACCATCCACATCTCGTGCGTTTAAGCTATATCTTGCATCTTCGGCATCTCGAGGATCACTAAACTCCTGTTATCATAATGTCACAAAAACAACACCAAATCTCATATATGATTAACAAAAGAGCACAAATCAAAATAGTGTGCTTCTGGGAACAACAGATATTAATAGAGAAGTGGAGAAGAGGGAAGAAATACATACAACAAAGGCATAATCGCGCTTCATATCCACGTCACGTACTCTGCGTAAATGGTTGCCATAAACAGTAAGGCCATCAGGACAAAACTACCGAAGGGTTGATACCTCGCCCCTCACAGATGAACTAAACACCACTTTGAGAATGTTGCCAATTCCATAAAAATACGCATTAAATTATAGAAAGAATCGCCAAAGTCCCCTATACATTGCAAGAATAGCCACCAATTCCATCAAGGGCAACCATCCCACCATAGACCTCCAAGGCTAGGCAAAAGCCTAGAAACCTTCAACAAGACATTCAAGTTAAGCCACACGACACATGGAGGATTGCAACACTCTCGAAGAAATATTTTCATCAGGTACATACATTAAAAAGATTAAAGACCTTTCCAAGAGCCCCTCGACTTGCCATAGCACAAGTCATAAGGAGGAGAATTTCCCCCATTCACACCGACTAAAAACCAGCACCCAACACTGAAAGAAAACTTCATTTTATTCCTTTAGTATGTATAATCCAAGTACTAAACTTTTATAGCCATGTTAAATTACAATGGTACTTTGAATTGCACGCACAAAACCATCTTTAAAGTAAAAAACAAAGCCTCTAACAGTAAATTAGATACAAAATGTCACAATTATATATTAGTAACCTGAATTACATTACCTTCCGTATCTGCTGAAAAGATCTTCCAAATCATGACTCCTGGTCCGCGAAGACAAGCGGCCAACATACAGGCGTGTCCCACTGCCATGACGATCACGGTCACCTCGGTCACGGTCACCTCGGTCACGATCACCATATCGAGGCATTTTCCTACATAAATATATTCATATAAAAAATAAATTCAATTATACTACCAATTTACTCCTGTCATAAATTCAACTATACCCCCAACCTTACCCAAATTCCCCAAATTCCGACTTTCTGAATAAACAACATCATTTGATCAAACAAATAATCAAAAAGGATAAAAGCGTGATTCTTACATCAAATCAATGCGAATAGCTGTTCGTTATTCGACTCAAATATCATCTCAAAATCATTCAATTCCAATATTAGGAAAATTAACAATAATCCACTAACATATAATTAAATTAAACAAAAAGAAAATCAAATCTAAATTAAAATCGCCTAAATCAATAAATCTCACATAAACACAAAGCAAATCAAAAACCTAGCCTACTGATTCGCATCCACCAAACACAAAAATTCAGGAAAAATAAATCCAAGAACACAAATCGATTAAACAAGATACATCAAAATACGCATCAATCAAAACAAAATTCAATTAATCGCATAAAATTATACATCACAAATCAAATATGATGAAATAATCGATTGCAGAAAAAGAGGAAATCATCATAAACATACTTGAGTAGGATAAGTGAAGCGTACCTGACGAACAAAAAAGCGGAGCACGAAAACCCTAGATTTAATTCGGAACGAAAGAAAGGAAGAGAAAGTGAGAGAATTTTCTCTCTCTTGGTTTTATATAGAGAGGTGAAGTTAATCGACGGCTGAGATTCGTTGTTGTATGGAAGATAGAGGGTGATGATTAGAGTCCCTTGACTTTGTCCTTCTACGCATGGAGACAGATTATAGTAGAGGTGAGTTGCTAAATCACCTACATGTGTCAATTTTTTTTTTTTTTTTTTTAACAGTGTGTCAATTTTTCATAAACCTCAATTTTTTTTTTAGTTTTGAAGTTGATATGAACTGAAATGAATTGTTTATAAAAGAAGGAAATTAGGAATTGATTTGAAATTAAGCTGATGAGAACAAGCCCTTAGGCCTTGTTTAATTCTAACTCATTTTTACTTATTTCTGAAAAATAAGTTTAGATCATATTAGAGAAAATAAGTTCAAATCAGATCGTCGTTTTAAGTGCAGTTTTTTATCGATATCTTTAATTTCGTAATTAAAAAATTATGAATGGTTTATATTAATAAAATACACATTATTACAAATCTAACAAGACCCCGCTTATGTATTCATTCCTTGAATATTATTGTACCCTTAAGGTCAAAGTTGACAAGTGATATATACTAGTACTTTTTTTTTTACAATAGCAAATTATATTAATTAAATCAGAGTTTACAAAATTTGAAATAAAAACTAAAACTTACCACTACATGGCTTTTAACATTTAAGCCTTTACTACTTTCGACAATAAAAACAATATTACGTAACTAGGGTTGGCTGAATAAGTTGCAAATTAGGACCTCCTTATAGGCCAAAGAGTGGGTACCTACTTCAAAATACAAAGAGAGCAGAGAGTACCGAAACTGTTCGATCATGGCTAGTTTAACCTTACCTAGTGGGATCAATTTATCACCAAGTAAGGCCTTCAAACAGGTCACATGGACATGTGACCTTTTATTCATAAGTTGTTCTTGCTAGCAAGAAGGCTTTGACAACGTCGAGGCTCAAACAATGTTTGCACACCTGCTTCGGATAGAAAATTTCAAGAGTAATAATCACAATGATCACTATAAAATATGGAACGGAATGACAACAATAATCATTCCAACATAACACTCTTCAATCTAGCCACGGTCAACGTCTTGTTCGTCCCCCAAACAACGATTAACTCTCTCAACACTACAACAAACCCAAATCCCATAATGATGGATCCAAACTCTCTCCGCACACATAAAATAAACTATAGCCACTTCAACCAGAGATACTGGACAACCAAGAAATGCTAAAATAAACCATACATAAATTTAAAAAGTAAAGCAAACTCTGAATAATACCAAGAAACAACCTACTTAGGTAAGAAGACCATATTAGACAGTACCTTTCGAACCCAAAATCCTAAACCATAATAGCAAAGAACCTCATAACCCTAACCCTAACTTCACCGTTTTCGTCACGAACCACTCCGCCTTCCAGCGCAAGGACCCATGAAACCCTAACTCTAACTTTACCGTTTCCGTCACGGTCAAAATTACCCGAAGACCTTTGACGACGGTGTTAGGACTAGTCCTTAGACCTCTTGTTTCGCCGGCGAAATCCTTTGAACGTGAACCTTTCACTCTAAGGTGGGTAATACAGGGCCTCTCGAACCTCTTAGTCAGGGAAAAACTCACAAAACAGTATACACCTTCTAAACTAAGATTAATTGATTTTTAAGTGAAGAGGCAATGGCATCGGCTCAGATTTTAATTTGTGAGG
This sequence comes from Chenopodium album, assembly GCF_948465745.1. Taxonomy (NCBI): domain Eukaryota; kingdom Viridiplantae; phylum Streptophyta; class Magnoliopsida; order Caryophyllales; family Amaranthaceae; genus Chenopodium; species Chenopodium album. The sequence goes on from NC_137852.1 coordinate 13,660,396, forward strand.
ATGAAGACGCCTAAAAGCAGAGAAGGGGAAAGAAGAAGAGGATGAGAGGAGGCCGGAACACCGGCGAGTTCCAAGGGTTTTATGGGGTTGGGAGTCACAGAATGTAGAGGGTTTAGAGAGAAGACAAAGGGTTTAGAGAGAAGGCAGAGAGTTTAGAGAGAGAATCGTGATGTTTTAGACTTTGTGGTTATATATACCAGTAGTATAGTATGTAAAATTGCATGCTTTTTATACATTATACATACGATGACTATACGCGAGCATATGATAAATTAATAATACGAAGTATACTCACTTATGTACTTCGTAGAGCTTGTGTTGGTTGCTACTGTTTTCCATGGGCAATGAAATATCCCATGATTTACAATCTTAGTTGTTTGATTGTCTTGTGATTGATAAAATGGAGGCAGGGTAGCTATGACGTGTGCATTATTATTATTATTATTATTATCATTATTATTATTATTATTATTATTATCATTATCATTATTATTACTATTACTATTACTATTATTATACTACCACTACCACTATTACATTATCGTTATGCTTATTAGCTTAATTAAATATGTCATGTTTTTTTTTATTGTTTTTATTATTATTAAAATAATTGTTTATATACTAAACAAGAAAAGGTTTAAATGCAATTAACATCAAATTAATAGGGACATATAGATAAACAAACATTTTAAATATATAATTTTCTTCACACTAGGTGAACAAACATCAATATTTGTAAGGATATATTGGTAAACAAACATTTTAAGGATATACTAATAGGGGCATATAGGTTTAATAATGTGTATGTACTCTTCAATATATGAAATTTTGTATTGTTTAATCATAACTGTGTTGATTGAAAACTAAAAAAAAAAGGGAAACAACATATCGAAACCAGGAGTACAATATTATTTAAATATTAAATTACTAAACATAGTTTACTTATTTCATTTTGTAGTGCCAATGCAAATTTCTTTTAGTATCACTTTTCGAGGCGCTTGAGTATGTTATCAATCTTCACAAAATCCAGTGGTTTTGGAAAGTATTCATCTATACCAGCTTCTACAAATGCTTGAATGTCCGACTTTGATTCAGAACTCGTCACGCCAAATATCAAGCACTTAACACCCATAGCTCGCAACTCTTTAGTTGCCTTCACGTAAAAGAATTAGTTTAAAAATTAATATAAATATTATAAAATTTAGTATTCATAATTAAGTAATAATGCAAGGGTGATAATAATACCCTTTAAAATTATAGTTCATTACTTTAATTGAAACTAGCCTTCTGGCCCGTGCAATGCACGGATTATTCATAAAAAAAATTGCATTAAACGACGAATGAGGAAATTTCAATAAGTCATTATAGTTATAATGTGTAATCGGAAACATGATTAAAGAAATTTAATTTTTGGAACTTTGATTGAAAATGAGGATTAAATAAAGAAGGTGGAGGGGCTAAAATGAAAAAGTGAAAAGGAAAATGTTGAATTGAAGAGGGGACATGAAGATGAAGTGTACATGGAAAATGAAGTTTAAGTTTAATGAAAGAATTAAAGAAGAATAGTGTAATAAAAAAAACTAATAATGTAAGAAGACATGTACTGTAGCACTTGGGTTAGAGGGAGAAGAAGATAGAGAAGTGTATTAGGATGGGGACATGTGTCTTTCTTGATTAGAGTTTTTAAATATCAAGTATAGATGGTACAAACATTAATTTTTTTAATTTAAAAAATGAGGAATGAACCAGAATGCGATTATATATAAAAAAAAGATCTTGAATATAAAGGGTTTTTTTTTTTATAAAATGATAATTAATATTAGGGATAATTACTAATATAATTTATCTTGTATATAATGATTCAAATTTAATTATCTTATTCATACTATCAGCTAATTAGTATTTATCTAAGTCCTAATTATGCTAAAATGTTATATTAATCATAAGTGACTTATTAATAGCCTTCATTAAAAGATATGTTGTTAACATCAACATATGTAACACTAAGAAAGCCATTAAGATATTATAAAAAAGATTACCTGAATTCCATCCATTATTGGCATTTCCATATCCATGATAATAACATCAAAAGAATTGCCTTCAATGAAAGTGTTCACAGCCTCTTGACCATTTTCCACGACCTTGGTTTTAAACCCTTTACTGTTAAGCAACATTTGTTCAATCTTTCTAACGATAGCAGTATCGTCTACAACTAAAGCAGTAAACTTTTTTGCATCATTCATGCTACTATCTCCAATCGTTTTAGACATGTCTGAAAAACACACATAATCAAAATATTATTTACAAAAACAATCAAATAAGTATAGGAGAAATATTAGAGGGTATAGCCTATATAAGGTATAATACATTTATCACATGAAAATGACTAAATTTTAAAAATATATAAAAAAAACCACTTTCTAGTTTTAACACATGCATTGCTAGCTTGTATTAAATATTAATTATCTTAGGTTAATTATAATGACATTGATTAGAGATCAACTCTTCCGAATTTTTTTTTCTATTAAATGACACTAGCTATAAGGGGAAGGGAGAATTTTGAAGAAAAATTAAATATTTAAGATTACCTTTTTGCCGATGAATTGAATAGAAGCATACTTGGTCTTTTGTATTGCTTTTATATTGAAATAAGTGTTAAGCACAAAATCAAGATGGCCTTGAGAAACAGAATCCGACGTGATACGGTTGATTTAAAATAAAAAGTATGTTGCTGATTTGATTTTGTATTACACACCTAGAATTATATACTTGCAGTTAGTTGATATCAGCCTTGCTTCTATCAAGATTTATTAATTAGACTTCATAACCAAAATTAATTAACTATATGACAAATAATCTACTCCCTCCGTTTTTAAATACTTGCTCCACTTTCCTTTTCAGGCCGTTTTTAAATACTTGCTCCATTTCCTTTTTTGGAAAGCTTTTACAATATTTAATCCATTTCTCACACTTAGTGGACCCAATTCAACAAAATACTCTCTCTTCTCTTATTCTTCCACTACTTTTGCTTTTTACAATTTTTTTTTCTCAACTATCCAACTACCTCCATATTTTATTACTTTCTTTAATTTCTCCTAAAACTCCGCGCATTGAGAAATGGAGCAAGTATCTAAAAACGGAGGAAGTAACTCTTGTACATGGATTACATAGATAATTTATCTGATCTTTGAACTGTATCAGACTGGCTTGAGATTTTGTACATAATCCAAAGTGATTCAAGAAATCATTTATCTTTTCACGAGATTTTTCTTGAAAAGTTTAAGTTCTTAACATTGTAAGTTGTAACAAATAAAATCTACAATATATGATCAAACCAGTCTCATATACTGTATTGAGAAAGAAACTAGAATTATATGTATCCATTTTATCAACTAATCCTTATGTCTTTATTGTAGTATGATTAATATTGACTTTTTTTTTCTATTTTTATTCCGTACCTTTAATTCATCCTTGTATATTATTGACCATATATATAGAATGACTAATCTCATTTATTATGAATGGGGTGTAACTTTCCTGGATCAAAATTTGTGGTTGTCTTGTCCCTTTCGATAAAATCCATTAACTATTTACAAGTTTCTTAAAACTTGTTGACAGCTTCATCCTTACTTTATTCCTTGTTGTATTAGTTAGGTCCAACTTTCAAAGATTGTCAAATATATTCACATATGTTAAAATAGGCACACTTGAATCGATGCCTATAATACTCCATGCATATTTAGATCAATTACTGAGTATTTAAGATGACTATTGAGTATTTAATATCAACTTACTATATATTTTTAATGGTACACTTTGTTTAATTTGATTGGAATTGAAGTAGCATTTGTGATCAATATATATATATATCATATATGCTTATATTTGAAGACTTATATTAATTTTCTTGTTTGCAAATACTATAAGAGGAAAGGAAGTAGGAGGAACATCAGAAAGACTTATATTAAGAAAGCCTTTAAAGCAAAGTTTGGTGCATTTACAAAAATTATAATAGTTCGAGTCTAAATCAAAACCAGATTTAAATGAAATTTGTATCAAGCTTGGATTGTTATTGCCCATAACTATTTATATGTCTACCTATTTATCAGATGGTTCTACGAACCTTATGCTCAAGTATATTGCTTGCTTTTTATACTTTATATGTACGACGACTATATGTGTATAATAGTTTGATAATGTACTAAATTTTGTACTTCGTGTAATCATATCTCTTTCCTATTATGTCTACATTCCGTTTCTTCCCTTAGTTATGTCCACTTCTTACATTCTTAACTTGTCAATAACTATTTAATATAAAATCATGAACTTTAATAACTTAATTTGATCTTACTAATATTTTTCATTAAGAAAACAACAACAACTAGCACTAAACAATTAAAGCCTAAGATGTGTTCAGCCTTCAACTATATGAATTACAATTTTGTCACACATATAACTGACAGGCTAAAGTCGTAGTCACCTAATCAAAAGTAATTACCTAAGTCCTCTAACTAAATTTAATAAGGAAGTAGGGTCGAATCCACAGGGAAACAAGTCTTTCTATTCCTAATTAATTATTATAATCTAAATTATTAAAGTAACCAAGAGTTGTTGTTTAAAGGACTATACTACGAAGAATATGAGTAGGGAGAAATAAAAGTAGGAGAAAATCAATGAATAAAAGACCTAGGGCATGGGTTCACCAATAAATAATACGTCGGGATAAAACATAACAATCAATTATCAATGCATCAATTAACCAGATCATAAAGGGCTTTCGCTATGTATTACAATCACGAAGTTAATTTACCGGTATTAAATCTCATCTCTCGAATCTCGACCTAACCATTTATAAATTAACTTGCCTATTGACACTAAGCCTAAACATCAATTCTCATCTCTCGAATCTCGAACCAATGTTGCATAACTCATACAATTAAACCAGCGCTAATCTAATTGCATAACATTAAATCAATCAATAGGAAATTAACCCAAAACATTAACAATCAACAATAATAAATTATCCCTTCATATTAATTATGGATCCCCAAGAACCCTATAATTAAACTACTCGTGCATGATTAAATCTAAACTAACCAAAACAATTAAAGAAAGCATGATTAAAAACAATAAGCAATTAAATTAAAACTCATACGAAGAAAATATTATAAAAACATAAGCAAAACCACAAAGTTCCGTCAAAAACTAAAAACTAATTACTCAAAACTAAATAGCAGCAAAACTAAGATAAGAAATAATGAAAAGTCAACTCTAACCAAAAAAAACTAAACTAAATAATAAAGCTGCAAACTAATCAATCAATCAATACTATATACTAAAAGACACACCAGCAATGACACATGTCATCTCCTGGTGTATCCTTAGTTATTTTTTTTCTTTTTACTAAAAAAAAAAAATTCAATTAAGGAAACAAATCACTTACAAAAATCATATTATTTATTTTTTTTTTTTTTTTTACATATTCCATATTAACATGTAGTAATTATTATATTTAAAATAAAAGATTTATTCACAAATCTTTCTAAAAAAAAATAATCAATCATATACCAAAAATCAAAATTTTAAAATAATCTTACAATAAGAAAAAATATTGCTCAGATTTTTTGCCTACTTTTGTTTTAGTTGTGTATTGGAAGCTACAATTAAAATTGCAAATACCAAATTAACATATTTCATACTTTTATTATTTCTCGACTAAATTATGATTATACTGAGTACAGTATTACTTCTCAATCAATACTATATAACAATATATATAACTAAAGATCACCGTGCATGACACGGGATCTAACCTAGTTCCTTAAAAAATAAGACTAAAAAGCATAATCTCAATCTAAGTCCTCAAATATATATACCTGCTGAATCTTGAACAAAGCTATAAAATTCGGAAACCGACATTAAAATAGCTAGAGTAAGGCCCACGAAATAAGGCAGCTATTCGATCGGGCCGATTGCTTGGAGTAAACTCGGGCTTGACTCTTGAGCGTGGAAATGATCGAACCTCTAACTTTGGCCCAATTCTTCTTCCTTAATTGGTCCATAATAATAATTTGTAAAATCATCGACCTTTTCATATATCGAGCCCTTAATCACCGAACTAAATTTCTTTAACTCGGTCTTGGGCTTTAAATATATGGTTATAAATACGATCCGACTCCAATGTCTTCGTAGTGACTCAATAAGCTCAAGAATTATCATAAATCTGCAAATTCCTACAAAATAAAACCAACTCTACAAAAACACTAGAAAACGTATATTAGTAATAAAAATAGCTCCGCAGAGCTCAAATAAGCACAAATATGACCGTGGGACGGGGAATAAAAATATATATAAAATAGACTTATCAATAACTTCCATAGTCTAAGGTCTATCATTCTATCCATGGTTTCATGGTGTTTCAATTCACATTAGGTTTATACCTCAGATTATTTGACCAATCTTGAGCATCCCCTTTGTTCTTGTAAACCGGTACCATAGTTCTATCCCTCTAATCTTGTTTGTTCTCCAAACCTTGTTAAACAAGTCTATTAGCCATTCAATACTAAACTTTCCTTTAAACCTCGATAGGGATACTAGGGTCAATAACTTTCTATGATTTCATTCGTTTCAATGCCTTTTTACTTTCATTATTTGAATATTCTACTTTCCATTGCCAAAATGCTCTTTTTTTCTAGTTCTGAATCTTTAATATAGTGTTGTCTCTAATGACACACACTTGAATGCCTTTGAACAATGTATGAGACACTAGACATGGCAAATGGGCCGGGTCAGGGTCAATGGCAATTCGGGTTGGGTCGGGTATCGGGTCAACACTTCAGGACGAGTTCGGGTCGGGTTGAGTTTGGGTCGGGTCAATTTGGGTCGGGTTAATCTTCGGGTCCAATTAACAGGACAAGTTCAGGTCGGGTCAATTCGGGTCAGGTCAATCTTCGTGTATGCCGATGTAGAAATTTGACCAATAATACTTCCTTTATTCATTTTTACTTGACCCGCTTTGACTTTTACACTATTCACCACCTCTCATTTGACCGTTTCTTTTGAGTTATTTTTAAGGAAAACATACTCATGTGAGGTCTTGTTAGAATCGTCTCAATAAGTACTATCATAATATATAACTTTTATAATTTTTACTTATGGAGAATTTAAGTTATTGACAAGCATAATAAATGAAATAGATCAAGTAAAAAAGAATAGAGTAAGTATATTATAATTATCAATAAGTATAATAATTGAATATTAATAATATATTCTTTAGTCAGTTCCAACAGTACTATATACACAAGACTGTATTGTTTCATATGTATGATCACTGTCATTGATTAATTGGTCAAAAATTCAAATTATATAAAGTAAATAGTGGAACAAAAATTCAATGTAACCCTTTAAAGAAGAAGCTAAGAGTAATAATAACAACAATAATGGGGGTTGTTAAAGATCGCCTCCTTTTTACTAGGCATCGCTCGCAATTTTTATATGAACTTCCGTATTTACCCCTTGTAAATAAATACTCACAACACTAATTTCTGAATTCACACTCATTTCATCTATAAAAATATTTTTTTTAAAAAAGTAGAGTTCCGCCTGAAAATTCCGGAAGTACCAAAGGAAGATCCAAAATTTTCAGGCAGATCTACCCATCTGCCTTAAATTTTCGGATGTTTAGTGGTGGATCTGCTTGAAAATTCCGAATCCTCCATGGATTTTTCGAAAATTTCAGGCGGAAGTCCGGGAGGATATTTTTTCTTTTTCGTGATTTTTTTACGTGATTTAATTTTTTTAAGAAGTGGTTTATTATTGTTGTTGTTATTGTGAGTGTTGCTGTTGTTGTATGTTGCAAAATATGTGGTTTATTAGGAAAAATTGCCCGGAATAATCCGACCTTTGGCTCATCCGCCCAAAATAATCCCACCTTTCGATTATTTTTAAATAATCTGACCTTTAATATCAATTCGCTTTAACTGGTCCCAACCGGTTACCTAACTTGTTATAGCAGGTTAGATGACACGTGTTGGCCTATGATTGGCCAAAAAAATTTAAAAAAAAGTTTTTTTTAAGAATAAAGTTTTAAAAAATTAATTATTGAAAAAACCATCAGCCACCTCCGCCCATCCCGCCGGCCAGTCTGCCTGACTCCCCACCGCCGCGGATGCGGCCGCCGGTGGCTCCTTTCCCAGCGCCGGCGCCCGCTCCACCTCTCTCGAAACACCAACTCCCTTCCCTTTCCCACGAAATCCCACTTAAATCACCATCGAAATCCCCTTCCCTATCCCGATCTCTGCCCCCCTTCTTCCCTAATCCCGATATCGATTTCCCTCCCCTTCCCCCGCCTCCAGTTCGTCCTCCCTCACCTTACCCGGCTAGATTTCGGGTGTGAATTGTAGAGCAAACAAATGAAGATTTCGCGAATTTTGGCCCGGATTCGAGTTGTGGGTCGGGTTGCGAGGAGGTGGATGGGAAGGCGTTGAGTGTGGCGGAGAGAATGGGATGATGGGAAGGAAGAGTTGAGCGAAACTTGAACGGCGGTGGTCGGGGCTGCAAATTGGCTACGGTGGTTGGGGCTTCCTTTCGGGCGGCGGTGACTGGCGTTGTAATTCGCCGGTTGTTGGGCTGCAATTTGGCGGTGGTTGGGGATGCAATTCACTGGTGGCTGGGGCAATTTGTGTACCTTTATTGATTTCTTTTTAAATCAATTTTTTAATTTAAAATTTTAGACAAATCATAGAGTGACACGTGTAGTTTAAACCAAAAAAAAACCTTATTTAACAGGTTACCGGTCACTTAGGACCATTTGAAGCGGATTGACATTAAAGGTCGGATTATTAAAAAATAATCGATAGGTGGGATTATTTTCAGCGGACGGGCAAAATGTCGGATTATTCCGAGCAATTTTTCCTTATAATTAATAATATTGTTATTATTGTTATTATAATTGTAATTAATATTGTTATTATTGTTAATCCGACTTCTAGTAATTGCAATGTCTATAATATGTTGTTTTCTTATTTGCAGTGGATGAGTCGGTTCATGGAGATTCACTAAAGAGCTCTTGCTGAGTATCCCAACATGTTGCGTGAATTAAGGGCAATGACTGAGCAGCTGGTAGTTGATTGGAACGCGATGATGTGATTGTAGATTACTCTTTATTCGAATTAGTGGTTTCATTTTTATTACTTGTCTTAATTATTTTATATTACTCTTTATTCGACATGTAATGTAAGAACTGGACACTTTTACATTTGGTTTTGTTGGATTTTAGTTTGATTACTTTTATTAATCTTAATTACATAGCTATAACTGTTCAACCTTAGTAAAAGAACATAAATATGTTCACTACCTAATTAATTAATGCATCCCACATGTTCCTTCTAATTTCATATTGTTGATCTCATCCATCAAAACTTACCTCGTGGTGCTCGGTCCACCAACCCGGCCTTCAATTGGGGGAAGAGGTGAATCATGTGCAAGATCAAGACGGATGAAATGCGACCCACCAACTATAGCGACCACAAACTCTCTAGTGGGTGCCCTAACCGTGCGTCGCACCCGCAATGGTAACACCGTGATGCATGGGTAGTAATGATATGTCTATTTTATATAGTGATTTACCCTAATCCCTTGGTCATAGTTAGTAGTGTTTTTGGCTCTTTAGAGCCACTTTTATTACTAATTTGTGTTTTCGTAGTTTTGGTGGTGTTTTGTAGGAAATTGCACATTTGGAGCATTTTCCCGGAATTGTTTGGAGCAACTACGAGCATCAAAAGAGCACGACCATCTTTCGTAGCCCAAGGCCGGTTGGATGACTCCAACCGGTGATTAAGGGCTCGACTTTGAAGATATCGAGGCATTGGGCCGAGTGATTAAAGCCTAAGGAGGAAATTTAGTTTGGGCCGAAGTTAATAGCCCAAAGGGAAGTCCAAACAAGAAGTTCAAGTTGCCCAAGTAGCCATTGCCCGGTTAGCCACCTCGCCCTGAGGTGCGCCCGACCGGGCGGGGCAGAAGAAGGAAGAATATTTCCCTTGCCTTGTCTCGCGCCCGACCGGGCGTGAGAGACGCTTCAAGAACAAAAAAGGCGGGCCTAGTCGGGCGGTGCCTCACCTAACCGAGCGCGTGTCTTGAAGGGGATTTTTGGTGATTTTACTTAGTTTCTAATTAGGATTTTTAGAGGCTTTGTATAAATACGTTTTTAGTTGTTTGATACAATTATCTCTTCTCTTAGCTATATCTCTCTCTACTTAGTTTCCAGCTTAAAACTTCTCTCTTGCTTCTCTCTCTACAACTCTTGATTTAATTCTGTTCATTATTTCCGTTAACTTTGGTAACGATTTCTTCTCTTTTATTTTCATTAATTTAATTTTTTTAATTCATCATGTCTTGTTTAATTTCTTTGATTAGTTTAGATTTAATTATGTGTGAGTAGTTTTATTTGTAGGGTTTGTGGGGATCTATATGTAATATGAAGGGGTAATATATTATTGTTGATTGTCAATGCTTGATTAATTTCCTATTGATTGGTTTAATGCTATGCAATGAAATTTGACCAGATTTAATTTGTATGAGTTAAGCAATATTGATTCGAGATTCGAGAGATGAGAATTGATGTTTAGGCTTAGTTTCAATAGGCAGGTTAATTTATAAATGGTTAAGTCAAGATTCAAGAGATGCAATTTAATACCAGTTATTAATTCTGTGATTGTAATACGTAGCGAAAGCCCTTTATGATCAGATTAATTGATGCATTGATGATTGATTGTTATGTTTTACCATGGAGTATTACTTATTGGTGAACCTATACCTTAGGCTTTTATTAATTGATCTCTCCTTACTTTTATTCTTCCCTACTTTTATTCTCTTTAATTTAAATCCTTTTTCAACAACAATTTGGTTACTTAATAGTTTGGATTATATTAATTAATTAGGAATAGAAAAACTTGTTTCCATGTGGATTCGACCCTATTTCCCTATCTACATTAGTTTGAAGACTTAGGAATTACTTTTGATTAGGTGATACGACTTTAGCCTGTCAAGTAGCAGGTTGGTACGTTCCCTATACCGAGACATATCACTTAATAGGGAATAAATTCTGAAATGTTACCATCCAATGTCGCATATCAACCGCCCCACCATCCCATCGAAAACGTTCTGTATTCAACCCAACCCTTCCAATCCCGTAAATCCTTTCGTACAACATTGGATGAGCGGCAACCTCATTTGCTATTGTTCCCCGAGCGGCAAACCATTGCACTTGATCACTGAACAAGAAGTCAACCACACAATGAAAGCCACAGTTTTCGTCACCAATGACATCCTTCCATGTCGTGATGTAAGGCACCATTGATCCTGGAAGCAAGTACAAATACCTGCATTGGCTGATGTCACATTGATCTTCTACACAAAATAAATGGTCATTTATTAGTACGCTACAAGATGAAATACGTGTAATTCACAACAAGCATAATAAGTTTAATTTCATGACTTACCTGAGGTCTTCAGACTACAATTCACACCATCACCGCCATCTTCAAACTCCAAATCCTTTAAAAATAAAATAAAACACAAAAAATTCTCCAATATTTTTTTTATTATAATATTAATAATAGTACAATATTATTAAGGAAAAATTGCCCGAAATAATCCCACCTTTGGGCCGTCCGCTAAAAATAATCCCACCTTTGGATTATTTTTAAATAATCCGACCTTTAAACTCAATTCGCTAAAAATGGTACCAACCGGTAATTTAACTTGTTATACCAAGTTACTTGACACGTGGCGGCTTGTGATTGGTCCAAAAACTAAAATTAAAATAAATAAAATTTTAAAAAAGTTAAATTTTTTGTTTGAAGAATTTTTTTTTTAAAAAAATTAATATTCAAAAAACCACACACCACTCAAGCCATCGTCGTCCCCGCCACGCGGCTCCAGCCAGTCAGCCCTCTACCCCCTGCCGGTCCGGCGCGCGACTGACCTTCACTCCCCCTTCCCCATCCTTGAACCACCAATCCCCTCCCTCCCCACGAAAACGGAAACACCAGCAGCCCTAAACCCTCGAAAATTCCTTTCCCGGCCCGATCCCAGCCCCCTCCTCGTCCTCCGTCCCTTTTCCAACCGCTCTGACCTCCCCAACCCCAATCCCGATCCCAGCTGTCCTCCTCCGACCTCGAATCAAGGTTTTTGATTTTTTGATTTGCCGTGGGTTCTGGTGGGTTTTTGATTTTTCGAAAGGGGTTTTGGGGTTGGGTTGGCTGGGGTGGGATGGGATTCAGTAAGCGCGTCAGTGGCGGTGGTTTCGAGTTGGTGCGTCAGTGGCGGTTGTTTCAGGTCGGCGCATCAGTGGTGGTGGTTCTGGGCTCTTGGTTTGGGTAGTGGTGGGGATGGTGGCGGTGAAACTTAGGTGGTGGTGGTTTTTTTAATATAATTTTACTTTTTTTTAATGGTTTTTGTTAATTTTGGACAAATCAAGTAGTGACTCGTATAAATTAAACTTAATTAAAACAATATTACCTCTTCAACCGGTTACTGGTCACCCGCGACCATTTTAAGCAGATTGGGTATAAAAGTTGGATTATTTAAAAATAATCCAAAGGTGAGATTATTTTTAGCAGACGGCCTAAAGGTGGGATTATTCCGGGCAATTTTTTCTATTTTTAAAACAATAATAATACTAATAATATCAGTAATCACAAGTTAAGTAATAAGATTAATAAGTGTAATATATTTAAAACATTAATCACATAAGCAAATAATAAAATAACCAACAATAACTAATATCAACAAATAATTACAACATTGATCACGACAACAACAACAACAATAATAATACTAATACTAATTACTTAATTTATCACAAAATTAATAATAATCACAATAAGAATAGTAATAATAATACAAAGATTACATTAATAAATTTGATTAATTAACCAATTCAAAAAAAAAAAAAAAAAATCCGCCCAGAATTTCCGGATCCACCTAGGTGGATCCACTTAAAATTTCCAAATACACTCCCAAGTAGATTAGGAAATTTAAGGCAAATGTGGAGATCCACCTTAAATATCCTGATATACCTAAGTGGATTCTGAAATTTTAAAGGTGGATCCGGAAATTTTAAGCGGATCGGTGGATCCTAATATTTTAGGCGGATGTTTTTATTTCAAAAAATAAAAATAAAGTACGAGAACTTACAGAATCCTCCGACGATGCCTCCGTTGTACGGTCATTGTCGTCATCCATCGTCCTAAACTCGTTGCTAAAGCTTAATATATATATTTTGTAAAATCCTTCCATGTAAAAATGGGTAATATCATCCTTCCATGTCAAAAAGGGAGCTATGCCCTGTAGTAGTTCACATGCATGTTCCTAATCAAATGGAACTCTTTATGAATTATGGGTAATAAATTACATACTCATTTCAACAGTATTATACACACAATACTATAATGTTTAATTTATATTATTTTCGATAATTGTTAATTCCGGTAAGAAATAAAGCCCTGAATCAGTTAGGTCATTTTGAGTATTTTATTAATTTTGGGTTGGGTCATTTCGAGTATAGTTCGAGTCCATTCGGGTTTTGGGTCCATTCGGGTCAAAATCGGGTCGGGTCACTTTGAGTTTCGGGTCAAGTCACTTTCGGGTCGAGTCAATTTGGGTATCAGGTTAACTTTGAGTCAGGCCATTTCGGGTATCTGGTCAAGTTCGGGCAACTCCACTTTGAGTCGGGTATGGGTCGGGTTGGGTCAGCTGTGTGTTCGGGTCAATTTTGGGTTTATGTTTTCGGATCAATTTCGAGTCACGGGTCAGGTCATTCGGATCGGATCAGGATTGCCTGCTCTATGAGACACTTCTCTCTCTTAGTCAATGATGCCTCAATTCACAAGCTCAGCTTGGTCAAATGAGAAGAAGATGCACACATGGAGATGGAAGCTAGTGTTTTAAAATATAATTTTGCCTATTGTAGGCATCGTTTGAAGTGCGCCTACGTTAAAGCATAATGGTGAATATGCTTGGCACTCATAGGAAGTGGGAATTGACATTACGATTAGGGACAACGATTAGAGACATGGAAAGTAAGGAGCCGCCAACAAGTTTTTAAGGAACTTGTAAACCGTTCACGGATCATAAAAGACAACCACGAAAAGGGACAACGAAAGGCAACAACGATTGATCCGTGAAGGTTACACCCCATTCATAATCCATGAGATTACTAACTCCATATGGTTCGGAACCACGAAAGGAGGATCGGGGATGATGGTACGAAGTGGGTCATGGAGTCATATTCGCTCGTATTGGCCTCTACTCGATTCTTATATTGAAAAGTATTCCTGTGATCTCAAAGGCATGCAAACAAAGATTCAATTTGCTCCAAACTATTATTATGCTAAATTGGTTGAATATTAATCCAACACATTATGCTAAAATATTGGTGATCACTTGATTAAACAACAAGATTAAAAAGGAACCTAAATCGGTTGTCCAAATTATCTTATTAGGCGCGATTTTCAATTACATATTCCCTTTAAACATGCAATATGGTGATCAATAAATATAGAATAAATAAACATTAATATTGAAAGCAATATAGCAATAAATCCAACAATATAAAATCATTAGAAAAATAATAGAAATAAAAGGAACATGATTCCTTACTTTGATTTTGCTTGCTTGCTACTATAAAAACAATAAACGCGTTAGTAACTTCAAGGAAAATTAATTAAACAATAATTAAAATGGAATTAAATTAAATTAAATAGAGTTGATTTGGGACCAAACCCTCAAACAGTTCTACCTTTCACGCCGTGGTTTAAGGACAGAACCTCGGGTAAAGTACGGACTCCTTGGAGTGCTTAAGGAAGGTATTTTGAGAGAGAAGGGTAGGCTAGTGTTTAGGCTAGAGCATAGAAGAGAAATGAGAGAGTTAATTGATGCCCCGTACATCAGAAATGAGGGGGTATTTATAGAAAAAATGTGCTGAGGGAACACACGGAACCCTAAAAAGATAAAAACCTTAAAAAAGTATCCCGCGACATGGCAAACTGTACCGTGACACGGGAAGTTCCACCGTCAGACGGGAATGATTCCCGTGACACGGTGCAATTTTTGTGTGACGCGGGATGTTTTTAGCAAACGGGGGAAGAAAACGCGTTAGGGTTTACGCGGAAAGGACACAGAAATTCCCGTGTCACAGCAAACTTCCCGTGTCACGGGAATTCTCACCGTCAGACGGGAGAGTTTCCCGTGACGCGGTAGATTCCTGCCGTGGCGCGGGAATTTCCAGCCCACTTTTCCGTCTAAATACATTTTTAACCCTAATTTCATTAAGCATTTTAAGTGCCGATTGATAATTTCGGGCCATTTTCTGATTTATTAATATTGGGCTAAAATAAGAAAATAAGTAAAAAGAAATAAATAAAAGGTTTGGGCCAAAAATAAATAAAACAATAAAATAAGAAAGAGGTTTTGGGCTGAAATTAAAACTATGCTTTTACCAAACATCAAGACTAATCCATGGACTGTTCAAAATTATGAATTTAATTAAATATGATTTTTAAGCACTCTCGGGATTAAATACTGAACCCGACCAATAGTGGCAGTGAAAGGTTGCTCATCATCGGGTTTGGATTTGGGGAGACATTTTTAGGTGTCTACACCTATTTAAGGTAAATGACACCCTTTGGATGTCAAAGAAAAAAAAAAGCTGGCACATACATGAGACATATGTAATACCCGTATATCTTATGATTTTATACGTACAATATTTTATTGATAAATAATTAAGTTATTTTAATGATTAAGTAACCTTCGTTATCTACATAGCTTAATTTTGGAAAGTTTGAAACCTTATTTTATATCTAATGAAACTCTTGTTTATGAACAAAAAATACTTCTCATACCCTAATTATATTAAGCTTTGCTCCCCCTTCAATTTATCTTTTGTAGCTAAACCAATTTCCCCAAAATTTCCTTCAGAGAATTTATTGTACTTTTGCACCATTTCCTTTTCAATGCAAATCACAAATTGGATTGAATACAATCCAAGTCAACCCATCATGCTGCTGATTAATTACTTCAGCTATGACCTTGCGATTCACTTTTGTCGAGGTTGTAGACGGTGGAATTGATTTAATTGGGAAGGTAATCACGCTTATTTGTTTTGGAGTTGTTTGCCTATTCGTATTATTATATGTACTCACACGATCTTAATTCTTGGAGTTATTTGATTATAGGTTATTGTTTTTATTAATTGTACTTCGTATTATTACGTATAAATTTTATGATTTAATTTGTTATTTGTATGTTCAAGATTTATATATATGTGATTAAAGTGTTGTATTATATGATTTAATTGTCGTATTAATTGATTGTGTTATCTATGCTAGGGTTTTTCATGTTGTTGATATAGGAAGTATTGTTTTATTGAGGTTTAGGGTTACTAATACGGAGTATTATTTTTGGGTTGAGAATTTATTGTATTTGGGTATTAGAATTATTTCCCTATAAGGGTTGAAACATTTTATAAATCGAATTGTTGTATTATTTGGGTACATGTGCCATTGTTAAGATACTAAATATTAACTTGTGAATGATTATTTAATCGAAGCATGAGATCAAAAGGTTGAGAATTATTATTTTGTTTTTGGTTTGAGGCTTGGCGTTATAGACCTTAGTCGTTGGCATGTTGGTAATGAGATAATGATCATGAGTTAAGAATGAGGTACAATCTTTATTTACACTCCCTCCGTTTTTAAATACTTGATCCATTTCTCCATGCGCGGAAGTTTAGGAGAAATTAGAGAAAGTAATAAATTATGGAGGTAGTAGGGTTGGTGGAAGAATAAAAAATTGTAGAAAGCAAAAGTAGTGGAGAGAATTGAAGGAGAGAATATATGTTAGGTCCACTAGGTGAGAGAAATTAATTAAATTTTGTAAAGCCTTTCCAAATAAGGAAATGGAGCAAGTATTTAAAAACGGCCGCAAATAGAAAATTGAGCAAGTATTTAAAACGGAAGGAGTATTTTTCTATGGTCCCCTACAGTGTGATTTGGCCCGTATGTGGTCTGGCTTAAGATGCTTTTTTTCTTCTGGTTTTTTAGAGTATTCAAGTTTTTATACTTGTTGGTTTGTTATTTGAATTACCCATGTCCAAGGCTAGGTATAAAACAAAGAGCGTGGCACACTTATGGGACAAATGAGTTGACTAACGGTTCGTATTATTATTTGAGGTTGAATCAGACAAGGTCATTTTCAGAGTACAATGTGTAATGTAGTTCTAAACTACATTGTTTAAGTGAGCTAGTAATGTTAATTATTTTATTATTTTTCTCCGTATTTTGATATGTGGTGAATACTCGGCTTTTTGCTGATGTGTGTGTTGTTTTGTTGTGCTACTTGTGTTTGCGGCCATGTCTTTTTCTTATGGTGGCCCTGCGACGATCTATTTTTGAATTTGACCTTAATGGTGAGCAGTCAAGTTTGTCTAAGTAGGTTAATCACGTGATCGTAGTTAAAGGAGCTCAAGTGTTTCGATAAGTGATTTAATAAGTTTGTAAAGTTGTGCTAATAGCTCACCTAGTTTATTGAGTTGTAATTATTGGGATTTTGTAAGCCTTAACACTTGACAGATTGTTGCGTATGGCGATGATACCTCCAATTTAAGTGTATGCTTCCGCAATTTTTATTTAAAGGTTGTCTATTTTTCCTTTATTTATTGTTTATTATTTGTTAGTCAATCGGGGGGGTGTTACAACATGTTTGTAAAGGCGTCATTCATTGAAATTACGACGCATCCCCAAGCTAGAAGGAACAATTGTTTGTTGGCATTGAGCCACAAGTTTTTGCCTCTTTTAAATAACGACTACTTTCTTTGCTTGAATTTCTAGAGCAATATTACAACCAATACCTTGTCACGGTAAAAATAAAAAGTTTTTTTAACAAAACAAGGAAAAAAAAAACCATACCAACAACATTTTTTTGACACACATACCAACAACATTGTTATAATATTGTTTATACTTTTATGGTTTTACCCACTTAATTTTCTACCTTTCTCTTCTACCTTCTAAAATCTATTTTCCAATGGATGGTAATTTACATTTATGATACAATTTAGATATCAAAGCCTCTATTAATTATATAAACACTTTAAGGGGCCGTTTGGTTCACCCAGGGTAAACGAAATGGAATGAATAAAGGGAATGGAATGAAAATACCCAATATTCTCTATGTTGTTTGTTTTCAAAACCAAGGGAAACAATCCCATCATCCCACCACTACACAACCACCTAATTCATTCACTTTCCACCTTTTCTAGCCACCATCCGTCCACCAAACCACCAGCCGCACCTACACCGCCCTTCGCCGGCCTCGCGCAACTCTCTCCCCCCAAAAATCAACCCAGTGTGGTACCTGATTTTTGGTGGACAAAGAGTAGTCTATAAAGGTTCCACTTAGGTGTCTGATAAGACTTATAAACAAAAATTAGAGTCGCCACCTTATTTTTATCCGAATAAGTGATAAGTGTTATTTATGTCGCTATTTTTAGGAGTTTTCTAGTTAGTTTTTCATAGTTTTTCTATCTTTTTACTTGGTTTTAATAACGTTTTACTACATTTGTCATGTTTATGTGTGAAATGTCGTTATTGCTCAATTTTGGCTTTTCTTGCATATTTTGGTGGCTTATGACATTAGATTAAACTTTATTGGTTTACTCTTATGTTTAGGAACACTTGGATAAGTTCATTTCTCAAGATTGAAGAAATATAAAACATAAAAGAACAAGTAATGAAGAAATGTGCACTTGATTTGCAAAGATCATACTTCAAACGCCTATATCTTTTGATATAAAAAACATTTTGAAGTGATTCAAATTGGAGAATAAAGTTCATCTCGAGAGCTTTCCAACGACTGGTCACATGCCTTATTCCGATGAGTAACGAAGAAGTTATGACCTTCCGAAAATAAGCTATTTCGCCAGAAAAGGGCTGCACGTCCGTGCCAATAAGTGGCACGTCCGTGCAGGTCCCTGCACGTCCGTGCCTAATGAAGCACGCCCGTGCAAGGTCAGGCAGTAGCTGCTGCTCGTATTTTAACAGGTCTGCACGTCCGTGCAACCTTTGGCACGTCCGTGCCGACCTGTAGACGGGTCGTTTTTCTCGTTTTCTCCGTCCTTTCTATTTGGGGTAATATAAATACCTTCTTAGCTCCGATTGTAAAAGGGAGAGCTTCTTAGTGTAATTTTAGCTTAGGTTAGTTTTTTAGAGAGAGAAACTCTCAAATTTTGGAGAGAGAAAGTGAGAGAAACAATGGTTTTCATGGATTTTGGATAATCAAAGGAGGAATTTGATGATTTGAAGATCTCCATTTTATATCAATGAGCATTTCTTACTCTCTTCTCTCTTTATGCTTTATTAATTGCTTTGTTAATCATGTTTAAGTAGATTTCATTCTACTAGGTGTTGAGTGAAGCTTTGGTATGGTTAATCAAGTTACTTGAGATAAATTTGATGATAATTGTGTGATTAAATTGATTGAATTGATGATGGCATGTTGTTTGTTTTAGATTGGATTGATCTCCCAAGATAGCAAACTTAATTGCATGTTAGTTCTAGTTTGACAAGGGATTGTGAATTAGAATTAATATATTTGATTGCATTTTGGGTAAATTTCTTCTATGCACCTAGTCAATGAGGGATCTAGGCTAGGAATTTGAGAGATTGCTCTTGAGTGTAATTAATTCTCATTTTAATTCTTTCTTTGCATGATTGATTATCAAATCGATTCCCATTAACTTGTTAATTGTTCAAAGTGGATCTTTGCCCCTAGTAGACTTTATAATATCTTGATCTTTATATGTGTGTTAGTGTAGTTGTAGTGTCCACTATCCATAAACCGACTTCGGCGTAGCTTAAGCATTAGATCGAGAACAATCCAACATTGCCGTTCCTTGTGGTTCGACTCCGAACTTACCACTAGACTTGTTTAGGGGTTAGTTTAGGATTATAATAAATTTTGTTTGGCCGTGAGGAGGTTAGTCAACGACCTAATTTCCCCGCGCTCAAAAGGACGGATTTTAAAACTGTCAATTTTCAGAAATAAAATTAAATAAATAAATAAAATCAATTGCTAACTCCATAAAAAAAAGGCACAGGGTTCGGGGTTTAGGTTAAGAGAATCGAACGTCTGGAACTCGTCTTCTCTTTCGTTATAAGGAACATGCTCTTACTATTGCGTTCTTAAAAAAAATCGAGTGTAAAGACATATCAACCACAAAAGAAAAAAAAATAATTAATACAAGGTAGGTTTGAGCACCAAAGTTGCACTACGTACCGATCATAGTGAGATTTTGAATTCACTCACGGATCAAAACCTTCGTAGTTCGGACAGATGCCATGTTTTAAATGACCAATTCCATTGGGTTTTTAATTTGGGTAGTTGACATAAATGTCATTTTTGTAAGTGGGATTTTAGTGATCTTTGACGGATTCACTAAAAAAAGTAAAATGAACCACCTTGGTTGAGGAAATTCACCCCGATTAGTGATCACCAAAAATGTCTTTTGAACAAGACAATTCAACAAATGCGCCCCAATTGACGACTTTTTAGTGGGTCAAGGTATTTTTTGGAGTGAAACTGTAAGGGTTCATTATATAATCTCACTTTGGATTTAAATTCACTCAAGGTTAATTTTTGTAAGGTTTTGAGGATTATGTGTTTAGGCTTAATGAAATTGGCCAAGTAAAACACGACACCTATCAAGGCCTTAGCTTACTTCCAAATAAAATGGAACAATAAACTATTTAATCATATCTGATTGTCAATTAATCCATCGGGTAATTATAATGGGATGTAAGCTTATTTTCATGGAGATGGATAATTGTTACAACCTTATATGACTAAATAATCAATCTTAACCTCATGTTTGGAAATGAGGCCATAACCTCATATTAACTATTATTACTTATTAAAAACAAACAATCAAAGTTATGATTCATTCTTGTTCACAAAAGGGTTTGAAATAAGAAGGTTCACAAAATTATAAAAGAAAAATAAAATTTGTTAAAACTTTTATTTCTAAAGTCTTAAAAGAAAATTAAAGTCCTTAAGACATCATTTATTTCAAAAGTCATCTTATAATAAGATTAAAGATTTTAAAACAACAACATTTAGAATTAAAGACTCTTATTTATGAAGTCATCTTTAAAATAAGATTAAAGTTTCTTAAAATAACACTTAGAATTAAGGCTTGTTAAAACTCTTATTTCTAAAATCATTTTTAAAATAAGATTAAAGACATTTTCATTAAAACTTCATAAGTTAAGAAGTATATATATATATAATATAGTGTAATATAGGTTTCATACCACCATTAATAAAAATTTTAAAAAGCAATTAAGAGAAAAATGTGCATATTTCATCTTTTTGATAGTTTAAACTAAAAAAAAAAATTAAAAAACATAGAAAAATCGAAAAAATTATTGTGAGATATGGTTGGAAAGCTCTTGAAAAGTTCTATCACTTGAGCTAAAGAACTGGAACTGATTCTAGTCGTAAATGTTCTTTCATAGGCCATCTTTGGGACGTGGTAAGTAATTCCTTACTCTTGAACATCCTCTACATAAACTCTTAATTCATTAGGTCTTTAAGCTCACTTTAAGAAATAAATCATTCTAAAAAATATGCTTTAGGCAGACACATGAATGTATTAACCTTTCATATTTAAAATGCATTAGAAAGAGATGCAATGCAAAATGCAATTACCCCCCCCCCCCTCTTTTTTATAACCTATCACCTCACCAATAGGCTTGGCTTTCTAATGTGGAGTAATGAAAGATTTAGGGCTAATTTAGCACCTAATATCATCATTACCCCTATTGGTAACATTACATGGAAACAAACATATTAGTTAGCATAATAATAATAATTAAGGAAATTAAGAAAAGATTGAAGATGATACCTTGAGCTAGATGTAGCAATTTTTGGATAACCTCTTTGGTTTATCAAGGATGAAAATATGATCACTCCTTAGTTAAAATGAAATTAAAGAGTCTAAGTAATTTTTTGGAGTTTTGATATATTAAAAGAAACTAAAGCAAAATGAAGCTAATGAACTCTTTTTTTTTATTAGAGAAAATAAACTTGAAAAATAAAGCTAAACTTAAGAAATAAAATTTTTTTTTGGTTCTAAGATAGAATAGGAATACTTAAGCAATTAAACTAATATTTTTAACAAAGATAATAACAACAATACTTGAACTTGAAATATTTTTGTTTTTTTTTTACAGAAATTAAAGATAATAACATTACTTAAATAAAAATAGCAACTTAATTATAAGATGCTTTTTAATAAGCTAATAACTTAATAATAAAGCTAAATTAGAGAGATTTTAACTAAAATAAAGATTAGAGGAGAATTTTTAGAGAGAAAAGTTATAAGAATTTTTGGTGTGTTTAAAACTTGAGAATTAGGGGGGTATTTATAGGAAAATAAAGGGGTTAATTTGTAAATAAAAAAAGTAAATAAGTTAAAATTCAAGGATTACTTTGGTAAATATCAAGATTTTGGTAATAATGAGAATCTTGATATTAAATTCTCTTGTTTTACATGTAACAAACTTGCTAATCTGTTTTGCAACGCTTAAACTGATAATATAAAGAAAACCGTAATAAAATCAACTCTAATATTCACATAATAAAAAGATTCTAAAATGCCATGGTATATATAAAAAAAATATGCATGACCAAGTCGTATTATAACTCAAAAAAAAATATAATACTCACATGTTATACAAAAAAAGAGTGCCTAAATTTAATTAGTCACTATTATACTCACCAAGGTGTTAAAACAACACTTATATAATAAAAAAAATTAGCTTTGAGATGTCATATCTAAAAGATACACAAAGACATTAGGTTACAATACTAAAAGGGTTGGACAAAATATCTCAGAGTTAGTAAAAAAAAGTAAAAGAGAAATAACCCCTACCCTTATTAGATAGTACATATAAATTTACCCAAGAACACCTGAACATACGACAAAACCTTATTCATACGAGCATTTCAAATAATAACCCTTACTAAAAAAAGTGGATCATATAAAACCATAAGATTGACATGGTCAACGTGAAATTACATCATACAATTTTAAGTCACACAACATAAATTTAAGGTGGTCAAGAGTAAAATATATTCCCTTAACCGAATGACCTTTAAAAAAAAAAGTGAACTCTTATCTTACTTTACTCTACTAAAACACAAATTAATATTTATCATAGTCGTAAAAAACAAAGACAAAAGATACAAAACTAGATCAAAATAACAGGAAAACAAATAAAACGGAAGCCAAATATATGTCGGCAAAGTAAATTTTCATAACAGAAATTACTATTTGGAATAGTGTCAAATAGTGTTTGCATAGTGTCAAATAAAGTTTCGAAAAGTAATATACAATACATGACGCGTATGAAATCCTGCTGTCCCAATTAGCGTCGGATAAATATTGATACAATTGATCCAAATTGAAATTTATTGGATACCACATTAACCGCGGGGGATAAAAAAAAAGTAACGTTAATTTACTATTGACAATTGCTTATCAAAACTAAAGAAGAAATTCACAAACTAGATTGAGTAAACAAATAAGAGAAGGAAAAAGAAAAAGAAAACAAAAAAAAAACAAAATAAAGAACAAAACAAAAAGAAAAAAAAAAGTAAAAGAAAAAAAAAACGGAAAGCATCTTCATGAATAGTTAGATGGTGGATGAAAACTCATAAAGGCAAAAAAAAAAAAAAAAAAAAAAAAAAAAAAAAAACAAAAAAAAAAAAACAAAAAACATGATCCGATATTATCGCTGAAAAAAAAAACTATTCATCTGAAGCTCAACGTAACAAACATACACAATTATACATACGTATCCCTCGTTTACTCTCGTCCATACAACACCTAGATAAATATGGACAGCTTAGGTCCGAATTTGTATTTATCGGATCAAGTATTAACTGCGGAACAAAAAGATAACAAAGATATTAGAACAAGCGTACATAAAAGGAGGTCCCTTTAGCACTACAACATATAATACCCATTTAGGTGTGGGAATGTTTGTCATTTCCCTATATTGGTTGGACATGAGTCTTTAGAGTAATGAACTTTATAGCTTAGGTAAATTGGTCACATAATAGGGTAGTGCATAAATCACAAAAAAAAATTACTAGATTTACTAAAAAAGTACTCTAACAGTCTAAGTGAACATATTAATATACTTACTATACTCTAAAGGGTTAAACGATACTTGTTTATAAGGAAAATGACATATTCCCCTAGCGAGACAAAAATATTGTACTTTATACTATACGATTATTATACATATACGTACAAAAATACGATCTAAAATACTTACTTCTTACTATAAAAAGAAATTACCCTTATCCAAAATCTCCACTCACCACTTAATTCTTATCTTATTCCATCTTCCTCACCCAAAAAAATCAAACAAAAACCACCATTAAACTCAATCACCATGTTTCAAGAAAACCAAGAAGATCAGCCTGTCTTTACATTTGAGGAAGACATGAGGAAGATAAGGGTGTATTTCATGTACATTGTGGGGCTAGTGGTCCTCCTAATGGCCATATTAATTTACTTGTTAATCAACAAGTAAAAACCCGAAAATTACTTCGGTGGAGCAGGGTAATAATGCATGTGGTGTAAGCTGTACTTCAATGTTTTGTAATTTAGTAATTTAGAAGTATAAATTGCAACATGTATTTTGAAAATTATGAATAAAAATCATTATTATTATTCGTTTCCTTCGTTTTATGTAATAAAACAAACGTCATTAAGTTTATAAAAATAATTAGCAAAATAATAATTATTATTTGCAAAAAAACAATAATTATAGTAATAAAAAATAATTAATAGTGATAATTAAAAAGGTAGGATCAAAATTTGGTGTCTACACCCAGAAAACCCTAGAAACATCCCAGTCCCTAGAAATCCCTCCCCATCCCTGCAAAACCATCGTTCGACCCTCCCCCACCCTCAAAACCCTAGCAGCTAGGGTTTCGAGGGTGGGGGAGGGTCGAACGGTGGTTTTGCGGGGAGAGGGAGGGATTTCTAGGGGTTGGGGATGTTTTTGCGTGAGGAGAAGAGAGTTTTACGGGGAGGGGGAGAGGCGGCGGGGTCGTCGGAGAGGCGGCGAATCGTGGGTAGTGCAGTGGTTGGGTTTCTCGGTGGTGTGTGGAGGTAGGAAGGTGGTGATGTGGTGTTGGCTAGGAAATGGGAATGGAAAAGTCTATGGGGGTGGGGAATGAACTTAGAGGAATTTGGGGTAATGAAGAGGAGAAAGGGAATGAAAGAAAATGCTAAACAAACATCAACAAAGGGAATCGGGCCAGTTGATTCCCATTCCCTTTTATAGATTACCCCCAACCAAACGGCCCCTAAGTAAATCTCATTAGTTTGATTAATTAAACAAATTATTTAATAAAAATCAATTAAGAAATGGTATGAGAGAATAAATAGTGGATGTGGATAAGCCAACAAGGTAAGAGATAGTGGCGTAGTTCGCGAAGAGGTTCACCCTTGTTAGAAAAGCTAAAAAAAAAAACCTATATTAGTGACCCAAGATAGTGCGAAGTGATGTAGCAGTAGGCGAGGAGGAAAGTTGTAAGAATACTCCCGTCGTCTCTGAATACTGACAGAGTCAACATTGCACACATGCCATTATACCAATGCACTAGTTTGACTTTATTTTTACATAATTAACCATTAATGGAAATTATTAAAAAAATTATATTATGAAACTTCACATTAATACCTTTCTAACAACATATTTTATGATAAATTATGTTTTTATTATGTTAGTTACAAACGTGGAGTACAACTTAGTGAAAACCAATAAAACAGTACCATCTCTATTATCAGATAAATAGATAATTCAACAAAATTAATATTCTAGTCCCTACCAAATAAATAGCTACACTTCCTAAAAAATAAAAATAAAAAAATAAATAAAAATAAAAAATACAACCCTCTAACAAAAAACAGGACCCCTACCATGAAACAGGGATGAGCACAGAACAGAAAGGAAGTAGACATGTACAAAATTTCTCTCATCAATCTCCATCGAACAGGTTGGTTGGATATTGATTGGAACCTGAAGGATAATTTGGGTCACTCAACTTGTGGCTGTACTAATAAAGGATTTATGATGTTTTTCCTTGCTCTGGATACGACTGACAGTAGTTCTTCAACCATGCAGACGCAGATCTCAGGACACGAACCTCCCCAGCGAGAAGATCTTGCGCCATTTTTTGTCTGATAGCAAACTTCCTACAGTTTCTGGGTTCTAGCATATGCAGTGACTGTAGGTACGATATAAATATCCTCAATCAAACAAGGACAATGAAAGAAGAATAGATCAAAAAACTTGTATCAGAATGCATATGCCATCTATTTATTTTTCTAAAATATCATCAATTCCTATCAGCAATTTAAACAAATTAGCCTTGCTTTGGCCACACAATTTTTGTTAATAATTCCAGGAGAACCATAATACGTGAAAAGACAGCATGCTGCAATACCATTGCAACTACCCCAGTGTATTGCTAAAGCCAAATAAAATACCTTTACGAACAGAAAAGAATCAATTTTGACTTGAGCGTTGAAAAACTAATGATTGGTGCTTAACATTTAGCAAAATAGTTCAATATCTACCCACCAAGTTAAATTAAGCCTGATGCAGAAGAGCTAAAAAAATAGCAAAAGAACTATTAAATATAAGTATATAACAGTGATGGATAATTCAAAGAAAACAAATAGACAAGTGTCATCAACATATAAGATGTTTCACAAATTGTTAAAGAAAACTTTACCTAGGCAAGGATGTGAATTGTTAGAGGAAGAAAAGGAGATAGAATGTCAACCAGAAAATAATGCTCAATTAAGAATTATGTTGCAGAAGGGGAGGATAGAATGACAACCAGAAAATAATGCCTAATTGAGAATTCACGTTAATTGAAGGACTTGTATCAAACTGGTAAGCCTCAGTAATTTTCAGTCATCTTGTTTCTTACCTTAATCGACAAATCATATTCCTCAATCAACTTATTGATTAACGAGAGCAAAATCTCATGTGCTCGTATCTCCAAGGTCCTATTACCCAAAGGACGCCGTGCTAGCCGGCCATCATGTTGAGCAGCTTTGACAACCAAGTCATTTAATTCTGCATGTCAACCACTGATCAGAAAGTGTCTGAAGGACAGAATAATATAATTTACAATTTTGTCAGGCATGAACACTTAGAAAGTAGATATGTACGATACCTTGAGAACAGGTACAACACAAAATACGAGCGAATGCACGAAGTGATTGTGGAATTCCCTTCCCTTTTCCTCTAGACGACCTTACTTCCCTGTAACATAATGAGTTACAGGGGAAATACAGATAAGCGACAATAATATATAGTTCAATAAACAGTCCACATGATAGTACAGAACCCAGATCAATATTGGAAAAACTGAGAGCTCAGCAGGGTTTTCATCAAGCTTGGTTAGAAAACGTGTTGTAGACAATTGGGAATCTCAATAAGAGCAATGAGATAATTTTAAAACATGATACCAAGCTATACACTTTTATATACGATAAGTGTCAAAAATGTCAATGGTACTAAAACTATCAGTGAAAAATCAAAAATGTTTATAATCTACTAAATCTAACTTCATATATTACTTATTACATTCCATTACTTCAGCTATCCAACTAGACTTCTCTTCTAGAACTCAAGCTTATTACATTCATAAGTAGTTGATTGGAAATTGAAAAGTTAATGACACATATATAAGAAGGGACCAAAAGATTATACTTACTTTATCACAAAAGACGCCCCAGAAGGCCTGAAGTTTGCATCCTTGACTTTTGACAAACAATGCTTTTGCAAAATATCCAACTTCATTCCTCGTAGATGATCATTGTAAGGTATATCAAGGTGAATGATAACCTGAGAATAATAGGTGTTACACAAGTGTAAATTTCACTTGACAGCATCCTTGCAGTTAAGCATTACAATATTAGGTCCATATTTATGCAACACCGTGATAATATCTGGGCAAGTAATCATTACTTTCTACATAAATCTAAGGTGCAAGCCACAAATGCATCAACATAAACTAGGAGATTAAACAGTTCAAATATTTACAAAGAACAATTGACAGATTAGAGGCACAAATTGATACTGCACTGGGTGACAACAGTATAATACAAGGAGAGAGATAAGCATGGGTAAGAAGATAAAGAACAGATGAAGAAGCCTGTGAAGCCCTCAATGGAAACCAAGAACCTTACAAGAACTGGTCAAACACAGGAAATGTATACACTGTTCATCCATTTCTAGCAATGCCGAAAATGTCGCTGCATTAAAGCCCTTGCTCTATAATCTCAGATGTGTTGTTCATAGCTCCAAGTTAGGAGTTTTGGACTTTTGGAGTTTTCTATATATATTTTTTTCATTCAGAAGTAGGAAGGAGGCTGGGAGGGGTTGGTACAGAATAAGGGAAAATTTAAGACTTTAGTAACGGGAAACTTGGGTTGAAAAGTAAAATCCCTCTCAGGCAGTCAGAAATTTAAACACATGCAATTACAGACAAGCATGCCCTATTGTGTCAAAGTTATATTAATTTGAATACACAACCTTTATTCAATAATGTTTGTTGGACATTACTTATATAGGATGCTTCAAATGTCTGCATTCTATATTCAAACCTTTACAATTGCTGCAATTAATTTCCAAGTAAGTATGTGATCACAGGCACTAATTATACTCCCTCCGTTTTCTTTTGATCTTCTTGTTAGATCCTGACACTATTGACAATTTGAAAGAATTTTTTAATTCCCAATATACATTTTGAATACATAGTCAAGTGGGGTCTTGTTTGATTCGTTTCAATGAATACTATAAGAGTACAATTATTTTTTTTTTTTTTTTTATCAAGACATTATTAGAGATATTAATAATCAAATATGTGCAATGACAAATGTGCACACTGCAAAGTCAATACAAAAAGAGCAAAAGAAAGCGGAGGGTGAACAAAACAAGGGTAAAAGCGAATGTTTTATTTATTTGACTAGTACCTAAATATGGTTGTTCTGTCCAGTGGTGGATCTTGAGTAATTTTATTTGGGGGCCGAAAATTTAAAATCTTAAACTTACAATGTCAAGTTTTGTAAAAATGGGAAGTAATTTTTTTTCTTTTTAGGACTTCGCCAGAATTGTTACAATTTTATTATTTCTAACTAAATTCCGTATAAGAGATTTAGGTATACTATTATACTATACAGTTTGTGAAAAAAATTAAATAGATTGACACACTAAGATAAAAAGTAAACCACATAAAGTTGAAAATGATTATTAGAAAAGGAAAAAAAATACGGGTATTTAAATACTAAAATAGTACATAGCAAAGCTATAATACAAATACTGTACAAATTTCTATAACAAAGCTACGTAAAAAAGTAGATTTCTCATGAAGCTTCCAAAAAAAAAAAAAAAAAAAAACTGCAGTAATAATAATGTTGTGGGCCCTAAAAAATCAGATGAAAGAAACAAAATAAATAAATGAGAAAAGATGTGGCCCTTTGTTACTAACTCATTTGGGCTATTCTGTAACTTTTTACTTTGGGCTAGTTTAACGGGCAAAATGTAAAATTTTGTGGATTTCTACCAGGGGCCAGGCCCTAGATGGCCCCTACAGAAGATCCGCCATTGGTTCTGTCAAACATGTATTGATTAACTGTTATAGTAAAAAGCAAGTATCCCTATGGATGTTTTTTATAAACCCCCTCCCCCCCCCCCCCCCCCCCAAAATAAAAAAAAAAAAATAAAAAGAAAAAAAAAAAAACCTATGGATGGGTCTAGGGATGTTTCTAACATGAGTTCCTGGTTTTTATCGTTCCATGCAATAAAGCAGAAAGTGTGTTTCTTTGCTTCAATTGATGCACATATGTGACATTCAATTTTTTTTTGTGTCAACTACTCAACTACCCCTCTTCAGTCTTCACCCTAACACTTGACCACCTGACACATTCTCTTGTGTATCCCTGCATTATAAAGGTAGAAAGAATGGCTCTTGACAACAAGGGGTAATAGAAGTTTAAAATTGCTGAAAAAAGATGTTTTAACTCCAATGCAAATATTACTATGTTCAATCAAACCCTCAGCAATCACAAGTTAAGGTGTGAATTGGAGCAATAACTTTATGTTCCATGACGTATGAACAACAGTACTGCATCATCATATATAAGTTGTGAAAGGGTAGCAATTAGCCACTCTCATAAATTTTACACTAAAACAGGGTTGGTAATCAAGGAAGAGGGTATACAATTCAATAGATTCTGGAAATACAACTTCCAAGTGAGTAACACACTTGAGCTAATGAGCTTGGTAAAAGATAGTCCATAATCCATAGAACTAAGACTTCACACTTCAATGCATCCATTTCCACCTATTTTGGATAATGATAATAAACCAATATTGACTCGGACTATGCCTTCTTGTTAGAATCCAACTCCTTTTTGATGTATTTGTTTCCCTTTAGATGCTTTCTTAGAGTTTAGTTTATGTTTTCTAGGCCATATGTCCCATTATTGTGTTACTGTCAATTCAGTGTTCACTAGGGATTCTATGTATGTACTACATTAAGCTCTTTAGAGGGCGAATGATTAATGAAATCTTAAAGCCTTCTACCAAGTGTTGCCTTGCTTTTATGCTTGTTTGTTGTTAGACCTTTATAGATATTGTGTCTAGGGATGGCAACGGGTCGGATCTGGACCGGGTCCGAATGGACCCGGATCCAGATCCGTTTTTCAACCTTGGATCCAGATCCGCCCCAAATCCGTCGGGTCTAGAAAATGAAGATCCAGATCCATATCCGACGGGTCCAACGGATCCGGGTTTAAAACGGGTCCAAAGCGGGTCTAACACATTTTGGCTAATATTTTGCTACAAACATAATGTTGTAATTAAAAAATGCATTTCTAGCTTCTATTGGGGATGATTAAGTTCAATACGAAGTATTTTAATTATACGAAGTAGTTGTACAAGTAAGCCAAAATAGCCTAAGGTAAGAATTCAAGTATAATTTGCATTTGTAGAAAACAAAAATCAAAACTCAAGAAAAATGCAGTACAATATTAGTAAAGTCTATAGTCTAATCGATAAGCTTAACCAAAAAAAAAAAAAAAAAAGCGGAAAGCAAAATCCAAGTCGCACCCAGCCAAACAATCTTGAATCACCTATATATGAATTTACATACTCATATACATAAGGGTTAGGGTTCGGTCGCGCTCGATTGCCTTGAGAATGAAAGTTCACTCGTCCTCTAGTAGCTCGTCAGTGGTTGGGTCGCCGATTGAATGGAGGTTCGCTTGCCGACTTGAATGGAGGTTGCTCACTGCCTTGAGTTAGAAGTAGAGAGAGAAAGTTAGGGTTTAGTTTAGGAGAGAGAGAGAGAATTTGAGAACTACTGAGTGTTGACTGTTGAGTGTCTTTGAGAGTAGTTTGGGGCTTTGGGCTGTGTATTAGGCCATATGCCTTAAAATTAGAAATTTAGTGTTTTTTTAATTACAAACGGGTCCACGGATCCGGGTCCGTGAATTAGACCCGGACCCAGATCCGTTTTTTCTAGCAGGATCCGGATCCGACCCGGATCCGTCGGGTCCAAAATTTGAGGACCCAGATCCGTGAAGAACAGATCTGGATCCACGGATCCGGGTCGGGTCCAGATCCATTGCCATCCCTTATTGTGTCTTACTTGCATATTAGCTCCCCTCCAACCCAACTTGATGCGCTAAGGACTCGTGGTTCGGACCCGCTTGTGCCCGCTTTGAAGTATCGGCCGTCACAAGCCCCGACCACCCGCACTCCGTCGCCCAGATAGACGCGAGTGCTCCTGAGATTCTATTGCCCGCTTGTGTTGCTTTGTGCTCACAAGCCCCTCTTCCGCTCAAGGCTAGCGTTCTTGCCGCCAAAAGGCTAGAGCGCGCCGCACGTTTCGGGACCCAAACTCCCGGACCGTGAAACTTCTACATCTCCATATAACAATCAAGGTGAGAATTAATCAAAGATTAAACAAAAAGGCACTCTACCAAAAGTCCAAAACATCCTTATTCTTGTTGTTTAACACATGTTTAGTAACTTTAGCTCCAAAACTACTTTAAAAATCTAGGGGTGCCAAGGTGGCATTTTTATCAGTGAGGATATGATAAAAATAAAAGGGCTTCTCAAGTGAATAAGAAATACAACCTTGGGGCCTTGTTCTTATCATCAGCAATATCCAGACCTTGGAATTGAGATTTCAAAGATTGCATGCAAGTTGGATGATGAATTTTTTTAACAGTAGGGAGGGATTATATAAAATGACAGTCATTGACTAGTACAACATGGACATGTCATTAGATTTGACAAGGTGGCAGATTAGCACATACCAAATATACTTCCACTCATTACACATAATGTATCTTAATCTAACAAAGGAAAGCCACTCCGGATCATTGTTTCAAGCAAGGAAAAAATTCACAGATTTTGACTGAACACACCACATAAAAGAAACAAGCACAGAATGTATCAATGAGATTCAGCCAAACTGTTAGCCTTGTTCTATGGGTTGGAGAGGAAAGCCTTGAAATATGTCAATACATCAAAACTGAATCCAACACAGGTGTACAACTGAGAGTTTCGGTGACATGAAAAGACAGCGTTAAACAAGTTGCAAAACAAAGTAATTACAATATAAAGAAGCATCAGCATCAACAACTAGGTTAGTTCCTAGTAAAATTACTGAGATGAAGTGCAGTAAAAGACATAGGCTTCTATCTCTAATCAAATCTGAAAACTAACCTGGTCATACAAGTTGAATGGAACTGTAAAACCAAAGTCTAACAGAAGCGTTGAGTTTGGAAACCTTCCATACCGTATCAAAACCTGAAAAAATTGGGACATATTGTAGTTTATTAGCTCATAAACATTCTATGAACCACAGAGATTCAGAAAGTGAAGCAAAGGATTACTGTCCTTTTCAATAATTTTTTACAAAAACTTGTTACACCTAATATGTCATGTTATGAACTTACATGATAAAACAAGTGTCACCCTATGAGGAAGCCAAAACTTCAATCACTTCAAGTCTTGGTGGAAGTGGGGAATTTAAAGATAATCATAAAATTAATCGGTTAATGGACAGAGTGACAGACTAGTAGAAGCGGATGCAAAAATTATTGGATGAGTTGGAAAAGTGTTGAAAACAATTTGCAAAAGTT
Source organism: Chenopodium album (assembly GCF_948465745.1). Lineage (NCBI taxonomy): Eukaryota > Viridiplantae > Streptophyta > Magnoliopsida > Caryophyllales > Amaranthaceae > Chenopodium > Chenopodium album. The sequence continues at coordinate 13,693,712 of NC_137852.1, forward strand.
CAAAATATATTAGGAATATCACTAATTTGAGAAAAGTGAAAAAAAAAACAAAAAAAAGAAAAAAAAAGATAGCAGCAGAAAATTCATGGTTTGGAGAGTAAGAACTAAGAAAGCAACAAAGAAAGCAGAGGATATGTATTCACTAGCTTGATCCAAAGCAAGAAATTTCCTATCCAAAACCAATATATAAAACTATAAAAGTACGAGTACAACAACAACGACGACAACAACAAAGCCTTAGTCCCAAAAAGATTTGGGGTGGGCACATGAATCGTCATAAGGAATCGTACGATAAAAGTACGAGTACAAATTCGACGAAAAGTATCTGAATTCAAATGGGAAGCAGGTTAGATTTGGAGGCAGCATAGAGTCCAACCCAGACCTGAATCTCTTTCTCTTCATGACATCCTTTTGAACATGAATTAGAAACCTAAGTTAAAAAGGAAAAAAAAAATTCTACCACTACAGTTGCATTCAATAATCTTAATATTTACAAGGCTAAAGGTCCCAATGAAGCCCCAAAAAAAGCCACTTTGAGAGAGGCACTATGCAACAGATAATCATGCAGAGTTGCAGACAGGACTGCTCAAGAAAGACAAGACGTAATATGAACTAATAAAGAGATTCCTTCACCTCTTCACCTGGAGTATAATCTCGATCAGCAATGACCTGAAAGATCAAAATTAATCAAAAAGTAAGAATAGGAAACAACTTTGAGGAGAAGCATAATAAAACATTTAGGGATTATGAATAATGAAATAATCAAGTAATAAAAGGCTTAAAATACTGAAACTAAAGGTTTGCTCATTTGCAATTTATACTATATGACCTATCCATTGCATAATCCCTAAAAATCCACAAACTGTTCCAGCCATGAGAATTAATAAATTTACACGTGGTTGGACTTCCGTCTGCACATCAAACATCCAAATGCCAACACTATGAGATAAAATGTGCTTCCTCCATTCATTTAGTTGGAACATTTGAAAATTTACACTATTCACACTTACAATTAACCTTTTTTATTGATTAATATATTGGGCAAAATATAGTCATGTGGATCTTGTTAGATATGTCTCAATTTATATATATTTCACAATATCTAATTTTTATATCCTTTTACTCATCTATATGTCAAGATACAAAGGGTTAAAAACTTAAAACTATGCATTGGCAAGCGTGAAAAGTAAAGTGTTGCAACTAAAAGTGAACGGAGGAAGTACATCCATGAAGGTATAGCTAAACTTGTCGATAATTTTCATTCTTGCAGGCTACACACATTACTCATCAGCCATATAAAAATAACATTTCTCTCTATCCAAACTTTAATGAATGAGGAACAGAGTCCGTTCAATAATCAAAATCTTTTAAAAAACTTTATTGGCTCATTAGAATACTAAGCAACTTACATAAGACAGTAGACCACCAAATAAAGGGCCCTTCAAAACTCCAAAAGCAGCTACAAGTGACAATACTTTTTGGGGATAAAGAACAGCAATATATCTATCTGATTTTAATTCACTTATACTACTATTATTTCTTTCGCATGAGTTCATTCACTAGTCTACTGATAGTAAAACAAACAAAAAATGAGTAACAAATAGAAATTGATATAAAAATTAAAAAAGGAAAGAAAAATTATCAACCAGTAACCTAAAGGAATATCAGAGGTGGAGATCAGAAAGAAACTACATTTTTACATTACAAAAAAAACAAAAAAAAACAAAAAAAAAAAACAAAAAAAAAAACAAAAAAAAAAAAAAAAAACCTTAATGTTTAAATTGAAAAGAAGTATATACCCAATGAAGGACAGTCTTAAGGAATCAAGAGAGCATATGAGCTCTAAATAGGACAACAGCGCCAGTTGCAACTGTGTGATTACTATATAAAGCATAATCTTAAATTGGGCAAGCAAGCAAACAATAAGTCATGTCTAGGTTTTAAAAAGTCCTACCTCTGATACTGTATCTTTTACATCACATAATACAACGGAGTCGGATGCTCCATCATGATTTAAAAAGTCTGCAAATGGAATCTGCAGAAACTCTTTAGTAATTTTGAGAGATGATATCAAGACTAAGACGGATGATACATACATATAATTTGCATAAGTACTTGAATCCTGAATTACTTGAGTGACTATACCAGCGATTGTCCCTTCATGCTTTCCCAAGCTCGAGATGCAACTGAAAGTTTACAATTTACAAAAATGGCATCAAATTATAGGAGCATGCAAATCTTTGTGGCTTGTTCTAGCTGTTCAACTGCCACATGCATAATGCATGGCCAAAAGATACATTATTGCTACATAAACATCTAACTATATGACTATCAATTTTTATTTTGTTAGACTTTAAACAATGAATTCTACAACATACTTTATACCTTGTAATAAATTTAAAACATGATAATGTCTACAGTAAAACTGAGTGATACATTATTTTCACAAAACTACGCAACAGTGCTATTATCAGTTTATCTGTTAATCACAGCAAAGAGAGATATAAGGCAAGCAGTAATTTATTTGAATAAATCCACATACCTATACCATAGGCATGTTTGAAGCTGTCAAATTGAACATCCTCAAATGCATCAGGAAAGCGGTCAAAAACCTGAAACGTATATATATAAAATAAATCCTTCCCTAATAATGGGTCATATGTGATGCAAATTGACAGAATAAAAGCAAATATGGAGAATATGCCACGGACACAGGTAATATCATCCTATGCAAACATTATATCACCTTTGCTTTTGTGTTCTAATCTCTTTCCATTTAGGTCTAATTATTAATGTACTCGCATCTACTTCATTCCATTTTTAAAAACTCCCTTTACTATTTACCCCTCTTACCCCACAACATTTACACCTTTCTTACACCAACCCACCTTTTTAATTCCATCTCTCATACTCTACACTTCTACAGTCTACACTTATTTTCTTATACCACTCACAATTTTCGACGTTTCTTCATTCTTTTATGTACTGATAACTTTAACAGAGTAGAGTAAAAAACGAAGGTATTATAAGTCTTATATTAATATTAATAAGTATCAAATATACTCGTCTCCCTACGGCAGTAATTTGCCAAACTGTAAATGGTCTTGTAAATTGCAAAACATACTATCTTCAATTAAATCCTGATTGGTGACCAATCTGAAGCCTACTAGCATAGAAACCATTCATAAAATTAATAATAAACCTAATAAAAAATAAAAAGCTTACTGGTTTGATGACCAAATAGTCTTGTCTAATTTGAGCCTCATGGTTAATTGTCTCCTGGTACACTGAACTTTGTCGTATCATCTCTAGTTCTGTTTCACTCCAAAATATCTACAAAATGAAAATAAATAAAATAAATTTTACATTCTGCATTCACTATGACACCAATCATGGCCAACCTACCAGTAGTAATCAATTATGTACTCTCACACAATCTTAAACACACACACACACACACACATGTATATTTAGAAAGATGGAGGAGCATTGTAGCAATACTACAAAATTAGATTGCTAAATGAAGTCACCATTTTTTAAGTAGCACATAATTGCTGGTTCTTTTCTATGGGTAGCTATTGAGCAATCCAACTTGATAGCCCACTTAACAAATCCTTTATCTACACTAAAAATATGCTCTTTAGGGATGCAAATGAACTGAGCCAGGCAAGCCAATGAATTAAGCTAAGTCCAACTAAGATAATCCAAATTGTTACATTGATTGAGTACAAGATGAGGGAGAATCGCTTAAGATGGTTTGGTTATATAAGGAGACAAAGTGAGGCTCCGGTAAGGAGGCTTGAAGAGTTGCAAAGTGTTGGGATTGCGAGAGTTAGGAGAACACCTAAGAAAACTTGGAAAAGATGATTGAGAGTGATATGAGTGCTTTGGGGATGGAGGAGAATATGTTGTTGGATAGGGTGGAGTGAAGGGACAACTTCACATCAACAACGTGTCATGATTGTATATACTTTTTAAAATTTATCTTTGTATTTACTTTGATTATTTTACCCCATTCGTGTTTTATGAACTACGAGTATATTGATTTCCTTTGCTAAAGTTTTCCCAACCTTAATGTTTTTACAACAAAAGTTTTACCACTCCTTTAAATCTTTCTTAAATTTGATTCTTAGTTCTCTTATAAAACTCATGTGGTATAGATTAGGCCTCAAACATATGCCTAAGAGAAGAAATCGAGGTTAAAGGCAGGAAGAACACTTACGAGCATTAAATTAGTGGTTTTAGGGGATGGCAGATGCTAATATAAGGAAATAAGGAATCCTATTTTTACATTATTCATTTATTTAAAATTTGATTTGAAAAGGCATAGCTTTAGAAACTGATTGACAAAAGATATTTCTTGAAAACAAGTGTAAGATTCAACATACTTACGGGCCTCACAAAGAAATTTATTTTAAAAAAAAAAAAAAAAAACCCAAATATCATCCGGATCATAACCAACTACCCAACTGAATGTAAACATTGGCTTGTTGCGCATCAAGGCATCAATTTCAGTAATGTAATTAATTGGACCACGTTACTTCGTAGTTGCTCAACTTTACAAAAAGGTGATATTGTCAGACAATGATGGACACCTCCAACAATCACATATACCAAAGTAGGTTGGTTTTTTTTTTTTATTATTAAAAAAAAAAAAATTTAAATCACATAAAATAAAAGGTGAACTAATAATGCCAAAATTTTCAATCCATGCTAATACAACAAATCCAATCCAATGAGAAACACAATTTACTAGTAAACAACAGAACCACCCCCTGTTGGCTGATAACAAAGTACATAATTACAAGAAAACGCTCCTACAAGATTACAAGTTGTCAAGTTATACGATACACCATATTTCTTTGTCAAATGGTGCAAAAAATTATGTCAAATACGACAAAGATGCAAAAGAACAGGGAAACAAATTTCAAGGTGGAATCCACAATAAAGTGCTCTTCACAACGGCACACAACCCATTTATAAGAAATAACAAATGCAAGACAAAAGAAATGAAATTACCGTATGATTCAGCTCACCGTGCTGAGGAAGACAAGAGATGTAAGGAGCCCATTCAGAGCTCTACCAGGGGAAAAAAAAAAAAAAAAAAAAAAACAGAAAAATATCATATCAAACACCCACTTAATTAAGATTCCAAAATAAATATAATGAGTCTTTTTATCTATCTATCTATCTATATATATGCACTTCATCTATTCTTAACTAATTGCATTAACTAACTTTTAAGACATTAAAGATAATTCATCATCCCTGAACTCATTAGTTGGATATTAAGCCATACCTGACCTTTTTTCTGCTCAGCCAGAATAACTACTGCAAGTTTTGCAACAGTCCCTACTGTATCAGCAACCAAGGGCTTGATTTCAGGAAGGATATCATCAGGAGATATTTGCTGTCAGTTCAAAAGTGACAGGATCTTGAGAAAATTTAGTTAATAGTATCCTGGACGTAATACAACTCCCTCCATAACATTTACCACGATAAAAGGAACTTTCAAAAGGCAGTCTCCAGCTTGTATGCTCTTACAAGCAAACAACGACCTATAAGGGAAAAAAAAAAAAAAAAAAAAAAAAAAAAAAAAAAAAACCCGGTTACAATGTGAATAGTATTTCCTCCTGGACAGAATAAAGTATCAATCAGCCTTATCATCCCCTAAGTTGAACCGTACAATTTGTTTTTATTTAACTTGACAGCTAAGAGCAACCACATCCATTGTGCAGATTTTCACCATTTTTGAAATTCTGGAAAAAGAACTTAATTCCATTAACAACACTCATGGAATAAAATTAAACCGTGCCATTGTATGTATAAATGAAATTCTAGCAATCCATGGTATGAAATTATGAAATGCTCCCTGGTTTGTGTGGAAGTGGGCTTGTTGTGAAGCTTGTGCCCAAAATTCTTTTATATTTCACAATGAAGATGAGTCAAATAACGAGTTTTGGTAGCCCGTACTTCAAAATACGTCATTTTGAAGTTTGGAATTCAGTTAAAGCAGCAGATAGCATGCGACTCACTCCTACGACACGTATCCCCTTGTTAGGGTTCAAAATTGTACTTGTTAAGATAGCTTAGTGTTGATATGAAATTATGAAATTTACAAAATTTCATGTGCACAATATATAAAAGAGTAAATCTAACATGGTAACATTACTAACATATATAGGGTGCACAAGACCCAATATTGCACAAGTTAATATTTTTGTTGTAAAAGGCGGTTGTTGCTTGGATACGTAAAATAGTAGCTTTAACGTCATGCCCTCTCCATCAAAATTATACTGGAGAGAAAATCATTTACGCAGTAGATTTTAATTGATTGCAACTGATAATTTACTAATCATTGCTTACTTTTTACTGATTGGCATCTATTTTTACTAATTGTTCAGTACGTTTTGTCTTTATGAAGTTGATATCTTCAGTGAAGTATAATACGAAATATGTTACTGCTTGGAACTCATTTTTACAGATTAAATATATATCTTTACAAATCAAAACTAATTTTTATCATAAATTATATTTTGTACTAAAACACGGAGTATTAGGGTGAAGAGAGCCTAAGATGGCCACTACCAATCATCGAAAGATTACCTTATATATACACGGTGCAGATAATTATCATTGTGCACCTGATGCACAAAAGATGAGCTGCATTTGTTTTAAATTCTTTTCAGTACTATCAGTAGTATATGGGGCTGCTAAGGGTACCCCTGGTCCAGCAGGTGGTGGGGGAGTGATTCGAGACTGTACAGGCAGGTTTGTGAAGGGGTTTACAGCAACTTTTGGAGTGTGTAATGCTTACAAGGCTGAACTTCTTGCTCTGGAAATTGGGCTCAAGATGGCTGTGCAGCTAGGTCCAATTAAGATTATGATACAGATGGACAACCAAGCCTGTGTTGAAGCTATAAGAAGCAATGATCAAAGAGGAGGAGAATGCCATTACATTTTGCAGTCTTGTGTCAACCTTATTAAATCTTTTGGTAGTAATTGTAATATTGTGCACTACTTTAGAGAAGGTAACAAAGTAGCGGATAAGTTAGCAAATATGGGTGTTCCTCTTGAAGAACGAGTAGTTTATTTCGATGAGCCTCCGATCAAAATAAAAAATCTTCTTTGGGAGGACACCATAGGAGTGGCTTTGCCACGACTTATCATGTAATCCTTCTTATTTTCCAATAAACGGGCTTTGCCCTCATTTGCACCAAAAAAAAAAAAAAAAAGTAGTATATGCCAGTATAAGTATTCTCACCCCCAAAAAATTCAATTTTGCTCTTAATCCTATTTTTTCTACAACTAATGAACAAATTTAAAGACAAGCGGCACCGCCTATGAACCTAAAATCCGAACTCTTCTTCATCATTTTCCGATTTCCATCAGTAATAATTACAGTTAAACAAGAAGAATTCGGAAATTCCACTACCATCAACTCATTTTCCTAAACAATTAACAAAACAATTCAACCATTTCTCGAAAACTAGTTCATATTAATGGTTACTACTTTTGTCTCCCAAACAAAGTATTCTATATCAAATTCACAGCAATTTCAAATCATAACACATTAATGCATACAATTGTACTAAATTAGCAATGAAAAAATTGAAATGAAAGAAAAATGAACCTTCCAAAATCAGAATTTCCAATCGACAGAAGTTGAGAAATCTGAACTCCAGCTTTTTTCTCCAACCATGGCAAAAAATCATCGCAATCTTCGTCTCTACACCTCGAAACCTATCAAATTGTAACAAAATTCGGAAAAATTAGGTGTTAATTATTCAGATTGAAATCTGGAAATTGTAAGCAGAAAAGAGAATTGGAAGAAAGAGATGACGAACCTTGAAGCTGTGAGGAGATACACAGTGCTGAAATTTGAAGAGAAGAAAATGAGGAGAAAGTGTGAGAATTGAACGTTGGAAATAGGAGAAATTCAGCGCTCGCGAAAATGAAAGCATTGTCAGCTAAAGTGTTCTACCAGTTGACTCTACCGTCTATTTATTTATACGGTGAGCAGTTGAGCACTCGATTAGATATCCGATAGGCACTCCGTTATAGTTTTTCCGTTTCTATTTACTCCGTATTTAATAATTGTTACACTTCAATCGACACGTAGTTTTAGGCAATTTAAAATTAAATAAATTAAAAAATTAGTGGGGTGGTCGGAAAATTAAAAATTATATAAGGAAGATAGTGTGAGTAATAATTTATTGAAAAATAATGAATGTGAGAGAAGATAAATACTATAATAAAAAATTAAAGTTGGGTTTTGGTGGGGACCATGAGAGTAGAGAGATATAATACTACCTCAGGTTCGTATTATATGCAACTTTGGTGTAATATTTGTGAGATATAAGAAATTCCAAAGTTGCATATAATATATTAATATGAACCGAAAGTAGTATTAAAATGTAGTTTTTTGCCAAAAAAAACAATGTAAACTTATTAAAACCCGCATTTGGTAAGTGTATCACTTGTTAAAACACGAAGGGAGTAGTTAACGAGTTCAATTTAGTCACACATATTAAGGAGAGGAGAGAGAATGAGTGATAATGATAAAGTAAGTGGGGTACACTAGTAAATACAAGGTTTAAAACTTACCCAAAAAAGAAACGTGTCGAGTATAAAATATTGCTAAAAGGAATATGTATTACTAAAAAAACGGAGGTAAGTATTTGATATATTCGAATCCGATACAAGAGGTTTAGGATATTCGATATCAAATACATACAGTACGTGAAAATTTTCGGATCAATATTCCGGATACCGTTATCCGATATACAGAGTTTAGTTAATATAAGTAACAAAAAATTTGTTTGTTTTGTATATCCAATTTCTTCAATTGATATCCAAATAGGTATTCGAAATATATATGGATCAAGTATCCTAAATTATTGGATGGATGCGGCTCGAACATTCAGATAGTTTTGCTCAGCTTTAGGGAACGTTAAGTTCGCAAATTGGTATGAGATTGGAATCGGGAATTAATCCACAGTGGTATGGGTTTTGAAATTGAAATGATTCTTAAGAGTATTCTCACTATTGGGCAAAAAAAAATGTACATGGTAAAAAAAATGAGGTTTTAGAAAGTGTCCATGTTCAAAAAGATCTCCTTAACCTACTCAACCATTCTTTAAAATTGAAAGAGTTAATTGGGCTCAAAAGGTGAGTTTGGATTGGAGAAAATATGAACTAGAATACGAAATATCAGTCCTAATAGACTTAGAAAAGCTTATTATAATGATCTCCTCACAAAGACTAAAGATAAGATTAGGGGTTGGCAAGGAAAGCTGTTGAATATGGCGGGCGGTGTACTCGTATCAAATCCGTGCTCAATTCTTATCCCCTATATACTATGCAAACCATTCTCTTACCTTATTTTATTCTTGACGAGCTTGAAAAATGTTGTAGAAGGTTTTTGTGGAATACAGTTGATTTGGGGTGTCCATTATTCGGACTGCAGTCCGAAATCCAATCCAATCCAGTCCAAATAAGCTATTTAGATTGGACAATTTTTGATATATATCAACTTGATAGGTCAAACTACCTTCCTGGAACAAGTTGGGAGAAAATTTGTTAACCTATAGGGCTTGGAGGTCTAGGTATCAAGAAATTAAGGAGTTGGAATTTAGCTTTTATAGCTAAATTGGAATGGAGAATTATTCATGAACCGGACAAACTTTGGGTTAAAATCCTTATAGCGAAATATTTTTAAAACTCTACCTTGTTTAACAGCATTGATACTCTTAGTGCTTCTCCTTTGTGGAAAGATATCATGAAGGGTAAAAATCTTCTTTTAAAGGGCATATTTTATAGAGTGGGCAACAGAGAGGATATTTGTTTATGGTATCACCATTGGGTGGGAGAGGGCCCACTATACACTATTCTTGAGAAACCGATCCCTGATTCTATAGCTCACTGGCAAGTTAGTAATATCATTCGCAATGGTGTTTAGGATTTGAGAAGAAAAAGACATATTGTCCCTAACTAGTTATGCAAACTCATTGAATGCATCCCTCTTCCTTTTGTAGCTGATGTCAAAGATGCTATTTGCTGAAAATGTAACACCGATGGTCAATTCACAATATGCAACACTTACATTCTTGAAGAAAATTTTGTTACTCATCCCACCTTCCCCTCTATTAAGTGGAAGTCCATTTGGCACCTTAGGTACCCATATAAATACAAAATGCTTGCCTGAAATGTCTGCCATTCTATACTTCCTGTAGCCACCATATTAACAAACTCTTTACCAATTTTAATCCCATTTAATTTGCACAAGATGTGACTTAGATAATGAATCCAATCTTCATTCAATCTGAGATTGCATAAATTCGAGAGTTTTTTGGGCCAGAATTTTTCAAGCAAATAGGTTGGAGAAGGACTTCAATATTCATCCATTTTTCAATATTGATTGGGTAGGATGGATTAACTATAACTTAGCTTAGGGAAGGACAATAATTGGAAAACCATTTTTTCAGTTGCTCTCTTGCACTTATGGAAGGCCAAGAATGGTTCTATTTTCCAGTTAGCTGTGGTACATCCGGTTTCGATGTATAACAAGTTTATGTGTGATCTGGTGGCTACCTTCAATGCCTTTCAGGGACATGCCAATAATATAGTGATTGGTATCAACGAGGTGAAATGGAAGAAGCCTAGCAGGGATATGTTAAGCTCAATAAGGATGGTGCCTGGAGAATCAGTGGGCAAGTTGGTGCAGGATGGGTGATTCGTGGTGACCACGGTGGCTGGATTGTAGGGAATTGAAATCGAAGAAGATTCGTGCTAGGAACTCAACTGTAGCTGAATTAATTGCAATAAGAGATGGGCTTGCTATGGCTCTGGCAGCTGGGCATAGGTGCATCATTGTTGAAACTGATGCTAGTTCGCTTAAGAAGACCATGGAAGAGGTGGACAAATACAACACTCATGAATTAGCTGTTATCTTAGAAGACTTGGAGGAGGTGCTGAAAGGAAGTGGTGAAGTAGAGTTCAGCTTCATCCCAAGAGAAAGGAACTTTGTTGCTCATTACTTGGCCAAACAAGCTATTGAGATGGCTGAACTGGAAAGATATCATAGCAATGCTCATATCTACGCTAGAGATTCCTATGAGGACGGAAGATTTGTTTGACAACAATTACTAATCTGCTTTCTATTCTCCTTGTTGTTGTTTGGAGAATTTATGTTGAAATTTTAGCTTTTGTTGCTTTATTTGTACTGGTTACAAACTTGGTGTTTTGGTGTAAGACTCTAAGCTAAGTGCTTTCTTGCTAGGTTTTAGCAGGGTTTGTACTAAGTTTGTTTAATTAATATATTCTCCTCTTCTATTAAAAAAAATATCCAGGTTTATGATAATGATACACATACAATGGTTGTACAAAATATGTTGGCATATTTCTAATGGTAAGAAACTTGGGGCCCACTTTCAATTAAAACCAAATTTCAGTTTGAATTTCAACCCAAAATTTGAAATCACTAGTAGAAAAAAGCAATGAGGTGCCCCCATATGGACACCGCTTACAGAAATCCGCTCCCAAAACCCCACCAAAAAAAATTGAGATGTAATAATGGCCAACGATTAATTCTAAAATTTGAAATTGAAATTATTTGTCATTTTTCAATGTAGTAATCCCTCCGTTTTAGAATGATGTTCTTGTTTATGTAAATTGATGTAAGTTTATACCCATCTTTGACCGCAAATATTTTTAATCTCACACTAGCAAAAAATTATAAAAGTTATATATTAATAATGTACTCACCAAGATGAATTAAACTAGGTCCAACATGACTATATTTATTCTTATAGATTGAGAGAAATTTAGAAGATTCTCTCTTATTTTTTTAAAAAGTCGAAGATTCCAAACAAGATCATCATTGTGGAACAAAAGGGGTATTATTATAGCATGTTTTTTATATTAACAAAAAAATTAACTTTTTTTATTCATCTTATTTCTTTTTGGTATTTTCTCATAAACAAAATTTTTTGTGTTTATCTTTTTCACCTTTGATAATACATCTTGAATATAAATCATGCTGGAATCGGACAACTTGAAGCAAGTTAATCACTTAAATAGTGGTAGTCGCGAGAGATCTTACTTTGGTCTTATTGTTCGTAATATTTATCATATTGCAATGTCTTGTATTTTTTTTTTTGGTTTCCTATGTGGGTAGAAGGGAAAAGCTAGCTCATACTAGCAGATAAACTATGATAATATGCGTGTGTTGATTGAGAAAGTCACTAGTGAAGAATTCATTTTTTTGCTACTCAATTATGTCACCAAGGGAGAATACCCTCATGCTGACAAAAGAGCAAAACGAGCCTTAAGACTTTTTGCCTCCCAATACGTGCTCATAGGAGATGAGTTACACAAACGGGTACCTAAAGGTCGAGCTCTATTATGTGTAGGTAAAAAGGACGCCCAAAGGGCTATGAGAATAGTCCATGAAGGAATATGTGGAACACATGTTAACGGCAAAATGCTAGTCCAAAAGATAATGCGAGAAGGATACTATTGGACTACCATGAATAGGGACTGTCATCAATATGTAAAAAGATGCCCTAAATGCCAAATCTATGCAAATTTGCAACATATTCCTCCATCCCTTCTCTACACATTGATATGTCCATTTTATATAGTATTTTACCCCCGTCCCTTGGTCATAATTAGTAGTGTTTTTGGCTCCTTAGAGCCACTTGTATTACTAATATGCATTTTCTAGTGTTTTCGTAGTGTTGGTTGAGTTTTGTAGGGAATTGCACCTTTGGAGCACTTTTCCGGGATTTTATGAAGCTACTACGAGCATTGGAGGAGCATGACCGTCGTTGAAGCCCAAGGCCGGCTAGAGCCATCGAGCCGGTGATTAAGGGCTCGGTATTTGGAATACCGAGGTTTGGACCGAGTGTTCAAGACCCGAAGGGGAAATCCGGATTGGGCCGAGGAGTCGAGCCCAATCACAAGTCCAAAACCTTGAGGAGCCACAAGGGCCCGATCGGGCAAGCATAGCCCCGATCGGGCAAGGCAAGGCATCATAGGGCCAACGTGCTAGGCGCGCCCGATCGTGCGATGCTTAGCACGATCGGGCGAGGTGCGCAGCAGAGGGCTACGAGCAAAAGGCGCGCCCGATCGGGCGACCCTTAGCCCGATCGGGCGCGTGTTTCTGGAGGAGCTTGTTAGACGAGCACTTAGTTTCTATTTAGGAGTTTTGATTAGAAATTGTTTAAGTACGTTTTAGGATAATTATTTTTACTGACTCTTTTCCTTTCACTTTCTCTCTCTACTTAATATTTTCTCTCTCTAGACTTTTCTCTCTACCTTACTCTTGATCTTGACTACTTTGTAATTTCGCCGTCTTGGTACGATTTCTATTTCAATTAATTTCAGTAATTTCTTCCTTCTAATTCCTTATGGCTTACTTTATTATTATGCATGTTTTAGATTTAATTATGTGTGAGTAGTTTAATTCTAGGGTTTATGGGGATCCATAATTAATATGAACACTAGGCGAAAAAACCATTTGGGCACCGGTTCAAAACCCCCCTATGCCACCGGTTTTGAACCGGTGGTCATTTGGGGGGTGGCAATAAGTCAAATAAAAAGCCACCGGTTCAAAACCGGTGGCAAAATCTAGTATTGCCACCGGTTAACCGGTGGCAAAAAACAATTCCCGCTTTATTTTTTTTTGTATTAAATATAAATGCCACCGGTTAACCGGTGGCAATGTACATGTTATGTAAATTTTTTTTTTTGGCTTTTTTCAAAAATAAATATAATAGAACAATTAAATCAAAAAAAAAAATAGAACATCAAAACACAAATCAAACAATATCGATGAATATAATCGAAAATTTATAATATATAATAAAAAAAAATTACAATATAGACCAATAAAATCGATCAAGTATTTCCTAAAAAAACAAAAAACCGAACAATTACAACATATAAACAAAATTACAATATAAATAAAAAAAATACTACAATATCAAAATCAAAATTCTTGTATCTTGATTCTTGATTCTTCGTCTTGATTCTTCGATTTAAGATCTAAATCAATATACCTGATCCAAAAAAAAAAATCGATTAAAATAATTAAGATGCGAAAAAAAAAAACAAAATTCAAGAACGACTGCATGTACCCTTTATAATCGAATAAAATCAAATCCAGAAAAAAACCCAAAAAATTAAAAACAAAAACCCAAGAACAAAAAAAAACAAACCAGAAATTGATGACCAAGAACTCGTAATAAAAAAAAACCCAGAACTTAAATGAAATCAAATCGATTAAAATCAAAAAAATCGACTTCAAATCGATTAAAATAAAAAAAAACGAATCAAAATCGATTAAACCCAGAAATTGATGACCAAGAAATCGTAAAAAAAAACCCAGAAATTAAAAATAAAATCAAAAAAATCTACTTCAAATCGAATTCCTAACAATATTACACCCATAAACCCAGAAATTAAAATCGATTCAAAATAAAATAAAAAACCCAGAAATTAAAAATAAAAAAAAAACGAATCAAAATCAATTAAACCCATCAATTCCTAACAATATTACAACAATCAAACCCAAAAAAATCAAGACATTTAACAAAAATAATTAAACCCATAAACCCTAACCTTGAATAATTAAACCCATAAACATGCATGCACTGAGCGAGGGTGTTGTTGTTGTTTGGACTTGGTGGCGGCCGTGGTGGCGGTGAGACGAGACGACGGAGAGAAGAGAGAAGGAGAGACGAGGGTGAGGAGAGAGAAGGAGAGACGAGGGAGAGGAGAGGAGAGGAGAGGAGAGAGAAGGAGAGACGAGGGTGAAGAGAGACGGCGGAGTAGTGGTGCGTGGTGGTGGTGGTGAGACGAGATGGTGGAGAGGAGAGAGGAGAGAGATGGAGAGGAGAGAGGAGAGCAGCTGCGTGAATGAGAGATGGGTAGGGTTTGGGGGTTTAAATATGTAGGTTTTTTTTTTTGAATAATAGGCCACCGGCTTGAACCGGTGGGAATAATGGTTTTCCCACGGATTTGGTTTGAACCGGTGGCAAAAACCACCCCTCAAAATCCCGCCTATTTTTCTACCTATTTGCCCCACCGGTTTTGAAAAACCGGTGGCCTTAGGGCGGTGCCAATCTTAGTTTTTCACCTAGTGGAAGGGATAATTTGTTATTATTGATTATTGATATTGCATGATAATTTCTTATTGAATTGTTTTAATTCTTTGCAATTAGATTATGAATCGAGCAGATGTAATTTGATTGTGAATGTTTAGCAATATTGAATTGATGAATCGAGCATATGTTAATTTGATATTAAAGGCTATTTTCAATAGGAACTTAGATCTAGTAAATTGCGAGAGCCTGTTAGATCTATGTTGGTTAATAAATTGCGAGAGCCTGTTAATCATGTTATTTGTGCCACGTTAATTATTGATTGTTATGTTTTATCCCGGAATATTAATTATTGGTGAACCTGTGACCCTAGGCCTTCTTATTATTGATTTTCTCCCTAAACTTAATCTCCGTAGTATAGTTTCATATTAAACACAACAAACTGGTTACCTTAATAATTTAGATTATATTAATTAATTAGGAGTAGAAAGACCAGTTTCCCTGTGGATTCGACCCTACTTCTCTATCTACTTTAGTTAGAGGACTTAGGTATTACTTTTGATTAGGGGATACGACTTTACCCTGTCACACATACACTTCACCATGGCCCTTCTCGACATGGGGAATTGATATAATTGGAAAAATTACACCTCCTGGAACAGGAGGTCACAAATACATTTTGGTCGCAATTGATTATTTCACAAAGTGGGTTGAAGCACAATCATATGCTAAACTCACTAAAAAACATGTAGCACTCTTTATCGAAAGAAACACAATTTGTCGATATGGAGTCCCGCATGAGATGATAAGTGACAATGGAACTCATTTCAAGCCGAATGTGAAGAATTGCTACAAAAATATGGTATTCAACATCATCACTCTTCCCCTTATAGGCCTCAAGCAAATGGAGCGGTTGAGGCGGCCAATGAGAACCTAAAGACTATCATCGAGAAAATGACAGAAAATTACAAAGATTGGCCTGACAAACTCCATTTTGCACTATGGGGTTATCGCACGTCAATCGGAACATCAACAGGAAATACGCCATTCACCGTAGTTTATGGAATGGATGTCGTACAACCTGTGGAATTAGAAATACCTTCTCTACGCATCGCGTTAGAAAGTAAACTCGATGAAGTTGAATGGACTAGTGCACGGTATGAAGAGCTAATTCTACTTGACGAAAAACGACTAGAAGCTCTACATCATACCCAATGTTATCAAACTCGTATGGCTAGACACTTCAACAAAAAGGTCAAGACTAGAAATATTAAGGTTGGAGACTTAGTATTAAAAGCACTAAGGAAAAATGTTTTGGACCAAGAGGCAAGTTTAGGCCTAATTGGTCCGGACCATATATTGTCAAGACAATCTTGTCAGGAGGCGCGGCTAAATTAACTGACATAGATGGCAATGAATTTTCAAACATGACAAATCTTGAGCAACTTAAGAAGTACTACCCATAATTACTTGAGTAGGACACTCAAGAGAGCTACGTTTGGCCTGATTCCTTAGGAAAGGATACGTAGGCAATCCTTTAAAGGGTGCGGCCACTTTAATTTTTAAAATTATCGCATCCCAGCATCGAAAATAACATGAATGCAAGAAAGAAAGTCTGTCGCTACGAAATAGACTGTCGCCAGACAACAATTTTGTCTCCAGGCGACAGAAAGAAAAGACCGGCGACAGACTTTAAAAGGCAGCGCCAGTTTTTTGCAAGCATCTGGGCATGTTTGGTGCATTCTGGAAGTTTTTTGACTTCCGTACTTGTAGGCGTCGTTTGAAGTGCGCCTACGTAAAAGCATGGTGTGAATATGCTTGGCATTCATAGGAGGTGGGAATTGACATATACGATTAGGGACAACGATTAGGGACAAAGCAAAGTAGGGAGCCGCCAACAAGTTTTTAAGGAACTTGTAAACCGTTCACGGATCATAAAAGGCAACCACGATTAAAGGGACAACGAAAGGCAACAACGATTGACCCGTGAAGGTTACACCCCATTCATAATCCATGAGATTACTAACTCCATATGGTTCGGAACCACGAAAGGAGGATCGGGGATGATGGTACGAAGTGAGTCATGGAGTCACATTCGCCCGCATTGGCCTCTACTCGATTCTTATTGTGAAAAGTATTCCTGTGATCTCAAAGGCATGCAAACAAAATATTCAATTCGCTCCAAACTATTATTATGCTAAATTGGTTGAATATTAATGCAACACATAGTTCTTGTAATCCCCCGTAATTTTATGAAATTTAAAATTATATTTTAATATATTTATGTGAATATTTAATTATGATTATTTATTTACAAAATTTATTTTATATAAGCAAATAAAGTTAATGTTTATAAAGTAAATAAAATTATTTTTATTAAGTTATTTCTCTACCCATATTTTCAATCACGAATGATTATTCAAGTCCAACTCTCCTTGTTTATAATATTGTAGCCCACTTTAAAATTAAGAAACCTTAAACTTTTATTCAAGCCCAATTCTTTAATCCTACTCTTACTTAAACTTGGAAACCAAGCCCATATAAAAAAAAAACCCAAAAACCCTTAAATTCTCCCCCCTCTTTTCACGTAATCCCTTTTTCTTTTTCTCCTCCTCCTTCTTCCTTGTTGTTCACGATCAACACAAAAAAAAAAAATGCATTGAACGTTGCTCCTGCCACCAGCGCACCACCATCGGCGACTACCCATTGCCGCCCTTGAACCACCGCAGAGCAGCCACCGTTTGTTCCATATTCTTTTCTCTTCTTTCTTTCCCTCTCTTATAAGTTCTTGTTTTTTATTTTAAAGTTTCAATCTTTGTTTAATTTTGATTCTAAATTATTAATAATAAGGTTTGATATTATACATGGGTTATAAAAGATTATGAATTTATGAGTTTTGACATGTTTATATTATGATGCAAAATTTCAGATTATATACATGTTTTGATTTTTAGATTTCCGTTCGTTAATATTAATCCCGTTTTAATCCCGTTCAGGTTCTAAACTCATTCGATTTTGACAAATAAGTAGTGTTTTCCATGTGAAAACAACGTTTTAAGAAAGACGCACTACCTTTGGTAGTGAGCACCACCCTCTCGTGGCCAAATTCAGCCTCTAAATATGATTTTCGGGCAGTTTTTGGTTTTTAACGAAGTTTTTTTAAAATTTTATCCTTGAGTTTAAAGGGTAAGAGATAATTTAATTTTTCTATGGATAACTTAAGTAAAAATGTATTTGGATGAAGTTTCGAAGTGGTTTTCGATTAGTTTAAAATGCTGGAATTTTATTTAAAGTAGTATAATTGTGATTTTAATAAAAGGGTGTGATTTTTAGGGGTTTTTATATAAATTTTAGATTTTTAGTAGACTTTGAAATGCTGTAATTTCATGTATAAGAGTGTATTTTAAGGTTTTTATGAAGAAAAATTTAAAGAACTATATATAAGCCTTTAACTTTAACAAAAGGGAAGGTTTTAAAGTGTTGTTTGATTTTGATTTTGAAGGTTTTAAAGTAAGTTAGTATTGCTGTAAATTTGATTGATTGGGTATTGATTGAGATGTTATTATTTGGCTTAGGAGAGGAGTTTATTGAAGGTGATTTCTAGTTAGTAAAGTGGCATACCAATTCGTTTGCTCAAGGTACGTACAAGTTACGAAACCTTTCTTTTAGGTGCATGTTTAAGGACGACGGATCGAGAACTTAGTATCATGTATAGGGATGGCTGAGTTAAATTGTTTGGTTATACATTGTGAATTTCGTATGACGTGCACTATTTTATATTGCAAGTATTATTTGTGCTCTAATTATGCAAGGTGCGCTTAGAGGCAAAGGTATATGATTGGTGTAATGATTAATTTATTACTCATTCATGATTATGCAAGCAGGATGATTAAAGGAAGAATTTAAGTCTTCTAAGACGAGGTTGAGGTTTTGGGGTGCATTATGCACTCAAGGTGTTTATACACCGAGGGAGTAAAGGAATAAATAATAAATGTTGCTTGCCACTAATAAATCAAGAATTGAAATTGAAAAGTTGTTTTACTTGATTGAATTGATATTGGATTGATTGTATTGTTATGCATATGAGTCATCACCAAGTCTAAACATGTAAATCACGTAAAGTGCAAGATGGATGAGCAATAAAACTCTGGATTGGTGCACTTCTGGAGTAATGACAATCAGGGGTTGGGGTACATGGGGTATTAGCCGTGTACTTTTCTCGAGGCCGTCTGATCTACGAGTCTCTTATTTCAAATATTTTTCAAAACTAGGAGTTAGGTGAGATCTCATACTAACTACGGTCACGGAGTCGCGCCCGTGGTCGTTGGATGTTTATTGATGTTTCCGAAAGGAGGCATGGGGTTTTTCTTTTATTGATGTTCCAAATGGAGCATGGGTTGGACAACCTTGTCTATTGTGTAATCCAATGAATAAAAATAATGATTTACCTATTATTAATTAATGGAGTCTTAGTAATATAAATAGTTGAGTCGTGTGTTGAGTCTATATTTAATGATGCATGATGATTGATTATTAGTAGCATGTTATGGATTTCTTAATTTATTTTGCAGCTTGTATGTACTCAGCTTTGCTGATTGCGTGCTTTGTGTGTCTTTCTTTGGTCATAGCCTTCGCCTTTCAATGACCCTGTGACGATCCAATTTTTACACTTGTAATATTGGGGAGCAGAATTACCACAGGTTCTTACACATGCAGCATTCATCAGGGTTGTGGGATCTTGAGTAGAGAGTTGGTTGTTTGCATTTTGTTTCTTTTGCAAGTTTGAATTTATTTTAATTCGATTTTATTCGACACTTTTTCTTTTGGGTTTGAATTTATTTGAACACTGAATTTAATCACTTACTATTTTTATTGGGTTTTGAATAAGGGCCTTAATGGTTCCAAGTTGTATGACTTAATTTGGTTTCATTCGTTGGTTTTGAAACTTATTTATAACTGATTTAGTTTTTCCGCTGCTATTTTCTGATAAAGCCTTAACGTTTTAATACGTGGCGGTAACATGTCAATAGTTCTCCACTATTTTATTTAAAGTAAGTGGTTTGAAAAATGGAGAATTATTGGGGTGTTACAGTTCTAAAATATTAGTGATCACTTCAATTAAATAACAAGATTTAAGGAACCTAAACCGGTTGTCCAAATTATCTTATTAAGCGTTATATTCAATTACATATTCCCTTTAAACATGTAATATGGTGATCATAATAAATATAAGAATAAACATCAATATTGGAATCAATTCAACAATAGTAGCGTTAGTCAAATCAAATAATAATAAACCCTAATCATGATAATAGCAACAAGAAATAATAACAAGAGTAATTAAGTGATTAATTATTCACTTTCCGCGTTTCCTTGAAATTGCTACATCATGAATAAATTGTTAGTAACTTCAATAAAAATATTAATCAAATTGAAATAATTAAATTAAGTAAATGTAGAGTTGATTTGGTCCAAACCCTCAGTTATTTGTACCTTTCAAGCCTTGGTTTAAGGACGGAACCTCGGGTTAAATATGGACTCCTTGGAGTGCTTAGGGGAAGAATGATATAATCAGGAATGTAGGTTTGAGGCTTAGAATATGATCGAGAGAAAGAGAAGAGAATGATTTTGGTGGAAAAGAGAGGAAGAGAGAAGGATTTGGTGATCAAGCTTGTTGATGATTGAAAAATGGGAGACATGACCTCTATTTATAAGGAAAAAGAGGGTTCGAATCAAGAAAAGATAAGAATTCGAATCGGATAAAACTCTTGCGATAGATAGCAGTTTTTGCGGTTTTTGTTTTAATCATATCTTTTGATCCAAAAATCGAAATAAGATGAATAAGATATCGTTGGAAAGATATTGAAGTCTACTTTCTAACCCAATTAGATTCAGATTAAAACATTTTGTAAAATAAAAGATATGGCCGAAATAGTGTAACGGTGTCAGTTTTGGATAGAGTTTCGTATTTCGCTCATATCTTTCTCGTTATAGCTCGGAATTAATATTATAATATATTATTGGAAAGATAATTTCAAGAGCTATCCATCCATATAAGAATTAGATAAAAACTATGAAGCACGAAAATAATATCTGACAATCTTTGAACGTCTTTCAATTCGAATAGAATTAGGACTTTCAAAAAGAAAAGTTTTATTCAATTTCTAATGCTTTAATCTTATCTTTTCGAAAAGGATAATTAAGATATTTTAGAAACTCATAGAAGCTTCTGATTAATCCTAATTGGATTAGGAATGGGATTTAAGCCTTTGGACCCTCCACATGATCATTGGGTCGTAGGTAAGGTGGGCTTAGGTTCGATTTAGACTCAGTTTAGTATTTTGGCCATAACTTATTCGTTATAACTCGGATTTGGGCTTGTAATATATCGTTGGAAAGCTCTTTTAAAGCCCCATCAAAATATTTAATCATTGGACCCAGATTATGGACCAAAATAAACTGATATAAACGTTTTTATAAAAAGGACACGAAATGAATGATTTTAATGGACACGAAATGAATTATTTTTGGTTTAAAGGCACGAATTGAGGAAAATAAGTTATGGTTTGGTGAAATGGGTTAGGAATTGGGTTGGTTTATGAAATTCATTGGGAATAAACATGGATTTAAGCACTCTAAAGATTACATACTCAACCCGACCAATAATGGCGGTGAAAAGTTGTTCATCATCGGGCTTGGTTTTGGGGAGAATTTTTTAGGTGTCTACAGAAGCCCCCACTTTGACTGAGTTTGTATAAACGTCAGTTTTGAAAACGATAGTCAAAGTAGTCGATAGGGATGGAGAATAATTTAAGACGTTCTGCGATCCTAAATCACTCTGTATACGCCAATACCTGCAGAAAATGTTAGTTCCACAGATAAAAGAGTAAAGGGATCGAATGCATATCTAACACCAGTGTATCGGTGACAAATGAGTTTGGTAGCTTCCTATGCTTGAAGAAATCTACCGGATGATACTTTCCATGCTTGAGGAAAGTCGACAGATGATGTTGGCAGTTTTTTATGCTTGAAGAAGCCCACCGATTGAGATACTTTCTATGCTTGAGGAAAGTCGATAGATGACAATTTTCCATGCTTGAGGAAAAACTTGTCTGATGATGAAATTGCAAGTCTTTGTGTATTGAGAACCTTGCCCCGTGAATCGTCTTCGCTTGGGAGATGATCAATAAAATGATGATGGTTCGATTGTCCCCAAACGTGGGCTGTAGTTGGTTCTCTTGTCCCCAAACGTGGGCTGTAGTTGGTTCGCTTGTCCCCGAACGTGGGATGTAATTGGTTTGCTTGTCCCCGAACGTGGGCTGTGGATGATCCGCTTGTCCTCGGACGTGGGCTTTAGATGATCTGCTTGTCCCCGGACGTGGGCTGTAGATGGTCCGCTTGTCCCCGGACGTGGGCCGTAATTGAGACCTGCAAAATATAATTTGCCAAGGGACTCGTGTAGACTATGATTGACTTGACCAACTGACTTGACCAAGTTTGACTTGACACGATTTGACATGACATGTGTATGACTTGTGATTGTGTGTGTGTGTGTGTGTGTGTGTGTGTGTATGTATGATTTGAGTGTGTGTGCAGACACAAGCAAACGAAGATGCAAAAGCAAAAGCGTGAGGAGTGTTATTAATAAACTTAATTTTTTTGAAACAAAAAAAAAATTAATTAAAACTACTATAGTTATGGAAGTGAAAACTTTAAAAGTTTGAGGTTACCAAAGATAATTCATACCCCCTCTGTTTCTTTTTACTCGCAACAAACTAGTGAAAAACGGACTCCTAGGCAAAAGTTTTTAACGAGATAGATTAAGGGGGGGGGGGGTATGTGATTAGAAGAGTTAAAAAGGGTGGGAAAAGGAATGGTCCCTTTTACTAATGGAGGGCATGTGACTTTTTTGTTGGAGGGCCCTCTCCTTCCCCTCTCTTTTTTTTTGTTTGCTGACAGATTTTCGGAGGCTATTCTTTTTAGCCTCCAAATTTTTTCTCTCCAAACTTTTCATGAAAATTTAAACAACATTTAAATCAAATTCAAAATTTTCAACCCTACCAATTCAAACATCCAAAAGCCCCTTATAAAAAGGAGCAACCTATTTTCATACATAACCACACTTCAAATTTGTTTGCCAAGGGATAAGGGGGGTGTGGGAATTCGAATTCCACACATAATTTACAGATTACAGACCAAAAACTTACTCCTATTTTCTAATTGTTGAGTTAGTAGCAACATTAGTTGTTTTTACAAAATTAGGCTCCGCCGAAAGCTCCAAAAAAAAAAAGCAAGTTACCTCCACTTCATCACCTACCATCAAATCTGCAAAAAAAAAAAAAAAAAAAAAAAAAAAAAAGGGACTCATGGGAGAAATCAATGATATTTTTTCAACATCACCCAACTGCTCATGGAGCACGACACAAAGATGCAAGAATATTCCAACAGTTCAGAATCAGAGTCAGACACTGAAGAGTCAACTCATTACCAAGATAGTGAAGAAACTGAGATAAGGGACTCAGAAATAGAGGCAAAGCAGGACAATGATGCTGCAAACAATGGAAGGAAAAGTCGAGAACTAAACATTCAACAGAAAAGGCAGATAGTTGATGATATTTTGCTAAACATGGAAGGTGACTCACCTCCAAGAGGCATGCTGACCTCATTGGCAAAGAAACATCATGTACATAGATCTACTACATGTAGGTGGCTAAAAGAAATTAAAAAGCACATGCAACTGGGGGAAGCAGTGGATGTGAGGACTAAGAAATTAGGCAAAACAGGACATAAGCCCTATGAATACTCTAATGAGTGGCTTATGTTTGTGCCACTATACAAGAGAACCAAAAACATGAGCTATGGTGCAGCACTAAATGTCAGTCATGTAGTCATACACAGGTTGAAAAATAGGGGAGACTCAGGGCAATTTCAGCAACCAACCACCTTGCACTAACTGATAATCACAAGATAGCAAGGCTAAAATGGGTGCTGCAACACATTAATCCTGTTCCAAGTGAGAGGGACCCAACATTTTTTGATGTGCAACATTACATCCACATTGACGAGAAGTGGTTCTATCTGAACCCAGAAACAAGGACATTTTATCTCACACCAAATGAAGAGGTTCCATACAGAGCACAACAGTCTAAAAGGTTTAAGTTGAAGGTAATGTTCATGGGGATGGTAGGCAAGCCTCTGTATGGTCAAGATGGAACTCTACTACACTCAGGGAAGTATGGCCTTTTCTCTTTTGTGAAACACGAAAGGGCCAAGAAAAAAAACCAAAAACAGAGATGCAGTTACCATGGAAACAAAAGCCATTCAGAGTGTTAGCAGAGAAGCAATTAGGGACATGATTTTAGACAAAATCATTCCAACAATACATGCAGAATGACCAGCGCAGTTATCAAAGAATATAATCATACAATAGGACAATGCTAGGCCACATCAAGTACCAACAAATGAAGAGTTTTTGGCAGCCACTCAAGCTAATGGCTTTATTATTCAGCTTGTTTTCCAACCTGCCTAGTCCCCAGACCTTAATGTGTTAGACCTTGGTTTATTTAAGGCTATACAGTCCATCCAGTACCAGTCTTTCCCAAGAATTTAGATGAGCTAATTGAGAAAGTGGCAGAGGCATTTGAGGTGTTTGATCCAACCCTTAACAGGTATACTTGGATCACCCTACATTCTTGCATGATTAAGGTCTTGGAAAAACAAGGTGGGAATAACTTTAACCCCCCACACATGGGAAAGGAAAGGCAAGACAAAGAGGGGACTTTGCAAGACATATTGAAGGTAGACAAGACTCTCATTGCTGACGCAGTTAACTACCTCAACACCCTATTTGTCCCAACCACAGGCCCTCAATTAGAGACTCAAGCAATGGAAGAGATGCAGATTGATGATGATGCATTTAGGGATAATTTTGAAGTGAATGTAACAATATTTTGAACACTACAATGCAGGTAGACAAGCTTTTGTAGGTGATGGTTTCAGTAACAACTTTTTGTAAATGAAGAAGCAAGTAACACTACTAAAATTCTGTCAAATTGCGACCGCCTCAAACGGTCGTTGAAAATAGTAAAAACGGTCGCAAAAAAATTGCGACCGTCAACGGTCGTAACATGGTGGTCGTTATTCTTGTGGTCGCAAAAAAACAAAATTACGACCATTTGACGGTCGCAGATTTTTTGCGACCGTTTTTACTATTTTCAACGACCGTTGTGAAAACGGTCGCAAATATTAATAATTGCGACCGCTTTATGAAACGGTCGCAAATCTTGAAATTAGCGACCGTCATAAGCGGTCGCTAAAAGTTTTAAAAAAAAACAAAAAAAAAAAAGAAAAAGACCCATCACCCACCCTTAACCCAGATCCACCGAACTTAGATCCCATCCAAACCACCACCATTGCCCACCCTAAACAACCAATAGCCGCCGCCCGCTACCCACCATCACCTTCGCCCACCTGCAACCACCAATACCCACCACCACCCACCCACCCTTAACCCAAGAAAACAAAAATTTATCAAAAC
Organism: Chenopodium album; assembly: GCF_948465745.1. NCBI lineage: Eukaryota > Viridiplantae > Streptophyta > Magnoliopsida > Caryophyllales > Amaranthaceae > Chenopodium > Chenopodium album. The sequence continues at coordinate 13,719,356 of NC_137852.1, forward strand.
AAAATTAACCCAGAAATTTAACCAAAAATCAAACCAAAAATCGAAAAAAAAGCAACATAACTTAAGCAAAACAATTTAACCCACAAATAAAATGCACAAAAATTAAAACCAAAAAAGGAACAAAAATTAAATTAAAAATGAACAAAAAATTCGAACACAAATCAAACCCACAAACACTAAGCAAAATTTGAACAAAAATTCAGCTTACAAAAATAAAACCTACAAAAAACCCACAAAAATTCGAACAATCACACAATTTCGACAAAAATCGAACTACTATTCAAACAAAATCAACAAAAATTCGAACCAAAACTCAAACAAAAACACAAACAAAAATCGAACCAAAACTCAAACAAAAACACGAACAAAAATCGGAAAAAAATCGAACAATCATGGAAATTAGAGAACAAAATCAAACAACAAAAATATGATAAAAATTTAGAGAAGAAACACATACCTTTCACAAAACTTCTTCCTCTTTAGGTTTATATGGTCAAATTCGACCATAACAACTCCAGATCTGGAATTTATATGGTCGAATTTGACCATTAATACCAAACTTTGACGAAAATACAACACCACAATTTGTTGGTTGAAAAAGATAGAATGAAGAAGAAACAGAGAGTAAAAATCCTAAGGAAATAGTAGAATTAGAATAGAGAAGAAAATGATGGAAAGGGAGAAAGGAAAGAGAAGAGAGATAAAGGAGAGAGGAGGAGCAGATTAGGGAAGAGAGGAAAGAGAATGAGAGGGAGAAAGGAAAAAGGAAAAAGAAGAGAGAGAAAGGAGTGATGAGATATGGAGCGGCGGTTTTGGGCTAGGGTTAGTTTAGTACTCCTTTTATACGATTTTTAAAGAAAAGAAATATTAACCCTGTTGTGACCGCCTTAAACGGTCGCAAATTGCGACCGTTTCTAAAACGGTCGTAATCGTCGCAATTTGCGACCGTTTTTTGCGGTCGCAATTGATTTGTTTTTATTTAGAATTATTTTCAACATGGTATTTTATTTTTAAATACGTTTGCGACCGTTCAATAGCCTAAAAACGATCGCAAATCTGCGACCGCCTTATAAACGGTTGCAAATATTATATTTTGCGACCATTTTAATGACGGTCGTAAAAAAATGGTCGCAATTTGACCGAGTTTTAGTAGTGTAAGAAGATGTTGAAGATCAAAGACTGCCACACATAACCATAAACACTAAAACTAGGTTTTTGTTTGTTTTTGTAATGGTTAGGTGTTTGTTGTTAAATAGAGTAGGTAGGCAGTCATGACTAGGAACTGAATATGGAATAGTCCTTATGTAAACTTGATAAGTCTATTTTATACATATAATTATTCCCTGTCCCACGGTCATATTTGTGCCTATTTGAGCTCTACGGAGCTATTTTTATTACTAATATACGTTTTCTAGTGTTTTTGTAGAGTTGGTATTATTTTGTAGGAATCTGCAGATTTATGACAATTCCTGAGCTTATTAAACCACTATGAAGATATTAGAGAGGGATTGTATTTCTATGACCGTATATTAAATCCCAAGATCGAGTTAAAGGAATTTAGTTCGGTGAATAAGGGTTCGATTAGAGAAGAGAGTGGTCTACATTATTATTATGGATTAATGGACCAAGCATTATAGAGAACTTGGACTCAAGTCAAGAAGCCCAAGTCCAAGGAGAAGCAAAGCAGCCCAACTTCAGTTGACCGGGCCCGATCGGGCAAGGCCTGGCCCGATCGGGCGAGTTTGTTTGTTTGTCGGTTACTCATTTTTTTTGTGGGTTAGATATGTAAGTATAAAAAGCCCAACAGTAGGCAAATTTGAGGGGGTCAGATTTTTAGTCTTTAGTTTTTGTTCCGCAGCTTTTTACTTCGTATTAGTTTTTTAATGTTTTGCTTAGAAAGTTAAGTTGTGTTTTATTTTACTCTTACGCACTTTAGTTTTATGATTATAGTTTTCATTAGTTTGGTAATTTTAATCTTCGTTTTGTTACTTTCATAATTGACTAGTTTTCATTACTTCCGTTTTTTAGTATTAATTAATGCTTTTACTTAGTTTTATTCTAGTTGCCTTTCTTAGTTTTCTTTAATAATGCTTCTTTGAGTTTACATTATTGCTTTTAATCATGACTTATTTAATTGATTTGTTTAGTTTAGTTTTAGTTATGTGCGGGTAGTTTAATTCTAGCTAGGGTTTGTGGGGATCCATAATTAATATGAAGGGATAATTTGTTATTATTGATTATTGATATTGCATGATAATTTCTTATTGAATTGTTTAAATTCTTTGCAATTAGATTATGAATCGAGCAGATGTAATTTGATTGTGAATGTTTAGAAATATTGAATTGATGAATCGAGCAGATGTTAATTTGATATTAAAGGCTATTTTCAATAGGAACTTAGATCTAGTAAATTGCGAGAGCCTGTTAGATCTATGTTGATTAATAAATTGCGAAAGCCTGTTAATCATGTTATTTGTGCAATGTTACTTATTGATTGTTATGTTTTATCCCGGAATATTAATTATTGGTGAACCTGTGACCCTAGGCCTTCTTATTATTGATTTTCTCCCTAAACTTGATCTCCGTAGTATAATCTCTTTTTACAAACAACAATTTGGTTACTATAATAATTTAGATTATATTAATTAATTAGGAATAGAAAGACCAGTTTCCCTGTGGATTCGACCCTACTTCCCTATCTACTTTAGTTAGAGGACTTAGGTATTACTTTTGATTAGGGGATACGACTTTACCCTGCCAAAATTTGGCGCCGTTGCCGGGGAAACTAAAAGATCTCCACCTAAACTAAAAGATCCGGGTAGTTTTTCTATTCCATGTCATATTGGTAATCTGATGATTGATAAAGCTTTATGTGATTTGGGTGCTAGTGTAAGTGTTATGCCATTATCTGTGAGTTCTAAATTAAATATAGGTAAATTAAAATCTACCAATATTACTCTGCAAATGGCCGACCGTTCTGTTAAATATCCTTTAGGTATTTTAGAGGATGTTCCTGTTAGAGTAGGTAAATTTTATATACCTGTTGATTTTGTTGTTCTTGATATGAAGGAAGATTTGCAAATTCCGATTATTTTGGGTAGACCATTCCTTCATACTGCAGGGGCAATAATAGATGTGAAAAGTGGTAAACTTACATTATGTGTAGGGGATGATAATATTACTTTTAATCTGAATAATGTCCCTAAAAGCCCCATGTTAGAGTAAAAGTGCTATAGTGTTGATGTGGTTGATGTAAATAATTTTTCTAATAAGCCCCAAGCTCTTGTTAGAGATCCCTTGGAGGCGATATTTTGTCTTGCATCTTCCACAGGAAAAACTAATACATGGAAAGATGAAGTGGATGCTATAGAAAGAGCTCTAAATTGTGTAGGGTTCGGATTTAAGGATAAACAAGTAGAGAAAGAGGAACAAATTGCAAAAGTTGAGCGAGTGGTGAAAGTCCCACTAGATCGGGTGATAGATGCTCAATCTTGTGGAAAAACGAAGAAAATAAAGTGTAAAAATAAATGTCGAGCAGCAAGCAAGAAGAAGACGCAAGTTCGGACCCTAGAGGCGGGCCCGGTCGGGCCACACTCGCCCGGTCGGGCGCGAGACCGCGTCAGCAAAACTAGGCAACTTCAAAACGCTATAACTTTTGCGTTTCTTAACGAAATTTTGTGTGTGACCTATCATTGGAAAGCTATTCAAGTCTACTTCCAATTCAATTGGAATCACGTCATTATCATTTGTATAAAAAAATTATGAGCAAAATAGTGGACATGACTCATTTTTGCCTCTTCTCTTACTAACACTTTGTTTCTATTTTGTCCAAAATTGTACCAAGGTGATGCATTGCAATGTTTGAGATGGTGGTGGATACGAGTTTGATGATGAGGGCTAGCCACTTGGATTACTAGCTTCCCTTTAAGCCAATGAGGACATTGTCTGATTTAGCTTGGGGGGGATTTCTTGTATATATAGGTACTCCTTCTTTCCCTTTCTTTTTATTTTTCTTTGGTGTGCTTAGTTTAGTTTTTAATGCTTTCTTAGACTAGATTTATTGCTTTCTAGTATAGTTTTATTGCTTTGCTATATGAAAAATACAAAAAAATTGAAAAAATTAAAAAAAATCCAAAAATACGTTCCAATGAATTGTGAATCATGCTTCCCTGTGCCCCTTGATGAAAATTTTTCGAAATTATTTTGATTCTTGGTTATCGATGATAAATATTGTGGATTTGTTGATCATGATTTGAAGTTTAATTACTTGGATTCCTAAATATGCGTCAATTTTGTCCAACTACTTGTGAATATAGTGCTTGACTATTTGATTTGGTTAGGAATGTGTGATTAGTTCCTGGTATGTCAATGAATTTGAGTATTGGTTTGCAACTATGAGTAGTGTTTCATGACTCAATATTATGCATATGTGGAGAACGAAGGCATTTGTTCTTTAGGTAGCCTTCAAATGATTTTAGATACATTTGTTTCCTTCTTGCTACCCATGTTGTTGCTTGTGCCCTTTCATTGTTTATTTAGCCACATTACAAGCCATGTTTGCCCCATTGGTTACTAGTCCCAAGCTTGGCTTGGGGGAGCTATTAGTGAGTGAGCTGGGGGAGTTTGTGGTGTGCTTAATTAGTATTTGCACAATTTGGGTGGGTTTTAAGAAGTTATTTGTTCTTGATCATATTTTTGTTTTGATGAGTTTAAAAGTTGAATATTCTTGAAAAAATAAAGTATGATGATATGAAAAAAAAGGAAGTTCGAAAAAAATAGATAGAAAAAAAGTAATGAAAAAAATGAGAAAAAAGAATTCAAAAGAAAAAAAAAAGAAAGAAAAGAGCAAAAGAAAAAAAATTGTTTAATGTTCAAATGTTCTAAGTGAAGGTTGATCAAAAGAAAGGAAGAAAAAAAAATAGAGTTTCAATGAAATAAAATCAAATTTGAAAAGTTAAAGTTTGTTATTCACTCGAGTTCCATATTATTATATTCTTATGAGTGAAATTGTAAGAGTTGGGATTGATTAATATGTTTGGAGTTGTATATGGTGTTATTCTTGTTGGAGTTGGTTATGTTGGAGATGTTGATCATTATCTATTTTGATCACGGGTTTTATTAGGATTTGGCTCCCTTTTAGCATAGCTTTTCTCTCACATTTTCCCAAATATTTCCTACCCTTTACCCTAGCCTTACATTACAAACTTTAAAGACCTTCCGACCTTGTGCATAGAGTTATGTGGATGTGAAAGTGTTGCTTATCAATGCAAGTTATGACTTGACATATTCCGAGTTGACTAATAGGTTGAGTGTATGTCTTTTTAAACACACGAGTGTTGTGAGTTTGGGAGGGCATTGTTCACATTAAAGGGGTGGTTGGAGAGCGATCGAGTACATCTTTTACTCGCCACATAGATGAGAGTTGAGTGTGTGAGCACTAGTCTTGAATGCTATATGCTCTTGTGGTTTGCTCTATTTGACAATTGTTGGGGAAGATTGGTGGTTGGATGGATTTGATTGATTGACTTTGATACATGTTTATCGAATTTACGTTGAATTATATTTATTGATTTTAATTGTATTTGGGGTGAAGTATTGATTTATTTATTCATTGCTTTGCTTAGGGACAAGCAAAGGTTTAGCTTGGGGGAGTTTGATAAGTCTATTTTATACTTATAATTATTCCCTGTCCCACGGTCATATTTGTGCCTATTTGATCTCTACGGAGCTATTTTTATTACTAATATACGTTTTCTAGTGTTTTTGTAGAGTTGGTATTATTTTGTAGGAATCTGCAGATTTATGACGATTCCTGAGTTTATTAAACCACTATGAAGATATTAGAGAGGGATTGTATTTCTATGACCGTATATTAAAGCCCAAGATCGAGTTAAAGGAATTTAGTTCGGTGAATAAGGGCTCGATTAGAGAAGAGAGTGGTCTACATTATTATTATGGATTAATGGACCAAGCATTATAGAGAACTTGGACTCAAGTCAAGAAGCCCAAGTCCAAGGAGAAGCAAAGCAACCCAACTTCAGTTGACCGGGCCCGATCGGGCAAGGCCTGGCCCGATCGGGCGAGTTTGTTTGTTTGTCGGTTACTCGTTTTTTTTGTGGGTTAGATATGTAAGTATAAAAAGCCCATTAGTAGGCAAATTTGAGGGGGTCAAATTTTTAGTCTTTAGTTTTTGTTCCGCAGCTTTTTACTTCGTATTAGTTTTTTAATGTTTTGCTTAGAAAGTTAAGTTGTGTTTTATTTTACTCTTACGCACTTTAGTTTTATGATTATAGTTTTCATTAGTTTGGTAATTTTAATCTTCGTTTTGTTACTTTCATAATTGACTAGTTTTCATTACTTCCGTTTTTTTAGTATTAATTAATGCTTTTACTTAGTTTTATTCTAGTTGCCTTTCTTAGTTTTCTTTAATAATGCTTCTTTGAGTTTACATTATTGCTTTTAATCATGACTTATTTAATTGATTTGTTTAGTTTAGTTTTAGTTATGTGCGGGTAGTTTAATTCTAGCTAGGGTTTGTGGGGATCCATAATTAATATGAAGGGATAATTTGTTATTATTGATTATTGATATTGCATGATAATTTCTTATTGAATTGTTTAAATTCTTTGCAATTAGATTATGAATCGAGCAGATGTAATTTGATTGTGAATGTTTAGAAATATTGAATTGATGAATCGAGCAGATGTTAATTTGATATTAAAGGCTATTTTCAATAGGAACTTAGATCTAGTAAATTGCGAGAGCCTGTTAGATCTATGTTGATTAATAAATTGCGAAAGCCTGTTAATCATGTTATTTGTGCAATGTTACTTATTGATTGTTATGTTTTATCCCGGAATATTAATTATTGGTGAACCTGTGACCCTAGGCCTTCTTATTATTGATTTTCTCCCTAAACTTGATCTCCGTAGTATAATCTCTTTTTACAAACAACAATTTGGTTACTATAATAATTTAGATTATATTAATTAATTAGGAATAGAAAGACCAGTTTCCCTGTGGATTCGACCCTACTTCCCTATCTACTTTAGTTAGAGGACTTAGGTATTACTTTTGATTAGGGGATACGACTTTACCCTGCTAAAACTCTAACAGTTTTTGCCTAAATGAAGTGAAAGAATTAACATGTTCATAACTCATTAAAAGGGACTCAAATCTACCAAAAAAAATCATGCAAATAAGGTTTAGTAATAGTTACGCTGCAAGATCGAAGATATGGGGGAAAGTCATGAGGGTATTTGTCCCTCAGGTAGGCCAAGTAGCAGGGATCCCAGTCGTTGTAGTCCTCCTTCCAAACAGATCTAGCCCGCTTCTTTCCCCGAGGAGACCCACCACTGCCCGAACCCTTCACAAGCGGTCTCCTTCTTCTCCGACTCAGCAAGTTTAGGGCTCCCCTTCAAGCCATCATCAGCATCAACCACTTCTCCACCAGTAGCAGCCAAATCTACAACCACCGACACCTGAACATCAACCGTCTTCATCGGATCTGCTTCAATAACCTCCTTCTCGTCGTCGCTGGAGATGTACTCCACCAATTTCGCCCCAATTTTACCACCAGAGTACCTGGAAAAAGGACAGCAACGCCGAACCGGTTTCATGATGCCAGTTGCCCGTTGAGGCCTATATCGAGTGAAAGTGGACTCACCCTCTTTATTAGGATGATCAAGGGACTTTTTTTTCTTTTTTTTGGGACTCATTTTTCCAGAAATTCAAAGGAAATTGAAGTAGATCTAAGGTTTTTGAAAACGGAAGAGAGAGAACAGAGTACGAAGAGGAGAGAGAATGGAGAAAATTGGAGTAGATCTAGGGTTTATGAAGTTCATCTGGAGACTCTAGAAGAAGAAGAGCCTGGGCACCATTGTCGAGGCCAATTGAATTGGGTAGTTGAGGAGTTGAATGAATTGTTATGAAATTAGATGTAGGTGGGTAATTTTTGGTGGGAATGGTTAGTTTAGATTATAAAGATTGAATAAGATTAAGAGTGAAATAATTAAAAGTAGTTAAAAAAAAATAAGGGTAAAATTGTCATTTTACTATAAAAAATACTATAAAAGGAAAGAAAATAGTTTGTTGCAAGTAATGTGTAACGGCTATTTATGGTATTTGTTGTGACTCGCGAGTAAAAAGAAACGAAGGGAGTAGTTTGTTGCAAGTAATGTGTAATGACTATTTATGGTATTTGTTGCGAGTAAAAAGAAACGGAGGGAGTATATAAAGTGGCTACCAATGGAAATACTCAAAGTATGAGGCTACCAATGAGAATTTCCCTGCTACTCTACAATTCCGTATGAAGCTAGGACGTGGAGGTGATTATTATTACATTACCCTCCCTTATTACCCCCTTCTCCCTTTCCTCTCAAGCCCTAAAACACCTTAAGTAACCCCTCACCCTCAACACTCCGGCGATCCCCTCCGACGAGTCGGCCGACCAACTCCCTTCTCCCTCGCATCTTTACAACCTTTACTCCCTTCAATTTTGTACTTCCGCTTTCTAATATCTCTAATTCATCTTATTTTCATATCATTTTTTTGCAGCTAATTATCGTTTTCAAAATCACCCTTTTTTATTTTTCTATCTGTGATTTTTCAAAAAAATTTGGATTTTTTTTTGTGTAATTGTTGTTGTGTTTCAATTCAAATTCTTGCCCCTTCTTTCTTCAATTCGATAAACCCACCTTTTCCTAAGCATTAATTGAAGGTTAGGTGATTATTTTGGGAATTAGGGTTCTTATTAGTGAAATATTTGTCAATTTCAATTCATTGAGTTTATTTGTGCTGAATTTCTGTTTTTTGGAAATTAATAATGGATCAGAATGGTAAAGAAATAATGACGAGTGAAGGAGGCAGTGCTCAAGCCGTAGCAGCAGCTACTGCTGATCCTAATTCACTTGAGGTAATTATTGATTTGTATCATTTTTAATTTTCTGGGTTGATTTGATTTCATGCCAACTTCAATCAATTTTATTCTGTATTGGAGTTTCTGTGAATCAGTTAGCTGCAACTACAATCTTATGTGGACTGTGTCATCGTTTAATTAACGATTTAAGCCGTTTATGTATTGATTGAAGAAACTGTATGGGGATATACGATGATGTATATGTTTTCGAGTTTTGGTGTTGGGCATTAAGTTGCTAGAATAGAGTTTTAATTTATGAGGTTCAATTACACTTTTTATGCCTTCTTTGGTATATTGTTAGAGGACTGAAACCTTTAGTTATACTGATTTGGATATTTGTATTTTGCAATTCTATTGATTTTAGCTTTTAGCATTTGTTCCTTGATAACGCATTCCAACTGTGTCATAGTTTTGAGTGTTTGACCCTCTAAACCTTGAATGTTTGGATTGGACTTTCATGTATGGATCCTTGTACCAGAAAGGCTGAGTCATAGTAATTTTGCTGTGATAATATGTACGACCTATTAGGTTGAGGCAAGCGTTTTTCTATACTTCTTTGTTCTGGATATACAATCATTGCATATTGAGAATAAACATTGTCCTGTAATTTTTGAGAGCTTGTCATGGTTGAACAACACACCCTCCACCTAATTAAGTTATTACTCTGTCCCTACCTCTTAGGGTATGCTTGGATTGAGGGTAATATATTAAGGAGGTAATAAAAGTCAAACATGAAAAAACAAAAGTAATTTGAGGTGGTGTTGTAGAAGATATGGTGTTTACAAATGAACAAGGTAGTAGGGCCATGAGGAAAAGAGAGAGATGGAGGAATTATTACTCTCATAATGAGGGTAATAGTTATCCACCCTCCCCCTTGTGTAAATATTACCCCCAAAATAAGGGTATTGATTCCTCTTTGTTCACCAGAATCACTCCATCACTACATAATTTTCCTTACAATTACACCATCACTATATCCTTCCGTATTTTCACATTCATTTTGCTTCTCCCCCAATCCAAGCATGCCCTTATAGTCAAGGATATCACCTCTTGTAGTAAAGGATATGGCATGAAAGTATGAAACATTTGTGTTACTTTTATCCCCTCCTTATTACTTAACTTTGAGTAGTCACACAATGATATTTATTATAAACCATTGCTATAGGAAAGGTGTTTCTAGAATCGTAACATAATACTAAAGTGTGCCTCGTGCAGTATTAATAACATTAGAGATCTAAATATGAATACTATAACAACAACAATCCCATAGTCCCAAAAGAGATCTAAACATGAATAACTCATAATTATTTGTGAGAAAATTATAAATATAAAAGTGTATAGATTTATGGGTAATGCTATATTTAGCCCTAAGGGTATAAACATTAAATATAATCTTGAAAATTGTATAAAATTAGGAATTCATGTCAAAAACACGTGTTAATCAGTGTAATTAGTGTTTATATTTTTATGATTTCCTAACTTTTAACGATTTTCTAGTGTAAATTTAATGCTTGTATGTAGCCCTAAGGGCTATGTATAACATTTTCCTAGATTTATATGAAAAGATGATTTGACCCTTGAATTTTTCTAATAGTTTTGAATAAGATAACAATCACATAAATAAAGGTTCTACCCATTAGATGACCGTAATTGTCCTGCATTATTCTATTATTTTTTTTCTTGTTATTAACTTAATTAACGTAACTTGTAATATATTTCCCCGTATTTTTTTTTACTTGTAATGTTTCAGTTTTTCACGTCTGCCAATTCATAACTTTAATCATTTATATTTTTAATTATGCAACAACAACAACAACAAGGCCTTAGTCCCAAAATGATTTGGGTCGCCTAACATAAATCATCATAAGGAACTGTGCGATTTAAAGAAAGGGACATAACAAGATAATCAGTTGAAAATTAAAGTTTACATTTTTAATTATGCATTTGTAACAATTATGAAAATTAACTTTTAACAAAGTTGACGTTGCATCGAATTTAACAAGATTCAATGACTGTTCTTTGTAAGTATATATCACATAATGTAATTAAAGTTTAGCATGTGAATCGCGTACACTATTTAAATGTTGCAAGTGAAAAATTGAGGAAATTTTACGTAGTCCATATTAATATTTTCATATTCATTTAGAAGTATTTAAGTATAATAAAAATGCAAAAATGGGACCATTAGTGGGTCTCTTTAGTAAACAAACCCCTAGTATAGCAAGAAATCAGATACGAAATAATTTATCTATTTTTTTGACAAAACAAATATGTAAAACTTCACCATGTACGATATATTCAATCCATTTCGCCAAACTTTAACTTAAAAGTTAAAACTAATCCTATATTACCCTATGTTACTCGGACTCGGGTACCCATGTCCGACACGGGTACGTGTCCAAGTGTCCGACTCGGCTATTTTGTGAAAAAATTCTATGATTTTCAACTAAAATGAAGTGTCCATGTGTCATACCCATGTCCAAGGGTCGAGAGTCCGACACGGGTACTTGAGGTAAAATGAAGAGTCCGAGTAACATAGATATTACCCACAAAATAGCATGATCTACCTTTAGTACCTTGCAACAACTGCACGCATACCCAAAAAAAAAAAAAGTCAGATGGATTGTAAGATGAACATCTCATTAATTAGCAAAGCATAAGCAAAGTATGTATTTTTAGTTTTCCATGATTAAGCTTTAAATATATTCATCTCCATTCTTCTTAGTCTGTTAAGAAAAACAGTTGCTTGGTCTTTTTTTAATTTTCTAATATTTACCAATTCTTGACACTAAACATTATACTTATACATAGAATTATATCTAAGTAAAGCATAAATTTAAGCACAGTAATACTTAACCAAAATATGCACCAATCACTCAATTAGTACATTCAGTATACATTTTTTGTTTTTCTATTGCTTGGGTAATTACACCTTAGGTTAACCTTATACAAATCATAAATTCATAATACCTTAGCTGACTATTTGTAATGGACAATCCGACAATGTCTTCTTCAATACATTAATTGAAACAAATAATTTGATGATATGTTTTCCATGCTTGGTTTTGGACTTTTGGGTGTTGTGTCTAACACAGTGTCAAGTCCTCTAGATTTTTGCAAAATTTCATACAAGGCCACTATATATTTTGGGTATCGTGTCGTGTTGAAGTGTCACAGGATAAGACACGCGACACCAAACGTAGAACAGGGTGTTAAACTATCATAGCTCTGACGAATTTCTAGGATATGAATAATCAAGCAAAATATGGGTATATATATAGTTTTGGCCAAAATTGGAAGAAAATCATAGCATAATTGTTTAATTGAATTGCTCATCGAATCAATAGGAAAATAGATTATTGATCTTGGGTTTATATTAATGCAATTAAATGTTGAATTATACCTCCTCCGTTCCCCTAATATTGCAGCAAGGGTGGTTAAAGATGAGGAGAGGTATAAAGAGAAATGTTGCAATATTTGTGAAGCATCCTAAAATGGTAATTGTTGCAATATTAGGAGAAGTAAAAGAATGAGAATAAATTTGCAGTCAAAGAAAAACAGGTGAAATTCGCGAAGATGAGCAGACTTAGAATTTGATCAAAAATTAGTCTGCTATTTATCTTGATTAATACACGCCTTTGGACTTTTTATTTTGGTAGCAGTGATAATAATGTTATAGAAAATCATTCACTTTCCATGCAAAAATTTAAATTTCATCCGAATAAGTGTCTTCATGGTTAGTTTTTCTTCCTTGAAATTAAGGTTGATAAATATGTGTGGTTACATGATATTTGTTCTTTTTATTTATTTATTTATTGTTATATGCATGTAATCTCTTGTTTCTCTCCCACAAGGGAGTAAGTTAGCAGTTAAATGTTTGAAAAGTAATTTAGGTGGTTGTGTGTGAGGGAAAGGAATTAGGCATTTGGCACGTTCACATTAAAGTGATTCCTAAATTAATATATAGATATTAGTTATGTGCCTATTGATAGAGGAGTATTATTAACGAATATCTATAAAATTATTTATTCTGTTTTGTTTATCCTGAAGTATCGAGCTGAAGGAAGCCAGGGGCACACATATCAATATTACCCGTCAGCAGCTGCACCTACGCCTATTGCTTGGCCTGTGCATGGGGGTGACCATTCAAATTTAGGGAACAGAACTGTTCAAAATGTGAGCTACCAGTATAATCAGCAGCAGCCTACTACTGTCCAGGATGCTACAAACATGCCTTCTATTGCCTCTACGTCAACAGCATCAGGGACTGATAATGCTTCACACATGTACCCTAGTTATGCTACATACCCTACTTCCAGTAATCCCTATGGTTATCCAAGTTCTGAATACACCAATTACTATAGTGGTTACCAGCAGCAGCCAACTCAACCATACACTCAAGCAACTGGAACATATCAAAACTCAGGTTCTTATCAGCCTATTTCCTCATTTCAGAATACCGGGTCTTATGCTGGGTCTACAAGTTATCCAAGCACTTATTACAATCCTGCTGATTATCAGACAACGGGAGCTTACAACGGAAGCAGTTACAGCAGCCAGACTAACTTGTGGAGTCAAGGGAACTACACAAATTACCCTCAGCAGTATGGGAATTATAGCCATGACACAAGCAATGCTTATAGTTCTAGTAGTGCTGCTGCAACTACGAATTATCAGCAGCACTATCAGCAATGGGCAGATTATTACAGTAGTCACACTGAAGTTACCTGTGCTCCTGGTACAGAAAATACTACTGTTGCGACCACAGCGGTTTTGTCGTGTCCAGTTCCTGGAGTTTCTAGTGGGTATGCAGCTCCTGTGAATCAGCCACAGGCAGCTTATGCCCCAGCTTGGAAGCCCGAGATTGCCCCCTCTGCATTGCCTTCACATCAGGTTTGAGTTTAATTTTGATATTTCGAAAATATAGATGAATTTCTTGGTTAATGCTATTTATTTCTTTGTCTTTGGTTAGCCTTGGTCATTAGTTAAATTTCTTAATAGCTTACTTTTTATCTGATCGTGCTCTTGATTCTTTATGTTGTACTTTTGACTGTAGACTTTCCATTTATGAGTGTGTGTGCGCGCTTGCGCATGTGTGTAGAGACTTGTTAGAGATTAATTGGGAGAGAATCAGATCAGGACTGCAGCAATCAAGAATTTTTGATGTATCTGTGATCTATTTCATATATGATTTCAATGGGTTCGTTTTTATAATTGAAGATGCTTATTTAGGCCTGTAGGTGAGGTCTAAGGAAGCTGGACATTCTGTGGAAAGGGAGTAGAGAATTAATTCCCACTTCTCTTTATGCACTCTAACAATGTCCCAGTTCTTCTGTAAACTGTAACCATACTTGCTCCTAATTACTTTATGCCTCTGGGGTTTGGTTACAATGTGAACTGATTTCATTTTTCACTTATGTGATGATATAGGAAATCAAGTTACCCAAACCCAGACCCCTTCCTCATGTCTACATAGTCCAACTCTATAGGTGATATAATTAGAATTAACTGCCTAACAATGTAAACATCATTGTCAACCTTCTTGATTATCCCTACCAAAATTTTGAAGAGGAACAGATGATGTAATTATGTAAAGTGGTATTGAACTAGAAGGATTGTTAGAGTGATACAAAGCCAAGAGTCTGCCTTCTTATACCCATCTAACCTCTTATAAACTCTCTTAACCCTGGAATTTGAAGGACTTGCTCCTTGAACTCTGTTGCTGAGGCAGAATTTAGGAGGATCCTGAATTGCTAAGCTTGCCAAGGAGGAAAAAGCCTGGAAGGATTTCAGGCTCCTGATCTATACTAGAAATTGTAGACTTGTGTAAGCTGTATGCATGGAGGCTCAAAAATCTGATGCGGTTATGTCATTAGAAAGGTATGAAGGTAGAATATTTAGTGAAGCCTTATTATATAGGGCCAAGATGGTGTGAATATAGGGGAGTGTATTGGATAGCAGCAAGTAGAATTGATGCAAGTCCTAGTCTGACTGTTTGAGCTTTGGTATAACATGTCGTTAGGTTTTTTGACAATGTCTGTTAGAAAATTAAGAACATTAACTGAATAATGTGCTAGATAATTTTTGTTTTTGGTAAAAAATTACAATTCTCGAGCTTCTGGTGTTTCTTTAACTGAATAATTTAGTTTGTTAGATCAATTTAAACGTTGTTCAGAAACTGTATAATAGGCAGCCTAGATGATGATTAGAATTTATCTTCAAGAAAGGTTAATTGGTGTTAGTGAATATTTATAATTCTATGTCTACATCTACCTATCCTTGTATTAGTAATCTATTTATGTATATCAGTATGAGAAGAGAGGAGAGAATTAAGGGCTGAAAGAATGTAAGATTCTTAAATACATGAGAATGAGGCTATGCAATACATAAGAAAGAAAAGGGTACCACTGTATGTCAAGCCTCCTCCAGTCTCCAAAGTTTCTCTGTCTTTTTATCCCATTGTCTTGATTCTTGTGAATCATGATGCAACATGTCTAAGGCATGAAGTTCATTGAGGTCAACTGCATAATTCTTTCAAGGCATAGGCAGTACTGGGTGCTAAAGGCAGGGCTTCATTTCACCTTATTCTTCCTCTCCTTTTCTGTTTAAAAGCCTCTCTCTCAATCTTCATGAACCACATCCATAATCTTACATTAGACCTCACATAGTGATGTAATGTGAGCCAGGGCTCTTGCTATAATAATTTGGTTTGTGTAATTGGTGTCAAAACTTGTACTTCTAAATTTTATGAGTTATGATAGGTTCCCTCTAAAATAAAGGCATTTGGTTAATTTTTTGCTTTGTGATGGCCTCAATCTCCCACTGTCGTTGCTAAATCCTAGCCCCAGAATATTAAAGGCTGTAAGTGGGTCTTATGAGCTCCTTGTGATTGCTCTACTCTTTGCTGTCTCTCACTTGTCATAACAATAGTGCTTTCCATCTTGAATTGTTTTTATTTATGAGCGGTTACCATTTAGTAATTTTTTTTTATTTTTTATGTTTTCCATAATATCCTATTGCAAGGTTTGCCTTTTAACACAACAAAGTACTCTGTGCAAGGTGGCATATTAATGATAACAATATCCTATTGAACCACATGCTCTGTGGCCATGATAATTTTTTAGTTGCACTTTTTGTTGTGATCTGAAGTTCTGAACATATCTCAAACCATGTGCATGTTTGACAAGCTGTGAGGGCTGCTTCTTTTTTTCCTCTGTTACTTTTATATTATGGTTGTTTGATGGGTACCGAACTTATCTTTTTGCTGCATTTGACATGCTTATGATTTATGAGTCAGTGCTTGCATTCCATATATTGCAGCCTTCTACGCTTTGTGGTTACATGTAATTCTCCCTCTATATCTCTTTTGTTACAGATGTGGGAGAGAAACGTTGGGGTTGCTTTTTGTGTATAGGCGAGTAAATTAAAATAAGACAGTGGATTTTTCTTATTGTTTTTTAATTGAGGCGAGAGTAGGGTGGAGAGAGAAGAAGAATAGAAAAAGTAATAAAAATGAAGAATAATATTATCAATCTTTTAGGGAGAAATGGGAGGTTTATTTTTGGATGAAGGGAGCAATTGCCCAATTATTATTCTGAGTACAGTCTCTGAATGTCGTATGGCGTTTTATTTATTCTGTTTCCATTTTCAATAGCCATTGTATTTCTTTGGTATGTAGTCACTGTTTTGTTTCCCTTTTACATTGTATTTAACATATTTTTCTTCTTTTGTTGTCTTACCAGACAAGCAGTCCAGTAGGTGCTTATAATGAATACTGGAAACATGCAACTCAAGCTTACCAAAACCAGAGTGCTTCTAGTTCGCAGTCCAATTTTCAGAAGCCTTTAGATGTAAACTCTTCTCATCCTAGTGCTCAGGATCAGCAGCATACTCTTGCACCACAACCACAGCTACCCAATTCAATGTACACCGAGGTGCAACAAACTCACCCTCAACCCTTGCAACCCCTTACTCCGGTAGATACACTTAGGGTAAGCAACCTTCAGATTCCATCAAATCCTAGAATTGCCTCAAATTTGGCTTTGTCCACGCCAAAAACTTATAAAGATGCAGTCACATCAAGTGTAACAGCAAAGCCTGCCTATGTTAGTGTCTCATTGCCAAAACCTGCCAACAAGGCTCTGTCTGGTAGTGCTTCTGACTCAAATCTCAAGGTAAGGCTTTTTATACCTTTTTTTTACCTTCTATGTTCATTGTGACCCAATTAGAAGTATCCTTACGACCTTACAAACCGAGCAACTTCTGTTTCTGTTGATAATTTACATTTATCCATGTTGATCCATGATCAGTTCCCAAACTTTTTCTCTATATTTCATGTTTATAGTACTGTTTTGCAGCCTGGAATGTTCCCAGCATCGCTTCGAGGTTATGTAGAGAGGGCCTTGGCTCGTTGTAAGGATGAAAAACAAAGAGCTGCTTGTCAAGAAGTGATGAAGGAGGTGAGCCATATAATATAGGAATGTTTACTGATGGGCTCTTTTTGTATTTGTGTACGTGGCTATGTGTTTGTGTTTACACATGTGCACCCAGGACTTTGTTGTGGATAGGCTGGTGGAGCATTAATGGTGTCTGATTTTTTTAAAATTTTGTATGTTTTTACAAATTTTAAATTATAGAAATAATGTTTAGAAAAGGTCTTGCGCAGAACAATTACTTTTGCTTATGCTTATAAACATATGCTTTTGCTTACAGACTTGCACATTATTTCTGTTAGATTTTCCATATGAATTGAGACATATTTCCAATTTGGTTGACTGCTTTGTATTCATTAGATGATTATATTTCTGTATTACTGGAAGATCCATAGTGTCACTTAATATATCCTGTTCAGTTCCTGTATATTTCTGTAGGTGATACCTTATTTTGTCTTTGATGTTTAATACTCCAGATAATCACTAAAGCAACTGCTGACGGAACACTTTACTCGCGAGACTGGGATATTGAACCCCTTTTCCCGCTACCTGATACAAGCACCGTGAATCATGAGTGTGTTTCTCTCTTTCTTGTAGATTTGTTGCTTGTTATATATATATATATATATATATATGTCTTTCAACGGAATTACTTCTTGTGCCTCGTGGTTTGTCTTGTCCTTGATTTTGTAATTGTTAGTTATTGCAGTTTGTTCAGGCTGACTTATCTGCATTGTTTTGTTAAGTTTTAAGTCATTATTTTTGTATTTTACTGTAATTTGTTCCAGTGCTTCTTCCTAAAATCTCTTGTCTTGAATTTGAGGCAGTAGAGGTTCTGTCTCTATTTCTGCTTATCTCTAGCTCTCTAAGTTTTTTTTGATACAATGCTTCATTTGGAAAGCCATCTTTCAGCTCAAGTTTCTAACACAACTAGGTATTCCCTTATTTTTGTCTCCTCTCTTTCTGTAAGACTGTCAAGCCAAAATGGGTTTTATACTTTATTGGCAATTGCTTTGTTGGATATGCTTGTCTGCCAGTTGGAAGACTTTAGGGGTCGTTTGGTTGGAGTTTTTGGAATGGATTGGAATGGAGTTAAAGTCTATTCCAATCATTTTCTTGTTTGGTTGGGCAAATTTAAGTATGGAATCTCATACCTAGGGGTTCTGATTCCACCCCATCCCCCTAGAATCCCATACCCACCTTACCCCCAAAGATTCACAATCCATTCCTTTAAGGAAATTGTAATAACCATTCCAAAGAATGAACGAAACAAGTTTAGACAAGTATGGGGTTAGAATCCATACCTCCCAAGTATGAGATCCCATACCAGTCATTCCAAGTTAGCAAACCAAACGACTCCTTAGTCTGTTGTGTTTGGTCTTTTGGATGACCTGCATGTGCTGTTTTTTGTTCAAAAGTGGGTTTATTTATTTATTTATAAAATTGGGTTATGTACTTTATTGGCAATTCCTTTTGGACCCTTCTGTAAAAATAAACAAATAGATAAACGTATTGGAATCAAGTGGATTTCGTGCACTGCATTTCCTCATAAAAGATGTTTGGTGATTCATTCATTTTTCTTTTTTTAAATGCTTTACCTATACTCTGTGTTGAACTTGGGGATGTCCATCATAATTTTTCTATTCTACAACCCAGGGTAAGATTACTTGCCTATATGATGATGTGGAAGAACTTAAATTTAAATTAGACTCTTATTATCTTATAGCTTACCATCTTTTTTAAAAAAAAATTTTTATTTAAATTTTATTGGGTAGGTTTTTATTGTTAAGAAGTAATATTGTTTTAAATTATAGAAATGGACCTTTAGCAAATCTGAATCAGCCATAAAAGATTTCATCACAAACTTTCCATGTACTTCTTTCATTTTCATGTGCTTTACTCTGTAGTATCCACAAACCAAGGAAATTGGAAATTGGAAATTGGTGGATGAGTTTAAGAATAAGATAGATAAAGTAAAAATAGATGGAGTATAAAGGTGGGTATGCGGTTTTGGTTGCAATTGTGGGCGGTGTTTGAAAAAGCGCGCTGAGGCGCAAGGCGTTAGAGGTCATGCGCTTTTTATGGTCTAGGCGAGGCGACTTCAATGAGGCGCAGATAAGGCGCACAGAGGCGTGAGGTGCAGCTTAACTGAGGCGCACAAAGAGTTTTTTCAGAATTTTTTTTATTGCTTATTATATGTGCCTCACTTCAATGAGGCGCGCCTTAGGCGCAAGGTACTCTGAAACGCCTTGGTGCGCCTTGAGCCTTTTTATACATAGATTGTGGGTATTGTTGGAGCGTCACGATTCGGATATGATACGTTGATCACAGACTGTGTCACTGTTGTTGCGATGCAAATTTAATTTCAATGTCTTTTTAAGATTTTATATTAGTTTTAGGTTATTAGAATAGTTAGAGTATTATAGTGAAGGATTAGATCCATTAGTGGGGAGACATGGGGAATCTTAATATTCACTATATATTTGCATAGGAAGTAACTTTTGTGTAAAACCAGAGATATAAGTCATATAACGTACAATGCAGGGTGATTTGGGGCTGGAACATTTAATTCAGCCAAGATCATGGCTTTTTGATACACCCCTCGTTGATATGGACAATTTTAGTTTGGTCAATTGAAAATCCTTTACAATAAGGCCCAACCAAAACAATGCAGCCTTGTTTTTAACACCAGGAGAGAGTAAAAAGGTGATATTTGTTGGGGGGGGGGGGGACGGGGGGTAAGATGGGTAAAATGTGTTTGCTAAAAATAGAATAAGTAAAAATATGATTAACATAAAATATATTCCCCTACATAGGAGGTGGGTAGATCATATGAAAACCAAGGTAATACATAAATATAGCATATAGGAAATGTGTAGCCTTCTGTCTCTAAGACATTCCAAGTTCTGGGGTTTATGGGTGGAAAAAAAAAAAAACCATTTTCACTGTCAACCTAACAGTGATTAGTGCTCAGTTTATATTTATTGGTGGTGAGAGTTGGTGGTAAAGCTGGTATTGGTAATGATGTTAAAAATTCTGATCAAACATCTAGTAGAGATTGGGTTATTTGATTAAGCTTCTTTAATCTTGATTCAGAAAATTAACTACTAAGTCTCCCCTTTGAATGAATTTGTTAGAAGTTGGGGGCCCCTAATTTTTGTGGTGCTTTACTGGTGGGTGCAGGGATTTCTTGTTTTAGTATCTGTTTTTGCATTTCTTGGTCAATGTGCTCCTCTTCAGACAAACATTCAATGTGCATTTATTATTACTATGTGTATAATTTTAAAAAAGATTGCAGTGCAGCATTTTTTGCATTTATATTTTTGAAGCTTGCCCAAATTGCTTGTGGGCCTTTCTTATTCTGTCAAGTGACTACCTATTGTGATTACATGTTCATGCTGAGGATTACTTTTATCATTTTCTTATTGCTGTCATTGTTCAACATATCCTGATTTCCTTGTATAAACCTGTTCTACTTCTTTGGTGTCAATGTATTTGATGAGCTAACTTGGAAGTTAGTCAATCATCTTTTCTGCATGAAGTGTTTTTAAATGTATTTGCTTTTTTTTTTTAATTTTTTTTTTCACTTGCTTTGCTTATCTGCAGACAGAGTGCAGCACCAGCAGTATCATTGTCCATATTTAAAAGAAGCCCTAGCAGACGAACTAAAAGTCGGTGGGAGCCTTTACCAGAAGATAAACCGATCGAGAAACCATCATCAACACATCAGGATTCTGCTAGGCAGGGTGTCTGGGCTCATTTCAATGGAAGGGATCATAAGGTATATGGCCTGTCTTGTTTGTGCTCACTTAAGTGTAGTATATTTGTCTCATTAATCATTGCTCTTCATCATCTTTTTGAGCTGGTGTGGATCAAGAGGGTTTTCTGTTTTTGGCAAATGTACAGGAAGAGCAAGCCTTTGTATTTGCACATTGAAAAGTTTATGTAGAAGCTTAGTTTTAAAAAGTGTTCCTTGGGGGGTGCGGTCAAGCGCGAGAATTGGCATCTTAGCCTTGCTAAGTCCAAAGACCTACAACAGGCGCATGCCTATGCTCTTTTTTTTAGCCTGTTTATTGTGTCTTTGCGCCTAATGTTGTAAAGTGTCGATAGCTGGCGCATAAGATTTTATATTATTTTTTTTAAAAAAGAAAAAAATACCACGTGACTTTGCAAAGGTCAGATTAGCTGTTGTTCACATGTCCCTTTTACCATAACAAATAATATTCTGTAATGATAATTTAAGTTCTGTAACAATAAGTTTAGTTTAGTAAAAATATTTTTTAAGTTTAATATACTAAAAATAATTTTTAATCAATAAAAATTAGTAACCTCAAAGACCAAATAAAAAAGACAATTAGTATATATACTTTAAGTTCTGCAACGTTTTGACATAAAGTAGAGAGCAAAAATGTCTAACCGTTGCAAATAATATGAACAAAGGTAGTAAATAAAGTGTACCTCACCTACAAAAGGCACGCACCATGTGCCTAGGCGCTAAGTACTTTTGTGCCTTGGTCACTTGGTGCGCCTCACACTCTTTTAAACGAAGGAAGAAGTACAGGTTAGATCTCACATACAGGATATACCTTCTCATCACTCTGTTATATATATTTTCAATCTACTTAAACCAAAGAGTTTGCATCTCACTTAAGTGGACAGACTTGATTAGAACTTCAGGAGACTCTTATGTTTTAGAATGCTGCCACTTACAATATTTTGAAACCTATCTCCTTTTCTTCCTTAATAACCAGTTTTATCAGTTATCCTTGCAGTCTGTTGCCGGAAAATCCGAGAGAAAAGATGCAACTTTCAGTAGATTTTCTACCGTGGAGCAGACAACTGCTAGAAGTGCCCACAGGCCTTCTAAAAGACAACGCTTTGTTAACGACTCTAGTGCCACTGAAAATGGTGATACCTCAAGTGATAGTGATAAGGAACAAAGTTTGACAGCATACTACTCTGGAGCAATTACACTTGCCAACTCACCAGAAGAAAGGAAAAGGCGTGAGAACCGTTCAAAACGTTTTGAGAAAGGTAATGGACAAAGATCTGAGAATCGTTTTAGACCAAAGAAGACTAGTGTTGGAAATCTGTATGCCAGAAGGGCCAGTGCGCTGGTGCTTAGCAAAACTTTAGAAGATGGAGTTTCCAGGGCTGTTGAAGATATAGACTGGGATGCCCTTACTGTTAAGGGTACATGCCAGGAAATTGAGAAACGCTATTTGCGACTTACTTCTGCACCTGATCCATCAACTGTAATACCTTCTTCCCACACAATAACTTTTTGTCTTTGTCTACTGTATGTAAGTGGCAAATTCAGGTTGATAACATTAATGAGCAATGTGGTTTCTTCAGGTTAGACCTGAGGAAGTGTTAGAGAAGGCTTTGCACATGGTTCAAAACTCACAGAAAAACTACCTATACAAATGTGATCAATTAAAATCGATTCGTCAAGATTTGACTGTGCAGAGGATACGGAATGAACTGACAGTCAAGGTATATCAGTACTATATTCTATGCACTTTTAACTTAAGCATTACGATTTGTTCAAATAACATTTTTGTTGCCTCTTAAAGTTAGTTGTCTCTTTAAGTTAGTTTGTTATCTAGATAGTTTGATTTTACATGAATTAAAAGGCGTTTTTATGTTTTTGTTTTAAGTTCTGCATCATACCATTTTTATGACTTTTATAATTCTCTGATGCTTCCAGGTGTATGAAACTCATGCTCGACTTGCTCTTGAATTTGGGGACTTGCCAGAGTTTAATCAGGTTGGTCTTTGTGCAATGGTGAAAACATCAGCTATATCTTGTTCAGTTTAAATTGATATAGCTTACTGTGTGGCATGGATCTCATGATCAGTTCTCATGATCAGTGTTTGTTCCTATTGTGTAAAAGTCTAAATCTGCTTTAGGATATGAGACTCACAGTTGGTCTTAGAAAAAGTTAGGCAGGACAATTGCAGTCTGTAATTTAAATCTAATGTTATGTGTTTGTGTATGTGGACTTGTGTTCTTTATCTAATAATTTAGCCCCTGTTCTCAAAAATAATCATTTGTCAATGAATTTTGCTGCTGTGTAACGATCGCTTGCTAGTAGGTTGGAGTTATCTAGTTAAAATTGTGTATATATATATATGTATTTTTTTTGATTATTATTATTATTATTAATTTTTTTTTTTTTTATGATAAAAAAGATGAACTGGGTTGTTGCTTTGCTTGCAGTCTCAATCACAGTTGAAATCATTGTACGCTGAAGGAATTGCAGGTTGCCACATGGAATTTTCTGCTTACAATTTGCTTTCAATCAGTTTACTTTCCAATAATAGAAGAGATCTGTTATCATTGATGTCAAGGTTAGTGATAAATTGTGAAATAACACTTCCCTGTATCAAGTTTCTTATATATAGACTAAAACTGCTATGGAGTACTAGGCTCACTCTTGATCTAAGAAGCAAATAATCAGAGTATGTAGTCTTGAGTACTCCTGTATATATATAATTGCTCTATTTTCCTTTTGCGCTACATTTGAATTAGTTCTCCATTTCTGTTTTTAAAAACTTACAACCATATTTTACTATTCTCCACCCCTCTAGTGGTCAGCTCATCATATTTTAATATTTTTCATATTCTCTCTCATCCCCACTTATACCCACTTGCCTTATTATATTTTTTTATTCTTCAACCTACCCCACTTCAATCATTAATTAATGCTTTCTATTATTCCTGCTAAAACTCTCTGTTCGGAGAAGTGGAGGATCTATTTAAATACGGAGGGAGTATTATTTAGTGCGTGTGTGATTTTACTTAAGCACTGTTCATTATTATCTGGTCCCTATTTCAAGAATTGTTCATTTGTTTCTCTGTGGTGCGTGAAGATGCATGATTGTGTGTTAAAGAAATCATAGTAGGTGCCTATGGATTGTTGAGCTGATTTAATATATAAGTAATATTGTGCTCATGGAAAATCTTCCTCATGGTTCACAAGGGCCTATACACTTGGGAGTAGTGTTTTTGTCATACATTTGATAAGAGATCAAATGTTAAGTTTTTGCTTGGTCATTATTTTGTTCTTCTTGATAAGGGATCTTTTCTCCAGGAGTGGCGTGATTTTTGGCTATTAGTAATTTGTGAATGAGAGGGAAATGTGATTTTTTGGGTAAGTCAATTTCGGACAGCAATCCCTGACCTTAAATTTGGCGCTATTCTATGTTTGGGCCATGTTGGTTTGGGTTGTGAATTGGCTTGCCTGTAGGGCCAGAGCTACAAAGATAGTGTCTTTTGGTAGAAGTTATTGTTTATTTAGAGAAATCTGGTTGATAATGTATAAATGTTTCAGCTGTTTGACTTGTGTTTAACTTGGTAGTATGAATTTATAATTGGTTTTTTCGATCTATCAAGTCTTTTAAGCTGTACTAGTTTTAGGCCCATTTGTATTCCTAAAATGTCAAAATCTGTTTAACATATGTTTATGCTGAAGTATGTTTGTTTAATTTGCGTGGCAGATTATCAGATGAAACTAAAAGGCATGAAGCTGTGAAGCATGCACTTTCAGTTAGGTCGGCTGTTACATCAGGAAATTATGTCCTGTTCTTCAGACTGTATAAGTCAGCACCTAATTTGAACACTTGTCTCATGGGTATGTTGTATGTGTCATCTTCTCTTTCAAGTACAGTTCAATTTAATCTCTATCATCATTTGACATGTATGATTGTTATTCAACAGATCTCTGTGTAGAAAAAATGCGCTTTGAGGCTGTGAAATGCATGTCTCGTACGTATAGACCTACAATTCCTGTTTCTTATGTTGCTCAAGTTTTGGGATTCAGCAGTGTATCTGAAGGTGAAGGGCTTGATGAGGGAGACGTGGATGGCTTGGAGGAATGCATGGAATGGTTGAAGGCGCATAGTGCGTGCCTTATTGCAGATAATAATGGTGAAATGATGATTGATGCAAAGGTATGGCTCGATTCCTTGCAAAGTTAACTATCTTTTATTTAAATTCGTGCTTGTAACAAGCTTTTCAAGCCATGTTTGGTTCATATTGACTTGTTAAGGTCTACAGCTGAGGCTGAGCTTTGCTCATCTTAGCTTGTAAAGGTCTGGAGCTGAGCCGTGCTCAAATAGATGGCTAGATGAGTTGGCTCATTATATTTCTATCCAGGACCCTCTATATTGGTCATTGTTAAGTGGTGGCTCTGGCACTGTGTTTAGCTGTTACAATTTTGACTTCTTGTGGACCGTGAATTGTGCAATATGTTTATTTTGGCAAGGCAGTCTTGCTGGTTTTGGTTGTGTCAAACTTCCCTTTCCACTTTTCGCTTTTCATTTACATCAACCGTTTGTGTTAATATCTTTAAAATTTTCTTTTTAGTTTTGCATTATTGTAAGTTGATTACAAGCTGTTCAACATTCATCCATGACTTTGGTTTTTATTACGTCATCGTGTCATGGTTATATATAATTTTTAAATTTATTTGTTTTTAATTTTATTTTTAGCCCACTAATGTTTATGAACTGTATTGTTTTCCTTTGCTAAGGTTTTTTCAAACCTTTATGTATTCAACTTGAATGTTTTAACCACTCTTTTTAAACTTTCTTGAATATATTCTTGATTCTCTTTTAAAACTGCCTTAATTTTTCTTAAATGCTCTTTCGTTTACTCATTTTTTTTTCACTCTTTTAAATGATGGTTTTGCTACGTCCGTTTCTTTATATTGTACGATTCCTTATGACGATTCATGTTAGCCGACCCCAAATCATTTTGGGACTAAGGCTTTGTTGTTTTTGTTGCTGTTGTTATAGTCAAAGTCCAAGTATGTGATGCAACTTAATTTTACTTCAAAAATTGGTCTTCTCTTTTACTTAATGGCTGGTGTTGTAAACAGGTCTCCTCATCTAGTCTCTGCATGCCTGAACCTGATGATGCTGTGGCTCATGGAGATGCCAATCTTGCTGTGAACGATTTCTTCACTCGAGCATCCACTTAACTGTTCTTACTAAAAAAAGGATTTGAGATAGCACTGGGAAGTCATGGTATTGAAATTCATTTGGCCGTCAACACTCAACAGTATAATTGATGACAAAAAAATGATCATTAAAGGGGCAGGACTAGAGTTTTAGAAAGTCTGGCACTCTGATGCTGATCTTAAAGGATTTTATATTGGTGAGGGATGGAATATGCAAATAGCATTGGATTTGCTAGAGACGGAATCTGGCACAAGCATGCGAGTGGCTTGTAGATGCACCGAAGCCTTACAGCAAACTAAATTGTCAAAGATTAGTCTGTAAACTTGTTAGTGAATGTAGTTGTAACATCTATTCATTCTTGTTCGAGTAAAAGTACATATAGGCAAGAAAAGCAACGCGAATAAGGTGGTCATCCATGTATCTGATGTAATTTTTGCCAAATTTTTGTTCTAAGTTAGCTATTTTCAGAATTTTTGTTTTACCCATCAAAAAAGTTGGCAAGCTATAGAGTTCTCATTTTTCACATCAATTGCTTCTGTAGTTCTGTTGCATATCAGCTTTTTTATATCTTGAGACTTAACAGTCATTCGACTGATTAGAGTAACCTTATTTACCTGATCTTTACATCGAATCATTACAATAGCCATTCACCGATCTTCAGAGTATATGACAGTGACGAATCTAGTATTTTACAGCAACGGAAAATGATTTATACGCAGCATAACTTAAATCATACTCTATAACTCAACAATTTTACAGCAAATTACACAATCAGAAACCAAAAAAATAAGCAATTCTCTACTTCTCTGTATTTCATTTCTTTACATCAGTCTGAGGCCAAACACTAACCTTCTCTTTCTCAAACTTCAAATACACAGCACTAACAGCAGCCATAAAATATATCTGAATAAAAACTATTGAAGGTGTATGATAGCTTATCACACTCTTCCCCGTCGCCAATTCCACCAACAACAACGCCACCAATCCTACACCAGCAAGCCGCCCGTTCACCCGTTCCGTATACGGACTAAACCCAAAATCCACCTTCAGACCGCCTGAGACCGGTTCAGTCAATGGAACCGGAGGCAGGAAAACCGGTTCTTTTCCGGTTCCAACAGAATCAGATTGCTTTCCTTTCTTAATCTTTCGTATTTCGGCTTTTTTCCCGGTCCCAGACCGATACTTGAGCCGCATTTGGGAGATCCGGGAATCAAAGTCATCATCAGAAGAAGGGGATTGTGGGTCGGATTCCGGTTCAGGGTCCGGTTCAGAAGCGGCTTTTGGAATGAAGGTGAGATGGGTGGAGTTGAACCGGGTTGATGGGTGGATGAAGAGGTTTGTGCGAGGAGAATTTGTGAGAAATTGATGGGATGATGCGAATGAAGAAGCTGCTGTTGCTGCCATTGTTGATGGTTATGCTAGTTTTGGAGATTGAATATATTGGTGATGGTGTTGTATTTAGTTAAAAGTAGTTTTTTTGAGGTTTGTGTTTTGAGTTTGGTCCAAATTTTTGTGGTGGATAAGGTGTTTTGTTGGTGGTGTGTCATCCTTGTCTTTCTTGAATTATTTTGATGACGAAAAAGTAAAATAAAAAAATTAAATTAAATAAAATTAAAGCACATTCATTGGGAATATGGTGTTCTCCCTGCAAAAAAAATAAAGTAATTGGTGTTCAGCACAAACTAATTTTTTTTGAAGGTATTCAATACAAAGTACTTCGTATTATTTTTTGAAATGGTAAGGGAAAAAAACAATTGGGACGAAGAAGAGATGATATGAGTCCATATCATTGCTAATCGAGTGAGCAAGTTTAGCGATTCAATCTATTTGTTTGATTTGCTTTACGATTGATAAATGTAACAAATGGTCCAGATTTTAAAGTCATTGAGAAGATAACAGATGTCTAAGGTAAAAAGTTTAATCTGCGAAAAATGTTGATTGATACCTTGGACTTAATTGATGACTAAGAGATCACTAGGAATGTTTTTTAATGTCTCGCTCATGTGCTATAAGGATGCATTTGTGCAAAGTTGTAGCTTCCTCTATAAAGACTTCAATTACTCTTTTGTTGTTTTTATGATGATTCCCCTTGTTGATAACTAAACCATGAAAATTAAGTTTGAAAGGATTGGATGGAGAGGCAACTAGGATGGAGTTGGGAACATGCGAGGAAAAGAGGGGAGTGGATCTCTTATTTGGAGATCTCGAAGAGGTGTGAATTATGTAATGCCACTAATTAAACGTATAATGCTTTTAGCATTAAAGATCTGTTTTGGTTTACTGAACTGAGCTGAACTGAACTGAACTGAATATTTTATGAGAGGAGAAAATTAGGAACTGAATTAAATTAAACTGAACTGAACTTAAGCTGAAGCGAACAGGCCCTAAGTCCATAGTTTTAAATCTTGCAATTGTTAAGGGTTTCATTATGGTGAAAGATAATTGAATTACACTTAATTTAAGGTAGAGCAACAAATGAGCATCCAAAATCTTCAACTAGATTACACATCTCTTACAATAACGTTCCTATATTTACTTGTGATCAAACTAAGAGTGTTTAAAATCTTAATGAACGACAATCAAACATAATCCTAGGAAGTATGAATCAAAAAAAAAAAACGTAATCCTAGGAAGTCCATTATATATGTCCTCTTACTCTACTAGTGATCCATTAAACAAGGATATAGTCTAGCTCTGAACCCAAAAACACCACTAGTGGAGAAAGTGTTATCCGTAACAGGCAAAAACAGCCCATTCGTAAAGAGGTAGGCAAAAACAGTCCACCTGTAAAGAGGTTTAAAGTTTAAATTTAAAATGCATATCACACAATCACTTAATGGCATAATGCATCACTTAGTACATGTAGAGTAATACTTTATAAATGGCACATCATCATTATCATGCCTAGTTTCATCTTTAACCTTTATCTTATTTCTACAATAAGATATGAAGATGCAACCAAATCCAATAAATCATGCCTAGTTTCACGTGTATAAATTAGTTTAATAAATTGGCAATATATTTAATTTTAATTTAGAAAATCATGTAAAGATAACATGACTATATATGAAACATTTGATTAATTATATAATATATATTTTTTATTTTTAAGCTTGTATCTATCAATCTCATAAAAAATCTAGTAATTATGTGAAAATGCAACTTACCTACAAGAAAAGGAAAAGGCTCATTTATTTGCTTAAAAATCATTATTCTTGACGTAAGATGAGAATGTAAACATGTGGTAAGTATAAAATTTTGTCATTGTGTATAGTTTTTGAATAATAATGTTCTAACTCTTCGATCTAAGCAATTGGTGACATCTTACCTCACCTCTATAGAATTTGATTTTAGTAATTTTTGCCTAAGAAACTTGTTGCTTAGGTAAGTTTCATCTTTTGATTTTTGTTTTGTTTTTTTAGGAATATATTATTTCACCTCTAGCCTAGATACAATGACAAACAATGCCAAATGAATGTGATTATTTTACCGTATAAATATATATTCGGAGTAAGAAATTTATATATATAAATAATAAGAAAGGGTTTATCGAGGTATTTTAAAAACAATAAAGAGTGTGTGGTAAGTCATAAAATGACAAAAAGTAAATACACCCAAATTTTGGGGCAATTACTTATTATCATTAAGTCGATTTTACTATATAATCATCTATCATGTAATAGACATGTATACTCATTTGCTCAAAATGAACAAATTTTTTTTTGATGAAATGAACAAGTATATTTTAGCTCATTTTATATAAATAATTTTTTGTTTAATCATTTTTACAAAATAAATAATCAAATATTTTTAATCATAAGACTCATTTTCTCCCTCCACTTTTAATCTCTAAATTTATACAAAGTAGTACTTATTTTCTCTCTCTATATTCATAAGTTCATATCCTCTCTCTAAATTCATAATTTAAGACTCTTATTCACTCTATAAATAAAGAAGATTCAATTCCTTTTCTCTTTTCCTTTTCACCACTTTCAAATTTCATTCACCATTTATTGCACGATGAGACTATTCCATTTTAGGTTTGAAGTTCGATTTATTTTTATGCACCTCATATTCTTTTAAGTTTTTTTTTTTTTTTTTTTTTTTTGTTGTTAATAATCTTTAATATTATACGGATAAGATTATTAATTTAACATAAACGGACCTACGTCAACTAGACTTCACAAAAAAAAAAAAAATTCCTTTTTCTCCCTTCTCTCTCCTCTCACTTCTAGGGTTTTAGTTTTCTTGGTCGTTTAGGCCGGAAAAAGTCTTATTTCTTCGAAAATTAGACTATTTCCGACCCTTTTTCCTTAATTCAATTTAGTTTTTTTCTTTGTTTTACATTTTGGTTTGCTTGTTTTGTTTTGTTCTCTCCATCTGTGAGAGTTTTTCCAACTTTCTGGGTTTTTTCCAATTTTCTAGGATTTTGATTCTCATTCATAGATGAGAATTTTATTTTTAGGGTTCTTACAATAATTGGGAAGGTGATTTGGATTCCTATGGGTCTGGGATTTGTCATCAACCGGCGATCAAAACATCAACGCAGATTACGAGGGTCTCAACTTGGAAAGATGCAAAGACATCGAAAATCATTGCTCGCGTCAAGCTTGAAGTGGTGGAGTATGAGCTATGCCAAATATGCAAATTAGTTATGATTTTGATTGTAAAAGTTATGATATTTTCTCTAAATCTGTGGTTTACAGATCTTTACTATTGTAGATGTCGTATGGCTATTATTTATTGATATTAAAACATCCCGTTAAAAAAAAAAAACTAGACTTCACAAAATCTAGTGTATTAATTTTAAATCAAACGGACCTAAACTAACGTATTCAAACAAACACTGTTTAAATAATAGATCGAACTAGAAACGCTAGGTTGGGCAAACAAGCATCTCACCTACTCTCATATGTTTTATCACAAAACTTTTAACTTTATTAATCTCAATCACATTCACATAAAATACACAAATTCTTAATTAAGGTAAATTTTCATTAAATTATTGTAAGACTGGTTAAAGATACCTTTATTTGAAATTACCCTTATATACTACAAAAGTTACCATTATTCTAACAAACATTTTACCCTTAAACAACACTTGTAATGTACTTAATTTATCATACTAACCTTCATATCATGTATCTATTAGAAATTGAACATTAAAGTAAAATACAATCAAACTCGTTACAAATTAAAATTTACCCTTATAGGAGTTAAAGTTACTATAAAAAATGTTAAAGTTAGAATCAAATTGATAGCCTTACAAAAAAAAAAAAAAAAAAAAAATTAAGGTAAGTCTCTGCCTTATACAAGACTTATTGACTAAAATGACATAAATTCTAGAGTACTCTAAGATAAAACGATAATCATTCCCTAAACTAAATCTCTAACAAAATAAAAGATAAATACTTGTAATTAGGCCCCGTTCTCTTCACCTTAATTTTGCTGAACTGAAATTATTTTTGCTAAACTTAAATTATTTGTATTGAACTTAAATTAATATTATAGAACTGAAATTATTTTTGCTGAACTTAAATTATTTGTATTGAACTTAAATTAATTTTTTTTGAACTGAAATTATTTTTGCTGAACTGAAATTATTTTTACTGATATTCTATTATAATTCTTCTTTAAGAAAACTAAATTTTGCTGAACTGAAATTATTTTTACCGAACTGAAGTTATTTTTACTAAACTGAAATTAATTTTACTGAACTGAACTTATTTTTATTGAACTGGAATTATTTTTACTTAATATAATTTTTTTAAGGTGAAGAGAACATGGTCTTAATATTCGTAATTGTTTTCTCCATAATTATTAGGAAATTTTGACAATTACCACCTACTATTCTTTGCATTTTAGCAATTACTACCTTTTATTATTTTTTTTTTGAAAATTACCACCTACTCTTTTCTAAAACATCAAAAGTTACCACATTCTTGCCTCCCAACTACCACATGACGTCATCTTGGCCCCACCCTTTACCTTCCCTCCCTATTTCCCTCCCATTGCTCATTCTTATTTCGATTTTCATCTCCCTTGTCTCTCTTCTCTCTCCTTCACCATTTGTGGCTTTCAATTCATCCTCACCCACCTAATACTTTCAGAAAATTTACTCTCTTGTGTCACTATATCCTATCTCTCCCTCATAATTCTTGGTCAGAGAAGTTGTTAAATTCCCCAAAATTGTACCTTGTTCCAAGCGCAATAAGAGAGTACAATTAGGTCTGAAACATCATTGTTGAAGGGCGGACCAAGCTAGGAGGCCTTTGGTTATTGGAATTAGCAAAATGGAGTTAAAAAAGAAGGTAATTTGATAATATAAAATGAAAATGTCAAACCCTAAAAAAACTTACTAGCTGTAATTGCATGCAAATTTGTGCAATGTGGTTTTATATTCACGAATTAGTTGTAAAGTAGGGTATTTATTGTTTAATTAGTGGATTTAATTTAAAATTCAAAGCTACATGTTTCGATTTTGATTATTAATTGGTCTGTCATTAAAATAATGGTTGCAAATGTTATGCATGTTGTTATATTTATTGTTTACTGTGGTTGGTGTGTTTGTAGTTGACTACAAGCTAAGAAATTGATTGAATAATGTTTGCTTTTTTATTGTATTGGATGTTGCACTATGGAGGAGAGCATATATCCCAAGTTTGTTGATTTAAGGATTAGATTAGGAGGTGAATTTGTTACTAAGATACATAAAAGCAGGAAGGTTGTTGAGTATCAAGGTGGTTGGATAAATTTCACTACTGGAGTTAGTGTGAGAGACATGAGGGTTTCAACACTTAGATATGCTACTGTCACTGGGTTTAGGGATGTTGGAATGGATGTTCCCCAAAGGTTTAAGGTATGGTATAGGATGAAGGGAAGAGCACTAGGTAGTGGGAGGAAAGAGTTTAAGGAAGATTTGGACATTGACAAATTCCTAGACATAATAGATAAGATGAGAATATTGGAGATGTATTGTACAATAGAGCCACTTTTGGAGCCCACCCCACAACCTTTGCCATTGACTTTGCTAACATATAGGACAAAACTGCCAACACTCACAATTAGTGAACCTGGGCCCAACCAGCCAATTGCAGCACAATCCCAGCCCATCTTACCTTCTGCACAACCAACTTCCAGGCCCAAATCTAAAAAATTAAAACCAATAAGAAAACCTAGTGTGCTTGAGGAGGTTGTTCTGATAACTGAAACGGAGTTCAATAAGCATGTTTAAACTGTGAAAGAGACTAGATCTACTCCTAGGGTGAAGCATGTTGCACATAAGGGAAAGGGAAAGAAAGTAAAAGGGCAAAGAAACATGATAAGGTAGAAAAACATAGGAAGGTGAAGGCAAAGAGGATGTTGTTTGAGAAGGATGACAAAGAATCTGGTTCATCTAGTTCTGAGCCTAGTGATTTAGATGTTGATTGGAATCCTGGTGAAGAAGACTGTGAATTGAATGTTGCTGATATTTTTCAAGCAAGGGAGGGGACGGAATACTGCAGGAGGTACAGAGCAGTCTAGCTGGAGGGCTGAGAAGAGATGGGGTTCCTGATAAGAGCAGGGCTGAAGTGAGAGAAGAAGAAGATGATGCTTCTGAAGAGCTAAGGAGTTTACATGGTTCAAATTTTGAAGAGGAACCATATAAAACATTTAATGCTCTCACTGATTTCAGCAAACCAATCAAATTGAAGGTGGGGTTGAGGTTTACTTCAAGCACTGTTGTCAGGCACGCATTTAGACAACATGCCATAGAAAACAAGTATGACTTCTATTTCTTGCACAATGATAAGTCTAGGATTAGAACTTATTGGAAGTACAAATGTGGTTGTCCATGCAATCCAAAGACATGTAGAAAACCCATGTGTAGCTGTGAAAACCAATGCCCTTTTACAGTGTTTTTTAGATGCTTACCTAGGGAAACTTCTGGGTAATTAAATCTATGAGGCTAGACCACAATTGTGTAAGAACTACTACAAATAAGAAGATGAATTTAGAGTTTTTTAGATAAGTACTTAGAGCACTGGAAAGCTGATCCAAGTTGGAAATTAAAAGCTTTTAGGCAGAGGATTTTGAATGAAAATGGAATTAAAATTACGTACTGGACTGCATGGTTGGCTAGAGCTAGGGCAAAACTTAAGATTTATGGTTCTGCAGCTGAAGAGTATGAGAGAGTTTGTGATTATGGGAAAACAATCACCAAATACAATAAGGGCAGTAGGCTAGGGGTAGCAGTTGATGGTTTGGATAGGCCGGAGCCACCTATATTCATGAGGATGTATATGTGATAGGCTAAAGTCGTATCAACAAATCAAAAGTAATTCCTAAATCCTCTAACTAATGCAGATAGGGAAGTAGGATCGAATCTTCAAGGAAACAAGTCTTTCTATTCCAAATTAATTATTATAATCTAAATTATTAAGTAACCAAAAGTTATTATTTAAAGGAATTATACTACGAAGAATAAGTTTAGAGAGAAAATCAATAATAAAAAGCCTAGGGTGACAGGTTCACCAATAATTAATATTTCGGGATAAAACATAACAATTAACATTACACAAATAACATGATCAACATGCTCTCGCAATTTATTAATCAACATAGATCTAACAGACTCTCGCAATTTATTAGATCTAAGTTCCTACTGAAAATAGCCTTTAATATCAAATTAACACCTGCTCGATTCATCAACTTAATATTGCTATACTTTTACAATCAAATCACATCTGCTCGATTCATAATCCGATTGAAAAGAATTAAAACACTTCAATAAGAAATTATCATGCAAGATCATTAATCAACAATAACAAATTATCCCTTCATATTGATTATGGATCCCCATAAACCCTGGAATTAAACTACTCGGACATAATTAAATCCAAACTAAATAAAGAGATTAAACAAGTCATTATAGAGTAAAGAAATAAAATTGCTAAAATTAAATAAGAAGAAATCGTTAACAAAGTAATTGGAATTAAAGAGTTAAGTCAAGAACAAGAGTAAGGTTGTAGAGAGAAATCTACAGAGAGAAAAATACTAAGTAGAGAGAGAAAGTCTAAGAGAAGAGATCCACAAAATAAAACTACTAAATCGTACTTATACAAAACCTCTAATTACTCCTAATTAGAAACTAAGTATTCGTCGAACAAAACACTCCAGAAACACGCGCCCGATCGGGCGCGCCTTTTTCTTCGCACCTCTCTTCTGAGCAGCCGCGCCCGATCGAGCCAATGCTCGCACGATCGGGCCCGGCTCCTTGCTAGCACCCCTAAGCTGCGCATCCGCCCGATCGTGCTGATGCTTGCCCGATCGGGCCCGGCTTCTCCTTGAAGCTTTGAAATTTGATTGGGCTTATATCTTAGCCCAATCCGAATATCCACTTAGGGTCTTGAATGCTCGATCCAACGCTCGTATTCCACAAGTCGAGCCCTTAATCACCAACTTGATGTCTCTAACCGGCCTTGGGCTATAATCAACGGTCGTGCTCCTCCAATGTCTGTAATTGCTCTAAGAAAACCCGGGAAAATACTCCAAAAGTGCAATTCCCTACAAAACTTAACCAAAACTACAAAAACACTAGAAAACACCAATTAGTAATAAAAGTGGCTTTAAAGAGCCAAAAACACCACTAATAATGACCTTGGGACGGGGATAAAATACTATATAAATTAGACACATCAATATGGCACTTAATGGACTACAGAGGGGTTCACAAATGGTTGTAGGCCAATCATAGGTGTTGATGGCTGTCACTTGAAGGGTGCATACCCAAGACAAATTCTAGTTGCTGTTGGGAAGGATGGAAACAACAACATATTTCCATTTGCTTGGGTAACTGTAGAGGTGGAAAACACTGAGACTTGGGTTTGATTTTTGCAAATGTTAATGAAGGACTTGTCTGGTGAGGAAGGTGAAGGATGGACCTTCATGTCGGACAGACAGAAGGTATTGCTTCCCATCCACCTCTCTTTTTTACTTTAATATGTTTACTATTTGTGATAGTAGTTTTATATGGCTTTATGTGTGTCTTTCACAAGGGATTACTTGAAGCATTCAACCAAGTTGTGCCTAAAGCAGAAACAAGATATTGTGTAAGACATATTTGGGAAAACTTCAAGCTTTAGTTCACTAGTACCCATTTCAAAGATCTGTTTTGGCAAGCAGCAAGGGCAACAACTTTGGTACATGCCCTGTAACTTTGGTTAATTTGTTCAGTTTTTAATGTTTGAGCATTCATTTCTTTGAATTTTTTTGCTTACTAGCTTTTGTACTTGAAGGTTGATTATGAAATTGCCATAGAGAGCATAAAATTTTTTAGTAAAGATGTATATGAATATCTTGTCTACATCCTTACAAGACATTGGTGTAGGCATGCATTCTCAACCAATTGCAAGTCAAACATGTTGTTGAACAACATGTGTGAAACATTCAATTCTGTCATAAGAGAGGCAAGAGATAAACCTATTCTCACTCAAATGGAGTGGATGAGAAGGTATATGATGAGAAGGTGCAATGAGAAGTGGGAGGGAGTGCTGAAAATGAATGGGGAGAATATGCCTTACATCATCAATACACTTGAAAGGATTGAACATGTGGCTAGAGGATGCATAGTGCGGCTGTCAAGGGATGACAACTATGAGGTGGAGTTTGAAGGAGATACAGTTGTAGTTGATATTCAGGAAAATACATGTGCATGCTACCATTGGCGGCTTACTGCAATCCCCTGCATCCATGCTTATCCCTGTTTAATGGATAAAAGAGCAGATCCAAATGATTATGTTGATGACGCATACAGTGGGGAAATTACCTGAAAGCTTATTGTACTCCTATACTTCCTATACCAGGAGCTTTCAGGAAACCATTACCTCCTGCCATAAGAGTGTTACCAGGAAGACCTAAGTCTAAAAAAAGAAAGAAAGAGCAAGGAGAAGATCAAGATAAAGCTGCCCCTCCTAAGATGACCACAAGATGTAGCAAGTGCAAGCAATTAGAACACAACAAACTGACTTGCAAGAATGAAGTTGTTGTTGATCAGGTGGTAAAAGATATTAACAAAGGTGCAGACCACCTTTAGACACACCTTGGGTTAAAGAGCAAAGGAAGAAGAGGCAAGTCAGGGCATTGAGTAAGGTAATCAATTTAAACTTAGGTTGTCAAGCATTTCCTGTCTTCATCACTACCTGACTTTGTGCTTATATTTTGTGACAGGTGGCTGCAGGTGGAACCCAACAAGCTGCTTCTTCTTCTCAGCCTAGTTCACGTTGTTGACCACCCACTTCAATCCACTCAGCAAAGTCAAAACCAACCTCAACAACAACAACAAACACCAAGCAAGGCTAGGAAGAAGATTCCTGTTAGAAAGGGGAAAACAAAGACTATAGGTAGCTTGTATAACTAGTAGTAGTGTATGTTTGAACAACTGATGTACTAATGTGGT
Organism: Chenopodium album; assembly: GCF_948465745.1. NCBI lineage: Eukaryota > Viridiplantae > Streptophyta > Magnoliopsida > Caryophyllales > Amaranthaceae > Chenopodium > Chenopodium album. The sequence continues at coordinate 13,757,109 of NC_137852.1, forward strand.
ATGTATTTTTTTTGGGGAATGATGGTTAAAGCACCACATGTATGCTTTTTTAAACTATGGTTAGCTTTTGGGAATGATATTTTGTTGTACATGACTAGATTAACATGATTAATGAAAGTGCCAATTATGGTTTTTATGCTAAAATTCTTTGTGTTATGTTGCATATACAATGTAAAGCATTAGACTTTGCACAAAAAGTGAATGAAAGTGTCATTTTTTCATTAAAGGATCCAAAAGGTACATTTGTGTTCATTCAATACATCACACTTCATTCTAGGCAACACATACATTGCTTCATTCTTAGCTAATTCAACAAAAGGAAATCACCAACAAGGTTTCACCAACATCTAAACTAACCTAAACTACAAGAACTACCTAAACAGAATTACAACAAAAACCACAAACACTAGCAAACAGCAAAATGCAGGGAGCATAAGTCCATGCTGCTTCATCAATGTCAATTGACCCTTAAGTGCTTCATTCTCATGTTCAAGGCGGCCATTTTCAGCTTTCACATCATCCAATTCCTTCTTGAGCATCCTCAACTCAATCTTTTGCGTGTTCACATAAGCCATTAGTGAATTAGTCACATCCTTTTGCCATTCAGTCATTTCAATGTCCACCCAATTGAAATAATCACAACCCTTTCTACTAGTGTCATGCTCATAAAATTGGCAAGCTTGAAACCTTCTCCCTGGATTCTGCTTAGTCCATGAAGTCAAATTGGAAGCTGGATATCCACACTTGCAGATGTGAAAATCCGTCTGCACAGAATCAAACAATTACTTAGCTACAACTACTTATAAGTTAGAGAAGCAGGTAATAATTCACAAATTGTTGTTAATTAGTTCACCAATTGAACACCTTCACCCCTAATTTGATTTGCAAAACCCTAATTTCAACTACACTGATATCATTCCCAAATTGAAAAACGAAAACCCTAACTTCAATTGAAACCCCCTAAATTAAGATGAACAACATACTTTTCTTTTGGGAATCATTGTCATGTTGCACCAACACCAATTATTATTCGTCAGTTTTGGTTTGGAGGAATGAATTGAAGTGTTTCAGATTTTTTTGGGGGAAAAAAATTGAAAGAGGAGATGAGAATTGAGTTAGGAATGAGAAATGGGAGGGAAATATAGAGGGAAGGTAAAGGGTAGGGCCAAGATGACTTCATGTGGTAGTTAGGAGGCAAGAAGGTGGTAACTTTTGATGTTTTAGAAAAGAGTAGGTGGTAATTTTCAAAAAAAATAATAGAAGGTGATAATTGCTAAAATGGAAAGAATCGTAGGTGGTAATTGTCAAAATTTCCTGGTTATTACTCAAAAGATAAATATCCATACCTTTTAAAGTTTGAGTTGCCTCTTATAAGTTTTAAATAGTGTTTGAACAATTATATCCTCTAAAATATTTATCTATTTACTTGCCTTCTTTAATGTTAATTACCTTTTTTTTTATACTTAAGACTTAAGAATAGCTTGGAGACTTTAGAGTTTAGACTAATCCATTTCAATCATATCAATTCTAAAATTGATTACGGAAGGCATATTATTATTGCAACTTCTTTAAAAAAAGAAAGGAAAAAAAAAAAAAAAAACCTTTGAACAAGAAAATTAAAGTACTTGTCCAACTTGATATGTGTGGGACTTTGTGCTTGTGTCAATATTTTTTTTAATGGAAAGATATATAAGAAGTTAAGTCAGTCTTCTCTCAAGAGTATAATCTAACCCAACTGAATTTTTTTTCAAAACAAATTTACTATCTTCCAGCAAATACTAAATCTTTCACAAACATTAAGCTTTACTTTGCAAAAATTTAATAATAAGTAAGTTATCCTCTTCAATAAAAATACGAAAAAAACTGTAGGATCGGGCAAAAAGAAGGCCATTGTAAAGGGTCATAGCCTCAACAATAAGAGGCATACTCGTACCAATGTTATAAGAATGACAGATTAGATTATTTGACAGTACAAGTTGGATTAGATTATTCAAGTTCTCAAATGGAAACATCAATGATTATTCAAAATGATCCAATTTTTTCCAATTATTTGATGTTTCCATTTTTTTTTTGTTGAATATATTCTTCATTTAATTGACATGTTGATTGCAATTTTGATTGTCTTTAACTAATTTGTTTTTTTTTCTCTTTAAATGGGTGGAGATAATGCAATATTAATGGATACTCCCTTTGTCCCTAATTGTTTGCTCCAGTCACTTTTCTTTTTAAGGTGTTCCCAAAAGATTGTCTTATACTACTTTTGATATGTTTTCTCACTTGCGCTGCACTCTCTCTATCTTTCTCCTCATTGATATTTGTGTCAACCCATGTGCACCATTTTTTGCCCAAAACCTTAATAAAGTGAATTTATGGTTTGGGACAAACAATTGGGGACAGGGGGAGTATATGATATAGCATATAGCTACCGAGAGGTTAGAATTGGGGTTTTGGAATAAAAGCTTTTTATTCTAACCTTTTTTTCTCAGAAATTAATCATATTGTTAATTATAATATTTATGCATACACAAATCCTTATATGTGGTTGGCCACATTGCTCATGTGGTCAGTCATCATAGAGGTTATTTCGTTAGTATTATAGGGGTTATTTGGTCAGTATTACAAAGGTTACTTTATTAGTGCTATGAGTTACTCCGATAATATTCCACTAGCTTAGTCCCGTGCGATGCATGATTTATTTTAACAATAAAATAGTTGATCATATACATTAGAAGATATGATGTCAAATATTCTAATTAAATTCATAATTAAAATAAAATTAAAAAAAATGGTAGCATTAGTGTTTAGTGGTTAATATAGGAGGAAAGAAGGAAAAATGAAAGAGCCTACCACCAATTACATACTATTTTTATTTTTCAATAAGAAAATTGTGCTGTTAGTCAATTTAGAAGGAAAAAAAAAACATAAAGTTTATGAAAATGTGTAACTAATTTAGCTTTTTCAAACAATAGCTTTATCTTGAAAGGGAAAAATAGAATTAAAAAAAAAATAAAAAAAATAAAAAAAAAACAAGGATGATGTCACTTATAATTTTGGCGGGAAATTTTTTAATAAAAAGCTGACACATATGCAATGGTGATGTCAGCGGTTTCTACTTTACTCAGAGTTATAGATAGATGGAAAACTTGGTTAGTGTTATAGGGATTACTTTGTTCCTTTACAAGCGACCATGTGGCGTGGGCAGCCACACAAAAGACGCATTGTTATGCATATCAAATATAATTGTATTACCAATTTTAGTTATTATTTATTTATATCAACTTAAAATTCAAATTGATGCTTCAATTTTTTTTTTTTTAAAATGTTTATATTAGCAGATATTCTTGAGATAAATAACGTGGTTGTCTTTGTGGTGTGAGAACTTTGATTGAATTTTCTAATTTGGTGAGCAATTTTGTCAATTTGTTTTTCAATTTGAAATTGCTTGGTTGAGTTCGTTCATCTCCTTACTTAAGTTAATTGATATGATGTTTTTCATTTCCTTACAGTATTTAATTTGTTGAGCATGATCGATTGAAATAATTGATGTGAGGAGATGATGTAACGAAGCCTTTTGTAATTTGACTAAGTCAAAATCAAGTCGGTTGTGCTTGCATTCCTCCAACGGGGGAAAGCTCTTCCAAACCTACCAATGATGTTGCATTCTCAAATGAATTGAAACTCAAAACCATATTAATATACTTATCTAAACTTATTACCCCATAAAATATACAAGTATTTAGTTGTAGGTTGTTTCTTTTTCTCTAACGAGTTTTTGTTTCCATGAGGATGATTTCATCTGATTTATCATTTAAATGTAGTTTAAAATTCGACAATCTTTGCAATCCAGTATAAATCTATTGAGCCCATGAACAAATTCACATGTGAGTGAAAGTATAGTCCCACATCTATTAACTATTACTAAAACAATACATTGCTGACATCATCAACCCTCAAATTATCATATGTGTCATTCTAACATTAAAAATTTTCCCTCTATTAAAAAAAAACCCTAGCCTCCTCTCTCTCTCTTCTCTCTCCTTATCAATTTTGAAGGGGCTTCCATCGGATTTCACCGGTTGAAAGCCCCAATCTTTATTTTCTTTTAAGTTTTTTAATTTGTTTCTTAGGTTACAATAATGTCTCCATCGGAAGAATGGATTTATCTCTTTCGAAATACAAGGTTTTTTCGATCTCCTTCGAAAGACAAGGTTGTTCGGAATCCTTCGAAAGACAAAGTTTTATCTGTGTTTGATTTGGTCTATGGTTGTGCGGGGCTACTATTGATTATGGCTCAGGTTCGGGTTACAGAATCAACACAAGAATTTTCTTTCTCACAAAATTGCGAAGCGGCGACAGATCCACTCAAAAAGTTGTATGAGACAACGCACCGAGAATGTGTCGAATTGTTATATTTATGTATTTGGATTCTTAGCCTTTCCCCGATTAATTCTTGTTTGGTTTTGTTAAATTCGTTTTCATTATCGTTATTTGTCAATTGTAGATGTCGTATGGCTATTATTAATGAAATTTAATGTCCTTTAGGACTTCTTTCAAAAAGAAAAAAAAAATTCTCTCCATTTTTCTATTTATGATGTCATCATTTATTTCATTTTTTTAACCTACACTATACATTTTTCTTTAAAAAAAATTACCACTCTTTTTTACACATATGATAAAACTTTATCTTATACATAATAATAATAATAATAATAATAATAATAATAATAATAATAATAATAAATTAAATCTTGCAATGCACGAGTATATTCTAGTTGAAAGAGAATAAAAGTGTTGAAAAGTATATCCCACATTGAGGAAACAAGATTGTTGTGTCCACTTAGGCTAAGGGGCTACTTCCCTCATTGTCATATGATTTTGAAGTGGAATATCCTTCCGGCCTAAATAGCAAAAAAAAAAAAAAAAAAATAATAATTGAAACTCTAGCTAAAGTAAAGGAGGAGGAAAGAAGAAAGAGAGTGTTTATGCTTTTGTAAATTAAATTTAAATAGCTCTTATTTGTATTAATTTAATATTTAAAAACTTTATTTTTTTTCACCAACTTTTGTATAGCTAGCCAACATGGTGGTTACTTCGTTAATTTATAGAAGTTACTTAGGGTCTGTTCATATTTATTGAACTGAGCTGAGCTGAACTTGAAGCTGAACTGAACTGATTGGAACTGAACTGAACTGAACTGAACTGAATTGAGCTGAAATGAATATTTTATGTGAGAGGGAAATTAAGAGCTGAACTGAACTGAACTGTACTGATTGGAACTGAACTGAACTGAACTGAACTGATTGGAGCTGAACTGAACTGAAATAAACTGAAATTAAGTAAATGTGAACAGGCTCTTAGTTAGTGTTACATGAGTTAATTCGTCTGATAGGGATTACTCGGTTAGTGTTTTAGAGATTACTCGGTAAGTGTTACTGGAGTTACTTGGTTCTTTTACAAGTGACCACATGGTATTAACGCGTTGCTTTTTCTTAAACTTATTTTGTAAACGAATTTTTCTTAAACTCTTATTTAAACTTATTTTTCGAAAATAAGTCAATTCAAGATATAAGCCGAGAAGTGGCATACTAATACACAACCCTGTTAACCGTTGACCAAAATGTACGTTGGTAAACAACTATATAAGATAAGATCACGCCACAAGAAAATTCCAAATTATAATGACAATTACAAGTCTAATCTCTAATCAATGTGCTGTGAGTATCTCATTACCTTACTTACAAGTCAATTTCTTTCATTTATTATTTTTGAATATACACTGCTTTGGCGTGTGGCTAATTTACACGCAGCATTAACTATCTAGAGAAAGCCCTTTATTGGTACCTAATATTTACTCAAATTAGCTTGAATTTAGTCCCCACTAAGTTATGCACAAAATTACAATCAAATAACCCAATTAAGAAAAAATTTTGCTATAGTGTTACACTACCTCTCTCTCTTTTTTTTTGTTCGCCTATTATTTATTGAATCAAACAAAAAATAAAAAAAATAAAAAAAAATTGACCGTATTTATTACATATATATGGAGCAAAAATAATCATGAATCTTGTTAGATTTGTTTCAATGTGTATTATTCAAATATTAAATTTTCATAATATATATAGCTTAATTAAAGATATAATTGGTCAAACATATGCATTGGAGATTGCACAAAATACAAGTGAAAATATTAAAAAGAACCGCGGAATGAAGTATTATACCGTTACATTGCAATATAATTGCGCCATTTTTAATGTTACATTTTTTATTTTTATTTTTTTTATTTTTTATTTTTTATTTTTTATTTTTTATTTTTTTTTTTGTGAAAGCAATGTTACATGTATATTACTCCTTGACAAATGAAGGGCTAGGTAGTCTGGTACTCTGGTGCCCACTAAAATATTTGACTAAAAAATCAACAAATCAAGCCCAAAATAAATTAGCATCAATCAACTATTCAAAATAATTAGCATCAATCAACGTAAAATGTCAAAACCATTTGTAATTGACAGCTAGAAACATGTTCAAAAAGAAACAATCAAACCAAATTGATATATTCCATTGTTGAACAATTAAAAGGAGACCACAACCAAACCAATTTATTAAATTTAATTTTAAAAAAATGATCAATAATATGTAAAATATACGTAGTATATAAATTTCACTTAAAAAAAATTAACAATAATATATAAAAGAAATAATGACTATCAAACTAGTGCTACTCAAAGTCTCAAACTAATTTACTGACTCAAGCACATATACTAAGGGTTTGTTCACATTTACTTAATTTCAGTTCAGTTCATTTCAGCTTCAATCAGTTTAGTTCAGTTCAGCTCCTAATTTTTCTATCTCATAAAATATTCATTTCTGTTCAGTTCAGTTCAGCTTCAATCAGTTCAATTCAGTTCAGTTCAGTTCAGCTCAATAAATGTGAACATGCCCTAAATTTTAGAATTTTTTTTTTGAAAGCTACTAAATTTTAGACTTAAACACATACTTGTATGTACAAAGTTTCAATATAAATATAATAAAAAAAAAATTGTATATCACTTGATCAATACACCACCAATTGGCGCTCTCTCTTAAAATAATTATTATTTTGAGAATGGAGAATAACTCAAGTGATTACAGTTGCCTTTTCAGTTATAGGGGATCCTGTGATCGATTCTCATCATCCGCCCTTATACCTCTCCAAGCATCATTTTTTTTTTTTTTTTGGTTGAAATTCTCTTAAAATTATTGATAGGATATTTGATATAGCAAGACTACCACACTACTTCGCTTGACGACATTTCACTAACAAATAAGAAGTACTTGTATGTTGATTTATAATAACGTAGTGCATGCTCTCTTTTTTATGATGTGATCTTTAATAGATTTCGCAAATTTTTTGTGTTATATTGTACAAATTCAATTACATAATCCACCATTCAACATTTATTTTTATATTACTTTTATGTACATAATGCAAAAGTCAAAATGTACCTTGATTATTTATTGTTTTGTGGGTACCTATATATTAATTGAAGAGTGTGTTTTAATCACGTTGCTCCAAAACTAAAATACTCAAATCGTATTAGTCTATCAACTCCAAAAAATTAATACGTAGTAAAAATAATCTCTTAATAACTTGAATCACTGCTCGGCACATCAATATTATTGTATGAAAGATGAAAGATGTTACGTAGTATGAAGTATTAAAAGACAATACCACCCTTTTAAGGGTAAGGATAGATAGAGATCATAAACAAAAAAACTTGAGTGACACTATAGTTTTTGCCATAATATACCTAACAAATACGAAAGTGTTGTAATTATTATGGCAATCGAAAAAAAAAATACAATGCATTTATATCAAAACAGATGAAGTATATGGTGTGAATAACTCGATCATATAACCTTTGAAATTTAAGACATTGTTAGACTAGCTTGGTTATGTTTGACTTTTGTTTGCATATACATACGTCAAAATCAAAGAATAGCAAACTTGTTAACTAGTAGTTCACCAATAAATCTTTTAGTCATGCATATAACATACAAATTCAGTAATACTCAAAAACAAAAATAAAATTGGTTGGTCCAAAAGTTGTTGATCAGAAAATAAGTAATTACGTTGTATTTCTTATCATAAATTTATGAAACAATTTTACACCAAACTCCACCTTACTTCCAATTGAAATCAAAAAGGTAACATTCAATTGTATTTATAAAAAAATTAAAATTAAAAATGCAACAAAAGGATTAATTAGCATGATGCTAGCTAATCCTAATTACAAGTAAATTAATTAATTAACAAAGTATAATTAACCCCCAATTTCTTTTTTTTACCCTTAATTTCACCTAGCTCCTCTTATTCTTGCTTCCTAGTAACAAAGTAAAATAAAACAAAATCCTAAAGAAAAATCCCCAAGCAACGGTAACCCATAAGCAGCCCCATTTACTCAAGTCAGTAACTCCTTGCTGTTGGAGTATATCGGCACCGGTAGTGACACATGTCGACGGCGTAATCGTCATCCCTAAGGAGCCACTGATGGTCTGCAACAGCCTTACCTTCATAGCATTAGGCACGGCCCCGAGTGGGGTGTTGTCGAAGATTTGTACACCGCGAATGAAGCACTTAGTAGGGTCTTCGAACTCGTTTTGTAGGACACCTTCGTAAGGGTACTTAACTAAGGAGATATAATGGAACCAAATCCAATAGTCAGGGATACGATCACGGTTGATGAAGAAACCCGAAAAGAGGAGGAAGTATGCTAGGATCGCGACTACTATTACATAGCCGAGCATGACATGAGGGACTACACCTGATAGGAAGGACACGAAGGAGTTACCGGCCCAAAAGGAGGCGAATATGATTCCGAAGTAGAAGAAGAAGCCTGAGGCTCCTCCGTCTAGGCCTACAGCCCAGAATGTAGTTGCTGCGAATGCAAATGAAAGGAAGATTAAAGAAGGTAGCGCGGTTAGAGCATGTGAGAGTACATACGAGGATCGTCGATAGGCGTTGTAGGCCGTCTCTCGCATGAAAATGTACCTCTCCTGTAGGAAGACAGGGAGAGCGTCTGCACAGGTGTAGAAGGTTGTTGACATTGCGAACGCGAAGAATCCTAGTCGCTCTTGTACACCCTTAGGGGAGTTATCGAGTTGCCAGAACATTGTTGCAAGTATAAACCCTGTGACTAGCACTGCTCCTAGTCGGATACCAAAAAGCTCTGGCATCCGACGGGAGTTCATGACTGATCTCTTTGATAGAGTGACTATCTCGTTCCAGAATGGGTTGGCGAATGTTGGAACCATGGAGGCGGGGCTAGCATCAGTGTTAGTAGCTCCGGAGACGAGTTTACCCCTAGAGATACTAGCACTAATTGCCTCCTTTAAGGACAATCCACCCCTACTGTCTTGGGGTGCACCTTCAATGTTGGGTAGGGTGCTTTTGTGCTTGATTTGCCAACCTTTGTGGAACTCGACTAGAGCCTTTGCTCCTCCTTGTGAGCCCTCTAGCTCTCTGATCAAGTCTAGGGCGAACTCGGTCTTGTTCTCGTTCTCAGGTATTGGAGCTCCGAACTCACCGAAGTACCCCGGTAAGTCGGAGGGTGTACCGCTGAAGACTGTCTGTCCTTTAGACAAGAAAAGAAGACGATCTAACAACCCCATAATTCGGTAGCTAGGTTGGTGGATTGACATTATGACAATACTACCACTTTGAGCTATCCTTTGCAACACTTTGACCACCATGTACGCGCTAGTGGAGTCTAGCCCTGAGGTAGGCTCGTCGAGGAAGAGGATGATGGGGTCATGAATGATGTCGATACCAATCGACACTCTACGACGCTCTCCACCGGACACCCCACGGTGTCCTTCATCACCAATGATGGTCTTAGCCGCGTTCCTTAGCCCGAGCTGATCGATCAGCTGCTGGACCCTGGCTTGCTTCTTGGACTTAGACAGGGTCCGAGGAAGCCGAAACTCGGCAGCAAACATCAGTGTCTCTTCAACAGTTAACATAGGGAAGAGCAAGTCATCCTGCATAACATACGCCGATATAACCTTAAGGAGCCGCGACTCAAGCGGCTCCCCATTAAGGGTTACCTTCCCTTTCAGACTCCCCCTTGCAATACGATTTGCAAGGGCGTCAATGAGCGTTGACTTTCCGGACCCACTCGCACCCAGCACAGCCATCACCTCACCGTCTCGAGCCTCACCACATATATCATTCAAAAGCGTCTTCGTACGAGAAAAAACTCCTCCAGGAAACTGCTCACCAGGGGACAAATTATGAGTAGTAATTCCCGGAATCCTTAACTTCCTCTGCATCTTCACATTGTACGTCAGGTTAGCAAACCTTAACACAAACGGAAGAGCCCGCGTCTCAGGGCTCATGTTAAGGGTATGGTGGACGGGGGTCTCGTCCCCAGTAGCCTCCTTCCGAGCATCCCCAACTCGCTTCAAGAGCTGGCCTAAAGTCGGTGAGAATGACACACGACGACTATCACCAGCACCAACACCGCCACCACCACCAACACCATTGGATTCAAGATCCATGGAGTGGTAATTATTAGATGATCCAAAGTAAGGTAAAAGAGTAGGTGATGAACTAGCAGAGTCATCATCTACCACACGAGACATTTTAGTTGTACCTCTTAGGATCTCCAGCTTTGCAACTTCCTAGTTATAAGAAAAACAAAAAAACTATTTTTGGTAATAAGAGATTTACTTCAACTATGCAAATAAAAGGCTTGTTTGTTTGTTGTTAAAAAAGAAAATTATTTGGTAGTTTCATATATATGAAAGTAGTGTCCCTTTTGTTATGGGATGGTTTAGTTTAGCTCAAATGCAAAAAAATATGGGAAATGTATATATATAGGATAGTTTTGATATGATAAAAATATGGTTGAGTTAAATTGATTTTTATAAGATATAGTTTGTTGTGAATGTGAAATTGGGTGTGATAGTGGAGAAAACGGAAGAATTTATGATACTAAAAAGAGGGAGAGGAGGGTGAGAGAGAGGTGACCTAAAATCTCCTAATCTCTTGTCAACACGCCTCAAATTTCTTGAGTGAGCAAATCATATGCATCATTCAAGGCTTCTAACAAAAGGGTTTTTAATTTTTTTAATTATTTTATTCTGATTTTTAATTTTAATTAAAAATAATTATTTTTTAAGGGTAGTTACTAGTGATGTTAAGAGGACACGTGGCGAAGTGGGTGTTTAAGTTTGAAGGGTAGTCATGGCTTATGTAATATAGTATGGAGAAAAAAGGGTGGGAGTATGGAGGAATTAGGTGTGGGTGTTAATCTACTGTTGGCCTTTTTTAATAATTTTGGTCCAAGTAAAAAGGATGGACTTTCTAGTTGCTATTATAGTTTTGCTACTATTACATCATGTATTTTTATTTTTTAGCTCCATTTTTCTCCCTTATTCTTATGTGAAGGAACCATAGTCCATGGACTTTTTTGATTGCTTAATTTGCTAGATATTTTTTAGTAAGTTATTATAGGAAAGCTTAGGAAACCAACTATCAACTATATAAATAGAGTTTTATGAAACTCTTTTCTTTGATATTTTGGTAGTTAGTTATATGAGGAGAAGAAACGAAAGTAATTAAGACAATGTTATTTCACCTTAAATAAGGTGATCTATTATGTGTATTTTGATTTGTAGAAAAGAAAAGCAATATTCTGAAAATATACATTGATGAACGTCATATAGCAACAACATTCATAATAACATTTATTTAAATTCCCTTCTTTCCAGAATAACTAACCTATTCGACTTATTTTACTATTTATATACTAACATTGACCATGATTTTTAATAATAACGTATTAAAATATATTTTATCTTGAATTATGTTGTTAAATAATTTAAAATTTTATATATCAATTTTTTAATATTTTTAACTAATAATTTAATTGTATATATTTAAAATCAAATTAATGTATTATCATGTGTGTCAAATTTAACTATAAATCATTCTAAGACAAAAGAAGTGTATAATTATTTATTTATAAAAATAAAAAATATGGTAAAAGAAAAAAAAGAATTTGTCAAAAGTGTAACAATCAAAGTGGTACCCCCAAAAAAAATAAAGTTCATTAGGAAAAAAAATTCTCACATTTTTTTTTTCTTTCCTAATATACTACCATAGCTCTTAAAATGTACAAGAATTTCATTTTAAGGAGATTTTATAAATATTGCACAATTTTTCTACAGAAAATCAAACATCTCTTTTCATAATGTAAATACCCAATACCCTTTACTGCCATTTTTAATTAAGTTTTACCAACAAAAAAATAAATAAATAAATCAGTCAATCAAAACTATTTTTTTTACACTGAAAACTAATAATAACTAGCATAGTGCCCGTGCGATGCATGATTTATAAATTAAATTGCTAATCCCGTAGGAAGAAAACAAATATAATTCAATAAGTAATAAAGGGCTCATTTACTAATGATCGTTACAAAAATAAAGGAACGTAAATTGAATAGTATTTTAAATTATTTGTTTATTTTTTATAAATTCATATTATTAATTGAAAATTAAATGAATATTAATCCACATAAATATGTAGGAGAAGTTGACTCATTCATTTCCTATCTCCCGTAGAGAAAAAAAAATTAAATATTATTGTCATACCTTCCGCTTCAATAGCTACAATCTAATACGGTCGTATTCACAAAAATCTTTAATTATTATTATCATTATTATAATACGGAGTAATAAATTTAGCATAAATTTTCCTTGAAAAATATTTTTTAACTTTTAGATGTATCTTTTTTTTATCTACGTTAATTTAATTTTATGTTAGGTTTGTATAGTTAAAATTTGGAAACTCAATATTTATTTAATATTACATTACATGTGTAGTCTAAAATTACATAGAATGGAAAATATTAATTATTGAAACGGAAAGTATATGAATCGATATAATCACAAATAGATTATATAATTTGGTGAATATTTTGTGTAAACTTATAGTAGGTAACTAGGTTAAGTCCCGTGCCATGCACGGTAATTTTTAATACTTATCATTAGCTTAAGACTGCTATTTAATTATAAAAAAATTATACCTAATTGCAAAATAGGATGAAATTAATGTTCTGTAATTACAAAAAAAAAATTAAAAAATTTATCACACTAAAGAAAACAGAGAGAATAATATATGCATGACTAATAAATATAACTATGAATTACATTACAACGTTATAGATAGAAAACTATTATTGCATATATAAATAAGATATACTTATCAAATAGGAAGTGAATTATTATTGCATAGTTTGTATTAAAAACTTCTCTAAGAAGCTTTGGCCAAAAAAAATAAAAATAAAAAATAAAAAAGAAACTTTTGGAGGGAAAATTTTTAACCAGGAAATGACATGTGTCATTCCTGGTTTCGCCTTTAGTATAAAGTTATAGATAGATTAATGTCATTGGCTAAAAAAAGAAGAAAAAAAGAGAAAAACAGGGGAGGAGATTTGGAGGGAAAAGACAGCACCAGAAAATGACACGTGTCATTCCTGGTGTCTGTTTTAGTATTATGTTATTGATTGATTGATTGATGGTAGTCATTTTAAGGAAGATTAAACTGATAATAAACAAAAAGATCTTGACATAACGAAAACTTAATCATTTGGGTTTGATCAATAACCCTTAAAAAAATCAAGAAACAATTAATATTTACTTCGTATATATAAGTAATAAATTGAGTTTTGCGTGTTTTGAAAAACCTAATAACAGTATGTTAGGTTGATGCATGAGTAATTGAGTGCCGAATTCAAAAGAAATGGTGAACTTTTTATCGCCATTTAATTATGGTAGTAACCTCACTGGCTTGCTCCACCTGCTCTTTTTCATTAGTGGTTTATAGATGAATGGATGATGTATTAATATATAAAATCAATTATGGAATACAAGTGATAAGTTATATGTTGTACAAAACTACAAAGTTATTACTCTAAAATGTAGTTTTCGAGTGTAACAATATATGGAGTACAAAGACAGTTAAATAGGACAAGCAACTTGCTCTCATAAGTGCCAATTGCATTCACAACAATTTGTTGCTTAGAAACATTTGCATGCACAAATTAAACTGCCCATTACGTAATACTCAGTAATATTTTCAAGCAATAACTATTAACTAAGCTCCAATTCCATCTAAATATGCAATCTGAGTTTTCATCGGAAAATTAATAATGTCTACCGTAAGTAGGAGACGATCTTCATTAAGGCTCTAAGGCCTAGCACCCTATAAATTTATTTAGTTTTTATTAGATATGGAATTTATTGCCTTCAATATGAATATAAAAATTGAGCAAAAATAGTTTCAATTCAGCAAAATTAAAGTAAGCTGAACATAACTAATCAACTAATAATGCTAGGTTATTTTTGGATTATCATCCTTAGCTTGATAATTAAGATTACAATCATCGAATATTAAAGACTTAAAGTTATGATATTACGCCCATAACAGGATCACGTTAACATATATTTGCAAGATTTTCAAGTGACGTAGAACCTCTCATGCATAACAAGGTAGTTCAATCTTTAGGTATAAACATATCCCCACAAGCCCCCAACTTTGTTGACTTGTGTAGATGTGCACATGGATTAACAAAAAGTAAAACTTGCATGATTAAACTTACCAAAAATGTGTAGAGTACGAAGATGGTGAAAGAGAAAGTTCTAAGCTCGTGTGCTCCGGTCTATCCCTTTCAAGATGAGGGAGCAATGCCTTTCAATCGGGATGTCGACAACGCGGTCTTAAGAAATGACAGTATGGCAAGAAAGATCACAAGTTACTCATTAGAATATACTAGTAACAAGTGACAGACAAACTACAAACTCAAATGGTAAAGGATCAAAACAAGTAAAATGTAATAAAGACTAACAATCTTAGCTAGGCATATCAAAGATCTCGGAGCTGTAACTTTCAGGAAAATACAAGTTGTGATCAGAGATGTCGAACAAGCTACTGCAGAGAATAAGGCCAAAGGATTAGGAACAAAGATCTCTGGCTTGTATATCAGTAGAAGTTTGGTCCAATGACAACTTTTTACTTTAAGACTTGATCTCGTACTCAAAACGCTAACTTTGATCAGGTCAAGCTGATATCTTGCTGCAAAAGGAGTTTAGTTTGATTTCATACTATCTCGGTTGAAGTAGTCATCCTTATTCACTACAGACAAGAGCCAATAAAAACTACTGCCCGGAAAGAAAAGAAAGATTGCCGAGGTTGTGCAGCTATACGTATCTAATAGTAGTATTTCCTTCCATTCCACAGTATGTCCTGAGAAGTCAGCAATTTTAATTACACAACCATTACCAAAAATTCATTATCCGTAGAAAGCAGAAATATTTCTGTAGCGTGACTAGCAGGTACAAACAGTGAGAACATCATATCTGGTCATCCACAAAGTTTGCAGCCAACTCCCAGTAGTGGCCAACACCAGCATCAAAAAAAACTTTGCGGGCAGCAGCCTCAGTTCTGCAATCATGGATGAAGAACCGATTAAAACAAGGTTTTGCCACACTTCCTTGCCACACGAGAACACATTTATTTGGTGGTTTTTCCTCATCATCATCATCCTCTTCATCCTCATTTTCCAGCTTGGCAGCCCAATCTATCCGCCGAAGCATCAGCTTCCCATACCTCTTAATGGATTTGCTTCCACCTTCAACGACCACAACACTAAAACCCTCAGAAATGACAGCGCAACCAGTTAAACGATTCTCTTGTGCATTAATGTCAACTTTAAACCGATTTTTTGGGTGTGAAAGGTCATTGATCTTATAAACTGATACAATAGTTTCCAGGGTATTTGGATCATCAAACAGCTTCCTTTCTTTCTTTTCACGCCGCTCAGCAGGTGTGAGTTTGCGAGCAATGTTCCTGTCCACATGGGCCTGCTCACGCTCAGCTGCTGCAGTTCGAATTTCCATCTCCAATTTTGTGGGGTCTTGAGTTGCCTCAGAGCCCAACACCTTCATGAGGTTACTCATTTTAACTTTAGGTTTGGGGGGTTCAATTAAACCTTGCCTAATCATCTCCTGCCTTTCCTTCTCCTTGGCCAAGCGACGCTGTGTACGGAGTTTCTTCTGTTCCTTCTTAGTAAGTTTTAGCGGTTGAGGTTGAGGAGGGGCTGGCTCTGCAGGAGGCTCAATAGGACGGGGGTGCTCAACATACATCGTGATCTTCTCCATCTTTATTCTATCTTCAATGGTGCTACCATCAGCAATATCAGCATAATCACCAGAACGCAGAAGAGGAACATCCCTGAGCATTATATCAGGTCATTAGCAATTAACTAAAGATCAAAATATGTTCACAAACAATGGTTAACCAAACCGAAGATAAATCAAATGAAAATAATAACAGCACAGTTCAACTTTCAGTTCTACTGAAACTAAGAAAGACACTAACATGCCCTTACTGTAAAACAACCAGAAAACTGCTTATTTGGTCTCTATATTTAATTGCTGACTGAAAACAGACAATAAAAAACTAAGAAGTGCAGAATAAGTCCCATTGCAATTGACAGTACTACTTTGAAAAGGGCAAGTACAAAACATTAAGAATTCGCTTTCATGGGAGTAAGTCTCACTATTTCATCATTAAGCAAAAGAGATACTCTCCGAGTTCAAATACATACAGCAAGCATATCGTACTAGCTCAAACCTAACCACAACAAATGCACCATATAACAGATTCAAGGGAGCTGGTTCACACTTCACAGCACATAGATGATGACATATTGACATTCCCTTGGTCAACAATAGAGCACATTACAAGGCAAATTTACAGACCACAGATCAGAGGGTTTACAAAAAAAAAGAAAAAAGAACAAGAGTTCAACCAGAATGGATAAGTCAATTAATCAAGAAAGTACAATTCAGCATTCAATTATACGATAAAAAGCACATCAGCTAGCCAAGAAACTAATTCTGTTTCTCTCATTTAGCAACCAAAAAGTTGGCATCAACAACCTCTATGTTCTAGAAGTGACTTGAATCCAAGACAATAAGGGAAAAAAATAACAACATTGGCAATGAAGAAAATGACATGTAAGCAAGCAAATGCAATCTGCAGCAAATTATAATTGGATTTATCAAAATTTCTGTCGACATGTGAATTACAGTAATCTCCCAACAGACAGGTGAGTAGGAATGGATCTTTAGTTCATTTTAGAAATTAACCAACTTACATAAATCACATACTTCAACAATACTAAAGAGTGTTTGAAATGAAAGTTTCAAGAATGGAGGTAATACTTAATTTGCCTATAAAGTGGTACTTCGTATTTGATTGATATTTCAAAATAAACTCATTCCTCATCTAGTCATAATTGCCCCCACAAGGAACTTAAATTACCCAAGCTCCTCTAAATTATCTACCAGGGCCCAACCTAGACCACCAACATCTAAATCCAATCAGCAACTAGCTCTATCTATATTTTATCCCCACCAGTCACCACAAGCTACCAACAATCCAGTTCAAACACCAACACCAGATACCACTACACCACCACCATCAGTCATCCCATTTCCTTGAATAAAAACCACAGCCACCATCAACCTAAACACCAAACCCCTTCTTGAACCCGAGCCCAAAGCTCAACCCCACCACCCAAATCCCTACCCCTTATCATGTGGTTAACCCATTTTTCCACACCACCGCAGCCCAACAACCCAAAATTGCCACACAACTCCCCATCTCCTTCTTCATAAACCCACAAATGCTACAGGCTACAGTGTTTTCCGTTTGGGAGTGTTTGCCGTTTGGTTCATAGATTTTAGGTACAAGGTATGGTTTAAAATGGGTAAATTCTGTACCTAATGTTTGTTTAAAAAACTATAAAAAAAAAAAATAAAAAATAAAAAAAAAAAATAAAAAAAAAAATTAAAAATAAAAATAAAAAAAATTCAATTTCTAGACTCATAGCTCAAAGCCTCAAACACACAAGGTATGGGGTTTAGAAACCAAAGGGGAAAGGTGGGTATCGTATCAATATGACTAATACCATACTCAAGGTATCAAATATAAAAGAAAAAATCCATTCCCTAAAAACAACCAAACACAAGGTATTAAGAATCAAATTCCCACCTTGTTTTCATTCTTGATTCCAAACCATACTATAGTGTGAATCAAACACCCCCTAAATATCTTCAATGCTTTCTAAGTCATTTTTTCAAAAGTTTGCAACTTTGCAATACCTTAGAAAATATTATTATGGTAAAAAAATGTAATTCCAAAATAAAGCAATTCCGGGGCAGTGGTATGATGTATCCAAGCTTCCTACCCTAAGTTTTCTTTGCTTTCATGATTGTATTGTCGATAGACTTATGTTAATAGTGATCTAAGACACCCATCACTGAACACCACGCGATCTTGTCTGCCAATAAATATAAGCCCCCCTTTCAAAATCAGATCCCGCTTGTATTTCAATGTGCTCACAGGTTGAACTTTTTTTTTTTAAATCAAATCGAATGAACACAAAGTTCTGCAGTGGCAATAGTCACAAATAGCAACTGGAAGGAAGCATCAGCAATTCAGCATGATGGTAGCTGCAAAAGCACGCAATTGAGCTGGTATAATAAAAAAAGGTTATAAGAACACTTAAAAGTAGGGAACAATGGAGTGACTAATGAATAATGACTGAAGAAGGGAAGTTTAATTCCTATGCCTCTGCAAATCAAGCAATAAGAATTTAATATACTACCTCCGTTACATATTAGTTGCAACTTTTGCCATTTTGGGGTGCTACACATTAGTTGCAACTTTCCATTTTTTTTCCCCCTTTTTAGTAAGTTTTTTTTAAAAAAAAATTACAAAAGTATCCTTACTTAAGCACAATTAACTCACTGCATCATGAATCATTAAATAATAACCTAACATAATCAACATAAATCATGCAACTTCCATCAATCTTCATCCTAGCTCCACGAACTCATCCAACCACCACTTTCAATGTCGCCGCCACGGCGCCACCTTTAAGGCTCTGGCCACCACCTTCAATGGCGCCACCACAAAAGACCACCTTAGATTTCGCCACCACTGAAGACCACCTTCGAATCCGCCACCACTGAAGACCACCTTCCATTTCGCCACCATTGAAGACCACCTTCCATTTCGCCACCACTGAAGATCACCTTCGATTTCGCCACCTCTGACCACCGCCTCTACCTCCAGTGTTCTTATTTCCCTCTCTCTCTCTTCTAATCGTTTA
This sequence comes from Chenopodium album, assembly GCF_948465745.1. Taxonomy (NCBI): domain Eukaryota; kingdom Viridiplantae; phylum Streptophyta; class Magnoliopsida; order Caryophyllales; family Amaranthaceae; genus Chenopodium; species Chenopodium album. The sequence goes on from NC_137852.1 coordinate 13,776,335, forward strand.
GATCTGATGGTTTGGAGTGGATTCCGTGAGTTCGGGTTGGTTCACGGTGACGACGGGTTAGATTTTACGGTTGGTGAAGCTGATTTAGAGGTGATTTAGAGTAGGGAGTGGTTTTCGTGGGTGAGTGAGGCTGGTGAGTGAGGCTGATTTCAGGTGGTTTAAGGTAAGGGGTGGATTTCACGGTGGTTCTTTGTGGTGGTTTATGTTAGTGGGGGTGGGTTCGAGGTGGTTCAAGGTGAGTGGGGTGGGTTTGTGGTGGCTATATGGTGGGTGGTGCTGATGAGGGTGGTGGTTGACTAATTGGTGTTGGCAGTGAGTGAGTGAACTGGTGGTGGGTTTGAATTATTAAACATCCCCACTCTCTCTTACCCTTAATTGTATATCATTTAATTCATTAATTACACATTATGAAATTTTGCATAGGAGTCTGCGAACCTCCCAAAGTTGCAACTAACTTGAAACGGAGGTAGTATTTATTTCATTCAACAAATCACAGTATGCAATTTGAGGGTTTTTCAATCCTTTCCTTTAGGTCCCTCTCTTTATTTCATTCATATTCCCCATCAGGCCATCAGCCTCCCAAAAAAAACAGAACAAAGCAAGTGTAACACGGATTTTTAAAAAAAACAACTAAACTCATGCACATTAAAAACTGACAAGTTGACACCATAAAAACTACTCTATCCCAACATTAACAATGTTCAGCTATTTTTATAGCCTATGTAACTTCAACTCTTCATATAGTCTTCCATATTAGTGTCCACCATAAAAACTACTCTATCTCAACATTAACAATGTTCAGCTATTCTTATAGCCTATGTAACTTCAACTCTTCATATAGTCTTCCATATTAGTGTCCACCACTCTTGACATTCTGACAAGGGTATGAAATCCTTACCCGATACTTCAATGCCCACTCAGACAATATAATCATCTTGAAAAGAAAAAAAATGTACATATTAAAGGGAGAAAAAGAGCATGTGCATCATGTGCTCACAAATAGGCTTCAAACAAGCATTGTTTGTAAATGTATTTGAGTTCTCTAGGTTAAAGTTCATGCAAAAAGTCTTTAAAAACCAGGAATAATTTCCATTTATGCCATATCCCTGCACCCATGTCCATGTTTAAGACAGAATCCCCTTTTCGAAAATTGCTAACCTTGACATGTCGAAATCTTAAATATGTACCGGCACATCATGTAGCTACCCTACCTTCCTTAACCACCACCACCACCACCACCACCTCCCCCCCCCCCCAACTACCACCACCGAGGAGAAAGAAGGAACAACCCAATAAAGGTGGAAAATTGGAACATGAGATGAAACTGATATTGACCTAATGGAGTAATGGCCACCAAGATTTTCAAGAAGCAGCACACAGTACACAGTTAAGTGTGTGAACAACAGGTGCATAGTAGCATGCAACAAAAAATACGTTGTTTTTATATATAAGATAAGGTAGGCTAACTCGGCTAACTCTAACAATGATTAAACTGCAACCTAGAAAAATCCATGTAGAACATTGCTTGAGTATGAAGAAATTTAAATTTTTCAAAAGATGTATTCAGCTTATCTTGAAATATAACTATAATACTCACCACCATTCAACTTCAGGAATCGACTCCTTTGGCTTCTCTTTTGTGATAACTCTTTCTGAAACTTCAATCAAATTTGGATTTATGTTCGGCTCTGCCTTTGCCTTAGCCAGCTGTGCCTGCTTAGCCTTATGCTCCTTGGCTTGGGCTTCTCCAAATTGACTCTACATAGCAGAACCATATCCATGATATAAGTGCACAAGAAACCAGAATACAGTACAAAATATTCCTAGAAAGAGGTACATACCTTCAGTTTGATGATTTCAGCATCTTTGGACCATTTACCTTCCTCAACAAACTGGAAACTCATTCTCTTGGGCCTGAGAAGTTTGGTTTTGTCAATACCCATCCTTGGGTCAAAATGAGGATTCTTCTCTGGATCAACTTCCAATTCTGGCTTGTGAATCTGGAATGCATCTTTTTTCTGCTTGTTGATGTTCACCTGAAAGAATTGACGCAAGACATTAAGTCAAAAACAGACAGATTTGCACATAATGCAGGGAATGATAAACAGGTAATAGGCCAACCTTAAGAGTACTAAGACTGCTTGGTTTAGATATGTTGACAACATTTCCGTGCTCATCAATTTCCCTACCAAAAGCATCCAATCGAAGAACGGGAGCCTTTGCAGGTTTTTGAAGTGCCGCAGCATCAGGTGGCAACTGCCCAGGAAACAAATTAATCAAAGGAGCAAATTCTGTATCCTGGCGGAAGCCCATCTTGGCAGCAAGTTCCTGAGCACGCTTCACAGCTTCATACTTGGCAGGGTCTATCATGCCAACTGTCTTAGCAGAAGAAGAAGCTGGAGGAACTTCAGGTGGTGTCTGCTGAGTTCCAGCAGCATTAGAGGATTTATTTTCTTCTTTATTATACTGTCACCCCAAACAAACAAACGGATAAGAAGTTAGAATAGACCCATTACAACATTATGCGGCAATTAGCAGAAAATATTGTGAAAGAATTTCAATTCATAACGGTAGCAATTGAACACAAAAGATGTGGCATATGTGAAATCAGAGAAAATAAAAGGAACGCACCGAAGGAGTCTTCTTAATTCTTTCAGAGATTTGCTTCTGCATCAGTAAAGCTTTCTTAGCTTTTGCTAAAGCATCAAGGGAAAAATTGCCACTCTTGCCAGCAGTTGAAGGTGTCCCATCTGTACTAGATTTTCCAGTAACCTCATGAGATCCGGTAATATTAACTCCCTTATTTTCATTGGTGGTAGAAATTGAAGATACCTTGGTGGCAGTATGATTATTAGCAGAGAAAGATTCGGATGCAAATCTTGATGACACGTTGAGTGATTCCTCATCCCCATCCTGCAAGAGAAAAAAGAATTATAATCAGCATCAAAAAGTTTGTGATGCTTTGAGTAAAATTTTCAACCATCGCCCCAAATAATCTAGGTTATTAGACACGGTGTCCAACAAAGGAAAACTTGTCTTGATATTGATTCCCAAATATATCACTTCGGCAGATCAAAAGTAATAAAGATGCATAAATTCATATCACAGAAACTACCAGTAAACAGCCAGTGATAAAGCAATGACCTAGGTAGCAAAATCCAAATAAGACACGACAAAACATTTGAAACTTACACTATGGTGTTGCTGCTTCAGAAAGGGGGAAAGCACTTAATTTTGCACCCCCTCCCCCTCTTTCTCCTTCCCACAGAGGAAAAAAAAAAAAAAAAAAGAAAAAGAAGAAGAGTTTTATATTCATTTTTCAACAGCACAAAGCTTCATTGAGTAAAATTATCAAATAATTACAGAGCAGGGTCATTACACAAGTGAAAGTAGAGTTTGGAACACCATGCCTGTATCATAGAAAACACATGAACAAACAACTAAAGCAATAAACCTTGATAATCATAACCTAAATAATATACACAGCAAGTGGAGAATCCAGACATATTCAGTTGCTCCAGGCGAAGTTGCCAGCAACATAAATCCTAAATCTTGCAACCTACTCTACAATTTTTAAACACTTACCAAGATGTTCAATTGCAATTTCCTACACTGCACTACCTCCAACACCCAACCAATCGTCGATAATCATAACCTAACGCATTCATATAATCGAAAACTCCATAAAATAAAACATTCAACCCATTACACAAAGCTCACTAACACTACTCAATCATACTACATTCTAATTCAAATACAATTACCAACGTACATTCAAAATCAATGAACCTTAAATAACAACCACAAATCAAAATTAAAGGAAATAATCTTACATTCGGGCGAGAACCACTCCTGTTACTAGGCTCAGCAACAGATTCACCATCCTCAAATCTCCTCCTAGCCCTCTTCTTCCTATCACTATTACTATAATCGCCGCCATCACGGCTTCCACCGCCTTCTTCGTCTTTCTTCACCTTAACCTCTTCTTCCTTAACCCTACCATTACTTTCATCATCCTCAAATCTTCTTTTCTCTCTCCTCGATGATCGACTCTTCTCATGGCTTCGTTCAGACATTGAAGGGTGGTATAAACCAAAGCCTGCAACACCATTAACAACCAAAATTGATTCAATTAACAAAGTAGGCTACAAAAACTACATCAAATTCTTCGAGTAATCACAGCCAATAGTTCAATAATCCACTTTAGAAGAACCCTAAATTGAATATACTGACAATTGTATTAGAGATTAACACTAGATTGCGAAAATAATTCTCGATAATTGAAAAAAAAAAAAACCCAAAAAAAAAAATCTAACCTCAGAGATTGCTTCAATGAAGGAGAGAAAGCTCACGAACTGCTTCAATGGAGGAGATAGAGAGGGGAAGGGGTGCAGCGATGCGCTCGAGTGTGAACAATCCCTAAAGGGGGAAAAAGAGAAATATGAGAAAATCCAAATTTTTCTCTTTGATAAATAAATACTTCGTAGGTAAATAACTTAATATACTTTTCCTCAAAAAAAAAAAAAAAAAAAAAAAAAAAAAAACTAAATATACTCCGTATCTCCTATCACAAAATAATTTTTTTTTCCTTTTATTTTTTAAATAATAAAGGTTTTTTTTTTTTTTGAGGCAAAAATAATAAAGGTAAAATGATAAAATAACACATAAATAAAAGTTAATAAAAAAAAAATGCAACCCATAAATAAATGCATAAAGTCATGAGAGGAGATAATACAATAACTTGAGAGTGAGGGATAGCTCAAGTGGTTACAACTTCCTCCCGGTACCAGGAGATCCTAGGATCGATTCTCACCCCCGCCCATGTGGCTCTCTAAACACCAAAAAAAAAAAAAAATACAATAACTTGAGCATCTTCGGAAAATATAAGAACTTATGAAGTATAGACCTTAAGCATACATTTGGTACCTAAAGTTTCACTTTTTATGATCACCTAAATAGGGGTGACCAAAGTCATTATTAAGAATTTATTTTGAGGAAATACTTCTTCCATTTCATGATAATTGTAACATTTTGACTAATACACATGCCAATGCATAATTTTATTTTATTTTTTTTTTGAAAACTATCAATGCATAATTTGACCATTTATAAACTAATCCAAAAATATTTTACATGGCAACATAGTATAAGTATTTTTTATGTTTTGGTAAATTGTATAGTCAAATAAACGTACGAGTAGTGCAAAAGTTAAAGTGTTGCGATTATTACGAAACGGATGCAGTACAAGTTAATTAGCCTAATATATATTGTTGGTATATAAAGGGGTTTATTGGTAGTTTCACTAATGAAATTGGGGACATATGTATTCGAATTCTTGTCTTCTTCTCTTCTCAATTCTCACATCATGATTGTTCGAAATTCCTCCTTCCTTTACAATAGCAACACCATTGTTGTTGAGATGATGAAGATGTCGCGCGTGAAGAAGATGTTTTCCCTAAGGGGATACTATTCTTAGTATGGCCCTAGATTTACACTTTTGTTAATAGGGTGTCTTTTTGTTACCCCCCACTAAGTGACGTTGAAGCCATTGTTGTCGAGAAAGGAAGAACAAGAAGAGGAAGATGGTGGTGAGACGAAGAGGAAAGCTTTTGTGGGGGTTGATCGGTGGGAAGATATATGGTGGTGGCTGTGTTGGATTTCGAGTGGTGGTGGCTGTGACTTGTGAGTAGATCTGATTATCTGATTTGTTTTATTTTATTTTACTTTTTTTTAATAGATAAGTTGCAAAAAATTACCTATTTTACGACCGGACATGTATATTAGGCTGATTAACGGGGGCAACCTCATTTATTTTGGTAACCTTTTTATTTACTTGTTGTGTTTTTAAGCTTGGTTTACCTTGCACAAAATAACAATTTAAGTTTGGTTTATTGTGAAAGATTGCACCTTCTAACTTTAAGGTCAAGGGTTTAATCCTTACTAGTGACAGAGGATCCCTTACCCTTCCTCGTCACTTTAAACCCTGAAGGGTTGAGGTATGCTCAGGGCCTTTCTCCTTACTTTATTTTCTAATTCCGGATTAGAAAATATACAAAATTACATTTTTGGAATATACACATTAATACAAATCTAATAAAACCATAATTCATAATTTTTTTAAAAACGAATTCGCGTAGGTATAAGGTAAAATTTTAGTTAAACTAGGCTCAAATCCGATCTATAAAAAAAAATTTCAATTCATATGAGATAACAAACTAATCAACCCTCAATCATACAACATATAAAATTTTTAATTTTAACTTGTTTATTCTGCTAGCGATTTTTTCAATTTAAATTAGTTCCATCGGGTAATGGTTATTATTAATTCACATCCTTTTTAAACATAGCCACTTAATATTAGAAAATATAAAAAATAAAAATTCATTATAAAGAGTAAAATGGTACTCTTTTTTACTAATTAACTAGCCTTCTGACCCGTGCAATGCACAGGTTATTCATATAAAATTGTATTGAGAGATAAGTGAGGAAATACCAGTAAGTCATTATAGGGTATAATATGTAATCGGAAACATGATTAAAGAAATTAAAATTTTGGAACTTTAATCGAAAAAAGAGGCTTAAATACAAGGTGGAAGGGCTAAAATTAAAGAGAGAATAGGAAAAGGTTGAATTAAAGGGGGGAGATGAAGTGTGTATGAAAGATGAAGTATAAGTTTAATGAAAGAATTAAAAAAAATGGTGTAATAAAAAATTAATAGTGTAAGATGACATGTGGCACTATGGTTAGAGAAGTGTAATAGAATGGATGGAGACATGTGTCTTTCTTAGTTTCTTGGTTATAGTTTTTAAATACTAAGTATAGATAGATATAGATGTTTTAGGAATATTTGGAGAGTTACACATAGTAGGTAGTGAGAAGGGATGTGGGCGAGTCAAATAGAAACCTACCCTATTTGCGACTTAGCGTATGTGAACAATATCCAAATCATAGGAGTTGAGTTCATGGGATTTTTGCAATAAATTATTTTAATTTCTCCACATATGTCATTAGTTTCACCAAATCTATATCTATACTTTTATTTTATATATTAAAAAGCGTTTCTAAAAATGTTTGGTACCCTTGCTATGTCATCTTTCAACTATGAGCATATTCTAATAAAAATGTCTATCATGAGATTCGAACTCACAACCACAAAAATATGTGTTAGATGTCTTACCATCTCATCCACATATTAATCATGTTTTCAATGCCCGACTCATAAATATATAAGTATATGGATTGGATGGAGATCTGAACTTTTAATAAGTGCAATTCTTTACAAAAAATCGATCCTATTATTTGGTTATTATGATCATCGAGATAATACATACAAGCAAGAAAAATTAACTATCGTTATAAATTTTAGTTATTTAATTATTTTGATATTAATTATGTCTTTATTTTCATCATTTTATAAATTATGTACAAAGGACATGTCTATATAATTTTTTTACAAAAACATGTTTATATAATTAGTCAATAGTTGTTTTATAAACAATTTATAAGATTGTTTTCACTCGATTAAACTGTATTTGAGATTTCGAAATTTAAGATTTTAAAATCATAATTTACATGCACAAAATGACAAAAATGGTATTATATTCCCATGTGATAAACAGTTTTTTTTTCCCTTTTTCTAAACATTTATTTAAGTAAAAGTAATTGTTTTTGTGATTAAGGGTCTGTTCACATTTACTGAATTGAGCTGAACTGAACTGAACTGAACTGATTAAAGTTGAACTGAACTGAGCTGAAATGAATATTGTATGAGAGAGGGAAATTAGGAGCTGAACTGAACTGATTGGAGCTAAACTAAATTGAACTGAAATTAAGTAAATGTGAACAGGTTCTAAGTTATGAAAATGTTATACTGTAATTAATGTGACTATATTCAATAAAGTGATTCTTTTTGTAATATTTTGAGGAACAAAGAATTCTAAACATGGGTACTTGGAAATGTAGATGAATCACTTTTCAAATTTAGGATTGCCCTGAATTTTAGATTCGTGAAATGGGGGAAATTAATTGAAAGACCAAAAGACATACTATTAGCTATTACCATGTTCTAATTCATGGGAAGAGAGATTGAGATTCTTATCATGGAAAATTGGAAATGTAGTATATTAGCTATTTCTCGACTAAAATGATATGATCAGCCACGATTTTCCCTTGTTCACTTTTATTTGTTGTAACTTTGTAATTTTGTTCCTGGTTGTAAAACTGGGATTATTCTATTTGGATTTGTTGTGAAATTTAGTTTTGATTTGCAAGAATGCTTAACATTGACAGGTATAGGGATGAGTAACAAATATCTCCAACTATCTTAACAGGTAGTAAAATGTGATATGGGGTATTGCAAAGATGTGGTTATCATTAATGGTGATGCTTAGCTATGAGACGTCTTGGATCTCTTATCAAACATGCAATCTATTACTATTGTTACGTATTTGAACATCTAAAAGATAGAAATTATCACTACTGGTGATGCTTAGCTATGAGACGTGGCAAACACGTGTTAACTTTGCAACTAGTACACTCTATTTTAGTATAATTATATAGAATATCGGTAAATAGATAGATAGGTAGAGGCGTAGAGCAGGCATGTTTAAAAACGTCCATGGTGAATGGAATAAGAACACCGGAACTGCAAAATAATGTACATATATGGAGTTTATACAGAAGTGGGCATCAGCAAGAACAAGAAGCATTAGAGAAAGAATATGTCACCAGTGTATAATGTGTATAATTAAGATAAGTCGAACAGTTCTAAGTGGAGCTTTGTAATCAGATTTAAGTCTTTAACCTCCATATGGCAAATAAATAACGATTTGTGCAGCATTTACCTGCAACAGCTCTTAAACTTTGGCTCATACAGAAAAGAGCATAAAAGAATGAATTAAACCAAAACAAATCCTCTGTACAACAAATTAACCTGTCTTCATTTGTGCAATTTCAAAGTATGCCGGAGTGGATAGTCACCACGTACACTAACAGTGGATGGCGCTAACATAGCTATCACCTCATAGTACCATTTCTCATTTGTGAGAAAACTGTATTCATCGAAATATCGACAATATCTGCTGCACTTCCCATGCTATATTGTCTGGTGGAAGGAAGACTTTGTAGTGGTTGTTCGTCATCAACTTGCAAAGAGACGTCATCACTTCCTTGTGAAGAGGCTTCGTCTTCCTGTAGCTGCAGCGCATTTTCCAAATTCCAGAGCACTTCTCCCATTGTAGGGCGATCAAGACCACATTCAGCCAAACACTTTTCAGCTGTCTCTAAAAACTTTCTTAGAGACTCAGGTTTTATTTGACCTGCAAGATTTGGATCAATTATTTTTTCCAACTCCCCTTTCTTCTGTGACTTGGTTGCCCATTCCACCAAATTAACCATCTCACGAGGAAGGGTTGGGTCAATTACTGGCCTCCCACAGAGAACCTCATACAGGACAACACCAAAGGAGTAAACATCTGATTTTTCAGTCAGCTGTTGTCTTATGAGATACTCCGGATCTAGGTAGCCAAAGCTGCCTTTCACAGCAGTGCTAACGTGCGTGTGATCAAGATCAGGACCAGCTTTTGATAGACCAAAATCTGCAACTTTAGCCATCAGGTTCTCATCTAGCAGTATATTTGCTGACTTAACATCACGATGGATGATGGGCTTTGCGGACCCTGTATGAAGATAATAAAGACCTCTGGCTGAACCAATGCATATCTCAAGTCTCTGTTTCCAGCTCAAGATAGGATTATCAGAGCCATACAAGTGGCTCTTAAGCGTCCCATTTTCCATGTACTCGTACAACAATATCATCTCATTATGCTCATCACAGTACCCAATTAGAGCCACTAAATGGCGATGACGGAAGTGCGATAGCATTTCAATTTCAGTCCGAAATTCATTAATGCCCTGTTGAGAATCGGGATTTCCCCTCTTTACAGCAACCTCTCTATTATCATCTAGCACCCCTTTGAACACCTTCCCAAAACCTCCAACTCCAATGACCAAGCTTTCATTAAAGTTGTCAGTGGCTTTTTTAATGGCAGCAAAAGAGAAACGATAACCATATTCAGAGGCTCCCTCAATTTTGTTTCCGTTTGCATTGGAATATGTCCTCTTTCTCTTCCTGATCAGGAAGAAAGCTAAACCCAGAATCATAATAATAAACACAACCCCAACGGATAAACCCACTATCAGACCAGTTTTGACCTTAGCACTCGACTTCAAAGATGCAGCATCGACATCAAGAAAACCCTTTGAGTTACTTATTTTCATGATCTCAAGCCCATTAAGCATGGCATTGGGGTAAGAACTACCATCATTAATAGTTCCAATACTCACAGTGAGAGAAGTACTATGAGTATCTCGCACAGAAACATCTAGATAATAAGGAGAACCCAATTTATCAAGTTCAAGATGTTTATCAGCAAACCAGGAGTTGATATAAACATTAAACATCATCTGACCCAATGACTTGCTAACTATATCACAGAAATGAAACCGAACCAAATATCTGAAACCCGGATCAACATCGAAATTCCAAGTCATATTCAAATTCAAAGTAGGATCAAGTTCAGAGTTCAACTTACTGGCAGTTCCATACACTAGAGGAGGAGCAATTTCAGGGGTCGACCCACTTCCTGTGTAATTAACAGCCTGTGCCTTTGACAAGAACTGGACAAGATTTTGGGTTCTTAAGAAGGTTCCATCAGGGACCCAATGCCGGGAGAGTGTATCATTTCGAGGGCTAACTGCGGTATTCCCCATATTCACCCTAAAGACAGTCTGCAGAGCTTGCTGCAAGAGGTTTTCACTCGAGCCAGGAGAATCGACGGTTCTGACACTATGTGGGATGAGCTCATCAGGAACAGAAACTAGTTCCAGGGCATTTAAGAATGCAAAGGATCCAGATGATGGGGTGATAAGAAGAACAAGGTTATCTGATGTTATGTTCAAAGAATACTCCTTGACCACAGGAGTAACCTCATCTAGTTGAAAATTCCTCAAAAGGGTGAAATTCTGAGCTGAAACTGAGAATCTAGCAAGGCTCATATTATAATTCTGGGATGCAAATGGGAAGAAATGAAGGCGAATCCAGTGACGGCCATGTTTCGAAACAGAGAAAGTATAGTTAGAGTTTCCGGTAAAGATTTGAGCAGTTTTATACAGATCTGAAGAATCTGAAGCTGGGATTGAATTTGAGCTTGTATTAGCCCAAATTTTTTGAGAGGTTGAAAGAACAACACTAGAATTCACATTTGATTCACCCAAGAAAACTCGATCACCCACTGAAGCATCAGTGGATGATCCACAATTTATGAGAAAATTATCAGCTGGGTCAAACTCTAAGGAGCATTTTATCAAACACATAGCAAACAATACCCAAACGCGAAACTTGAACTTAGCAAAATACATGATTACCTTAGCAACCAACCTCAAAACATCAAATCAACAAATACCCAGGTCACAAAACCAACTAATCAACCCCAAAATCAGCTCAAACCAACAAAATTCAACCAAGCTTCAAACTTAATACTTCTCCAGATTTCTTCAAATTTCAACCTCCAATCAGCAAACCAACAAAAACCCAGTTCACAAAACTAATCAAATAACCCAAAACCAAGCAAAATTCGATCTGGGTAATCCTCAAATTTATTTAAATTTCAATCTGGAGTAAGTTTGTTAAAAACACCCTCAAACTTCAAACATATACAATCAAAATTATACAAGGAAAGCGACAAGAGCAGTTCAAAAAGATGGGATAAAGTCAATATAAATAAAATAAAGAACGAATCATAACAGTAATGAAAAAGACTGACAGATTAAGTGAATTGGTTAGCTAACCTTAGAGGCCCCATTAAAAGGATAATGGAGGAGAAAATGGAGTAACGGTGATGTAGAAAGATGAACAAGTAGTAGTAGGAATTTTCTAAGGGGTTTCCAAAAGACAGCATAATTTGTTGTTTTTTTGGGGGGATTAAAAAATGGGCGGCGCTTTCAGGTGCGGAAAACGCGTAGTTGGGACAACAAAAGCAGAAGTGTCGGGAAGCGTGAATATTGTGGGAGGATATGATATTAGTTGTACAATTTTGTACTGGGTTGGGTTGCTGAGATGACTGCTGGCCTGCTGCAATGGACTGGCTGTTGTTGAGCTTGCACGGTCCCCACAATAGTGTCACATGTGGTTGTAATCTTGTATCTATTGTTTATTTTGTTCTATGTACGATGTATGTGGTTTGTCAAGGTTGCTCAACTTGAGTCGAGTCGAGTCAATCAGACTAGACTCATAACAAGTTGTTAGGGCCTGTTCTCTTACGTTGAAATTCAGTCAGTTCAGCTGAGTTCAGTTCAAGTCAGTTCAGTTTAGCTCCCAATTTTCTTCTCTTATAAAATATTCGGTTCAGTTTAGTTCAGCTGAGTTCAGTTCAGCTGAGTTCAGTTCAGCTGAGTTCAGTTCAGTTCAACTGAGTTCGGTCAATGAGAATAGACCCTTAAACATATGATTTTTTTGGTTTTTTTATTTTTTTATTTTTGTTTTCTAACTTCATATTTTATCTTATAGAAATAATTGAAAAATTGATTTTATTATGTGAAATTTTGATTTTTTTTTTTTTTTTTTTTTTTGGTGTTTAGAGAGCCACAAGGGCGGGGGTGAATTTGAGTCTATAACCATATATTTTCATGTTTAAAAAATCTTATAGTAGTGTAATGTTCGGTATGTGTCGAAATATGGTAAATATGTCTAGAGTATGTAAATTGATGAATTATGGGAATAACATAATTATCTTACTTAAAGTTAAGTGATTTCCCCCACTCCTCTTAGCAGACAAGTCTCAAAAACAAGGGATGGTTTTTAAAACAAAAATAAATAAATAGGAAATACTGATAAAATAAGAAACTTATTTAGACAAAACAATTCAGCAAAATGATAAATTGGTTTGGACCGAAAAAATGGACCGGACCACCCCAGACCGAACCCAATCGGTCCGATCTTCGGGTCTTGAAATTCATTTTTCAGGTCTTCGATCCGGTCCAAAACCCTATAAAACCGGTCTTGGACCGTACCTTTTTTATTTAAAAATATGCGTGAAACCTCTAATAATGGTAAAAGTTATTTTTAATAAGGTTAGATAACTTTAATTTTAAAAGTTTTTTGTACTAAACATACAAAAAAAGATATAAAAATGACGTTAAAATATAGTATTTCCTTTACTTTTTTTCGTGTTTTCCATAGCTTTATTAAAATTTTAGTATTCTTTTTTTAAAAAATTCTTAAATCGTTACGAAGCGGTCCGGTCCAGTTTTTGGACCGATTCTTTCGGTCCGGTCCGGGATCAGTCCTAGCTTAATCGGTTTGGTCTTCGGTTTTTGAAATTCTAAAATTCGGTCTTCGGTCCAATCTGGTTCGGTCTGGTCTTGGACCGATGAACAACCCTAGTTGAGTATATGATCATGGAAACGATATCTTTATAAAGAACATTAATAAACATAGTTAACAACAAGTGTTTTATTTATATAACTATATGCATTAGCATAACTATTAACTTGTTACATCTACAATTTAATAGACTGTGTTAAACAACATAAATATGTAAATATTTTAGTGTCCATATAATATACAATAATACCCAAAGGGTATATATATTGGCACATATCAATAATATGTTTTCAAGGAGAATTCTCCTATCTTACATGGTATCAGAGCCAATATGTATACCCTTTGGGTATTATGGTTTATAATCATACAATGTTAATTATGGAGACTAAAATATTTACATATTTATATTGTCTAACATAATGGCTTTTCCAAAAGAAAATGAAGTATGGCAATAAACTCTTATCCATTACTTTCACAACATTGCTAGGCCTGCTGGCAAATATCGTTCAATGGTATGGTGGCTTTGCTCCACCCTTATATAGACAATATCACAAAGCCAAGAAAGATACGTACAAGGTTATTGTGAAACTAAGATTGACGAGATAATGACAAGAGTTCCAACCAAGCGAATACAAAAGTATTTCCCAAGAAGCAAAACAAGCTCGCCATGAGAGATGGAGGAGGCCAAAAGGGAAAAAAGACCAAGATGTGGAGGAGCCCGAAAGGGAAAAAAGATCAAGATGTGAAGATATAGATGCTAAATTTCAAATAATTTTGTTTCATTATCAACATAATCTATGTAAAGATAGTTACCTTAAACACATATAAAGAGAAAGCCCAAGTTACACAATTTGATAAACATTTTGTGTTTATCAAATGGCAATTCGGTAAATACCTTGCCTCGTTTTCCGCAAAATAGGTTATAAAAAATATGCTTGTTCACTTTCCAGCTAGCAATAACAGACCCATGTTAATTAACGCAAAGTTAACAATGGCGTTATTCTGATCAGCTTATCCCTTCAACAATGGAGGAAGTTCGTTGTCCACTATTACATCCAAAATTAAAATTTTTTTACTTTTCTTGACTTTGACCTATTGAATGAGAAAAATAGGCTTTATAATTATACTAGAGTTGTTCATGGGTGGGACGACCCGCTAAGCCCACCTAGTCCGGCCCACAAAAGGGCCGGCTTGGACTACTTTTTTGAAAAAAATGGATATTTGGGCGGGCAATGCCTGACCCATTATGAACGGATATGGACAAGAAAATATATATCATGTGCTAGCCTGCTCGACCTGTTTATTAAAATAATAATAATGATAATAATAATAATAATAATAATTAAATATTAATCAATTATTATTATTATCAAATATTAATTGTTTATTATTATTATTAAATATTAATTATTATTATTATTAAATATTAGTTATTATTATTATTAAATAGGAAAAATTAATTTTAATAATCCCACCTTTCAACGATTTGCTATGAATAATCCCACCTTTTGAATATTATTTAATAATCCCACCTTTATAGGGCATTCTCTTTTATTGGTCCTTAACCTGTTGGTAAGGTGTTTTAGCAGGTTAAAAAACTTAAGATGCTACGTGTCACTTTGTTATTGGTTGAAAAATAAAAATTAATTAAAGAAAGAAAAACTAAAAAAAAATTAAAACAAGAGAAAAAACTCAGCCATTCCAATTTTTCCTCATGGCTGGCGGGCTGGGTGGCGGAACCACCTTTCGGTGGGACAAGGTGGCTGATCCGGTGTTCATGTGGGGAGGAGGGCAGCAGGGAAGGCGGAACTAGGGGAAGGCAGCGGCAGCAGCAACGGTTGCATGTTTTAGCTTCGGCTCTATAGGCTGGCGTGTTTAGACACTTCGCTTGGCTGCGAGACTGCGTTTTGTGGTGGCTGTTTGGGGAGGTGTGGTGGCTGGAACCCACGATTCTGGTCGTTGTCTTGCTGGTTGGCGCGGCTGGGTTTTTGGCCTAGATGTGTCGGCCAGCTGCTGACCTGTTGTGGTTGGGCTTCATCCTGGCCGCGGCGGTAGGATTTTGTGGTTGCTGGGATGCGCGCCTGGCTTCTGCATTAGCAGCCACGTGGCTGGGCAAGTGGGCATCAGTTCAATCACAGTTCCCCTTTCAAACTCAATGAATCGGGGTAGTTTTTGGGGAAAAAGGGGCGGGGGTCAAGGTGGTTTCAGGGGAAGGGGAAGGGCCGAGGGTGGTTTCCAATTGCGGTGGTAGGGGAGGCCGTGAAGTGGGGGTTGGGATTCCGGGGTTCTTTTTCTTTTTATTTTTTTTAAAATAAAATTTTAGTTTTTTTTTTATTGTTGACCAATTACTAAGTGACATGTGTTACTTTTATTTATTTTTTAAAAAAATTTACCTAATGTACAGGTTATCGGTCATAAAGGACCAATAGAAGAGAATGCCCTATAAAGGTGGGATTATTAAATAATAATCAAAAGGTGGGATTATTAGAATTAATTTTTCCTATTAAATATTAATTATCATTATAATAATTCAATATTAAGTATTATTTTTAAGCAGAGCAGGCCAGCACAGCAGAGCAGAGCAGCTCTAAAGAACGGGGCCTAAGTCTATTCTGATTCCTTCCTTTCGACCTTCGTTCTATTAAGTTTGCCCTATATCATTTTGGAGAAGAAAGAAATTCATAAATGTACAAAGAATCGTAATCAATCATTGCAAATTAGAAAGATCATCGCACTAGATGAAAACTAGCAAACGGAGTAAAATTCACAATTTCACGTGGTTTTTCCTTACACCAACTCTAAAAAAGGATAAAATACATCTAAAACAGACGAGTGATCTTAATGGAATTATGAAACAAAGGGAGTACCGAGGGTATGATGTGACTTCTTATATGTGTGCTACTTTTACCTTACTTAGGCTAGACATGTTTAGTTGATAATCTCTAATGATTAATTTGTTTTTTTTTTGTAATGATGTCTTGATAAGTCGCCCTTATAGAGATCTAAACAGTAAAGACCCTTCAAAATATTAGGTAGTACTTGACATATAAACTTCGTATGTACACATAACGTTAAAGACATGTGTCCTTCGATAAGCTAATCCAATTTTGTATCTGGACCTAACTTGATTTAATTTGTCTCTTTGGATACAACTAGTTCGTTGTTTTGACTGTCTATTTGAAAAGGCCTTGCTTACATTTTAACTTCACCTGTAAAATGAGATTTCGTTTTGCCATAGTTTGTGATTAAGTAGGCTTATTTACTTGACTAGTTTTTTGGTGTTTAGAGAGCACAAGGGCAAAGATGAGAATCAATCATAGGATCTCCTAGATCCGGGAGGGAAGCTCTAACCACTTGAGCTATCCCTCACTCTCATTTACTTGACTAGTTGATTGCATGTAAAATAAACTACAAAAGATATATGTATTGGTTGTTGTAGTTCATTGTCGATCTCTCATTAACTGATTATAAAGATGTTTGGTGAATTAATCGTTATTGATTGTCTACTGAATTAAATAATCTTAATAGAATGATAAACTTTTCTATGTTTCATCAAATGATAGCTAGTCAATATAAAAAGTTATTTTTATTTCATACTCTAAGATAAGGACATCATTAGCGAAAGTATACCTTCTCTTTATAAAAAAATTGCTCTAACTATTGTTTCTTCCTTTTGTTAATGTATATTACACTTTGGTTTTTGACACTATTTTACAACATTCGTTTTGAATTTTTTGACATCTTTGTGAGTCGTGACATATAAGCTAAAATCTTAAGAGTCTTTCTTTTGGCCAAATTTCATGAAGTTTGTTACGGTTTGTATTTACTTTGTATGGAGTAAAGTAATTCCAGTAATTATATATACAATCGACATCACGTTTTTAAAAATTATGGTTCCACCACAATACACGATATCTAAACTTTTTTTTTTTTCTTCTTTGACAGGGACAATATCTAATGTTTAAAAACCACACCATGATTCAATTTAATCATATGCATGTATGGTCCATGGATCATATCATTAGACCACGAGTATGGGCGTATAGCTAAGAGCCAAGAACATAGAAAAAACTCTTAAGTAGATTATTTTGGAAATTGACAGCCTACTTGTTGTCAATACACAGTACTACAGTAGCTAGGCAGTTAGTCAGCCCATTAGGCCATCATAGTTGTACGCAGCAATAACATATTTCCTACGTTTTCTTTTACATGCAACACAATTTCACTGTCTATATTTTAACGAAATAGTTTCAAACATCGGAAATTAAAAAGGATTAAATAATATTTGCATTTTTTTAATTTTTATAAATTTGTTCATATAAATTTTACGGAGTACTTATTGTTTTTTGGTCTGACATGTTCACGACTTCACGTTGAGAACTTGAGATGCGTGAAAAAAAAAACTTAACTTAGGGATAAACCAATCACAGTAATAATAGAATAATAAGAGGTGGCATTGGTTGCCATTTCACATGGTAGGACACTTTCACAGCAAAATTGGTCACACATGAAAATTGGAGAATGGACTTTAATTAGAGTTTTAATCAAGATTAGTATTTTCCACTTTTAGCAGCCCGTCCTCAAAAGACTTGCGCATTACTAGCTTGCCCCATTCTTTTTGTAGTACCAAATCATTTCCTACTCAATGAAATATAAAGCTCCTGCTTATAAAGGTTTCATGATCATAGTACATTATCGAGTTTTGACATTCGTCTGTCTTTTTTTTTTTTGACGGCCAAGAAAAGGGAGCTACCCCCTACAGGAAATATAAATAACAGAAACACAATGAAATCTAAGTAATATTTCACTAATTTTCTTAGTGAGCATTCTGCACTCTTGCAAGCCAATGTTGTTCCCCTGCAACCAATTTAGAGCTCTTTTGTCAACGGTTTCAATCTTCAAATGCCAACACTTCATCCTAGCAGCTGCTTGTAGACCAGTGAGCACTGACTCCAGGCAACCTGCTGCTGCATCCTGCTGCTGTTTATGAACCATTCCTTGATCATGATCCATCCCTGCAGTTCCCAGCTTCCAAACCCATCTGCTGTTACCCTTCCTGCTGCCAGTCTGATTTATGTTTAAAATGGTCTGATCACAGTGTCCATAACCTGTGATCAGGTGGATACACTCAGAAGGGTGATCATTATCATGCTGCTCAAGTGCCTTGACTCTTTCAAAGCCAGGTGGGCCATCAGAAGTGTTCTTTTTTTTTTTACTGGTTAAAACTTATGTTATCAAATATTAACTAGACCTATAGCCTATATGTTAATTATATCAAAACGGCCCATGGCATCCCCTATCGTTTTGGATACCTACTAAAAGTTAAAAATAAAAACACGACTGTAGTGATCATTTCTCAATGAAATGTTATAGAGGCCACCCCTGATGAGCAAAAGTTGTGGTTCCACCACTTCCAAACACATCAATTATTTTGAACAAGTAGAGTTTGGTTGGGCATGGAAGGTACACTGCTCAAAAAATTAATTTGCAATACCAAGGAAATCTAAATACAAGGAGAATTCGAAAGCTCAAAATAGACACAAAAAAATAGGACAGATCCTGATATTGAACATGTTCTAAGTGCTTGAAATCAAGAATGTATTATTGAAAGATTACAACAAAAAAATCAATGAGATGAATCACAGAAAAATCCAAAGAAATACAATTATTTTCCTATGTACACAACTTGGGAGCAAAGGGCACAGGGCTAGTGAGATAAATGATTAACAATTAACATACACACTTCACATAGGGATGCTCATCGGAAAATTTGCCAAAACTCACTCTTAACAAAATGCAATTATGCAACAGAGAACATATGAATAGAATTAAATTACAACTTCCTGAGAATAACCTACCTTGTCGGAGAGCTATCTGAATCACATTCACATTACTATCTCCGGCTTCAAAATGCTAGTTTTGATCTCCTTGTGGGGCAAAACAACTCCGCCATTGCTGTAAATCTCATCACAGACATGAACATCTTCTCCAAGAACTGTCATATTCTCTACTCGAGCCCACTGCCCAACTGTTGAGTGCCATCCGATGATGCTGCTGGAGATGCAAGCATGTTTTTTGACTCGAACCCCTCGCATAATTGTGCAGCGAGAAAGTCTCACACCCGATTCTATCACACAGCCAGGTCCAATTGCTACATCTGGTCCAATGAGACATCCCTCTCCAATTTTCGCGCTCTCATCAACCAAGACATTGCCAACAATATGAGAGCCACTGGCAAGTTTCGGTGATGAATTCTTTCTCAGCGAGTCAAGGTAGAGCCTCAAGCCAGTAATATAATCTCTTGGTTGTCCAATGTCCATCCAAAAACCAGGTAGAACCATAGCAAAGAGCTTATTCTCAGATGCAATTTTGGGGAAGACATAATCATCTACTCAGCATTCTTACTTCCTGCAATAGAAAATTCCACCACTTCTACCCCCCTAGTTCACCCCAAAAAAAGTACTCGTATCATATCTCCTCAGAAATAAAAGTATACAACAACATACTCTTCTGCCTAAATCTGCCTTGGTTTGATTTTTCCCAATGAGTTCGGCAATCTCTATTTGCTCACTCAGACTAAACACAAACTGTAAATATGTTTAGAACTTACTCAAACACAGTTTCCTAAACATTAACCAGATAGCTGAGGCAGCATACCTTATAAGATAAATCGCGTAAACATGATTCATTCTAATATGTTTTCTGGTTGTTTAAAATGAAACAAAAAATCCTAGACATAATAACACAAGTCTGAAATTATATATTCCTCTAGCACATCATCAAACAAAATTGCAATGTAGACTAATCAAATTAACAGCAGCAATCCATATAAATTTAATACTAATAAAAATAAAAAAAAGCAATCTAAAGATTATGACTTGCT
Organism: Chenopodium album; assembly: GCF_948465745.1. Taxonomy (NCBI): domain Eukaryota; kingdom Viridiplantae; phylum Streptophyta; class Magnoliopsida; order Caryophyllales; family Amaranthaceae; genus Chenopodium; species Chenopodium album. The sequence continues at coordinate 13,796,600 of NC_137852.1, forward strand.
TTGACCAATTCCCCTAACCAATTTATATCTCTTACGATCAAATTAAATCAATGCCAAATTGAGGTTATAGACCCACTCGGCTACTCCCAATAAGACCAAAGACATGAGGACTGATAATCAAGACCCGGGATCAAATTCCGTCTATAGTTAATCTACCAATATTAGCCAATTCAAGCTAAAAAAAACAGTTCCTATAACAACCCACAAAATCAACCAAACCAAACTTACAGAAATCATAAGAAATTGATAACAGACAAAACCCCACAAACTGAATCACAAATCCCAGCATTGCCCATTTCGTTAACCCACAAAAATTTAGCAAAATTAAGAAGAAACCCAGAGATTCAGCAACATGATTAAGAACAACGACAACATAAAATTGCTTAATTAATTAGAAGGGTAAAAAAAAAAAAAGATGAGATTAGAAGACCTGAGAGAAGCAATTGGGTGAATCTGATATCCCTCTTTCTCTGTTGTAAAGAAATACTTTGAACGTGAATATTCGAGGAAGCTGACATTTTAAGGGATGCAATTCAGTTCTGCCACTTTACTTTTTTTTTTTTGAAAGGCAGTTCTGCCACTTTACTTGATATGGGTTATATTGGCCATGATTTCACATGGACCAACAATAGAGGTGGTGTTGAAAATGTGCAAGAAAGGTTGGAGCGATTTTTTGCAAACCAAGCATGGAAGGACTTATTTCCGGGGTCCTTTGTTACTCACTTATCTAAGAGGCGATCAGATCACCTTCCCATTCTTTTATAGTAAAGTTTTGTGTAGAACGGATTCACATGAGTCCGGTCATACAAAAAAAAAAAAAAAATTGAGGAAAAAAAATCTTAATGGTCAAAATTTAGAAAATAATAGTCAGATATTAGATTATAATGGTCAGAAATTAGATTATAAAGGTCAAATATTAGATTATATAAATCAGATACTATATTATAATTGTCAGAAAATAGGTTCTATACATCAGAAAATAGGCTATATATCTCAGAAATTAAAATAAGTTAAATATATCAGAAATTAGATTATGCTTATGCTGGTTGATGAGATGCTTCTGGCAACCTCTTTTGGCATAGTTCTTCCCGACAAGAGTAGTTATAAATTCCCTCCACTCATCAGTTAGTATCAGTTCGATCACGAATGATGGAAAAGAGAAGAGAATATATGTAAAAAGCAGTGGTTTAATTCTTTATCCTAGTGATGATTTTTTTTATCACCTACCTATCTGGATACATAGCCAACCTATTTAGAATTCCCCTTGTACGTGTAACCTCCTTCCTCGTCGCGGCGGTGAGATTCGAATCCGGGGCAGCTACCAAGTATGAATTTCATTAGTTGTTTTGTTTACTAGTACATCGTACATGAAGTCATAAGGCGTGTAGCGCCAGCATTCAGATTTGAGTGCACAAAATATGTGGTTTTGAGTCCTGTGACAGGGCAAGTTGCCTAGAAAATCTGTGGTTTGGGGGGTGGGGTCGCCGGCGCCGGGGGATGGGAGGGGGAGGATGGTCACCGGTCGCTGACAAGTGGTTAAGTAGTAGCAGTGGGTGAGGATGAGGTGTGAACCATATATTGGACTCACATGAAACGGTCTCACACAAAACCTTCTCTTCTTTTATGCATAAATTTTTTTAAAAATTTAAATAAATTATTTTAAAATTTAAATAAATTATTTTAAAATTTAAATAAATTATTTAATTTTTTTTTAAAAAATCAAATTTTTTATATGACGACATGTAGAATGGACAACTTGTTGTCTTGTTTAAAGTTAACCATCAACCAAAGTTTGTATTAGTTTTGACAAATTTTTCCTTTTGTTAATTAATTTGTCCATTAGTCTAATATATTTTTAAAAATGCTTGTTAAAGTGGTGTATTGCAAATAAATAAAATTGAGGAAGTAGATATTATGATAGGATTTACTAAAACGATTCAAGTAAAATCTTATATGACTATGTTTTAGCTTAGGTATAGATCATAAAATGGGACAAAAACGAGTGTGTAAATAGTATAAAATTCAAATTAGACGGAGTAAAAAATAACGTTGGAACTTGGAAGTGAGTAAGCTACAAAGCACAATATTTATTTGATTAAAAAAAAAGACAAATTTGCCACCAAAAACAATTTGGGTCCAAAATAGGAGCGCCAAAGAGTAAAACCAAGTCAAAAACCCGCATTCAAACGGGTCGGGGATTCGCATTTGTCAGTTTGAAGGAAAACGCTGAAATTTTCTCATTTCTCCAAAAATTCCCCCAATTTCTTCCCTTTCTCAACCAAAACCACCATTTTGACCTTCAAACAACAATTCAAAATCCCTAATTAATCATCGAATTTACAAATCAAAGCTACAAAATCCCCCAATTTGTTCGTAAAATTTCAATTCGATTTCTCTGGTAACCGCCATTAACGATTTCTGGAAGAAATTCGGATCATTTTGGTGAAGAAAAATGTCGTGGCTGAGGACGGCGGTGAGCAGGGCAGTGGAGGTTGGAAACAAGAATAATATCACTCGCACCGTCAAAAATTACGCCGATTCTGTCGTTCAGCATGCTGGTCAAGCTGTTGCTGAAGGCGCCAAGCTCCTCCAAGATCGTATTGTTAGTTTTCCCTTTCTTTTTTTTTTTTTTTTTTTTTTATGTCAATTGCATTTTATTGGAGTTTCTTAGCTATTTAAATGATAATGTATTGGTGATTATTGTATGTTATTTTAAATTAGTGCAGCATTTGGAAATTTCACTTCTTAGGTTATTGAATTTGTGTGTTTCGATACTTAATGTTGGTGTAAGGAATATAGGATTGGAATTATCCGAAGTGCCATTGTAAAATATACTTGTAATACCTCCGTTTCATATTATGTGTAACAAAGGCCTTGACACGGATTACTAGACAAAATTTGTTTGATAGAAATGCATGTGATCAGGCAAGAGATAGAGAGATATGACAATATAAAAAGGAAGAAAATATTTGTTGCACATAATGTGTATTGTGTAGCATCCATTTTTGGTACATGCTGCACATAATAACATTATAATTGTATGAGTTTATGAGATACCACAATACCGTTGCACCTTCTGGTTCTACCTGTGTTCGGGTTAGTTTGCCCCTATTGCTGAATTGGTAAACATTTTTTTTGTTGTTTTTGTGAATCCATTGGGGTTATGTTTTGTTAATGGTGATTCGTGACGTCGATTGTATTGTTGGAAATCAAGCCTATTTGAGTCCAAGTGAATGTAATTGTTTGAAGTCAACTTTTGTTGGATTAGGAATGTGGAATATGCTGAAAATCGATGGAGGAGAAACCCTTTTGTTAACCATTTTTGTTTCAATAATCGAATATAAGCAAATTGCTATTGGTATCGGTTTTAAAATAGGCATTTTTAGGCTCTTAGGGTGGAAATTGGTGAAAATACGTTTATTGTAAATCTATACAACAAGCTCCAACAATGGCGCATACTAAAGTAAGGCCCTGTTCTTGAATAAGGTTTTACTATTTATTTATTTTTAAGTTTTAATCTTGTAAAATAATTAACAGCACATTAGCTACCGATGGAGTTAAGTATACAACAACATTAAAATGAACTAGGATAGAGAATAACAGAAAGTTTATAAACAACGTTATTTTAGTGCAAGTCTTATGGGGCTCACAATGACATTCACTCATTTTTTTGGTGGATTAGAAAAGTGAAGGCATTTTCTTAACTCTACATGAATCCAAGGATGTATATTGATGAGAAACCTAATGCACTCTTAGGATGTGTTATATTCACCTTAGTTTCACTTATATGAACTTATCCGAACTTAATTGAATTTATTTGAACTTAACTGAACTTAATATCTGAATATATTAGAACTCATTTAAGTTGTAAATTAAACTTGGGTAACCCTTATTTTATTTTTCCTCTGAACTTAACTGAATTTATTAGACCTGAAATAAGAGAAAATTAGGTGAATGAAACAGGCCCTTACTCCCCTAAAGGTGGTGAAATAATTAATGTTGATTGCTTTTGGATTTTAATGTTGATCACAAGTGAGATTTAAGTTTAGGAACTAATCATATTTTTCAAACTTGCTTTTGGATTTTACGCATTTTGCTTTTAAAAATTTAATCTATTTTGGTGTGTAAATGAGTGCATGTGCTTGCTTGAATAGCACATTAAGTTAACTTGCGTAACTATAGTCGCATCTCAAAATAGTGAATAAGGAGTAGGATTTTTTGTTGGAAACTACGTACTCCAATTGAAGAGCTTATAGTTAGACCATGAATCTTGACTAGTATTTATGTGGTGTCTTATTTGAAAAGTGTGAAAATAAAAGCGGGTACATGAATACATCAATAACATAGTCATGTGGTATTTCAATATTAAACTATTGTTTATATTTTTGTTTTAATTAAACTACTTTTAAAATATCATTTTGGCTCATGTCATGGGATGTGACAAAATTTTACAGTGTCTGTCATTGGTCTAAATCCCCACTTATTGGATTTAAGTTTTGATTGATTGAGTGATATAAAGTACTTTTAGAACAACAAAATTTTCGGTAACGTTACCTGATCATGGTTTGTGTGACATTTTTATATGAATTTGCATAGCTATGGATTGATTTAAGTAATTAAATGAAAGAATTAAGCAAGGAGGAGGCATTTAGCTGATATTTAAAATCACAAGTAAAGGATAATTTCACTTTTAAGAGGTAAATTCTCTCCCAAGGCTCTCTCTCTATAATTCACAATATTCATTGCCTCTAATTAGCTAAATATATATAGCTCTCCTTCTAATTAACTATCTTCTTATCCAACGCTACTAACACATAATGCAAATACCAAAATTCCCTACCCCTAAATATTGATTTGTAGAATTTTTTTTTTCAAAGGGTTCCACTTTTTCACCTCCATCCATTTTATACCTCTTGAAATGTCATATATGCCTCTATATATTGTCTTCATCATCCTTATTCCATTTTCTTAATATCCGCGTTCAATTCCTTCCTCACTTCAATTTTCTTCTTTTCTTAAATTTTCAGTATCTTCAACACTCATTTTCCACTCATAATTATCATCAATATGTTCTTTCTTTCTCACAATGCTCATCACAATAATATTAGAAATCAAATATAATGATTACCTCACAACAAAAATATAAAATATGAACATTAGAGTTTTCATTCATTGAAAATTAAACGTCTCCCTTATTCAATACTCTTCTCAATCATCAATTATAAACTAGTTATTTCTATCCAGTAACCCTAATATGCAAACCTTGAAATGAACTAAAAACACCCAAATTGAAACCCTAATTTTTAAAATGAAAATGGGTAGAAAGTTAACTTAAGTAAAACCCTAGATTTTCAATTGCACATCAATAAATAATTTAAAAATTAAAGAAAAGTACATGCTAGATGTAAGCTCACTCAATTTTGAGTGCTCATTGTAGCTGAACCTTTTAAAGTGTGAATTTTAGAGTGAGGTTTTTGTGAGAAAATTGAAATGTGGGTCCCATAGATGAAGAAATGTGGGAAGATATTAAGATGAGGTAGTGCTACTCAAACTTTAATTGCTTTTAAAGTACTAATTTTTTTAATAAAATATGTCATTGTTTCAAAAAGTGCCTCGTCTAGTATTTGACAATCAATCTTAGAGAGTATGATATATCTCTTCATTGTGAACATTGGTGCATTGCCCATCAAATTCAGGTCCGTAATGCGAGGATTGTTTTCCAGAGAACACTATCTGTAATGCAATTGGTCTTTAATAAACTAGTGGGAGCACACAAAAATGGAGCTTTGCTGACAAATTTATTATTTTTTTTTAAAAAAGATACTCTTTCTGTGAAATTAGACAAGAATAATTTGTTTTCTATTAACCTTAGAGGTGCATAGATTTTAATACATATAACCCACACCACTGATGTCAAGAGGCATCAGGCTGATAATTTGATTACTGATTTGCTCTATCTGATAAATAAAAGGTTTAACATTTTAACATTTTATAAACTCAATATGTACTCCTATGTGTATCTGGAATTTGGTTTGTGTACCTCAAAACAATGAAGATGTCATTGTGTAAGTTCTTTGTTTCACTGAACTGGGATCCTATTGGGTGATTGGAGTTTACTCGGTGTTTCTGTGATAATAAATGGTTATTTGTGTAGTATATGCTATTGTCTTAAGTATAATTTACCTGTTTTAAGTTTCTGAATCTTTTGCTTAGAAGGCTTTCTAATTCTTCTAATAAAACGCAATTTTAGGGAACTCGGAACCATAAAAGCTTTAAGCTTGCTGTCAAGAGATTGGAGGAGGCCTCTGTCACCTGCAAAGGGCCAGAAAGAGTTCAGCTGTTGAGGAGATGGTTGAATCTTTTAAAAGAAATTGAGAAGCTATCGGGAGATTCGACTGAAGATACTGTAATGACTCTTGAGCAGCATCTTGAATATGATGAAACCAATGATAACGCAAGGAAACCATCTTTGGTAAATCTGTGCTAGCACATAACTCTTTTTTTTTTCTAACTATTGTCTTCTGTAGCGCAGTTGTGAGGTATGAGGAGTGTAGGTGTGACTGTGTGAGGCAGTCCCTCACTTCTTTATGATTGCCACATGTATATATAGTTACATTCACATTGCTTTAAGATGTGTGCAAATTTTGGAAATTTTGTCAAAAAGTACTTTTGGTATAGATTTGGAATGAAACTTGTTTGGTAAGATTTCTTTTTTCTATGATATAACTCTCTCTGACTTGTTCTTGTTAATTACTATCTATATTTTAATCTTTTAAAAACCCTAAATTGTCCCTTAATTTATCACAATGTGAATCTAAGTTGACCATTGGAGCCAGATGCCATCACCATTTCTATCCTTACATTTTCTGATTAGACTTTAGCACTTTTCCTGCTCACCCTTGTTTGGCAAAATGGTGTTCATTTAATGGTTGGAATTGATCATGCTTTCTTAGGCCGTGCTGCCTTAAATATGACGAAAAACGAGAAAGAGTATGTAAAAGGTAGTTATTATAGAACTCTACAGACTGTAGTTAATTTCAAAAAGTTCTAATAATATTACACTTGATATTTGAAACTTGACATGATCCCATTCTAACATAAGTCCTCTAGTATTATGTAAGCTACATTCGTTACGCTCCTTTTCTAGCCCCTCAAATTATTATAAAAGTACAAACATCCTTCAATGTTTACTTCCCCTTTTTAACCTAGCTCACCTATCTACTCGGGTAGAACAAAGTGAAAATTCAAGACTTGTAAATTAGCGTATGCTGTACATGATACAAACACTAAGAGACAAGGGCTCTAGATGGCACTCTTGGAGTCTTGGCTATATATTGAACAAGAATATATTGATAAAAAGTATATTTCATCTATTCGTTTATAATTGTAACATTGAGCCATTGAGGGTTTCATGCTTGCCATTGCACATTTAGTATCTTTAATATCTTTTAGTGAGAATTATAAAAAGTTGATATTTAGAAAATAGAAAGTATAGATTGAGATGTATTTAACATGATTCCTCATGAATATATTTTTCCCAACTTATAAATCACAGTAGAAGGTAAAAGGAGTATGTTTGGTTAGTGTCAAATTCCAAACGTTGCGATTAAAAAAGAACAGAGGAAGTATATGATTAAAGATTGTGGGTACTGTTTTAATTGTGAGATGGAAATAGTAGATGTGATGAAAGGTAGTTTATAATTTAATATTGAAATGTGAATAAAAGTAGAGGTGACTTGAGAATTGAGATGTTTTCCTACCCCAAAAAAGAAATAGGTTATATTTTAAGACATCTCTAAATGGTAAAATTGGTAAAGCGGTGAGTGATGGAGGTAGTATTGTTTTGCAAGAGAATTCAAAAGAGCAATGTGTTTTTTTAAATACTACCTCCGCTTCTTATTACTCGCAACAAATTCCTTTTTTGGAAGGTTCACATTACTCGCAACAACTTACTTTCTTTCCTTTTATGGTAGGTTTTTTCTTATAAATTGACAATTTTACCCTTACTTATTTTATAACTCACAACATTACTACTCCTAATCCCCACTAAAAAAGATTCCCTCCCTCACTTTCTCTCTCCTTCACATGGACCACTTTTGTTTCTCTCCCTTTTAACTCCCCTAATACTTTACCCCTCCCCTTAATTAATCCCCCTTCAATCTTTTGTCTCGGCCTCCGCAATATTGTACTTTGTTGCGAGTAATAAGAAGCGGAGGTAGTATAATTTTGGATTTTTTTTATTTTTTATTTTAATTTTTGATTTTTTTTTTTTTTTTTTTTACATAGGTTTATTTCCCTTATACTCCTTATTCCCAACTAAATTAATACTAATGACGAGAATATGGGGTCTATTTTTATATTTAGGCTTGCAAATTTTGAGGGCATGCTTCTTGCTTTCCCATCTAACTCCGGTTGCTTTGTAGAATAGCCCTTTTTCATTTAATTTATTTAATTCTATTTTTATCTCTTTATCTATTTTTTTTTTAATTTTTTTATATTAAACCGCTGTTTAGTCCTGTGCTTGGTTCAGTTGAAGCTTGGTTCTTCCATCTCTTATATTGATGAATATATTCTTATCTTTAAAGTAAAATATAATGCTCATCTTTGATTTCTCGAATTGTTTCTTCATGATAAGTACATTATATGTTGTTGGTTTGGTAGATAAAAATTCAAAGTTACATTGTGTATCATTATTTTCTCTTAAACTGTAAGTCTAGTCACTTTCTTGTATGCTAAACTAATACTTGCAATGTTAACCTTGGTTTACCCACCCTGTTTATCAAGTCTTGCATCAGTGTAATGCTGTTAACCTCGTTCTCTTTGTGTGTAATGCGGTGAAATTGTTCATAAAGGCCTGACCTTGTATTTCAGATTGTTAACTTTTCAGAACAGACATCCTTTCAAGTTTCAAGAATTTGTGAAATTTTTTTTCTGCTTTATACCCTTGAACTTGTGTTTAAACTGGTATTTGTATATTTCAATCCATTATATATATGTTGAGTTGTGATAGTATTATTGTGTATTCATTTTGAGCATCAATTCTGACTGTCTTGCTTCCTGTAAATGGGCAGGTTCTGTTTTATGATTCTGATGATCAGTATGAACCTATGAACTTCCGGGATGTTTTTCTTCACAGTCAGGCTCTTGAGGGCATAACTCTGTCAATGGTATGCACTCAGTAAATTTGCTGTATAATTGCTATATGCCTCTTGTCTCTTATTCAACTCAGACTAGGTGTGTTTATATAATTTTAACTCCTTGAACTAAAAAGCTCCTTTAAACTTGGATTTATGTTGTCTTTTAGAACAAAAGTCAGTAGATTATTGAACTTTGCTTTTCTTGATGAAAGATGTTAACAGCACAACCTTTTTTATGATCCAGATCCTTGAGGCACCAAGTGAGGAAGAGGTCTCCTTACTTTTGGAGATGTTTGGGTGAGTTGTTAATGTGGAAAATTTAAAAATCTTTTGAGTTAAGTCAACCCAGATTCTTCCTAGATTTAAACTGTGTATTATTGATTTGGATAGACATCATTTTCTGTGGAAAATATTAGGATTAAGACAGAGCAGTCAGGAATTCATGACTAAAGCCTGTTCTCTTCACTTGATTTTAACTGAACTGAGACATTATTTTACTTGCTCCGTATTTATATTGATGTTTACATAGTTGGACTTATTTTTGCCAATGTAATTTAATTGTTACTCACTCACTATTGACATGCTCTATGAATTTTTAAATCTTAAAAATAGATCTTTATTGGATAAGAAGCAAATGAAATTATTTTGTATTGATTGAAATTGATCTTTTAAGGTGAAGAGAACAGAGTCTAAGCTATATTAAGCTGTTTTAGTTTGTATTATGAGTTACTGTGTGATGAGTGTAATGTGCTGTACTATACTGCACTACAATCAGACATTAACAGCTTTGTATCTGCTCTATATCTAGAACTGAAAAGCCAAAGTCAAGTACGAAGTACTATTCTTTAATTACAAGTGCATTTAAATTTAGCTTTAAAAAGCCCTTAGGTGCCAGGTGAATTGAGGTGCAGGTTATTACGCCTTGACCTTGTCAAGCGGAGTGCTGAGTGCGTTACAGAAGGTGATAAAAAGCGCTTGACTTTGGCCACCTCAACCAACTCTCAATGTGCAGAGCTTGTGCTGTCTGTGAGAGAAAGAGTAGATTAGATTTAAATTTACAATATCACGAGTGATATATAATTTCTGTATTCTTTTGAATGTATACAAATTTAGGATTGTGTCCCTGTATCCATAAATTTCAGAATTACCATTTTTAATTCAGATCCGCACTGGTGTTGGATACTCATACCTATGTTCATGGAATATAGCCTGCTTGTGAATATTTCAAGTATCTAGGATGAAGTTTACAAAGAAATGAAGATATTGGGGTAATTGAGATTTCAAAAGGAGTCAAGTGAAGATGGGTTAGATTGACGGAGTTAAATACTTAAATATGACATGAAGAAAGGGGGATTGTAGAATTGCAGTTGCATATAGCACTAGATAGAAATGATTGGAGAAAGAGGATTTTTTTGGGTTCCACAAGTGATAAATTTTTGTTCAAGCAGATAACCCCATCCTTCTGTAAAGCAATGATTTTGTCATTGATATAAAATTATGCAGTATTTTTAAGTAATCAAATATAGGCATTACAGTTAAAGAATAGGACAGAATTGCCGGGAAAATATCTGTGACATTCTTAGAAGAAAATTTCTAAAATTTTGAAATAATTAAGGATCACTATGAGAGTATGAGGATGCTATTTCCCATTGGCGGCTGAATGTTACATGCACTCAACTTTAGCAGTGGATCAAATTTTGTTCTAGTGTGTCAACCAAAGGCTATCTATGTTACTCAGATTCAATTGGCTGTGTCAGACTTGTGTGTGTGTGTGTGTGTGTGTGTGTGTGTGTGTGTATGATTTTTTGACTTGGCTATGTAATAAATATTTTCCATGTTCTTGGTAAAAAAAAAGTCAAGTTCCTACACCTATGTTATAGGGAGTACTGAGTAGGGTCTACTTTTGGGTAATAGAGGAATTAAGAGTCTTTGTAACATGGAGGAAAATTTTAGATTCTAGTTCTACATTGCCCAAGACTTATGCGTGCTACTATGCAATCAAATTTTTGAAAACTTGGTGATCATATGAAAAGTGAGAAGTTACTGTCCACAGGGATCTTGATGTTACCCAGATTTGGGCTAGATCACAATGCCAGTATCATTAGTCTCATCTTATACCCTTGGCAGTGATGAGCTCTATACATTCAGGATGCTTTAATGAAGGTGGTAGATGTTTGAGCTGGTAATAGGGATGCCGTTGCTGCACATCAGAAATTGAAGTATTCTCAATTCTCATATTAGTGCTTAAGTTTTAGCTTCCACCATTATAGAAACAATGAAAATTTATCCACAGGGCTTTAAATGATTGTGCTTCCATCTGGTTTGGAATTGATTTGTTAGTTATTTGTCAATTTCATGTTTGTAAATATTACCAGTGAAGCGTTCTGCTTGTGAATATATAGTTGCTTCTTACTACCTCTTCCACCCCTGCCCTCACAAAAGTGCTTGTGGTTTCCTTTTGCATGAGACTGCAAGTGGAACTCATTTAGCCTCTTCTCCTTCTTAATGACAGTTATAGAAAACGTAGAAACCAGTATTGTTTCCTTTGCCCTTATATTTGCAAGAATATCCCTATGGACACAATTTATTATTCTCATGTAGGTAGTACTTTATGCAGAGACATGTTTGATCAGCTGAACTCGTGATTCTATCACCAGCTTTTCATGTATCTCTCTGTCTTGTATATAATTTTGGTGTTTAACTTAATTTTTATGCTCTAGCATTTTGAGCATGAAATTTGCTTGCTTGTTGTCGGAGATAATTTGAATAAAAAGCAAATGAATGCAGGCTCTGTCTCACTGGTGGAAAAGAAGTCCATCATGCTATAGTAAGTAGTATTCAGGATCTGGCACAGGTTTTCTCAAGCTATGAAGATGAAGTATTGGTAAGAATGCTGATTGATGGTAATCTTTTTTCTTTTCAGTGATTATATTGATTAATGTGTTACAACAAATTTTTACCAGTGACAAGCCTTGCTCTCTTTAGTGGCTGACCTGATGGCAGAATAATGATTTTCTACATATTTTACTTCCTGGATCTGATGCCAGGGAAATGTATGTATGTTTTACTTTCATTACTTTTGTACTTTGCAGGTAAAACGTGAGGAGTTGCTACAGTTTGCTCAAGGTGCAATTTCAGGGCTGAAAATAAATGCAGAACTGCTGAGGTAGTTGATAAACTCAGGCTTTTCATTTAACATTGCATTAGACTGGCTCATTTATTATTTTGATTCTTTATAGTAGTAAATAGGTAGTTCGCTGGATAGATGGCATTTATTTCTTGTCAAAATTGACAAGGGAAGGTTTGCTCCCTATACAACCTTGTGGCGGGACCCTTCCCCTGACCCTCGCCTAGCGCGGACGCCAGTGTGCACCGGCCTGCCCTTTTTTTTAGCGTATTCGTCTAACTGTCTGAAAGTTGTACTGAATAATAATGGGCTAGATACCCATTAGATATACTTCCTAGAAACTGCTAATGTAGCATGCTGGAAACTAGTTAGTTTTTGATTCCTAATGTAATTCTTGATAATCTTCTTATTGCTAACTGTGATCTAAGGAGTTACACTTTTCTTCCGTCCTCCCCCCAAGGTGGCTGTTTGGGTATTGTCCGTGGAATAAATGCGAAGGGTGACAAAAATTATTGTGCTTGGCGCATGTGCTTCTACAACTCTAAGGGGGAGAATTTGGTTGGTGGGATAGTAATTGTTTGATATGGGGTTGGAATCACCTGAATCCTCAGTGAGTCAGTGCTGCTAGGTAGAAAAGGAAAACCAAAGAAATGCCAGAGATGGGTCTGCTTAACCTACATCTTCCCTTGGGGTTTATATTGAATTATTGATCTAATGGATTCAGTAAATTGAATAAAAGGGAAAAATAAAAACAAAAAACAAATAAGTTTTGGTCCAAGCATTTAACCATCTCTTCGAGTCTTCCCAAAAACCAACTTGTTTCATTGCTGTATCTCATGGCATCATTGTCGGCTTGTTGCTACCCCAACCGGCATGATCTCCACCTACCCACCACCTCATTCTAACCTTTCTCTTAGTCTCTTCTGCCCTAACTTCTTCTGTGAATCTGTGGAGTTCTGTATACCCCTTCAAATCTACCAGTTTCAGCTTTCCCCACCTAAAAATATGCAACCTGTGACACTCCCCAATTAAAATATACCTAGGAAGCTCGGACTCGGGTGCGGGTTTCGGACTCGGGTATGGGTCCAAGTGTCAGACTCAAAATATTATAAAATTAAGGATCCGCGGACACGTTTTAAAAGAGTCTAAATTTTGAATTTGGACTCGGGGACACAGCAATTTAAAAAATACAGAGTTTAAGGTAAGTAAAATTAGGTCAAAGTAGATTGTTTACAAAAAATAAAAAGGTCAAAGTACAAGTATAGAGTACAGTATAGCTGTAAAAAAAGAAAAACAGTAAAAAAAACAAAAGAAATACAGTAAATAAATCACGTGCGTCTCCCACCCACCCCCACACTAACTTACTATTTCAATTTTCAAGACTACCTACCCCACCACTCCCATTAAAAAAATAAATAAAAGAAATCAGAAATGGCAGTTGAATGGTCGAAGACTCAAAGAACCAGTTTTCCGTCGCCGGCAAAGAAATCCGGCAAGTTCTTGGTGTCGGAGTGCTCGTTTTTCACTTTCGATCAAAAACCCTAAGGTTTAGGCTCTTGGTTTGGTGAATCTGTCCTCCTATTTTAGATATAGGGTTCACAATTGACGAGTCCACCTTTTCACGCAAGGGTCCGACCCAGATTTCGTGTCCGCACCCGGGTCGCGTCGTGTCGACACCGGTACGGCTGGGTGTTTGGCCGAGTCCGAGCTTCGCAAAAATATACTATTGCCCTCTCTACCAACGAGATGAAAAATGCAGATGGAAAGATTGGTGCTAGAGTCGCAATTTTTCTCTTTGATCATTTAGCCTTGCACCAGACCTTTTTCTTGCTTGTGGTAGAGATTATCGTTAGAGATTCAGTTTTGAGTGGCATGAGTGATTAGTTGGTTATAATGGAAAAAGGAGGTTGTAGTTGTCTGCAGAGGGGAGATAGGAAGAAGGAAGAAGTAGAGGGAAAAAGTTGGTTAGCTTCTAAAGGAGATAGTCAGGTGGTGAAGTGATAGACAGAGCACAGAGGGATCTGGCGGCTGTTGAACTTTGACTGATACCTTGAGGGGTGTGAGGTTGGGGAGATAATATTTGTTGGTTTGTTTCCTAATTATTTAGAGTTTATATGATCGAAAAATTAATGCTGTTTCAAATTGTTATGACATTCGTACAACCTTCTTTAAAGAGTAGGCTGTTGGCATCCTCTACTTTATACCTACTACTTTCATTCTCAAGATTCCTGATATTTAGAAGTCAACTGTCATTTGGGTAATTTTAATATAGTCTTTCTTCCTTATGAATATTTTAAATGGTAGCAATGTAGAATGGTGCATGAATGCATGGGCTCTCAGAAGAACTGGTTGTTTTATGAAACTATTGAATTACTCTGGAAAAAGAATACTTTTATTTGGGGAAAGATTACATGATATATTTCAAAGTTTTCTTCAGTGTATCCTTTTATATATATTTTCTTAATATATAAAAAAGCTATGCTGATTGATTTTTACTTTAATATTTATGAATGCAGAGTAGAAAATCAAGTTTCAAATCTCAGAAAAAAACTTGATGAGATGAAAAATTTGCCAGAGCTTTCAGGTGAAGGTCCTGTGCAGCCTCCTGTAACTGATTCTGCTACTGCTACGATAGAGGTATTCCATTGTCAAGTCTCTTTCAATTGCAAACTGATCTGACATGGTACTTGATTTCTAATCTTATTTTTTCTCCTTCTTGTTCCTTTCACCTCTCAATCTTTTGTGATATAAGCATTTAGTTAAATGATTTTAGTTGCCATGATACTATGCCATTATTAGAATTGGTAGCTGTTCCATATGTTGTCAAACTATATCTTTCACTAATTTTGTACGATTAAGTGTGAGGGAATCGAAAAGCTTTGATGCTGTAATTGTGTGGATACATCGTCACTTGTGCTTTTCTTTTGCCTTTGATTTGTTTTTGTCATGATTAAGGTTCTTTGTCTCTCTGTTTTATTGTTTTTGTCATGATTTGTTTCCATGTATTTTTCACTAATTTATCCAATTCGTGTTTTATGAACTGTATTGATTTCTTTTGTTAAAGTCTTCTCAAACCTTGTGTGTTTTTTACTCGCACGTTTTACCACTCTGTTAAAACTTTCTTGAATTTTATTCTTAGCTCTCTTGTAAAACTCTTTTAATTTTTACTTGGATGTTCTTTCTTTTTCTCACTTTACACACCTTTTCTATACCCCTTCAACTTATTATCTTGTTATGTCCCTTTTTCTATATCAGACGGTTCCTTATGATGATTCATATTAGACAGCCCCAAATCATTTTGGGCCTAAGGCGTTGTTGTTGTTTTGGGGCCGGGGGTGGGGGAGGGGGGACTAGGGGATGACTTTGTAAGTGTAGGGCGAGTGGAAGTATTCTCGTCTGTAAAGTTTTGATATTATAAAATAGGGAAAAGTGATATTTTGCATAATCATGGCTATTTTGATTGTGAAGGATCATGTTGCAGATATTTTCTGATTTAAAGTGTGTTGGAAATATATCTTGGCAGCTTTGGCTTGAGTTGGAATGATAAAATCTAACAAAGTCCATGTTTAGGTCTGAATTAAAATTTGATCCTTTACTAGGTATTTACCTAGTAAAATGTCTTTTGCCCTAGTTTTATCTTAATGCGGTAAGAACTGCTGATGAGGCAACCCTTGAGAGTTGAAAGTTAGAGTTACAGTGTGTTAGTGGTCTTCTTTTGGAACTCATGGATGGCATATTGCTGGCACTCTGGCAGAAATGAGTGTGAAGTTTATCAGACATATTTGATTTCTAGTCATCTAACAGTAATAGAGTCAATAAAGTTGCTTAGTGTATATGTACCATGTTTTAATGTGTTGAATTACACTTTCATGGAACATGCATTTTGAATTTTTAATATTTTTTTTTTTTATTGGACTTGAATTTTATGCACTTTCATCTTGGATGTGGATTCAAGTTGTTTGGATTTGAAGTGAAAGAAGTGCCAAATGAACTGAATTTTCCCCTTTGCCATCCACATTGTATTCATACCAATTAGTAGCCCAAATGGTACATACATAGTCAATTGTACCAAGTATCAACTCTCTTATACCCAAATTCCCAAATAGAAAAAGATAATGAAAACCTAACTTCATCTGTGGTAATTTTAAATGTTTTATCTTTTATAATTAATACTCCCATAAATTCTGTTTAAGCAAACCAGCATTGAATAATCCGGCGTGGACATTTTAGATTTTGTTTTCAATTTTGGATTGGATTTGGATATGGTTTCAACAATCTAAATCATTTTTGGCACCCCTTTTACTATCTTGTGTCTTTAACCTTACAATATTTACACCTTTCCATTCTTGCTCTCTTATTTTATATACCTTTTTCTTTCATCCATCCACTTTTTAACTCATTCTCTCTACCTTTTGATTTAAAACTTTTGTTAATCTACGTATCTACGTTGTGTAGAACCAAAAAAAAAAATGAAAGGTAAACTACTTCTTAGATAGTTTCCCACAAAATAACTTTTTTTTTTTTTTTTAACATTTTAAATGTGAAATTTAGTTGGACCCATGCTAGGCCTCTTAACTGGCTCAATAAATTTCAAGAAAATTGTATAGGGGATTAGGGGTGATGGGTGTGTTAATGGAGTAATTATAGCTACAAATTATTAGAAATTTTTATATATTATTGCTGAATAAGCATATAATAAAAAATGAGATGAGTAGACTTCTATATTCTAGAGAATATAAATTAGCCAAAAAAAAGGGGTCTATTTTTCTTTGCTTGTTCGAAACACTTGCTATGCGTTTTAAATTTAAAAGTATAAATGCTCAACCTCCACTATCAATCACCTTAATAAGGTAAATGGTTTCATGAATTTATTTATCCTCGCTCATGTACTTGACTTGATTTTGACTTGAAAGAATCAAAACAATAAATTAATTCGTGATTGATAATATGACAATTTGAAAGCTTCTTGTCAAAAAGATATAAAATGAAAGTTGAACATGTAGATATTCTTGGATTGTTTGTAAACTTTTTTTAATTCATCTAAGCATTTGGCAAGTTTTTTGTAGTTTTAATTTTTGTGTGGTTATCTTATTTTTTCTAAAAATTGTGCGAATTTGGTGAGTGGTTTTGGTTCAAGAACAGTTATGGAATGTTCTAAACTTATGGTACTGAGTATATTATCATTTGGATCTCAAGTAGAGCCCTTGCTCTCAATGTTTTTGTTAATTTTGCTAGTGGTGGGAGTGAGACTACCTATTTCTTAGTATTGCTTGTTATTTGGTGTAAGCTTATTGAGGTTGTGACTCTTGTGAGGGTACTGGGGGTTGGTGTTAGGCCATGTGGCATGTAGCATGTGGATTAGCCTAGCTCTTATGCTAATGAATATGGAAATTTCCTACATTGCTTTGGTAGAAACAAGCTAGAGATATTCATGTAGATGTATGTGTTTAGATTTTATCAGATTACGATCTCTCATATTCTTGTTACTTATCGGTCTTTGCTTTATGTGTTGCAATGTTAGGAGGTTTACTTTTGTAGCTATGTGATATGGTCCCAATAAGATATTTGATCATTATTTTCATCTAATGATTCATTTTAGGGCTTAAAACAAGCACTTGCACAAATCCGCCTTTGTTCTACGCTGGAAGGTTTGTTGGTTAGGAAGCAATCATTACACAACGGAGACACCCCTGAAATTCATGCTCAAAAGGTGTGTAATATTTTTGCTGTTAAATGTTTTTTTGTGATTTTCTATTCATTGCAGTCTTTTGATGCTCTCTGTTAACACTATTGTCTTGCTTATTTTATGGCATTGTTGTAAGTTATTTTCAGAGAATCAGAAAGTTTTTTAGTTAATACTTATTAATAGTTTGTCATGACTCATAAGTTCAGTTTGTGCACTGCTATTTCATTTAGAGGTCTCTCCTTGTAATTTGGATATGAAACTGTGATTAAACTGTACAAATGTTTTCTGTTCAATGCCTGAACTATTGGATTTGACCGGAATACTCAATTTTTTGATTGGATTTTGATTGGTTTGAAACACTGGTACAAATTGTGAAACTTTTCTCTGTCTCCCACTCTTTCCTTCTTCCTCTCTTTTTCCCTGTACATAGCTTTACTCCTTTCTTTTAATCCATCTCTTTTTTCTAAAAGGATTCCATTTGGCCTTTTATTAATTACTTAACCTTATAGAACACTGCATGGTAGCTTGAATACCTAGAATGCATGAAAATATATAGAATCTTAAATAGCAAATGAACAATAAAATTCGATGCACAGCTATACTCATTGAAGATGGGATGCAATCTAAATGTTCACCTCTGATCACAATATAACAATTGAGGGTGAAAAGTGAAAAAAGTATGGCCTTTTGATTTTAGGGCATGTCATGTGAGCTTTTTGAGTTGAGATTAGACATTTTGAACTGAAGTAGCTTTGTTTATACATGTTGAAGAGCAGATTGATAAGCTCAAAGTCTTATCTGAGTCTCTGGCGAATTCTTCTACAAAATCTGAGAAGCGAATTTTAGATACCAGGTAAGTATGTACCTGATGTTTCATAATTTACTCTTTCTTATTCTTTGTAGATTATTTGGTAAATTTTTATTTTTTTGGCGCAAATTTCAGCAATAATTTCATATTCCAGTAATTTAGTCTCACTTTGAGACATTATACTTCCTTTTTTTTTTTTTTTTTTTTTTTATAAATGTCCTGAATTCACCACTTGTTTATTTATTGCTCGGTCCTCTTCAGCTTGATGTGCAACTTTTTTTTGCTAAACTTATCTTTTTTTTGCTGGAAAAAAATGTCTGAAACCTATTTAACATGCTGAGGAAAACTAAGCCTTAATCAGGGTTTTGTTGCACTTTTCAAAAGAGGGTGAATGCTTTCGTATGTTTATTTAGTTATCCTTACCAATCGGTTTGTACTTTTCTGTTTCCTAGGTGACTTGTTTTGTTAATTTGGTATTTGATTTTGCTAACTATTAGCAACAGAACAGGGCTTTGTTCCGTTTTACATAAACTTACTGTTCTTTGGACCCTCTTAGAACTGCAACTCTTGGGCCTATGGATAAACGTGAACGCCTTGAACCTTTGCTTAGGATGGTAAATATCTGACTTGATCTCAACCTTCCAGTATGGAAAAGTATCATAGAGGACATGGGCCCTTTCCACGTTTCTGTACCACTTTCTGCCGTTTTGTGTGTTACTTTGTTATATACACTGTTGTTCTCTTTTACTTGACAACAGACCCTTGAGATAAGTTTCTGGAACCTATGATACCTTATCCAATTTTGACTTGGCACATTTGCCAACACACAACTTTGAACATTTATATGTTTAAATGTCAGCAAATTTTGCAAAAATAAGTCCTTGTCGTGTGTCGAAATAGTAACGAGTCTTGATTCCCTTCGTCAAAGACTTAGTCGGAATTTTCCCAAGCCGAAATATCATAAGTACCGCCTCGTCCTGGACCACACCTTAAATTTTATTAATTGATAATATTACTTTGAATCCTCCGAAAACTAAAAATAGATCTAATGCACCTATTAAAGCAACTAAAAGAATTATTGAAATGAGTTCAAATGGCTCCGTAAGCAGATGAATAATCATCTGCTTCTGACTTTTAGATATATAATATATGTCTCGATGATATTTTTGTAGAGTCGGACCAGATACTCGCTTCAAGTTGATTCCGATTAAATGCTTAATTTCTTTATTTGTGTAGAGTCTTTACGTCTATAGGGGCTCCCCTTTAGTGTATCATGGATCTTGGTTCGCGCTTTATGGCCATTTTAAATATTCCAAGAACATTTTCATAATAATATTTGTAGTTTATATTAGAACTAATCAGTCAAAATAAGCACATGAATAGGGCAATATATCATGGGACAGTTGAGTACCATACAACAGCAAATTATACTAATATTATTTTTATAACGGTTCTGAAGCTACTATAGGATAGAAGTTATTCTCATTAAAGTTCTTGACGAGTTGACGGGTATGTACACTAATTTGATACTCCACAACAAAAGGCATAGGACAGCATTGCCATGCAGAAGATTACATACACAATAGTTCATTATATGCAAGTAGCCAAATGCGGTGTGTTTTTGTTTAGGAAAAATTGCAAAAAATAATACAACCTTTGGCCAATTCTTTTTTAATAATATAACCTTTGGATTATTTCTGAATATTACAACCTTTGGGGTTGTTCATTTTAAACAGGCAAAACCGGTTGGTAACCTGATTTTACAGGTTACCTTGACATGTGTCATCGTTTAATTGGTTTTGTTAATTTAATTTAATTTTTAAACATTAAGTTAATGTTTTTTAATTTTTGAAAGATATAAAATTATAAAAATTACTTTTATTATTATTATTATTGTAAAAATAATAAATAAATAAATAAAACCACCACCCTACCACCAGTCCACCACCTTCTCTAATGCCCACCATCCTGCCACCATTCCCTCTCCCTATCCCCTGCACGCAGCTCGCCTCCCGCAGCCCAGAACCACCGCATCCAACCTCCACCACTAACACCACCTACCCCATCCTACCACCACCTACCCCATCCCAACCACCACAGCCAACCTCCACCACTAGCACCAGCGAATACGAACCGCAACCAAACTCCCACAAATCGCAGCCAGCGGACCACAACCAAATTCCCACAAACCGTTGTCGTTCCCGATCTTCGCACCAACAGCAGCAAAAAGCCCCCCGCCAATTACCACAAAAAAATCAATCAATTCCTCTCTCTAATCAAAACCCAACCAAAAACAATCAAAATTTAAATCAAACTTCAAAATCTTGAATCAAACTTCAAAATCACCAAAAAAATCAAACAATATATTTGGTTAGGGTTTGTTTCGTTGGCTGTGGTGGTGCGACGGGGGAAGGGTGAGGTCGGGGTAAGGAGGAAAAGATGAGAGGGTGGGTTGGCCGCCGAAGCTGGGCGCTGGTCGTAGCGTCGCCGAGGAGTTGATGCATGTGGGGGAGGGGGAGAAGAGCTGGCTGGGTGGTGGAAGACGAGGTGGTGGCCTGGTGGCCGTGGTGGGTGATGGGGGAAAGGGGTGGTTTTTATAATTTTTTTTAATATCAATCAATCAATCAAAGCCTTAATCCCAAAAGTGGGGTCGGCTAACATGAACCAAATTTGATTATTCCGTGTAGTCATCAACATAAATCTTTCTCCTCCATCCCTTACGATCCAAAACTTCATCCTCACGTAAATCCATGCACTTCATATCCTTCCTCACTCCTTCCAACCAAGTCATCTTTGGTCTCCCTCTTCCTCGTTTAATCCCTCCATGGTCCCACTCTTCCACTCTTCGCACCGGTGCACCCTCGGGTCTCCGTCTTACATGTCCAAACCAACGCAGACGATTTTCCCTTAATTTATCTACAATGCCCGCCACACCTACCTTCTTGCGAATAACCTCATTTCTGATTCTATCTCTTAAAGTGTTTCCACACATCCACCTTAACATGCGCATTTCCGTAACCTCCATCTTTTTAATATGCTCTTTCTTAGAAGCCCAACATTCTGTACCATAGAGCAACACTGGTCTTATGGCAGTCCTGTAGAATTTTCCCTTCAACTTTAAGGGAATGCTGCGGTCGCATAACACTCCCGTGGCCGCTCTCCATTTAAGCCACCCTGACTTAATCCTGTGGGTCACGTCTTGATCAATGTCACCATTCTTCTGGATGATCGACCCTAGGTACTTAAAACATTCACTCATGGTCAAATCCTTTCCATCCAAACTCACCACTTCATTGCTTGTCCCCCTCTGAGTGCCAAAACGACATACCAAATATTCAGTCTTACTCCGACTTAGCTTAAACCCTCTAGATTCCAACCTTTGCCTCCATTGCTCCAACTTGACATTAACCCCATCCTTAGTCTCATCCACCAAAACGATATCATCTGCGAACAACATACACCATGGAACCTCATCTTGAATTGGTCTAGTTACTTCATCTAGAACCGTTGCAAAAAGAAAAGGGCTTAATGCAGACCCTTGATGCAATCCGATTGTAATAGGGAAATCTTTTGTCAACCCTCCGCATGTCCTCACATTTGTTGACACATCCCGATACATATCCTTAACTAGGTCTACATACCTTCGTGGGATACCTTTCTTCAACATTGCCCACCAAAGTATCTCTCTTGGCACCTTGTCATATGCCTTCTCTAAATCAATAAAGACCATATGAAGATCTTTCTTCTTTACCCTATAAAACTCCATCATTTGTCTTATCAAATGGATTGCCTCCATAGTAGATCTCCCAGGCATAAAACCAAATTGGTTATCTGAAATGCTTGTGCATGCCCTCAACCTTTGTTCAATCACCCTTTCCCACAACTTCATAGTATGGCTCATAAGCTTAATTCCTCGATAGTTAGAACAATCTTGAGCGTCTCCTTTGTTTTTATAAACCGGGACCAAGGTGCTCTTCCTCCAATCTTGTGGGATCCTTGTAGCCGTCCATATCTTGTTGAAAAGGTTTGTTAACCAATCAATACCAATCTTACCCAAACACCTCCACACCTCTATCGGTACCCCATCAGGGCCAACCGCCTTCTTAGGTTTCATCTTCCTCAGTGCAATCTCCACCTCTACTCTCCTAATCCTTCGCACATACTCCATGTTGATTTCTTCATCACTCATAGAGGTATCTCCTATCACAACTCCATTACTTCCATTAAATAATTCATCGAAGTACCCCTTCCACCTGTCCTTGATGCCCTCCTCTTGCACTAGGACCATTTGGTTCTTATCTTTGACACACTTCACCATGCCAATATCCTTCCTTGCCTCTTGTCTTCTCTTTGCCATCTTATAAATGATCCTTTCTCCCTCCTTGGAATCAAGCTTTTCATAAACCTCCTGATATGCCTTTTCTTTTGCTTGGCGAACAGCTGCCTTTGCCTTACTCTTAGCCTCCTTATACGCTGCAAAGGTTTCATCACTCCTACATTTTCCTAAGGCTTGATAGCATTCCCTTTTTTGCTTAATTACTGCTTTCACCTCTTCATTCCACCACGAAGTATCTCTCTGTACCGAAGTTCTTCCCCTTACTTCCCCTAAGACCTCTTTGGCCACTCTTAGGAAACAGTTCTTCATTCGTAACCAAGTCATGTCCGGATCCACCTCTCCATCCCAATCCGCTTCTTCAATTACCTTTTCTGTAAAAACCTTAGCTTTTGCATCCCTTAGGGTCCACCATCTTATCCTTGGTTCTTCTTGTCTAACTTTTTTCTTCGCCTTCTCTTTCAGACGAATAGTCATTACCAATAGCCGGTGTTGGGTGACCACACTCTCCCCTGGGATAACCTTACAGTTTATGCAACTTTGTCATAATTTTTTTTAATAATTTGCTTAAAAATACTAAATTATAATTAATGTTATAATTAGGCATAATTAAATGTTAAACAGTCTTGTCAATTATTAAAAATAAAAAATTATTTATTTATTTAAAAAATTAATATTTGGACCAGTTACATAACAACACGTGTCATGTGCAACCGGTTTAACAGGTTACAAGTTTTTTGTCTTGTTTAAAATAAACACCCCTAAAGGTTGTAATATTCAAAAATAATCTAAAGGTTATATTATTAAAAAAGAACCGGCTAAAGGTTGTATTATTTTTTGCAATTTTTCCTTTTGTTTATGCATTTATTTCTAGTTTGTTGCTGTGTCACTTACTGAAAAAGTGTTACCAATTTGTCGAAAGTCTTCCCCTGTTGTTAATAGGTTATGCATGCTCAAGTACTCAACTTACCATGTTGTTGTAAGGGTTATTTGTTAGCATAACAAATGAGTTCTGACCTTATATGTTTGCCAATGTTGACAGATCCCAGAAAGAGGAGGCTCTGAAATTTCGTGTGTCTAAAGAAAATGAAAATAGTGAGATGGAGAAGGTACTTTTTATTATAGCCCTGCAAAGCAGTGGTTGTTGATCATATTCTGTTTTTTCATTTTGCATGGTACCGGCACTATAGGGGTTGGGGCTTGGGGACTTTGATGATCTTGCTGTTTCTTAATTAGTTGTTTGAGGCTTTTGTATGCAGATTTGCATTTGCCTGTGTGAAGTTCTTTATGTTATGCTTATATTATCTACGGGAATTAATTAGAATCTCTGAGTGGCACTTTAACCTATAATTCAGGATTAGTGTTTTTTTTTTTCCAGTTATTATAACTCTTAATACTATCGGGAAAAAGAATTCTACTTTTTGCTTGCTTCTATCTAATTTCTCTCACTTAAAATTTTCTTGTCTGTCCAGGAATTAGGAACTGAAATTGCAGAACTTGAGAAGAAAAAGTTAGAGCTTGAAGCAGAACTGAAAAAGGTTTTTTATTTTTATTTTATTTTTATTTTTTTTGTCTTTTTGTCTTTTGTGAGCCTTTTGTTTTTCTAATCCAAAACATCTGTTCGATTTAGGTTTTGTAGAAAAACAGAATTCAGTTACCGGAGTGCTTGACTGTTGCTACTATTACTACGGCAACTAATATTTAGAAATAATAACAATAAAATATTTCAGCAACAATTACTAGGTTTACATTGACTATTTTTTATCGTAATTATCATTTGTGCAAATTCAAGAATTACAAAACATCAGAAAGCTTAACAAAATCAGCAAGTGTAAGAAAAGTGTTATTATAAAAAAACATAAAAATTAAAACCTGGTAAAGAAAAACAATAAAGATATTTGTTCAAAATGAGTACTCCGTAATAAATGAAGATAAATGAACACGTCTTTCTTAAGGTTTTAAACCCATTTATCAAAGAGACCTGCTTAGGTTCTTTGACAAGAGTTGTATTTTCAATCAAAATTTGTCAACAATTGTATGGATAGTTGCAACGAAATGGATGTAAAGGTTACTTTTAATGTTCTATTCAACCTTTTTATCATTTTGTGCATCTATTTGCTATTTGGGGGGTGGGGGTGAAGAGGGGGGGGGGGGTGTTTGCTAAAATTTAGTACAAGTAATCTTTTTATACTCATAAATGCTTACGGGTGATGGTTTCAGGCATTTAACTTTTCAGCTTGGATCTGATATGTCGAGTTTGTTTATAAGATTTGAAATTTTATCATTTTTACCTTCATTGTTAAACATCCTCCAGATTTCCAAACCTTAAAATTTCCAGACATGAAACATTATCTTATTCCTTCATCAGGTGTTGGCAAAGAAAATTGTCAGAACTATCAGTTCTCAGGGGAAAAAAAAAAAAATCTTTATTTTGTTTAGTTCTGTCTCTTTGTTTTTTGACAAGATTCTCTTTTTTCTATTAAATTGAGACCAGGCTCTTACAAATTGCTCGCTTCATATGTATATGGAGGACAGGGACTGAAATCTGTTTAATTAGAGGAACCCTTGGGATTTCTTTTGGTGACACAAGTCACATGAGCACTCTTTGGTTTCTTTGAGTTCAAAGAAAGAATGAGTAATTGAGCTTCATATGTCTAATTCTTTTTTTTTTCTTTGATCTGAATCCTTAATCCAAATCCGATATCTGGTTTATATAGATTGAGTCCAAATTATTAAAATTAGTTCAGCTTGGATTGGTTGTTGGATTATACCCAAATGATTATAACTCCTACAGAACCTTTACAGTTTGATCGTTTAGTAATCCCAAATATGGTGTTAAAGAAATAAATTAGTTTTTGACCACTTGATTAGTCTCTTTTGCAGCTTGTTTGGTATCTTTGGATAGGTGTTTAAAAAATGGGGAAGTGAAGATAAGGGGAGAGAGGGGGGGTGGGGGGTGGGGGTGGGGGTGAGGTTTGGAGAAAAATTCCTTTGTTTGGGTAAATAGGAGTATGATGGGAAATTGGGAAGGAAACTATGCTTGAGCCTTGAGGTACTTTTTTCTTTCTGTTAACACACACACACACACACACCAGTTCACAAGTGTACCACTCTATCCTTCATCAATGGCAGAAGAATATCCACTGATAGAGCCCCAGTACCTCCACTTTATTCAACTATTTTGATGTTCACCTTTTGAATCCCTCATTTTCTATCGCTAGACCATCCTCTCTCACTAATTATCGTCCTCGACTACCTAGCTCTTTTTAGTTGTTCGGTGGTTATCGCTCCTCAAAAAGTTTTTCTGACAATTCTTGAATTTCATTTCAAGTTTTATTTTGGGGTAGCAGTCTGAATTATATGTATTGATATAGACATAAAGGAGAGGCTAGAAGAGAGGGAAATGACAAGTGAGTGGGGGGGGGGGGGGAGTGGGGAGAGTGTCAGTGGAATAGAGATGGAATTACTAATTAGTAAGAATAATAGTGTCTTTTCCCCGTTGTTAAGGCCCGTATTTCTATCTTCCTTCTAAATTTTGTATGTAATACGTTTTGGAGAGGATTCTTTCTTAAACTATGAAGGGAAGCAATTCCTTCCATTTTCCTTACCCCCATACATTGTATCTAAATAAATTAAAATACACCCTATCCTTTCCCCCCTCTAAATCTCTCTTTCCAAACAAACTGTTAGTGCTTGTTTCCTATATTTTCAGTGCCCATATATGTTTCCATTTCATATTAGTTTCTTGTATTTATATGCTATATTTACTGTCAGCTTAAAGTGAAAATGTGGTTCAGGTGACTGTTTCCTTGGTTGCTGCTCAAAAACGTCTTCAAATTTCCAGGGAAGAGAAAGACCAATTTGATGAGGCTAACAATCAGATTCTAGAACACCTAAAAACAAAGGTTTTAATTATATTTTTTTTATTGTTAAATCCCCCAATGCTCAACAATCTTGTGAGGAAAAGGCATTACATCATATTGATTGTTATTCTTCTCAGGAAGAAGAGCTTACTAGATCAGTTGGATCTTGTAAAGCAGAAGCTGATGTACTAAGGACATGGATCAATTTTCTTGAAGATACCTGGGCTCTACAATGCACTTTCGTGGAGTCCAAGGAAAAGCAGGCGAAGTATGTGTGTAAATTCTGTTGAACTTGATTCATAGCTTAAAAAAAGTTTCGCCTTTCACAAACCTTCAACAAATTATGCTTTTACTTAAGATGATAAAACTGACCGCGAGTCCTCTTTTTGGTGAGCATTGTTTAATGCATAGCATCTGCACCCCCCATGCGCACCCTTATCTCTGTGGCTTTTTACCTTTTTTTATTTCCCCTCTTAAGCCCTTCTTTTACTATGATATTGTTCCTTTCTTCATGGCTATTAACTAATAATATCTTATTGACTTTTTTGCAAGTGATGAATTGGAGAGACATGAGGACTTTTTTGTGGACTTGGCCATTGAACTTCTCTCTGGGTACAAGGTAATTTTGCGCTTTAGTTTGTTATGTTTACATGCGGGTGTCTAGGAATTAAGTATCATTCAACTTATGCAAGTACTGAATTGTTTTAGCTCAGTCTTCGATTATTAGTGTGTTTATTGTATTACACATGTATTGCTTAAGTTTGAAGCCCCTTTTTTCATGTGTTTCTGCAGAAAGAATTGGAGCCTTCAATTGGTCGTATTAGCCAATATGTGGAGAATCTCAAGTCTTTAAGTGGAGGGTAATTTTTTACACTAGTTGTTTAGCTCCCATTCTGGCTTGCATATCCCTACAATTTTCTCCATGAGGATTATAGGGAATTGGATTCTGATTGTGTAGCAATTCTGACACAGGTCTAAGGTAACATCACATGGTGATGATGAAGATTCAAATCCCAGAAGAAATTTGGAGGAGGAATACCTGGATTATGAGGCCAAGGTTTGATGATTTTCTCAGTGTTGACTTTAAATTATTTGACATTTGGGAATTTGTTGGGATTATAGGAACATAAATATTTTTTCTAAACGGGAGACTTTATCTGATGAGACTTTTTTCCTCTATTTGCAGATAGTGACCACCTTCAGTGTAGTGGACAACATGAAAGAGCACATGTATTCCAAAGAAAGAAAATTTTCAAGGTTAAATTTTCTTATTTTCCTAAACTTCTGCGCTCTAAATAATTGTCACAAGGCCAAGGGTATATATTTTTTTTGTTGGTAAAACTTGTCAGACTTTCTTGAGCATAAATCTTATACCTGAAGAATTTGGAAAATCTAACAATTTTCAGACTATGGGAGTATGTATTGTTCATGAATGTGTATATTTCAATATTCTCAAGTGGGAGTTTTTGATTCTATTTCATTCAGGAAAGATGATTCAAAAGTCAAGGAGCTTTTTGATGACATTGAGAAGTTGAGAAGGGAATTCGACTCAATTGAAAGGCCGGTTCTGCAGATGGAATCCCCAAGCAGGGAGCCAGAGACTCCAACTAGTGAGAAACCCCAGGAAATTATTTCTCAATCATCTATAGAACCAGCAAAAGGTTTGGAAAGTGAGAAGAAGCAAACTGAGCCTTCGAAAGCAGAAAAAGAGCAGGTGGATGACCATGAAGCTGAGTTGGCGAAATTGGAGTCTGAATTCGGGAAGGTCGGTGTAGATTACACATCCGAAGAGATTGGTGGCTGGGAATTCGATGAGCTTGAGAAAGAATTGACAAATAGCGAGACAGGAAAAAGGTAGATAGGTCAATAGTACCCACTCTGTAAAAATCATGTTATATGTGTGCAATAAACCAGACTGGCTGTACAATTATTCTGCTACTTTTTTTTACTGATGTCATCTCCCTAACAAGCGTTGTTTTTAGCTCAAAGGGAAATTACTGTCACTTGTAACCTCTGTGCTTGCTCCCCTGTAAAGTCTTAGGCACTGTCTTGACTCCTGATTGTATTGGCATTTGATAATCTTTTTGTTCTGTATCCTAGTGTCCCATCCTTGTACAAATCATCGTTAAGTATCGTTTTGTGCTAGATGCGGATTTGTCGACCATAAAGCTTGCTTTTATTAACTTGTTTTCTGGAGCTTTCCAACTACCAAAATTAGCATTGGTTTCATGGTGGTGGGGAAGAAATTGGTGGGGGTTCGAGATTTCTTTGTTACTCCATTTGTGAATTGCTCGAAACTGTTCCCGGTATCGGAGTAGGAACTTGTTACACCTTTTGAATGACAGCATCATTGCACAGGAGGGCTCCTCTGCTTAGTGGTTTTGTAGCCCCATTGACTCCCAAGTTTCTTCTTCTAAAGATCCTTTTTGGTGGGCAAAAATCAAAGATAAGAAAAAGAGATGCACCATGTTTCTTGCGTAGAACTGTTAAACTTCCCACTAATATTGAATCGAACTAAATAAAGCCTTGGCCTTTCCTGATATTCTGGGGATGGTGGGTCATTTTACCTTCTTCTATTACGGCTTTCTTTATTTGTTTTACTGTTACTGTAATACTGTAACCACCATAATCACAGTTTTATTTCATATTAAAGAGTAGACAATTTGATCTTAATTTAGGGAAATGCTTTAAGCAATAATTTTGCACTTTTTGTTTATGGAGTTTTGACTCTTTTAAGGGATTACAACAATAATAGAAAAAAAATAAAAAAAATATATTTCTTAATGTGTTACTAGGCTAAGATTTTCTACAAAATTATGTCCATGCATAGGTTGTTTTCCTTTTTGTTTTTTACTTTTGTATAATTAATCTTAAGATATT
Organism: Chenopodium album; assembly: GCF_948465745.1. Classification (NCBI taxonomy): domain Eukaryota; kingdom Viridiplantae; phylum Streptophyta; class Magnoliopsida; order Caryophyllales; family Amaranthaceae; genus Chenopodium; species Chenopodium album. Next base: position 13,826,434 of record NC_137852.1, read on the forward strand.
AGTTTAACAAAAGGATTTATAGAATTCCTCTACCTAATTTGTGCAAAGGTCATAGTTTTGTATGTGGCAATGAGCACGTGCAAGAGACTTTTTTTATAAAAAAATATAAATAAATAAAATTAATTGAAGTTGTCTATAATTTTCCCTTAATCAAGCTGATTTATGATTATACTTGTATAAAATTTCAAGAGTTGGATATGGGTCAAGCTAGTATGAGGGGTTGTTTGAGCTCGACGTGGCACACGCTTATTGTTAGCTTGATATTATACTTCGTTTTAAAGACACGTGATGGCCATGGGTTAGTTGGACATCATTTTCAAATTTGGCATGAGTTTGGCACGAGCATGAATAGTTAATTTGTTGCTTTTTAACCAACTAACAAATATCTAGAAATTTGTAAGAGGATCATTTGACATGATAGGCCAACCTTATATGGCTGTTATTAATGCAAGATAGTGTAACACAACTTCTCTTATAATCGTTGGAGCACGAGTCTCGCTGACACGACATGTGGTTTTATACATACCGCTCATACCGTGCGTATCACCAAATGTGTACAAGATAAGATGTTGATCAAATAAATTCCGGATTTCAAGCAATATCATCACTCCTTGGTGAATCTAAGCTAATCGATATAAAATTCCTTCGGGTTATGTCATCTCCAACTGTTTTGTATTGGAAAAGATTTGTGATCCAATTAATCCCAAAATACAAGAGTAATTCTTGTACTAAACAAATATGGAATGCAAAAATTAGGTGGAAAATAATAATTAAGTACTCAATATTTTAGAGGGTGATGCATTAACAAGACACAACAACATAAACCAAAAATGATAATAAAAAGAAAATGTCCCTTCAAAATGTCAAATAGCTACACAAGATCCTTTTTGTTAAACAAAAGAACAAAAGTATTACCGGAAAAAAGGGAGTGAAAAGAACCCTGAGAAAGAGGACTCCAAATAAGAAAGTTCTCGAGCTTTGCATTGAAATTTAATCTTCCTAAACTCTCCACCATTATATGTCGGATTGTTAATCTTCATCATTTGGGGTTTTAACTGTTTAAAAAGTCAACAGCTAGATTAATTGTTGTCACCATGACACTATGTGATGAACTTGTGTAAATTTGAGCCAATCATTAGTTATCCGGAAATGTCAATCAGTTTAGTTGGTATACATTTGAGCCAATCATTAGTTATCCGGAAATGTCAATCAGTTTAGTTGGTATGTACTAAAGCATTTAATTATATAGGATGATACTCATCATGACACTATGCGATGAACTTGCTTAAATTGGAGCCAATTATTAGTTATCCGGTAATGTTAATCAGTTTAGTTGGTACATAGTAAAGCTTTTAATGATACAAGATAATACACAACTTATTTGGTATTTTTTTAAAAAAAAATATGTAGTGTTGGATCCCGTCCAAAAAAATAAAAAAAAAACAATTTACGCACCTACAAAGACTACACTAGGTGGATAGCAATTTAAAAAAAAACAACCACATACTTTGTATTAAATTAATCAACCATAGTAAACATGATACTCTATGAAAAAGCCTAGAAGTGCATACTTTATACTCTTAAAAAATTAAACGAGTAAAAAGAAGACAAGAAACACTCCATGATTCCAGTAAAATTTGTAGTAAAAAATAAAAACCTATAACCTTAGCATATTATTATAACCTAAATTTGGGTTTATTAGGCCATTGAAGTTCAAATTTTGAGTCAATAGACTATATTAGCAATCTTGCTTAGAAAACATAGAAAGATTATGATATAATTAATATGATAATCTCAGTCACATTGCTCCAAGAGAATCAGACTTTTTTCTTCCTTTTAATTTTTTACCCCCAAGAAAGAAAAAGGTGTTGAGTACTTAATTTTTAATTAAGATGCTTTGTCAGCCAAAACATATACATTAAGCATGTATTTCTTCCTTTATTAAGTCCCCTTTTTATCATCTTTTTTTTCCCTTTAATTCTCCTTCTTTCTTCTTGCATTTTTTAAGTTGTGCTTAGGAACATTCTCATCTTTTGAGTAACTTCTGATAAGGCCTTTGTCAGCCACCATATGAGCAAAGGGTAATGCAGTAAACCGATGACTTTATCGATTCGTCGAGCCCCTGATTAGGAAAATCAAGTGTCATTAGTTTAATTTGATGTATAATGATGAAATTTTATTCATATTTTATGGTCTGAATAAAGAACCCATTTGAAGAAAAAGTAACATCATAAGTAGGAATTAAGATAATTAAGTACTTTATTTTAAGTGATCATTCACCTTCTAAAACAAGTCATGATTTTCTTCTAAGTGAAGCAGGACCCACAGCTGATAAAAATATGTTCTGTAACAATGAAAAATTATGTTTTTAACTGTATTACTCGGATTTTTCATTTTACTTCAAGCACCTATGTTAGATTTTCAACATAAAACATAGGTAGGGCACTTTGAAATGTCATTTTTGGGCCAAAATTATGAATAATAGTCACAAAATAGTCGAGTCAGACACTTGGACACATACTGTACAAAGTCCGAGCAACATAGGTTTTACAGTATACCACTAAAAACTGTAGACAGATAAGTCAGAAACTGGGCCATCATCAGTTTATCACACATTAGAAAAGTTTCTTCTGCATGATGCTCTGAATTTTATATGTGGAGTTTTTCAGAGTTTTCACAATACTTCTGAGTTCTGACACTTATAAAATAGATCAAAAAAGAGGGTAAAAAACACACCCTTTTCTTTTCATCATTTTGGCATCATCCTCTACTTTTATTTAAACAAGAAATAAGCATTCTATATATCCTTTTCCCCTCATTCTTCAGTCTTTCACAGTTTTACCACTTCACATAAGAAAACCAAGTGATAATGGCTGTGGACTACTACTCATACAATCATACTGAACATAAAGTTGAAGTCGAAGAAGAAGATGATGAAGAAGACTACATAGATATGGAAGTGAGCTCGTTCGCTCACTTCTTTTCGCTCTCAAAGAATCATAACATGTCTTCTCCACAGCATCCTAGAGAATTCGAGTTCCAAATGTCGTCATCAGTGAATGTAGAGAGGGAATCCACCACATCCCCTGCTGATGAGCTCTTCTACATGGGGAAGTTACTCCCTCTACACCTTCCGCCTCGATTACAGATGGTTGAAAAACTACTTCAAGACTCAACACCAAAGAATTTCAATGAGTTTTACAGCACTCCTTTGGGAACAAATGCTGCAACTACCCCATTAACTAGCACTACTCCTTTCGAGTCCTGCAATATTTCGCCGGTTGAATCTTGTCAGGTTAGCAGAGAACTTAACCCTGAAGAGTATTTCAGTGTTTATGCAAATGGCAAAGACTTTCATAAAAGTTTTATTGGTGATAATGTAAAGAAGTCTTGGACTAGAAAGCTGAAGACTAAGATAAAGTCATTGTTTGGAAAATCAGATGAGTTATCTGTTTCTACTTCAGTAGCCAAAAACAAAGAGGAAGGCTCGATTTCGAGGTCAAAGGAGGATCATTCAGAGAAGCAAATGAAGGGAAGTAAGAAAATTTCATGCAAACAAATCGACCAAGTTGTTTCTCAGGATAGATTTGACAGACAAAATGATGCTAAGGAAGGTAAAATTTGTCACAGGAGATCATTCTCTGGTGCATTTAAGCGACGTTCATCAACAGCAACAAAGCTATGTTCCTCATCTTCACCAGGATCATCCTCTTCTTCTTCTTCGTCTTCCTCATCATCATCAGGTGTTTCGACAAGTAACTCAAATGGGTTGAAGGATAATTTTCCACTGCTTAAGAGAAGCAGCAGCGCGAAATCAGAGATTGAGACATCATTGATCCAAGGAGCCATTGCTCATTGCAAGCAGTCATCTCAGCAGGCACTACAATCTCGAAAAACATTGAGTGAAGCCGGTTGTCATTCGTTCCCTTCTTCGAGGTTTGCTGTTCTTGATGATCAAACAAGCATATGCAGGGGTTAAGATAGAAGAAAAAGTTCTAGGAAAAAGAGGGAGAGGGTGTTTAAAACTTACTTAAAAGATAATCAAGTGAATTATGTTAAGATACTTGTATGCTAATCTAATATGGTTTTGGCTCATTGCATAACTAGCAAACTGAGTGTTTAATTTACCTTTGATTTGTGATTTTTTTTTTTTATGTTTTTTCTTTTCTCTGGTTTTATTCTTCTGTCCTCCCTTTAATAGTCAACCAAATATTCATGATTTTCAGTGTACTTGACACAAATTAATTGTTCAAAGATTCCCAACATACATCATCATTTTTGGGTTGAAATTAATTTGAAGTACAGGTTCTGATTTTTAATTATTTCACTGTCTTGGAGTTTCAAGGAAATAGAAAGTTTAAAACCAGAGTGATTGAATTAGATTTTCTGAATAAGTATATGGTCAAGATTTCTTGTACTCCTCATGCCTTATTTGTGTTGTCTGCAATTGGAGTTGCTGATCTTTTTAGCGCCTACGGATTGCTTACCTTAGCACAAGGCATATACACTACTCCCTTCGTCTACATATAATCTTTACATTTGGATTTTTTTGTGAGAGAAAAAATGGTCAATGCGTAAGTTTTTACAAGTGATAGGAGTCTTTTAACACATTTATAGTCCGATCTGTGCACGGTGCTAGGCTGACCATGCCACATTCCGAATGCGGGTAGCCAATGACAAGATTTTTTTTAGGTGGTACTGGTTGTGTACTAACAACTACTCCGTACTAGGCAAGAGCTGGACAGCATGTTACTTGTGTAAAACTCCTGTTTTACTATACTATCATCAAATCATGCCAATAAATATGGTGGGTCATTTGCCTTGTTCCATTAGTCATTTTCGGTTATTTTTACTGCTACTGTGAAACTGTAATGCCATGATTTCAGCTATGTTTGACTAAGCAAGTGCAGCTAAAGTGATTATTGTAAAACAACTAATTTGTCATGACTCATGAACCATAGATTTGCATTCTCTTCAAGTTGGGAAATCAATCGTCCGGTTATAACTTATAAGTGAGCTAGGGTCATACTTGCCCTCTACATTATCTGCTATGGGTTTTCTCTATACCTGCATCCACAACTTCTTGCCCTTTGACAACATCAGCTCGGAAGATTGAAGTGTGAAAAGTATTTATAAAAGGGAAATGGCCTGGTAATTATTCTCTAAAGAGACGCGCTACTAACTACATGTGATATAAAAAAAAATATATTCAGGTTACATCAACAACAATGCGAGATCATGATAAATAATCGCCTACGGCTTAAGTTGATACAACAGAGAGATATAAGTTCAAAGATCCAGCACCTTAAAGAATGGCAATTTGGCAAACCACCATTCTTGCATAATTAACAGAAGAATATTTACCAGTGTCAAGATGGGGTAGACAGCTCACCTAGCTGACCTCTCTTATAAGTTGCAACTACACGTCTACACTTGCTCTTCTAACTCTTGCAAGATTTTGCAGTCCATCATTGACAGAGACAATAAATCGCGACTGGTCACCATATTTTACAGTTATTATTGATATGAATACAAGTCACAATCCTCCCACAAATTGCCTTATAGTATGACAGGTTTCTGGACTTCATAACTATTGCAACGGGAGCTACTCCTCATTGTAAGAGCAGAAGAACGGTTAGAGGGCATAAAATCGATCTGGTTCTGAATTGGAAAACTCAGAGTGATACAATGAATTAGACCCACTTCTCTTCGCACTTCTATCTCTTTTTTTCAAGGACCGAGACCGCTTCGATATTACCACATAATAGGTCATTGTGCCCAAAACTCCAGCCATTATCACACCCCCAACAACCGTAACAAGTGTTGCAGCCCACTCATGCTTTCGGCCAACAACTATGTAAGAGGATGCCATGAATGCAACAGAAGTGCAAACTGATGCCAACCACATCAGCTTGTTGATAACTTCCACAACTCGTCTCTCTGCTTTTGTCTCACCTCTGACAAGAGTGATCTGAACTACCACAACTGCCAAAGAGGTAAAAAGAGCAATGGCATTGAAGATAAAGAATATCTTGAAAGAAGCTGTTCTAGCAGCTACAGCCATCCCACTATCATCATCACCACCTGGAACAGTAAATATAGCTGCAAAAGCAACAGTTGCAAAAAGCACTGCTACTACAGTTACTGAGTTAGTGGCATTGTTTATCCCTTCCCTGTGAAGTTTTCTGAGCTCCTTGGCAATTCCACTCACATTTTTGTTGGTCTGCCTCGTTTGTTCGAGCTGCCGATGCACATCTTTCTTAATCTGGCTCACAGTTTTTCTTAACTCATCCCTAGGTTGATTCAACTCATTAGCCCTAAGAGCACCATTCCTAACAAGGTAATCTTTGATTTCTGAGGATTCTTCAGAGAGGGGAAGTCCTTCCGCAATGTCAAGAGCAGTTTTGTGATCACTATTTAGAGAATTAACATTGATATCTTGAAGCTGTAACAACTCATTTACAATCTGCAGAAAATCAACAGAAAGGTTCAGCTCAGAAACTGCGATTTCTAACAGAAAAAATGGCATACAAAAAAAATTTAAGCAAATATATGTGCCCTGCGACATCACCCCCCCCCCCCCTCCCCCCAGGTCCATGTCATCCATATACATGATAGAGACTTGACCCGTTTGGTTTCTACAAGATGTAAGCACATGATCCAAGATTTAATGATAGAGACTTAATTGTTGAAGATGTCATATTTTATGTTATTATTTACCAAATAAATAGCAGTCAATGAAAAATGTAACATAGGAAAAGATAAGGTGGGATTCGATAATGGATTTTATGTATAAGATAATAATTCCATTTTGTTCAAACAATAACAGTCTGGGGCATTGCCTGGGCCCAATAACTAGCTTGATTATAAAGAGTATGCAAAACTGGCAAGGATTTTTATACTGTGTGATCATTATTCTGGAGCCTGGAAACAAATGGACAAAAAATTATAACAATGATTCTCTACAAGTTCAACAGTACAAGAGGCAACAAAAGCTGCACCTGACAGCTAATAGATTAAGCAAGCCACAAGTGTGGATATGGATAAGATGTATAAGGGTTTAAGATAAATAGAAAATTTCGAAGGATGATAATGACACAATAAAAATAATAATAAAAAGAATTATCCAGCTAATAATAAAAAATGAGAGTATGTGCATTAAACTAAACTCAAATACTATTACAGATAGTTTCAGGCTTTTACAAATACTATAGCACATACATTTGTTGAGCCAAAATACTGAGTACTATTAATAACCGTTGTAAGACTATACTGTTATAGTCCTGATAAGCCAAACTAAATTATTTTGCTGTTCATAAGCCAGACTATTTTTTCCTGCATATGAGTTCAAAACATGATTCCAGTAACTAAGGTTAGCTCTTTCCCCCCTTCATCTATTAGGATGCACAAACCTATGTTGGGATATTGTTATCAGTCATTTTTCTACAAACAATGCCAATTTTCTTTCTGTGGTGTCGTATTGAAAGTTGACGACCTAGTACCAGCTTTACCACTAAGATTAAGTTTGTTAATAGACCTACCAAATAATTTAATGAAATAAGATTACTAAAGTATCAATGTTTATTTAAGAATACTAAAACCCTGCATATATCATTTCTGTCTCTCTTTTGTTACTTGTTTTTGGTTTCACTGTATCTATTCATTTAACGGTATCCAATTTGCCCTTTTTGTTAAAATTGTTTGAAAAGTTAGTCCTTTAAATCACTACATTTAGCGTACTTCATTTTAAGTCTCTCAATCACCATGCAGTTCATACTCCAACTAGAATCAGGATTTAGCAAGTGGCAAGTTTCGGACGATTTTCAGCATACATCCCCAGGCCTTAGTTGCTAGCAATCTAGCATTTCAAAAATTCACAAGTAATTTTACAAATCACCACCTGGAAGAATGAGGAGCTTTCAATGTAAAACTAGCGATAACTCTAGCCCCTAATTGCTTTAAGCAGAAGGAATTTATTTAATTAATATACCTTAGTTTTGTCATGCAATAATGTAACTCAAAGATGGACTCTTGACATATTGAATGTTAAAGAGCTAAAGCTTTTTTCCAAAAAGAGTTGCTCGTTTCCTTGTAAGGTTGAGGAAAGACACTTAAAAAAAAGGCTAAAGAAAGGAACTCCTTAAAGGCTGGTTAAGGAAAGAAAAAATTTTAAGCACATGGCGACCGCTTTCACTAGGTAATAGGAAATAAGGAAAGATTAATTGAAGGGGGTAGAATATTTCTAATTTTTATCTTAATGTATCATCGTCATGATATCAATATAAAGAGAGAAAATAACGCTTCAACTAGGGTATTATAAATTGATCTTGTCAAGAAATTGAAGATAGAAAACTCAGATTATAGGTAGAAAAATTCAACGCATTCAAGATTTGCCAGTTTCAAAATCAATAATCTCTACTAATTTTCTATATTGAATAAGCTTTGGTAACCTCCACAACAAGACTGCGTATCAAATCCAGGCTAAACCTGACCTATGGTCACTATGTCCCATGCTCCAACAATATCTTTAATGATTGAATAAAGAGGATATACTTTCCAAACATTTCTTTCTCTTTCCTCTTGCCTGGTTAATGAGAAACAGAGAACAACTGAATAGCAAAACGAAGATGTTGTTCCTAGTCGTACACTCTTACTTACCCATATAAATATATAATGGCTTGAGTAGCTCTTAAAATTTGATAAACAAAATCCTCAAATTTTTGGTTGACGTTTAGTTGTGATACAGGAACTTACATTTCCAATCTTCTAAATATGTTAACCACCCTAGGTAATACAGTATGGACAAGAAGATGAAATTGACCATGTAAAACCATAATTTTTCAGAACACATAAGCTTATCATTCTATATGTTAATGTCATCATATCTATCGGACATTAAGTAAACTTGGTTTAGGCTATGTTTAGTTCACTTTTTTTTGTTATTCTGATCTGAGCTTATTTTTTTATGATCTAATCTGAAATAAGTAAGTAGTACCTGAAATAAGGTGAACTATACAGGGCCTAAGTCTATGATCTCAAATTCCTTCGGGAATATGACAATTGAAAAATGACCAATTAAATTTGTAGCATACTAGGTAGAAAGTCACCAAATGACAGAAAGAGATTATTAGCCTATCTTTCATTCCTTCAAATCAAGTACTATAACATAGAGAGGTAGACAAGCAAATCTAAGTGCGATATTATATACCTCTGCCCGCTTTTTCCTGGTAGCCACATGCAAAGCTGTATTACCAAATTTGTCTGTGCGCATAACAATGGCTGCATCTGCTTCAAGAAGCGCTCTCACAACATCACAATTATTCCCTTTTACAGCCATATGTAAAGCAGTCTGACCTTTTTTATCAGTTTTCCTAGCCAATGTTGAATCCTTATCAAGTAATGCTTTTACAATGTCCACATGGCCCTGGCGAACAGCAAAATGAAGTGCATTTTTCCCATTGGATTTACATAAATCCACTAAGCTGCTATCCCTTGACAGAAGCTCATAAGCTATAGCTGTATGTCCTCTTGTAGCTGCAGATATCAGAGGAGTTGCATTCGATGGTCCAATTGTTTTTATTAGCCCAGGATCATGGCCTAACAGCACTTGTACGATTGCTGCAATGAAACAGATGGAATAAATGGCCTAGTCAATAGCAAAGCATAAGTTACAGTAAGAAATTAGTAGATTATAGGTATCAGAAGACCTAATAACTACTACAAGATAAGCCTAAAAACTTGACTTTATCAGTGCATTATATTTTGCATTTTTCATGTTTCAAAGATAAGTAATTGGAGTGGATTCAACAAACTAGCAGAAGGAAAACCAAACATGCTTGGAGGAGGTGGTGGGGATTCACCTTGTGACTTTGAGGTCACAAGTTCAAGCCCCACCATATAAATTTGCTTGGGAGTAGGGAATTCGCTTATCTTCCCCCTCTACTCTCAAGTGCTGAAATATGTAACTGGTTGATTGACCTATGAGAGGTGTTGGAAAATACTAGGATCTAGTCGTTCTCCAGAACCCAATATTGGAAAATGTGAGTTATAATCCTGTAAGATTAAATGCAACTATAACATGCAAGCAACATTTCCTTTAAGTCCCTTCAAAAAAAAATCACCTTTAAAGATCAAAGGCTACCGATTCCATTTCAATTTTAAATGAACTTGAAATGTTTGAACAAAAGAGCTAGTGGCCCCCACCCCCCAATCCATCACAAAGGCTTTTGCAAGTTTGCCACCACATGATGAGAAGGCACTTATATTTTAAAGAGCAAAATAGCAACATTAGTGGCTTAAGACTTGAGAGGCCATACCAATAAAACTTTGAATTGAATTGCGTTAGACAAGCCTATCAACGAACAACAATGGGTAAACCAAGAGCAATTTTTAAAGAATTTCACATGCCTACTACTAACAATAATAAGAAAGAAATAAATCATAGAAGAAGTTTAGTTAATCACCAAGGTGTCCTTGATTAGCAGCAACATGCAAAGGATCAAACCCTATACGATTTTTCTGAGTAAGCGTGTCCTTATTGGCATACTTCAACAGCTCTTTAACCACATCAAGGTGTCCCTTCTCAGCTGCACTGAAAAGAGCTGTCTCTCCTAACTCATTAACCTCATTCACAACCAAAGCTCGTACCTCAGCAGCCTCCACTTCAAACTCAGCACCGCTTAGATTTTCCCCTATCTGTGAATTTATGTGCCCACCCAAAATCTGCTTAACAGCTTCTAAATCACCTCTCTGAGCAGCCAAGTGCAGCTCGGTGTCATTGTGGCGACCAGTTACCTGCTTCACATACTTCTTCTTGCCTGCTTGGTCAATACGTTTACCAGAGTTGGAGAGAACCAAAGCAGGGGCTGACGTAGAGGTTGGTGATGGAGAAGGGGACGGCTCCATAGGTGTTCGGTTAGGTGTGGGTGTGATATGACCCATCTCCAAGTCGTGATCTTCAACTGTATCACTAGATATATCAGTAATGTTTGATGAATATCTACAAACCATAACAACCTAACAAAGAGGTAAATCACGATAAATCGAAACATTGAACATCTCTTGGAGTGTTACTTCATGACTTTACTCCTGCTAATCGATTTCTTAAAACAACACGAACACGATAATAATACCAATTTTGCCGTAAAATGTTACAAGACGATCCAGTAATATGCAATTTACTCAATTCATCAATTATCTTCAGTGGAAATGATTTCCAACAATAATATAATTCCCCAGTCTCATACAAACTAATCATGTATACTTATTAGCATCCAATTTTCCCTAATTCCATAAAATTTCAATAAAATTCATCATCAAGCATCTCAAAACGAGCTTAATTTATCCCAATTTTATAACTAAAACAATCAATCCAAACCAAAATTCTCTCAATCATACAATTCTACTGATCTTACATAAGAACTTCACTTAAAACCCTAAATCAAATTCTCAGTTCAAGATTCGTAATCAATAACACTATAACAATTAATCAATCAATCTAAAAAAAAAAAAAGTAAATTCCAACAATTATACTAGATTCAAAAAGATGAATTAAATTAACTTACCATGTTGAATCGATGAAGCCATTGATGAAAGTGGAGCTGAAAAAAGGGAAAAATTAGGAAAAAATCATTGGATATAATGAATAATTATGTCATTTCAATGGAGTGAGGAAAAAAGAGTAAAGTTGAAGGTTTTGTGAGGAGAGAGATAAATGAGTAGGATAGAATTCAGTAACGACAGAACAAGGAAAGTGCAGAGAACCCAACAACAACAACAACTGAGAATTTTTTTTATTAATTTTAAGCCGCTAAAAAAAATTATGTTTGATTGACAAATTAAGAATAAAAAAACTTATAAAACAATAAATAATTTAATGTCTCCTTGACAAATTTTGTCAATTACGGAGTATTTCTTTACAAAAAAATTTTGTCAATTAGATTACATGTTACCATGTTAGGCCCGATTCTTTTCACCTTAAGTAAAACTAATTTTAATTCAGTAAAAATAAGTTCAGTTCAGTAAAAATAATTTTAGTTCAGTTCAGTAAAATTCAGTTTTTTTAAAGAAGAATTATAATAGAAAATCAGTAAAAATAATTTCAGTTCAGTAAAAATAATTTCAGTTCAGTAAAAATAAGTTCAGTTCAGTAAAAATAATTTCAGTTCAGCAAAATTAAGGTGAATCAAACAGGGCCTTAGTAGTAAGTAATTGAATTGATTGAAAAAATTATACTCACTTTGTTCCTTGTTTGTGTATTTTTTTTAATTTTTTGGGTTTCATTTTGACATATTTGTCAATGTATTTTTGTTTATACATTATATCACTCGAAATATAAATATCCTCTATTACGGATATGTAAAAATTATAGTAAAAACTTGATAATAATAAAGTATAAATTGAGATGAATAACAAGATCTCAATTCCTCTCTCTCCTCTATTCTCTCTAAAAAAAACCTAGTCTCCATTCTTGGTTTTTGAAGGGGTTTTCATTGGTTTTTATCGATGAAAAGCTCTAACCTTTGTTTCTTTACACTTTTTTGTTAGTTTTTTTTGGTTTATGATAATGATTTCTCGCTCCCTTGAAGAAAGAGTTTTCGTTCTCCTTCGAAAGACAAGGTTTTTTCGATCTCTTTCGAAAGACAAGGTTTTTCGATCTCCTTTAAATGACAGGGTTTTTCTCCTTTCTTCGATGGAGAATTTCTTTAGCCTTAAATCCGTGATAATTGATCTGATTGATTGCCGTGAAATTGTATTGTTGGTGAAAAATTATGCGGGGTCGCAAAGGTTTTCAATTTTTCGAATACGGTTAGATGAATCCGATGAAAACCATCTTTAAGACTACAAGAGACGTTAGATTGTCTCTCCAACAAGAGATCCAAAGAGGTACAAAATGAAAAATTAAAAATCAAAAAGACCTATCATATCATATCACTAATATGTAAATCCGGTCTCGCAGGCAGGCCACGAGAAATCGAACTTGGCATTTCAGTTTTTTGCCAAGTGTCACACCATGCATGTAGGCGACCAATAGATATTATTATGACACATATGATGTTAAGTAAGCGAATTTTGGATAGATTTTTTAAGATAAAAATGTTATATAGAGTTTTATTATTAATATACTTCTAATATTTCATATATACAAAATTAATCCTAAATGTTAATAAATATCTTATAACTCGGTTTTATTTCCATCATAAAATTCGTTTTAAATAGTTCTTTAAAATAAGATTCATTTAAAATATGTTTAATTTATTCAAAAAATAATAGAAAACTAAAAAAAAATAAGTTTTAAACATAAAAAAATAATTTTAGTTTGGTAAAGATACTTTCAATTCTGTAAAATTAATTTAAGTTCAATTAAAAAAAATCCAAGTTAATTATAATATAGATATCTATTTACAAATTACAAAAAGTACACAATTACATTTTATCCTGAAGTTTTTATCAACAATCTGGACATCGCTCGGGCAAAAAACTAGTATATTTGTTAAATTCGATTATCGTTGTACATGTCGTATGACTTTTTATTAATAGATTAATTTTACCATTAAAAAAAAATATCACAATCATCAAAGTTAGTCTAAGTGAAGTATATGAATAGTGCAAAAGTCAAAGCATTGCTGGCTAGTATACAAACGGTGGAAGTAAAATATACATAATTATGCTTTTTTACTTATTGAAAAGAATACACGAACTTAATTAATATCTTTAAAAATACATAGTGATTTGATTTCAAATGGGAAGAATTAAAAGAAACAAAAACATCAAGACTTTAATTAGTTTATGTGATAGAGTATACGTAGTATAATCTAGGCTATTCTATAAATATTTTAAGGAAGTATACATATTGTAAGTTTGGACTTATGGTGAGATAAAAAATAAAATTGATAATATCGCTATTTGTGTAACACCCTAAAATTTCTTTCCTTGAAATAAGAAATATTATTTAAATTATATTTGCCATTGTCGACTAAGGCTTTTATCAAATATCACTCAGCAGATTGACTAAATCAAAACCAATTAAAACGATCTAACATTTCAAATGCAAGGTAATTAAAAACTCAATTCAAAACCAAATTAAATACAATTTGTAACATTTAAGGCCTACAACCAAACCAAGTATACTTTTGAAAACCAGTAATTAATTAAATAATAAAGCTACACCAAACCATAATCAAATAAACATTACTCCAAGTAAAGTAGATGCAAGCAAATCACAACACTCATCCCAACATGTTTCCATGCTTGACTACCTGCAAGACCCTTTATCGATCCAGTCTAACTGCTCACCATAATGGGCCATATACCACGATATAAGAAACCACACTATCTTACCATGTATCCAAACAAGTCAACGAACGATACCAAGCAATATGATTTACTAGACTTAATATTAATTAATTAATTATTATTTTGGATAGCGCATCAAATGGGTTTTCAACCAAAATCATGCCCCAAATTTTAGAGCAAACTACAATTATTATTTTGGATAGCGCATCGAATGGGTTTTCAACCAAAATCATGCCCCAAATTATAGAGCAAACTACTCGGGAACTAATCGAATATGCACCTATGATTGAAAGTGACCTCCTTCCCTACACATAATAATATAAAAGGATAGTGCAGGATCCTGCATCCCTATCGAAGTTATGATCAAATATAAAGTCACATAACTCCCCCCCTTATGTTCATACTCAAGGTATATATGTTCCAAGAGTTTTGAAGCGTATCATTTTCACTTTACGTGATTTACATTTTAACATGGTGATGACTCTTTCACATATAATCTAATCAAACAAACATAAATCATTCAAGCAATTAATAATTCCAAATAAATTCTTGAATAATTAATAACCATCAATAATCTAATATTCAATAACTGAGGGTCAGTTCTCGTTGATTGAACTCAGCTGAACTAAACTGAACTGAACTGAACTAAGCTTATTAATTAGTGATTTTTAACTACAGATTAGTGATCTTTGATTATTCACTGATTATTTATTATTATACATATGTGTATATACAAATATACATATTAAAAAATTTAAGAAAAATATACTATTATTATTTATTATTATTATTATAATTATTATTTATTGATTATTATTATTGTTGTTGTTGTTATTATTATTATTATTAGGAAATTTTGTTTTTAACCACCTCACAAAAACACGAAAATCTCTTTTACTACCTCCCAAAAAAAAAGTATTACTTTACCACCTCATAAAAAACACGAATATAGGTTTTACCAGCACTTAACGGTTTCCATCCAAAAATTCCGTTAAGTGTGGCCCACGGTAACACGTGTCAGCATTTTATTTGTTCAAAAAAAAGAGAAATTAAAAAAAAAAAAAAACAAAAAAAAACCTAAAACTACTCCAGCCACCACCATAGCACCACCCCCGGCCATCGCCGCCTTCCCCCCCAACTCACCACAGCACTCCCCGAAACCACCACCAGCGTCGCACCACCAGCCCCAACCCACCTAAACCCTCCCCCTCCCTTTCCCGCAACCGTAACACCCCCAAAAACCACCAAACCCAAAACCTTCCTTCCCTAATACGGTCACGATTTAGGCCGCAAATGGCCGAAATCGGCCGTTTTTAAGGCTGAGTGGCCTTAATCGGCCGATTTCGGCCATTTGTGTCCGGAATCGTGGCTATTTTGGGGGGGATTCATGGTCATTGAGGGTTGTGGGTTGGTGGTTTTTGGGTCGATTGCGGTTGCGGGAGAGGGAAGGGGGCGTTCAGGTGGGTTGGGAGAGGGAGGGGGTGGAGCCGCGCCGCCGGTGGTAGGTTCGGGGGGGTAGTCGTGGGTTGGGTGGTGGCGTGGTGTAGGGCTGAGCAAAACTACCCAAAAAACCGAAAACCCGAAAAACCGATCCGTAACCGTTCCGAAAATTAGGGTACCCGATCCAATAACCATAACGGTTTGGGTACCCGTTCCGATAATTTGTTATCGGGTATGGTTATGGGTATCATTTAAAATTAACGGTTACCCGATCCGATCCGATAAGCATTTTTTTTTGCTTGTTGTCTCTACTTAAATCTATTAATATAAATCTAAATTTTCAATTTACTTCATAATCACTTTATTATATCAATGATTAGTAATATTATTAATAATTTAGTCAAGATCATATGGTATTGTTGTTAATTAGTTGTAAATTATATCATAGTAACTACGTAATTAAGTATAATTATCATTATTGGATATCTTGTTGGGTACCCGATAACCGATCCGAAAATCCGGGTACCCGAAGTCCGGGTACCCGAACTTATCGGTTCCGGTTATGGGTATCACTTTTAATGATTTTGGTTATCGGGTACCCGAACCGTTAGTACTAATGGTACGGGTACCCGTCCCATGCTCACCCCTAGCGTGGTGGTGGGGCCGTGGTGGTGGCTGGGTAGTTTTAGGGTTTTTTTTTTTTTTTTTTCCTTTTTTTTAATTTTTTTTGGCCAATAATAATACGACACGTGGCTTTATGGGCCCACTTAACGGATTCTTAAACGGAATCAGTTAAGTGGTGGTAAAACCTATAATCGTGTTTTTTATGAGGTGGTAAAGTAATACTTTTTTTTTGGGAGGTGGTAAAAGAGATTTTCGTGTTTTTGTGAGGTGGTAAAAAACAAAATTTCCTTATTATTATTATTATTATTATTTTTTGATTATTAGTATTATTATTTTTTGATTATTAGTATTATTATTTATTGATTATTATTATTATTATTCTTATTATTATTATTATTATTATTATTATTATTATTATTATCGTTGTCCTTGTAATAAGAGCTTAAAAGAATGAAATTTGGCTTTATGTCATTAGCAATATCATTAGACATAAACTGAACTGAACTGAACTGAATTTCAACGTATGAGAACAAGCCCTAAATTATGTTGTTTGATAGAGTAGGTATTTCATTTGCGTTTCTTATTATTTGCAACAAAGGAATGGTCTATGTCTAATAAATAATACCTTTGTTGCAAGTAACGAGAAAAGGAATAGTATGATTTTCATTAATATCTAATGATATAAAAATAAGGTCAAATTAGTGCATCGTCATGCGTGTAAAGTTTGATTATGTCAATTATTTTGGGATAGAGGGAGTATAAGATAGTATTAAAAATTAAGGATGTACATAGTTTGGTTTGGACCGTAACCAAACCAGACCAAACCGCATTTGGTGTGGTTTAGCGGTTTGGTTTGGTTTACGATTTGGAAAATTATGGTTTGGTTTCTATTTTTGGGGAAATATTGGTTTGCGGTTTGGTTTGGTTTTTCGAAAATTATAAACCAAACCAAACCGTAAACCGCATTTTAATATTCATATAGTTTTTAATTAAATTAAAATAATTATGATATATTATAAAAAAAATTAAAAAAAACAAAAAAAACATGAAAAATCATTAGAAGACTATACGGTCAGTATACTACTATACTCTAAACTCATTCTCAAATATCAATACTTAAAATTCAATAGGTCATATAACTCATATTGCTCTTATTGTGTTAGCACTTAGCACTTGATTAGCTGGTTTGTTATTTTTATTAAAACTTTGTAGTAAAATTTAATCCCTTTGGGCTAATTATTTAAACTTTATTATAAATTTATTAATATTTGACAAACAATTTTTTAGGAAAAAATGTCGTCTCATCATAAACCGCACCAAACCGCATTATTACGGTTTGGTTTGGTTTGGTTTCAATACTAATATGGTTTGGTTTGGTTTAGAAAATTGACCAAACCGTATTTTGCGGTTTGGTTTGGTTTAGACTCAAACAGCACCAAACAAGACCATGTTTACCCCTATTAAAAATTATAAATTATTCTATAATGGATGTGAAATTAAAGATTAAACTTTAATTAAAAATAATTGTTTGGCATCGTTTTTTGTTCTCAGTTTCCCATTTTTTTAAAACAAAAAACCAAAAACATGAAACAAGAAAAAAGTGTTTTCACTCTTTTGCTCTTGTTTCTTTCCCTTTAGACGCCATCATGCTTAAGTGTATGATTATAGTGGGGTTCAAGTTTGGGATGCTTGAAATATTCCCTATAATACTATACAATTAAAATATTTCTGAAAAAAAAAATATTAAAAACATGGAACCCCAAAACATTTTAAAAACATAGAGTAATATTGCTCGAGGAAGATTTTAAAGACACCTCTTTCACTTCATTGCTCCGGGAAGATGTCTTAATGTATGACAACTAGTATGTTAGGTTGGAATTGTGTGACTTTATGGTTGGTTTTATGTTTGTGATCAGACTTTCATTGTGGATTTTGGTTACAACATATGTGTTGTAATATGATCGGATGATTTCGTCTAAAGTATTTCTAATTTTCTATTATGTGTGTTTGTATCAACTTTTGTTACCATTATGTATCAACTTTTGCTAACTTTATGTGTAACTTATTTCTTTTATATTCCTCGTTTTTTTTATTTTTAAATTTTTTTTTAAAAAGTTTGTCTAAAGCAATTTGTGTTACATGCTTTGGTTGTTATGTAGAATGAATGATGAATTGGTGCAAGAAAGTTATTATTATTATTATTATTATTATTATTATTATTGTCATTGTTGTAAACTAAGCTTAAAAGTATGAAATTTGGCTTTATATCATTAGCAATATCATTAGACATAAACTGAACCAAATTGAACTAAACTGAACTGAACTTATTAGAGATAAACTGAAATTAATCTGATGAGAACAGACCCTTAGGTTATGTAATCCACTAATTATCGATATATACAAATTAATTAATTTATTATAAAGTCATATAATCAGCCTTTAAACAAATTAATAGTAGATACGGAGGGGATTTGGATTACATTTGCTAAAAAAAAAGCCAACTTTCATGGACTAATCAATTTATTACAATGTATTCGGTATAAACAAAACGAACCACCAAATCAAACTTTATCTTAATATTAAAAATTGTATGTATAACACATATATTATCTTTTACTACTACTTTGATATTATTTTATAAAAAAGAGAAAAAATGTATTTTTTTGGGTTCATTGAGGTTGGGTCAGGAGTGATTTAATTTCATACTCCGTATTTGAGTATGCTAAATTATTATGTTCATACGAATTGAATTATAAATCAAATATTTTATGGGTTAATTTTAGATTAAGTCGAGTATGACACCTCTAATGTCCCTAATTGGATAGGAAGGAGGTGGTGGACCATATTTGAGGCCAAAATGGGTCAACATCAGAGCACGACCCCACTATATTGAATAACAATTCACAAGAATAGAATTTGGTTGGCATTTGGCAATCATTAGAATGTGTTCAAATTCAGGGGTTCATATGCATGAGCCACGACACAAAACTTTGCTCATTTACTATTCTACTCACTGCTCTTTCTCAATCTGCAAAGCCATTACTAGTAACTACTAAGGAGCACTTAATACTCATGTCTTATAATCCCTTTAAACCCTTGAATTTTAATGCCCACATAGGCCACATTACTTCCAAGAATTTTATTTTGCTGAATTCGCAACTGGGTATGTACAATTTTCTTCCAATTTTCCTTATTTTATTTTATTTGATTTCCCAATTTTTTTTTTAATTTTTAAATTTTTTTTTTTTATATTTTTGGCTGTATAAGTTGATTGCATGAAATGGGGTTTTGTTCGTTTCTTCATGAAGAGGGGATTAATGTGGTTTTATGTTGGTAATTTCTGAAATAGAAATGCTGCAAATTCTTGTAAAAGTGCTTGATTTTATTTGTTGGTGTTGTGGATTTTAATATTCTTTGAGCAATTTTGTTTTCAAGTTGAAATACTTGTGACATTTCCATGTTTATATTATTGACAATTATTTGTGGAGCTATTTCTGAAAGTTTGATAATTCTTAAATAAATTGAAGGAATCCAGATACGGAGTATATGTGTACAAACTCTTCTCAAGTAGGATTTGATTTTTTCTTTGATTTGTAATTTAGATTTTACCTCATGAATGCAAAAGAAAAGATGTTCAGTTTTGGGAGTAAAAAAGTGTACAGTAGAACTGTTATTTTGAGGTTGAATGAGGGGAGTAAGGAATTATTAGTAGATATTGATCAATTAAGAGATAAAATCAGTATTTTGTTAAGACCGGGAGGCGGAATTTTCTGCTAACGATTCATGTGGAGGGCACAGGTTTATGTGCAGTCCATTTAGTATGAACTTAAGTTCATATCATCGCGTAAAAATCAAGATCCTCACCCTTAAGTTTGCCTGCATTTAGCCTTAGGACTTTGAATAAAAGTATCTCTATATTTCATATAACAAGTCCTTCAAAAAGTGAAAATTATGGATAATTGTTTGATTGTTTTAAGTGGGTATTGGCTAGTTGTATGTACACCATCACCATATATGGTGGATATTACATTTCATTTCCATTCCCAGTCCACTGTCTAGAATTCCGCACCTATGCCATGGGCAGGTGCAGGGATGTTAAGCATGTCAGCTGGGTTGTCGTCCCTATATCTTAGTACAAGAATTCGTAACTACATCTAAAGGCTCTAATTGGGTTTTTCTCCTTTAATGGAACCCTCAGTTGGTTAATACTTCATTAATTGCGAAGCCATTTTCTTAAGAACCTACATTAATAACATGGTAAGGAAATAACTTCTTAGTATGAGTAACTAGACCTGCCTCTCTGCTTTTAACCAATTAATATTTTGGTAGATAGCTACTATCCTGAAAAGCTACACATGAGAATGCACCGAGGCTCATAAAGGCAACTGAAATGCTTGGTGGTTGTGTGAGGCAAGTGGGTGTAGTATAAGTGGGAAAAGGTGCATGGGATTCTGGCAGAAGGTGTGGATACCGATGATTATAATAGCTCTATTGGCCAAGAATATGCAACTGTTAAGGAGAGGTTTGTGTTGGAGGATTTTAGGCAATACTAAGGTGAGAAGACTGCAGAGAATGGGAAGATCTCACAATGACAAGTGATTGTTGATTTACTAGATAATTTTTAAGAGGCTGCCTGGAGAACCCTAAGCCAAGTTTTGAGGTCTTATTACTCCCTTTATCCTTAAATAGATATCATACTCGGGTGTCACTTGAAGATTTAGAATAGTAGATAGGGGGAAAATGTTAGCGAAAGTATACGAATTGGGAGAGAGTGAGAGAACAAAAGTAACAGAAAATTTACTTGAATGATATCATACTCGGGTGTCACTTGAAGATTTAGAATAGTAGATAGGGGGAAAATGTTAGCGAAAGTATACGAATTGGGAGAGAGTGAGAGAACAAAAGTAACAGAAAATTTACTTGAATGGTAAGTGTTTTTAATTTTTTCTTTTTTACTTCTTATTGAAGGTAAGTATGAAATCCATTTTTGGATGGAGTATTTATGAAGAGGAGAAGTAGATGATTTTGGGGAAGATCTCTTGGACAAGTTGAAGCTAATAAACTTGATGGGGAAGTGTTTTATTCACAACTCACAAATCTAAATAGGTAGACGAGTTGGGATGAAAAATAGGTACCAGCTATGCAGAGTGTCAGCTAAAGACAGTTGTTCAGCAATAAGTCATTTTAAGTTATCTAATTACTACTTTGTAAATATTGGAAAAGCACGTTGAGGATTTTTTAAACATTTGGTAGTTGATGCTCTATAAGGGAGAGGATGAAGTTATGTATTGAGAGATCCAGCTTGTAATTTACAAAAGTTGAGGGCATTGCTTGTTGATAAAATTTTTTTTTTGGTATGGGTTTGAGATTACCCTAAACCTTAGAATAGCTATCTGCCAATTTAATAAAATTACAGTAAAAGAAATAAAAATACATTGACTGATTACTAAGAAATTAAATCTATAAACCATAGTTAACTACATATTTTGCAAAGCAAAAACCTCTATGAAATTTGTATCAGAGTTAATACAATACCTTTAAGATGATCCTTCATGCTGACTTTTATTTATGCCTCACCTCATAGATTTTGTCTTTTGGCTCTTGACTCTTTTTTCCGAATGACAGTCTGTGACTTTCGTCTGCTATTTTGTTTGTGACAACAAGTCTACTTAATACAGACACGTCATATTCTGCCTTTTAGATTCAATATGTTGTCTTTTGGATTGGTGTTCCTCAGTGTCCTCTGAGTAAATATTTGCTGGAAAACAACGTAAGTTTGATTAGGATTAAGTGGGTTAGCGGAAGAATTTTATAAATGCTTCCCATGTGAATGACAATTTGGAAAAGGGGCAACTAGTGTAATTTTCTTTTAAATGGGGCTTTGAGACTAATTTATAGATCAAGTTGATTATCTTTGTTAGAGTTTGTTTAAGGGGTAGAAGATTTAGTTTTGAGTAATTTATTTATTTGGACTCTGAAGGGTCTAATTTTTTCAACGTCATTGTTTTCTGAGCTGGACTATGCCAATGAATTTGTGCTATTAAGGGGAGATGATTACAAAACATATGTTGAGGATCATAACATGTAAAAAGCATTAATTATGTTCAATGAGCTGAGTTTAAATAATATAGATGACACTTCTTCCATAACTAGTAATTTTCTTTACTCTGACTAGTTAGTGTGAAGGTGAATGATTGAGGAATTGCTGTAGATTTACTGCAAGGCCACAGAACAGGAATTTATCAGGCCGAATGATTATAGATGATTACAGTTTGAGTCTAAAAGTATTTTTGTTCAAAAGCCAATCTTTGATTTTGCCTAATTTTTTCTGTGAGATGATTTCATGAAGTGTGACAAGGTTATGCAACTGCTGTCTAAGGGAACAATGTATTATCTGGATTACTAGACAAATCATGGCGTGTATCTTAAGCACTCTAGTTGAAATTATGAGTAACATTGTGATTAGTATTTTTTCAGTTTCACCAAACTCGTACTTAAAACTAGTTTGACCTTACCTAAACATATGTGAACTCATAAAACTTATTTTAAATTGTGAAATGAACGACTGAGCATTTCTCCACTTGTTTTGATTTAATCACATTTATTTGAGGTAATAGTAAAAACATGATGATGAGATAACGACTATAAAATGACTTACTAGACTAATGAGGTCCGCATTATGGTTGCAAGGGTTTTATATCTAAATCAAGGGGGTATGCATATTTGTACCGTGAATGATTCCTTTGAGAAGCATGAAGCATAGTATTAGTATCTATATTTATGTTCTTTCTTAGCTAGGTTGTGTCACTTGGGAGTTTGATTTTTATTTTCCTTGTTTCTTATTGCTTATATATTTATCTTCTTTTAGTGGGCGGTGCTGGTTGGATTTGTGCTTCATTCGTATTGCCGTTTCTATGCAGTGGAGATGTGATCTGACATTTCACATAACTGCAATGCTACAAGCCTACAACCATATTAAATGAAGTTTCTGGTTACTCTGGTCACTAATATATAGCAGCAGCAGAAAGAAGCTCTCAGCTTGCTTTTGATAAAAAAAAAGCTGAATATTCTGTCACGAGGTAAGCCAAAAGCTCTTTGATTAACCCTTTTTGTGAGAGGTCCTGAATATTCCTCACCTGAATTAATTACTCAAAGGCCTTTATGTGTGATACCTGAGAACTCACTCCCCATGGGATGTCAGTTTTCATGGGTATCTCTGTGGTATATTCTTTAGAAAAGTAATTTTTAACATGTTTAAATATATACTGATATCTAGTATGTTATCACAGATTGACACTATTGAATTCACTTATAAAATCTTACATGTGTACTTTAACGTGTAAAGTCTTCACAAAATAACAAGAGAAGGTTCTAATTTGCCTATGCTATCACTTATGCTTTAAAACTTTTTTTTTTTCTTTTTTGTTTGTTTTTTACAATTAAGTTGAAAACTTCCAACATTTCAAATTATGCTGCTATTGACCTAACATCTGGGAATAAACTTGTGTTGACATGTGGTCCATACGCACCAACCAACGTTATGTTGAACAAAAAAACCCTAGTTTAAACATTATGACCTTTATTATTCATATTGATTAGTAGTGTATTAAAAACTCCGCCAGTGGGTTTCCCGCTGCCAGTCCCAAGCCTGGATAAAGGAGGAGGGTTACGGTAGGCCAGTGACAGCCAGTATAAAACTTCGTCACATCCCATGACATGAGCCAAACAGATATTTTCGTGGGGGCGTTCCCTACTCAGCGACGCGCTGCACTTCCTAGACCCGGGTGTAGTGATAAGTATGCAAGGGTTGCTAGGTCGTCGCCCAGAAGCGACGCGCCACATTGCCCGAGTGTGGTGTCAAATGAGCAAGGGCGTGCCATTGGGGCGTTCCCTACTGAGCGACGCGCTGCACTTCCCAGACCCGGGTGCAGTGATAAGTATGTAAGGGTTGCTAGGTCGTCGCCCAGAAGCGACGCGCCATATTGCCCAATTGTGGTGTCAAATAATCAAGGACTTGGAGTTGGGATCAGGAGGGAGCGTGGGAGAAAAGAATTTAGTTTGCGGATTGGTTCTTGGAATGTGGGGTCTCTTACGGGAAAATCAGCAGAATTGGTAGAAGTAATGAAAAGACGACGCGTGAACATCATGTGCCTCCAAGAGACAAGATGGACAGGAGAAGGAGCTCGAGGCTTGGTTTTGGGGTATAAGGTATGGTATGTTGGGCAAGAAACGAGCCACAGAACAAGGAATGGTGGAGCTAGGAACGGAGTTGGTGTGGTTCTCGATGAGAGGTTGGCAAAAGAGGTGATCGAGGTCTATCGGAAGAACGATAGGTTGATAAGGCTGAAGTTGCTATGTGGCAAGGAGGTTGTGAATGTTATCAGTGCTTATGCTCCCCAAGTGGGTTTAGATGCAGAAGAGAAACGACAATTTTGGGAGGACCTAGACGAGGTGGTGCAGGGTGTCCACCACTCAGAGAAGTTATATATTGGAGGGGATCTAAATGGGCACGTTGGGGCGAGCCGAGATGGCTATGAGAGTGTCCATGGAGGCTTTGGGTATGGGCAGAGGGACGCCGGTGGTGAAGCTATTATGGATTTTGCCCAATCATATGATTTAATTTTGGCTAATACTTGGTTTAAGAAGAGGGATTCACACTTGATAACTTTTCGGAATGGAGCAAATGCAACTCAAATAGACTTCCTGCTCACAAGGAGCATAGATAGACAAAGTTGCATAAACTGTAAGGTTATCCCAGGGGAGAGTGTGGTCACCCAACACCGGCTATTGGTAATGACTATTCGTCTGAAAGAGAAGGCGAAGAAAAAAGTTAGACAAGAAGAACCAAGGATAAGATGGTGGACCCTAAGGGATGCAAAAGCTAAGGTTTTTACAGAAAAGGTAATTGAAGAAGCGGATTGGGATGGAGAGGTGGATCCGGACATGACCTGGTTACGAATGAAGAACTGTTTCCTAAGAGTGGCCAAAGAGGTCTTAGGGGAAGTAAGGGGAAGAACTTCGGTACAGAGAGATACTTCGTGGTGGAATGAAGAGGTGAAAGCAGTAATTAAGCAAAAAAGGGAATGCTATCAAGCCTTAGGAAAATGTAGGAGTGATGAAACCTTTGCAGCGTATAAGGAGGCTAAGAGTAAGGCAAAGGCAGCTGTTCGCCAAGCAAAAGAAAAGGCATATCAGGAGGTTTATGAAAAGCTTGATTCCAAGGAGGGAGAAAGGATCATTTATAAGATGGCAAAGAGAAGACAAGAGGCAAGGAAGGATATTGGCATGGTGAAGTGTGTCAAAGATAAGAACCAAATGGTCCTAGTGCAAGAGGAGGGCATCAAGGACAGGTGGAAGGGGTACTTCGATGAATTATTTAATGGAAGTAATGGAGTTGTGATAGGAGATACCTCTATGAGTGATGAAGAAATCAACATGGAGTATGTGCGAAGGATTAGGAGAGTAGAGGTGGAGATTGCACTGAGGAAGATGAAACCTAAGAAGGCGGTTGGCCCTGATGGGGTACCGATAGAGGTGTGGAGGTGTTTGGGTAAGATTGGTATTGATTGGTTAACAAACCTTTTCAACAAGATATGGACGGCTACAAGGATCCCACAAGATTGGAGGAAGAGCACCTTGGTCCCGGTTTATAAAAACAAAGGAGACGCTCAAGATTGTTCTAACTATCGAGGAATTAAGCTTATGAGCCATACTATGAAGTTGTGGGAAAGGGTGATTGAACAAAGGTTGAGGGCATGCACAAGCATTTCAGATAACCAATTTGGTTTTATGCCTGGGAGATCTACTATGGAGGCAATCCATTTGATAAGACAAATGATGGAGTTTTATAGGGTAAAGAAGAAAGATCTTCATATGGTCTTTATTGATTTAGAGAAGGCATATGACAAGGTGCCAAGAGAGATACTTTGGTGGGCAATGTTGAAGAAAGGTATCCCACGAAGGTATGTAGACCTAGTTAAGGATATGTATCGGGATGTGTCAACAAATGTGAGGACATGCGGAGGGTTGACAAAAGATTTCCCTATTACAATCGGATTACATCAAGGGTCTGCATTAAGCCCTTTTCTTTTTGCAACGGTTCTAGACGAATTAACTAGACCAATTCAAGATGAGGTTCCATGGTGTATGCTGTTCGCAGATGATATCGTTTTGGTGGATGAGACTAAGGATGGGGTTAATGTCAAGTTGGAGCAATGGAGGCAAAGGTTGGAATCTAGAGGGTTTAAGCTAAGTCGGAGTAAGACTGAATATTTGGTATGTCGTTTTGGCACTCAGAGGGGGACAAGCAATGAAGTGGTGAGTTTGGATGGAAAGGATTTGACCATGAGTGAATGTTTTAAGTACCTAGGGTCGATCATCCAGAAGAATGGTGACATTGATCAAGACGTGACCCACAGGATTAAGTCAGGGTGGCTTAAATGGAGAGCGGCCACGGGAGTGCTATGCGACCGCAGCATTCCCTTAAAGTTGAAGGGAAAATTCTACAGGACTGCCATAAGACCAGTGTTGCTCTATGGTACAGAATGTTGGGCTTCTAAGAAAGAGCATATTAAAAAGATGGAGGTTACGGAAATGCGCATGTTAAGGTGGATGTGTGGAAACACTTTAAGAGATAGAATCAGAAATGAGGTTATTCGCAAGAAAGTAGGTGTGGCGGGCATTGTAGATAAATTAAGGGAAAATCGTCTGCGTTGGTTTGGACATGTAAGACGGAGACCCGAGGGTGCACCGGTGCGAAGAGTGGAAGAGTGGGACCATGGAGGGATTAAACGAGGAAGAGGGAGACCAAAGATGACTTGGTTGGAAGGAGTGAGGAAGGATATGAAGTGCATGGATTTACGTGAGGATGAAGTTTTGGATCGTAAGGGATGGAGGACAAAGATTTATGTTGATGACTACACGGAATAATCAAATTTGGTTCATGTTAGCCGACCCCACTTTTGGGATTAAGGCTTTGATTGATTGATTGATTGATTGATTGATTAGTAGTGTATTAAAACTTTTTTTTTTGACAGAAGTGTATTAAAACTTTAATAAAACATATAATATTATTTATCTCTTATGACCCTTATTATAATACAATGACTTTTATTTTAACACATTGACCTTTTAATTAATATAACAACCTTTATGTTTATATGGCAACATTTAAACAGAGTGACCCTAATATTAGTGGTTCACAGTAAGAGTTTGTATAATTTTGCAAGGTGCTTGCTTTTGCAAACTATGGCAGTTACTGAGACCATGGTTGCAGTTGTGATTTTTCTCTATTGCTGTCACCTATTGATTAAGATAGGAAAGGGACAAAAACAATTTCTAAAACTCAAAGCATGAAGGCCTTGATTAAGTAATAATAACAATTCACCACTGCAAAAAATATGCTAGGGATGTTTGATTGGATCTTTTTGACGTGATAACAGGGATCCTAATTTCCCCTTCATACCTCCTTGACCTCATTCCTTCTTTACTCTTATATATGAAAATATTTTAACTCCCCACATCTTAATGTTTGAGAAAATCCTCAGTATCATGTACTCTCTCCTTTTAAACAATAATTAATGACAGGAGATAAGAATCAAAGTAAAGATAAAAAGAAATAATATGTGTAAACAGAAAGATACACACTACATAGAAGATAGAACGGAATTGACTTGCCTTGGTGGTTTTGTTTACAACTCTTGTTGTGCTACTTGTTTGTGATTTAGGGATTTCAAGGGAAATTAAGGTTTTGTCTATGTAGCCCGTGCAATAGTTTTGACCACAACATTTACATATACACTGTGTTAGTGCATGTGTGATGAACATATATAAGATGTGAACATAGAAGATAGTGGGAAACGAGAGTTTACAGGGAACACATATCAATTAAAGCTTATTAGTAACACATACAACACCCCTTAAAGTACATCCCACCTCTCAAGAACATTAACCAAAGAGTCTTTGTAATCTCTCACAATTATGAAGAGAAGACCCATGACCCTTTTTTAATATAGTAGGTAAAGGTAGTATTGTAGCACATTTGGATGACTAAAATTAGTAATTCCTTCTTTTTTGGGCTACAAGTTGACTTTACGTAGTTTTTGGAGTTTTAGTTGAACTTGTTAAAATAATATGTGAGGTTGTTGGAAAATTAAAAGTTATGAAAACAGAATCTGGGTAAATAATTTATTTAAAAGTGTTGTGAGAGAAAGGAAATAATAAAAAAGTAGAGTGGGGACTATGGGTGGAGACTGGAGAGAGAGATGATACAAAAGTGTAGAAGATTTCCATTTTTAGAATTGTTGCACTTAAAAAAGACAGCTGATTATGGGAAGTGTTGCACTTAAAAAAAAAACAGTGGGAGTATGAGATTGGGTTAAAAGAGTGATCTACATTCATGGCATTAGCTCATATTGGACAAATGGGTGGATATCATATAGGAATATACTTCGTTGCATCTAATGTGTATTCTGTAGAGGTCACCATAGAGGAGAATGCCACAATGTATTTATGTATGTAACCGGCCTCTAGCTCCCACACCTTATATTGTACCTCATATATTAGGGGAACTAGGTTTATAGTAATTTTTTTTACCTTCTGAATGTGTTTGTGCCTTGAGTTGGTTTTTGTATACTGACAGGGTATATTACATTTGACATTTCACATGTATGTAAGGAGGACTCAAAATTTGTGTTACAGCTGTGTTTGTCATTTGATATGTTAGGATTTTGTTTTAATTCTGTGTTATTGGTGGTAGTCATCACATAATTATATGCTTACCAAGAGAATTGAAGGGATGAACAGTGATTAATGTTATTCTCTATTAAGACTGTTTTTGATACTAGTGCATATCTCAATGGCGTACTAAGATCTTCTAGGGATACATCAAGACCAAAGAGTTTCCTATGAAGTAAGGAGGGCCCTTTAACTCAATTATTTGGGTATAAGCTATACGGAAGTAGTGTCAATCGTCCTAGCTAGAGTTACCTAAACTCCCCCTCCCCCCCTGCGAATTTCGTACTGGTACGATGGAACACTTTTGGGCTTTAAAAACAGAATTAGGTAGCAAATTATCTTCCGCATACTCGTTCCATGTATTAAAGCACATTACGGATTAGGTATCACAGATCCTAGCCAATGGACAAATAATTGGAAATTATTTTGTTAGGAGGAACACCTTAACAAGATTGTAGATAAAAGAAGTAACAGCTAAGAGGAGGCATCTGGTTGCCTTGATGAGCTGGAATAGTGTAGTGGTGATAAATTCTAATAGGTTAGAGGTCAAACTAAGAAGAATTGGGGAGAACGATCAAATTGATCATATAAAGATCAAAGAGGATGTGGATGTTTATGAAGACCCACAAATATGTTTTTGAAATTCATAGGGCGGATGTTTATGAAGACCCACAATATTCTTTTGTAAATTGTGGTACATGGCAGATCTGAGGATTTAGTTTGTGGCAGATAAAGTATTGTTTTTACTTTTCATGTTTCACTAGTAAGGAGTAAAGGACTTAGGAGAAGTGGTTGTAGAAGAGAAAGTTGTAACTTGTAAGAGGTTACTTATTACTGAATATCCACCTTCTGTCCTTTCTGGTCCTGCGAAATTAAAACTTTCCATTATGCACATGCAGAACGTATAATCATAAATTGCCTTTTGGACCCTCCTCCATTACTTGTCTGTCACAGCAGCACTCTAGCATCAGTGAATTCTTGGATAATTGAAGGGAGTAAAGGATCTCTGTTGGCAACAGGGGATTATGGTCATTTTTTTTTTAGGTATTCTAAATGATTCACCATTCTTATTTTTTGTCGGGTGAAAATTCTGTCTCTCATGCTTTGTGATCACAATCTCACACTTTAGGCCATGGCATGGTTTTAAATCTTGTATATGGACGTGATAGCCGTAATGGTCGAGACTCAAGAACCACTTTCGTGGGCAACGCGGGCAGTACGTGACTGTTGCGGCTTAATATTTTGGTCGTGGTAACCTCAAAACCCTATGCAATGTGGTGATTCGGTCAAAATCTTATACCATGGTCATGATGATAAATTTAAGCAACATTACTGCATCACAACCGTATCATAAAGGATTTTGATCTTACTACGACAAAGACACAAGGCTGCAACAGCTGCAAACCACACCTGCATTGCCCATGAAAGTGGCTATCAGTCTCTCACTACCCCAGTTGAGTTTATAACCCATGCTTTGAGTGGTCATACCTCTTTTATGGATTAATCAAAGTTAGTCCCTCGTCTATAGTTTTGCTTTGAGAAAGTGACAACTTATGGGACAGTTATGATATCGTTCTGTAAAAGATTCAGTTAAAGTTTTTAGTGTGCTCATGATTCTTAGATTAAGATCTGGCGATGCAGTGAGGTGAATGAATTGCTATCCTAGTTTTTTTTTTATTCATTTGCCAATCATCTGAAATTTACGTAGCTATTTGAGTAATGATTATAGGTTGCTATTGATAACTGCATTTTAGACATCGATGCTTGTTTTAAAGATGTATGTCCTGGGTTGGGACCCTAAAAGAGAGAAGGTCTGGGAATTGAATAGATATATATTTGGTTGTAGGCCAGAGACGAAGAGCATTTGAGTTAATCACTTATTTGTTGAGGAGAACATGTCAAGGAGAGTCTATCTCGAACAAGAAATAGAAGAAAACTTGTGCATTTAAGTCAAGTTAAAATGTAGAAGGGATATTCTATTCCTTCTGAAATCTCTATTACCTTGTGTTGTGGATTCATGCACAATAATAATGCTAACAGTATCATAAGTAAAGGCAATAAAATGAAAGGACCTGGAAGAACCAAAATACGTTGCCAACAGAATATTCGACATATTACTGGAAGGAACTTCAATACAAATAATGTTTTGAGTCAACAGATACAAGATTAGTTGCAATATCCCTGTGAGGAAGGTGTGATGACTATAGTGTCTCCAAATACTTCAGTCTATATTAAATTTAGTTGCAGTGGCCTTAAGTCGGGATAAGTTGCAATTGCCATGCTAGGAAGTTGTAGAGATTTTCATTTTCTATAGCAAACCTTTTAACTACTCTCTGAAGGTTGTGGACTTCTGATGACTGAATTAAGTTCTGCTTTCAGAAGCTCTTGTGGTACTAGTAGCACTCTGGCCTACCACAGTAATGTGCCTTCTTTCTCCTCTATGAAACGGAGGGATGATATTGATTTGGTTGAGAAAGTTAGAATTGGAGCCATTTATTCAATTCACTTACTGACTGGTCAAGCATTAAAGACTGTTTTGATGAAAGCTGTATTTCCAAGTTATGTTTAAGTAAGTTATGTATATTCTAGGAATAAGTTGCTTAATGAGTTGTTTAATTACACCTAATCTCTTAATATCCAGACCGTCGCTTTTCGTGGTTATAGACAAAGACTTGCTTCATATGTGATGTGAACAGTTTGATTTTAATAATTATGTCATGTTTAGTTGGAAACTGATTTATTTTTATTAAACCAATTTAAGGATAGTTAATGTTCCATTGATTTTCATAAGATTGTGTGCAAGCTTGAATCCTTGAAGAATGTTTGTTATGGTTATGTAATGAATTAGCAAGCAACTGTATGTCTGTATGTTTTTTCTAATATAAGGAAGTAAATTAAAATTTCATAATATTCACCGGCCAAACAAGAGGTGACCCCGCTGGTGTAGTTGCATTTGAGGGGTAAGGGTTATTAGATCCGTAGCAATGCATACAAGGGACTAAATTAAGGGTTGGTGAACCAGAGATGGTGGTTTCAGGAGGGAAAAAAACAGAGGGGTAGGGGAGTAGTTTTAGTACCTATTACAATATCACCCATACTTGGAAGTGTTTTATCATGTTACCCAATCTTTTAAGTGACATTTAATTTTCTACTAGACATGTTTCTCCCTTATAATCACCATCCTAAGCCAGAGTCTGATAGTAGAGTTCGTTATGAATATATTCAGTCTACTGTTAGCGGATGAGGCTCCAGAGAGTCGTGTTTGCTAATTGGGTGGTGCTCATTACGAATATAACATGGTGATAAGGGATTTTTCCAGAAAATACTTACAAAAAAATTGAGGTACCCACTCTAATTATAAAACCAAGAAAATAACATTATTCTCTTTTTTCTGTTTTTGTGGGGAGGGGTGATTTTAGATCAATCAGATTGGTGTAAGAATTACATGGACCTATAACCAGAATAATATGGCCCTATAATCAGCAATTATGCTGGAAACCTAAACTTTTATAATAAAAAGAAAACACAAATAAAATTCAAGATTAAGAACAACATACATTAAACAAATATGCTAACAGTATTGGTGGTGTTCTTGCCTGTCTATTCCAGTCTAACGAAGCTCAATGTTTCGTCATTGATCCAACTGTACCTTTCCATAAAAGGATTTACTATGGTTTTCACTGGGTATTCATCTATGCAGTCATCCCAAGCGTTCCTATCTTTTAAATCTTGCATCACCTCCCACAAACAATTATTGCACTTAAACCCTGCCCCAAAGCTGATCATGAGAATCTTATCTCCTTTCTTGAGTCTCTTTTTAGCCTCCATGTAACCCAGAACATACCAAAAGCCAGCGGCCGAGGTATTCCCCCATCTGTGAAGTGCCATCCTAGCGGGTTCCAAATCGTAATCACTGAGCTGCAAGCCTTTTCCTGTACCATCAATAACAGCCCTGCCACCTGGATGTATGCAAAAGTGTTGAATACCAGCCTTGAAATTTAATCCTTGTCCAACTTTTTCAAGGTCACCCTTTGTCCAACTACTAGATATAAGTAGATATCGAATCAGCTCCCGTAACGGTAAAATCCTAGGCACCAGCACCTTAAGATTCTCAGTGAAGGCTTGAGCAGCTGCCTTTGGTAGATGTCTGGTGAGACAAAATCCAGGGTACCCCTCGTCATCTTCTTTTTGGAAGCAACAATTGTATGCCTCATCATCAGCTCCAAGGTGGGTTCTCAACAAATAGTTGAGCTTGATAATCGCCCGATGTTTCAAATGTCTGTTGTTTGAGAAGAGCATTGAGCAACCCCCTGTGCGGAACAGACAGTTGGAGAGCATGAAGGATCGGTCTCTGCCTGTGTACCAGTGTGTTCCCATGGATTCACTGCTAACGACAATAGCGTTCACATTCTTGTGTACTTTAAAAAGTTGCTGGACAATATCAATGGCAATGAGGCTTGCACTACAACCCATCCCAGTGACGTTAAATGTCTTAATGTCGTGCCGCATTTTGTAATGGTTAACAACCCGGGATGTGAGAGAAGGAACTGTAGCAAGCAAGGAGACATTGACAATAAGGATATCAACATCTGTTGGGGATATCCCTGACCTATCGAATAGCTTATCGAGTGTTGCAAAGATGATTTCATCCATCTCTTCCAGGGCATCAGTAAGAGTAGGACTTGCTTCTCTGCCTTCAATTACATTTTTAGGACAGTAAGTTGACTCTCCAATGCCTGAACTCACTATAGTTTTCAAGAGGTACCTAAATTCCTCTATACGAAGTCTCTTGTTTCGGAATACAATGCTGGCACACTTTTCAGTGCTTAGCTTCCTATCTTCTGGAGGCTTAAAGCACTCATAGTGAAGCATGTAACAGCATTGATCCCTCTTATTAATTACCCGCTTACATAGAAGGTAAGCGATGTACAAGAAGGGAAATAGATAGAGTGCCGTGAGAAGCTCCATGAGAGGAAACAAATAGAGAGAAAATAAGTGGAAAAAAAAAAAATTACTGGTGTTTTTTTTGATATATTATTTTGCAAGGAAAGTTGTTCCTTTAAGTGCCTCTTTATAAGAATTTGTGAGCATAAAAAAACATTTTATCTTGTTTAGGTAAACTTTTAGTGCCTTTCCTATCCCTTTCAATCTGTCTGTATCTCTCTCAATCACTCAGGACATGGGCTTGACTCATAAAAGATAATGGAAGCATTAATAACAACTACAACCTACAATCACCCTTATTTTTATTTTTACAGGTCCAGGCTGTTTATTTTCTTTTGCTCCCTTTTTAAGCAGTAAAAAAAAAAAAAGGTTTTCAACAACTCTTTGTTCTTCTATAAGATTTATACAGTTGGTAAAGTCAGTGGGCCACTTTATATTAACTCTAACCTTAGATTGATAAACTTAATCTCCATACCCCTTTAAGTTTTCCTTTCCCTTTTTCTTGTAATTTTAGAATCTGGGTATCTGACATATATCTGTTATTTACATTATCAGTGGATCAACACATTGTTTAGACAAATTTCTGATCTTTGACAGGTTATATTTGTGATTCAGGATTCTCTATAGGGCATTGCAGAAGTAATTGGAAACAAAATAAAATTATATTGATTGCTACGAGAACCCGAGAACCGAGGTAATCATGAGTGTTCGAATTATTTCTTGCTATGGGATTGGCATAAATTCAAATTGCTGGGTATCTGCAAATATTTATATTTATTTATTTATTTTCATTTTTTTGTCAGTCACTACATACTTCGTATAACTTAATTTTCCTGATTATTTTGCTCTCAAATGAATGTGCCACTTGTGAAATTGACTTGGTCCCCTGCAGTGATTTTATTACAGACGCAGGTATTTATTTACTGTCAGAACTGTCATCACATAGATCATGGCAGTAACTGTAGTAAAAAAATGCCCTCTCAAAACTGAACTATTCTAATTGGTTGTTCTAAGATTTGAGTTATGTTTCTTCTGCTGCTAATACTGAGTAGCGTTTGTGACAACAGTTTGTGATGAGATTTTAAATTTTTACTAATTTAAGATCGTATCCTTGTACCGCCTATTGCAGTTTAGCAGCCAACCAAGGAAGCATAAATCAACTTATATTTGGTAAGTTTATTTCCTGATATATCTATTGTTCTTACTCCTTTAGCCACAACATGAAATGGAATTTTCGAAAGGTTGCTCATGTTATTCCTTCTTATGTCACCCTGGGTATTCCAAATAAGTGCACTATATTTTGTAGGCTTCTATAATCGTAATCAAATACGTATGAATTTTAAGCAAGTGGGACAGTCACAACGTTTGATAGATTTGTTTCGGAAGTACCTAGTCCTGTTGTATGCATATGGACTAAGAGACTCATTCTGGTGACTGATGAACACCCCGCTCCCCAACGGTCCATCCTTAATTCAACAAGAAAGATAAAACTTCCTGTTATAGAAGCTGTTTACTTAAATTGATGATGTACTATAGGTTAGTAGGTGGTTGTATGTCGTTTTATTCAAGGATTATCCTAATCATATACAAGTAGTATATAATTTAAAATGACACGTGAAGGTTTGCGTCTTTGTGTGCGTTTTCTAGAAGATCTGGCAAGAGCTACATGCTGAATGTGCATGTTTATCTGTAAATCCCTTTATCTGATTCACCAGAGATTTGGCTACTAAAAACTGTTAAATGTGTTTTTCATTTCAGGCTGTATAATAAGGACATGCATCTGCAGGCGATTTTGCCAGAAGTTTCGATTCCGGATCTCTTATACTGAATCTAATTCATGTTTTTTTCTGCTATAATTTTTAGGCAACAGACCTTTCAGAGCATAAACTTGTGATGAATTGTCAAAACTTTCTTGGCCAGATTTTTGGGCTGTGATTGAGTGATTATACACTGTAAAAATCATTGCAGTTTGTACCTCTATATTAGTTGCCAACCCTTTAATTGTACCATGATCTAGTCATATTTAATGTCTACCAAATGTTATGTTTGCTGTTGTAATGTTGTTAACCATATGCCAAGAACTAAAGATGTTTTTTTATTTTTTATTTTTTTATTTTTTATTTTTTTAAATAAAATAAATTAACCTGCTACCTACTGCAATAAATTAGGGCAATAAATGAGAAAGATGGCTAATTGAATTGTGAAAATGAGTGTACAATATCCCTTCTCATATCTAACATTCTAACTCCAATCAACAACAATAATTTCATAAATAATCCCCCAACCAAAAACCACATTTTGTGAAACATTAAAAGCTCTTTATTTTTTTTAAGAAAACCTAGAAATGTACTAATAAAAGTTCATTTGTTCAACATGTGTTAGTAAGCAACGGATTGAAAGTTAAATGGGGTTTTTGATAAGAGTTGTCAATTCTTGTCTTTTATTATATAAAATCCTTGACAACACTATTTATTCATTTGGTGGACAGTTTTTAGGTTCATCTATTTATAAGTTTAGGTGGGAGTGAAGAAATGACTCAAAGTTTTGTAGTGTAGAAAAATGACTTACCTATATAATTTATGAATTTGACGTACTCTACTAAAGAACAATGGGGATTTTGGAATATTCAAAGGATAATGTTTAGTGACATGCTCGTCCTTGTCTAGAAATGGGCAGTAGAAATCCTCTGTCCTATTTTTGTGTTTTTATCGCATGAATAGCATAGACCCCGTGGTTGCACGGAAATAACTAAGATTTTTATCTTGAAAAAATACAATTTAATAATTCTAACTTTGATTATTCTACAATAATTCCAATTTTTACCTCTGTTTTCTTCTAATAGTCTCAAACCGGTCAACAAAAGTCAACAACCTGTTATTATAGGTTGCTTGACACGTGTAGGCATGTGAGTGGTAACATTTTTTTTAAAAAAAAAATAGAAAAAAATTTAAAAAGAAAAGAATAAATAAGGCAACCAGCCAACCACCCTTCTCCAGCCCCAACCACCACCCCCACCCCCTGCTGATGCACCACCAACTAACCACCCCTATTCTAAGCCACCCAACTGGAAACAACCCCCTCCCTAATCTCACCCCCCCTAAGGCCCCGTTCTTTAGAGCTGTTCTGCTCTGCTCTGCTATAATAATAATAAAAAATAATAAAAAAAATTAAAAAAATAATAATAATAATAATAATAATAATAATAATAATAATAAAATCTGCTCTACTATGCTCGGCTCTGCTTCAATCTGCTCTGCTCTGCCTACAAGCTCAAAAGAACAGGGACTAAATCGACCATAACCTAAACCCTTGCCCTTGAAACTACCCCCACCACCCAAAACCGGCAATAACTCAAGGGAAAGGGTTTGGGGTTATGGGTGGTTTTGGGGGGTGGGGGTTGGTTTCAAAGGCAAGGGTTTGGGGTTATGGTCAGTTTCGGGGTGAGGTTGGGGAGGGGGAGTCGTACATTGTAATACAATGTTGAATTACAGTAGGAAAAAAAAAAAAAAAAAAAAAACAAAACATATGAATTACACAAATATACAAATATTTTATCATCAAATTAGGAAGACAAATTTCATATATGCATATACTTCGTATTAAAAGTAATAGAAAAATTTAAGTTTAGCATAGATCTAATAGGTGTAATTGTGTAAATTAGGTTGATTCAATTATGTCAGCTGTTAAAATAAAACAATTGATTCACCAAAATTCTTTTAATACCCACCGATAGTCGCCTAATAATGAAAAATGTAAGGTGAGCTCCCAAACTATGTAAAGAATACATTTTACTCCTAATAAGTAGGGGGTATATGTAATTTATAATATGGAAAAATATAAAATGATAGGAAAGATGTGAAAGATTGTAAGAATGTTTTAACTTTTAAGTGAAAATCATACAAGGAAATTTTTTGATATCCAAAAGTCCAAATGAAGTTGATAATATTATTTGTATATCAGAAAATATGGCAAAATAATTGACAAGTTTATACTAGGAGATGACATGTGTAACGTGTAATAACAACAACAACAACAACAACAATAATAATAATAATAAAGAAGGATGTTGTTGCGTTGCTGAAGCGGGTTCAAGCGTTCGCTAAGACTCAGGATATTGGTGCTCGTGCAGCTGCTCACATCTTCAGCAGGATCGGGTTTGCTATAGCTAGAGGGGTGGGGGCCCAGATTGTATCTCGGCTCCCCACCAATTTCTTGTAAATTGATTGACTCTGTAGGTTTTGATTTTGATATAATAATAATAATAATAATAATAATAATAATAATAATAATAATAATAATAATAATAAATAGTAATAATAAATCATTGATTATTGAGTCATAATTTATGCTGTCATGATCATCTATTTCTTCAAATAAAATTGAATTGATTGAAGAAAAATTATGGTGAGACACCATATGACACACGAATTAAAATTTGTAATCTTGGCTTAGGAAAGGATAAGTCTAGATATAGAGAACTTGTTTAGATCATCTGAATTTATTAGCTCATACGTTTATTTTTTAAATTCGTTAAGGTAGAAGGTTTAGATCCCATGAACAAATAAAAAATATAATAATAGACACAAACATATTGGTTACAAGATGTTAATTGTAGGTTGCTTCTTTGAGCTAGTTTGACCAGGTGCTTTTGTCGAATTTTTTTATATTTCCTGTTTGAGAATACATCTTTGATAGTGAGATATTTTGACTTTTTGTAATGTTCATCTAATTCACTATGACTAATATTTTGTGATTTATATATAAAATAAATATAGTATATACGATACCTATTAGTTGGAATTGTCTCAATAAATGATTTATTATTACTATTTTTTTTTTTTTGTTAAAGCAATGATTTATTATTACTTAATGCTCAATTGTTATAATTTTACCTTATTGATAAGTAAAGATATTATTAGTCAAATTTTTGCATTGACGTAAGTGCACAAGGAAAACATTTTGTTTATTTAAATACGAAGGGAGTATGCTCTTAATTACATGACATTTAAGGATATCGATTTGTTTTATTATTATTTTTGTCATAAGGATAAAAAGGTCGTGTTCTATTCACTAGATTTTACTTATTTAGACTTATTAAATCTTATAGAATGTAGATTAAAAGTAATTAAATTAAAATTAGGGCATGTTCACTTCAGCTTAATTCAGTTCAGTTCAATTCAGTTCAGTTTAGTTTTGTTCAGCTCCTAAATTCCTTCTCTCATAAAATATTCATTTCAGCTCTATTCAGTTCAGTTCAGTTCAGTTTAGCTCCAATCAGTTTAGTTTAGTTCAGCTCCAATCAGTTCAGCTCAGTTTAGTAAATGTGAACAGACCCTTAGATTTGTTAAACTTTATTAACCCTTGTCAATTAGCATTATCTGATAATATTTAAACATGTTTGTTTTTTCTAAAATAAGTAAAAAATAACGTGAACATTTGCAGATAGTAATAAGACTAATAACCATAACGAAAAGTACGGAGTAACAACCAATAAAATCTTATCGACTTTTGTCTTTTTGTGGAGAAAAGCTAGCTTTCTACTAGTCATCAAGAATAAATCGAATAACCAAACACCTATCTTGACTACTTGAACATTCTTAATAGCTAATGGAAAAGTCAATTATCAAACATGGCCATTGAGAACGCTAGGCCTTGAAAAACGAACTTATCCAATTTAATTTGAAGAGGCCACATTTGATAGAAAAGAAGGAAAGCTACACTAGAATCACATTAATGAAATGAATAATTAAACACCAATCACCTTCAACTAAACCACAAGGAAAATTCTTTGAAAGATTTGAAAAATGGTATCCTTACTACTATTATTGAAGAAGGGTTCATAATCAATGTGTAATAGCATTGATTAATTGATAGCAATCTCTCTAATTGTTTGGACCATCTTTATAACTTAGCAACTACGCAAAACATAAGCACATCAACAATTATATAAGCTTGTGAAAAGGAAACTACAGATATAGCTCATGTCACATTCGAACAAAGTTAACATAAAACATGCAAAGTTGTTATCGATAAGCAATGATAGATGATTACTACGATCATTTAATAAGTTTGTAAGCAAACTAGTTCTTAGCTTGCACATGTACGCATAATATTGTTTGAATGAGAAATGGTCGCCAATCAATGGAAAACAAAATTTATGTGGGAAAGAAAATTTAGCTAAGCCAATCCATCGATTTCATAAAAAATAACTCAAAATTTTCTTTTTACTTTTAATAAAGGGAATTATAAGAAAATAAATGGAGTCAATTGAATCCGGATTACCACTAGTAATGACATTGGTTATGTTAGGAAATTGTTTTTCATGCCACAAACATGTTAAATCTTTTATTTCATCTTCTTTATAAAAAGGATAGATATGTAGGACTTGCAAGTCCAAACAGTTCATAACTAGACTCCAAAGTTATTACTATTTTAAGGCCAAGAATAAATTACGTCGTTGACAAACTGAATTTTACGGGTAGAGGACTAGAGGTAGATTACAAAGTACCATTATTTATTATATCCTAGAACAAAAACAATGAATTGAAGGAGGTACCACAAGGAATGAGAGGGGAACGAATGACCACAAATTCATTTCTTCGAACCTAGCTACGTTTTTCTTTTTCTTTTTTTTTTTTTTTTTTTTTTTTTTTTTTTTTTTTTTTTTGAAGAAACCTAGCTAGGTTAATTGTTCATATTAGATACATACTACCTTCGTCCCCTTTTGATAGTCCCTTATGGACATTTTTCACGTGAATTAATAAACACAAATAAGAATAATTAAGGTACATTGAAAAAGTAAATTGACATTGGGTATGCAAAAAAGTAGAGAGAAAAAATAATAAAAGTACATGGGAAATATTAATTTGCACAAGTATTGTTGCAAATTGGAGGGAAGTTTGGTAAAATATTAATATTATGGTTGTTGGAAAAAGCAAATGGGGTGAACATTTTGGGACTAAAATTTGCCTATAAAGGACTATCAATAGGGGATGGAGGGAGTAGAAGATACGTTATGACATTGGGTATTAAAATTGAGAGGTATAAAACCCCACAAGTTGGTAAGCAAAAATATGGAACCTGTAGACACCCATTTGTGTCTCCCCAAAACCAAACCCGGTGATGAATGCCTTGTGCGTCGAAACATAATCGAATTAGGTGAAAGTGATTCGAAAGTCAAATGTCGCGGTTTAGTTTTAATTAATTTCTTTTCTCTCTGTTTTTGAAAATGGCTTTATATATTTGAAAACGTCCATTTCAGTTTATTTTGGTCCATGATTAAGGTCCAATAATAGTGTATTTGGATGGGGCTTGAAAAGACCTTTCCAACGATATATTATAAGCCCAATTCCGATGAATAATGAGGAAGTTATGGCCAAAATACTAAATTGGGCCCAAACCGGATTTTACCTACGACCCAATGATCATGAGGAGGGTCCAAAGGTTTAATCCTATTCCTAAACTAATTAGGATTGATTAGAATCTTTTATAAGTTTCTAAATTATCTTAATTATCCTTTTTTGAAAAGATAAGATCATAGAATTTGATTTGAATATAAACTTTCCTTTTTTAAAACTTTCCTAATTCTATTCGGATTTAAAGATGTTCAAAGATAGTCAGATATTATTTTCGTGCCTCATATATTTTATCCAAATTTTATATGGTTGGATAGATATTGAAATTATCTTTCCAATGATATATTATAATAATAAAACTGAGCTATAACGAAAAAGATATGAAAGATATACGAAACTCTATCCAAAACTGACACCGTCCTACTATTTCGTCCATATCTTTTTATCTACAGAATATTTTAATCTGATTCTAATTGCATTAGAAAGTAGACTTCAAGAGCTTTCCAACGACATATTATATGACTTATTTGGACTTCTGGATCAAAAGATATGATAAAAACAAAATTCGTAAAAACTGCTGTCTACGAGTTTTATTTCGATTTGAATTCGGATTTCTTTTCTTATTCTTCGACCTTCTCTTTTTTCTTATAAATAGAGGTCTTATCTCCCCTTTTTTATTCATCAACTTTCATCAATCAACTCTCTTCCTTAATTCTCTCTTTTCTCTCTTAAGCAATATAGCTTAATTCTTATTTTCTCTCTCTTTCTAAACCAACTAGCTTTTTACACATACAATATTCCGCATACATTAGACTTAGAGTCATCTAGCCAAGTTCGAAGTTGCCTTCGCCCTAGACGTGCAAGGTTTGATATTTCTGAGGGTTTGGTCCAAAACTAGTCTAAACTTTATTTAGTTTGATTTTAATTTAATTATTTAATTGTTCTTTATTATTTTCATTGAAGTTTACTAACTTGTGTATTTTGTTATTAGAAAGAGGTACGAGGCTTCAAAGTATGTAATCTTATTACTCTCTTTCAATGTAGAAAGCATGTTTATTATTGTTTTGTATTCCTAGTATCATGTTAGGATGTATTTAATTCTTATTATCATGTTAGGATGTTATTTTATGCTTTCTAGTATCATGTTTAGGGTGCCTTTATTCTTTCTAATATCATGTTAGTACCATCTTAGGGTTAAAGCTTTGATCTTTATTGTTTAGTGACATGCTAGGATTTGTTATTAATCTTGTTAGTATCATGCCTAGGATCTTGCTATTATTGTTAAGCTTTATTATGCCTTGTCATGTTATTATCCTCGTTATTATTATTTATTGTTTATTGTCATGTTGCTTGATATATATTATTGTTATTGCTTGATCACGCCTTTTATGCAGGTTTAAAGGGAATTTGTACTTGGAATCACGCTTAATAAGATAATTAATAATTTGGTTTAGGCTAATGTGATTTTAACTCAAGTGATCGCCAATAATAGTATTATTTGTGCATTAATTTCAACCAACATAGATTAAACAGGGTAGGTTTAATATAATGTTTGTATGTTATTCGAAAAGCGCGCATGAATACGAGCAGAACAAAGTAGAGGCCTATTTTATAGGGCGGGTCCTTTCTTTTGTAGATTGGATTCGTACCCTCATCCCCGGACCCTG
Organism: Chenopodium album; assembly: GCF_948465745.1. Taxonomy (NCBI): domain Eukaryota; kingdom Viridiplantae; phylum Streptophyta; class Magnoliopsida; order Caryophyllales; family Amaranthaceae; genus Chenopodium; species Chenopodium album. The sequence goes on from NC_137852.1 coordinate 13,869,494, forward strand.
TTTGGTTCAAGACCTTATGGAGTATTTGACGGTCCTTTGGATTGTCTTTTGGGTACAAGTTCCTTAAAACTTGTTGGCGACTCTTTTTGCTCTTTGTCTTTCCCTTTGGAACGCCACCGTACTTTAGTGTATGATCACAGTGGGGTTCAAGTTTGGGGTTATCATAATGCTTGAAATATTCCCTACAGAACCCTAAACCCCAAATGTAGGTTGTCACCAATCATTTGCAGCAACTAGTGTTTAGTAGAATTATCCGAAAAATTGGAATATGAAAACCTAGTCTAATATTGTATTATTATTATTATTATTATTATTATTATTATTATTATTAAAAAACCTACAAATTCAATCAATTTACAAGAAATTGGTAGGGAGCCGAGATACAATCTGGGCTCCCACCCCTCTAGCTATAGCGAACCCGATCCTACTGAAGATGTGAGCAGCTGCACGAGCACCAATATCCTGAGTCTTAGCGAACGTCTGAACCCGCTTCAGCAACGCAATAGCATCCTTGTCTAATTCCCCTATTATTATTATTATTATTATTATTATTATTATTATTATTATTATTATTATTTTGAAAGAAAGAAAAAAAAAGAATAAAAACTAATTAATGTATTTTTAATACGAGTATTGTATTTTTAATGTGATAAGTAGGGTAATTAATCCGATAACAAAACTAGTTGAGGAGCCAGATCTAATAATTCATTGTCTTGTACAGTTGTACGATTACCATTGACTAGTAGCAATAATTTATACAAATTGGGCAAAACGATCCAATACGCATTTCTTCTCTTAAAAATATTCATCCAAAACCTAAACTCCTATTACTAAACTAAATTTATTTTAGTTGACTTTAACTTATTCTAACTAAACTAAAATTATTTTATTGATAAATTACAATTATATTTATCTGATGTTATTTATCTAAGAAGCAAAGTGTAAGTAATATGCCTTGAATCGGGAGCTAGTAAGATAAACGTCGGAAACTTGGAAAGTAGAGCAAGACATGTCCATGCCTTAGCGAGGCATGGACAAGATTGGTAGGCAAGTCCGTGCCTATAAGAGGCACGTCTATGCCTTAGCGAGCTTCACAGGTGTTCGGCCAGGCACGTCCGTGCCTCGGCAGATTTTCAATTATGTTGCTTTTTGAACGTGTGGCACGTCTGTGCCTAAAGGAGGCACATGCCTCAGCAGTTTTGGCCGATTTTGGTAACATTGTTTGTGGGTTTTATTTCATTAAATAAAGTCTATCTTTTCTAGTGTATGGGTTAATATAAATACCCTTAGGTTATTTTCTAGCCACTATAATATTCATTGTCAATTTGTAATATGGAATTTCCTCAAGATCAATAAAGCTTTTATCTCGCATGCCCGTCGACGTAGCCAACACACTGTTGATAAACCACGTGAATCTGTGTGTGTTATTTAATTATTGAGCATTCGTTAATTTGTTCTTTCTCATCCGTTATAACACAAAGAACACGACTTTGAACTTTTTTTTTTTTGTTTTTTTTTTTATTGAATTTAGCTGAATTTTACCTCAATAATAATGATAATTTTTATGCATTTTAGGCGCACTTCATAAATATGCGTGATTATACACTACAAAATTTCCATGACGGAGTAGTCGCTCCGTTGCATAATAACCACAATACATTTCTTTTACGTTTATTTCATAATGATTGCAATACTTTTTTTTTTTTTTGTGTGGCAAGGACTCATATTATTATATTATTTCTCTCTCCTATCAACCCCACTTACACAACTTTCTTATTATTTTTCTCTCCTACTAACAATTAAGTATATCTCCATATGATCTCATTCTATAAATTTCCTAAAATTTTGTGTAACACATAGTGTTGTGATTATAATTAACGAAACGGAGGTAATATATATTTTAATTTGAAGAGAAGAAATTAAATTAGTCGTATGGTTTTTTTTTTTGGAAAATTAGAAATAATAATTTCAACTTTGATAAATTTTTCTACAATAATCCCAACTTTGGATTATTCTGGAATAATCGTAACTTTGGGGGTTCCTCTTTTCTTCAATTCCTAACCGGATAACAAAAGTCAATGACCTATTATATCAAGTCGCTTGACACGTGTCAAGTCCTGATAAGTTCAAACATTAAAAAAAATAATTAAAAACAAGAAAAAAAAAAAATCAAAAACCACCCAGCTTCCCCTTCCCCCACCGATCCACCCTAACCTCCACCACCACAGCCCAGCCCGCCACCCCACCAATCCATCCTAACTTCCTCCACCACAGCCCACCACCCCAGCTGTCGTGTCTCCCCCACCCCTTGAGTTACCATTTTCCTCTCTCCCCGCAACCCCACGCAACCAGCGTAACCCCAAAATCAAAGCCACGAAACTTAAAATCGCATCCCCAAAACTCTAAAACACTCCTCCCCCACCCAAAACCCTAGCGGCTATGGTTTTCGATGGTGGGGGAGGGGTTTTTGGTGGTTTTCGGGAGTGGGCAAGGTTGTTTTGAGGGATTTTCGACAGTGGGGCCGGTGGTTTTTGGTGTTTTCGAGAGTGGGGCTAGTGGTTTTTGGGGTTTGGCTGGTGTCGTGAGAGTTTCGGGGAGGGGGATGGTGGTTTGGCTCAGAGCTGCGACTTTAGTGGTGGGGGTCCGACAAGGGAGGCGGCTGGCTGGTGGGTTGTCGGATCTTTTAGGGTGGTTGAGGTTTTAGCTGGGTGATTTTTTAAAAAAATGGTTTTTTTTTAATTTTTTTATTTTTATTTTATTTTTTTAAAACCAATTGAATTGTTAAATGTGTCATTTTAACCAAAAAAATCAAATTATTCCATTCAACCGTTAATCAGTATTTGAGATTGATGAAAAGAAAGAACCCTCAAAGTTCGAATTATTCCAGAATAATCTAAAGTTGAGATTATTCTAGCAAAATTCATGAAAGTTGGGATTATTTTTCTTACCTTTTTTTTTAGTTCAATATTGTGTACTCTATTATATATATTTTACTATCACAATCACATACGAAGTATCTTATATAACCCTTCAAAAAAAAAAGTATCTTATATAAAATAGAATAACTTTTGTATACATCCGGTGTACATTAATTTACTGTACATCGGGGGTCACTTTTTATTAAGTTTAGGGTCACTTTTACAATTTTTTGGGTAACTTTTATCAGTAAAGCATAAATACTTCGTAACTTTTATTTATGTCAGGGTACCTTTTATTCATATTAGGATAACTTTTGTTCATTTTAGGGGTAACTTTATAACGGATATTCAATATTTATTGTACATCTGATTTTTTTAAAAGTTCGTCTATAAAAAATTAAAAAAAATAATAATAAAACCCTTCCCAAACTAAAACCTTCCAAAATAAAAATCTTTCAAACTAATAAACTTTCCAAAACTAAAACCTCATTCAATTTCAGTCCGAATTGCTTATCAATTATGACGATAACTCAATCAATTCTGGAAATCAGATAATAAGAGTACAAAACCCTAATGACGCAATTATCACTTTAGAATCTTTAAGGTAAAACTATTTATAATTCCTTTTCAAAACCCACACAAATAATATAAGAGCCTAATACATAAACTTAACCCACAAATAAATTGATTTAATGTTTATCATTTTATCAAACAATAAGAGACAAAATAAATGAGCAATTAAAACAAACAGAATAGATGATATTGCAATTTAACAACAACTTAATTAATCATCGTAACGCCATATGAGCAATTAATTAAACGCTACAACAAAGCAACTAACTTAAAGTAATGTGTAGTATATTAATCTAAAAATCTTGGTTACACATAATTCAAAAAACCTAGTTAATAATTTCAACAATTAAATTGAAATAGTCAATCACTACTAGCTAAATTTTACATACTCAATCTTGAACTACATTATCATTGATCCATCAGTAGCTAGCGTGGATACTCGAAACGACAAAGTGGGCATGTTCTTTTGTTCTTGAACCACCTTCCTATGCAACTCTCATGAAAACCGTGGTTACAACTCAAAACACACATAATATTCTCCTTAACTTCATCGAGACAAATCGAACAAGGCTCGTCGCATTCCTCAACAGCTACCCGCTTAAGACTTGCCATAAGATTATCAGTATTAACATGAGTATCTTCATGATTATTATTAAGGGTTGACAAAATCTCGATCATTGATATTTGCATTGTTGACCATGATTCGTCTTGCTCTCTAATGAAGTTGTCCAACGCCGCGAAACGACTTAGAATTGGTATGTTAACTATGGACATTGTTGAATTGGGTAGTAGGATTGTGGTGAATTCGCGACTTAATAATATGAAATTTGTTTAGTGCGTAAAAATAAATTTGGGTGGTATGAAATTATGAAATATGAGTGACTGATCATATATTCATATATATAGCAAGTGCAAAGTCGGTTGAAATCAAATTTGAGCGTTGGTGTATACACATATATTTGATATCAAATTCCTCTTTCTACTCCTTTATTGGACACGGTAAATCTTTTTGAGATTTTTGTAAGATTTTTTTTTAGTAAACTAGGTTAAGTCGGTATTTAATTTTCACTATTTATCAGTTTACACTGTATATAATTTATTGTAAAATTAAAATTTAATTGTAAAATAAGATGAATATTGAATTTACAAAATAAAAAAATTGCACTATTGTACTAAAGAAAACCAAGATATCCGGTATTACATAGAGTAATAAAAATAATTATTTTTTACATCACAAAGTTGTAGATAGGAATATATTAATATTTTTATAGAACGTGTCTGATTGGATCGAATATGATTATCAAATAGGAAGGGAAATATTAATTTACAATATTAAATATTTTCTAAGAAACTTTTGGCAAAAACAAAAACAAAATCTTTTGGAGGAAAAACTTTTAACTAGGAGATTCGTTACTCGGCTTACTCCTGATTTTGCCTTTAATTAGTTTAAAGCTATAGATGATTGTTTTTACTTAAACAAACGTACATCATAATTTTTGTTAGGTGCTACTCATTTATGTATTTTTTTTTTAATTAGGAAATTTAACTGTTATCACGCATTAAATAGCAATTTAACCTTACACCCAGGTGTTAGATTATGTCAGAGAGCTTGTTATATACAACCGGATGTACCGTACGTCCGTACATCCATGGCTAATTTTTCTCATTTTGATGATTGTTTTTTATTTAATCATTTAATAAAGTGCATAATTAACCTTGAGTTAGTTGGGTGTACGGTGCACCCGGGTGTATATAACAAATTGTAAACCGGAATTTTAATTTCACCTTTTTTCCCCTTAAATTGGATTTTGCTACCACTAACAACTTCCATCAAGTAAAGTGTTAGTGTGGCCATTTTGGTTAAGCTTTTATTCTTGATTTACATGTCAAAAATCGTTCCATTAAGGTTTTAAGGTCAATTTCATGCTTAAGGAAACAAATTGAGCTCGCAAATGACAAAAAAAAAAAGCGCACACACAACACAAAACAACGTGAATGCCGAAATGTAGTACTCTAAACGTGTCAAAAACAATCTGACACGAAAAAACCATCCACTTTGAACTGTAACCGACCTGAGAAATTTAGATGCCAAACTTAAATGTCATCAAATTGGAACTCAACCCAAATTGAAATTTGACCTTATCTTAACTTAACCATATATGGATTTGATCTGACTTGAATGACTAAAACTCAACTTGACACTAATTTGGACCTAATGTGAACTCAAACCGATACCAGTTTGAACCAACTTGAACTCAATATGACCTAAAACCTTACAAATACTCGATTCAATATGATCTATTTTGACTTGACTTGAGTTCGACTTGATTTGAAACCAGACATAAATTTTACTCAATCCACTGTTGACCTTCCTACTTCGATTCATGTAAATGTTTGTTTAACTAATCGGTAAAAACTTTTTTTATATAACATAACCCAATGACCATATTAGTTCATTATTTATCGTCTCACTTATATAGCTGAATAAGTCATCGATTGATATTATGATTTTTAATTTGGCTTACAAATAAAACTGATATATACAAGATCTAATCTAATAAGTAATAAAGGTATTCTAAACATGATACTAAACAAATATTAACAAAAATCTAGGCATGATGCTAACATGATTAACTTATTAACACCTTTACTTGATGATTAAAGTTGAAATAATCAATCCTAAACATATAAGATACTAGCCCTTAGAAGTTACACCTAATAAATATAGTAGAATTAATTAAACTAAGAAAATAATTAAGAGTTTGTTCGGCAAAACTAGCTGTAGCTATTGGCTATCAGCTTTTGAGTAGCTATGAGCTGTCAAGTAGTAGCTGCTAGAGGTCAGCTGTTAAGGCAGTGGTTCATACTATGAGTGTTCGATAAAAGTAGCGATTGAAACTATAAAATACAGTTGTTATTATTATTATTATTATTATTATTATTATTATTATTATTATTATTATTATTATTATTATTATTATTATTGTTATTGTTATTGTGACGTGTTATGTATCATATGTTTGATAATTTTTAAAATTTCATAGTATAATGTACATTGCTAATAAATAATCAATTTATAAAATAAAAGATAGAAAAACATACTCCTTATAATGAAAGGAATAAAAGAAAAAAAGATATGAGATAGAAAATTTTGACATTATGGTTGACCGAAACAAATAACACTGAGTCAAAAAGATAAAAGTATACTCATCAAAAAGAAGAAAATTAAAAAAAAAAAGCATAAAAAAATGCTACTTTGTATTTTTCAAAAGCTATCTTTTTTAGCTTTCAACAACATCTACTTAAAAGCTACCTTCACCTCTAACAGCTATACTTAAAACATTACTTCACCAAACACTAATATTATTTTAAAGTAGTGGCTAGGTCTAAAAGCTAATAGCTACCTTAAAAGCTAATGTCGAACAGACCCTAAATTTACCTACGTTGAATGCGGCTCTTTCCAACTACATCATCATTAGAACGTTAATAAACTTCAATAAAAAATATAAATTGAATAATTATGTTAAATAAAGTTTAGATTTTAAACCCTTAAGTGTTACCATTTTTTAAGTCGTGGACAACCGACGTGGTTTGAGTAAAATATTGATGTAAAGGAACACTTGGAGGTGAAATATATTTTTTTGAAGATTTGAGAAATGAAACTAGAGGCGAAGGGAGGGGAGATAATGGAGTACAACTCTTTCCCCACCGCCAACACCCCCCCCCCCCCACCCTTAAAAAAAAACAAAACAATAAGTTGTTAGCTTGTTAAGGCCCCGTTCTTTAAAGCTACTCAGCTCTGCTCTGCCTTGCTTTGCTCTGCTCTGCTCTCTGCTTTTCTTTGCTCGACTCGGCTCTACACTGCTCGGCTCTGCTCTGCTCTATTTTCTAATAATAATAATTAATAATAACAACAAGAATAATTAATATTCAATAATAATAATTAATATTGTATTGCTGATAATAATTTAATATGTTGAATAATTATAATGAATATTAATATTAAAAATAATTTGAATAATTATTAATATTATTAATAATTAATATTCATTAATCATAATAATAATTAATAATTATCAATAATAATATTTAATAATTCAAACTATTAAGAATTAATATATAATAAAATTATTAATTAATAATTTCTAATAATTATAACAATTCTTTAAAAAAAATAATAATTAAATTTAATAACAAATTGTTTTATAAACATTTGATATTAGAATCACAATGTGTAGAAACATTTTATGTGGGTATTGATTGTTATTTAATTGAGTTAAATTATTTTTCAAATATTTCTGTACATTTAAAGATAAAAAAAGAGGTTAAATTCAAGTAGTACTTTGTATATTATTAATATTTTTAGGGTTAAACATATATTATTAAGACAAATTTATAAGTAAAATCATTATTACTCATTAAATCATTTATTTTAAATTTTTTGTGAAATAAATATAAGTAAACCGTTGTCTTTTATTTTTTTACTTTTAACATATGTTAAATTTGGTACACATATATTTATGTTTTCACTCACTTAAATCATACATGCACTAATATAATAATAATAATAATAATAATAATAATAATAATAATAATAATAATAATAATGATAATAAAATTAATAATAATAATAATATAATAATAGTAACAATAACAATAATTGTAACAATAACAGTAATAGTAACACTAAGTAATAGTAATAGTAATATTAATAATAATAACAGCAACAACAACATTAATAATAATAACATTAATAATAGTATTAATAATAATGTTGAAATCTGCTCGGCTCGGCTCGGCCTAGAAGCTCAAAAGAATAGGGCCTAAGTGTGTTAAAATGTTTGATTTTGTATGCATGATATGCTTATTGAATTATTATATATTGATTGAAAATATAATTTTGAACTCAATTGGGACACGTTAAATAACTCACGTATTTAAAATATGTTCACATTTATTAAACTGAGCTGACTGAACTGAAATAAATTGAACTACACTAAACTAAACTAAACTGATTGGAGCTTCTAAACTGAACTGAACTGATTGGAGCTAAACTGAATTGAACTAAATTGAATAGAGCTGAAATGAATATTTTATGAGAGAAGGAACTTGGGAGCTGAATTGAAGTGAACTAAACTAAACTGCACTAAACTGAGATGATTGGAGCTGAACTAAACTGTACTAAACTGAACTAGTTGAAGCTGAATTGAACATGCCCTTAATTCAAACAAGTCCAAGACAGCAAAACAATACGATCTTCTGCAATTCATGTTTAGCCCGTTCACTTAGCTCTCCCTCACGGAAGTAAATAATGTGAAAATAGGTAGTTAAAAGTAATAGTAATTTTGTATATGATGTTGAAATTTTTCTCATGAATTAGAGAAAAAATTAACGTAAAGGATTATCCTCCAAATTTTAATTTTTTTCATTTTTATAATTGTATGACTAATTATTTATATTTTGCTTGTTCAATTTTAAAATTATAACGATTAAACTATCTATGTGCTCAATTTTTTAATAAGCTCTTTTGTAAAATTCTATGCAATGTTTAGTTGATGTCGTCACCTGGTTAGAAATTTCAATCCTGGCTCCGCCACTGGATGGAAGATCAATAATAGAGAGCATAGGAGAGAATTGGTGCTGAAAAATTTGTCCGTAACCATCAAAAGACTATGGCATATACAGAAACAGAGTTGTAAAAATTGACACTACCTCCGTTTTTTATTAGTTGACACGTTTTGACTTTAGCACTATTGACACACTCCCCTTTGACCATGTTTTGTGATTTATACGTAATGAAAAATATAGTCATGTGGGGTATTGTTAGATTCGTCACAGCATATATTTTCAAAGTATCCACTTTTTATAATTTTTACTTATCGGTAACTTAAGATATTAACGTTTTGATTCGTGCATTAGCAAACGTGACTAAAGAAACGTGTCAAATAAAAAGAAATGGAGGAAGTAGAATTTACGAGGAAGCTAACGTGGCAGTTGTCGGTAATTTATCTGTTTGTACCGTTGTTGTACGCTTTTGTGCGTCAAATACTTATGGATTGGGCTTGATAAAAGTAAAGTAAAAGGGGTGAAAACAAGGTTGGGCTTATGATAGAAAAGATGGGCTAGGAAAATCAAATGATTTGTATTTCTAGATAAAACTAATTGTTTTTTCGATCTAACACTCCATTGGAACCAAATGAAATAAAAGACTTTTACTCATAGTTGAGTTTTGGTTGGGGAGACTTCTTAAGGTGATACACTTTCAATTGGCCATATGCAACCTATTTTGCCCTAATGTATGTTATCGTGATCGTCACTCAAAGTGATTCCTCATAAGTCAGAAACTCCGTGTCGATAGTACAAAGCTCCTCTATAATAATTGTTATAATCATTGAAAAAACATTGTGTAACCCATTGAATCGACTCTTAATCGAAATTCTAGTATCCGTCATGAAACTTAAACTGTCCAAAACCCCAAGCATGACCAGATTAATAGGATGGAAGCTTAATCGGAATAAATTTGAATTTTTTTTTTCTATGATCGGTGTTTGACATTTCTAGTAATTGATAATCTTGAATAATTGGACTACCAAATTGGTGATATAATTCGGGCCAAGAACCTACCACAATGCACATATAAAACACACAAGTTAGGCAAGTTCAATACAAATTTGCAAGCATAATCCTTGTATTTGTGGCTATGCGCAATGCATCGGCCAAAACACGCAAAATGTCCCCAATCATATTAGGCATATTTGGTAATGAGCCTATATAACCTTCAAATTAGGTGTGTGCCATACATCCATTTAAAGTAGTCTGACTACTGGCCCAAAAATATAACGTTTTGTATAGTAACACCACCCAATCAAAGCAAGGACATCATCCAAATTTGTTGGGCCTAACATAAGTTGGGTATTCACCGTTTGGCACATGAGAGGATGCTAGTCAAAACATAGTCATCTATTCTAGACTCAAAATCAAAACATTCAACGAACGGCAGAACTACTTTACGAAGTACTCAAGCTCCCTTCTTTTGCCCATTTGACTTTTTATGGCACCCCATTCAATATGCGTCTGAAAAAGGTATCTATCTCTAAATTTATAAACGTACCTCCGCTCCAATTTACTTACAACAAAGGAATAATTTATGTCTCACAAATAATACCTTTTGTTGCAAGTAAATAGATCGGAGGTAGTATATATATTTATTTTGATATTAATAAAATATAATGAAACAAATTTAGTAATATTTGATAGACTATATTATCTCTTATATATTGACATTGACGGGAATTTATGGTCAATGTTTTCAAAGTTTAACAATTGGACGTAAAATAAGAGATTAGTATCACAAGAATTATTGGTTTCATAGCAATGCTATTGGTCAAGGTTTTCTAAGTTTGACTCAAATTATGACAGTGTGGCAAAAACTAAGGAATAACCTCTTTAATTTTTTTTTATTTTTTTTTTTTGAAATCAAATAAGGGATAGCTAAAAATTTTGGTTTATAAAAATGTTTGAACGCTTTTTTGGCTAATCTCTAATATATACGCTTAAAAAATATTTTGGTCTATAAAAGTGTTTCAGTGCTTTTTTTTTTTTTTTTTTGGTGGCCACACCGTGCGTCAAGCTAACACACACCAAAACATTGACGAATAATTTTTGACTGACTGAGTAAACCCTAACCCAAGAAGAACAAATATTATATGCCAAAGTACAAAAGAACTCCATGTATTTATTGTACTAATACAACGTAATTAGCTTCTATTGCCGTAATAAAATTCTAGTAGTTGTAGTACGGAAGTATATAACATAAGGAACCTTTTAGTTTGGCAGAATAGAAGTTGTCAGGTATCCTAATTATATATAGTTCAAACTTGAATACACGTATTTAGGTTTAGGTACGAAAGAATCTCAACAATTCTGATCAGACTATGTAACGAGGGGTTAGAGGTGTCAGTTTGAGTACTTGGGTATAGTTTTGTGAGGAGTCGCGTATTTCAACATTGAGTTATGTTAAATTATTCTACTTGTACGAGTCTAAATATGAAGCGGATTAGGTTCGATCAGATTAGTTTTTGACTCCATACCGTTAATGAGTGGCCTAATCGATTAAGTATTGTCTTCCCAACAACACGTATTCGTGAATTTTCATCAACATTTAAACACTTACAAGGTTAAGCTAGAGACAATTCATCTTATTGATTTTGGATAAAACCTTATTGAGCAATAACATGTTATCCCTTGAATTTTAATAATATTATATATTCATATTTTCATCATCATTACCATTTATAGAATTATATTAATTAATTTGTTATATTGAAAAAGTACAGAGTATTATCATATTTTTCATTAATTATAATGAGTAGCTACCAAAATAGTCATGATATGCATACTTGTATGTCCAATCCTTATCCAACTATATGAACGTAAGTATCCAACTGATTTGAACTTTGTTCAATTTAGATGTCTAGCTTTAAATTTAGCATAATCAACTTAAAAATTTTTGTAATAAGAAGTTTGTATTTGGTCCAAAGTAATCAATATAGATAAAACAAACTTATTAAAGGGACCGGGAGAATAGTATAACTTAAATCACTTAAAAACCAAAGTAATCAATATAGATAAGACAAACTTATTAAAGGGACCAAGAGAATAGTATAACTTAAATCACCTAACGACCAAAGTAATCAATATAGATAAGACAAACTTATTAAAGGGACCGAGAGAATAGTATAACTTAAATCACTTAACGACGAATCATCAGACATTTAGGTCAAGCTTTAGTATTGGTTATAAATTACTCCCATTGTTCTAATTTTTTTGCCCCATTGTCAAAATTTGAGTCAAACTTTAAAATCTTTGGCCATAATTTCTCGTTATACTATAATAGGTAATATAATAACCATGTAGGATATTGTTTGAATTGGTTCGTTTCATCATATATTTAATTAATATCAACTTTTTATAATTTTCTCATGGAAATATACTTCCTCCGTTTTCTTTTAGATGCAACACACCCTTTGGCGCGGTAATTAAGAAAGGCGAGGCTTACATGATATAATAAACTTTAAAATAGGATGAGCGGTTGTTAGGAGTGCACGCAATTTAGTGGGCCATGTGCTTTAAATGTCTCTTCATCTTGCTAGGGATGGAGACTCATGGTCCTTCCATGAGGCTGACATGTCTCTTCATCTTGCTAGGGATGGAGACTCCTGGTCATTCCACAACCTCTCAGCTCCTTCCTTCTGCCCCCCCCCCCACATTTCCCAGCAAATTCATGCCACCTACTTTCCTAACAGAGGGATAAATTTTCCTGTCAGCTCCTTTGTTCATGGGAGATTTTTTGATTCAAAATCTGCCTATAACTCTACTCCTTGTGGATGTCCAGAGTTTCAGAAAGATGGAAAATGGGGTACAATTTGGGACCTCAACTCCTCCCCCAAGGTCAAAATGTTTCTCTGGCTAACTTTATGGGAGAGACTCCCTACTTCTTCCCACCTTGCTGCAAGGATATCATCCCTTCAGGCTCCTGCTCTTTCTGTCCTGGGGTTGAAGAGACTATTTTGCATGTTCTTAGGGACTGCCCTAGAGCTGTAGAAGTTTGGGACAAACAACCAGCCTTATCCCCCTCATCTAACTCTGTCTCTGATTGGATTTGTGCTAATTTGTGTAGCTTCTCCTCTGATAATCACTTGGGTAAACCTTGGGATGTTTGTTTTTCTATCATCTGCTGGAGGATATGGACCAGAAGGAATAGATGGGTATTTGAAAAAGATAACATGCCTATTGAATCTTGGTGGAAATCCACTCCATGGATGATTGAAGAGATCCTATCTTTATCTCAACCTAAATCCCTTTCTTCAAAAATTAAGCTGCCTGCTCTTATCTCCCTTGTAGCTCCTCAAGTGCTGATTAAAACTGATGCTTCCTTCTCCTCTAGTACTCTAGCTGCTGGTATAGGGTGTGTATGTAGAGACCACCAGGGAAATTGGTGTGAGGGTATGGCTTTGCATGTTCCATGTTCTTCTGCTGTGTGGGGGGAAGCTCTGGCAGTTCTGTTTTCTCTGAAATGGGCTAAGGATAGGGGCTTTTCTGAGGGTCTTCTGTTATCTGATTGTGATAGAGTGGTCCAAGGGATTAACTTGCAGGATCAGGTCTGGGATGAACTTACTAATTTGTATAATGAATGCAGGGAACTCCTCCAGCAACTTCTGAGGCTATCATTAAAGCAAGGGAAGCGGGGCCAAGTTCAAGAGGCTGATGTGGTAGCAAGAATGGCTAGACAGAAGCTGGTCATATCAACAACCTTTTGTAGGATTGTCCCGAAAGATAGTAGGGAAGAGCTTCTGTCCAACCCAGGGAAGTTTTCTTTTGCAAACAGCAGCAACAACCTTCATGCTTTTGTATATGAAACTGCTAATCACTAGTTTATCTTGTATGAACTGTTTTGTCAAAGGCACAGCCTTTGAGAACCCTTGTAAATTTGGTGATGTGATGATGAATGACTAAATGAAAGCCTTTTAACCAAAAAAAAAAATGTGTTTTAAATAAGGGATATAGTATAGTTTTTCTCTAAAGTAACTTTCCTTTTATAGTGTGTTGCAAGTATTGTGACATTTCCTTTTTAGGGAAGTGTTGCAAATAAAAGAAAACGAAGGAAGTATACGTTTGAACACGTTTTTTGAATGCCGTTAAAAGTCAAACGGAACAAAAATAAAGAAACATAGGAAAAGTATGTTAAATACGGGTTTGAAACGAATATAAATACCAAATAAATGACTAATCACTCAAATATGACCCAAACCGAAGTCACTTGAACCCAATCCATACCGCTATATTAGCCACCTTTAGCTAGAATTTTAGTGTCATGACATCATTAGAGCAATTCGTTATTCAATTTTGGATGATAACAAACGCGGATGTTAGACCGAACGGAAAAGGAAAGTCAATCAATTATTAAAAAGAAGATCATATTATAATTAAATAATTTATTAAATCATATGTAGACATGTAGTGCATGAGAATGACATAGCAGAAATCAGATACGTAAGATAATTAAAGATAGATTAATTTCTAATCAATCTCTATCTTCCCTTTAATTCGTTTTAGTTTAAAATATCCCTACATTCTCGCATCTCTATTATCAACAATAATACATTTGTTTATTATTCCTAATCACAACTTGTATTTCATTGAAAAAAAAAAAAATTACAACTTGTATTTTTCTCAATTAAATTAATTTTAGATTCGTCTTCTTCCTCTTAATTCTTTCTATATATATATCTCTTACTTTTAATACTATCTTCACCACCCCAATTCTTCTGCTTTCTACTTTATTATGGATTCTAATGTCAAATTTGAAGAGGTAATTAGCATATATTTAACTATTTTTTATACCTAATATATAGTTTTTAATCAAGAACCCTATGATTTTTATGGCTACTTTTTTTTTTTTAATCTTTTTGCAGGAGTTTATAGTAAATGATAGCGGTTTGAAGCTATATACATGTAGTTGGTTGCCACAAAATGAGGATCCAAAGGCTCTTATTTTCTTGTGCCATGGTTATGCCATGGAAAGTAGCGTTTCCATGCAAGGTATTTATTTATCTATTTAATTGTAATTATTAATTCTAAACTTTGTGCATATAATTTGTTATAAAAATTATATTAATGAAATTTTGAAGATGTTTAATTATGATCTAATGGGGTTTTGTTGATGTGTTTTAAGGGTCGGCGATACGTCTTGTAAAGGCTGGTTACGGTGTTTATGGGATTGATTTTGTTGGACATGGAAAATCTGGAGGGCTTCAAGGTTATATTCCAAGCTTTGAAAATCTTGTTCAAGATTGCTCAGATCATTTCACCAAAGTTTGTGGTAAGTTGTTAATTAACTTTAATTAGCTTTTTTGCATCAAGAAAATAGGAGAATATTTAGCGAAAACTATAACAAAATGGCGTGTTAAATTGTTTTACATTAGTAAGTTAGTAGAAAGTTAATAATCAAGGGTTTTTCATTAAACCCATAAAAATGTTCTTGTATAGATTCTTACAACAATGTATTTTTTCACAATTGGGGGTTCTTCTAAATTTTTTTGTCACAAAATATTAATTGTTTTTTTTTTCAATAATTTCACTAATACGTAATATAAGAACAACATAAAGAAATAGAGCGATCATATTACTAATATTGATGAGACTAAGTAACACGATGATTTATTCAGAGAGTTGTGTTTGGGAGAAAGTGACAAGAACAACTAGTCGTAACTGTCACAAAAAGGACTAATTTCGTTAAAATAAAAGTCAAATTGCTCAAGATTAGTTGTATTTCATTCTTTTATTCAATGTTTAGCCATCAAGTGTTCAAGTGCATAATAGAAGTATTTCCACGGTGTTGACAAAACAAACGTGCATATAGGAATGAATCACTACTAATTATTAGTATATGATGAGTTTTCTTTAAAGTTTAAAAGTCCTTACAAATCAATGAATCATATCTCATTCCTAGTCAACCATATCATTTATTATTATTTTTTTTAATTATTGATTTACTTACCTTTTTTTTTTTTTTGAAATAAATTGATTTACTTACCTTACCCGTATTACATTCACTATATTTTTACTGAATTTAAATTATTATTATCGGCTAAAAATTATTTTTACTACTTGAATAATTTGGTTGATTATCCCCCTTTAGATTTATGGAGATTTTTTTTATTGATATCCATTGTTATTTAATTTTTTTTTTTTTTTTTTTTTTTTTTTTTTTTTTTTTTTTGGGTGAACCGGAAGAGAATAGATTATAAAAATCATTGAATTTAAAATAATACATATAATTTTAATACACCCTCCATTACAAACTAAATATTTAGGGTTCGTTTGGCATTGCTGTGGTTTTCTGTTTTTTTGGTTTTTTGTTTATTAAAAGTATATTATATATGTCACATAATGAATAAAAAATTATTTAGACTTATTAATTCTTCAAAAATAAAAAAAAAAATTATTTAGACTTATTAAAATTATGATAATTTTGAAAACTGACAACAAAAAAGTGGAAACACCTTTTTCTTGTTTCCTGTTTTTGGTTTTTAGTTTTAAAAAAAACAGAAAACTGAAAACCAAAAATGATGCCAAACAAACCCTTAATTTTATGTTTTGCATTATTTACGCCTAAGATTAAACTAGTCATGCTATTTTTCACTGAATCGTCTCAATATATATTTTTCGGCCAAAGTGTGACTAATGAAAAATTTGTGTGTTGTATGTGTTGGTGCAGAAAGAAAAGAGAATGAAAGGAAAATAAGATTTATGATGGGCGAATCAATGGGAGGAGCAGTTGTGTTGTGTTTGCACAGAAAAATGCCAGACTTTTGGGATGGCGCCATTTTAGTCGCACCCATGTGTAAGGTATGTCCTTCCTAATTTCTTAATCACTTTCCTAATTTTCCTAATCTCAATAAATTAGTTAATTAGTTAAATTTTGTCAGACTAATTCTTTTATTTATTTATTTTTTTATTTTTATTTTTATTTTTTTTTAAAGTACGTGATGTTTCTCTCTTTCACACGCTTTGGTCTTCTTGTGCTAGTGTTCCACATGCTCTTCTCTTAAATATTGCCTTTCCGTCCACATTATATTAATTTATCAAGATCGTCCAAGATACTTCACGTTATATTACTCATTTAGATTTTAAACATGAGGTATTTGTTTTCTCTATTTTAATTAAGTGGCTTTGATTTGGAATTTTAAAGTTTTTGATGTGATTTTATTTGGTTTGAATTTGGTCTAATACATATAATATTAGTTATTTTATGATCTATTATAGTCTAATTTTATTTTTATTTAATCTAATCTAATCTGATTTTAATGCGGAGTAAAATAATTTATAAATTATAAGAAAAAGGTTAATCAAACTAAACCTAAACAATTGTATATCTAGTTTTCAACGTTAATTCTTTAATATTTTATAGCATTTATATTAAATTTGTATAAGAAAAATAAGCTTAAAATTCAAATATGAGTATTTTTTTGCTACATTTGAGTTGGGTGGATTTTTTTTTTGGCTAGAAAGGCATGCATGATTTTGTTGTTTTCACTTAAAATTATGTAACAAACCAAATTAGGTAAAACCACTTGGTCCAAACAACAAACAAACAACAATTTTACATATCATAATTTTTGATAATCTATTACTTTTATCTATTTATAACTATTTTTTTTCAAGGGAACTTACTTTATTAATAATTGAATTGGTAACTACTTGCCAGATTGCTGACCATATAAAACCAAGTCCATTTGTGATCAGCTTTTTGACAAAACTTTCCTACATTTTGCCCACTTGGAGACTTATTCCTGGTAGTGATGTCATTGAAGCTGCAGTTAGAGATCCTGAGAGGAAAAAAGAGGTAATTTTTCTTTGTTCAGTGATCGCCAATTACTCCCTCTGTTTTTAAATACTTGCTCTATTTCTCTTGGACACGAATGCCGATGTTAGTACTTGGTCAATAATATCTTTAATTATCAATAAGTATAAATTCTAACAATTGAAAATTAATAATCTATTTACTGAGACGATTCCAACAAGTACCCACAAGACTATATTTTTTGTTATGTATAAATCACAAACAATAGTCAAAGTAGGGTGAATGAATATTGTAAAAAATAGAGTGGAGCAAGTATTTAAAAACAAAGTGAGTACTCCTTAGAAGTGTGAGTACTGGGTCTTTGACTAGAACCCAATAGATTCTAACTGAGTTTGGTGATTTTGAATTCAAGTCATGCTAAACTATTGTGTCCATGCATATCAAATTGTAAATCTAATCACTTTAAGTAATTAGATTATATCGAATTGTTTTGAGTCCTTGACATCTCTATTGTCAATTTTTTTTTACGGTAATTACGGGGTGCCCCCCTATTACAGGATTGGAGGATTGTGAGAAATCAAACCCCCAGCGCATACGGGGCTCTAAAGGAAACAAATGTATTAGCTTCGATTGAAAAACTTGGGTATGAAAGTGTGAAGTTCATAAAAACACAATCATACAAAGTCGTTTATAAGCATAATCTTAACGTGTAATTGATGATGAAGGTGTCAACTCATAGAATAATATGCATTTAGAAGACACCTTTAACTCCTCCAATTGAACATAGCATATTTAATTTTATTTTGAAAATATAATATGAAATCATATTACAAAATACTACTTCAAATTTACAACAAAATGCATGTTATAATCAACGTCTCAATGTAAATTAATAGGTGAGGTCAAATCCATATTGGTACACTGGAAGGCCGCGCTTGAGAACAGCCGAACAGCTCTTTTCTGTTTCCTTGGATCTCGAGAAACGACTAAATGAGGTATGTACACACAATTGTATTCCATTTATTTAACTTCTAACAATTTCGTTAGCAACCAAGCTAAGCTTGGTCTATCGGTGACTTTGTCACCTTACAACTAAAAAGTTGTGGGATCAAACCCCACATTTGGGGTGGAGATTCTCTTACCCTTCCCCCTCACTCCCAAATTGTCTAGCCCGCTAACCCGGATCGGGTTGGACCTGTGAGAGGTTCCGGCCTGGTAAGACCCTTCTCCTTACTCTAAAAAATAATATTAATAAAATAAAATAAAATAAAATTTCGTTAGCAGCGTTTTTTCTTCTTATTACGAGTGTTATCTTTTAAAGGAAACCCCACTTTATTATCATGATAAACAAAAATCGTAAAGAAATTTCTACAAATAAATTAACAAAAATCTTAGTCACCATGATAAATGTTGATATACTTACGAAAATGTCATTATATAAACTTTTTTTTTTGTTTATCGTGATGATAAACTTATATTTTTCCTTTTTTTTTTACCAGCACAAAATAACCTTTTCAACATAATTTGTGTTGAACCAATGAGTAGACCCACAAGTTAGTGAAAGTGTTTCTTAAGATTATTGAAAGAGTATAAAAGTGTTGGGAAGTATTTCTCACATTGAAGAAATAAGAAAGTTGTGTCCACTGTATAAGGCTGAGGGGCTACTTCCTTCATTGCCATATGGTTTTGAGGTGAAACCTCTTTAGTCGTATAAAGTGGTCAGTATTAATGGGTATAGCCCAGACTCATTTATCATTTTACCCTATATTGTTATTTTGAATTTGAAATAAGTTTGGCATTGAAAATAAACTCTGATCAACCCCGTTGTATTCAAACATAGGTAACATTACCCTTCCTAGTTCTCCATGGAGGAGATGACAAAGTGACGGACCCAGCAATAAGCAAGATGCTATACGAGTCGGCTACGAGCCTTGACAAAACCTTCAAGTTGTATCCAGGAATGTGGCATGCTTTAACCTATGGTGAATTCCCTGAAAACATCAACACCGTCTTTAACGACATCATAGGTTGGTTGGATGAGAGATCTCAGGGACCGAACTCGAGGTTAGAGAACGCAAGCAAGGTTAAGGAAGATAGAGAAACTAATGTTACATACCATGAGAAACCTACAACCACAAGTTGATCGTTTGTGGTGTACTT
Organism: Chenopodium album; assembly: GCF_948465745.1. Classification (NCBI taxonomy): domain Eukaryota; kingdom Viridiplantae; phylum Streptophyta; class Magnoliopsida; order Caryophyllales; family Amaranthaceae; genus Chenopodium; species Chenopodium album. The sequence goes on from NC_137852.1 coordinate 13,889,510, forward strand.
ATAATTAAGTTGGTATATAGCTATATATGTCTTGTACATACTGATTGTTAAGATTCGTTCTGTTTTTTATGTGTAATTGCGCCTATTTGTTTCGGGAGTGAACTAGTAAAGAACTTCTATCTTATTGTCTAATGTAAGGCAGATTGATATTTCAATCCAGTTTAACATTATTGTCCCGTTGGTAGATGCAGTCAAATGAACTTTGACTTGTAATTCTATATTTAATTTAAAGTTCAATTATTCCCTCTGTATTTTTTTAGGTGAAACATTTTGATTTTTTGTATTATTAGTTCAATCCACTTTGATTATTATTTATTTATACATAAAAAAAAAATAAAAAAATCAAAAATAATCCAACTTTTGGGTTACCTCTCAAAATAATCCAACACTTTACCTTTAGGTTGCGTTTGGATACAAGTACTTAATTTCAAAAGATTCATTTTAAATCTAGAATTTCAAATCATAGAATTCAATTCCAAAATATATGTTTGGGAAACATTCGAATTTCAATTCTATGATTTCAAATTCTAAATGGTGTTTGGAGGTGAGTAGATTTGTGAAGTAAATTTGGAAATTTATGAATGGATTATCTACATTAATCAATGGTTTAAAAAAAATGGTTAACTAATGTAAAAGACTAGGGGTACACTAAGTGTACAAGATTCCTTTTGTACATCACCAATAAAAAAACGTCAATTCATCAATGTAATAATGGAAACTAAAAAAAGAAGAGGGAAAGGAAAAAAAAGAAGAGGGAAAGATGAGCGGCAAAATTTTCAGCCTAGGCGCCATTGTGAGGAAGGTGAGCGGCAAAATTTTCAGTGGGCGGCAACAATTAATGGATAATACACCATTAATTTCCCAATTAAGTATCAAAATTTCCCATCTTCTCCCCCAAAATTTCATCTTTTCCCCCAAAATTCCTTGACGAAGAACACATCCAATTTGAATAAGGGAAAGAATTGTGAAGAAATTATTCATGTGTGGATATCAATTTCGTCAATCAGTTACAAATATTCGTAGGTAATCTTGTTAGTTGCTGAATTATTTTGTTTAAAATTCCTAGTTTGATGATTTTGATAATTTAGGGTTTTCATTGTTTGATTTTGAAGTAGGTTATTTTTGGGTAAAAATTAGGTCTTTATAAAGATAGATTGAATTGAAAGGGTAAATCATTTAGATTAATAGATTGATTTGTATGTTGTCTTTGGTTTTGTTTCTTGTAAGATGTTATTTAATTGAAGGAGTTTTCTGGGTTCCATTGTAATGGAAGCAATTGTTAAATGGAATCGAGGTTTATTTGCTGTCAATAATTTTATAGCATCTGTTTTTTATACGTAGGATCATTTTGTCAATATTAAATTAAAATATAATTTTATAGTATCTTTTTTTATTTTGTTGGATCTGAAATAAATAACAGTAGTGTGTTTGACATTGTTGCAGTGAAATGGAATGCAAAAACATGTCGCTTCGTTTGAACATTAATCTTAATGAAGTGATAAACGATGTGATTAGCTCAATCAGAGATGCAGATCGAATCAAACGATGTAACATAAGAAGAAGCAACAATGCCATTCGATTATTAATGAAGAAGCTGAGGTTAATAACATTAGTAGTGAAGAGATTAAGGTTGAGGTTAATAACAATATAAATGAACATGATTATCATAATCGGTCAAACGGAGAAGAACAAGTCAGTCGTACTTCGGCTGTGGGTATGTATTTTGCAAGCGGTGAAAAATTTACAAGGCTTTGCCATATGTATGTCTTTGAGAAAATGTTTGTATTTGTATGAATTAGATATCAACCAGTAAGCCAATATTTATATTGATCCTGTTAATTAATACCATTTCGATGTTGTTTAAATTCGGAAAGATGTTGTTTTATAGAATTTGATGCTCAGAAATGCGGAAAGGTTTTGGGTTTGTATGTAGTGGGAGTTTCATAATTTCAGTTTTGAAGAAACCAGACCTTGAACTGTTTTATTGACGATTGGTAACATAAGTATTTAAAAGTACTAATTTTTATTAGGACGTTACTATTTATGGGTAATAGGTGAATGAAATATAAAAGGAAAAAGTGCCCGGAATAATCCGACCTTTGCCTCATCCGTCCAAAATAATCCCACCTTTCGATTATTTTTTAATAATCTGACCTTTATACCCAATCCGCTTCCAATGGTCCCAGGGACTTGAAACCGGCTAAACAAGTTATCATTTGTAACTTGGGATTATTTGCACACGTGGTACCACGCTATTGGTTTAAAATAATAATACAAAAAAAAAAAAAAAAAAAACCTAACGACCTCCCCCTACCCACGCACCACCACTGAAACCACCTCCATTACCCACCACCACTGAAACCACCTCCCCAACCCAACCCACCAACCGACACCACCTCCTTTACCCAGCCCACCAACCGAAACAACTTCCTCTACCCAACCCACCAACCGAAACCACTTCCTCTACCAACCCACCAACCGACCAATCGAAACCAACGGCCACTACTTGTGATGGTTTTGCAATCCCGAGACTGATTTGTGGGTGTTTGAAGATGCTCAAAATTGTAGTGTTTGCCGGCGATTGTTGGTGCAGCTGTAGTGGGTGGTAAGTGATTGTGATGGTGGGTTCATTTGTTGCGGGTTTGTGGTGGCGCGTTTGCGAAGGAGAAGCCGCAACAATAGGGCTGCTATTTTTGGTGGTTTTACAGCTTGGGTGCTGGGGTTGGGTCGACCGCAAACGGGGAGGGAGAGGGAGGGGGTGGTCGGAAAAGGGGAGGGAGAGGGAGGGGTGGTCGGAATCGTGGAGAGGAAGGGAAATAGTGGCCGGATTTGGGCAAGGGGACGGTGGGTGGGTCGGAATCTGGTTTCAGATTTTTTAAAAAAATTATTTTTTTCTGTTTTTTTTTTTCTATTTTTATTTTTATTTTTGACCAATTATAGTGTGACACGTGTCTAATAACTTGTAATAACAAGTTAGGTGACCGGTTAGGACCATTTAAAGCGGAAGAGGTATAAAGGTCGGATTATTAAAAAATAATCGAAAGGTGGGATTATTTTGAGCGGATGAGCCAAAGGTCGGATTATTTTGGGCAATTTTTCCAATATAAATGCAAACAAAAATAATAATAATTGGTATATTGAATTTGAATTAATCATGACGCGAATTGTTTTATTGATAATTAGTATTTAATAGTCTAATTTAAAATGGGAAACATTAGTCTGATATTCCCTTTTGATAGCAGTGAGTTCCAGAAATAATCAGTCTATTATTTGGCATCACTGCTCTGCTCCATAAGATTCAAAGTTTTTCAGTTTTAACACCTATATATATACAAAGTTATTTAGCCTTCTCCCAACAATGAGTATTAATAACATTAAGGGGCGACTTTAATTTTTTTTTTTTTTTTTTTTTTTGTTGTTATATAAGACTTCTTGGGTTTGTGTATATGACTGTATCCTATGTCTGTAGTTAATATTTCTATTACTTTTTAAACCCTTTATTTGACCAAACCAAACCAAACTAAACAAGATGGGCAATTGAGGGGTATTCCTTTCCATTCCCTTTCCTGATTCCATTCCTTTCCTTGATCATGAAACAAACAACACCTAATAAAATGGCTTTCACATTTAAAGAATCTTAACGACATATTTGATCATGTTAGCACGTTTAAGAAGGATGGAAATCTGCTTTTTAAACATAGGATAATTGAGGAAGAATAGTGGAAGTTTGACTTTCAAGCCAAATTGCTTATTTTTCTAGTTTCTAGAGTCCAGAGCACAGAGTTGTTAAACAGAGGAAGTTCATGTTTGATCCTAAATGTGGCATATTTCTCAAGCAAAGAGATTTATTTTAATGCCATCTTTGTGTAATTGCTTTGGACCCCAATCCACGCAAATTTAATGCTTTAATTCAACCCCCAACTATGGGAGGATGAGTAAGATCAAGAAAGCACTAGTAAGATAAGAGAACAGTTTGACTCACTTTGCCAAAAATAAAATTGTAACAGCATACACACGTTTCAAAAAACAGAACAGTTTGAACATCAACATGAATCACAGATCTTTTTTAACATTCCGATAAAAGTTTAATGTTGTGGATGGCTGGATGCCAACAACCAACCAACGCATTTCAAGAACAATAACAAAAGAAAATAATACTACTATTAGAAAATTATATCCAATAAAGCCTTTTTGTTGATCTTAAGTTTTGATGATGACTCAAGGAACCTAAGCAAACCCATAAGGGCTTTAACATTTGTCTATTAGCTTTGAAGTGATGACAGGTTTATATGCTACGAAGTTCTAGAGTCAGAATGGAGCATGGAACAAGGTCAAAGGAAGAGCTTTGGACAAGGATAGAAGACAATCAGAAGCCAAGTTCCTTGAGTGAGGAACTGAAGCTCCAGAGTCGAAGCTTCACTAAGTTCCAAGGAGTCTATTGTATCTTTACTGTTTATTTTAGGCTTCTTGTATATATGTTAAGTACTCTGATTATTGATAGGATTTTAAGTGGATTAAATTTCAGTTTATAAAGATTTTATTTTTCCTTGTTTAAAAAGATTCTATTTTATTTTCGGAAAAAATATCTTTTAAAACTATTCTATTTATTTAAAGATTTTCTGTTTTAATTTTATCCTAATATTTTGAAAAATCTGACTTGGTAAAACTAATCTTAACGTATTTTTACTGAGTCAAGGAGGTTGAGAAAATAAAGGAATCACTTCCTTTTTACGTGCTACTGCTTGCTGCCCAAGCCTCCACGAACTGCACTTCCTAGTTTCATGGAAGTTGTGGTTAAGTGGGAGTTAAGGCAGACGTGGGAGTTTTCAACTGATTTCCTTTTAGTATAAATAGAATTAGTTTTCTGTTTTGAAATACACACTTGAGCATTACAATCTTCTAAGCTTTTCGAAAAGAGTCAAAATCCACTTAAATCCTTGAGTGTCTTTGTACTTAGCATCTTAGAGTTTTAATTTGAGTTGTATTGGGGTAGAGTTTGGGTAAACTCTAGAGTATTCAGTTTGCTTTGAGTGAAGCAAGGAGAAAGAGAGAGATTTGAGAACTCAAATGATTGAGGGATTAGTTGAGGGGGAACTTAAGTTCGTAGAGGAACTTAAGGTTAGAGTCTTAATTTGTAATAGGTTGTTTGCCCTATTATTATTAAGAGTTGTATTTAAAATCCCTTGTGGTCGTGGTTTTTCTTCTTGATTAGGGCCAAGAAGTTTTCCACGTAAAATCTCTCTTGCACTTTAAGTTTTTGTTTAAGTTTCTTGTAGATTTCCACAAAAATTACCCTAGTTCCTCCACAATACAATTCACCCCCCCTCTTGTATTGTTCATTCAAGTCAACAATTGGTATCAGAGCCAGGTTCCTCGAAGAAATCAGGAAACCCTAACGAGTTAAGTTCCTGGAATCAAGATGAACAATCACGAGAAACTGGAAGAAGGTTACTCTACGCAGCGTCCTCCTATGTTTAATGGGAAATTCTACACCTATTGGAAGAACAGGATGGAGATCTTTATCAAAGCTGACAACTACCAGGTTTGGAGAGTTATCGAAGTTGGTGATTTCGAAATTGCCAAAACCAACAGTGAAAATGAGGCAGTACCTAAACCTATGTCTGAGTTTGATAAGGAAGATTTTGAAAAAATGGAAATTAATGCACTTGCTGTTAAATTACTTCATTGTGGTCTTGGACCCCATGAACACAATCGTGTGATGGGTTGTAAAAATGCTAAAGAAATTTGGGATTTACTTCAAGTAACTCATGAAGGAACTAACGAAGTGAAACGCTCTAAAATTGACTTGCTCATGTCTAAATATGAACGATTTGAAATGCAACCAAAAGAATCAATTCAGGAAATGTTAACTAGATTCACTAACATTATTAATGAGCTTGTTTCTCTTGGAAAGCAAATCCCTATTGATGAGCAGGTCAGAAAAGTTCTAAGAAGCCTCCCTCAAGATGAAAGATGGAGAGCCTAGGTAACAGCCTTACAAGAAACAAAGGACTTCACTAAGTTCAACATTGAGCAACTCGCTGGTTCTCTCATGACCCAAGAGTTGCACCTAGGAACAAGCAACAGTGAAGGAAACCGAGGAAAAGGCTTGGCTCTCAAAGATGGAGACCAAGAAGAATCTGAAGTAGATGAAGAAGAGGCTGCTATGCTGGTTAGAAGGTTCAAAAGAATGTTCAACAGAAACAACAGGTCAAGGAACTTCACCAAGAAACCCTCTACTTCAAAGGCTGACTCTGGTTGTCACAAATGTGGATCACTGGAACACTTCATTCGTGAGTGTCCACTTTGGGAAACAGAGAAAGGGAAAGGGAAGGCAAAGGAACAAGTCAGGAGCAACAACAACAAAACTCCTTTCAACAAAACAGACATTAGGAAGGCTATGATAGCTGCGTGGGGAGATTCTGAAAGTGAGGATGAAGAGGAACAACCTGATGAAGAAACAGCTCATCTGTGTTTGATGGCCAAACGTGATGACAAGGCTTACAATGATGAGCTTGCTAAAGAGGTATTTCTTGATCCTAATGTGCTTAAAACTTATACTAAAGATGCTCTCATTGATTTAGTGTTTGAAATAGAAGATGAATGGACTCACACTAGTATTCGTCTAGGTGAATGTCAAAGAGCTCTCAAAGTCTGCAAGGAACACACTACGTGGATTGAAAATCAACGAACTGATGTGCAAAGCAGATTTTTTGAACTTTTTGACAAAAATCTTCTTTTAAAAGAAATGAATGAGAAACTCAAGTTTGAAAATATTATGGTTAATGTAGAATTGACTCAATATAAACTAGCTAATGCTGAAGTATCTCCAACTTCCTCCTCTGAATTTTTGCCTAAATTTAATGAGGATTTTGAAAAATTAAAATTTGATCTTGATGAGTTAAGAATTGAAAAGGCAAAATTGGAGAAGGAACTTGAGCTTCGAAAAGAAAGATGCATTAGTCATGTTGGAATTCCTAAGTGGATTGAAAATGCTCAAACCAAAAGAACTGAAGGTCTAGGATTCATTCGTTCTAAGCATAAGGGCAAGAAAAAATATGTAGACCTGCCTAGCTATAAAGTGTGTACCTTTTGTGGTAAAACTGGCCATCTTGTTGCTACTTGTAACAAGAAGGAACAGTCTGTTAACAAGAATGTTAGGCAAGTTTGGGTAAAGAAATCTGATATTGCTTCAACGTCCAAGGAACCCAAGGAAACCTGGGTTCCTGAAACTAACCAATAAGTTCTTTTGCAGGTCCTAGTGAGGGGGAACAACACATGGTACCTCGACAGTGGTTGTTCAAAGCATATGACAGGAGACAAATCAAAGTTTCTCTCACTAGAGGCCTATCCAGGAGGAACTGTGACCTTTGGAGACAACAAGAAGGGTGAAGTGATTGCTAAAGGAAGAGTAGGAAGGTCCAGTTCTCATTCAATAGAAAATGTACTTTTGGTCGAGGGTTTAATGCACAATTTGCTGAGCATATCACAATTCTGTGATAAAGGAAACTCTGTAAGTTTTACATTTGATTCATGTAACATCATTAATGATAAAACAGGAAGGGTTGTTCTTGAAGGAACTAGATAAGGGAACACATACATTGTGGATCTGAACTCTGTTCCAAGGAACAACCTTACTTGCCTGAGTGCCATTAGTGATGATCCTTTATTATGGCATAGACGTTTTGGACATGCTAGCTTCTCACTCATGGATAAACTTAGAGCAAGGAACTTGGTTATAGGGCTTCCCTCAGTCAAGTTCCTCATACAACATATCTGTGATGCATGTGTGAGAGGCAAGCAAGTCAGGTCTTCTTTCAAAAGCAAAAACATGGTAAGCACCACAAAGCCATTGGAGCTAATCCATATGGATTTGTGTGGCCCCATGCGTGTTCAAAGTAGAAGTGGAAAGAAATATGTCTTAGTTATAATTGATGATTTTTCTAGATTTACTTGGGTGATTTTTCTGTCTAGCAAGGATGAAACTTTTGATGAATTTGTGTCATTTGCCAAAAGAGTTCAAAAGTCAAGTGGAAATCAAATTATCCATATTTGTTCAGATCATGGAACAGAGTTTGAGAATTCAAGATTCGATGACTTTTGCAAAGAAAATGGCATGAATCATAACTTTTCAGCTCCAAGAACTCCTCAACAGAACGGAGTTATCGAAAGGAAGAACAGGACTCTAGAAGACATGGCAAGAACCATGCTCATAGCAAGTGGACTTCCAAGGAACTTCTAAGCTGAAGCTATTAATACTGCTTGTTATATTATCAATAGAGTTATGATTGATGATTTTTCTAGATTTACTTGGGTGATTTTTCTGTCTAGCAAGGATGAAACTTTTGATGAATTTGTGTCATTTGCCAAAAGAGTTCAAAAGTCAAGTGGAAATCAAATTATCCATATTCGTTCAGATCATGGAACAGAGTTTGAGAATTCAAGATTCGATGACTTTTGCAAAGAAAATGGCATGAATCATAACTTTTCAGCTCCAAGAACTCCTCAACAGAACGGAGTTATCGAAAGGAAGAACAGGACTCTAGAAGACATGGCAAGAACCATGCTCATAGCAAGTGGACTTCCAAGGAACTTCTGGGCTGAAGCTATTAATACTTCTTGTTATATTATCAATAGAGTTATGATGAGACCAATCATCAATAAGACTCCTTATGAACTGTTTAAGGGCAGAAAACCCAATATTTCTCACTTTCGAGCTTTTGGATGCAGGTGTTTTGTCCATAATAATGGAAAAAGGAACATAGGAAAATTTGATGAAAGAAGTGATGAAGCTGTGTTCCTTGGCTATGCATCAAATAGCAAGGCTTACAGAGTTTACAATAAAAATACATTGTGTGTAGAAGAAAGCATTCATGTGATATTTGATGAATCTAACATGTTTATGAATGTACAGGAACAAGACAATAATGATTATGAAATTGGAATGATTAGAGACAAGGAAGAAGAGGAAGAATCCTCCAAGCAAACCAAGGAAGTTCGAGAGGAACCTGAGCAAGAACATCAAGAAAATGCTGAAGTTCCTGATCAAGAAACCTCGGAGGAACAAGATCATGGAGAAACCGGCAACGAGGAAAACGCAGAAGAAACCGAAAAAGAAGTGCCTCAAATTGGAGTTCCTACTAGAGAGTTTCATCCAAAGCCATTCAAATATCAAGGCTCTCATCCAACAGATCTTATTATAAGTGATATTGGTAGAGGAACTCAGACCAGATCACAGATGAGGAACTTCAGTGCCTTCCAAGCCTTTTTATCCATAATTGAGCCAAGAAATCATGAAGAAGCTCTGAAGGATGCTGACTGGATAATTGCCATGCAAGATGAACTCAATGAGTTTGAAAGGAACAAGGTATGGCATCTTGAAGAGAAACCAGAACACAAAAAGGTTATAGGGCTCAAGTGGGTATTCAGGAACAAGCTGGATGAATATGGAACAATTGTAAGAAACAAGGCCAGACTTGTTGTGAAGGGCTACAATCAGCAAGAAGGTATTGATTTCGAAGAAACTTTTTCTCCTGTTGCTAGATTAGAAGCTATTAGAATATTAATTGCTTTTGCTTCTTTTATGGGTTTCAAACTGTATCAAATGGATGTTAAATGTGCTTTTCTAAATGGTTTTCTTGAAGAGGAGGTATATGTAGAACAACCTCCTGGTTTTGAAAATCCCCAATTTCCTAATCATGTCTTTAAGCTTGATAAAGCTCTTTATGGGCTGAAACAAGCACCTAGAGCTTGGTATGAAAGGCTCTCTAAGTTCCTTCTTCAAAATGATTTTAAAAGAGGAAGAGTAGATAAAACTTTGTTTTTAAAATTTGAAGGAACTGACCTACTAGTTGTTTAAACATATGTTGATGATATTATTTTTGGAGCAACTAACGAAAACTTGTGCAAGTACTTTGCGGAGCTAATGAGTGGTGAATTTGAGATGAGCATGATGGGGGAACTCAACTTCTTTCTTGGACTGCAAATCAAACAAACAGAAAGAGGTATTGCAATTCACCAACAAAAGTATGTCAAGGAACTACTGAAGAAATACAATCTTGACCAAGCAAAGACCAACCATACACCTATGGGAACAGGCACAAGGTTAGATGAAGATCTACAAGGAACTAGTGTAGATCAAACTAGATACAGAGGTATGATTGGATCTCTTTTATACTTAACTGCTAGTAGACCTGATATTGCATTTAGTGTTGGCTTATGTGCAAGATTTCAATCTAATCCTAAAGAATCACATCTTACAGCAGTGAAAAGGATCCTACGATATCTCAAAGGAACTGACCATCTTTGTCTCTTTTATCCTAGAAGTGATACTTTTGATTTAAAAGGTTTTGCAGATGCTGACTATGCAGGGGATCTGGTGAACAGAAAAAGTACTTCGGGAATGATTCAGTTTCTTGGGCCATGTCTAGTTTCTTGGGGATCCAAGAAACAGAACACAGTGGCCTTGTTAACTGCTGAAGCTGAATATGTGGCAGCTGCAGCCTGTTGTTCTCAAGTACTCTGGATAAAACAACAACTAAGAGACTATGGTATGAAGTATAATTGCATTCCTATTTATTGTGATAACACTAGTGCCATATGCATTTCAAAAGATCCAGTTCATCATTCTCGTGTAAAGCATATTCATATAAGGCATCATTTTCTTAAGGATAATGTGGAAAAAGGCTTAATTAAATTAGATTTTTGTGAGACTGAAAATCAAATTGCTGACATTCTTACTAAGCCTTTAAGCAGGGACAAATTTGAAAAGATGCGCATGGAACTTGGTATGATACAGTTGAGTTAGAAGACCTCAAGTTTCCCCAAAGGTATAAGTCAATTGTGCATGCATTATATATATCTTACACAATGTGTATATGTGAAAACATAGTCCTGAGTATTAGAATGTATGGCATTGCATATGGGATTGTGGATGTATGTGAAGAAATCAAACTGCACGTGCTTATCTGTATTACTAACAAACTATGTTGATTTGTTCCAAGTTCCTCCTAATATTGTCATAAGATTTCGTCCTATCTTTTCTTGAATTAATTAGCTAGTCAGTTAATTAATTTTTATCTTCTGAAATATCTTATTTTTGATTTACTCTATCAAGCTTATCTTTTAAAATTCAAATTTATCTTCAATTAAATACCCTAGTCTTTTCGAAATTAAATTCAAAGTTCTGATCAAAACTTCTCTATTTAATCAAGACCCTTCATGTCAAATCACATTAATTGAATCTCTCTCTTTCATCTGACCAAGTGAAAAGTAATTTTTCTATCCTTCTTCAAACGACACATACCCCATTCAATTAACCTTCCACACTCTTCCACTGTCTCCCATTCTCCTAGAAATTACCTCCACTATAAAATGAAGCCAAACTCCCCAAACCCTAATCACTGTTCTTCACCTCCTCACTCCGTAAAATACATGCTACATTTCAACGATTCAACTTACTCTCCCATGGACGTTTCACCAAAAACTCAGTTAACTCCACAAAAAGACTCACCCATGGAAATCGAGCAAGTAATTCAAACCAAATCCGTCCCTGAAAAGCCAAAGAACTTGCCAGTAGACAGAAGTGAATCAAAGAAACGAAAGCTGGAGGAACCCGAGGAACAAGGTTGGGTAGAAATGGGAGAAAGGATACTACTAGAGAAATCTCCCTCTATCAAGAGAATTGAAGCAAGCTCTGATCGCTTCATCCATGGGTTCTGCATCAATTTAAATTGGTGTGAGGCTAGTAAGTACACTGAACTCCTTGAAATTTTAGAAGCACAAAATTGGATTCAGTTATTTAGTGAAAGTTATAATAATGTGCTTGCTCATGCTCCTTTGAAAGAATTCTGTGCGAATTTCAAGAACTTTGATGGTGTTTGTGTTTCTAAAGCTAAAAATAAGAAAATTAGTTTTGATGCTGACTATCTGAGTGCTATCTTTGGAACTCCGAATGAGGGGTTTGATGAATATTTTAAGGGTGCAACAGAATTAGGTGTTGGTGATGTGTCTATAAAAGAAATTGTGGAATCAATTGGTGGGAAGTTGTCTAAAGTCCAAACCAACCATAATCTATTTTCTCCCCTTCAGAAAGAGTTGTTTGTTTTTGTCCATCAAGCCATTGTCCCTAGAACTCAGCATAGGCATGAAGCAAATAACCTAGATGCTATGCTCATGTATTGTCTAGAAAACAAAATTCAAATTAATTTTCCATCCATCATGATTAAACACCTTACTCACTGCCTCACAAATCACCTGAAAGTTGGCTATGCAAACCTGATCATCACTCTCATAGAGAGTTTTGGTATCTCTGTGGAAAATTATGAAAACCTCAAACTTCAAACAAACCATTTTGTCCAACCCAGAACTCTTGAAAGCAGGAACCTGCATGTTGTTCATGGTATCACCCAGTTCCTTCCTAAGCCAAACCTATCAAAAGCCAAAGAGGAAGTGAAAGTAATGACAGAGGAAGAAGAGTTGGACAAGTGGTTAGAAGGAGAGGAGAGTGAGGAAGAGGGAGAGAAGAAAGAAAAAATGAAAGGAGAAGGTTCTGGTTCTGAGAAGAAAGATAAGAAGAGCAGTACACCAGCTACAGGGAAGAGAAAGAGCACAAGGTTGGCTGTAAAGCCAAAAATGAAGGTGGGACCGCCTTCTTTTGTTGATCTGAGTGAAGAGAAAGAGAAAGTATTCATTCAGGGGGAACAGGGCACTTTCACTGAGGCTACAATTCAGGTAGAAGATGAGGTGGGGTTGACTGGTCTTGGTTCTGCCAGCTCTACCCTACAGTTGAAGGCTCTTAAGGACTCAGTGCAACAGCTTGTTGATGCTCAACCTGCTATAATTCAGAGAATCGAGTCTTTGGAGGAGATGATGTCTGACTTGACAAAAGCTTCTACAGAGCTATCTTCAACAATTCAGCAGAGTACCTCCAACATTTCCCAAGGGCAGGCTGATATTCTGAAGAAGCTGGAAGACTTGGTGCTTGAAGAGGTGCCTATTGAAGATGCAAGAGAAGAGCACCAGTCCACTGCCCCTGAAGCCTAATCCTATTTTCTTTCTGTCCTGTTTCCAAATCTGTTTGACTTTTGAACTTGGTCTGGATTGAACTTTGTTTTATTTTTGCTTCTTTTGGTCTGTAAACACTTAAACAGGGTATTTTGTTTGTTTTTGGATGTTCTGGAGGAACATCAATTTGTCTATATGGATGTTACATATTTGCTTTATGACTATTTGCATACTATTTCTGCCTATATGTGCTTTGTTCTATGCTTTGGACACAAACCATTACAATGGTGCTGTGTTTAGATATGTATATTTGTATGCATTAATTTTGATGAACGCCAAAAGGGGGAAAAGAAGGCAAACTCAATTGTTGACAAGCTCTCCATCCATCTAAGTCTATCTAAGTCTAGAAGGTATAAATTTTTTTCTTCTTTTCAGTTCCTTAAATTTTTTTTTCTTTTCTAGTTCATTTTATTTTAAGTTTTTCTTTTTCTGATTGTCTTTAAATTTTTAATTTATGAGTTTCCTTAGGTTTGTCATTCATCAAAAAGGGGGAATATTGTTGATCTTAAGTTTTGATGATGACTCAAGGAACCTAAGCAAACCCATAAGGGCTTTAACATTTGTCTATTAGCTTTGAAGTGATGACAGGTTTATTTGCTACGAAGTTCTAGAGTCAGAATGGAGCATGGAACAAGGTCAAAGGAAGAGCTTTGGACAAGGATAGAAGACAATCAGAAGCCAAGTTCCTTGAGTGAGGAACTGAAGCTCCAGAATCGAAGCTTCACTAAGTTCCAAGGAGTCTATTGTATCTTTACTGTTTATTTTAGGCTTCTTGTATATATGTTAAGTACTCTGATTATTGATAGGATTTTAAGTGGATTAAATTTCAGTTTATAAAGATTTTATTTTTCCTTGTTTAAAAAGATTCTATTTTATTTTCGGAAAAATATCTTTTAAAACTATTCTATTTATTTAAAGATTTTCTGTTTTAATTTTATCCTAATATTTTGGAAAATCTGACTTGGTAAAACTAATCTTAACGTATTTTTACTGAGTCAAGGAGGTTGAGAAAATAAAGGAATCACTTCCTTTTTACGTGATACTGCTTGCTGCCCAAGCCTCCACGAACTGCACTTCCTAGTTTCATGGAAGTTGTGGTTAAGTGGGAGTTAAGGCAGACGTGGGAGTTTTCAACTGATTTCCTTTTAGTATAAATAGAATTAGTTTTCTGTTTTGAAATACACACTTGAGCATTACAATCTTCTAAGCTTTTCGAAAAGAGTCAAAATCCACTTAAGTCCTTGAGTGTCTTTGTACTTAGCATCTTAGAGTTTTAATTTGAGTTGTATTGGGGTAGAGTTTGGGTAAACTCTAGAGTATTCAGTTTGCTTTGAGTGAAGCAAGGAGAAAGAGAGAGATTTGAGAGCTCAACTGATTGAGGGATTAGTTGAGGGGGAACTTAAGTTCGTAGAGGAACTTAAGGTTAGAGTCTTAATTTGTAATAGGTTGTTTGTCGTATTATTATTAAGAGTTGTGTTTAAAATCCCTTGTGGTCGTGGTTTTTCTTCTTGATTAGGGCCAAGAAGTTTTCCACGTAAAATCTCTCTTGCACTTTAAAGTTTTTGTTTAAGTTTCTTGTAGATTTCCGTAAAAATTACCCTAGTTCCTCCACAATACAATTCACCCCCCCTCTTGTATTGTTCATTCAAGTCAACACTTTTAATAACGAAACTCACGGAGAATAAATAATACTCCCTCCGCTTCATAACGTTAGTCCCATATACTATCTTGGGCGTTTAAAAAAAGATATACCCATATTGAATATATTTCATTTATAACTTGATTTTTTTTGAAATTAATAAGTTGTGGATTAATGACATGAAACTAATTATGAATTATGTTGTACTTTAATGTTAGATTCTGTAGACACCCATTTGTGTCTCCCCAAAACCAAACCCAGTGATGAATGCCTTGTGCGTCGAAATATAATCGAATTAGGTGAAAGTGATTCGAAAGTCAAATGTTGTGGTTTAGTTTTAATTAATTTCTCTTCTCTCTGTTTTCGAAAATGACTTTATTTATTTGAAAACGTCCATTTCAGTTTATTTTGGTCCATGATTAAGGTCCAATAATAGTGTAGTTGGATGGGCCTTGAAAAGACCTTTCCGACGATATATTATAAGCCCAATTCCGATGAATATTGAGGAAGTTATGGCCAAAATACTAAACTGGGCCCGGAGTTTTGTTTTAATACGGCCCAATGATCTAGAGGAGGGCCCAATGTTAATTATCATTCCTAAAGTCATTAGGATTAATTATAGTTTTCTAGAAGTTTCTAGAAAGTTCTTTTTAGTTCTAATATTGATAGGATTAATAATTAATTATCTTAAAGGATTTTTATTTGGAATAAAAATATTATTTTATTATCCTAAAAACGTATTTCATCTTTTGTACGGATTCCGTAGATCAAGTTGATTAAAGATCGAATTCTGTAAAAAGATAAAAACGCGCTTATACAGGCTGTCGCCAGACGACAAGTCTGTCGCCGCGCGACAGACTCTGTCGCCGCGCGACAAACCCTGTCGCCTCGCGACAGACACTGTCGCGTCGCGACAGAGTCCAGTCCTGGCGACAGCGTGGAGTTTTATTCCTTATCAAATTCCGTGTTTTTCCGGATTATTTTCATTATAAATAGCGTCCGTATTCCTGTTTTCAGAATCATCAATTATCATTAAGTATCAATTATTATCAACTTTATGCTTTCATTCTCTCTTTTCTAGTTCTACAATATTCCGCATTCATTAGACTTAGAGTCATCTAACCAAGTTCGAAGTTGCCTTCGCCCTAGACGTGCAAGGTTTGATAATTTCTGAGGGTTTGGTCCAAAACTAGTCTAAACTTTATTTAATTTGATTTTAATTCTTTAATTATCGTTTATTGATTTTCATTGAAGTTTACTAACTCGTGTATTTTGTTATTAGAAAGAGATACGAGGCTTCAAAGTAAGTAGATTAGCTTACTCCCTATTTCTTTCACAATGTAGATTGCATGCTTATTATTGTTTAATTCCTAGTATCATGTTAGGATGCTTTTAATGCTTTCTAGTATCATGTTAGGATGCTGTTTATTGCTTTCTAGTATCATGTTTAGGGTGCCTTTACTCTTTCTAATATCATGTTAGTACCATGTTAGGTTTAAATCTTTGATCTTTATTGCTTAGTGACATGCTAGGATTTGTTATTAATCTTGTTAGTATCATGCCTAGGATCTTGCTATCATTATCAAGCTTTATTGTGCCTCATCATGCTATTATCATCGTTATTATTATTGTTTATCCTTATGTTGCTTGATTTATATGTTATTGTTATTGCTTGATCACGCCTTTTATGCAGGTTTAAAGGGAATTTGTACTTGAAATCACGCTTAATAAGATAATTAATAATTTGGTTTAGGTTAATGTGATTTTAATTCAAGTGATCGCCAATAATAGTATTATTTGTGCATTAATTTCAACCAACATAGATAAACAGGGTAGGATTAATATAATGTTTGTATGTTATTCGAAAAGCGCGCATGAATACGAGCAGAACAAAGTAGAGGCCTATTTTATAGGGCGGGTCCTTTCTTTTGTAGATTGGATTCGTACCCTCATCCCCGGACCCTGTTTGGTTCAAGACCTTATGGAGTAGTTGACGGTCCTTTGGATTGTCTTTTGGGTACAAGTTCCTTAAAACTTGTTGGCGACTCGTTTTAGCTCTTTGTCTTTCCCTTTGGAACGCCACCGTACTTTAGTGTATGATCACAGTGGGGTTCAAGTTTGGGGTTATCATAATGCTTGAAATATTCCCTACAGTTTTTGGCGACTCCACTGGGGAGGATTTCTATTTATATTCCTGAAATTTATTAAATTTTGGCAATTATTTAGAATGAGCGGATGAGACTCGAAAAATTCTAAGTATTTCATGTGCGTGATTTGATTAACATTATTGTCATATGCATTAAAAGGTCCTCATGGGAGCACCCCATGAGTCAATCCATAGGAATTTTATGTTGGGGTTTGGTGAGTCCGACTCACCGCGGAAATAAACCCAAAACCAAGAACGCACTCGCAATAAATAAAACCATGAACATAATTAAATTAATCACAAGATTAAGTTAAGCTAATTACCTTTGACGCGTGCTTCGCTCCAAATGAGCTCTTACTTGAAAGCTTCAAGTCCCGCTCGCACGGAGACCTCCAACGAAGTCCACCCGCACCAACAAAACCGACTAGGTCCAATGTCTTGGGGTTAGCAAGACCCGACCAATAAAACCCGAGTAATAATATTGAGTTCAAAGGTTTTCACTAATTGTGATGCCTTTTTCAACTCTTACTCAAGCATCATTCCCAATGCCCATACATGGGTATTTATAGGAAATGATGGGAGTATCATTTGCTCTCCCATCAATGTGGGATACTTTGATTTTTCCATTTTATTTTAAAGCTAAAATAAAATTAATAATCAAGCTAGTAATAAATCAACAAGTGGCAAGCTCATGTGAGTGGTTAGGTGAGGACCATTTGGAGAAGGGGGGGACCAAACTTGCTCCCCACTCCCTCTTCCATATCCGGCCAACACACTCAACACACACACATGCACCTCAAGCCACATGGCACCCACCCTTGGGCACCAAGGCAGCCAAGGTGGGCTGCCATGTGGTGCTGTCCGTGGCAGCCTACGCACAGCAGGCCCAGCAAGCCCCGCACTTGCATGCGGGCTGCTGCTGCTGCTGGCCAGCATGCCCCGCATGCTTGTGCGGGCTTGCTGCTGGCCTTGTGCCTTGGCTAGCAACGCTAGGCAGCCAGCCGTGCTGCTGCTAGCAGTTGCGGGCTGGCGCGCCTAGCATGCTAGCATGGGTGCGCTAGCACGCACCAGCCAGCCTAGCCTCGGCTTGGTGCGCATGCTAGCCACCATGCTAGGCCATATGCCCTTAGCACTCGGTTTGCTAGGGCATTCCGATGCTAGGGGCATTTTGGTCTTTTGTTGATTTATTACTATTTCTCGTCTCGTCTTTCACTATTTTTCGACTCGACTTCCGACGTTCGGTTTCGACGCTCTAAGCTCGAATTTCCGACGTCTAAATAAATATTACTCGGTTGACTCATTAATTCCTTCCGAATTAATTCGTCGATTTGGTTTGTTGAATGCTTGGGTGTGACCCGAAGGGTTCAGTCAAGATTAAGCTGTAACATTAATTATCCATTAATATTACTGATCGGAAGCGGCCTCCACCCAGGCATTCCGATCACTTGACCTTACTGAATATATTAGCTTTCTGCAGTTGTAGAATCTGCAGTTGTACTCTGCTTTGCGCTCTTCCAACTAAACGCCCCTCCATTTAGACAGAACACATATCCAGATTGCGATTTGAAATCGTCTCTGTCTGTCTGGAAGCTTGCGTCGGTATAACCTTCCACAACCAAATCCTTTGTGCCACCATACACCAGGAATTTATCCTTGTTCCTTTTCAGGTACTTTAGGATATTTTTGGCCGCAGTCCAATGCGCCTCTCCTGGGTCTGATTGGTAACGGCTCGTAGCACTCAAGGCATACGACACATCTGGCCTAGTACATATCATGGCATACATGATAGATCCAATAAGCGAAGCATATGGGATCTGATTCATTCTTTCCCGCTCATCAGGTGTTTGTGGACACTGCTTCTTGCTTAGGGTTATGCCATGTGACATTGGCAGGTGACCTCTCTTGGCCTCCTCCATGCCAAATCGAGCAAGTACCTTATCAATATAAGTACTTTGACTCAATCCAATCATCCTTTTCGATCTATCCCTATAGATCTTGATGCCTAGTATGTACTGAGCCTCTCCCAAGTCTTTCATTGAGAAGCACTTTCCAAGCCAGGCCTTTACAGACTCTAACAACGGAATGCTGTTTCCAATGAGCAATATGTCATCGACATATAAGACTAGGAAGGCGATGTTACTCCCACTGACCTTCTTGTAAACACAAGATTCATCTGGATTCTTGATAAAACCAAACTTACTGATGGCTTCATCGAAACGCAGATTCCAACTTCTGCTTGCTTGCTTTAATCCATAAATGGACTTCTTAAGCTTACACACTTTCCCAGCATTGTTTTGGTCGACAAAACCTTCAGGCTGTGTCATATACACAGTTTCTTCCAAATAACCATTAAGGAAGGCGGTTTTAACGTCCATCTGCCATATTTCATAGTCGTAATATGCAGCAATTGCTAGGAGGATCCGAACGGATTTAAGCATTGCAACTGGTGAAAAGGTTTCATCGTAATCAATACCATGAACTTGTCTGTAACCTTTTGCCACCAATCTAGCTTTGTAAATGAATACATTTCCATCTTTGTCGGTTTTCAACTTGAAAATCCACTTACATCCGATCGGTATATAACCTTCGGGTAAGTCAACCAAGTCCCAGACTTGATTTTCAAACATGGAATCCATTTCAGATCTCATGGCCTCTTGCCATTTAGCAGAGTCGGTGCTTGCCATCGCTTGCTTGTAGGTTGCCGGTTCATCTCCATCCATAATCAGGATGTCCTGATTCTCGGTTAATACTAAACCAAGATATCTATCAGGTTGAGATCTCGGCCTCAGAGACCTACGTAGGGTAATGGATTGAGCATTTGCATTGTCGGTTCGACTTTGCACATTTTGACCTTCGTCAACAGATGCTGTTTGAGCACTTTGACTGTCATTATGATTTTGTTGCTCATCCTCACGAACTTCGTCGAGTTCGATTTTCCTCCCACTTGTCATTTTGGAAAGGTGCTCCTTCTCCAAAAAGACACCATCGCGAGCAACAAACACTTTGTTCTCCGATTTGTTGTAGAAGTAATACCCTTTGGTTTCTTTTGGGTAGCCCACAAAGTAAACCTTGTCAGATTTGGGATGAAGTTTGTCAGAGATCAATTTCTTGACATATGCTTCGCATCCCCATATCTTTAGAAAAGATAACCTAGGAGGTTTCTTCGTCCATAATTCATATGGAGTCTTTTCTACAGCTTTTGATGGAGCACAGTTCAGTGTTAGTGCCGCAGTTAGGAGTGCGTGTCCCCAGAAAGAGATAGGAAGATCACTAAGACCCATTGTTGATCGTACCATGTCTAACAAGGTCCGATTTCTCCTTTCGGATACTCCGTTCCATTGTGGAGTTCCTGGAGGTGTCAATTCTGAAAGTATACCTTTTTCTTTCAGATGGTCATCGAATTCTTGGCTCAAGTATTCACCACCTCGATCCGATCGAAGGGCTTTGATTTTCTTGCCAAGTTGATTTTCAACTTCACTCTGAAATTCTTTGAACTTTTCAAATGATTCAGATTTGTGCGACATGAGGTAGACATAGCCATATCTACTATAGTCGTCTGTGAAAGTGATGAAATATCGATGTCCATTTCTTGTGGTTGAGCTCATTGGTCCACATACATCGGTATGTATAAGACCCAATAAGTCACTTGCCCTTTCTCCCAACTTGGAGAATGGTTGTTTAATCATCTTGCCTAATAAACATCCTTCGCAATTCTCAAACGATTCTAAATCGAAAGTGTCAAGAACACCTTCTTGTAGAAGTTTCTTGATGCGTTTGATGTTAATGTGGCCAAGACGACAATGCCACAAGTAAGTCTGATTTGACTCCATGGTCTTAGCTCTTTTGGTATCATTATTCACATTATAAACTTGTTTGTCTAATGAAAGCACATAAAGACCATTTTCAGAATGTGCAATACCATATAAAACATTATCGAGATAAAATGAACATTCTTTGTCCTTTACTCGAAATTCAAAACCTTTGGCGTCCAACGCCGAAATTGAAATAATGTTTTTGGTAATGTTGGGAACATAATAAACATTATCGAGTTCCAAAACTAGCCCGGTGGGCAAAGACAAACTGAGAGTTCCTACGGATACGGCACCAATTCTGGCTCCATTGCCGACCCGGAGTTCAATCTCTCCCTTCTCTAGCCTTCTAGCGTTCCTTAGTCCCTGAGAATTGGAACAAAGGTGTGAGCCACATCCGGTATCTAATACCCATGATGTTAAGCTAGTGAAGTTAAAGTCTATAACGAATATACCTGATTCAGAAGCAACGGTTCCGTTCTTCTTATCCTCCTTGAACTTGAGGCAATCTCTCTTCCAATGTCCCTTCTTCTTACAGTAGAAACATTCGGAATCAGATTTAGAAGACGCTACCTTCTTATCCTTGGTAGCTTTAGACTTAGGCGGAAAAGTTTTCTTCTTACCTTTCCCCTTAAAGCCTTTCTTCTTCTTGCCCGAAAATTTGAACGGCTTGCCCTTTTTAATCATGAGCATGTCATGCTTTCCCTCATCCTTGAGCGTTTGCTCAGCTTGCTTCAACATACCATGAAGCTCGGTGAGGGTTTTCTCCATGCTGTGCATATTATAGTTCATCTTGAACTGATCATAGCCTTTGTGCAGCGAGTGGAGAATGATGTCAATTGCCATCTCGGTTGAATACCCCGCATCAAGCCTTCCCATGTTTTCAAACAATCCAATCATTTTGAGTACATGTGGGCTGACTGGCTCTCCTTTCTTGAGCTTGCTCTCAAGGATCTGCCTGTGGGTTTCAAACCTTTCAGTTCGGGCCTGCTCTTGGAACATATTCTGCAATTCAGAAATGATCTCAAAAGCCGTCTCCTTTTCAAAAAATGTCTTTTGAAGCTCAGGAGACATTGTGGCCAGCATAATACATTTGACATCTCGATTGGCACTTTTCCATCGATTTAGGGCAGCTTGAGTCACCTCCTCGTTGGGAGTCTCGGGCATTTCCTCATCAAGGACATATTCCTTTTGCTCTTGCATGAGAACAATTCGCAAATTCCTTTGCCAATCAAGAAAATTTGGCCCACTCAATTTCTCCTTGTCGAGAATTGAGCGTAAGTTGTTCGAGTTATTAGTTGAAGACATGATTCTACAATTAAAAGAATTTAAAACCATTCATTATACTTAAATAAGATTGAAATCATGCATTATAATCAAACTTATTTAAAACGTCTTATTCACACATTAAAGATTGTCCCCAATTTTGGTGAGAATAAGTCGATTCCAAGATCCAAAGAAACAAAGAGTGGTTAAGCATGCTTTGGCTTGTCTTAACACTCAATCTCCTAAGGTAAGCAACGCTTTGCTAATGGCTCCAAGCCACTCTTGGTTGAATAAATCGTCGCATCCCATGCTCTCTAAACAATTTATTCACTTTGCCACGACATGTTAGGACTCCATCACTCATATCGTTGAGTATAACCAAAACCACTTGCATACCTAGTATGCCTTACGTTCCTTGGAGAAGTAGTGATGCCTCGCTTTGGCGTAGCCCACCACTACCCTCGTTCGGTTGGTAAGTGTGTTTTGGAATGGCAAGTTTTACTCAATTTTAAGGGACCTAGGGTTTCTATGTTGGTTGATTTAAGTGAACTTAATTAATCATCTCAACATTTGAAATCCTAACCATGCATCTAACATATAATTCATATATATAAACATAAATATATATCGAAAACATAAATAGAGATGCATTTGGCAACTAGCATGACCCCTTGAGATCTTCAAGTCTTCAAAAGGTCTTCTTTTGCAACTTTATGGCTTCGTCTTCTAAGAACCCCGTCTTCAAGACTTGACCAAATAATATAATTGCTAGTGTCTACGATTAGAACTAATCTAAATATTAAGGTACAAAAATACTCAACGGTTCGCAGACCGTATTTAGATTTACAAAAATACATCACGGATCACAGTCCGTATTTTCTATCCTAATCGGGCCCCACTAGTTGCCATTTCATAAAACCTGTGAGAGAATTTTACATTCCATTCATCCATTCACTATCTGTGAATGGCCCATGCATTTTACAACGATCAAACAAGTAACAATGCATAAAACCGCGCGCGAACTAGTAATTAATCTAGGTGGTTAATTCAATTAACACGCCTAATTAAACTAGTCAAAGTTGTTTTATCCGGTTAAGGTAATGACTAAGATATGCTCCCACTAAATTCCGCATCCAAACTTAACTAATCCAATTAATTAAGTCGGTGAACCCAAATATTTGTCAAAATTAATTTTGCAAATGTCGCTCATAAACCCGAGGCCTAGCCTCCAAAATTTTAATTAAATAAACAAAATAATTAAAATAAATAAAACGACAAGTTAAGCAAAATTACGTATTCCATAATGTCTAAGTGCCTAGCAATAAGACTTGGAACCCAAAATTACCCTTATTTACTTTTTAAGCAATGCTAAAATTAACCTTAAAAATAGCATCGACTTAATAACCCGGGGTTATTATGCTAATTATTGAATCGTACATACCGTACAACACCAAGCATGCCATGACATGAGCCAAACATACCGTACAACAAGCTCGTAGCATAACCATCGGCACCCCGCAACACCAAGCATGCCCATGGGCTGCTTGTGCTCGCACACGCCACGCCCAGCCAAGCCAAGCGAGGCAGCAAGCACAGCGCGCACAGCACAAGGCTGCTGCTGCGCCATGCTGCTGCTCGTAGCTGGCTGGTGCGGGGTGTGGCTGGCAGCGAGCAGCAGCCCACGCCAATCCTCGCACACACAGCACCACGCACCAAAGGCACGAGGCACCCAGCAGCCTCGGCAGCCACATGTGGGTTGCGTGAGCAGCCCAGCTGGCCGAGAGCTAGCTCGGGGCTCTTAGGCCTCGTGTTGCGTGCTAATGCTTCGAAATTTATCGAATTTTGCGTGTGACATTATAAATTAATTCTAAATTAATTTTAGAATCAATTATTTTGTGGAAAAATGAAAAATAACAAGTCCAACTTAAATAATTCATCCAAAGCAATTAACCAAATTTATTACCAAGAATCATTCTTTAATAAAATTGGTCTAACTTGGTGTAACAAAAATAATTAGGGCATTTCTCACTATTAATTTAATCACTTTAAATTAATCTTGAGATTTTGACAAAATAAAAGGGAGTTGGAAAAATGAACATAAGTTCAATAAAGACTCCAACTTTAATACTTGTGACTTCATGAAAAATTATATCTTCCAATATGAAGATAAACTAATTTTTTATCACAAGTTTTAAACTTTATGATTCCAATCAACTAAAAAAATGATTAAATCAACAAAGTTTAACCAAAATTCATGGAATTTAGTAACTCAAAGTTTCAATCACTTATCATAAGTAAAGATTGAATCTTTAATACTTGGAAGCATCAAATAACAACTATTTCACACTCAATGCAATTAATTTGCAATTATGTGAAAAATAAAACCAAACTTTCAAGCACCAATTACTACCAAGTAATCATGCTTAAAGTGGTCTAAGATTGCATATAAAATAAGGAAAGAACCATATACATAACCACCATAAATATGCAATCAATTTTCAAGGTTAGAAAGACTTAAAATTTTTCGTCAAAACGAAAAATCCCTCGAAAAATGCATTTCTGGTCGTTTTTTGGCTAAAAACCGAGCCCTGCAAGGGTAAAACCATTTCCAGAACACCTTTTCCACCCAAAATTCACTATTTTTTGGGTCGAAATCTGAGTTCGGGGCTGAAGATAGCTCAAATACGAGGTTAAAATTACAAAAACGAGTTACTAATATAATTAGCAACTTAAACCAGAAAACAAGCCATAATAACACCTTGAAAATATCATGATTTTAAAAATAAACGAGCGAGGCTCCGATACCGCTGTTGGGGTTTGGTGAGTCCGACTCACCGCGGAAATAAACCCAAAACCAAGAACGCACTCGCAATAAATAAAACCATGAACATAATTAAATTAATCACAAGATTAAGTTAAGCTAATTACCTTTGACGCGTGCTTCGCTCCAAATGAGCTCTTACTTGAAAGCTTCAAGTCCCGCTCGCACGGAGACCTCCAACGAAGTCCACCCGCACCAACAAAACCGACTAGGTCCAATGTCTTGGGGTTAGCAAGACCCGACCAATAAAACCCGAGTAATAATATTGAGTTCAAAGGTTTTCACTAATTGTGATGCCTTTTTCAACTCTTACTCAAGCATCATTCCCAATGCCCATACATGGGTATTTATAGGAAATGATGGGAGTATCATTTGCTCTCCCATCAATGTGGGATACTTTGATTTTTCCATTTTATTTTAAAGCTAAAATAAAATTAATAATCAAGCTAGTAATAAATCAACAAGTGGCAAGCTCATGTGAGTGGTTAGGTGAGGACCATTTGGAGAAGGGGGGGACCAAACTTGCTCCCCACTCCCTCTTCCATATCCGGCCAACACACTCAACACACACACATGCACCTCAAGCCACATGGCACCCACCCTTGGGCACCAAGGCAGCCAAGGTGGGCTGCCATGTGGTGCTGTCCGTGGCAGCCTACGCACAGCAGGCCCAGCAAGCCCCGCACTTGCATGCGGGCTGCTGCTGCTGCTGGCCAGCATGCCCCGCATGCTTGTGCGGGCTTGCTGCTGGCCTTGTGCCTTGGCTAGCAACGCTAGGCAGCCAGCCGTGCTGCTGCTAGCAGTTGCGGGCTGGCGCGCCTAGCATGCTAGCATGGGTGCGCTAGCACGCACCAGCCAGCCTAGCCTCGGCTTGGTGCGCATGCTAGCCACCATGCTAGGCCATATGCCCTTAGCACTCGGTTTGCTAGGGCATTCCGATGCTAGGGGCATTTTGGTCTTTTGTTGATTTATTACTATTTCTCGTCTCGTCTTTCACTATTTTTCGACTCGACTTCCGACGTTCGGTTTCGACGCTCTAAGCTCGAATTTCCGACGTCTAAATAAATATTACTCGGTTGACTCATTAATTCCTTCCGAATTAATTCGTCGATTCGGTTTGTTGAATGCTTGGGTGTGACCCGAAGGGTTCAGTCAAGATTAAGCTGTAACATTAATTATCCATTAATATTACTGATCGGAAGCGGCCTCCACCCAGGCATTCCGATCACTTGACCTTACTGAATATATTAGCTTTCTAATAATTCTGAACCCGCTAACGGAATAATACACTTGTTCGAAGGACACCATTCCTTTCATTTTACACGTAGGAAATTTGGGAAATATCTTTCATGACTAGAATCGAAAAGGTAATACGAAAACTGGAAAATTCTAAGAACATAGGAACTTGCCGAGGCATGTAGGAACTAGCGTCTAGAAAGCAGGGCTTGTCGCCCGTAAAAAGTTTCTGTCGCCTGGCGACAGTTCTGTCGCTTGGCGACAGGGACTTTTTTGCGGCGACAGTCCCTGTTGTCTGGCGCCAAGTTCTTCCAATACTGAGCCAGGGTTCTGTCTTCTTGTTTTGACCTTTTCTAGTGTTATTGGCTCGATTTTGCTTATTGATTGAATCATTTTCTCACTTTTCTGAAACCCATATGTTTTCTACATATGGATATAACCCTCTGGGGGTTCCTTGCTTCGCCTGCCCAATGGAGTATCCCACTATTTTGTGCACCGCTCAGATTTGGGGACGTGTATGTCTTGGAACCTATCCGACCATGGCGTCGAGTCCGGTCTCCTACCGCGCTCGCGGAATCTTGTCCATTCGCTCCAACCCTCTTGGCAGGCTTGTGTGCAATGCATGTGGATTCTTAACCATGGACCTTCTTATGACTTAACCCATATCCTCGAACTTTAGAGAACTAGAGCCATGGTTAGGTTGCAAACTCATCTTGTGACTATGTGAACTATGTGTACCTCTTGCTTGAATATATTATATGTGTGATAACCGTTTGTTTGACTTGTTTTCAAGACTAATAAATGAACTAATGACTAAAAGGACTTTGTTTAACTAATTAATTAATTAATCTTGGACTAATTAAAGACTAATAATTTAATCAATTCGACTTAGTACGACTTTAGGCATGTCCACTTAGAGTAAAATTACTGGAAACAGTCCAAATTAATGTTCCAGCAATGGCGCAGGAGTTTGGACTGCGGCGCTGCAGTC
The DNA here is from genome assembly GCF_948465745.1 of Chenopodium album. Taxonomy (NCBI): domain Eukaryota; kingdom Viridiplantae; phylum Streptophyta; class Magnoliopsida; order Caryophyllales; family Amaranthaceae; genus Chenopodium; species Chenopodium album. The sequence goes on from NC_137852.1 coordinate 13,916,483, forward strand.
TAGCGTCTGTCGCCTGGCGACAATTTTGTCGTCTGGCGACAGGCTTTAGACAGCGGCGACAGTCCTGTTGCTTTGGCGACAGTCCAGTTTTCTTACCCGAGTCATCACTTTGAGTCGAATTAATAAATCTGTTAATCGAACTAATTAATTTGTTGGTCATTCAAACCATATTCAAGCTTTTAATTAGGCATATAAAAGTCTCATGGTCGCACACTGGTAGTCAATGTATGTCACTCACATTCACATAAAGCACACACATAACATGATTGTCACATTATAACCATGATTAGAGAGTCTTGAACGCGTGTTTTCCGTCATTTTTTTTGGGGGGGTAAGTCGGATATTAATCCTCCAATACAATTTCCCTTAATATATACATAATATATACATAATATGTACCCCATCATTTTAGTGATTTGTCCCCATCATTTTTTTTTTAAAAACATAAAGTCAAGTCAATTAGAGTCAAATATTAAAACAAATATGGTTTAAATTACAGCGCGTGGTCAAGAAAGGAAGGGCGTCTAATCAAAGACAACACTTTCGTTCAAGTCTTACTTTTCGACAAACCAATCGGTAGGAAAAGAAAGGCTAAGAAGGCAATGGCTAGTCAAGAAGAACTTAATGAAGTTAGGGGACAGGTAGCCAACTTGGCTGAGATGCTGCAAAACCTATCACTGCAAATCAACAATCCTGAGAAGCAGAAACAAATGAACCTAATCCAGGAAAGTTTGGGCAAGCTATCTAATGATTTCAGATTTCAAGAGATTAGCTCTCAAGGGGTCTCGGTGGATAAGGATCTCCTTCCACAAAAATTCAATCCTAACGACATCCCTAAGTTCAAGGCTATGGACAATCCTTACTTTCATTTAAGGGCTTTTGAAACTGTAATGGGTATTAAGGGAATAGATAGGAAAGCTTTCCATTCTGTATTCTCATTGTCTTTAGAAGCTGTATGCCAACAGTGGTACTTTTCGCTTGATAAAGAAAAGACCTCTAGTTGGGAATCTATTGTGACCGCTTTCATTGAAAGATATAAATGCAATATACAAGTTGAGACCGATCACATAGAATTAGAAATGCTGAAACAGAAAGAAAATGAGGGTTTCACCTCCTTCTTCAATAAATGGAGGGAAACCACTGCAAAAATGGTCGAAGTACCTAGTGAGAAGGAATCCGTTAGGATGTTCATCAAGAACCTCCAAGAAAAGTATTCCAAACACTTAAAATACCAAAACAACCTAAACACGTTCAAAGCAGTGTATGACATTGGGATTAACATTGAGGACGACCTCACCAAACAAAAGCTTGCTAATAATAGCACAAGTAGTGGCTGGAAAAACAAGAAGAACGACAATCCTTCTTCGTCCAAATCTACCCACTCAAATAATGTTAATACTTTTCCCCTTAATGAAGTACTAGCAATGAACAACAATCAAGGGCAAAAGAAACCGTTTAGGAAGAACTATACTCCTATCGGTATGAGTTATGACACCGCGTTTGATCGCCTACATGCAAAAGGTCTCATAACTCCCATTGGACCATTTGGAGATCCACCCGTCGAAAGGAGAACCGCTAACTGGAACCCAAATGCACATTGCAAATATCACCAGGGTAGAGGTCATCCTACAGAAAATTGTTGGAGGTTAAAGGAAGCCATTCAAGATTTGATTGATAGCAACAAGCTCCCATTACCCCCTGCAAGTAAAAAGCCAAGCATCAACACTGCACCACTGTCGGATTCCTTAGCTATTTCTGACGAAGAAAACCAAGAGGATCCCTCTAATCTTATAGAACCTATCGAGACTATTGAAGAAGAAATCTTCGAAGATGCTCTCGACCTTCCCATTCAAGAATATGCATCTAAACAGGAAGTAGTGGCACTAACACTTATACTCGAGAAATTGAGGGAGTTTATATCACAAACTTTTGAAGCCATAAAAGAGCAAAACGAATTGCTCAAGAAAAAGAAACCCTTCTCTTTCCAAGTAATTGACACCCCTAAAAAGAGCACTAGGAAATATACTCCAATTGGGATGTCATACACCAACATGTTCAAGATGCTCTTTGAAAGTGGAAAAGTCAAACCCCTCGAGCCAAAGCCCTTTGAATCATTAAAAAGGACAGACAAATACTACTGCGCATATCACCAATCCGGAGGACATACGATTGAACAATGCTTTAGATTCAAAGATTTGGTTCAACGCTTCATTGATGAGGGAAAGCTAGTTCAATTGCCACGGGATGCCACAATAAATGGAGTGTGGGACAGTGATGATGAGGATGTTTATCTCAAAGACATTGAAGAAACTCCTCTATCGACAATTTATCCAGTAAGTGACATTTGGGACGACGAAGATTCACCCATAGATGTCCTCACTAGATCCGGGAGGATCCAACCACCCATTTCAACACAACCCATACCTTCCATCCAGCAAATTCCCATACCTATTATAGAAGATAACGACGTTGTCAAACAGTTAAAGAAGACTAAAGTAGAAATGAACGTATGGAAACTCTTAGCCACATCTCGAGAACATAGAATAGCAGTTATGGATGCTTTGGCTAAAGTAGGCATAGATTCGGACACTACTCCTGAGGGACTCGCGAATTTCCTCACGAGTGATCTCCCAAGTCCAATTAATTTAGTCACCTTTTCAGATAAGGATCTACCCCCGGAAGGTGACAAACACAACAAGGCTCTAAATCTCACGGTTATATGCAAAAGAATGAACGTCCCTATGACCCTTGTTGATAACGGTTCAGCAATTAACGTATGCCCTCTTAGAACTGCCAGGATGCTGGGTATAAGAGATGAGGATTTATCCCCATCAACCCAAGGGATAAGAGCTTATGACAATTCGCGACGACAGGCATTAGGGACAATCACCATGAATATAACTGCAGGCGCAATTGAACATGCCACTACGTTTCAAGTAGTCGATATTAAAGCTTCCTTCAACTTGCTGCTAGGACGCCCTTGGCTTCATGATCTAAAGGCCGTCCCTTCATCTCTTCATCAACAAGTGAAGGCTATAGTGGGAGGTATTCCAATCACCATTGATTCTTCGCCTATGAGGATTAAAACAATAGAGAATCCACTAATTAATGTGGAGCATGACGAAAACGACGAAGATCTATGGGGCTTTAGTGAAGAGGTCTCCTTAATAGAGGAAGACGAAAGGACCCTTCTTCATTATGACCTCCACTCAAACATGATAACGAATGCTATCTTAAGAAAACAAGGACACTTTCTTGGAATGACTCTAGGAAAGAAAAAGGGAATAGCCGAGCATATGTCTTTTCCTGGCCTTCCTAAATTAGATACATTCGGACTTGGTTTCGAACCAACTCGTGAAGATCTCAAATGGGCTCAGAAAAAGTTAAAGGCACGAAGAGATGCCCGTATACAAAGAAGAGAAATACCCATGGATCAATACCCTCTCACTCTAAATGGGCAATTCATAAAAGAAGGAGAGGATTACCCTTGTTTCGAATTTCCCGAACCCTTCGTCGTAAATGGTATAAGGCAGCCTGGATTCGAAATCTTCCTGGATTGTTGTTTCCTAGACGAGATCCCAGTTCCAGTATATAAAGAAAAAGCACCTCCTTGCTTCGACTTTAATGTCATGGGACTCCTCTTTGGAAGAGAAAAGAACGAGTCAAAATATATGGAAGATAATTCATCGCTTATTCAAGTAGTACTCCAAAGCGAGAATTTCGATCCTTCCAAACTTATCACCCCGGTAGAAGATCAAGAGCGTGGATGGCGCAAGACGGTGAGAATCATCACTACAAACGGAAAAGAAATTTCAGTGACCACGGGACAAGGACCGATTTTCGAAGAGTCGTCTGAGTCAGAGTCTGAATTAGAGTCACCCCCTATCGAGTCTTCAAATTCCTTAGTTATAGCATCTTCCTCTTTTTCTCCTACTCCTAAGATAGTTAGAAGTCAAGCTCCAACAGACATTTCTTTGTTTGATGTAATGATTTCCGAGTTCAATAATATGACTTCTTCCCCTTATCTCTCTTGTTTTTCTTTATCTAAAGATGACGAACATTGCTTGGCTAATGATGAAAATGACAAAGAAATTATTAAAGCAATGGAAACACTTGAAAACAAAACACCAATAATTGAGGATACAGAAACGGTTGATATCTCGAAAGATCCAACCATTAAAAGAGAAGTTAAAATCGGACTAACATTAAATAAAGAAGAAAGAACCGATTTAATTAATCTACTAAAAGATTTCATCGATGTATTTGCTTGGTCATATGAAGATATGCCAGGCATTAATAGAGAAATAGCTCAACACACTATACCATTAATTCCAGGAATGAAACCTGTAAAACAAAAGTTACGTCGAATGAAACCTGACGTAGCCCTTAAAATAAAAGAAGAAGTACAAAAACAAATAACTGCAGGTTTTATCCGGGTATCCAAATATCCCGAATGGGTCGCTAATGTAGTCCCAGTTCCGAAAAAAGATGGTAGAGTTCGAATGTGTGTCGACTATCGAGATTTAAACAAGGCAAGTCCAAAGGATGACTTCCCTTTGCCACACATCGATATTTTGGTAGATAATACAGCAAATCATGCACTTCTCTCGTTTATGGATGGATACGCAGGGTATAATCAAATCCTCATGGCCGAAGAAGACATGGAGAAGACGACGTTCATAACACCGTGGGGTACTTATTGCTATACGGTAATGCCATTCGGACTTAAAAACGCGGGTGCCACTTACCAACGAGCAGCGACTGCCCTACTCCACGACATGATGCATAAAGAGGTGGAAGTCTATGTAGATGATATGATTGTAAAATCAAAAGATCGTCAAGGACACCCAATAGCCTTACGGAAATTCTTCGAAAGACTAAGAAAATACAACATGAGGCTAAACCCTTCTAAGTGTGCTTTTGGTGTTACATCAGGAAAACTCCTAGGCTATGTCATAAGTTCTCGAGGGATAGAAATAGACCCCACAAAGATAAAAGCAATCATGTCCATGCCACCGCCCAAAACCGAAAAGCAAATCCGAGGATTTATTGGCCGGTTGCAATACATAAGTAGGTTCATATCTAAGTTGACTACGATATGTGAACCAATATTTAAGAAACTCAAGAAGAATGTACCAGTCATATGGGACGATGAGTGCCAAAAAGCCTTTGAAAAGATCAAGGCTTACCTCGCAAATCCTCCCGTATTAGCTCCAGCGCTCCCCGGAATACCCTTAAGGCTATACTTAACAGTTACAAAGGAAACAATGGGGGTTATGCTCGCACAAGAGGTGGAAAGCAAAGAAAATGCCATTTACTATCTAAGTAAGAAAATGCTCGAGTATGAAACGCGATATACCCCGTTGGAAAAATTGTGCCTCGCATTGGTGTGGGCCACAACTAAACTAAGACATTACATGCTCGTGCACACGGTCTATGTAGTCTCACGGATGGATCCCTTAAAATATCTATTCGAAAGATCTACACTCAATGGACGAATTTCAAGGTGGATAGTGAACTTAGCTCAATTCGACATAAGATTTATGCCTCAAAAAGCGATCAAAGGGTCAGTGGTGTCGGATTTTCTAGCAGATTTCCCAATAGAAGACTCAACACCTTTAGAGGACAACAAATTTCCAGACGAAGATCTAATGATGACAGAAGATGACACGTGGACTCTATACTTTGACGGAGCCTCGAACCAAAAGGGGTGCGGCGTAGGTGTCTTGTTAGTATCGCCTAAGGAAGAACATGTTCCTATATCCATCAAGTTAGATTTCGACGTCACTAATAACGCAGCTGAATATGAAGCATGTGTCGTGGGCCTCGAAACCGCTTTAGCCTTAGGTGTGAAAAAGCTCCGAATATTCGGAGATTCATCTTTAATCATCAACCAAATTTCCAAGAGATGGAAAGTTAGGAGTGAGAGTTTAGCTCCTTACCAATCATATTTAGAAACCCTCACCGATCAACTGGAAAAGGTAGAATACACTTATCTACCTAGAGAAGAAAACCAATTCGCCGACGCCCTGGCAAGGTTAGCATCAATGGTTAGAATACCCAAAGAAATTGAACAAATGCCTCTAACCATAGAAAAAAGGCATAAACCCGCCTACATTCAAGCTATAGAGGATGATGAAATAATTCAAGAAGAAGAACCAGAGGAGGAACCTTGGTTCACAGATATATTGAATTATGTTACTAAGGGAGAATACCCTCCTCATGCTGATAAAAGAGCAAAAAGGGCACTAAGACTTTTAGCTTCCCAATTCGTACTCATAGGAAATGAGCTACACAAAAGGGTACCTAATGGACGAGCTCTATTATGTGTGGGTAAAAAGGATGCCCAAAGGGCTATGAGGGTTATCCATGAAGGCATATGTGGAACGCATATTAACGGTAAAATGCTAGTCCAAAAGATAATGCGAGAAGGATATTACTGGACTACCATGAACAAAGACTGCCATCAATATGTAAAAAGATGCCCTAAGTGTCAAATTTATGCAAACCTACAACACATTCCACCATCTCTTCTCTACACCTACACTTCCCCCTGGCCTTTCTCTACATGGGGAATAGACATAATTGGAAAGATTACACCCCCAGGAACAGGAGGTCACGAATACGTCCTTGTTGCTATAGATTACTTCACAAAGTGGGTGGAAGCACAATCATATGCTAAACTCACCGCCAAACATGTAGCACTCTTTATCGAAAGAAACATAATTTGCCGGTATGGAGTCCCACATGAGATGATAAGTGACAATGGTACTCACTTTCAAGGAGAATGTGAAGAATTATTACAAAAATATGGCGTTCAACACCACCATTCCTCTCCGTATAGACCTCAAGCAAATGGGGCAGTTGAGGCAGCTAATAAGAATTTAAAAACAATCATCGAGAAAATGACAGAAAATTATAAAGATTGGCCTGACAAACTCCACTTTGCACTGTGGGGATATCGCACGTCGATCCGAACATCAACAGGAAATACACCATTCAATTTGGTATACGGGATGGATGCTGTACAACCTGTAGAATTAGAGATACCTTCTTTACGCATTGCATTAGAAAGTAAACTCGATGAGGTTGAGTGGACTAGAGCACGATATGAGAACCTAATCCTACTCGATGAAAAACGACTAGAAGCTCTACATCATACGCAGTGCTATCAAACCCGCATGGCTAGGCATTTCAATAAAAAAGTCAAGCCAAGAAATATCAAGGTAGGGGACTTGGTATTAAAGGCCTTAAGGAAAAATGTTCTAGACCCAAGAGGCAAATTCCGCCCTAATTGGTCAGGACCATACATTGTCAAAACAATCTTGTCAGGAGGCGCGGCTAAGTTAACTGACATGGATGGCAATGAATTCTCAAATATGACAAATCTTGACCAACTTAAGAAACACTACCCATAAATATTTGAGTAAACACTCAAAAGAGCTACGTTTGGCCTGATTCCTTAAATAAAGGATACGTAGGCAACCCAAATCGGGTGCGGCCCCTTTAATTTATTCACATTCTGTATCCCCGAAGCAAAAGAGCAACGACTGCCAAGTTTCGAGACTGGCGCCAGAAGATATCTTCTGTCGCCAGACGACAATGGCTGTCGCCAGGCGACAGAGTCCAGTCGCCGGCGACAGAGTCCAGTCGCCGGCGACAGTACTCCGGACAGCGGCGCTACGCTTCTGCAAACATCTGGACAAGTTCCGTACATTCTGGAAATTTTTTTCGACTCTCGTACTCGAATCTATCTTCCGAAAAAATATATTATAATTGTTTCCATTGCTTCAATTAAAAGATTAATTAAAATAACAGCTGGAATTTTATTAATTAATAAAAGAAAGTACATTATTGATGAAATAAAAGCTGAAAATAAATTAATCAAAGCATAATTTGTCTAAATAAATTCAAAAACAAGCATAGTTCTAATCTTCTTTTTCTTTCTTCATTCTTTTCCAGTTTGTGTCTTCTTTTTCTTCTTGGTCCATTACTTTTGCTAGGAGACAACCATTAGAAGATCTACATTCTATTTTAGTATCAACAGTCTCCCCCTCTGCTAGGACCCCATGTTTCTTTTCCATCCAAACTCCCTTTTCAGTAGAGTCCACCTTTCTTTTTCCTTTATTCTTCTTAGAGCTCTTTTTCTTAGGCATAATAGGAGTTTTGAATTCAATTCTTGCCCCTAGACGCTCTTTGGCAGGAATTTTCTTGTCACCCAGTCGGTCCTTCACATTGGTCTCTTGAGAATTCTGAAACTTTCCGTCGAGCCACTGTTTTACTCTGTTTGATAGAAAAGGCGGTTCCTTATAGGCAATCACCTCCCATAGGGGCCTACCACTCCAGTACATATCAAAGCGCTCAATTTCTTGTGACACCGGAAATTCATAAGGACGGCGAAGATCTCCGGTAGGGATGGTTTGTGCAAGACCATATTGCCTCAAGACTCTACAAGGGAAATAAAATGTTAATCTTGACAAGCTAGGGAGACGACAATATGCTTGATTACTACAACCGATCATCGCGTCAATCCTCCACCAAGGAACAACCCACTTTATGGTAAAGTCACCGGCGGCAAACACCTTGCTCCATTCGCGGCGGCCGATCTTTAAAAATCGCTTCTTCCGACGGGTGATGTAGTTTGGAGCATAAGTTTGAATATCGTCAGGAGGATTGATAAGCTTCAACCTCTCCATGAGCCATATCTGCAAAATATTTGTATACATTAATATTACAAGTATAAATAATAACATGCTTTAATGATTATATAATAGTAGTATTATGTTATACCTGCAATAAGATCGGAGAACCTCTAAATGGTGCTTTTTGGTTCCTTCTCAACGAATCCAACCATAACATAGTTTCTCCAACAATTAATGGCATGGGATTTCTCCCCGCTTCAACTTGCTCTATGACAGAAACAATTATTGATTGTCCTTCGTTATCTTTCCCGCTAACTAAGAACAATTGATTAAATAAGCAAAAAAGAAAGGCTCTTCTTTTATATGTGCGAAAATCGGGATTAGGATTATCATGATAATAATGCGCAAAATCTGTCAAATTAACTAAATTTCCATGCACTATGTTCTTTAAAGCTGTCCCTCTCAAATCAAAAAAGAGTTCAAATTCTTTATAATAATACTCTTTAACTCTAGGCATTACCGCAAGATCAGTGGAACAATAACCTATGATAGCTCCAAATTCTTCCGGTAAAGGACAAATTTCATCATGGAAAAATCTAAAACAATGAGTATCAATATCCCAGTAATCTACAGCAGAATATATAAAATCAGTATCAAGAGTCACTCCCCTAATCCCAAATATACCCCCCATATGCAAAAGTTCTAATGCTTTTTTGTCTTTAGCGGACAAACGACGACACCAATCATCCATGTAACCACAAAATGTTTTCTTAGCTAAAGACATGATCACTAATTAATTTAATAAATTGATAAGCTGATCGAATTATGCAGTAAACGGAGTATTCGGGGGCTATTTATAGCGTTTTCTGTACGACAGACTTCCATTCCGTATGGAAACAGGAAAATAAGTCTGTCGCCAGGCGACAAGATTGTCGCGTGGCGACAGAGGCTGTCGCCTGGCGACAGAGTCTGTCGCGTGGCGACAGCTTAAATGATGTGGCGCCAGTGTTTTCCTTCAACCGCATTACCTAGTACGCGTAGGAAACTGTGTTTTTACGTATATGACTTCGACTTTGACTTGACTTACTGTTTTATCCTATATTCTTATTATTATTATTATTATCCCTTATTATTATTATTATTATTATTATTATTAATATTATTATTATTACTATTATTACTTATATTATTATTATTATTATTATTATTATTATTGTTGTTGTTATGACCATCATTGCCAATATTGTAATTATATAACCCATTTCTTTAACCTTGCTCTCATTTTTTCCTTTTTTCTTTTGGGGGAGAGAGTCGGTATACCCTCCATTTATATTAAAAATGACGGAAAAATTTCGCGCAAATATACACAATGCATGCATAAACAAACCGAGCAAAATGAGTAATAAATAAAATAAATACATATATATACAAGTGTCGGGTACATGAGTCACATAATACAAAGTCCTATAAAAGTCAAATAAAATAAATACAGGTACAACTACGGTGCCGGAGGGCGCAGATCGCGAGGGATACCGAATGTATCGAAAAATGCCCTACTCCGCGGAGTATGCCCATCATCATCCCCTGGAACACCGGATGACGCGAACTGCAGCTCAGGGCCAGGCCACCCAACCTCACCCTGAAATCCGACAGAAAGAGGCTGGGGCTGCTGCGATGACGACCCAAACTCGTATGTCCCACCACCCATCCCACCTCGAACGGTAGGCTCAGTCGGAACATCCTCCGGCGACGACGCCGAATCCTCTACGGCCGCGGCCTCGGAACGACCACCTCGTCCACTAGAGGTAGTCCTGCGACGCCTCGAGTCGGACCTAGTAGTCTCCCTCCTAGGCTCGGGTCTCGACCGAGTGCGTGGAGAAGGAATAGGCTGCCCCTGCAAAAAATAAATCCAAAGTTAGCCAATATAACGAAAATAAAAACCAAAACACACTGAAAGTAAAATAATACCTCCTCGACGTCGTTGCTACGACAGGTAGCACGGTTCCGCAACCTCACAAGCTGGCTGCGAAAGGCGTCAATGCACCTAGCCATAGCCGTCACCACCTCGCGTGAAAACTGCCAAAAAACCGACCAAGTCAAAATAACAAACATAAAAGCCAGGACAATAACCACATAAAATAGCCTAAGCACTTACTCGAGTCTGGTGACGAGGGATGGACCGCTCCACGAACCGCTCTCCCTCTGGAGCAGGAGGAATGAGCTCCTCAATCGGTCCATACGTACCCTGGTAACGTATGGACATCCTAGGAGGAATGAACTCCCTAGGACCAGCCTGCTAAAAAACAGAAGGTCAAAAAGATACTTGGGGGCTACCTAAGACAAATAAAGCTGAACAGATAATGACATACCGCTGCCTCCTCTGTAGGAACAGGAGCCGGCGCCAGCAGCGGCAACAGATCCTCCTCATAGCTCTGCTCGAGGAGAATGAAGGTCCTCCAATGAGTACCTCGCGAGGGACCACCAGCACGATCCCGCTGCAAGGCATCATGGAACATATGCCGGGGCGGAGGAGCTGGGACTACGAAGAAGTCTGAGGAGTGCTGGATGGCTACCCGCTCCCCTAGGTAGACCACCGCATCGTATGTCCCCAGAAAATAGCGACGCTCAGCTGTGTACTGCGCCGCTAGTGGAGAGATAGGGAAACCAGCCCAAGGTCGATATACCGGGCTAGACTCCTGAAATATCATTAAGTAAGACACTAATGCCAAAAATAATAAGGTTTAAGTGAAAGCTAAAGCCAAAATCTCACCGAAAGAATCATCTCTCGAAGACGTATCGCCTCTGGCGGACCCCTGCGGCCTCCCCAACTGGCGGCAATGGGGAGCCCGCGAGGAGAAGGCCTCGCCGGCGCAAGAGAGGGGAAGTACTCGTAGAACCAGATCTACACAAAAGCAAAAATAGTGAAAACACGTTCCTAAACATCTGAGACAAAACCTAAGTAATGAGAACAGAGGCATACCTCTACGACCCTCCAGAAACTGGACAGGGCGACCTCTCCAGACAGGGCTTTGTGGCGACAGGAACGCCGTAAGCCCAACAAAAAATCAGCATAGGCCATGCTGGCCCAATCATATGTCCCCACCAATCCTAAGTCGCGGACGGCAGGCAGGTAGTATAGCAGCACCCTACTACCTCGATCAGGGGAGAATGTCCCTGACAGCAGAATCAGCACAAAGATGCGTACCCGCTGCTCTCGGGTAGTCGCATCATCCTCAAAAGCTGCAGCCAGTGTGCAGCGACGAATACATCGGGAACTCAGCTGTCCCGACTGAACCTCAGCCCGGGCCCGAATGACGATCGGCCCCAACAACTCCAGCACCTCTGGCGAGTAAACAGTAACGCCAGCATCGAAAGGAAGAGGAGTGGACTGAAAATCCAGCCCCGTGATGAGACTAAAGTCAGCTGGAGTGACCGTCATCTCACCCCAGGGAAAGTGGAAGGTGTTGGTGGTGTCCCAAAAGAACTCCACCAAAGCTCGGACGACGAGGTTGCCCCCGTCGTATGAAAACATGGCCCGGGTGGCCTGCAGCAAGGGAGTCAACCCACATGACTCCCAAAGGTGACGAAGCTCCTCGTCACGACTGCTGAAGCTGTCGTACAAGGAGCCTATGGTGGAGTTACCCGAGCCGTGGCTACGGGTCCTCCCACTCGCTAAGCCTCGTCGGACTCTCTCTGACAAGTGGTGAACCGGCGCGTGAAATAATGTACGCTCGTCCCAGTCAGGCATGTCGCCCAACCCCGAAGTAGAAGGAACGTCCTCGCCCTCGCTGGTGGGCTCGTCCTCTCGACGCGTGTCCCTCGACCGGGAACTCGAACCACGTCGTCTAGCCATGCTAAAGTTTGTAAAAATAATTAAACTTAAGTTTCTATGGTTTCTACAGTTCACCTAAGCCGCATGATACTATGTTCGAAAAAAAATACGTAGTACTAAAACAGAGTAAGATTTCAAACAAGCATAGAATCATCCTTTGAGCAAACAAACAATTTCTTGCAAACACATAATGAATATTTGTTACAAATTGCACCATAAAAAGCAGTTAAAATACCAAGAACGACTCACATTGTTCTTCACGACCTTAAGAGGTCCAACAATGGTGATTTGTTCATTTCTTCACCAAATTGAGTCAAACAAGTCTCAAAATACTCCCAAGGCAATATACAAGCATAACTAAACAAATTCAAGGCATAAAATTTAACGAGCAAATCAAATTGAGCAATATAAGTTTCGAAATTTCGGAAAAAACGCGAACAAGAACAGCCAATTCATCAAAAACCGAGTAGAGTTTGAGCAAAACTTACATAGATCGGGAAAATAGATGAGAAAAGCTTCGATTTGCAACAAGTTTGAGCGAATTTGGTTGAGAAATGAGTAAGAACGAATCGTTCGAATTTTTTGCGAGAAAATGAAAGCAGAGCAGCGAAATGAAGAAGAAGAAGAATCGGGTTTTAAAACCCCGATTCTGTCGCCAAACGACAGATTTGTCGCGAGGCGACAGGCTCTGTCGCGTGGCGACAGAACCAAACGCCGGCGACAGGCGTTTTTGCTTGGCGCTAGTGCAGCGACAGGGTTCTGGGCTCTTCCTTATGATTTTTTGAGTCCAGTTTAGTGATTTGGGTTCCTTGGTACGCCAGTTAGCCCCTTTAAGCAAAATTGACATGATTTGGTCAGTTCGATCAAAACACTAAGTGATCGATTTGATGAAAAAATCGTCTCACTTAACTTGAAGCGCCTAGATATTGGCTCATAAATAAGGCACCAAGATAATGGTTCAGTAAATAAGGAACCAAGATAATGGTTCAGGGCACCGAAGTATTGGTTTAGTAAGCACACCAAAGTAACGGGTTATAAAAGCAAAGGCACCGAGGTACCGGCATTGATATAATGATATTAAGGGTCAATAGGTAAAGTGATTCTTTGGCAATGTCTCAACATAGAGGGAGATTGTTTAGTGACGAAGCACGGTCAAGACGAGGTAATGTCATAAAATTGGAGATGGCGAAGTAAGGTCACCTTCGGCAATCCTTCAAGATAAAGAAGAGATTGTCTATAGCGGCGACATACTGCTGTGGCAAAGTATGGCCACACCCAGGAAATGACGACATACAGTTATTTTCGATGATGTTCCCGAAATACTGTGGAGGGTCAAGAATATTGAAGACGGCGACATATGGTTATCTTCAAAGATGGCGTTCACGAGGCACAGTGGAGGTTGTCACAAACAACATACGAGATACAGCAACATGGTTACCCCAGAGACGTGTGCGCGACGGTGCAAGATACGCGTTTCTTAACTCTTTTATCTGTTTTAACTAATGATTAGTTTTGCAGGTATCGGCGTTATAAGAATGATTTGGAATTGCAGAGCATTTTGAATCATTCTCCGTCCCTATCGATACTTTGACTATCGTTTTTTCGAAACATAAGTTTCTTCAAACTCAGTCAAAGTGGGGGCTTCTGTAGACACCCATTTGTGTCTCCCCAAAACCAAACCCAGTGATGAATGCCTTGTGCGTCGAAATATAATCGAATTAGGTGAAAGTGATTCGAAAGTCAAATGTTGTGGTTTAGTTTTAATTAATTTCTCTTCTCTCTGTTTTCGAAAATGACTTTATTTATTTGAAAACGTCCATTTCAGTTTATTTTGGTCCATGATTAAGGTCCAATAATAGTGTAGTTGGATGGGCCTTGAAAACACCTTTCCGACGATATATTATAAGCCCAATTCCGATGAATATTGAGGAAGTTATGGCCAAAATACTAAACTGGGCCCGGAGTTTTGTTTTAATACGGCCCAATGATCTAGAGGAGGGCCCAATGTTAATTATCATTCCTAAAGTCATTAGGATTAATTATAGTTTTCTAGAAGTTTCTAGAAAGTTCTTTTTAGTTCTAATATTGATAGGATTAATAATTAATTATCTTAAAGGATTTTTATTTGGAATAAAAATATTATTTTATTATCCTAAAAACGTATTTCATCTTTTGTACGGATTCCGTAGATCAAGTTGATTAAAGATCGAATTCTGTAAAAAGATAAAAACGCGCTTATACAGGCTGTCGCCAGACGACAAGTCTGTCGCCGCGCGACAGACTCTGTCGCCGCGCGACAAACCCTGTCGCCTCGCGACAGACACTGTCGCGTCGCGACAGAGTCCAGTCCTGGCGACAGCGTGGAGTTTTATTCCTTATCAAATTCCGTGTTTTTCCGGATTATTTTCATTATAAATAGCGTCCGTATTCCTGTTTTCAGAATCATCAATTATCATTAAGTATCAATTATTATCAACTTGATGCTTTCATTCTCTCTTTTCTAGTTCTACAATATTCCGCATTCATTAGACTTAGAGTCATCTAACTAAGTTCGAAGTTGCCTTCGCCCTAGATGTGCAAGGTTTGATAATTTCTGAGGGTTTGGTCCAAAACTAGTCTAAACTTTATTTAATTTGATTTTAATTCTTTAATTATCGTTTATTGATTTTCATTGAAGTTTACTAACTCGTGTATTTTGTTATTAGAAAGAGATACGAGGCTTCAAAGTAAGTAGATTAGCTTACTCCCTATTTCTTTCACAATGTAGATTGCATGCTTATTATTGTTTAATTCCTAGTATCATGTTAGGATGCTTTTAATGCTTTCTAGTATCATGTTAGGATGCTGTTTATTGCTTTCTAGTATCATGTTTAGGGTGCCTTTACTCTTTCTAATATCATGTTAGTACCATGTTAGGTTTAAATCTTTGATCTTTATTGCTTAGTGACATGCTAGGATTTGTTATTAATCTTGTTAGTATCATGCCTAGGATCTTGCTATCATTATCAAGCTTTATTGTGCCTCATCATGCTATTATCATCGTTATTATTATTGTTTATCCTTATGTTGCTTGATTTATATGTTATTGTTATTGCTTGATCACGCCTTTTATGCAGGTTTAAAGGGAATTTGTACTTGAAATCACGCTTAATAAGATAATTAATAATTTGGTTTAGGTTAATGTGATTTTAATTCAAGTGATCGCCAATAATAGTATTATTTGTGCATTAATTTCAACCAACATAGATAAACAGGGTAGGATTAATATAATGTTTGTATGTTATTCGAAAAGCGCGCATGAATACGAGCAGAACAAAGTAGAGGCCTATTTTATAGGGCGGGTCCTTTCTTTTGTAGATTGGATTCGTACCCTCATCCCCGGACCCTGTTTGGTTCAAGACCTTATGGAGTAGTTGACGGTCCTTTGGATTGTCTTTTGGGTACAAGTTCCTTAAAACTTGTTGGCGACTCGTTTTAGCTCTTTGTCTTTCCCTTTGGAACGCCACCGTACTTTAGTGTATGATCACAGTGGGGTTCAAGTTTGGGGTTATCATAATGCTTGAAATATTCCCTACAGATTCCAAATATATTTCTTATCTTATTTTATGTGATTGATTCCATATGGGGCTAACATTATGAAACTGAGGGAGTACTAAAAAAAGCCACACCTACCTTCAAATCAGCAGCTAATTTATTTTCAGCAGAAACACTTTCAGCAGGCTGCCTAAGAGCAACTCTAATAGTTGCTTTTAGGGACTAGCTTGCAATTTTTATAATTTTCAAGCTAATAGCCCAACCACTGGAGTATATATAATAAATAGCTTGGTCAAGCTAATGCCAAGCAAATTAGCTTAGCTAAGCTAATTAGCTTAGAAATTAATTGTCTATAGTAAAATACTAATTATTTTAAAAAAAAGCTGAAAAATCTAAATGTTAGTGAGCCTAACCATTGTGTTATGAATTAGCTAGAAAGAATAATAGCTTTGCAATCTTAGGTGGCATGACAAGCTAATTTGACAATTAGCTTGCCATTGGAGTTGCTCTAATAAGGTGGGCAGAAGTTATGACGATACCAATATTGGTATCATCACTTGATATGATAACTCCAGATACTTGATTTAACTCCTCCACAGCTTGGGAAAAACACACAATAACAATTCAACTAAAATTTAAACTTACTAGGTAAAATAGGTAAACAAAATCATAAGAGAGAGAGAGAGAGAGAGAGAGGGAGAGAGAGAGAGAGAGAGAGATGTGGAGATGTGATATGATGGTTTATATTACCACTGTAAGATACAAGAGAAACAACAAACGCTTTTAAAGCAGCTCTTTTGGTGTGGTGGATATTCTCATCTTTCTAGGAGAATTTAGGTCTTTATGTCAGATATGACCGAACTCTTATAAACAAATCCAAGTGTTATAAACTCAATTGAATGGAGCTTTAAAACAATTTTGTAGGAGCGATCCCTTGGCATGCAAGGTTCAGTTGCTACAACACACATGACTCAAAATGAAAGTGAGAATTTTCCTTACACCATTTCTATAACATTAGTTGAAATTACTCCCTCTATTTGGTCTTTATCAATCTTTCAACACAATTTTCAACTCCCTTATTCTCTTCAATATATGGAAAATCCTAATGTCCCTAAAAAAAAAGGTTTTTCTAAGCTATGACCCTAAGGTAGTCGAACTTCTAAGGTGTACTCATGCTTTTTCAAATTTCTAAGTTGTGCCCCTCAACTCACTACTATTAATGATTGGTACCCTCCTTGGGACTTCTATGTCACCTAAAGTAAACTATAAATTTAATAAAAAGATGTAAAAAAGTAAGAAAATGATATGAGAAAGAAATCCTAACCACCGCTAGGGCTGTACACCGGTCCAAAACCGGACCGGACCTGGACCGGACCTGTTGGGACCTGGACCTGAATCAGGGAATTTTGAGGACCGGAGACCGGACCTAATTCAACAGGTCCGGTTCCGGGTTAGACTTGAACAATCAGGTCCGATCCAAGTTTGGACCTGAATAGACCTCTTTTCTGATTTTTTTTTACTGAATAATAACATAAAATCTGAAATTATCAATCACAATTCACAAATACGGAAATACTACATAAATTGTATAAATTGACTAAAGTCCCAAACACCAAAAATACTAAACAACCGCAACCGCAACCACCAGATCTACCACCTTCAAACAATGTGGTCGCATAGGAAGGTCGGGGCAAATCTACAAAAAATTATCAATCGCTGGAGTAGTCGCTCGATCTGATGGTTGTAGCCTCTAGTGTCGCGCGTTCTAGTGACTGCAATCGCTGGGATTCAAGCGATCTGGTGGCTGTGGCCGCTAGAGTCGCGCGTTCTGGAGGCTGCGGCTGCTGGAGTCGTGCGTTCTGGAGGCTGCGGCTGCTGGAGTCGCGCGATCCGGTGTTCATGGTCTCTTGTGTCGCGCGAGGCTATTGGCTTGCTACAGACCTGCAGTTCGTCGGAGTCTTCGTGGTGGTCACTTGGTCACCAGTGACATGGTGAGGAGAGAGGTGGCTAGATTGAAGGAAATGAGACCATGGGAGAGAGAGAGGCAGAGATAAACTATAAAGATTGAGAATTAGGGTTGAAATAATAGGATAATATTTACTTCATATTAAAAAAAAAAAAACATCTATACCGGTTTTCAGGTCCAGACCTGAAAACCCCGGGTTTGGACCTGATTCGAACCGGGACCGGAAACCTTGAATTTCAAGGACTGGGACCGGACCTATCGGTCCGGGTCAGGACCGGTCCCAACAGGTCCGGGTCAGGTCGGTTTTCAAGTTCGTTCTTGTTTATGTACATCTCAATTAACTTTTAAACAACTAATAAGGGTTCATTTTAGTATTGCTAAGCAGATGAAGGGCACGGCTAAGAAACTTGAAATAGCATGGGTACACCTTAGAAATTCGACTACCTTAGGAGTATAGTTTAGAAAAACCAAAACAAAAAAAAAAGGAAAAACAAACCCCAATTCAAGATACAACATTCCAACAATGAGGAGAGCACCAATAGAAAATAGTTGACTATCTAGTTAAAGTCTTCAAGAATAATTTAAAGAGGTGGTCATGCTACCATGAGCAACACACACAATCCTAAACGATAAATGAAATGGAAAGGATATATATAAATAGGGGAAAGGGTATGATACACGTTCCCTTTGATATATGTTTGGTATCTTTATGGAATGGAGACAAATTGAGGAGTTATTATGATTGAGGAGGAAAACACAGTTTGTTTCCACTAGTTGGATAAGGGTGCAATATGGGGGGTTTGTGTTACCCTTTAAAAACGGTATTTGTAATACCCCGTATTTTTATACGTATTTTATTTAAAGTATGTATTTTATAAAGTATTTAAATAGTTGTAATTATTTTAATTAAAGTATTTTAATTAATATTATTATAAAAGGAAAGTTTATTTAATTATTTTATTTAAAAGTTGGGGTTTTATTTTAAGAAAGTTTAATTTTAACAAGTTTTATTAGGAAAGGGATTAAGAAAAACTAAAAGAGGAAAGTTTAGGGTAAAGGGTTAGTAGAGAAGGGGTATAAATATCCCACTTATGAGGCAAATCAACTTTGCCCAGAGTGGAGAAAACCCAAGGTAAGCTTCTCCCCTTTTCTCCTTACTTTTCTTTCTTTTTTTCTTCCTCTTCCCCTTTCCCTTTTTCACGGCCGGCCACCACCACCACCACACACGTGGCCGGACCACCACCGCACACCACCGCGGCGGCACAGGCGGCAGCAGCCCAGCCGTGCCGTGGTTGCTGCTGCTGCCATCGGTGGTCCTCGAACAAAAAAATTTAATCTTTCCTATTTTAATTTAATCTATGACTAGACCTAATTGAAATTTATGAGTTTTGGAATTTAATTTTGATGTTTGATTATAGTAATTATGTTAATTAATTTTCAGATTTGGTTTTAATTAAAAAGCCCCAATTTTTGAAACCCAAGGTTCTTGATTTATGAAATTATGAAAGTATATGATGTATTAATGTTTAGATCTTCAATTTAAGTGCTTTAAGACCAAATTACAGCAAGTTTTAATTTGAAATAAAGTGCTGAAATTTTATGTGGAACCCTTAATATTATGTTTTTGAAGGAAATTTAAATTACCCATTAAGTGGGACTTAATTATGGTGTTTTAAATATAATTTCAGCTTATTCTACTTAATTTATGAGGGGTTTTAAAATAGTATATATTGCTGGAAATTTGTTTAGAGTAGATTTTAATGCTCTATTACAATTTTAATGTTTAGGAGACTTCGAAGTGAGCAATTTTTACTAGTCGTGGGGATTTTAAGATTGTATTCAAGGTACGTTCGCGTACTTAGCATAGTTATGATTGATGTAGTAGCATGATAAAGGTGTTTGATTAATTAAAAATAGTATCATGCTAGGTTTGAGGTGGAAATTTGTGATTTGGATGTTATTAGTGATGGAATTGAGATGTATGATTTATTTGTGATGAGTTATTGAATGGAAATTTTATAGTTTGGAATATTATTTATGAACCACATGTTTATTTATGGCATGATAGAGAGCATGTTTAATCAAACTAATTGTTTAATTAATTTTATATTGAAAAGGAATTTTATTAAGGTTCATATAATTTTTATTGATGCTTTAAGCACGCATGAGGAAGGAGCTATATAAGTGTCTATGTACACGAGGAATAAAAGTATGTTGGTGCCTTTGTGCATTTAAGGTGTTTTTAACACCGAGGGATATGATTTTTGGCGCTTTTTGCGTTTAAGGTGTCTTTGACACTAAGGTAGAATTAAAAAGGGGTTCAACATTAAATATTATGTGGTCACTAAATATTCAAGAATTAAATTGGTATGTTTGGTTGATTGAATTATTATTATTGATTGATTTATTATGCTTTGAGAGTCATCACCAAGTCCAATAACATGTAATAACGTAAAGAGGTGAAAGAGATTACGCACCAAAACTCTTGGAACGTATATACCTTGAGTATGAACAATGGAGGGAGTTATGGGGTTTTATATTTAACCATAACTTCTAATGGAGTACAGGAATCTGTACATTCCTTTTTATTTATTATTATGCGCAGGAATTCCGCCACCTTTGCGTGGTTTTGTCGCTGGCACGGTTAGCTCCCGTGTCAGTTAACCTCAGTTTATTTGGGGGAGGTATAGTTGGAAACCCGTTCGATGCGTAATCAACACTAAATGAATTATTTAGTGTCTAGTTAAAGTGTCTTGTTGAATGCTATTTGTGCTTGTAAACAGGTGCAATGAGGTAAGTGTGTGATGATAGGAGAAAGCATGTTAGTTTGTTTCACTACGCTTATGTACTCAGCTTTGCTGATTGTGTGTCTGTCTTTGTGTCTGTCTATGTCTTTATCTTGGCTCTACGATGATCCATTTTAATGGAGAGTAGTGGGGGCAACTAGAGATACACTTTTTAGGTATTGAAGCATGTTCATGACGGGACATGAGTGAAGAGAGAATCATGCTAGCTTCCATTAGGATATGATGTGTTTTATGCATTTAATATTTTATTATATTACTTTATGGACTGACACAAAAGTTTGGTTGATTCGGTTTTGAATAAGGGACTTAAATAGTTCCAAGTTGTAGTGGATTTTATTTGACTTTGGTTTTGTTGATTTTCAACTTTACTTTCGTAGGTTTGGCTTTTGAATTGTGTTATTTAAATAGTTTTGGATCTTAAGTCTTCCGCTGTGTATCTTTGATAGTTGCCTTAGCCGTTTTCACAGTGGCGGTAATGTCTTAGATATTCCTAAAGGTATTTTCAAAGAGTAAAGTGTGTTTTAAAGGAAAGGAATTTCTAGGGTGTTACAGTATTTGTTACTTGTAGTTCATACCAAAATAATAGAAATGAAATGGTAGTTCTTCGCAAAATTTCCAAATGAAAACACTTATTTGTTTATGTTTCCTATACTACAAATTTTCATACCAAACACCCTATAAAAGTATTCATATATGGATGAAAAACCCTCTTCATCCTTGTCTTTGCCATTATAAATCACTGATAAGATTAATTATGTCAACGAAATTAACGGATTGTTCACCTCTTGTAGCATATAAACCTTTGCCAAGACAAAATAAAGTTACGACTTTTAACCTTTTTTTTAAAAAAAAATTATATTTCGTAGCATAAGTTTACAAAGATAAAAACACTCACCGTAAAAATCTTTATTAAATTCAGGTTCTCTCTCCCAAGGATTGCTCCTTTTTAAATAAGTTCCATCGTTGCCTCTTGGCCTACAAAACAACAATATACACTCTTATACCAATTGCTAAATAAGTTCTATGATAATTCATGAAAATCTAACTTCCAGGAATTTAAAAAACATTACTGCTAGAGCTCCGTAAAAATAAAAAGAAAAAAAAAATAAACAAAATTATTGCATACCAAATTGAAGATGAGAAAAAATCTCGATTGGTAGTGCAACGGACGATGGACATGAGGGAGCCCCCATTCATCTTGATGATAAACAAAATTTGTTTTTCTAATAGCATTTTCGTAAATATATCAACAAATCATCCCAGTCAGAATGACACTTTCGTAAATAAGTGAACAACTTTTATTAATATGCGAGTCCCACAAATGTTGACCTATTTACGAAAATGTCATGTTGACTGGGATTTTTTTTTTATTTATTTACGAAAATGCCATTAGATAAACAAAATTTGTTAATCTTCAAGATGAACTTGTATTTTCTCCACGCCACAATCACAATTCTCACGATGTCCATCGGAGAAAATAAAAGTTCATCTTGAAGATAAACAAATTATGTTTATCTAATGGCATTTTCGTAAATAAGTCAACAAAAAATCCCAGTCAGCATGGCATTTTCGTAAATAAGTCAACATTTGTGGGACCCGCACATTAATAAAAGTTGTTCACTTATTTACGAAAATTCCATTCTGACTGGGATGATTTGTTGATATATTTACGAAAATGCCATTAGATAAACAAATTTTGTTTATCATCAAGATGAATGAGAAAATACAAGTTCATCTTGTAGATAAACAAATTTTGTTCATCTAATGGCATTTTCGTAAATAAATCAACAAAAAATCCCAGTCAACATGGCATTTTCGTAAATAAGTCAACATTTGTGAGACCCGCATATTAATAAAAGGTGTTCACTTATTTACGAAAATGTCATTCTGACTAGGATGATTTGTTGATATATTTACGAAAATGCCATTAGATAAACAAATTTTGTTATCATCAAGATGAATGGGGGCTCCCTCATGTCCATCGTCCGTTGCACTACCAATCGAGATTTTTTCTCATCTTCAATTCGGTATGCAATAATTTTGTTTATTTTTTTTTTCTTTTTATAACAATTCTTTCAAAAAAAAATTAAATAATAATAATAATAATAATAATAATAATAATAATAATAATAATAATAATAATAATAATAATAATAATAATAATAATAATTAATAACGATTTCTTTTATAAACATTTGATATTAGAATCACAAGTTGTAGAAATATTTTATGGTTCGTTCATTAAGTTGAATTATTTGTGAAATCTTTCGATAAATTTTAAGAATTATAAAAATAGGTTGTTTCTAAGTAATACTTTGTATATTATTATTATTATTATTATTAAGGTTAAAAATATATGATTAAGACAAATTTATAAGTAAAATTATTATTACTCATGAAATCATTTATTTTAAAATTTTTTTGAAATAAATATAAGTAAACCGTTGTCTTTTATCTTTCTTCTATTAACATATGTTAAATATGGTACACATATATTTAAGTTTTCACTCACTTAAATCGTATATGCACTGAATAATAATAATAATAATAATAATAATAATAATAATAATAATAATAATAATAATAATAATAATAATAATAATAATAATAATAACAACAACAACAACAACAACAACAACAACAACAACAACAACAACAACAACAACAACAATATCAAAATCAACATTAATAATAATAACATTAATAATAGTATTAATAATAATGTTGAAATCTGCTCTACTCGGCTTTGCTCTGCTATCCTGTAATCTACTCTACTCTACTCTCCTCTGCTCTATTAAAATTTAATCTACTCTGCCCAGAAGCTTAAAAGAACAGGGCCTAGGGCAGCCAACGCGCACACGCGGGATGGCAAGCTCTTTCGGCTTAATTTTTCTTGGCTTGTGTTTGCACTTCGTATGGATAATGGACTGGTAAGACAAGATTTATCTATCTATTGCTTCGGCTTAATTTTTCTTGGATTGTGTTTGCACTTCAGATGAAGAGGACAACATATTTGACATAGAAATACCAAATATTATAGAAGTGCAAGAAGAGAAAACATCTAGTAGCTTTACATAAAGATAACAAATGATTTTAGAAGCAACGTGCTAACACTTTATTTATATAGGAATTTACGGTGCTAATATATCTTTTGCGCTCATTGACCTAATTGGAAACAATAAGGTATAACATATAGCAGTACAGGGTACATCACAATACATAGTATTGGCATTAATATATTTACTCAATATTCAGATACACATGATTTAATAATGCTCAAAAGTTAACAAATAATTAGAAAATAAACTCGGACAAAATGTGTAATACCCCAAATTTTGGAGTATTTTTTTAGTCAACGATTTCTTTTCAAAAATAAACTTTAAAACTAATTATTATTATTTCCAAAATGTATATTTATTATTGTTATTTTCGGATTTGGAAAAAAAAAAACAAATTTATCTTTGATCTTTACAAACATTGTTTTGAAAACTGATATAAAAGAATATTGAAAAAAAAAAAATTATTTACTGAGATAATGTAACAAACTCAAGATAAGTTTGACCCTTATCTTGTGAAATTTCTAGATTCAAAGCTAAACAACTCAATTATATAAACCCCCCTTAACCTCAAATTTCAATATCGTACTTTTAATATTTTCTAAGGTAAACTATCTGTTCTAAAAAAAATATATATATATATATAAAAAAATTAAAAATTTAAAGCCAAATTTGCCGAGTTTGGAAGTCACCAGCAACTCGTCACTTTCCATTGTTTTGGTTTTAGTATATAGTCCTTGGATTTTTGTGATTGATCACTGTCACTTTGTATTGATTTTAGTCGATTTTGGGTTACTTTGTATTGATTTAGTGGATTTGGGTTTTGGGATGTCGGTGATGACGGTGATGGTGATGGTGATGGTGATGGTGATGGTGATGATGGTTGTGGTATGATACGTAACTATCGTTTAATCCCTTAATTAGTTATTAGTTGTTGGTAATAATATCTTTGGGCTGATTAGATTATAGGTGGTGATAAATAAATTTACGCTCATTTTTTTTTCTGTTAATCATACAACTATCTAATTTAGGTTATTTCTTTGTTTAATTGTAGACGGTGGCTACTAGGTGAACGTTTCGGAGGTTAATTACCTTGAGTTTTACGCACGATCAAGGTAATTTTCAATGTCCATTATCTCTAAAATCCTGTTAGGAAATTGTTTTGAAATATTGTGTGCCAAATACGTGCTTACGTAATTATATGTGATGAGTGTGCTATCGTATGACATTATGGAATTATACTATATACGAGTTTTCTATTTTGTGTACTAGTATATGTATTTTCGAAAAATTTGATTATTTGTTATCGTATGGATGAGTTTTTTTTTTTTTTTTTTTTTTTAATAAATATAAATGATTAATTATATGTAATTGATGGTCTCTAAGGCCTATTGAGAATCGAGTTATAATTAGTATGTCATGTGGAATGATTATGTTCTAATTATATTGTAATTGAAATATTATGACTTGGGATTAAATTGATTTGTGGAATGCCCGTGTGCAATGTGATCGGATAATGTAATCTAATAAAATGTACAATGAAATTTAATTTAAGAGGGGAAATGAAACCCGAAAGGGTGAAGAATAGGTTGCCCACTAGTAGTTACGGTTGCTACTAGTTGGTTTAAATTATTGTATATTATTGTTAGTCTTCCTCTTAATCACTTGGTATTAGTGAGGAATGTGCACACTAGGGACATTCTGCTTATTTCATGGCCATTTGAGGTTACGTGCGACCCTATGTAAAGTAAGTGGTGACAGGGACTAGTCCCGGCTTACTAGAGTTCTCTTTCCCTTTCTTAAATAAAGTAATAATGTGTTATGTGACAATCTGAACTTGGTTGAGTATTATAATATCTATGAGGCTATATTATGTATATTATGTTTTTGAACTAAAATTATTTATTTTACGGGATGGAGTTGGAATTACTCAGTTTATCTGATTTTTGGGAATTTCTCTCTTTTCTTGTTTCTGATTTATTTTGCAGGTTCGTAAGAGGGTACTCGGTTAAGTGTGAGGAGGCGTTAGAATAATCACGTAGCTAAAACAATTTAGTTTATTTCGGAATTTAATAACTACCTCCGGTCCAATTTACTCGCAACAAAGGAATATTTTATGTCTCACAAATAATACCCCTTTGTTAAGAGTAAATTGGACCTTTCAACTATTGGTTTCAAAATAATTGCGGTTTGATGTAATGACTATTTTACTTTGCCATCAAATAGACCACTTAGTTTATTTAAATATTATTTCATTTTGCTTTGCATTTATTTTCTACGGAAAATAAGTGTAACAGTAACACTCACAGAGTTCGATGGTTGGGTTTTTAAAAGTTAAAGGTTACTCTTATTGTTTTTAAAAGACTCGAATTTTGGGGGTGTTACAAAATGCTTCTAAGAAATTAGTTTTGTAGTAAAATTAGTTCTATGCAGCTCTACTTATAGCCTCTTTTTTGTCCATCTTGATTTTCTTGAATCCTTTCTAGCATTCTTCCCCTTTTCACCGTAGTCAATTTGGTTTCCTAGCTTCCTAGTACATGTATTTCGACACAATCATAGATTATTTTTATTAGTCTTACTTTCTTTTGAACACAATTATGGGTAAGTCATTACTGTACCTTCACGACATAAAGAAAAACGCACCCACACAAAGCAAAAACATCTCGTTGTTCAGTGACTAATGTTATCATGTAATTATATCATAACCCCATTAGATATAAAGAATTTTAAAGATTATAATTTCATTCCCCACTTAATTTCTAATTAATTGTGGGTCTTTCAAATTCATCCTTCTAATGGAGTCACTAAGCTCTACTTCACATAGGGGTAATAAGGTAAACGAACATTTTGAGGGGTATAATGGTCCGTGCACTATTCATAAGAACAATCTCCTACTTTTTATAAGGTAGGGATACGTACTCTCGTAAAACTTTCATTATCAATGGTATCTCTAAACTTTTCCCAAATTTGCTACAGTAATCAAAACGTAGGATTATCATTAGATGACAACGATTTTGGGCTGATTTGGCTAAATTAAAATGCCCCTCACTCATTAAGACTTTCTCCAAGCCCAACTGTAGACACCTGATTGTGTCACCCTAAAAACCAAACCCAGTGATGAGTATTTTTCACGTCATTGGTTCGTGTAAGGTGAAATGTGGAAGAGTTTCGCAAATTTCTTCCCCTGTTTTCTAAATGTTTTAATAAAAATAATATATTTCTTATTTCGAAAATCATTCATTTCGTGTCCTATTTATTAAGAACGTCCAATCCAGTTTTGTATGATTCGTAATATGGGTCCAATAATTGTGTAATTGGATGGTGTTCGAAAAGAGTTTTCCAACGGTATATTATAAGCTCAATTCTGAGTTATAACGAGGAAGTTATGACTAAATTATTAAAATGGACCTAAATCGAGCTTTTTATGCGAAAAAAATGATCACGTGGAGGGTCAATTAATTGTAATTATATTTCTAAAGTCATTAGGAATTATCTGAATTTTCTAGAATTATCTAGAAGGTTATTTTTATTTCTAAAAGTTTTAGGATTGATAATTATAATTATTATTTATTTTGAAAAGATAAAGAATTCTACATCGGATAAAACAAGTATTTTAAAAGGATTTAAAATTGATTTAATAAAGATATACGGACTTCGGCTAACCCAATTTGATTGAAAGTCGGATTCCGTATGAATTTTTTATCATACGAAATCTATCGCGCCACGATAGATCCATGGTGCCGCGATAGGGTTATCACTGTGTAATAACACTATTGCGTCGCGATAACTCAATCACACCGCGATAGAACCTGTTTTATTCTGAGTCAGATTCTAACTCGTTTCTGATTTTTTTTCGGTCGATTTTCTTTATAAATAGGAGCGATTTTCCTCATATTCAATTCACTTACAATCATCATTTCTCTCTCTCTCTAAGCTAAAGCTTATTATTTCTTTCTCTCTCTTTATTTTCTAAGGCTTTTCTACACCTTCTCATAAACATACACCATACGTCTTTTGCGAGACTTAGACACACCTAGCTTTTATTACTCTTTTGATATAGAAATCATGTTTAGATTATTTTAGTATCATGTTAGGATGCTTCCATTGCTTTCTAGTATTATGTTAGGGCTAAAGCTTTGATTTTTAAGATTTAGTAACATACTAGGATTCGTTATTTATCTTGTTAGTATCATGCATAGGATCTTGCTAACAATATTATGCTTTTTAATGAAATTGATATCATAATGATGATTTGTGGAGTTAATATTATGAATATTATATGTTGCTTGATATTATTGTTATTGCTTGATCACGCGCTCTTTTGCAAGTTTAAAGGGAATTTGTACTTGAATACACGCTTAATAAGATAATTGATGATTTGATTTAGGCTAACGTGATTTCAATTCAAGTGATTACCTATAATAGATTTATTTGTGCATTAGTAATCAACCAACATAGATTAGACAGGTTAGGATTAAAAATAATGATTGTAATAATTGGAAAGCGCACATGAATATGAGAAGAATAAAATAGAGGCTTATTTAAGTCAGGTTCAATCTATTTTAGGTTGGATTCGTACCATCATCCCCGAATATCCAGTCATGGTTCAGAACCACTATGGAGTTAGCGATCTCTATTATCGTGAATGGGGTGTACAATTTCCTAAAACTTGTTGGCCACTAGGCGAAAAAACAAGTTGGCCACCGGTTCAAAACCCCCCTATGCCACCGGTTTTGAACCGGTGGTCATTTGGGGGGTGGCAATTCTCAGAATAAAAGGCCACCGGTTCAAAACCGGTGGCAAAATTAAATATTGCCACTGGTTAACCGGTGGCAAAAGCAATTGGCGCCTTTCTTTTTTTTTTTTATATATATTAAATAAATTCCACCGGTTAAACATAGCAATTACAAAATCAATTAAACCCAGAAACCGTAACCTCGAAAAATCAAACCCAAAAACTGCGAAAAAGAGCGAAAATTGGTGTTGATGATGTAGATCTGTCGGTGTTGTTGATGTTGGTGTTGCTGGTGTGGTGATGGCGTGGTGGTGGCGTCGTGGTGGCGTCGTGGGTATCGAAAAAGAACGGAGGAGAGGATGAAGGGCGACGAGAGAGAGAATAGAGAGGGAGAAGAGAGGAGAGAGGATGAAGGGCGACGAGAGAAAACAGAAGAAGCAGAGAATGGGTATGGAGGAGCAAATTTAGGGGACGAGAGAAAATGGAAAGGAGGAGCATATTTCAGAAAAATGAGGGAGGAGAGAGAAGATGAGGGGGGCTAGGGTTTGGTGCAAGGAAGGGTTTCCCATATATATAGGAAGGAACAAAAGGGATGGTTTTAATTAGAGAAGCCCGGTCTTTTTTTTTTAACAAAGCCACCGGTTTGAACCGGTGGGATTAATATTTTCCCACCGGTTCGAACCGAACCGGTGGCAATACTAATCCCTCAAAATCCCGCCCATTTTATCCCTATTTTTGCCACCGATTTTTGAAGACCGATGGCCATTGAGCGATGCCTTTTTGCTTTTTTCTACTAGTGGGCGACTCTTTTGCTCTAGCTTCCTTCCCTTTGGACGCCACCATGCTTAAGTGCATGGTCACAATGGGGCTCAAAATTGAGTGTTTGAAATATTACCTATACCAACCAACAACATTAAATACAAAATTTTGACCGTTCATCTCCTTCACTCTTTTCCCCGTCTTCTTCTTTTATAAAACCCTAATTGACGCTCAAGTGAAGCAAGATCCTCGGAGATTTAGCGATTCTTTGTAGGTTTTAAAAGGTTAGTGCTTTCTTCTGTTGTGAATTTTGGCTTTTTTGGTTTAAATCGTTAGGTATAAGTTAATGTATGCATCTTTGTGTAATTTGTTGGATTTTGTATACAATTTTTAAATGTTGTTGGATTTTGCTCTAAATTATGCTCGATTTCAATATGATCATGTTTGCGTGCTAAATTTTGTTAGATATAAAAATACATTGAGTGGGAAATTGTGTTTGTGTTTTTGTGTTTGCATGGAGCGAACAATGTTACTTATTAAATGTTTAACCTATGTTTGAATTTGTGTTGTTCTTGAGTATGTGATGTTTTGTTGTGGTTAAATTTAGGTAGTTTTATCTGATTTTGAAGAATGTATATGAGAAGGTCGTGTTTTGATTTAAGTATAAGGTGCATACTGTTGACATTCATGTGGACCCTGATGCTTCGTAACCTCATAGATTTAATTATAGACTTTGAAGATAGGTTATGAAAAAGGGAGTAGTTATATTGAACCCTATTTTTTTCTTATGCTTATGATGGTAAACACTAGCTAATAGATGATGATGGTGGGTTACTGAGGATATTTAGAACATTCCCAAATGCTGAATTTTTTGAGATTTTAGTTGGGGCTACTCTAAACTCAACTTTAATGAATGATTTAGTCTTTAAGTTTAGGAGGAACAAAATAGCTGCTGAACAAGCTAACCAGACCTTACATGAACAACCTCATCTTAATCTACCAACACCTGAAAATGTACCACCTTCTCTTAACCAACCACCACTTGAGAATGTACCACCTGCTCTTAATCAACCTCCACTTAACAATGTACCACCATATGACCAAGTTGCTAATCTTTTTTACCAAGCTTCCAATTCTTCTGATAGGAGGACCAAGCTACAACCTAGGAGGAGATCGAGATCGACTGACATACCAATCCACTCCTCAAGCAATTACTCTTGTATCTCCAACTAACCCCCTCATTGGAAGAGATTGACAGTTGGATTTTAAACTATGTCCCTGATGTTACCTTTCTTGATTTAGTAGAGGAGTATGAGATTAATAGTGCTAACCAGTCTGCAAAAGATTACACTAAGGGTAGGAAGGAGTTTGAGAAGTCTTTGGAGAAGAATAAGGGTAAGGATAAGGGTCAAGATAAGGGTAAGGGTAGAGAAGTAGCTGGTTCTTCTGGTCGTATAACAAAGTGAAGAGGGAAATCTGATAAGGGCAAGGGTAAGGCAAAGGGAAAGGGTAAGGAAAAACCCATATGTTCTGGTGGTGACAAGTTACCTCCATCTCCCATTTCACCGCATTCGGTTAGAAGAAGCCCTAGGTTTTCACCAGCACAAACTACTGCCAAACAACCCACTCTCCTTCTTTCATCTAGTCCAACACACCAGAGGTCAAAATTTAACCACTAACCCCACCCTCTTTGCTAGAAAAATTCCTAAGGATATACAAATCAGGAAGAGCATTTGGACTGGTGCTAAGGTTAGAGTCAGCAATAAGCTAAATGAGGTTGGGGAAAGTAGTCAACCAAATACTAGAAGGAGAGTCCCTTTTGAGAATGATGTATAATTGAGTAGGAATTAAAAAAAAGAACTCCTAGGTCCTTTGATGTATACTTTAATTTGTTTCGGAGGGCATGTGTTAGTTGAGACGATTAATACAAGAGGGGGGTGAATTGTATCGAGTTCCTAATGACTACTTTATGCGGATTATCAAACAAAGCATATAGGAACTTAAAAGCACACACAGATTTTACGAGGAAACCTTCCAGGGCCCAACTGAAAGTAAAACCTCAACCCTGCCTTAACACACAAACTCCACTATAATAGGGCAAACACCAAGTTACAACCTATTAGACACGGACCTTTAGTTTCACAAGTTCTTCATTGGAATTGCTACTTGATAAGACCCTATCCTACCCAACCTAAGCACCACACTTAGATTCACTCGTACTACCAAAGTACTACACGTACTTCCAAAGTACAAACACTCAGCCTCACCAAGAAGCTTACAAAACTGTGTATGATAAAAACAATAAACACACCCAAATAACCCAACCCAATATAAGAGTTTGACACCTAGTATGTTAGGCAAGCAATGCACGAAATCCGAAACTAATATGACAAGTTAGAAGCTTGGTAAACTTACTCAATTACGCACAATGATTTCTTCACGCATAAACTCACAAAAACCTAAAACCATTTTACTTTCTACTATTTATACAAGTAACACTCGTATAGAAAGTAGGTTTTCTAAAAGATAAATAAATCACATGAATAAAATCTTTTCAGGAAAATAAAGATAAGAAGATATTTTGTTAAAAAGAATTATCTTTTTAACAAACTGATTTAAAGGAAATAAAACGTTTAGAAAATCTTTTCCTAAAATCTATCTTCTATTATTTTCCGTTTTATTTAATTTACCAAGCTAACTTGTCACGCTTCTAATAAACTTCGTGCAATAACCTACTTAACATATTAACAATAATCTAGAAAGATAAAAACCTTAACTAAATTAATAGCTGCGCCGCTCTTTTATTTTGGAAGATTACTTGGACTCCAAGCTTGTTAAGTTACACCTAAGAACCTCAACTTGTTGTCTTCAAGTTCCTGTCAGGGAACTCAGTTCTTGTTAGAGAACTCTTCTTCTGATTTGTTTAACTTCTTTAATAAAGATCTCTTCAGGTCTTCTTAGTTCCAGCTACTTCTTCCATCACCATGATCAACTTCACCTAAACTAATCAAACACTTGAAAACCTTTATTAGTTGAGTTTGCTTTAGTCTAAGTTCCTCATCATCAAAACCTTTATGCTTCAACAGCATATAATGCAACAAATAAGTTCACCTTTAGAAAATGAAAAGGTTGCAAAAAGGAAGGAGGAGAGGATGTTATGACTTGGTTTGTTGATTTAGGAGATCAATCAAAATGGAGCAAACATAAGTTTATGTGCTAAAATCATGAAAATATAGCTTATAACATAAAATTCCAGCAACTAAAGTAAAGAATGAAATATGAAAATATAGTTTAAGATTATAAAACAACCCTATAAACAAGTATACTCTAAATAACCCTTATATAGTAGGTTAGTATGTTTAAACCCAAAAATACACCAATTCAATGTAGTTAGAGGCTTCAAAATAATAATTATAAAATCTTAAAATTCATTCTTGAGATTAGTTTTTAAAGTTCAAAGCTTTATATTCATAAAATACCCACAATCATTGTTTTATGAGATTAGAGGCATTAAAATATGAAACTAACATAGCTTGAACATAAAAATTGATACTTTAATAATCTGAAAATTTATAAATAATCAAAATAATTATGCTTAAACATAATTTAGTCGTAACATAATTAGATAGCTTAGTTAACACGTTTTAAACCCTAAAACCATGAACAATCAAGTTTGAAGATCAATCAGGGTAGAGGTCTAGATCATTTAAATGTAACAACTATGGGAATTTAGGACACAATAAAACAACTTGTAAAGGGGGTTGACAGGAAAGGAACTTGAGCCAGGTTAGGCCATAGTTGTAAAAAACTCAAGAATGAGGGATCAACCAAATGCTGTAAAGGAAGCTAGAGTTAAGTTCAAAGCTGTAGTGTCTGCAATAGAGCTCGCATCTTCACAATTGGCAAGCCAACTACAAGGACTTGTCACAATCTCAACCTTGACATCTGATGTCATGCTACAAGAGTATTTCTATAGGTGTTTGATTTAGTTTTAACAAACTTATGTAGGTTTTTGAACAGGTTTTATAAGCTTTAAGTATTGTTGAACTTGTTTTTTTTTTCATTGTTGAACTTAAAACTCACTTGACAGTAGTACTTGATGTGGTTGTTTGTATGGTAATGCAGCATAACTTAATAGCTAGATTAATATATTGAGTTTTTGTATGAAATATGTTTCAGTGCTTAATTGCTATTATATTTTTGCTCTTAGAAAAAAGTATCATTAATTAAGTGAAGAACTTGCAAGATAAAACCAAAATAAACCACTGTCATTTATTTCAAAGTAAAACACCAACTACAACTTAGCTCATCTATTTAAAACCAACAACTTAAAGGCTACTATTTCAAAAAACAATCAACAACACCAAATACATCACCACAACTAATTTTACATCGAAATACACAAAATCAGCAAATTGATCCGTCTTATGCATACAACTTCTTCCCTTAATGCAAGTACTACAACTACTTCTACCATGGATCCTTGCCTCCCTCCTATGTTCTTTGAAATTTGGTCATCACTAACCCACATAAACAATATACATAGCCTACACTTATAATATAACATTCTAGGATTTGATGTTGAGTTAGAAAACCTAATCTATGCAGATCTTGGTGGTTGACAATTGCAATTCGTGCCTCTGAACCAAG
The DNA here is from genome assembly GCF_948465745.1 of Chenopodium album. Lineage (NCBI taxonomy): Eukaryota > Viridiplantae > Streptophyta > Magnoliopsida > Caryophyllales > Amaranthaceae > Chenopodium > Chenopodium album. The sequence continues at coordinate 13,950,464 of NC_137852.1, forward strand.
CATATCATATGTGAGCTGAGGGAGGAATTGAGGAAGTTGTTGCGTAACTAGACAAAAACCCAATAATTTATAAAGGTCTCGTATGGACCCAGTCTACACTAGATTATTGTAGATCCAATTTCAACACTCTCAAATAATATAGTCACATTCTAAATGATATAATCACGTTCGCAAATGATATAATTGTGTTGTTGTAAGTCAAATTTTGAATAATATAGTCATATTTTAAAAAATTTAGTTAGATGGTATAATTATCTTTTGAATGGTATAATTATTGTTTGATACGCTTTTTAATGATACATTCACTTTTTGAATGATACATTACATTGTAAATAAGATATGCACTTTTCGATGATATACTTACTGAGTTGCAATTGGGTGCACAATAAGTCAGGTCTATTCTACAATTTGCCGACAATTTAATTTATCTTGAGATTTATTAATACGATCAAGTATCTTTGCATAAATTGCTACAATATAATCCATTATTTGGGGTTGCAATATGAGAAATAATAATTTAAAATATTAGGTGTGTGATGATTGAATATTAGTAGAATGCTAGGGGATTCTTATTATATTTCACAGCTTGTATGTACTCAGCGTTGCTGATTGCGTGCTTTGGCGTGTCTTTCTTTGGTCATGACCTTCGCCTTTCAATGACCCCGTGACGATCCAATATTTACACTTGTAATTTTGGGGACTAGATTAACCACAGGTTCTTACATATTTATCATTCGCATCAAGAAGGTGGGATTTTGAGTGGAGTGTTGGTTACTTTTCACAACTTATTACAACTTACTTTCAAATTTATTTAAACTCGGTTTCATTTATATATAACTTTTAGTAGTTTGTGTTTTGAATAAGGGCCTTATTGGTTCCAAGTTGTAAGACTTATTTAATTTTGTTTGTTGATTTCGAAACTTATTTATAACTGAATTAATTTTTCCGCTGCTAATTTCAGATATAGCCTTAACGTTTGAACACGTGGCGGTAGCACGTCAGTAATTGTCTTGGAATTTGTTCAGGTACTCGCAGGTTTAAAGAGAGAATTATTGGGGTGTTAATTACAAAGGTGGTATCTAGGAGATTAGGTTAGATTTAATTACCTCTAATACAAATTAGCTTAGTATGTCTAAGGCTCCTAATTAATGGTTGAGGATTTTGAATTCAAAGGGTAAAAGTGATTTTCAAAGCTTAGTATGTTTGAAATGATTTATTTAAAATAATTTTGAAGTTTGATTTGTCTACTTGGTGAGATTTGGGTATGCATATTTCATACTTTGTTCCATTTAATTATCATATCAGATGTATAATTTGTTATTTAGCATGTTGCAAATGATGTTCAAATTGATTTATATTTTATGATGTGCTTGTGTTATGCTTTATAAATGTTCGTTGCGTTGGGTTAACGTAGAGAGGAGATAAGCGACCCTGTAATCATGTTTGAGAATGAGAGAGACACTCATAGTGAAGATACTCTTGAAACTATAAAAATGATTATTACTCCGACAATATAGATCAACCAGATGAGGAAGATTACCAGAACTTGCATGAGTTTAAGACAGCGAAGAATAAAAAGAATTAGATAAAAACTTACCAAAGATTTCTGTAATTAAGAATATTATTTTTCTACCTATAATGAAATTGGAGAGCCTCGAAGGGGTGCTTTTGGATTTCTTTTCAATTCATCAAGACCCAACATAGTCTCTCCAACAATTAATGGCATCAGATTCCTCCCTGATTCAATTTGTTCTAATATAGATATAATAATTGCTTGGCCCTCATTATATTTACCACTAGTAAGGAGATATTGGCTAAGCATACAAAAGAGGAATGCTCTTCTTCTATAAACATGAAAAGATTCGTAGCGTGGTCTATCAAAATAAAAACGTGCAAATTCTTTTAAGTCAACATTATTGCCATGCACTATGTTTTTTAGATCTTTACCCCTAAGATCAAGAAAACGCTCATAATCTTTGTAATAATACTCACTCACCCTAGGCATTACCGGAAGATTTAAGGAAGGGAAGCCTAGAATGGCACCAAATTCTTCCGGTAAAGGGCATATTTCATCATAGAATAATCTAAAACAATGAGTATTAGAATCCCAATATTCTAAGGCGGTATGAATAAAGTCTATGTCAAGATCTACCCCCTTTATGCCATAAATACCCCCCATATGAATAAAGAATGACACCACTCACGTGTGAAATCATAAAAACTTTTCTTAACTAAAGACATAATGAATTGTTAATTTAATTAATTTTTAATCTGCTCGAATTATACAGAAACCGTCAGATCTGGGGCTATTAATAAACAAATTTTCGCCAGTATTCAATTCTTGAAAGAATTCGGAAAAATTAATTCTGTCACCAGACGACAAGCTTGGCGTGGCGACAGCGTGTTTTAGCCAACGACAACCACGCGCAACATAAACTGCGTTTTTCTAATTCCGATTTGACTTTGATTTTGTCTATCAAACCCCACTAAATTTCATTTTTGCTTTTCCCTTTGATTAAATAGAACTTTATTAATTTTAGGCTTATTTTTAGTCAAATCTTTTTTTTTTAATTTTTTCTTTTGGGGGAGAAAGTCGGATACCCTCCATTAATAATAAAAATAATGGAAATTTTTGCGCAAAAATTAAGTCACAATTTTTTCGCACACACTCACATGCACACAAAATAAAATACATGAAATGCAAAAATAAAATGAGCTTAATAATAATAATTTTGCATATATACAAAGTGTCTAATACATGAGTCATATAATATAAATAGACAAAGTCCTACCAAAGTCAAATATAAATAAACACAGGTACAACTACGGTGCGGGAGGCCGCACAGGATGAGGTACACCCATTGCATCGAAAAATGCAGTACTACGTGGAGTATGTCCCTCACCATCTCCCGATCCACCAGCCGTCGGAAACTTCAGCTCAGGGTCAGTCCAACTCAACTCACCTTGATACCCGATAGACAACGGCTGAAGCTGCAAGGGCTGCTGCGACGACGAGCCAACCTCATACGTCCCACCACCCATCGAGGGAGCCGCTGTCGTCCCTCCTCGGCCAGTCGGCCCGGCAAAGACCTCCTCAGGAGAGGAAGCTGAGTCCTCCGTAGGAGCAGCCTCAAATCGACCTCCCTGACCGCCAAAAGAAGTGCGGCGACGCCTCGAGTCGGACCTAATCGGCTCTCTCCTAGGCTCGGGCCTCAACCAAGTACGCGGAGAAGGAATAGGCCGTCCCTCCAAAAATAAATCAAGTCAAAAGTCAAGTAAAGGGCTTATGAAAAGCAATACAAAAAATACAAGAGAAATACCTCCTCAACGTCGTTGCTACGATAGGTAGCACAGTTCCGCAACCTCACGAGCTGGCTGCGAAAGGCGTCTATGCACCTCGCCATAGCTATCACCACCTCCTGAGAAAACTGTCAACAGAACAAAGTTAGTAAATGGTATAAAAACAAATGCAAAAGCAAAAAATGTGAATATGCTCACCCGAGTCTGGTGACGAGGAATAGAATGCTCCACGAAACGCTCCTCCTCAAGAATTGGAGGAATCAACACTCCTCGATCGGCCCGTACATGCCTTGATAACAAATGGACATCCTTGGGGAAATAAACTCCCTAGGCCCGGACTGATAAGAATAAAACCAAATGATCATAATTCACTTTGGGGCTACCAAAGTGAATAAAAAAAAATAAAGCACAAGTATACCGTTTCCTCCTCAGACAGGACGGGAGCTGGCACTAGAAAAGGCAGCAGGTCCTCCTCGTAACTCTGCTTCAAGTGGACATAGGACCGCCAGGGAGTACCCCGAGACGATCCACTCGCCCGATCACGTAGCAATGCCTCATGGAACATGTGTCGAGGTGGACGGGAAGGGACGATGTTGGACTTAATGATTTTGATGATGACACAACCTCACTTACTTACATACTAATAAAGGCTTGATTGTTTAAGTGTGTGATCAGTGCAAAGACTAGGAGAATTGAGTGTCGAAGCAAAGACACCATGAGGAACAGGAAGGCCAGAAACAAAGTTATCCAAAAAGAAGAGTTCCCTCACAGGAACTGGCGCTTCAGAAATGAAGACTTGAGAAGAGAATGTTCCCTCAGGGAACAGAAGCTTCAGAGGAGAAGCATCACCAGAGAAGAGAAGTTCCTTCCAAGGAACAGAAGCCTCGGAGTAGAAGCTTCGTCAGAGAAACATGAAGACTAAATATTTTACATATTTTAGGATTTATGTAAGTATAAGGAAGTTAGTTACACTCGAAAATTAAGTATGGAATTGGTCTAAAAAGATAAAATTGTGCATGCTAGTTTTTAGGAAAACAGTTGCCTTCTAAAATATTTATCTTTTTAAAAGGATTTTATTTCTTTCTGAATTTCGAAAATATCTTGTGCAAAAAGATTTTATTTTATTATTTTCGAAAATATCTTCTGAAAAATAAAATCATCATGTTTTCCAAAACTTACGCTCCACTCTCCCATGTTCTTCTTCTAGACGTGGTCTTGCACATTAAGGAGTTCATGGTTCCTTAATTTTAGGGACATGAACTTGTTAGTGGGTATGAGTAATGGCGTGATGGAATTGCTGCACAATTGAGGTTTTCCAAACGTGTTTTATGATCTATAAATAGTCTTGATTTCTGTTGGAAAAACGAACCCTTACTCACATAAAGTTTTAATCTTTTATTCGAGTTAAGAGTCCAATTCCATACAAGTCCATTTGAGTGTTCTTAATGTTCTTATACTAGAGTTTAATTTCTTTCTTTTGAGTTGTAATTTGGGGAATGGGGAAGTTTGAGTGAACTTCTGTATTGTGAGAAAGAGAAGTGAGAAAGAGAAGAGAAAGAGAAGAGAAAGAGCAGAGAGAAGTGAGAAGAGAGAAAGAGAAGAGAAGGAGTAACAAGTTGGGTGACTTGTTCCTCGGGGCTTCAAGTTTGTTGAGGAACTTGAAGTAAGAGTCTTTAGTTTGTAATAGGATTTACTGCCCTATTCTAGTGAAGATTCTTTTCCTAAAATCCCAAGTGGTCGTGGTTTTTCTCCTTGATTAGGGCCAAGGAGTTTTCCACGTAAAAATCTCTCGTGCACTTTTGTTTCTTCAGTTTATCTTTCTGTTCCTTTAGCTTACTTAGTTTTAATTCCGCAAAAAGTTTAGCTAATTTCTCATACTACAATTCAACCCCCCCTTCTTGTAGTATTCATTGAAACAACAATTGGTATCAGAGCCTAACTTCTAAGAGAATCAGGAAACCCTGAAGAAGAAAGGTCTTGGAGAAAATGAATACTCACGAAAAGCTCGAGGAAGGATACTCAACTCAGAGACCTCCTATGTTCAACGGGAAGTTCTATACCTACTGGAAGAACCGTATGGAGATCTTTATCAAGGCGGAGAACTACCAAGTATGGAGGGTCATTGAAGTTGGTGATTTCGAAGTCACCAAAACAAATGCTCAGAATGAGGTAATCCCTAAGCCTATGTCTGAATATGAGAAAGAGGATTTTGACAAAATGGAAATCAATGCTATGGCTGTGAAATTGCTCCATTGCGGACTTGGACCTCATGAACACAATCGTGTTATGGGGTGCAAGAACGCTAAGGAAATCTGGGATTCGCTGCAGATTACTCATGAAGGAACTAATGAGGTTAAACGCTCAAAAATCGATCTACTTATGTCTAAGTATGAAAGATTCGAGATGCAACCTAAGGAGACCATCCAGGAGATGCTAACTCGTTTCACTAACATCATAAATGAGTTGGTTTCCCTTGGTAGACAGATTCCTACAGATGAGCAGGTTAGGAAGGTTCTCAGAAGTCTTCCACAGGACGAGAGATGGAGAGCTAAGGTGACAGCCCTACAGGAAACTAAGGACTTCACCAAGTTCAACATCGAACAACTTGCTGGCTCTCTCATGACCCATGAGCTGCACCTTGGAGTCAACACTGAAACCATGAGGAACAAGGGGTTGGCTCTGAAAGCAGAGGAGGAGGAAGACTCAGAAGTAGACGAGGATGAAGCTGCCATGATCGTTCGAAGGTTCAAAAGGATATTCAAGAAAGGCCGCACCTCAAGGAACTTCGGGAAAAAGAACTCTAATGCCAAATCTGACTACAGCTGCCACAAGTGTGGATCCCCAGATCACTTTATCAGAGATTGTCCTCTCTGGGAAAATGATAAAGGAAAAGGAAAGGGCAAGGAGCAAGGAAAAGAAAAATTCAGCAAAGCAAACTTTCAAAAGTCGGACATGAGGAAAGCCATGATTGCAGCTTGGGGTGATTCTGACAGTGAAGAAGATGAGGATGACCAACCAGAAGAGGAGACAGCCAATCTGTGTCTGATGGCCAAATCAGATGATGAAAAGGCCAACCTTGAGGAACTCCACAAAGAGGTATTTCTTGATCCTAAACAGCTTAAAACTCTCTCTAAAGATGTCTTAATAGATTTATGTCTAGAAGAAGAAGAATTCTTTAGAGAAACTTGTGTGAAACTGAATAAGTGTGAGAAGGCTCTTAAGGTTTGCAAGGAACATGGCACTTGGTTGGAAACAGCTTATGCCAAGTCCCAAAGCAAATTGCAAGAGCTAAATGTTAAGTATGAACGCATAAAAGAGATAGCTGATAGAATCAAGAATGAAAGTATTCTTCTGAATGTTGAATTAACTCAGTATAAGCTCATGAATTCGGATATCAGTTCTAGCAGTTCCTCAAGTGATCAGTTGCTTAAATTCAATGTTGATTTTGAAAATCTGAAAAATGAACTTTCGACCTTAAGGAATCAAAAAGATCAACTTGAAAATGAACTGAATGTTAGAAAGGATAGGAGTATTGACCCAAAAGTTATACCCAAATGGATTGCTGAAGCTCAAGGAAAAAGAACAGAAGGACTTGGTTACATGACCAAGAGAAAAGGTAAACAAAAGAAATATGTTGAGCTTCCTAGCATGAAAGTGTGTACTTTTTGTGGTAAGACTGGACATCTTTATGGTCAATGTAAAATTAGAGAAGAGGCCGATAAAAGGAATGTAAAACAAGTGTGGGTCAAGAAAACTGATATTGCATCCACGTCAAAGGAACCCAAGGAAACCTGGGTTCCTGATACTAATGCTTAGTTTTCTTGCAGGTTCTAGTGAGGGGGAACAACTCGTGGTATCTCGACAGCGGGTGTTCAAAGCATATGACAGGTGATAAATCAAAATTCCTCTCACTAGAAGACTACCCTGGAGGAACAGTAACCTTTGGGGACAATAAGAAGGGCGAGATCATTGGAAAAGGAAAAATTGGAAGATCAAAATCTCATTCCATTGATAATGTGTTCCTGGTCGAGGGCTTAATGCACAATTTGCTCAGTATATCACAATTTTGTGATAAGGGAAACTCTGTAAGTTTTACTTCTGATTCTTGCAACATCATCAACAACAAATCAGGAAAGGTTGTTCTAGAAGGAACAAGAAGAGGGAATACATATACTGTAGACCTCAACTTAATCTTAAGGAACAACCTTACATGTCTGAGTGTTGTTGAAGATGATCCCCTGCTATGGCATAAACGTTTTGGACATGCTAGCTTTTCATTACTGAACAAACTAAGGTCAAGGGACTTGGTTGTGGGACTTCCTATTATCAAGTTCCTACAGAACAAAGTTTGTGATGCATGTGTGAAAGGCAAGCATGTTCGCTCATCTTTTAAATTGAAGAAAATGGTGAGCACTACAAAGCCTTTGGAACTAATCCATATGGACTTGTGTGGTCCCATGAGAATTCAAAGCAGGAGTGGCAAGAAATATGTTTTGGTTATTGTTGATGATTATTCTAGATTCACTTGGGTTATTTTTCTTGCAAGTAAAGATGAAACTTTTGACGAGTTTGTTACTTTTGCCAAGAAAATACAGAAAATCAGTGGTTACTCACTAGTCCATCTCAGATCAGATCACGGAACTGAATTTGAGAACTCAAGATTCAATGAGTTTTGCAGGGAAAATGGCATGAACCATAACTTCTCAGCTCCAAGAACTCCCCAACAGAATGGGGTTGTGGAAAGGAAGAATCGAACCCTTGAGGAAATGGCTAGAACCATGCTGATTGCAAGTGGATTGCCAAGGAACTTCTGGGCTGAAGCCGTGAATACAGCATGTTACATTCTTAACAGAGTAACAATCAGAAGCATCATCAACAAGACTCCCTATGAACTCTTCAGGGGAAGGAAACCAAACATATCTCATCTTAGAGCCTTTGGTTGTAAGTGCTTTGTACATAATAATGGTAAGAAAAATCTAGGCAAATTTGATGAGAGAAGTGAAGAGGCTGTATTTCTTGGATATGCCTCTGATAGCAAAGCTTATAGAGTTTACAATAAGAACTCAATGTGTGTTGAGGAAAGCATTCACATAATATTTGATGAAGTTAACCAGTTTGTGAGTGTGCAGGAACATGATGAAGATAATGATTTTGAAATAGGATTGATCAGAGACAAAGATGAAGAAGAAGATCAAAGGCAAGCCAAAGAAAAGCATTCTGTAGCAGAAGAAGAACCTCAAGAAAATGAAGATGTTCCTCACCAAGATGAACAGGTGAATGAGGAACAAGCTGAAGAGGAAGAAGCAGAAGGAACAGGTCAAGAAGCTCCTCAAATTGGAGTTCCAGCAAGGGAATTTCATCCCAAGCCGTTCAGGTATCAAGGTTCCCATCCTACTGATCTCATAATCAGTGACATTGGGAAAGGAACTCAAACCAGATCGCAAATGAGGAACTTATGTGCGTTCCAAGCATTTCTGTCCATCCTAGAGCCTCGAAATCATCAAGAAGCCTTGGGAGATGCTGATTGGATAGTAGCCATGCAAGAGGAACTTAATGAGTTCGAAAGGAACAAAGTCTGGCACCTTGAGCCAAAGCCTAAGGAAAAGAAGATCATTGGGCTCAAGTGGGTGTTCAGGAACAAGTTGGATGAGCATGGTACCATTGTAAGGAACAAGGCAAGGTTGGTTGTCAAAGGCTATAACCAACAGGAAGGTATTGATTTCGATGAAACCTTTGCTCCAGTAGCTAGATTAGAAGCTATTAGAATCCTAGTAGCTTTTGCTTCTTTTATGGGTTTCAAACTCTATCAAATGGATGTGAAATGTGCTTTTCTAAATGGTTACTTAAATGAGGAGGTGTTTGTAGAACAACCTCCAGGTTTCGAAAATCCTAAGTTTCCAAATCATGTCTTCAAGCTTGATAAAGCTCTTTATGGGATTAAGCAAGCGCCAAGAGCCTGGTATGAAAGGCTCTCAAAGTTCCTCCTGAAAAATGATTTCAAAAGAGGAAAGGTTGATAAAACCCTTTTTCTTAAATCTAGAGGAACTGATTTGTTGGTAGTACAGATTTATGTTGATGATATTATATTTGGTGCTACTAACAATGGTTTGTGCAAGTACTTTGCTGAGCTAATGGGTGGTGAATTTGAGATGAGCATGATGGGTGAATTGAATTTCTTCCTTGGACTCCAAATAAAGCAAACAGCAGAAGGAATAATGATTCACCAGCAGAAGTACATCAAGGAACTTCTAAAGAAGTACAACATGGAGAATGCCAAGACAAATCACACCCCCATGGGAACAGCAACGAGACTTGATGATGATCCACAAGGAACAAGTGTGGATCAAACGACTTATAGAGGTATGATTGGTTCATTGCTATATCTAACAGCCAGTAGGCCTGATATCTCTTTTAGTGTTGGATTGTGTGCTAGATTTCAGTCTAACCCTAAGGAATCTCATCTAACGGCTGTTAAGAGAATTTTGAGATACCTCAAAGGAACAGATAACCTGTGTCTGTTTTATCCTAGAAGTGATGACTTTATGCTTAGAGGATTTACTGATGCTGACTATGCTGGTGACTTAGTCAACAGGAAAAGCACCTCAGGTATGGTTCAGTTCCTTGGCTCTTGTCTAGTTTCTTGGGGTTCCAAGAAACAAAATACTGTTGCATTGTCTACTGCAGAGGCTGAGTATGTAGCAGCAGCTGCATGTTGCTCTCAAGTCCTTTGGATTAAACAACAGTTGCGTGACTTTGGTATTAAATTTAATTGCATTACTATCTATTGTGATAACACTAGTGCAATTTGCATATCTAAGGATCCAGTCCATCATTCAAGAGTCAAGCATATTCATATAAGGCATCATTTCCTTAAGGATAATGTTGAAAAGGGTTTAATTAAGTTAGATTTCTGCCAAACTGACAATCAAATTGCAGATATATTAACTAAGCCCTTGAATAGAGAAAGGCATGAGAAGATGAGAATGGAACTTGGGATGATTAAGTTATACTAAGAGAAATGCATCAAGTTCCCTCAGGTATGAAACTCAAACTGACGTGCTTAACTACTGTATACTATGCACAAGTGTTATATGTTTAATTACATAGTTAAGGCAAGTTGTGAGCAGGAGTAACATTTACTAATGGGCATGTAAATTTGAAAGTAATAGATATTAGAAGTCCAAAATTGATTGCATGAGCCTTGTTGAATTGTTCCGTGTATCAAGTTGTATTTGCAAGTGATTTCACAAATTGAATTCAAAAGATAAAATTGTTGTGTTTATCTAACTTTCAAAATTCCAATTTTTTTTATTTTAAACACTAAATTCGGATGAATATATCAAGATTCATCATTATCTTTTGTTCAAAAGTAGCCCACATGCATTACTCTCTTGAAACACGGTTTACGTTTCCCTAAGCAATAAATAGAGTGTCAAATCAACTAAATTCACCTCATCTCCCAAACGACACCTCACTTGTTCACTCCCCCAAGTTACCTCCACCATAAAAACATGTCAGCCTCACCAAAAATTACACCTCACAAAAATTACCTTCTCTCTCATCACTCCGATCAAAATTTCTCACCAATGTCTGTCTCACCAAAAACCCAAGTTGAAGCCGAAGCAAACACAAACCTCGTTCCAGAAATCACCATGGAAATTATTCCGGAAACCCAAAATCTCGAAGCCTCCAAGCATGAGTCCCCCACTGAATCTAATACTTCTCGCAAGAGGAAAGCTGATGACATGCAAGAAGAAATCGAGAACATTCCGGAGATGGGTATCAATTATCGAGACAAACCGGCGTCCATGAAAAAGCTGGAGAAGAGCAGTGAGCACTTTGTAACAGGTTTGGTACTCAATTTACCTTGGTGTAGGTCTGTTAAGTTGTATGAATTGCTAGATTTGTTTGAGGCCCAAAATTGGGTAAATTTGTTGGGTGAATGTTTCAATCGGAGTTTGTATGTTGATGCTATGAAGGATTTCTGTAAAAGCTTTAAATACTCTAAAGGTGTGATTCATTGTTGTGTGCTTAAGAAAAACATTGAATTTGATGCGATGTACTTGGCTGAGTTGTTTGATGTTCCCAACACTGGTTATGATATCTATTTCAAGAACAATGTGATAAGAAACCCTCTTCCTGATGCTAATATAGATGAGATTGTGGAGTTTTTAGGAGGTGACCCAGAGGAAACCTACATAAATCACAATGACCTAACCCCTCTTGACAAAATCCTGTTAAAATTCGTGTACAATGACATTATCCCTCGTTCTCAAAAGAGAGACAGTGCCAACAAGCTTGACTCTGTCTTAATTTACTGCCTAGCCAAAAAGATCCAAATCAACTTTCCCTCTATCATGATCCAACACCTCACCCACTGTGTTCCTAAGGGTTGGAAGGTGGGATATGGTAACCTTCTTACCTATGTCTTTGAGAGCTTTGGTATTTCTCTAACTGATGTTGAACCCCTTCCCCTCAAAAACACTGAGTACATACAGCCTATATTCCTTGAAAACCATAAGTTAAGGGTTGTAGGTGGGTGTTTTGAAGTTGTGCAGGAGGAAAAGGAGAAAAGACCTAAGGAAGTGAGTGCACCATCTGAGGGGGAAGATGAGAGGGTTACTGGTGTGGTTGAGGGTGTTGTTCAGGAGATACAGGAACAAGAGGAGGAAGAGGAAAAGCAGGGGGAAGAGACAGGGGTAAGGAAGAAGAGGAAGAGTTTGAGGTTGATGAAGAAAAAGGAGACCCCAGCACCAATATGCATTGATATCTCTGAGGCCCAGGAGGAACTGCAGAAAGTTTCTCCCTCTCCTACTTCAGGCAAATATGCATCTGCAGGAACAGGTTTTGCAGCATTTAGTTCCCCACCGAAGGTTCCCAGCGAAGATATGAAGGAGATGAAGGAGATGCTCCAGAAGGTGCTGAAGGAACAAGAGCAATCAGTGGTGAAGATGGAGGAACTAAAGAAGAGTGTGCTCACTCTTGATGCTGATCTGAAGAAACTGGTCAAGAGCTCAGAACAGGGTAGACTGTCCACAGTGAAGGACATTGTGTCTCAAATCAGCAAGAAGCTTGAGGATCTTGCTGTTGATGATGACCAGAGCACTGCTTCCTAACCTCCTTTTCTTTGCAGCCTATCTATGTTGATTAAACTCTGTTTTTATCTGTTTTTGGGAAACAATTTCTAACTTTGGTTCTGTAATATTTTGGGCACTTTATTTTCTTTTGGTAAACTTGCAAATTTGGTACATTGGCCGATGTTTTAAATCGGTTTTGGATGATGAATGTCTATAATGCTTTTGCCTATATGCTTTGTGAATGTTTTCTCTATATATGCATGCTTCTTGTCTTAACACTAGACCACTTGATGGTGCTGTGTTATGGTATACTCTTGCTTGTGTGTTGGTTTTTGATAATGCCAAAAGGGGGAAAAGATGCAAACTATCCCAAGGAAACTTAATCATTCTATGGTCTCTGTTCGAAGTCTTCTCAGCAAGCCTACTTCTCTACAGGCAGGTATATTGTAAATACAAGTTTTCCCATTTTTGCATTTTTCTTGTTTTTGTTCTCTGTTTATTTCTCTTTTCTATTTTCTAGTTTTAGTTAAGTAGTTTATTTATGCATTGCTTTATATTTTTGCATTTTCATTTCTTAGTTTAGGGTGGATTATCTTTGTTTCCTTGTAAGTAAGTTTGGATTGTTTGTCATCATCAAAAAGGGGGAATATTGTTGGACTTAATGATTTTGATGATGACACAACCTCACTTACTTACATACTAATAAAGGCTTAATTGTTTAAGTGTGTGATCAGTGCAAAGACTAGGAGAATTGAGTGTCGAAGCAAAGACACCATGAGGAACAGGAAGGCCAGAAACAAAGTTATCCAAAAAGAAGAGTTCCCTCACGGGAACTGGCGCTTCAGAAATGAAGACTTGAGAAGAGAATGTTCCCTCAGGGAACAGAAGCTTCAGAGGAGAAGCATCACCAGAGAAGAGAAGTTCCTTCCAAGGAACAGAAGCCTCAGAGTAGAAGCTTCGTCAGAGAAACATGAAGACTAAATATTTTACATATTTTAGGATTTATGTAAGTATAAGGAAGTTAGTTACACTCGAAAATTAAGTATGGAATTGGTCTAAAAAGATAAAATTGTGCATGCTAGTTTTTAGGAAAACAGTTGCCTTCTAAAATATTTATCTTTTTAAAAGGATTTTATTTCTTTTTGAATTTCGAAAATATCTTGTGCAAAAAGATTTTATTTTATTATTTTCGAAAATATCTTCTGAAAAATAAAATCATCATGTTTTCCAAAACTTACGCTCCACTCTCCCATGTTCTTCTTCTAGACGTGGTCTTGCACATTAAGGAGTTCATGGTTCCTTAATTTTAGGGACATGAACTTGTTAGTGGGTATGAGTAATGGCGTGATGGAATTGCTGCACAATTGAGGTTTTCCAAACGTGTTTTATGATCTATAAATAGTCTTGATTTCTGTTGGAAAAACGAACCCTTACTCACATAAAGTTTTAATCTTTTATTCGAGTTAAGAGTCCAATTCCATACAAGTCCATTTGAGTGTTCTTAATGTTCTTATACTAGAGTTTAATTTCTTTCTTTTGAGTTGTAATTTGGGGAATGGGGAAGTTTGAGTGAACTTCTGTATTGTGAGAAAGAGAAGTGAGAAAGAGAAGAGAAAGAGCAGAGAGAAGTGAGAAGAGAGAAAGAGAAGAGAAGGAGTAACAAGTTGGGTGACTTGTTCCTCGGGGCTTCAAGTTTGTTGAGGAACTTGAAGTAAGAGTCTTTAGTTTGTAATAGGATTTACTGCCCTATTCTAGTGAAGATTCTTTTCCTAAAATCCCAAGTGGTCGTGGTTTTTCTCCTTGATTAGGGCCAAGGAGTTTTCCACGTAAAAATCTCTCGTGCACTTTTGTTCCTTCAGTTTATCTTTCTGTTCCTTTAGCTTTCTTAGTTTTAATTCCGCAAAAAGTTTAGCTAATTTCTCATACTACAATTCAACCCCCCCTTCTTGTAGTATTCATTGAAACAACAGACGACGAAGACATCTGAGGAGTGCTGGATGGCCACTCTCTCTCCCATATAGACTACAGCGTCATACGTCCCCATTAGTAGTGTACTGTGCGGCTAGCACAAGTACAGCAAGGTTAGCCCAGGGTTGGTAGACCGCACCAGGCTCCTACAAAACAGCTATGTAAGATAAATGCTAACAAAGAGATGATAATTAAAAAGTAAATTTTCACGAGAACCTACCGAGAGGATCAGCTCTCGAAGGCGTGCAGCCTCGACTAGACCGCGGCAACCTCCCCAACCAGCAACAATAAGGAGCTCGCAAAGAGAAGGTCTCGCTAGCGCGAGTGAAGGAAAGTACTCGTAGAACCAAATCTACATAGATGAGGAAAAATCAGTAAAACCTTGCACTAGTCTAGAGATAAATTTCAAGAAAGGAGAGAAATATACCTCTACGACCCTCTAGAAGATGGAAAGTGAGATCTCTCCAGACAAGGCCTTGTGACGGCAGGAACGTCGCAGGCCCAGTAGAAAGTCAGCATAGGCCAAGTTGGCTCAGTCATATGTCCCGACCATGTCAAGGTCGCGAACAGCCTTCAGGTAGTAAAGAAGCACTCGACTAATCTTATTAGAGGAAAAGGTCCCTAACAGCAAAATCAGCACAAAGATGCGCACCCGTTGCTCACGAGTGGTCGCATCATCCTCAAAAGCCGCTACCAACATACCGCGGCGAATACATCGGGAACTGAGGTATCCCGACTAAGCCTCGGCACGTGCCCGAATAGCAATCGGACCTAACAATTCCAGTACGATCGGCGAATGGACCGTAATATCGATGTCAAACGGTAGCGGAGTAGACTGAAACTTTAGTCCCAAAATGAATCTGAAGTCGGCTGGAGTGACTATCATCTCACCCCAAGGAAAATGGAAAGTGTTGGTGGTGTCCCAGAAGAACTCCACCAAAGCTCGAACGACGAGATTACCTACATGACTCCCAAAGCTGCCGCAACCCGTCATCTATACTGATAAATGTATCGTAGAGCGTGCTGATGGTGGAGTTGCCTTAACCATGACTACAGGTCCTCCCACTCTCGAGACCGTGTTGGACTCGCTCTGACAGATGGTGCACAGGGGCAAAAAAGAGTGTGCTCGTCCCACTCTGCAAAAGGTCCAAGTCTAGACGTACACGGAAGGTCCTCACTCTCACTAGAAGGCTCGTCCACCCGGCGCGAGTCCCTCGACCGAGAACCAGAACCACGTCGTCTAGCCATGCTAAATTATGCAAAATAATTAAATTTAAGGTTCTATGGTATCTGAAGTTCGCCTAGTCGCATGATACTATGTTCACAAAAACAGAGTACGCAACCAAAAAATTTCTTGCAATACTATAGCAAACAGTGTGACAAATTTTACAAGAAAAACCAACAAAAACGTAAAGAACGGGTCATATTGTTCTTCGCGACCTCGAGAGGTCCAACAATGGTGAATCGCTCATTTATTCACTAAATTGAGTCAAACAAGTCTCAAAATACTCCCAAAGCAATATACAAATATAATCACGCAAATTGAAGGCATAAAAATCAACGAATAAGGCAAAATACGCATAATAATGTTCAAACTTTTCGGAAATTCGCGAACAAGAATGAGCAATTAAGCAAAAACCAAGTTGATTTTGAGTAAAACTTACATAGATCGGGAAAATAGATGTAATAAGCTTCGAGTTGCAACAAGTTTGAGCGGATTCGGTTGAGAATTGAGCAAGAATGAACGATTTGAAGCTTTTGAGAACGTATACGAACAGAGCAGCAATGCAGAAATGAGAAAGAAGACGGGTATTTAAAAAACCCGATTCTATTGCCAAATGACAGATTTGTCGCACGGCGACAGAGTCTTTCGCCCAGCGACAGACGCAAAATGTGGCGACAGGTTGTTCTGTCCAGCGCTGGAGCGGCGACAAAATACGGGGCTCCATATTTTGGTTATATGGACCTTGTGAAGCAGTTTGGGTTCCTTGGTACGCAAGTTAGCCCTTCTAACTGATTTGACATGATTGAGTAATCAGCTCGATTATAATCACATTAAGTGATCGACCTGATAAAAGATCATTTCACTTAGCTTAAAGCGCCTAAGTATTGGCTCGTTGCAAAGTTACCAAGGTAATGGTTCATGAGTAGCAAAGGGCAAAGGCACCAAAATAATGTTTCATAAATGGCAAAGACACCGAGATAACGGTTTATAAACACCAGAAGCACCGAATTAATGGTTCACAAACAGCAAAAACGCCGACATATTAGCACAATAGTAATATCAAAGATCAAAAAGTAAAGTGATCTTCGACGATGTCCCTGAAGGAATTGTGTCTTCGATAAGTGCAATTACTAGATATATCAAGGATCACTATTATGGAGATAATAAGTTCATTCTATTGGGGCGTCATCCTCTGTTGCTAGACTATGAGAGATGATCTTTGGGCTAGTCAAATAGTCCAAAGCCCTTTAGAATGGATCCTATATTGGTCACACACAAGGGTATTGGGTTAAGCAAGTAAGAGGCCCATTAATGGGCCTCATGAGCAATTAACTAATCATGATTGGATTGGGCTAGCATAGTTAGATTGGAATTAGGTTTTGGGCTTTTGACATGGGCTCTTATTTAGAGATGAGATCTATAAATAAGATCCATGCCTAGGGTTTGTAGTAAGCAGTCATAATTCACACACAGTGAATTTTGACATCAAGGCAACCAATCCCAAAACCCTAATCCTCTCTCTAACTCATGGCTATCTCTCTCCTCCCCTTGTCTGTACGGCCGGCCACCCTAGGTGGCGCGTGTGGTGTTCGTGGTGGTTCATGGTGGTTCGTTGCTCGCTCTTCTCCGTAGAAGGTCAATTGAAGGGTTCAATTGCAACTAACTAACATTAGTGGAGGTCTTAATCAGTGCCCGTGGACCAAGTAGAGGAATCACACTTGAGGTTCTTTATCTCCCTTTGTTCTTGCTCGATCGCACGTGGAATCACGCTTCAAAGGTACAATTATTTGTTCTTTATGTGTTATGCATTAGATCCTTGGATTAGGTACTGTATGAATATGATTCATGTTATTACCGCTGCGTAGTACCTATAAACTCCTACAGTGGTCTCAGTTAGCCTATTGCATTTACGCATATTGCCAATAATTCTTTGATAATCCACAATTTTAATTCAATTCAGAGGGAGAAATTAATTTAATTATGGTTCGATTATTATATTTAATGTGATTAAACTTTTGGAATCGATTAAATGCGATTTAATTATGCTCAAATAGCCATGAAAGGACCGAATTTATGCCCTAATATGTTCGAATTTTCGAACCCCTAACCCTAATTATTCGAATAATTTCGAAATTTATAGTCCTAAAATATGATTTTTGTGCTTGATTTTGATTTAATTCGAATTGTATTATGTTTCATAATTTTAATTGGGTTGATTTATGCATAAAAATGTTTTATGTATGATCATAGATTTAATTTTAAAAGTTATAATTAAATTGGGATTAATTTTATGATGAACCCTAATTTTTAAAGTTGAATGTGATTTAATTTTAATCTTATGGACTAATTTAATTTAATTAGGATAAATGTTATTTTAATTAAATTAAAACACACAAAAAAAAAATTTAATTTGGTCGGCAACCGCGGCTGGGTGGCGCATCCACGGCGGCTGCCGACCAGGTGGTGGTCCAAGAGGGAGGGGAAGGGGAGGGCGGAGGTCCGGTGGCCGTGGAAAACAGCGTGCAAGTGTTGCACAGCTGCTGCCACGGCTGGAGCAGGGCTGCGGCTACTGCCTTGCGCGGCAGTGGTTGCTTCAAAGCCGCCAGCCACCGTGGCTAGCCAAGGCTAGCCAACCACGGTGGCCTGCAGCCCAGCAGTAGCAGCTGCCACACTCCTGCCCTTGTGGCAGTGGCTGATGTCACGGCAGCCAGCCACCGTGGCTAGCTTCGGCTAGCCAACCACGGTGGCCGGCGTTGGTGGTTGCGGTATTTAAAAAAAAAAAGAAAAAAAATCAATTTTTGAAAATTTGTTTCAAGATAATTATGAATTATTTTGGGATAAAATCAGTTTTATTTTGGATAAGTTAAAATATTTTGAAAATATGATCTTTTATTTTAAAAGATAAAATTGGTTTTATTTGGATAAGATCTTTTATTTTTGGATAAAATCAAATATTTAAAAGTTGTTATATTTGATATTATCCATATTTAAGTTGTTAAACTAGTAATTATCCATAATTAAAGTGGTTAATTTTGGATAAGATTTGTTAGGATATTCTGAGCATATTCCAAAAGGATAATAATTGATCTAAATAATGTGATTATCCCTGTAGGGAATATTTCAAGCATTATGATAACCCCAAACTTGAACCCCACTGTGATCATACACTAAAGTACGGTGGCGTTCCAAAGGGAAAGACAAAGAGCTAAAACGAGTCGCCAACAAGTTTTAAGGAACTTGTACCCAAAAGACAATCCAAAGGACCGTCAAATACTCCATAAGGTCTTGAACCAAACAGGGTCCGGGGATGAGGGTACGAATCCAATCTACAAAAGAAAGGACCCGCCCTATAAAATAGGCCTCTACTTTGTTCTGCTCGTATTCATGTGCGCTTTTCGAATAACATACAAACATTATATTAATCCTACCCTGTTTATCTATGTTGGTTGAATATCAATGCACAAATAAGACTATTATTGGCGATCACTTGAATTAAAATCACATTAGGCTAAACCAAATTAATAATTATCTTATTAAGCGTGATTTCAAGTACAAATTCCCTTTAAACCTGCATAAAAGGCATGATCAAGCAATAACAATAATACATATCAAGCAACATAAATAATAAACAATAAATAATCATAATAACAATAACGATGATAGCATGATAAGGCATAATAAAGCTTGATAATAATAGCAAGATCCTAGGCATGATACTAACAATATTAATAACAAATCCTAGCATGTCACTAAACAATAAAGATCGAAGCTTTGAACCTAACATGGTACTAACATGATATTAGAAAGAGTAAAAGGCATCCTAAACATGATACTAGAAAGCATAAAATAACATCCTAACATGATACTAGAAAGCATTAAAAGCATCCTAACATGATACTAGGAATTAAACAATAATAAACATGCAATCTACATGGTGAAAGAAATAGGGAGTAAGCTAATCTACTTACTTTGAAGCCTCGTACCTCTTTCTAATAACAAAATACACAAGTTAGTAAACTTCAATGAAAATAATAAAGAATAATTAAAGAATTAAATTGAAATCAAAATAAATAAAGTTTTGACTAGTTTTGGACCAAACCCTCAGAAATTATCAACCTTGCACGTCTAGGGCGAAGGCAACTTCGAACTTGGTTAAGAGACTCTAAGTCTAATGTATGCGGAATATTGTATTTGAAAAAAAGGTAGTTTAGAAAAAGAGGGAGAGAGAATAAGAATTAAGAATTAAGGAAGAATTGATGAAAGTTGATTATGAAAGTTGATAGTAGTTTTTGCGAATCTTGTTTTTATCATATCTTTTGATCCAGAAGTCTAAATAAGTCATATAATATGTCGTTGGAAAGCTCTTGAAGTCTACTTTCTAATGCAATTGGAATCATATTAAAATCTTTTGTAGATAAAAAGATATGGACGAAATAGTAGGACGGTGTCAGTTTTGGATAGAGTTTCGTATATCTTTAATAT
This sequence comes from Chenopodium album, assembly GCF_948465745.1. Lineage (NCBI taxonomy): Eukaryota > Viridiplantae > Streptophyta > Magnoliopsida > Caryophyllales > Amaranthaceae > Chenopodium > Chenopodium album. Next base: position 13,970,516 of record NC_137852.1, read on the forward strand.
CTTTTTCGTTATAACTCGGATTTATTATTATAATATATAATTGGAAAGATAATTTCAAGATCTATCCAACCATATAAAATTTGGATAAAAAATATGAGGCACTAAAATAATATCTGACTATCTTTGAACATCTTTAAATCCGAATAGAATTAGGAAAGTTTTAAAAAAGGAAAGTTTATATTCAAATCAAATTCCATGATCTTATCTTTTCAAAAAAGGATAATTAAGATATTTTAGAAACTTAAAGAAGATTCTAATCAATCCTAATTAGTTTTGGAATAGGATTAAACCTTTGGACCCTCCTTATGATCATTGGGTCGTAGGTAAAATCCGGTTTGGGCCCAGTTTAGTATTTTGGCCATAACTTCCTCATTATTCATCGGAATTGGGCTTATAATATATCGTTGGAAAGGTCTTTTCAAGCCCCATCCAACTACACTATTATTGGACCTTAATCATGGACCAAAATAAACTGAAATAGACGTTTTCAAATAAATAGAGCCATTTTCGAAAACAGAGAGAAAAGAAATTAATTAAAACTAAACCGCGACACTTGACTTTCGAATCACTTTCACCTCATTCGATTATATTTCGACGTACAAGGTATTCATCACTGGGTTTGGTTTTGGGGAGACACAAATGGGTGTCTACAGAAGCCCCCACTTTGACTGAGTTTGAAGAAACTTATGTTTCGAAAAAACGAGGGTCAAAGTATCGATAGGGACGGAGAATGATTCAAAATGCTCTGCAATTCCAAATCATTCTTATAACGCCGATACCTGCAAACTAATCATTAGTTAAAAAGATAAAAGAGTTAAGAAACGCGTATCTTGCACCGTCGAGCACACGTCTCTAAGAGTAACCGTTTTGTTGTTGCTTCATATGTTGTTTGTGACTTATATTGTTTATGACAACCTCCACTGTGCCTTGTGAACGCCATCCTTGAAGATAACCATATGTCGCCGTCTTCAATATCCTTGATCTCCCACAGTATTTCGGGAACATCATCGAAAATAACTGTATGTCGTCATCTCCTGGGTGTGGCCATATGTCGCCACAGCAGTATGTCGCCGCTATAGACAATCTCTTCTTTACCTTGAGGGACCGCCGAAGGTGACCTTACTTCGCCATCTCCAAGATTTTTGACAACTCTCCACATCCTAGGGAACGCTGTCTATCATTGCTGCTACATCTCGAGCTTTTCCTTGAATCATGGTGACAACTTTCACAATCTTAGCGAATGTCGTCAAAGACCGCCTCATCACGAACCGCTCTTCTCAAATATAGGTGACAATTTCCACAATCTTAGTGAATGTCGTCAAAGATCGCCCATCTCGTGCTATCTTCTCAAATCTTGATGACAACTTCCGCAATCTTAGCGAAGGTCGTCGAAGATCGCCCATCTCGTGCTATCTTCTCAAATCTTGATGACAACTTCCGCAATCTTAGCGAAGGTCGTCGAAGATCGCCCATCTCGTGCTATCTTCTCAAATCTTGGTGACAACTTCCACAATCTTAGCGGGCGTTGTCGAAGACTGCTCATCTCGTGCTATCTTCTCAAATCAAGTGATAACCTTCACAATCTTAGCGAAAGCTATCAAAGACCGCTTCATCTGGAATCGTTCTTCTCAAATAATAACCTCCCCAATCATAGTGAAAGCTATTGAAGGTCGCTTCATCTCAAACCGTCCTTCTTAAATCCAAGTAATAGACTCTTTTCAATCTTAAAGCCCCCTGTTGAAGGCTCCGTCATCTCGAATCTTCAAATCTTCTTCCATCCTAGGAATTCGTTGTGAACCGTTATTTTGGTGCTTGCGATGAGCCAATACTTAGGCGCTTTAAGTTAAGTGAGACGATCTTTTGTCAGGTCGATCACTCATTGTGATTGTAATCGAGCCGACTACTAAATCATGTCAAATTGCTTAGAGGGGCTAACTGGCGTACCAAGGAACCCAAAATTGCTGAGCCAAGTCTATATGTCCACATCATGAAGCCACGCTGCACCAGCGCAAGCCAAAAGTGCCTGTCGCCGCGATATCGTTCTGTCGCCAGGCGACAAACCTTGTTGTTTGGCGACAGATTTCTTTTTCATTTCTACCGCTGCTGCTGTTCATTGCTCGGTTTCGCTCCGAACTTTCAATTTGGTCGTTTCCTTACAACCAAATCTGCTCAAATCTTTTGGAAATTAAGGCTCTTCACCTGTGATTTACTGATCCATATAATTTTTGCTCAAACTCCTCTCATCTTGGAAGAATCTCATATATCTATATTCGCGGTTTTTCGAAAAAATCCGGAAATATTCTTGCTCGCTGGAATGTACCTGCATCTATATTTCAGACTATAGGACTTTGCTAATCTTTTATTATCTTAGGGTTGACCTAAGACTTAGTGTTGCTTGACTCATTGATTTGACATGACTCAACTCAAATCGTTTGACACATGTGTTAGACTCAACTCGATGTGATATGACACAACATGACTCAATGTACATGACTCGAAAATGTAAAAAAGAAAAAATTTTCCGTCATTTTTGTGGAGGGTACCGACTTTCTCCCGAAAAAGAAGGACGCGAAAAAGAATCGAAGTATTTAATGGTGCATGTTGAATGAGCTTAATCAAGTATATGCATTTGATACTATCCCTCAAGGTATAAGGATTAATTCATCCTAAACTATCTTAGTTGACTCGATTATGAAAGCATTTAGGTAACTTAGGCACAGGGGCAAGCACTTCATACTTTGATACAATGATGATTATAAATGATGAGTGATGTGTGATATGACAAAAACATGCTTCAACGTTATATTAAGATTTCATGACAAAAGGTTCCTAATTGGAAGTCTATTTGGTCATGTATGTGTGATGTGTGTGAAAGTGACACTAAGGTTAAGCTACAAAGGCTAACGATGTGGAAAAGTAGTATTTGATAAGAGTCAAATAATGATGACTCTTATGCTAGGTAGGCTAGTGATGTAAGGATCAAGCCCCCAAGTCTAGCTCTAAGTACATAGGGATGAGCATTGGAGATCCCTTGATATGATCATGGTGTAAGTGTGTGAATGAATGTATTTTTATTATGGCCGCACCTCAATATGAAGTTGCCTACGTATCCGTTAGGAATCAGGCCAAACGTAGCTCTAGCCGAACCTCGCACAAGTGTATGTATACCTCAAAAAGGTCTTTTAAGGGTAGTAACGTGGTTAGGCTAAAGGTTAGAGAAGAAGGGGATAAAGGCTCAAGACCCTGAATAAGCCCCCAAGGTGTGCAACCTTGCTTTTTGAATCTTTTTTATTTTTATGCTTGAGGTTTTTTCTCACTTTTGAGCTCTTTTTTATTTTTATTTGCTCTTTTTTTTGCTTTTGCATTTTTTTATTTTTATAAGTGTAGGCAATCCCGATCATGCGGTTTATCACTCACTTGGCATTCATGTCTCTCAGGCACGGTACCGAGCACTCGATAAGAAACGCAATCTGAGACATGTTCTTATCAAAGATATTTTTATATCCAAGACATTGGAACACTTGCCCTTTTGTACACTTTTATTTATATATTTTTGTATTATCTTTTTATTTTGAGATCACTCAAGCTTTCATACTTAGAACTTGCATAAGTTACACACCATCCCATCCCAAGGTTAAGTAGATGTAGGTTGAAAAAAGAAAGGTCTATCGTTAGACGAGGCTCAAAGTGGTTTATCGAAAAAAAGATTATATATAATTAAAGGGTGAAGACGATATGACATGGCTACAAGGGGTGCCTCAAATCATTGGTATACCTTGTGCTTAATTCGACCTTGGTTTTATTTATTTATTTATTTATTATTTTTTTGTTTTTTATTTTTTTTTTGACAATGCAATGCAATGATCATATGCAAGGAATGAAATGCTCATTTTATTAAGGGGAACAAAAATAAAAAAAAACCTATGTAATAAATCTAAGGAGGACAAAAGGTGCATATGCTAGACTTATGGGGGAAAGGTTTGAAAAAAAAAAGAAGAAGAAAGCATGAAATCTTAGTGAGAAGCTTGCCTTGTATTTTGTCTCATCATTTTTTTTTTTTTTTTTTTTTTTGAATAACATGACTCAAATTCGATTCAACATGCATAGATGGGAAGAGATCATGAAAGAATGAAGGGAATGATATGTGTGGAGAAAGTATGTGGAGAGTGGGAAGATGATGTAGATGGACAAATATGGAGGAATTAAGAATAAAATGGACCCCCAACTCAAATGACGGAAGAACGACTCATGCATGAACCTAAGACATGGTCATGGTGACATGTACAAAGTGTGTGCTAAGACTAATGAGTGTAGGTGACATGTTAAGACTTGTGTCATGACCATGTGGCTAGACTATGTGACTAGACTTAAGCAAAGACTAAATTAAGACTTCACGTATGTGCATTAAACTGGACAGGCTGTAGTATTTTAGTCATAACTTTTAATCTGTGACTCTGATTGGGACGAAACCAACGCCAAATTAAAGATAAAACTCGGGGCTACAGATTCATAGGTTGTACGACTCGTGTTTCTTCCTAGAACTCCGGCTATGACCAAAACAAGTTGACGCATGTGCAGTATACGGGAATAAAAATCCGGGTTGACTTAAAGAAATTATGACTCGACTTTAGGCTTTTTTATTAGTTCAAATTAATTAATTAATTAATAAAACAAGGCCTTTGACTCTTGGTGTATGACCATTGGACTTTAAGTGCCTAAACTCAATTAAAGACTTGAACATGGTTTAAATAACCAACAAATTGATTAATTCGATTAGCAGATCCATTAATTAGACTCAAGGTGACGACTCGGGTAAGAAAACTGGACTGTCGCCAAAGCAACAGAACTGTCGCCACTGTCTAGAGCCTGTCGCCAGACGACAAAATTGTCGCCAGGCGACAGACACTAGACTGCAGCGCCACAGTCCAAACTTCTGCGCCATTGCTGGAACATTAATCTGGACTGTTTCCAGTAATTTTACTCTAAGTGGACATGCCTAAAGTCGTACTAAGTCGAATTGATTAAATTATTAGTCTTTAATTAGTTCAAGATTAATTAATTAATTAGTTAGACAAAGTCCTTTTAGTCATTAGTCCATTTATTAGTCTTGAACACAAGTCAAACAAAAGGTTAGCGCACATATAATATATTCAAGCAAGAGGTACACATAGTTCACATAGGCACAAGATGAGTTTGCAACCTAACCATGGCTCTAGTTCTCTAAAGTTCGAGGATATGGGTTAAGTCAAAAGAAGGTCCATGGTTAAGAATCCACATGCATTGCACACAAGCCTGCCAAGAGGGTTGGAGCGAATGGACAAGATTCCGCGAGTGCGGTAGGAGACCGGACTCGACGCCATGGTTGGATAGGTTCCAAGACATACACGTCCCCAAATCTGAGCTTTGCACAAAATAGTGGGATACTCCATTGGGCAGGCGAAGCAAGGAACCCCCAGAGGATTATATCCATATGTAGAACACATATGGGTTTCAGAAAAGTGAGAAAACGATTCAATCAATAAGCAAAATCGAGCCAATAACACTAGAAAAGGTCAAAGCAAGAAGACAGAACCCTAGCTCAGTATTGGAAGAACTTGGCGCCAAACTACAGGGACTGTCGCCGCAAAAAAAGTCTCTGTCGCCAGGCGACAGAACTGTCGCCAGGCGACAGAAACTTTTTACGGGCGACAAGCCCTGCTTTCTAGACGCTAGTTCCTACATGCCTCGGCAAGTTCCTATGTTCTTCGAATTTCCAGTTTTCGTATTACCTTTTCGATTCTAGTCATGAAAGATATTTCCCAAATTTCCTACGTGTAAAATTCCAATGGATTGACTCATGGGGTGCTCCCATGAGGACCTTTTAATGCATATGACAATAATGTTAATCAAATCACGCACATGAAATACTTAGAATTTTTCGAGTCTCATCCGCTCATTCTAAATAATTGCCAAAATTTAATAAATTTCAGGAATATAAATAGAAATCCTCCCCAGTGGAGTCGCCAAAAACTGTAGGGAATATTTCAAGCATTATGATAACCCCAAACTTGAACCCCACTGTGATCATACACTAAAGTACGGTGGCGTTCCAAAGGGAAAGACAAAGAGCTAAAACGAGTCGCCAACAAGTTTTAAGGAACTTGTACCCAAAAGACAATCCAAAGGACCGTCAAATACTCCATAAGGTCTTGAACCAAACAGGGTCCGGGGATGAGGGTACGAATCCAATCTACAAAAGAAAGGACCCGCCCTATAAAATAGGCCTCTACTTTGTTCTGCTCGTATTCATGTGCGCTTTTCGAATAACATACAAACATTATATTAATCCTACCCTGTTTATCTATGTTGGTTGAATATTAATGCACAAATAAGACTATTATTGGCGATCACTTGAATTAAAATCACATTAGGCTAAACCAAATTAATAATTATCTTATTAAGCGTGATTTCAAGTACAAATTCCCTTTAAACCTGCATAAAAGGCGTGATCAAGCAATAACAATAATACATATCAAGCAACATAAATAATAAACAATAAATAATCATAATAACAATAACGATGATAGCATGATAAGGCATAATAAAGCTTGATAATAATAGCAAGATCCTAGGCATGATACTAACAATATTAATAACAAATCCTAGCATGTCACTAAACAATAAAGATCGAAGCTTTGAACCTAACATGGTACTAACATGATATTAGAAAGAGTAAAAGGCATCCTAAACATGATACTAGAAAGCATAAAATAACATCCTAACATGATACTAGAAAGCATTAAAAGCATCCTAACATGATACTAGGAATTAAACAATAATAAACATGCAATCTACATGGTGAAAGAAATAGGGAGTAAGCTAATCTACTTACTTTGAAGCCTCGTACCTCTTTCTAATAACAAAATACACAAGTTAGTAAACTTCAATGAAAATAATAAAGAATAATTAAAGAATTAAATTGAAATCAAAATAAATAAAGTTTTGACTAGTTTTGGACCAAACCCTCAGAAATTATCAACCTTGCACGTCTAGGGCGAAGGCAACTTCGAACTTGGTTAAGAGACTCTAAGTCTAATGTATGCGGAATATTGTATTTGAAAAAAAGGTAGTTTAGAAAAAGAGGGAGAGAGAATAAGAATTAAGAATTAAGGAAGAATTGATGAAAGTTGATTATGAAAGTTGATAGTAGTTTTTGCGAATCTTGTTTTTATCATATATTTTGATTCAGAAGTCCAAATAAGTCATATAATATGTCGTTGGAAAGCTCTTGAAGTCTACTTTCTAATGCAATTGGAATCAGATTAAAATCTTTTGTAGATAAAAAGATATGGACGAAATAGTAGGACGGTGTCAGTTTTGGATAGAGTTTCGTATATCTTTAATATCTTTTTCGTTATAACTCGGATTTATTATTATAATATATCATTGGAAAGATAATTTCAAGATCTATCCAACCATATAAAATTTGGATAAAAAATATGAGGCACGAAAATAATATCTGACTATCTTTGAACATCTTTAAATCCGAATAGAATTAGGAAAGTTTTAAAAAAGGAAAGTTTATATTCAAATCAAATTCCATGATCTTATCTTTTCAAAAAAGGATAATTAAGATATTTTAGAAACTTAAAGAAGATTCTAATCAATCCTAATTAGTTTTGGAATAGGATTAAACCTTTGGACCCTCCTTATGATCATTGGGTCGTAGGTAAAATCCGGTTTGGGCCCAGTTTAGTATTTTGGCCATAACTTCCTCATTATTCATCGGAATTGGGCTTATAATATATCGTTGGAAAGGTCTTTTCAAGCCCCATCCAACTACACTATTATTGGACCTTAATCATGGACCAAAATAAACTGAAATAGACGTTTTCAAATAAATAGAGCCATTTTCGAAAACAGAGAGAAAAGAAATTAATTAAAACTAAACCGCGACACTTGACTTTCGAATCACTTTCACCTCATTCGATTATATTTCGACGTACAAGGTATTCATCACTGGGTTTGGTTTTGGGGAGACACAAATGGGTGTCTACAATCCCATAATTATTTTGGATATAATTGATTTAAAATATTATGATTGGCTAGTAATTAGGATAGAATTTCCTAACTTTGTTAGGATAATCTTTGAGGATAAATATGATTTAGCTTTTAAGATTAAAATAAGATTTGATTCTATCTCATGACTAATTTAGAATATATGATATTTTATTGATGATCATGAATAATAGATGATATTATCTAATTGCTTTAATTAAAATATGAGATATTTAGATGCCATGTTTCCTTAATTGTGAACATTCGATGTTGTAGTTTAGGAAAGCATGATGAGTGATTTATTATGTGGCAAATTTAATAATATATGATGTTGTTTATTGCTATACAATGACTAGTATGGCCCAGTAGATTGCTAAATACGATCTGCGCATCATGATGTATTTTTGTAATCTTAGTACGGTCTACGTACCGATAAAGTATCTTGTAATTTTATTTTATTTTATTTAAGTAGTAGATAGAATAGAGTAGAACTACAGGTTGCAATTAATTCAAGAAGCCCATGAAGTGAAGGCCCAAAGGAGCAAGGTGGATGCGATCCATGATGATTCTAGTGGGAGCATTTATTTTATTAGTTTTCTTAGGATTAGGGGCCATGCTATGTCTTATTTATGCATTCAGTATTTTATGCATGTTAGATTTTATTGATATTTTGTGATGATGCGCTAGATTTCACTATTTAATCACAACATAATAAATCTAGATCCCATTAATATTGATGTAGCTTTTCCAATTAAAAACCCGACGAAAACCTTGATTGTTTGTGATGGGTCGGCCCTCAGTAGAGCATCATAATATATCTTGGGGAAGTGGGGGTAGGACCGCATATCTACACTTTTAATTGGTTATATTCAACAAGGTTACCTAAAGCGTTTATAACCTTGAAGCTAAGAGTAATAATAATAATGCGATGGTTAATTATTCAACCAAGAATTACAAGAGTTGTAATCAGTAAAGAGTTTACTCACCTTGAAAATGTAATGGTTGATTGCAGAGCCTCACTCTGGTTAATTATTGCACGAAAAAAGGATCTTGGAATCACTTAATTCAAGATGGGATCACTTAAATTGAATAGAGTGTTTTAAAGTTACCAATTTAATTCGCTTATGGTACTTTGAATTTTAATAAACATAATTGAATTTTGCGTTTACTTATAAGTAACATGTCGTTCTAATTTTATTATTATATATAATCTCCTCGATTGAAAATAAAGTTGAGAAATGTTCTCAAAAGGTTTAAAAGATAATCCATAAACCTATATTCCAATTTTGCTAAGATTGTTCTAAAAGGCAAGTTTTAGAAATTCATGTCACATATCTAAGGTTGGTTTTATTCAAAATGTTTGAGTAAAATGCCAACACATCTTCATTTTGAAAAATGTTTCAAGGGATATAATGAGATGAAAGGTACAATCCCTCAAAAGACAAGTGTACAAGTCCAATAAAAACTCTTATCTTCAATATGATTGAATATAAGAAAGTGATTGGAAATCTCTATGATCAAAATTTGATCAAATGATAGTATTCTTCATCTATTTTATATAGAGTTTAATACTTGATTAAACTCAAATATAAATAATGATAGAATAGACTTAGCAGAATCATGAAAAGAGCTTAAAGTAGTTGAGCAAAGTATCATTTTGAACCTAAGAGAAATGTTCTAAGTGGCTCAAATGGAAAGGTTTAGGAATATATGAGGATTGCATTAAGAAGTTATAGGCCAAGAATTGCAAACAAGTTGCTACTTCTCAAACCTAGAACTACTTACATGCTAAAAGTTGTTATGAACAACAAATGTTTCAAATTAAATGGACCAATTCCAATTGATTAGAAACTACATCATATACTTGGAAGGTAAAAGAATGGAAATGTTCCAATTTAAGAATTATATTATAGAAATTGATTTGGCATATTGCTACTTCTTGGACATATGATGTCTTGTTTGGATCATTCATTGCACAATTTGGTTGAACTAAAGGAAGAAATTAGCTAAAGGAGGAATAAATCTACAAGTTTAGAAGCAAATGTTGCTACTTCACAAGTAGAATCTACAAGTTTGGAAGCAAAATTTGTAACTTTACAAGTAGAACCAGTATTTCACCACTAATAATTGGCTAGAATTAAATAAATGTTATTCATTCTTGCCATTATCAAAACACCATTCAATGTTAGTAATGACTAAGCATCGAAGATTCAAAAACGTGGAATAAATGTTATTCTATGCTTCATTGAGTCATAATGTGTTTTGAATTGCTAAATAGGTTTAAAATTCTATTGATAGAAATAATTAAACAATTTCTATATATATAAATTGTCTCTAATATGTCAATTAATTTGAATGAAAATGAAAATTGCATGCGAAAGATCCAAAGGGATGGACTTTCAATATCATTAGATTATGAATCTATTGATATATGTAATTATCATTCTAATTTGAAATTATGACTAAGTCACCATTTAGAGAAATGATGATGTGAACTCGAGGTCAGTATTGATGTAAGAAAACCAAAGGTTCAAAGGCTATAGACGGACAACGAAACTTCATTTGTGATGCGATCACTACTTATGCTTAATTGCAGCATGGAAGTGAAGATTTTGAAAAGTTCAAAATATTCAGTATGAAGTTCAGTATCGACTTGACAAGATAATGATTACATTACAATATGATTGACATTGTGAAAATTTAAGTCAAGACATGTACTTGGCAACACATTCAAAATATTGCGATATGATCGTAATAATGAGAGTTTAAGCCAAGACCTTGATAAATATCCAAGAGTTGTGAAAATGTTTGACAACAAAATCCAAAAGAAAACCTTGTGAAGTGTTTATGAAGGAAGTTATCAATCTATGTGAGATACATTTTGATAATGGATGTAAGTTACCTATCTTCCAACCATTGTTCAAGGGATATACTTTTAAGATAAGCTACAAAACTAAACAAAGATACATAGGTCAAATCAAATGTAGCAAAGGCTTCATATATGATATGGATAAGAAACGTTCTTATAAAGTCTTTCTACAAAGCAAGGAATAAAACATGTATTAAACCGTTTGATGCACGTTCGATTCCTATATAGAGCACGGGGTACTACTACACAACCATACTTAGCACAAAATGTTTGTTGCTCAAGTAGGTGCCCTTATGGAAATTGTTCCAAAAGGTCAAGGGGAGTAGTGTAAATCTCAAAAGAGTTCGAGAAAAGCAACAAACAAACATGGTTCAAAACCATGGTTGGTTCACCTTATGCTAAATATGCCTCCTCAAAAGGCAAGTGGGAGTATAAGAATCTTGAAATGTTTGAGAACCTTGAAAGAGTTCAAGAAAAGTAATTTTAAAAATCTCGAAGAAATTTGAGAAGTTATCGAATAAAAGCAACAATGTGAGCATGATTCACCTCATGTTACAAATGACAACGCGTGGTCTCATTAAGTGTAATGGGATTAATAACCATGTGTCGAAGGTAGTACATTCCAAGTGCACATCCTCTATTGTCGTTTCTCATTGAAAACTAAACAAAGTTGTTGTATGAGTTTCAATTGTTGCATAAAAACCCACAATGATGACTAGCATATGTAAAACTTAGCCAAATATGATTTCATATTGACTAAGAGTTCTAAAATATTTAGTTTGGAACATTATGATTATGCAAGTTATAAAGATGATTTGACAAGTTATAACTCCAAGTGGTTTAAAACCATGAAATCTGAAATAGATTCTAAGTCTGTAAGCAAGTGTATGACACTTGTATAATTTGCCTAAATTGGGTGAAACCCATTGTAAGCAAAGCAGACAAGAAAGAAAAATGTTTTCTAACTAAATCAAAGACTTGTTAAAAGATTCAACTAATTCATAGTATGACTATGATTACGATGAAACCTTTACATGTTGCAAAGATCTATTAAAGATATTTAGTGATTTTTACCTTATAAGATTTGGTAGATGGATTTCAAAACACTTTCTTGAAATTGTTCATGAAATAAGATTTGTATATGATACAGTCAAAAGTTTGGAGATCCAATAATCCTAAGGATGCATAAAAGATCCATAATGGATTGAAGTTAGCATCAGGGAGTTATGTTCTTAATTTTGTGAGTTAATCAAATCGTTTGATGTTCTCGTAAAATAAAGAAAAGGTCTTGTATGTACAAGATGTTTAGTGGGAGCTATGAAGTCTTTTTGGTCTAGTACAGAATGCAATTATTGAAGGATCAAGTAATGGCTAATGCATTTTATATGAAAATCTTGAAGAAGAAGATGAGTACATTTGGGATTCAAGATCTATAGAGAAAAGTCATGGTTGAGTTTTGGTTAAGAAGCTTATGTTGATAGGATTCTTATAAGGTTCAACATTATATTGAAAGAGTTTCAATCCCATGTGACATGGCACGTTGATTAATGATTCAATACCTTAAGAAAGGTTGATGAAATTCAGACTTTGAGTGATGATCCTTATGCTATTCGCAAAGGATTCATCATGCATGCCATGGACTATACTCGTTTATTTGATTCACGTGTTTTAAAGAACAAGTGATGATAGATTTCAATCGAAATCCAATGTGATGTTGGAATACAAATTAGAAATTCCAAAGTTCCTTACGAAAGGGCGAACGAAAATTCTTAGTGTAAGGAGATGAAAATGATTATAAAATTTAGAAATTGCAAAATTCATGTTTATGAGAATGTCTCATGAACTCTACTTACTAAACCCCTTCCATGACCAAGGTATGAGAGTCATACTAAGGTTTTTGGATTGAAACAAGTTATGTAATTTTAGTTGTGTATGTTTTGAGTACAAAAGTAAATACATTAGCTTGCAGAATTATGTTTATCAATTGAAACAAAGTTTCAATCTTATTTAATCGTGGTTTCAAGATTAAATAAAATGTCCAAAATAATTATGAATTGATGGGCTCACTAGGTTGATGACCTTTTGAATGAAACCCCACAGGTGAACTAAATTCATATATTATTTAAGTTCCTAGTTCAGAATCATTAAACTGGACATAAATGATTTCCAATAATGGACTAGCATGTTAAGATTGATTGGATAGCGCAGTTTCATGGGCTATAGGAGCGTAGTGATGCTCGGTCAATCATATGGATATGCATGAATGATGCATGATCGAACTATAGACCTACTTTGAAGTTCAAGTATAGAGCTTCCGGATATATTAGTGGATTCCTTTGACATGAGTGGAACATTGATCTCATTCAATGGATGTTATAATTGTGGTACATTCAAACGTCTGCCCGTAACTAGAGATTATAAAGGGTGTTTCCTGGTTATTTCAAAAGTTGAGTGGGAGCTTTGGTTGCCATAAGATTGGATTGAGTCTACCTATTTAATTAGGAATGTGTCTTGGCCCCTTGAAGAGGGAGAATTCAGAAAATGCATGGCCGTGCTCAAATGTGTTACATAGTAACCATTTGTTTTGTAATTCTAACTCAGATTTCAAGAAAAGATTTGTAGATTAATATGATCACGACATAATATGCAATCATATTATCAAATCGACACACATTGACTTAAGGAATTTGAATATTGTGCACTTGTCTCAGACAAGTGGGAGATTGAAGGAATTGTGTCTTCGATAAGTGCAATTACTAGATATATCAAGGATCACTATCATGAAGATAATAAGTTCATTCTATTGGGGCGTCATCCTCTGTTGCTAGACTATGAGAGATGATCTTTGGGCTAGTCAAATAGTCCAAAGCCCTTTAGAATGGATCCTATATTGGTCACACACAAGGGTATTGGGTTAAGTCAGTAAGGGGCCCATTAATGGGCCTCATGAGCAATTAACTAATCATGAATTGGATTGGGCTAGCATAGTTAGATTGGAATTAGGTTTTGGGCTTTTAACATGGGCTCTTATTTAGAGATGAGATCTATAAATAAGATCCATGCCTAGGGTTTGTAGTAAGCAGTCATAATTCACACACAGTGAATTTTGACATCAAGGCAACCAATCCCAAAACCTTAATCCTCTCTCTAACTCATGGCTATCTCTCTCCTCCCCTTGTCCGTACGGCCGGCCACCCTAGGTGGCGCGTGTGGTGTTCGTGGTGGTTCATGGTGGTTCGTTGCTCGCTCTTCTCCGTAGAAGGTCAATTGAAGGGTTCAATTGCAACTAACTAGCATTAGTGGAGGTCTTAATCTGTGCCCGTGGACCAAGTAGAGGAATCACACTTGAGGTTCTTTATCTCCCTTTGTTCTTGCTCGATCGCACGTGGAGTCACGCTTCAAAGGTACAATTATTTGTTCTTTATGTGTTATGCATTAGATCCTTGGATTAGGTACTGTATGAATATGATTCATGTTATTTCCGCTGCGTAGTACCTATAAACTCCTACAGTCCCAAGGTAGAGAGGAGATTGTCTATAATGGCAAAATACTTCCGTCGTGAGGTAATGGCACAACTCTGAAGATGACGAGGTATGGTCACCTTCGACGATGTCCCAAGGTATGGAGGAGATTGTCTATAGCGGCGAAGTATTGCCGTGGCGATGTAATGTCACAACCTTGAAGATGGCAAGGTATGGTCATTTTCGATGATGTTCCTAAGGTATTGTGGAGGATTGTCACCAAATATTGAAGGTGGCGAAATAATTTTAACTTCACCAATGGCGTTCACAAGGTACTGTGGAGGTTGTCACAACAACAAAATGCAACAAATCGGTTACTTTCAGAGACGTGTGCTCGATGGTGCAAGATACGCGTTTCTTAACTCTTTTATCTGGTTAACTAATGTTAGTTTGCAGGTATCGGCGTTACAAGAATGATTTAGGATCGCGGAACGTTCTGAATCATTCTCCGTCCCTATCGCTACTTTGACTTTTGTTTTCAAAACCTAAGTTTCTCCAAATTTAGTCAAAGTGGGGGCTTCTGTAGACACCCATTTGTGTCTCCCCAAAACCAAACCCAGTGATGAATACGTTTCACGTCGAACCATAATCGAATGAGGTGAAAGTGTGAAAAGTCAAGTGTTGCGGTTTAGTTTTATTACAAAAAGGGGAATACACATCGCCTAAAATAGGGTATATAGAGCAAAAGAGTCGCCAACAAGTTTTAGGAACTTGTAAACCAATCACGAGGTGAAGGTTACACCCCTTAAACGATCCAGGAGATCGTCAACTCCATAAGGTCTTGAACCAAATAGGGTTCGGGGATGAGGGTACGAATCCAATCTACAAAAGAAAGGACCCGCCCTATAAAATAGGCCTCTACTTTGTTCTACTCGAATTCATGTGCGCTTTTCGACTAACATGGAAACATTATATTAACCCTAACCTGTTTATCTATGTTGGTTGAATATTAATGCACAAATAATACTATTATTGGCGATCACTTGAATTAAAATCACATTAGCCTAAACCAAATTATCAATTATCTTATTAAGCGTGATTTCAAATACAAATTCCCTTTAAACAAGCATAAAAGGCGTGATCAAGCAATAACAATAAAAATATCATAATCTCAAGAAACATAATAATCATCAAAATCATGTTAATAATAAAGCTTAATAATAGCAAGATCCTAGGCATGATACTTACAAGATTAATAACAAATCCTAGCATGTCACTAAACAATAAAGATCAAAGCTTTAACCCTAACATGGCACTAACATGCTAACATGATATTAGAAATAATAATGGCACCCTAAACATGATACTAGAAAGCAATAAATAATATCCTAACATGATACTAGGAATTAATAAATAATAAACATGCATTCTACAAGAATAGAGCAATAAGATTACATACTTTGAAGCCTCGTACCTCTTTCTAATAACAAAATACACAAGTTAGTAAACTTCAATGAAAATAATAAAGAATAATTAAATAATTAAATTAGAATCAAATTAAATAATGTTTTGACTAGATTTGGACCAAACCCTCAGAAAATATTAAACCTTGCACGTCTAGGGCGAAGGCAACTTCGAACTTGGTTAGATGTGTATGCGGAATTGTGCTTGAGAGGTTGGTTTAGAAAGAGAGAGAGAATTAAATAATTCATGATGAGAGTTAATGATTGAAAAAGGGGAGATATGACATCTATTTATAGGAAAAAAGAGGGTCGAAGAATTAAGAAAAGAATCCGAATTCAAATCAAAATAAAACTCGTAGACAGCAGTTTTTTGTATTTTGTTTTTATCACATCTTTTGATCTAGAAGTTCAAATAAAGCATATAATATATCGTTGGAAATCTATTGAAGTATTCTTTCTAACCCAATTGGAATCAAGTTAAAATCTTTTGTAGATAAAAATATATGACCGAAATAGTAGGACGGTGTCAGTTTTGGATAGAGTTTCGTATTCCTTTCATATCTTTTTCGTTATTGTTCGGATTTAATATTATAATATATCATTAGAAAGATAATTTAAAGATCTATCCAAACAAATAAAATTTGGATAAAAAATATGAGGCACAAAAATAATATCTTACTGTCTTTGGACATGTTTAAATCTGAATAGAATTAGGATTCTAAAAAAGGAAAGTTTTATTCAAAATCAAACTCTATGATCTTATATTTTCAAAAAAGGATAATTAAGATATTTTAGAAACTTATACAAGTTTCTAATCAATCCTAATTAGTTTAGGAATAGGATTAAACCTTTGGACGCTCCTCATTATCATTGGGTCGTAGGTAAAATCCGGTTTGGGCCCTGTTTAGTATTATGACCATAACTTCTTCATTATTCATCGGAATTGGGCTTATAGTTTATCGTTGGAAAGGTCTCTTCCAGCCCCATCCAACTACACTATTATCGGACCTTAATTATGGACCAAACCAAACTGGATCGGCTATTTTAAATAAATAGAGTTATTTTCAAAAACAGAGAGAAGAGAATTTTAAATAAAACTAAACCGCAACACTTGACTCTTCCACACTTTCACCTCATTCGATTATGGTTCGACGCGAAAGGCATTTATCATTGGGTTTGGTTTTGGGGAGACACAAATGGGTGTCTACAGTTTTCCATGTGGAAACAACGTTTTCTCGTGGCCAAATTCAGCCTCTATATATGATTTTCGGGCAGTTTTTGGTTTTTTACGAAGTTTTTTTTTTATTGCTTTAAATTTTATCCTTTGGTTTAAAGGGTAAGACATAATTTAATGTTTCTATGGATAATTTAAGTATAAAGATGTACTTTGATGAAGTTTTAAATGGGTTTTTGATTAAGTTAAAATGCTGGAATTTTATTTAAAGTAGTAAAATTGTGATTTTAATAAAAGGGTGTGATTACCTATTAAAAAGGAGTTTAATTAGGGGTTTCAAAATTATTTTCAGATTATTTTAAATAGTCTAAAGTGGGTTTAAGTTGCTGGAATTGTATATACAAGGGTAATTAATTTTGTATTATTGTCTCTTTATGTCGGAGACTTGGTTCAGGAATTGTTGTAGTGTTTTCGGCCACTTTAAGGGCTTTATTGAGGTACGTTCGCGTACTTAGCATATTTTGCTGATATAAAATCATGCTAGGCTTGCTTTCAATAAATTACAAGTAGTCATGCTAAGGTTTATGAATTGAATTGTGAATTATTGGTGTTAGTCATTGAATCGTGAAGCATGAATTATTTGTGATGATTTATGGATTGAAAAATTATATTTTGGCATGATTATATGGACTACACTTTTAATTGTAGCATGTTAGAGTGCATGTTTAATCAAACTACATGTTTAATTTGGCTTGGAATATTGGAAGGAATTTTATTATGGTTCATATAATTTTTATTGATGCTTTAAGCATGAGGAAGGAGCTATATAAGTGTCTATGTACACGAGGAATAAATTGAATGTTGGTGCCTTTGTGCACTTAAGGTGTTTTTAACACCGAGGGATATAGGATCTTTGGCGCTTTATGCGTTTAAGGTGTCTTTGACACTGAGGTAGAATTAAAAAGGGTTCAACATTAAATATTATGTGGTCACTAATTATCCAAGAATTAAATTGGTATGTTTGTTGATTGAATAATTATTGTTGATTGACTTATTATGCTTTGAGAGTCATCACCAAGTCTAAAAATATGCAAATAACGTAAAGTGAAAGAGATAACGCACCAAAACTCTTGGAATGTATATACCTTGAGTATGAACAATGGGGGGAGTTATGAGGTTTTATATTTAACCATAAGTTCTAATGGAGAGGTTTATTTATTTATTTATTATGCGCAGGAATTCTGCCACCTTTGAGTGGTTTTTTCGCTAGCATGGTAAGCTCTCGTGTCAGTTAACCTTAACTTATTTGGGGAGGTATAGTTGGAACCCGTTCTATGCGTAATCATCGCTAAATGAATTATTTAGTGTCTAGTTAAAGTGTCTTGTTGATTGTTCTGTGTGCTTGTAAACAGGTGCATTGAGGTAAATGTGTGTTGATAGGTGAAAGCATGTTAGTGTGTTTAATTACGCTTATGTACTCAGCTTTGCTGATTGTATGTGTTTGTGCGTTTGGCCATGTCTTTATCTTGGCCCTATGATGACCCATTTTTACTGGAGAGTAGTGGGGACAAGTGTAGATAATCTTTTCAGGTGTTGAAGCATATTCATGACGGGGTATGAGTGAAGAGCGAATCATGCTAGTTCCTATTAGTTGAGATATGGTTTATTGCTTTCAAATATTGTATTATGTTATGCTTATGAAACTAACGCAAAGATTTTCGTATTTTAATTGGTTTTGATAAGGGCCTACAATGGTTCCAAGTTGTAGGTTGATCTTATTTGACTTGTTTGACTTTGGTTTTTAACTTTACTTTCGTTTGGTTGACTTTTAAGTTGACTCGTTTTGGATGATTTTGATTCAAGTCTTCCGCTGTGTGTCTTTGATAATTGCCTTAGCCGTTCTCACGGTGGCAGTAATGTCTTATATATTCCTAAATCGTATTTTAAAGAGTAAAATAGGTATTTTGAAAGGAAAGGAATTTCTGGGGTGTTACATCTCTAGCCATAGGAGTAAGGCGCCCACCAGATGGATCCTCATTATCGTGAGACTTCTCTCTATCGTCTTCTCCTTCAGATTCATCAAAAGAGACCAGGGTGAATTGGGGTATGTCATTGATTTTTACCCTTTTCTTCTTATATCTCCTAACGGATTTGAGTTCCTTAGACAACTTCTCCAAGGACGCTTCAGATTCGGCTTTGAGCCTCGCTAAGGTAGCTTGAGACTCTTCTTCGAGCTTCTGGCTCCGCTCTTTGGAAGCTCTCAATTCTTCTCGCAACTGCTCGATCAGTGTGTTCGCATTTGGATCTGGATCTTCTTCCATGACGAGGGGTAAACCAAATTATCTAAATGTATCCCCACAGATGGCACCAAACCGTTTTGGTAAAAAAACTGAATACCAGGTTCGACCTGGGTTTCGATATTAACAGCTAGATTAAATAGGTAAAGATTGCTAAGTTGAGATCTAAGAAATGAACGTAAGGGGAAGGGAAGAAGACACGAGAGATGATGAATAAGGGTAAAAACTGCGGGTGGCTATGAGTCCACCAATTCATTAATTACTTTGGTTAAACAGGTTACAATTGTTGATTACAGATTGAATGATCTCTTGTACTTTTACTAGAATACTTGCATGATGATTGATAATAAGGCTCTTGTACTTTTGATGCCCCTTTCCCTATGAACATCAATACATTTATAAGCTAAGAAAGCATTCAAAAGACCTTCAACGGCTCTTCTCCTCAATCCCTAGAAATCCGGAGTTGAGGGCCAAGGTTGCTCCTATTTTCTCTCCACGTCTCCAGCTTTGTTGCTTCTCAGTTTGAATTAGTCTTCCTCAACGGTTGAACTGCTGGAAGTGGTTCCTATTTCTTTGGGAGGAATCTTGGACTCTTTTATGCTCGAGGACTCTTAGGAATATTACTTGGGAATGTTCTCAAGCTGCTTGGTACCTAAACACTGGCTACCTGGTTATCGTTAACCTGTAACCTAACTACCTGTCTAACATAAGAATTTAGGATGAAAATTCTAGCACAACAGGAACAACAGAGGGAGAAGAGGAAATGCACGAGAAAAGGAAGAAGAGGAAATGCAACAAGAAAAGGGAGAAGAGGAAGGAGAACGCGAGGAGAGAGAAAACGAGAGGAGAGAGAAGAGGGAGAAGAGGAGGGAGAACGGAGGAGAGAGAAGAGGAAAGACAGAGTGAGGGAAAGGAGGTGGAACCTTGTTTAGTGTTTTGTATAAGTGTATGATTTTTTTAAAAAAAAATTAAATTTTTGACGGAAAATTCCGTCGGAATATTTCGACGGACTATAAATCCGTTGGGAAAGACATTTTCCGACGGAATTTTCTGTCGGAAAGCACATATATTCCGACAAAATTGTTAAGTTCGTCAGAAATATCCGATAGAATGAAAATTTGTCGGAAATTTCGGCTTTTCCGACGGAATAATGTGTCTGTCGCAACAAGTCCGTCACTATTTGCCTGTTTTCTAGTAATGTTACATTCATTTACATATAGCCTCGAGCAATTAATTCTCTTGCATAGTTTTCTCTCTCTAAACACTGTTTGACTCCAGCATTGGAGCGGCCATCGTTGGCACAATCCCCAAGACCAATTTACGTGTGTTTGCTGTGTAGGAAACCCTTAGCCCAGCGTTCTTTGGACCGAGCCAGTCTTCATCCTTTTCGCAGGGCCTTCGGCAAAGTTCCATTGTTTTTACCCGAAACATTAGGTTAAGCAAAATTCCCAACCCGACGTTCAAGATTGTAGATGAAGATCACCGCGATTATATTCCTCATGAATTATGGTATGATATAAAAGGTAACATTAGACAAGAAGTCAAGGGCGCGCCCCAGTTTCTCTCTTTGAGAAACATTTGCGTTTCTCTAGTGGCAAAGTGGTAATAAAATCGCATAGGGATTTGTAAAGAATTGATTTTTAACTCTGAAGAATTGGTGATAGTGCTTTCCACCGAAGCAGATCACGTGGCACATAGGAGACGGAGATAGAGGGTGAACTTGACGACATTATTCGACAATTGTCCATTTTATCATTAATCCCATCAGTAACTCCAAAGTAAATACATGGTAAAAGTTGAAGTAACTGCGTACAGAAGTAACCACGCCACGCAGTAAAATTTTCAAAACCCTTTGTTGACGCGTCACCGGAGCTTATCTTCATTGTTGTAATCTGATCCGATCAAAGTGGTGTTTGTGTTGTAGATCGAGCGAGCAGGTGTTGTGGTGCGATTTCCAAATCTGAGGTGGTGCTGTATGTAGATCGGGCGAGCAGGAGGTTGATTTCTCCAAAACTCCGCCTCCAGCATTCGCCGTCGTGTGTTTCTTAAGGGTCTGGAGTACCCAGATTCAGTTCTGCAGGGAGACTCATCGCTTCTCTGAGGGGTTTGCTTAAAAAATAATTACAAACCACAAAAGTAAATTCAAATAGATACGTGTCAGGGTAAAAAATTAAGAAGCTAATTAGAATCTGTTACTGTGGCTTGATAAAAAATTAAAACATAAAGCACTAACGTTCGTCAAATTCGAGGAGTTCCCAAACTAACGGCTGTATGCACTTAAGAGCTTGCAACCAAGGGTAAAAGTCAGTTATACCCTTGAAATCCATGCAAATTGGACGAAATTACCCTCAAGATAAACACACCACGTTTCTCAAAGAGAGGAACTTGGAATTACCCAGAAGTCAAGAAGGAAGTTAGGAAGTGAGAATAGGAGAGATGGCAAGTGTTCTGCTAGTTTGATGACGGCTAGACGAGGCTGAAGACGACAATTTTGTTAGCTAGTATAGGCCTTGTTGAATTTGTTTAAAAATAATTGCTTTCTTAATTTATGCATAAATTATAGTAAGCAATCAAGTGCTTTTTTTTTATTTACTTTAGTTTCTCAATTATGGAACCATAGAAAATTTTTCTGGTGCAAACTGGACATTTTTTTTTTTTTTTTTTTTTAAAATACAGATATTGAGATATGGTATTATATTTTGTAATGATAATATCATTTTCAAATTTAAAAAAAAAAAATGCAATGTTGGAAATTCTCATTTCATGTGTTCAACTAACAAACATCCACAACTAAAAAGCTAATTTACCAAACAACTCTACATAATAAGCTTTTACTAAATCAACTAATCAAACCAACTAATGTAACCAGCTCTTATCAATAAACTAACTACAAAATACCAAACAATGCCTTAGGGTAAATGGAAGAGAGTAGTAGAAGATAAGAAGTCTATTTCTCTCCTAATAAGCCTAGTTGTATGACCTATAAGACCACATGATGGGCACATGGGAGTACGGTAAAACTTCAAGTTGCCTAATTGGCAACACTACAGTACAGACTACACCTTATGGCTTATTTTTATATAGGGCCGTCATCATTTTAATTCATTATTAAATAGAAGTTTAATTTGCACCTTAAAAACGAAAATTGATTGAGGCAAAAAAACATATACATACAATCTCATAATTTCAGAAATTAAAAAGAAAATAACAGAATAAGAGAATGGATAAGCAGAGTGTTGACTTGAATGGGTTATACTTGGCCATTGAAAAGGACAATGAAGAAAGTGCAATGGAGATAATTTCAATGGATATGGAGTCGCTTTGCAAATTGGTAGATGAAAACGGAAGTAGCCCGCTTTTTCTCGCGGTCCAAAAAGGTTGCAATAAGGTTGCTGAGATGATATTAATGTCCTCTTGCACTTATAGTCTTACTGGAAAACATGGTTCCACACCCCTTCATTATGCACCAAATTCTTCAGGTTCGTTTGTATTTTCGCCTGCTTGAATTTATTTTAAATTTTTTTTTTTTTTTTTTTTTTTTTTTTTTTTTTTTTTTTTTTTTTTTTTTTGTTTTTTTAAGTTTTTTCCTATGTTAACGAACCGCTTCATTATAAGAGATCTTCAAGCAGTGTTTAAAAATAATATCTATTTACATATACCATTATTTTTTTGAAAAGATTTACATATACCATTCGATCGATATTTGTCATTTCTTTATGCCAAAAATTAAATAATATTCCCTCTATTCCAAAAAGAACGATCCATTTGGGTTGATTACACGGGTATTAAGGAAATTAAGTAAAAAGAAGTAAATTTATATTGGAAAGATAAATTTACATGGGGTTTGTAAAAAAATAGAGAGAGAATAATAAAATAACATGGAAAATCAAATTTTTATATGGGAAAGCTAATTTAGCACAAATATCAATACTATATACTAAAAGACACACCACACGTGTCATTTTCTGGTGTGTCCCTTATCTTTTTATTTTATTTTTATTTTTATTTATTTATTTCTTTTTTGAAAAAAAATTATATAAGGAAAAAAAATTTCTACTTATAAGTAATAATTATATATGAAATATACTACAGTAGAAGATTTGATTTAGCTTTCCAAAAAAAAAAATATTGACAACTAATAAGTTAAGCAAAAAAATTAAAAATAATGTTCTTAATATACAAGTAATTTTTGACATGTGGATGTGGACAATTTTTTTAAGGAAAAGACATATTATAAATTATATACATTTGTTACAAATAAAAATTATATATTTATTTCTTGATTTTTTAACCATGTAATAGAAGCTACGGGCTTAAATAAGAAAATGTGAATATTAAATCAACAAATAATACTTTTATCATTTTTAATTTTGTCATGTTTTTAAAATCAATTATTGAAAAGTACCGTGCATGGCACAGGCACAGGAACTAACCTAATTGTAGCAAATTGGTGGGTGTTTTAATGCAAATTGGTCATTTTCTTTGGACAAAGTTTTGGTCAAATGGGTCGATCTTTTTGGGACGGAGGGAGTACATAATCATGTGAGTATTTATTGAAATATTAAAATCGTCTTAATGTGTAATTTTCGAATATTAACTTTTATAGATTATATATTTAATGGTGATAAAAAATGACATCGGCAAAGTTTTTTTATTGAAAAATTTGACAATCAATTGAGCATTTATTTTGATATAAAGAAAGTAATGAGTTGATCATTAGTTACTCAAAAAATTGTTACTTGCCGCAATTGAGTTTACTGTATGTAATGGTTTTAGTAGTAGACATTGGTTTAACAAAATATCCCACTTGCATTATCTTAAATTAGGTCAACATAGAGATTAGAGACCATCACTATCAACGACACAACGATGACTGCAACCGCGCACCAACCCCTTTCCATTGGCTGTTAAGAAATAAAATGAATCAACAACCATCGTTTTGGATTCAATTAAGTATTCATAAATATGCAATGTATACAAAGTGATATGAATGAAAATACTAAGCTAATGAATGCTTCCGGTGTATTAGATAAGCATTTAGAATATTTTTTAAAGTAATACTCCCTCCGTCCCTACATTATATTTCTCCTTTCTATTTTTGGTATTCCAAAATTACATTCCTTCTTTCTATTTTTGGTAAGTGTTTTTTAGTAAATCAACTCTCTTTTTCTGTTTTATATTTAATGCTTTCTCACTCATCATTTACTAATTTCACTCATAATAATCCTTGTGCCAAATTACAATGAATATGATTGGTTAAAAATTTTCAATTAGGAACATGTGATTGATTTTTTTTTTTTTTTTTTTTGCAAATGATTGATGACATGTCATGATTAATAACTAATCTATTGCATTATCTAATTATTGTTATTTGTCTTATTCTTCCCTCCTTAATTCTCGTGTAAATTTCCAAACAAGAATGTAAGTTAGGGACGGAGGGAGTACTAATTGGATAGCAGGTCAAAACACACTTTAATCGGTGCAATTAATATTATTTTTATTTAATATTTTTATTTTTAGTTACATCATTTGTTAGCTTTTGCCTTAAGAAAAATAGTATGAAGTATACATGTATAAACTAAGGGGAAGGGGCAACAGTAGGAAAATTTACCAATCACTATTGCATATAAAGGCCATTTTGAAATTTATTAGCGCGAATCAAAAATCTTATATGAATTACTACAATATATAAAAAATTCTAACATTTTGATTTTACCTACCAGACTTCCCTTTAGACCATTTATGGCATCACTTTTTCCTCTAACCCCACATTTAACCCTTGGTTAACCATTTAAATGACCAAAAAAGAGGAAAAATAAAATCCAACCTAATTCATGATTACCCTAATTAACTAATCTTCCTCCTTCACCATTGCTAAATTTCCTCCAAGTTTTTTTGCTCCAAGTTTACACTAATTCTTCCCATTGAATCTCTAATTGCTCGAGGTGAACATGTAATTTAGTTGCCTCTAATAAATTCGTCTTTTAGGGTTTACTAATTCTAGGGTTTTTCCATGATTTTTAAGGGTAATGGATTATGATTTTGGTTTAACATAAGGCTTTTGTATTTCTTTTGAACTATAAGTCATCATCTAATTAAGCAAAATATGAGATTTTTCTTTGAATAATTAAGCTATCAACGAATTCTAGCGTGAAATTATAAATTGATCTAGTTCGATTCTCCTCCTTTAGTGATTCCTATCTTTTCCTTCATTGCTCAAAATTCTGACAATTTTGCAAAATAAAGAATTGGTAGCAGAGCTAAAGATCATGACGACAATTTGTAGAGTGCTCTTAAATAGAGCTTGAAGGTTAGAGGGTGAAAGTGGAGTTATGAGAGAGAAAGAAAGGAAGGGAGTTCAAAATTTAGCTAGGGTAACATGGGTTAGGAGGAATTTTTTTTTTCCCCTTTTTTTAGGTTATTTAAATATTAATTAATCAAGGGTTAAATGTAGGTTGAAGGGAAAAAATGACATCATAAATGGTCTAAAGGGGAGTATATGGTTATAAAATCAATTTTTATTTTTTTTTGTGGTAGTAATTCACAATAATTTTTAATTTGTGGTAGTAATTTTTAAAATAATATTAATACGTGGTAGGTTTTAGCAAATTTTCCATAGTGATTTGTCAATGAAATGGAGAGCGTAAATTTAAAGATAAACGATCTGTATTATATATTATAATTATCTACGGATGTCAATGGGGCGGGTGTTGGCCTTCCCATCCCCATCCCCACCAAAAATTTTCATCCGCATCTCTATCTTCGCGGCGGGTCCAAATTTCATCCCCATCCCCGCCCCGACGGGTACAATTTCAAAACCAACCCCGCCCCACCCCCCACTTGGATATCCATCCCCACTTAATCCCCACAAGACCCGCCTAATCCCCACCTGGCCTCCCAATACACAATCCAACATATTAAATATAAATTACAACAAATAAAACTATTATTAATATTACACTTTTTAGTTATAAAATTAGTGTATTTCAAATTATTATATCTACTATGTTATTTTACATAATTTATTTTAATGTAAAATAGTATAAAGTATGTTTTTTTTTTGTTTTATAAAATATACAAATGTAGGTGTGGGGTGGGGATGAGATGGGTACGAAGTGGGGCAGGTGGAGTCGGGGCGGGTACAATGTAAAATCCACCCCCACCCCATCACTAATGGCGGGTATGATTTTTATCCCCATCCCCGCCCCACCGCCCACCAAACCAAGACATATCCCCACCCCACCACCCAACGGGGGGGGGGGGGATGGGACGAGTCTCCTACTTGACCCGCCCTACTGACATCTATATAGTTATCCCCAATTATTATTATTGTGGATACATATAATATTTGTATATATTTAACCAAATAAAGTAATGCATTTTAAATAATCCTCCATACAAGGGGAATTGATTATTAAAATATTTCCTACATTTCAAATTGGTCTTAACATTTTCCATTTTGGTCCGTTGAAAATGTTCTTTAACTTGCTTAATTTATTTTTGGGTCACCTCTTTCACAATATTTACATTTTTGTAGACACTATACAGCTATACTAGTATACTCCCATTACTCCACAGATTTACATTTTTGTGGACACTATATGATTATTTTGTGGATTTTTTGTGACAATTTACTTTACACATTTTATATTGGGTGAGAAACTATCTTTTATCAATAAATAAATTGTTATTAAATATAAGAAATTAACGTTTTTTTTTTAAGAAGCTAGCTAACCTTTGTCAAATGTCCCCTGGTTGACTACATTCTCCAATATTTACCCTAACACACGCTTGTCACATGAGTTTCAATTACCTATTTTCACGCATCTTCTCCTTTCTTTTTTTTTTTTTTTTTTTGAAGAAACTCATCTTCTCCTTTCCTTATCCAACAGACCCGTTCGCTTACAAGTTACAACCATCCAATCCCCCTTGGCCTTCCCTTTAATCGTGGTTTTCTAACAAAAGTGAGTCAATCAGTTGCTAAGACAATTTAAACATTTTTTAATTTGTTGCTTAGAGAACCCCAAAAGCGGTTAATGAGAATCGATCCACCTAGTCTAAGAGGAAAGCTCCAACCACCTAAGCTATCGCTCGCTCTCACATCATATTCTAATATCATGTGGATATTGGCATTTTTCTTTTAAAGTGTTAGGTTATTTTAGTTATTCCGTTTGCTATTTATATCTTCAGTGTGTATTGGATATATTTCATGAGAGTCTTTGGCCTTATTTGGTTGGCTAAATATTTTGTGGGAAGTCAAAATTCCCATAAATTTCATTTTCACCCTCTTGTTTAGTTGACACAAAATAGTGAAAATGGGGGTAATGAAAATTTATTGGAATTTTGACTTCCCACAAAACATGGGAATTCACTTTCCTTACACCCCGGTAAGTTGGAATTCCCATGGAAATTTTCTTCCTCCATTCTTAACCAACAATTTTGTTAAATTCCCATGATTTTGATGAAAGAATTTATTTCCCACAAATTTAAATTTCAAGGGAATTTACACTTTCTTAATGAACCAAACGTCCCCTTTGTATAATTGTTTCATTCTCTTATGACTTAAGTAGTTATACACTTATCTTTGCAACCTTCCTAATTCTATAGTTTTAGTTTAACAAATTGAAAAAATTGGCCAGTTCATAATTAATATATATCGCTATACTCCCTCTGTTTTAAATGCAACACTTTTCATTTTTAGTCATTTCATATTGGTTGCAACACTACTATATTTGCAAGGGACCCACCATTATTTTACAATTTCTCTCTCCCACTAACCCCCACTTTCACAAATATTTAATTAAATTTTTCCCTACCAACCCCACACACACTACTTTTTTTTTATTATTGTTTTTATTTTTTTAATTACAATATTATAAGCCTATAAATAATGTATAATTTTCTTAAACTATATTGTTGCAACTATTACTAAACGGGGGGACTACATATTTAAATGTACGTCAAAAATACGTAGTAGTACTAACATATAACAAAGTATTTTTGAATGCAGAAAATGTATTAAGATTGCTGCTAGAGAAGCACCCAAACTTGATGGACGTCGTGGATTTTAAAGGTTACAATATGCTTCATCAATGGGCTGAATTGAACGAAGTATGGCCTTTCGATTTTCTTCTAAAAGGGGATTTTCCGGCTGCCAAGACCAAAGTGTTCAAAGAATTAATCAAGATGAAGACTGAGAAGCATCTGAATGATACTCCGTTACACACTGCAGCAAGAACACATAAGAATACTGAAATTACGAAAGTAATTGTAAATGGCTACAAACAAGAAAAAGAAAAAGAAGAAATTAAAGAAGTTAGTACTACTCCTCCATGGAAAATAGGGAATAAGTATGATCATACGCCTTTGCACGTTGCTATATATGAACAACAAAATGAAGAAGTTTCATTGTATTACTTAAATCTCGATTCAACATTATGTCAATCTTATACCGATACAGGAGAGAGCCCTCTGTTTGCTGCTGTTGGTGATGGATGTGCAGAAGTTGTTGATTTCATTTTGAGTAATCAGGAAGTTAGTTTCAGCATGTTGCGTAAAAATAAGGGAAATACTGTGCTGCATAACGTACGTCGATTGCCAGGTAATTCAACACTTTCTACATACCTTTTAAATTGCTAATAACCAAAACCCTTTGATGTAGGAGCTGTAAAGACTCTGCAAAATCTAAGTCAAAATTTCATAATTATCAATCATCCTACTGTTGGAATAAGAAGTAAAAGAGAACATTGATAAACATTGAAAATAATACTAATTATTTTTTTTTTAATAGAAAATAATACTGATACTTGCATACTTCATTCAATCATGAAATACATAGATGCCTCTTGGCCTACAATAACAAACTTAAACTAAAAAATAGATAATGCTAGTACTTAGTGGATAAACATGAGCCATAATTTACTCTACCAAATAAACTGATTTCGATGTATGTATGAGACATCTTTTAGATTGTTATGGCGAAGTATTATTAGAGATATGAGATTTTAGATAATAGAAAAATTCATCGTTTAGATTAACAGAGATTTTGCTAAAACATTGGTGAGAAAAGTAACAAATACCATACAAACATCTTAATTAAAAAAATTTTTAATCTCCATTTATTTGTCTTTCTTGATTTCATTTCCTTTGCTGATGTGCAATCCAAACATCCCTTTTAATTACACCAGTTCATTGATATTAGGAAATTTTGACTTTTACTACCTGAAAAAAATAAAAAATTTGCTTTTATCACCTCCATAAAAAAAAAGTTGTATTTTACCGTACCACCACATAAAAGAATGAAACTTGGTTTTTACCACCAATCACCACCAACTAACGGAATCCATTCCGTTAGTTGGCGGTGATTGGTGGTAAAAGCCAACTTTCATTTTTTTTTTTATGGAGGTGGTAAAAGCAATTTTTTCGTTTTTTGCATGTGGTAAAAGTCAAAATTACCCTGATATTAATTGTTTGCATCTGTAGCTACAAGTCTCTATTCTGCTACAATCGTTAACAACTTGTTTGGATAAAAAAAATGGAGGGAAAGAAAGCGAATGGAAAGGGAAAGGGAAAGGGAGGGAAATTAAATCCATTGTTTGGATAACAAATTAAATGGGTGAGAGAAATGGAGGGAAGAGAACTGAAGAGAATTGATTTAGGGTATATAATACCCCCAAGTGGACCAATGAGAGTTGAGGATGACACGTGTCATTTTGCGAGAAGCCCAAATAGACTTCCCGGATGGACGACACATTTTACTCAGATATGCCCCCTAGGAAGGGCGACCTTCAAGGCCCAATTCCCATGGGGCGCCGCAAAACGACGCTGCCCTAATCCCTAGGTCATCAACCCCTAGGGTAGGGAGCGTTTTCTTAGGACCCTATATATAGGGAGATTCCCCTAATAATTGGGGTACCTTAAAACTTTCAATCAACACGTCTTAATCATTAAGGCATTTATTGCGCCGTCTGTGGGGATCGGAGAGCACCTTTAAGATGGCTTCACAAGAATCTATGCTGCCTCCAGAGACCAATTGACTTCCGGAGGACGTACTAGTCCAGTCGGACCATGACTTTGGTGACGATAGAGACATCGAAACTTATGTAGCCCGTGATGATCCTTCATCTCAAAGCGCATCCGTCATAAAGACAGGCGAGAGCGCAATGTTAACCAGGCGGGTTCAAGCAGGCCCCCTGGACAATCAAGTAGGCCCTTGGGGCAGTCGGCTAATCCATCTCAAGCAGCAAGATCAGCCCAGTCACCCGAGATGAGCTTAGAACTTCATGAGCAGCTTCAATGGTGAACTTAATGATTTGATCACCAAGCGGTCGACTACTCCTAAAAAATGAACTGTCGGCCAACAAGCCACCTCATTCTGGAAAGAAGAAGTCGGTCAAGGATCGCCGGCCGACTCCTCACCCTACTCCTAAGGAGAAGGCTTAACCTCAAGTCGACCTCTCGAGACTCCGTTTCCTAGAAATGGTGACAAGAAAATCCATTCGACATATACAGCCGAATGGTAGCAAGAAAACATTTTTTGATGCTAGCTAGACATTACATCGAGCAAAAGAAGACCCAACAGCTGTCGGAGTCGACATTTACGTCGACTTATCATGATAGGTTTCAAAACACCTCTATGAGGCATTCTCAATCTGTACATGGGACCACGTCGAGCAGCCCTCTAGTCCAGTGGGGACCCCATGTCATCAACTCAGCACAGTGCATGGCACTGCCATCGTACAAGCTACCTGCTTTTCCCTACATTCCAGCCTGCCTTCTTCGAGGGATAGGCGGCATATAACTATCAGCCTATGGACTGGCAGCTTTAGGGACCAACCCTCTGTGTTCTCCAAGGAAATAGTCGCGGCCGAACAGCCGACCAAGGTTAAAAATGTGTAGGTTGGGACCTATGATGGTACCACCTACCAAGAGGACCACCTTCTGGCATACACTCACCTCATGTACTTGCAGGTATTAGATGATGCCACATGGTGTCGCTGTTTTCAAGCTACCCTGAAGGGCATAGCCCAACAGTGGTTCGGCAATCTGCTGGCTAGTTGTATGTATTAATAGCTTAAAGATGCTTGCGTTCTTGTTTGCTTCTAACTTCTCTATGAACATCCCTACAAAGCAAATGAGCATTGATCTAGGCAATGTGCAGCAGGGAGATAGAGAAGGGCTGCGCTCATACGTCTCGTGGTTCAATCTGGTAAGAATCTAGATCCACAGACTGTCTGTCGAGGTCGCTTATACACACTTTTTCAGAGGTTTGAAGGACGGGTCAACTTTCAAGTATAAACTTGTCCGCAAGAAAATATTCACTCTCCAAGGAGCTCTGCGGGAGGCGGAAGCCTATATATAGGCGACCGAACTCTGCTCCTCAAATAAGCAGTCGGATTCAAAGAAGTCTGACCGACAGAAGAAGAGTCGGCCTGCTTAGCCATCAAGCCTGAAGAGAGCAAAAAGAAAATAGAGACCTGGGCAGTTGATAACTCCGATCAGCCGACCTAGAAGAAGAAAAAAGATGGGAAACCTTACGTTCTAAGGTATGAGTTTCACAAGGACAGTTACTCCATCCTCATGGAGATAAAGGATCGACTGACTCTCGAGAAGCCGAAAACTATGAAAGGTTCCGCTGTCAACCTGACCCCTAAGTCTGTCAACCTCCAGGCGGCCAGCCTTGTCCTGCGCTTCCTTGAGGGGCTGCAACTTCTCCTTGAGGTCCTTAACTTCATTTTGGAGCTTAGTGATCCGCTTCCGAGCTGCATCCAAATTTTGTTGGACCTGCCTGTTGGCCAATGCCTAGGAATACATCATATCAAGTGTAAGAATCTCATTTTGGGCAATCTCAAATTGAGCTCTGTCTAAGGAAGAGGCGGCTTAAGCATTCGCTACCTTTAACACTTTGTTTTTATCATTGAGTTGCCTCTAAAGCCCACTCACGCGCATCATAGCCTGCATTTGGCCAAAATAAAAGGAAAAATCAGACAGCATACGACCAAACCATTGCTCAAACCAAAAGGCACATGTCCTACCTCGTAAAGAAGCGCCAGTATGGCGTTCAGATCAAGGGTCCCGACTTCTTTAACAGATGCCATGTCATCAGGATCAAGCACCCTGAGCATCTGATTGGCCAATCTGCAGGACAGTCGGCCTCTCTAGAACCTCTGCCAAAACAAACACAATAAGTTAAGAATTTTGGAAGGACAATGTAATCAGTGTTATCTAATTAAACAAGTGGAGTATGGTCGAATGTATTACCCTCCTCCTCCCCTGCGACATTGCTGCCGCCTGTTGCTGAGCCGGTAGCAATATTTAGTGGCTTGCCACTCTTCGATACTCGTTGATGAGTATCCGGCTTCGATGGAGTCTTAGTAGGGGTAGAGGCCCCGGTCCCCTCCTTTGTCTTGGAGGTGATATGTTTTCGATTTTTGCCGAAATCGCCGCCTGTCTGCTTTCGCAGCTTTGGTTCCGGCTATTGAGAGGGAGAAGGCTTGGCCGAGCCACCTTGAAAAAAAAATTCACCAGTTAGTTGTGACTTCAACAAAATTCTGACAAGACATAGTAAAAGAAACGCTACTCACCTGCGGAGTGCCGCCAGACGGATGTTCCTCGTTCGTCCGCTTAATGGCCAAACGGTAGAAGGCTGCTGATTTGGCAACCGGCTTTCGATAAGACGGAACCTTCGTCAATGCAATGTCTGCACAATATAGCAAGATTTAGAAACTCAGATAGAAATAATTATACAATTCGAGCAACTAAATAATGTTGATGCATGCGGTCTACTACATCTCGGTTTCTCAATGCTAAGGCCACAAGCGGCCAAGTAAGTCCCATCCGAGATCCACTCAAATTGAGCAAATCGAGGAATGTAGCTCAGTGGAATTACCTCCTTAACCCTCGTCACCTTGTTGGTTCGGACGGATATTGAGAACAGGCCCCTATCAAAGATCTCCTCCTGCGCCCGCCTTGGGACAGCCGACAAACCGTTTTTCCCAGCAAGGAGGGGCAGCTCCTCGTTCCAGCGGTTGTACCGCCTGTTTATTCGGGTGTCTAGGAAAGAGACGATGTAAACCTTAGACCTCCAGTCTTTCCATTTAATCTCTTTCCCTAGCACCACCATGTAACCCTTTTGGCTGGTTAGAGTAAACAAGCCAACCCCGCTTACGTGTGGAGCCTTAATCAAATAGTGCATATGAGCGAATGCCTTGAAGCTGGGCTCCACCTCCAGCATCTCACAGGAGGCAATGTAGCCCAGAATGTTAACCTAAGAATTTGGGGCTAGTTGCCAGATACCCAGCTATACTGGATCCTCTCCACAGCCAAATGGA
Organism: Chenopodium album; assembly: GCF_948465745.1. Lineage (NCBI taxonomy): Eukaryota > Viridiplantae > Streptophyta > Magnoliopsida > Caryophyllales > Amaranthaceae > Chenopodium > Chenopodium album. The sequence goes on from NC_137852.1 coordinate 14,004,147, forward strand.
GAGGGAAGTGTAGTCCTGCCTGGATGGACGCCTCATAGCATCCAAAGCACTCATCACCATAACTGGCCATATTTGGCCAAGTGATAGTGTCCATAGCATTTGCACAGAAAGCAAATAGTCATGTCCCATGACATGTTTGGAGAAAATTTTCCAAGGCCAGATATCATTGTTTTACGCCTGCTCTCGGAGACGTGTAATTAATAAGGGGCACGTTCCTTTAACCGTGAAGTAGACAACTCTGCCAAGCCCTCTCCCTTCTCTACTGAGGGGATTCTCGAGCAGACTCCAACCTAGACCGCGCCTCCTCCGAGTCAATGGAGGCACTGTTAGAAGATGATGACCCGTATCATCAGAGTCCTCAATGTTGGGGGCCCGTCGACTGGTGCCAACGGTGTCCCCCCTATCTCAACATCCGACACTGCTCCACTCAGCCCGAGAGATTGTTGTTCGTCATCCGACTCCTCTTGAGTTGAGGAGCTCGGGGTACTTCTATTGCTTGGAGGGTCTTGGCTAAACTCGGAGACAGGCGCCCTAATGGAGCCATCCTAGTAGACGGTTGAGCTTTCTGAATGGTCCCATGTATCATCCATCCTATATTTCTAAGTGGTCTACTCTGTTCTTGCCATGGTGTCTTGTAGGGGCACAAACACTGTTTGATTCGGAGAAATACTCAAAGGGGAGTCCGCTAAAGAGCATTAGGCACTCCTAGTTCTAGATTTAGCCGTCGTCAGTGACAGGCTGATCGCTAAACTAGGTCGTGTTGGGTGCGTTTGGGAAACCATTTTTTTGAAAAGATTGAATGCAAAAAAGACACAAGGATAGGATCAGGCGGTTACCTTAGAAGAAGGTACTAGAGGCGCTTGGTCTTAAAGTTTGTAGGAACAGGCGGACGGTTGGTCGAGTGTCGGATGCTGAAGAAGTCAAGGTCTTTGAAAGTCAGAGATTCAAGATTCTCCCAAAGATTCACGAAAAGTGTGAATCCAAGGAAGGTCAAACCTTCTATTTATGGAGGGGGTAAAGCATGGGGTAAAATCCTAGATTCCCTTCAACAATAAAAAGTAAATATTTGGCCAATCAGAGGCCAACACCTGTCACAGACGTCACGTGGCATGACCACGTCACCCTTGTGAGGGGCAAATGTATTGGGGTATTTAATACCCCCAAGTGGACCAATGAGAGGATAACACATTTCATTCTGCGAGAAGCTTAAATAAACTCCCCAGATGGACGACACGTTTTACTCAGATATGCCCCTTGGGAATGGCGGCCTTTAAGGCCCAATTTCTAATGGGCACCGCAAAACGGCGCTGTCCTAATCCTTAGGTCATCAACCCCTAGGGTAGGGCACGTTTTCCTAGGACCCTATTGTAATCCCCCGTATTTTTAAATATATTAGTAATGAAATTATATTTTATTCATAATATTTATTTGTATTTTTTTTCGGATTTAATTTCAAAAGTTTCAAATTATTTTTGGAGTTGATAAACGATTTTATTACAAAGAACTTTTTATGAACCTTTCTTCACTAATTTATATCCAGCAAACAAACCAAACCCACTTTCTTTTCTTAATTGGCCCATTAATTTTATGAGGCCCAATCTTAAAACTAACCCTACACCACTCTCTCTCCTATAAATACCCCATACATCCCCAAAATTTCCCACACAAAAAGGTTAGTCTTATTTTCATCCTCCTTTGTTTCATTATTTTGCTTAATGTTATTTTAATTGTTTTGGGTTTTGATTTTAGTATAAAGATTATATTTTTAGTATTAAATTATATTTTAATGGTATAAAGATTATAAATTTCAGATTATATTTATGTTATAAATTTCATATTTTATGAATTATAAACCTAGGGTTTCAATTTATTGAAAATCATGATTTTAGGGTTTTTATGAACAATTGATTTAGGGCTTTTATAGTAATGATGTTTTGAAATTTTGGTGATTATATTACTAATTAGTTTCCAGATTATTTTGAACACGTAAATTCGTATTTTAATGTTTAGATTTCGGTTCGTTAATATTAATCCCGTTTTAATCCCGATCAGGTTCTGAACTCATCCGATTTTGACAAAAAAGTAGTGTTTTCCATGTGGAAACGATGTTTTAAGAAAGACTCACTACCTCTGGTAGTGAGCACCACCCTCTCGTGGCCAAATTCTGCCTCTAAATATGATTTTCGGGCAGTTTTTCATTTTTAACGAAGTTTTTTATTTTTAAAATTTTATCCTTGAGTTTGATTAATAAAATTAATTATTTTTAAAGTTAATTAAGCATATAAATATATGTTTTATTTATTTTAATAAGTTTTTCATCATATTATATTGTTGGAAATTACTTGGGATAGTAATATTAATTGTTGGTTGTTTTCTAGGAAGTGATTATTCCCTAGGAGAATTTTAAGTGATTAAAAGTGGCTCAAAAGGATTGTTTGTATGAGGTACGTACATGTCTACTTCGTTATAAGTAGTATCATGTTTAGGTACCAAAAGGAAAGAACTTAGTTTCATGATTAGGGAACACTTGGATGAAAATTGTTTGGTTATACATTTAATTAATTCATGTGCTTATGTTTATGAGACATGTTTTGGTGAATTGATTATGTTTGTATGGAATTATGGATGCAAACATGTTGAATTATTGGATTAATTGTTTGTATAATTATTACCTTATATTATTATTGTATAATTGGATATTCATATGCTTGAGTGTATGTATATATGATTGACGTATATAATTTTATGATATGATCTGATTTAATTGTCTTGCTACTATTGTTATATTGAATGATTGTGTTATATTTCTGGGTTTTTTTTAATGTTATTGCTATAGGGAGTATTGTTCTTGAGGTTTTAGGATTATTAATGCAGAGTATTATTTTTGGGTTGAGATATGATTATATTTGGGTTATTAGTATGTGTTTTAAGAGTTGAGACATTATGAATCGAATTGTTATGTTATTTGGGAACATGTGCCAATATTGAGATATTATAAATTAATTTGTGAATGGTTATTTGATCAATGTGTGAGATCAAAAGGTTGAGAATTATTTATTTTGTTATGGGTTTGAGGCTCGGCGTTATAGACCTTAGTCCTTGGCATGTTGGTAATGAGACAATGATCATGAGTTAAGAATGAGGTACAATCTTTATTATTTATTTTTCTATGGTCCCCTACAGTGGGAATTGACCCGTATGTGGTCTGGTTCAAGGTGTTTTCTAGTTATTGGGAGTATTCAAGTTTTTATACTTGTTGGTTTTATTCGAATTACCCATGTCCAAGGCTAGGTATAGAACAATGAGCATGGCACACTTACGGGATAGAGAGTTGAGTAAAGGTTTGTATTATTATTCGAGGTTGAGTTGATAAAGGTTATTTTCAGAGTACAATGTGTTATGTAGTTTTGAACTACATTATTTAATTGAGCTAGTAATGTTGATTATCCTAGACTAACTTTGTGAGAATGGAGTCGCGCCCATTCTTGCATCGCGCTAAACTTTTATTTCAAATGGTCATTTGGGACCTGGATTGGACAACCTGGTCTATTGCTTACTCCAAACTAAATTAAATTTATTAAATTGAATATGATGAGTCAAGTGTTTGGAATTGGTTAGTAAGTATGTTGAGTCAATTGAATTGTCTAAGTGTGGAGACTTGATTAATGAATTCGTGTTGTATGTTTAATTACTTTAATTAATTGAGCATGCTAGGTTTGGTACGTTGTAGCTTGTATGTACTCAGCTTTGCTGATTGCGTGCTTTTGTGTGTGTTTTCTTTTGGTCATGGCCTTCGCCTTTCAATGACCCTGTGATGATCCAATTATTACACTTGTATTATTGGGGAGCAGTATGCACAGGTTAGCTTGATGATGTGAAGTTAAGGGATTTGACAAACGCATTGTCAAGGGATTGGTGTGATTGAGAGTATTCGATTCTTGTGTTGAACTTATTTATGCTTTGCTATTTCGTTTATGTTTTGGATTTTTAATATTGGTTTGGTTTTAAATAAGGGCCTTATATGGTTCCAATTTGTAAGCTTTGACTTATTCGTTTTCTAAATTGTGTTATTTTAAATACTTAAGTTTGATTTTTCCGCTGCGATACTTTGATAAAGCCTTAACGTTTTAACACGTGGCGGTAACATGTCAATGGTTCTCCACTATTTTATTTAAAGTAAGTGGTTTGAAAAAGGGAGAATTATTGGGGTGTTACAAAGTGGTATCTGGGAGCTTAGGTTCGATTTAATTACCACTAAAATTAATTTAAAGTTTTTAGGCGCCTAACGTTTTAAATCTAATGAGTTTATTCGACTACCTTATTTAAAGTTAACTTAGATTTTCAAAAATTATTCTATTCTAATATATTTATTTCGGCATTTAATAAAAAAAGTTTATTTATTTGTTTTATATATTTTCAAAGTATTTTTGTTATTTTGAAATAAAATGAATTTAATTATTTATTTTTATTCCTAACTTGTGTGCTTATTTTGCTTATCGGTGAGATTTGGGTAGCATTAGAAAGGGCGTATAGAATAGATTATTTATTTCTTTATGCATTGTAATTAATTACTTAATGCTTTTATATTGTATGAAGTGATCATGCAAGTTATTTAATTGTGTATGTTCATGTAATGGTGCAAACTTGAGTGATCACTTAGTATCATGTTTAAGGATTAAAGCATGTCATATGGAATGGAATGGAATGAGATTCTTTGTGTAATGTGAAATGTTTAAATGATTTAATTTATTTGTGTGAAGCATGTAATTATGTGTCTACTAATGTGTGTTAATTTAATGATGTTATGCACTTGATGCATGAATTTTGGTGGAATTGAATCAAGGGAATTATTTTATTTAATTTTCGTGTGCGTAGGAATGATTAAAAATAAATAATCATTTCCTTTGAAAGTGACTTATTAGGGGCGATTGTGTGGCCGTGTCCACCTTTCTACCTTAATATATATATTTGATGATTATGAATGTGATTTATTAAGCAAGAAGAGTTTTTTTTTCGCGCTGATGTCAGCCTAAGAGTGTGTTACATTTCTAGGTAGAGAAGGAGGATGGCTAACAATGATGCTTTAGCTGCTGCTATTAGGACTAGTTGAACCAAATTCGATTGACTTGCTTATTAGTTTGCCTACTAGTGAGGTTGTGAGGTGCACCAAGATACATAAGGGTTTACCTTTGAGGATTGGAGAGACTGATTTTCCATCTGATCTTATAGAATTTGAGTTGGATGACCTTGATGTCATTTTGGGAATAGATTGGTTAGCCACTTATAAGCTAATATAAGATTGATTGTGAGATAAAGAATGTTTACTTAAGGAGTTCTTTGGGGGAGATTGTGTATTACAGACGTTTTGGGAAACCAAATGGTATTGGGATTATTTCTGCGTTAAAGTTGTCAAAACTTGTACGTAAGGGGCATCCTTTGTTCTTTTGTTGTGTGCAAGACTTGGAAATGAGTAGTAAGTGAATGTGGAAGATGTGCCAATTGTGAATGAGTTTTGGATGTATTTTGTGAAGAAGAAATATGGGAGCATGAGATTGTGGATCGATTATAGAGAGTTGAAATAATGTCACAATAAAGAATAAGTACCCACTACCCAAGATCGATGATTTGTTTGATCAATTGAAGGGAGCTAGTGTGTTTTTCAAGATTGATTTACGTTCGGGGTATCATCAATTAAGAGTGGCTGATAAGGATATACCTAAGACTGCTTTTAGGATTAGATATGGGCACTACGAGTTTACAGTTTTGTCTTTTGAGTTGACCAATGCACTTGCAATTTTTATAGACTTGATGAATCGAGTATTCCATGAACAAGTTTGTAGTTGTTTTTATTGATGATATTTTGGTATACTCGAAAAGTGAGGAAAACATGAGCCATTGGGAGGCCGAGGATGATATGAGAAAGAGATAACCTAAGTTGTTTAATGAGGTGAGTTACGAGGGCGTAACTCTTGTTCTTTAAGGGGGGTAGAATGCGTATAATTTCGCGTTTTTTTTTACCCTATTTTATGCTATTTTATGGTGTTTTCATGCTTTTCATAGCGATTTTATTTGTTTACGCATCTAGTGAAGTGCGTAAATTGGAATGGTGATAAAGTATTAGTGTCGATATTATGACACAATTGGGATATAATTTTGAAATTTTTGAAATGGCTTTATGCAAAAGTTTTGCAATTTAAGGGATTTTGTGCTAAGTTTCGGGACGAAACTTCTTTTAAGAGGGGTAGATTGTAATCCCCCGTATTTTTAAATATATTAGTAATGAAATTATATTTTATTCATAATATTTATTTGTATTTTTTTTCGGATTTAATTTCAAAAGTTTCAAATTATTTTTGGAGTTGATAAACGATTTTATTACAAAGAACTTTTTATGAACCTTTCTTCACTAATTTATATCCAGCAAACAAACCAAACCCACTTTCTTTTCTTAATTGGCCCATTAATTTTATGAGGCCCAATCTTAAAACTAACCCTACACCACTCTCTCTCCTATAAATACCCCATACATCCCCAAAATTTCCCACACAAAAAGGTTAGTCTTATTTTCATCCTCCTTTGTTTCATTATTTTGCTTAATGTTATTTTAATTGTTTTGGGTTTTGATTTTAGTATAAAGATTATATTTTTAGTATTAAATTATATTTTAATGGTATAAAGATTATAAATTTCAGATTATATTTATGTTATAAATTTCATATTTTATGAATTATAAACCTAGGGTTTCAATTTATTGAAAATCATGATTTTAGGGTTTTTATGAACAATTGATTTAGGGCTTTTATAGTAATGATGTTTTGAAATTTTGGTGATTATATTACTAATTAGTTTCCAGATTATTTTGAACACGTAAATTCGTATTTTAATGTTTAGATTTCGGTTCGTTAATATTAATCCCGTTTTAATCCCGATCAGGTTCTGAACTCATCCGATTTTGACAAAAAAGTAGTGTTTTCCATGTGGAAACGATGTTTTAAGAAAGACTCACTACCTCTGGTAGTGAGCACCACCCTCTCGTGGCCAAATTCTGCCTCTAAATATGATTTTCGGGCAGTTTTTCATTTTTAACGAAGTTTTTTATTTTTAAAATTTTATCCTTGAGTTTGATTAATAAAATTAATTATTTTTAAAGTTAATTAAGCATATAAATATATGTTTTATTTATTTTAATAAGTTTTTCATCATATTATATTGTTGGAAATTACTTGGGATAGTAATATTAATTGTTGGTTGTTTTCTAGGAAGTGATTATTCCCTAGGAGAATTTTAAGTGATTAAAAGTGGCTCAAAAGGATTGTTTGTATGAGGTACGTACATGTCTACTTCGTTATAAGTAGTATCATGTTTAGGTACCAAAAGGAAAGAACTTAGTTTCATGATTAGGGAACACTTGGATGAAAATTGTTTGGTTATACATTTAATTAATTCATGTGCTTATGTTTATGAGACATGTTTTGGTGAATTGATTATGTTTGTATGGAATTATGGATGCAAACATGTTGAATTATTGGATTAATTGTTTGTATAATTATTACCTTATATTATTATTGTATAATTGGATATTCATATGCTTGAGTGTATGTATATATGATTGACGTATATAATTTTATGATATGATCTGATTTAATTGTCTTGCTACTATTGTTATATTGAATGATTGTGTTATATTTCTGGGTTTTTTTTAATGTTATTGCTATAGGGAGTATTGTTCTTGAGGTTTTAGGATTATTAATGCAGAGTATTATTTTTGGGTTGAGATATGATTATATTTGGGTTATTAGTATGTGTTTTAAGAGTTGAGACATTATGAATCGAATTGTTATGTTATTTGGGAACATGTGCCAATATTGAGATATTATAAATTAATTTGTGAATGGTTATTTGATCAATGTGTGAGATCAAAAGGTTGAGAATTATTTATTTTGTTATGGGTTTGAGGCTCGGCGTTATAGACCTTAGTCCTTGGCATGTTGGTAATGAGACAATGATCATGAGTTAAGAATGAGGTACAATCTTTATTATTTATTTTTCTATGGTCCCCTACAGTGGGAATTGACCCGTATGTGGTCTGGTTCAAGGTGTTTTCTAGTTATTGGGAGTATTCAAGTTTTTATACTTGTTGGTTTTATTCGAATTACCCATGTCCAAGGCTAGGTATAGAACAATGAGCATGGCACACTTACGGGATAGAGAGTTGAGTAAAGGTTTGTATTATTATTCGAGGTTGAGTTGATAAAGGTTATTTTCAGAGTACAATGTGTTATGTAGTTTTGAACTACATTATTTAATTGAGCTAGTAATGTTGATTATCCTAGACTAACTTTGTGAGAATGGAGTCGCGCCCATTCTTGCATCGCGCTAAACTTTTATTTCAAATGGTCATTTGGGACCTGGATTGGACAACCTGGTCTATTGCTTACTCCAAACTAAATTAAATTTATTAAATTGAATATGATGAGTCAAGTGTTTGGAATTGGTTAGTAAGTATGTTGAGTCAATTGAATTGTCTAAGTGTGGAGACTTGATTAATGAATTCGTGTTGTATGTTTAATTACTTTAATTAATTGAGCATGCTAGGTTTGGTACGTTGTAGCTTGTATGTACTCAGCTTTGCTGATTGCGTGCTTTTGTGTGTGTTTTCTTTTGGTCATGGCCTTCGCCTTTCAATGACCCTGTGATGATCCAATTATTACACTTGTATTATTGGGGAGCAGTATGCACAGGTTAGCTTGATGATGTGAAGTTAAGGGATTTGACAAACGCATTGTCAAGGGATTGGTGTGATTGAGAGTATTCGATTCTTGTGTTGAACTTATTTATGCTTTGCTATTTCGTTTATGTTTTGGATTTTTAATATTGGTTTGGTTTTAAATAAGGGCCTTATATGGTTCCAATTTGTAAGCTTTGACTTATTCGTTTTCTAAATTGTGTTATTTTAAATACTTAAGTTTGATTTTTCCGCTGCGATACTTTGATAAAGCCTTAACGTTTTAACACGTGGCGGTAACATGTCAATGGTTCTCCACTATTTTATTTAAAGTAAGTGGTTTGAAAAAGGGAGAATTATTGGGGTGTTACACCTATATATAGGGAGATTTCCCCAATAATTGGGGTACCTTGAAACTTTCAATCAACACGTCTTCATCTTTAAGGCATTTATTGCCTCTAAAACAGAGAACACCTGAGCTCGGTATACGAGCAGATAACTTAATTCCCGCACGTTTTACTCCAACCCCGTACTAACTTAATCTTCGGAGGCGGACCTTCGACCAAGCGGAGCTGCGTTTGTTTTACAGGTACAAGCGTCCTTGTCGAATCCAGTCTTTGAACCATAACTCTCCCAAGGGACATAAAAACATCTGAAACGCGAATAGTTTTGTTTAATTGTTAAAGAATGAAATCCGTTCAAATTTGAAAAGATTTAGAAGGAAATCAACTGATGAACATTTAAATGGAAAACTGTATTCAACCTATTATATGAGTATAATCTATCTCCTCCTCTAATATTTTCTCTCTCCTCCATACTTTCTCACGATTATTTTCCCCCAATTTCTAGAGTTTTGACATTTCTAATTCATCTCATTCAATCTCTAGAATTTTCAAGGTAAAGGCCAAATAATTCAATATGTTATTCTACTCTGCTTCTCACGTGTTCTATCCTCCAATTTCTACGGATTTGCTGCTCTTCTTCATTGCTAATGTTTATTCGATTATTTATTCGTTTTTTATTCGATTTTCATTGCTAACTTCTTCGATTTTTGTTCGAAAGTTAATTCCGGAATTTATGTTTGAAATCAATTTGATATTTAAAATTATTTGTTTGATTTTAATTGACATTTATCAATATTGTTGTTTTTTTATTAGGTTTAGATTATAATACAAATAACCCAACTACAATAGTTGGGTAGCCATTTAATTTCAAAATCATTTCAAAAAGATTATAATACAAATAATTACAGTATAATTTCTGAAAAATGAATGATTAGTATAATGTTGATAATGTTAACTTATTTACGAAAATGTCATTAGATAAATAAATTTTGTTTATCATCAAGATGAACTTATATTTTCTCGCAAGCAACTCACAGATTAGGAATCAACAAATAATGGTGAATACCCCTCCCCTCCTCCTCCCTCCCCTCCCTACCCCTTCCCTCCCTTTCCTTCCTAATAGTGTATCCAAACAAGCAGTAAAGTTGCTATAAATTATCTTCATACTACAAAATACATAGTATTTAATATGTAGCGACACAACTTTGTCTAATACTGTGTTAACATCTTTATTTATTTCGAAAAAAGAGAATACTGGAAGAAAGTTGCTTGAGAGATGTTGGTGGATGATCAACTTGTCTGATGATGAGGGAAAAACTGCCCTTGATAGAGCCAAAGAAGAAAACAAAACATGGCTTATAAATTTGTTGTTAAAACCTTCTTTGATACGAAACAAAATACCCTTCGATTGGGTTAAAGCGTGTGAGAATGATGAGACGACATGGGCTGTACTAGCCTTCATTGATAACTGTCGAGATCTACACGAGGTAATCAAAGAACAAAGAGACACTCCTCTACACCACATTAAATTGCAAACTTATGAAGAGTACTTGAACTTGTTGAAGAAGCCATCCATTGCAGAACTGAAGAATGCGATTGATTTCGAGGGTGCAACGCCTTTACATCGAGCACTACAGAGAAAGGACATGCTTTTAGCAAAGGCACTACTCCTTGATGATGCTGTAGACTGTTACATACCAGACTATGGTGGTATAACTGCCATGTCTTTGCTTGCTAAGCTTTGCAAAAAAGATAAAGAATGGGTACGCTCTTTCAAACTTCATTATGTCCTATCTATATATATATATATTTCCATTTAAAACACATGATATTTATTAATTCTTGAAGTGTTTCATAATTATGTAAGACTAATATAAAGGAAAGTTTAACTGCATTTGTGTTTCATATTATGAGACTCTTATGCAAAATTTGTTTGTGGTGTTGAATGGATAGAAAAAGATGATGCGTGTGATGAGAAGAGAGATAGAGAGAAATGACTACTTGAAAAGAAAAGAAAACATTTATTTGTTACACATAATGTGTAACAACCATTTTTGGTATATGTTGAACATAATATAAAACGGATTGGAGGTAGTAATTTTAAGTTTAACTATTGTAAATGTAGCTGAGAAAAAATGTTTAGTGATTGGTATGAAGCTAAGATCAGTGAGTGTTTGAATTGGAGAAAACATTTTAGAACAAAGAAATTATTTGAAAGAATTGTTAGGAAGGGTGGTATATAAGTACATAGATTTTAATTTGGTGGACTATATAAGAAAATTGGAAGACTAAATGGTACAAACAAAATTGGTGTGACAAATAGAATTTTTATACTGATTGGAGTACTCATAACAACTATTCCCTATTACTATTTCCCTTAATTCTGAGAGCTACATTTGAAAAACTACAAAAGGTTGTAGTCTAATAATGATTTTTCCTTTGGTAGTAATTGAGATAACGCCAAATGGGAGGAAAGGATTATTTTGAAAACTTCTGTATTTCTTTTCTCATTTAATCTTAGCCCATGATGAGCAATATCTATCTTCCCTTGTAATAAAATACGAGTAATTAACAAACTAACATGTTTAGGTGTTTACATGTAGGTAAAGATGTGCATTCAAATCGAAGTAAATCCACACTTTAAAGCTGCATACATCCGGCCAAGGACAAATTTGGATCAAATGCGAACCACACTAACTGTTGTCGCAGCTCTATTAGCAACAATTACATTTGCAGCTGGATTTACACTACCTGGTGGACTAAACAGTGAGAGCGGCAAAGCTATTCTAGCAACAAATCCAGCATTTCTAGTATTTTTACTTGCAGATGCATACGCCATGTGCATGTCTATGCTGGTATTGTTTTGCTTGATATGGTCTATGGTTTCGGACCGTGATATGTCAATTTTACTGGTTGATCGCAGTGTGTATATACTCATGCAAGCCCTTTACGGCACAATGGTGGCCTTTATGACCGGTATCTACACTGTGGTAGCGCATAACTCATTGTGGGCAGGCGTAATAATCTTGGTCATGTGCACTTTCATTGTTATTTCTGCAAATAAGACCGTTTTGCATACAGTGTTATCCAAGCTAGTCCCTGCAGCAAATCTAGACCAATGGCTTGAGAAGGTAATACAAGCAATTTTTGTATTAACTATGTTGTTTCCTTTTTTTTTTTTTTCCTTAATTTTACGTCGTATAGTACTTTTTGTTGTCACACGTATGTTTATAATTCTTACTTATTTCAATTATTGATACATTATCTTCTATAAACTTGTTAAGGTCTAATTATTAAAATAAAAATTGTACACTTCATATTTCATATTCCTTTAGAAGCTAGCAAAAGGTATTGTCGTGCTGGTACTCAAATAATTATTAGGTGGTTTGTGACAAATTTTGTGTTTTATAAGGTGTTTTGTGATAAAATTTGTGTTTGACTGACAATATAACCTGAATGTGGTGTGGAAGTATTTAATTATTGCTTGATTAATCAATAATCTAATTACTTCTTAAATTCTTGTACCAGCAAAATGCATCAACAACGAAGGGAACAAGTAGCAAGCTTCTTTACAATTTAACTTCATTTGCGAAGAAGAAAACTGCAAATTCTAGAATGTATGGAAATGAGGAACCTAAATTACGAATTCTTGAGGAGGTAAATATCTTTCTAGGTTCAAAAATAATTCAGCTAAAGGTAGTTCAATTATTATCATTACTAAAGGAAAATATTTTCCTAAATATGATTGTTGATTGTTTGATCATTCTTAGTAATTTTACTTTTTGTATCAGGGGCAAGCATCTAATCCCGGAAACGATGACGCTAAAGCAGTTGGATCATGCAGCAAAGTCATTTCTCTAGGATAAATAGCTATATTCTATAGTTAATCAATACAAGAAAGATATACTTCTAGTCTTCTATAATGATTGGGTGCATCCTACAAGTCACTTAATTTTAGGAATCATTTTATTCCCTTTATTCCTGTGGTTTTTTTTTTTTTTTTTTTTTTTTTTTTTTTTTTTTTGATTCCATTGTTAATATTATGGTCAAACTTTGAAATGTGTCATATGAAACCCTTCTTACACTAGTATCATGCCACATCATAATTCAACAACTTTTAGATAGAAATACATGCTCCCTTTATGTTTAAATAAAGGAAAATTTGCGAGGAAGGTCCTTTTAAGTGGTTGACCTTGTGAGAAAGGCCCTTTTATTAAAAAAGGTGGCACAAAAGGTCCTTATATCATGCTTGAGTTGTGAGGAGGGTCCTTTGACCATTTTCCGGCGTTGACTTTTTTATTTTCCGGCCAAAAAAAGTCGCATCTAGGTTCTCTTTTTTCTCCCTCCTCTTTTCCCCTTTTTTTCCCCCCTATTAAACCCTAATTTTGAAAACAATTAACACAAAAACTTCAATTGTAATCCCATAAATTAAAATTGAAGGTTATTCATAATAATTCAAGGCTAATCCTCCCCACAATGCGAGAAAATAGGGAAAAAAGGGAACTTAATAAGCCACATGCTTTACACGTGGCTTTTTTTGGCCGGAAAATAGAAAAGTCAACGCCGGAAAATGGTCAAGGGACCCTCCTCACAAACCCAAACATGATATAAGGACCTTTTGTGCCACCTTCTTTATAAAAGGGCCTTTCTCACAAGGTTGACCACTTAAAAGGAACTTTTTCGCAAATTTTCCTTAAATAAATAAAACGTTTTTCTTTTGCAATCCTGTTTAAATAAAAAAAATGTTTTTTTTTTAGTAATTCTTTTTTTTTTTAATAATATTATCTCTGTTATGAATAATTGTGGATATCCATTATCCTCCTTTGTATCATTCCGAAACAATCTTCATATGGAATAAAGATACACAGATTAATTCTGTCTTCATCTCTCATCTTTTCTCTTATTTTACAACACGTTATTAGCACCAAAGCTCTAATCCATTAATTAAGATTAGATAACATTTTAATTGTATTGGATCAAAAATTTGCACGAAACCTCTAAGCTATTTTGGATATACTAGACGAAGCTCGGAACCCTATCATCCGCCTTGTGTTAGATTAGTTGTACACCGATATGTAAAGCGTTAATCGATTCATATAATCAAGCAAGCAAGTTTATGCATCAATTAATACTGTAAGTGACGTTTTCATGTGCTTTGGAATTACTTAAGGTATTATAATATTTGTAAAGGTTCGTGGTAATTTGGTATTATGATTTGCTTAAAGGTTCTGACTTCTTACTTCTTGTCCCTTAAGCCCTTGTAATTTCATTATATTTTTGTGTATGTATTTTTTGCTTAATTGCTTTTGGCATATTGCTACCATTTTAATATTTTAACTCATGTCATGATCAAGTGGGTATCATTGTATACTCGTAGATTGATTACTACACTACTACTCTTTGACATTTGATGATGGGTTAATTGAGGTTATTTGGTTCCATGAGTTTGGATATGAGACTATGATGTTGTTAACTTTAATCTTATATATGATGGTTTAATTGGAATTTTGTTTGCAGTATGTTGTTGTTATTTTGTCTCCTACTCTCGTTTAATCATGACCCAATTTTCCGTTTCTTTCCAATTGATTAGTATAATATCTATGGGAGTTATATTCATTTGGTTGATGATTATCAATTAGGGGTTAGATTTATTTTAAAAGTATGATTATCAATTTACATTATTATATTGGATCAACTAATAATTATATTTCTAGTTATAGTTTTGATATAAGTATTACTGGTCTATCGGATGATGGGTGTTTAATCTATAGATTACATATTATAACTATATAAGTTATATATTCTTATATTAATTAGTTTTTAAGTTATATATCCCTATTATACTTCTACTGTTTTTATGTTGAGTCGCACTTTGTAAAATTGAGGAAAATTTCACATTTGCTACCAGGGAAAGCACCATGTTTCACATTTGCTACCCCTCTAAAATTTTATTTTATTTTACTACCACCGAAACACACTAATTTTCATAATCACTATCACTTAACGGATCCGTTACGATTTCCGATAAGTTAATTAAAAAAAAATAAAAAACAAAAATCAAAAATTAAAAAATAATTAAAATAAAAAAAACAAAACACCCTCCCCCTCCCCTGCCACCCCTTACCCTCCCCCCTGCCGGCGTCCGGCGCCCAGAACTTCAGCCGGTGCCGGCGCGTACCACCCCCTCCCTTTCCCCGATCCCTACGCAGCCAACGCGAACCCCTTCCCCTTTTCCCGTTCTCGCTGCCCCGACCAACCACCCCAAACCGAAACCAAAACCACCCCCGGAATCAGCCCCCAACCCCGTTCCCTCCCTCCACCGAATCGACCCCCCTCCCCTTCCTCGTCCCCCGTTCCCTTATCAGCCACAATCGAAATTCCCTGCCACCAAAACCACCCTAAACGAAACCCTAAAACTTGTTTAGAGTGGTTTCGGGCAGGGGGTTTAGGGTTGGGGTTGTTAGTTTTGGGTGGGGAGGGGAAGGGTTTCAATTCCGCCGGCGTCGGCTGCAGCTTGGGCGCTGGCCGCCCGTAGGGGGAGGGGGGAGGGTGGTTGACGGGGAGGGTTATGGTTTTTTGGGTGGGTGGTTTTTAATTTTTTTTAATTTATTTTTTTAACTTATTTTATGTTTTTTTAATAAACTTAACGGAAATCCTAACGGATTCCGTTAAGTGGTAGTTATTATGAAAGTTAGTGTGTTTCGGTGGTAGTAAAATAAAATAAAATTTTAGAGGGGTAGCAAATGTGAAACAGGGTACTTTCCCTGGTAGTAAATGTGAAATTTTCCTAAAATTGATAATTCATTAGGCAACAAAGGCACTATACATATACGGTGCCTTTTTGGTGCAGCAGGCCACACCATGTGGCTTGCTACCAAGTTAGCAAAAATAACTGACCTAGAGGTTACTATTCACGCACATGTAGGAGTTACTGGTATAGTCAGGGTTACTTGTATTTTTCAGGTGTTACTTTTTTTTTTTTTTTTTTTTTTTTTTTTTTTTTTTTTTTTTTTTTCTAGGAGTTACTTGTATGATTACTTATTTAGGGGTTACATGTATTTTTTTTTTTCAAGAGTTACTTGTATAGATTACTTATTCAGGGGTTACTTGTTTTTTTTTTTTTTTTGGTTTCAAGGGTTACTTTTATGGATTACTTATTTAGGGGTTATTTGTATTTTTAGGGGCCCCTTTTTTTTTTCTTCTTCAGGGGTTACTTGTATGGATTACTTATTCAGAGGTTACTTGAATGGGTTAATTAAAGGGTTACTTGTATGATTACTTATTCAAGGATTACTTGTATGGGTTACTTTATTGGTTACTTGTATGAGTTACTTATTCAATAGTTGCTTGTAGGCCCCATACCAAACCAGTAACACCCTACAAGTAACCCCCGACCAAAACCAGTAACACCCTACAAGTAACCCCTGACCAAACCAGTAACACCTACAAGTAACCCCTGACCAAACCAGTAACACCGTACAAGTAACCCTTAGCTAAACCAGTAACACCCTACAAGTAACACTCTTTTTTTTTGACAAGTAACACTCTATAATCTGCTCATACTACTATTGTTGTTTATGTTGCTGATTTTTTGGCGAAGAATGTTCGATCGAAGATTCCACGAAGAAAACGAGCTCAAATTTCTCCGGTTCTCATTGATTTCACTACTTCAAATGTTGTTGATGATCTTAAGCTTAATTAATCGCAATTTTCACAGCAATTTAACACCCAAATTCTACAATTTTGGGCTTTAATTGCATTAATTTGACAAAGAGGAGAGAGAAAATGGGTTGAGTAGAGATTTGCTTGTTGGTGATGTGTGGTCTGATTTGAAGAAAAAACTATGAAAACAGGAGTGAGAAATTAGGTGAAATAAAAAATATGGTTGTTGGTGATGTGTGGTTTGGCTTGGAGAAGAAGCTAAGAAAAGAGGAGAGAGATAAAGAAAATAGAAGACTTATGTTAATAAAATTGTGGCTCGCCACATGGTGTGGCCAGCCACATACAAAAATTTGTGATACATATATATAATTCGATCCCACGATGCCTAACTTTAGTCAAACAATATCTTATGAAATTGAAGATCAGTGGGAAATTTACCAAATCCTAATTATATGTATATGTATATGTATATGTATATGTATATGTATATGTACATGTATATGTATACATATATATATACACATACATATACATATATACATATACATATACATATATACACACACACATATATATATACACATACATATATATATATATACACACATACATATACATATACACACACATATACATATATATACACATACATATATATACATACATATATATATATATACATGCATATATACATATATATACATATATATATATATATATATACATATATATATATATATACATATATATATACATATATATATATACATATGTATATATATACATATGTATATATATACATATGTATATATATTATCTTGTTATATCTCAATACAAATTAATGTGTTCAACCATACTTGTTAAATCAAATTAGCAAATCTATTAATCTATTATGATTTTTTATGATCCTATATACATGGGCTAATTATACGTTTAGTTTGTCTTTTATTGATTTATTATGTTTATATATTGTTATGTATTGTACTTTGTACTTGCGTTGCATTTTGACACTCAAGGCATAATCTTTATCTTGTTAATGTGTCTTTATTCCTTATCCTTGAGAGTTAGTTGATCTTTCTCTCTAGACTACTAGTAAGCATGCAATGTATAAATCAAGTATTTTTGAAAGAAATCTTATTGACAATAATTACGTCTTAGAAAATCACAATGTTACGTTTTATTATTAGGATCTACAGTTTGCATATTGCGGAGTATTTGTTAATAATTTGAGCATCTTGACATTGTCAATATTAAGCCCAAAATATTTCATAACGAGTATGAGATTACAAACATTACTACGATGAGTATATGTTTTAAGGAAGCTAAAGTTTGTGGACTAATCTTAACAAGGTAAGAATGATTTAATTTGTTGAAAATTGTTATATTGCTTATATAATATGTGAGATTACTCGTACTTAGATGATGTCATAACCTTATTGGCCACATGAATTATTATTCTTGACAATTTCAAATCATGCTAGTATTTGTTTAAGATTAATTTGAACAAATAAATTATTTGTTTTGTTAATTAGCTAGACATGAAAATAATTTATGAATTGTAGTTAGTAATTACAATGCTTATTACAATTTTTTAGTTTTATTCATATGACATGAACTTGGTACCATGGTCATGACATTAGTTGAGTTAATAAGCATATTTACTTTCTTAAAATATTAAATATAGATTGTGTGATTTCGTTCATTCAATTATAATATGCCTACATGAAGATGGAATACTTTTAAATGATGTGTAAGTTGACCATGGAACTCTTGTATACATAGACCTGAAGTTCATTAAAATTATGAGTCAATTTTAGAAAAGTTGACATGATGTTTTTTTTTTTTTTTTTATTTTTTATTTTTTATGGTTATTATATATAGATACCACACATTGGGTGAGTATTAATGATTCATACATTACAAGATTCTTACTACTCTAAAAAATGAATGAGAAATAATTGTAGGATTGAGGTGATATGTGCATATTTCCGTGATGAATATAAATGTAAAAGTTATACGATATGCGAATTAAACATATTACACAATTTTATTTAAACAAGAGATAGATGACTTTGTGGGAAACTTACTTGAATAATGTATTACTCATGCCCATAGTTTTAAGAATTTGTGATATAAAGGTTAATATAACTGGGTTAGAGGAATTATAAGAGTTTTATAAAAGAATAATTTTTCTTTGCTTGATACATGACATTACCAAAAGAATTTATGGTTTAAGTGCAAGGGATTTCAAGGTTGTTGGATAGCTTAGATCTATTTCATATCCCCATATGCAAGGATTAGGGGGAGATAATATTCATTTCGTTATTATATGAAATCCTTGCACATGAATTGAATGATATATTGATGGTCAATAGTGCATACATTAGCTTTAATATCAATGTCAATAATTTATTTAATAAAATCGACCACATTATATTACATATTTACAATGACACCATCCTAAAGATGGATGTATATAAATGAATGACATTGATCATTTTTAGTTGTAAATGCTTCAATTAAAATTATTGTCCCAGTTTGACAACATCGGTTACTAATTGTAGACACCTAAAAATGTCTCCCCAAAACCAAACCCGATGATGAATAACCTTTCACCGCCATTATTGGTCGGGTTGAGTATTTAATCTTGGAGTGCTTAAATCCATATTTCCATTTCATAAACCAATCCAATTCATAGCCCATTTTCCCAAATCATAACTTATTTTCCTCTTTTCGTGCCTTTAAGCCCAAATAATTCATTTCGTGTCCATTAAAATCATTCATTTCGTGTCCTCTTTATAAAAACGTTAGATCAGTTTATTTTGGTCCATAATCTGGGTCCAATTGTTAAATGGTTGTATGGGGCTTGAAAAAATCTTTCCAACGATATATTATAAGCCCAAATCCGAGTTGTAACGAATAAGAAATACTAAACTAAGTCCAAACCGAACCTAAGCCCACCTTGCCTACGACCCAATGATCATGTGGAGGGTCCAAAGGATTTAATCTCATTCCTAATCCAATTAGGATTAATTGGAAGCTTCTATAAGCTTCTAAAAGATCTTAATTATCCTTTTTGAAAAGATAAGATTAAAGCATTTGAAATAGAATAAAACTTTTCTTTTTGAAAGTCCTAATTCGATTCGAATTGAAAGACGTTCAAAGATTGACAGATATTATTTTCGTTCCTCACTGTTTTTATCTGATTCTTAAATGGTTGGATAGCTCTTGTAATTATATTTCCAATAATATATTATAATATTGATTCCGAGCTATAACGAAAATGATATAAAAGAAATACGAAACTCTATCCAAAACTGACACCGTCCCACTATTTCGGCCATATCTTTTATTCTACAAAATATTTTAATCTGATTCTAATTGGGTTAGAAAGTAGACTTCAAGAGCTTTCCAACAATATCTTATTCATCTTATTCCGATTTTTGGATCAAAAGATATTATAAAAACAAAAACCGCAAAAACTGCTGTCTATCGCAAGGGTTTTATCCGATTCGAATTCGTATCTTTTCTTGATTCGACCTCTCTTTTTTCCCTATAAATAGAGGTCATATCTCCCCTTTTTCAATCATCAACAAGCTTGATCATCAAGTACTTCTCTCTTCCTCTCTCCCTACACCAAAAATATTCTCTCCTCTCTCTCATATTCTAAGCCTTAAACCTATATTCTTAAACACTATTCTTCCCTTAAGCACTCTAATTTAAGGAGTCCATACAATACCCGAAGTTCTATACTTAAACCAAGGCGTGAAAGGTATAATTAACTGAGGGTTTGGACCAAATCAACTCTACTTTTTATTTAATTTAATTTCCATTTGATTTTTATTTTTATTGAAGTTACTAACAGTTTATTCATGATGTAGCAAATTCAAGGAAACGCGGAAAGTGAGTAATTAATCACTTAATTACTCTTATTATTATTCTTATTGCTAATATCATGATGAGGATTATTATTTGATTTGACTAACGCTATTATTTTTAAATTGCTTCCAATATTAATGTTTGTTCTATTATTTATTTATGATCACCATATTGCATTGTTAAAAAGAATATGTAATTGAAAATCACGACTAATAAGATAATTTGGACAATCGGTTTAAGTTCCTTTTTAATCTTGTTGTTAAATCGAAGTGATCACGATATTGTAGAATTATATGTTGCATAAATATTCAACCAATTTAGCATAATAATAGTTTGGAGCAAATTGAATCTTTGTTTGCATGCCTTTGAGATCACGGGAATACTTTTTAATATAAGAATCGAGTAGAGGCCAATACGGGCGAATGTGACTCCATGACTCACTTCGTACCATCATCCCCGATCCTCCTTTCGGGATTCCGAACCATATGGAGTTAGTAATCTCATGGATTATGAATGGGGTGTAACCTTCACGGGTCAATCGTTGTTGCCTATTGTTGTCCCTTTTCGTGGTTGCCTTTTATGATCCGTGAACGGTTTACAAGTTCCTTAAAAACTTGTTGGCGGCTCCCTACTTTCCTTGTCCCTAATCGTGTCCCTAATCGTTATGTCAATTCCCACTTCCTATGAGTGCCAAGCATATTCACCACATGCTTAATGTAGGCGCACTTCGAACAACGCCTACAATTTGGCGACTCCACTGGGGAGGATTCTTGGTTATTTATCGATTTGAGTGATCGGTATTTAATTGAGATGAGTGGATGAGACTTGAAAGATTCTTGAATTGTATTCCTGCGATTTAATTGGCATTGTCACATATGCATATGCATATTAGGTTACCTATTTTTCCACAATAGTACGTGTTCTACGTACGTGGCTAGCCCGGGGGATTTAAGCTCTATCAACCCAAAAACGTTCATGACAATAAGGGTTCATCCGAGTTTTTAAATCCACCCAAACCATGGAGTCGAGTTCGATTTCATCACGAACTCGCGGAGCCGCCCGTTGGCATACACCCTCAAGGGAGGCTGCCTTGCTAGCGCGTCCAAACTCTTAACCATGGTACCCTTTGACACCCAAAAGCTTGACCATAGTGGAACATAGATCTTGACTTTAGGTTGCGAACTGCATTGCATCATTCGTGACAATGTGCTTATGTGTGCATATTTTTATTTTATTTTTTCTTCTCTTTTTTTTTTTTTTTTTTTTTTCTCCTCTTTTTTTTTTTTTTTTTTTTTTTTTTCTCTTGTCAAACCTTTTTTTTTTGTTAGAGTCGAGTCATAGGATTTTTTTTTAATTTATCTTGAGTCAACCCGGATTTTTATTCCCGTATCCTGCATAAGAGTCAACTTGTTTTGGTCATAGCCGGAGTTCTAGAAAGAGTTACGTGTCGTGCCACCTATGGATCTGTAGCCCCGAGTTTTATCTTTCATTTGGCATTGGTTTCGCCACAATCAGAGTAACAGAATAAAAGTTATACTACAGCCTATCCAGTTTAGGTGTCTTTTTATTAGTGTACAACCTCTTATTTTTATTTCTTCGTGTCAAGCTAGTTTTAGCCAAGTCCTTTAATCCGTGTCAATTCATATAACATAGGATTATAGATCTTTATTTATTTATTTATTTATTTATACCCATGAGTCCTAACTCTTCTAGAATTCCACTCATCTTTTTAGTTTCTTGTGATTTTTTGTGCTAACCTTAACATGTGTTCTTTGTCGTTTATGTGGTTGATATTATTTATGACTAACGATTGCCAATGGACCGTTTTCACCTAGTAAATAGCATAAACATTAAAATTGGACAAAATTAATCAAATTAGTTTGTCTTTTAGTCTTCCATGCTATTTGGTCCTTGCGTCCTTCGTCCTCATGTCTAGCCATGCGATCATACCACGAGTCTAAATAAACTCACCTAATCACACATGTTGAGTCGTTGCACACACTTTGTCTTCGAGTAATGCACTATATTGTTTATGATCGTATACTTGGACCATGCATGTGTTGTTTTCCGTCGTAATAGGAATGAGTGGAGTATTTCCCATTGGTTTTGAAAATTCTTTCATATACTCTTCCTTTCCAATCCGAGTATTGAGTCAATGCATTAAGTGAGCTCATTTTATATATAGTACTCGAGTTCAAGAATCACTAGGCAAGAGTTGGAAGAATAAGGGGAACGTCATTCCTTCCTTCTTTTCTTCTAATCAAAGCATCAACAATAACAAATTTCTTATCCCTCTTGGCGGTAACAAGTAATTCATAAGCATCTATGAAGACGAAGCACAAGACAAGTTTCCCATACAAGATTTCATACTTTTTTTTTTCCCTTTGTTTCAACCCTTTCCCCTAATGAGTCTGGCATATAGGTTCCCCTTATCCATGTGTACTGTCTATGTGTCATGTTTCTTACCTTTTCCATCGATGAGCATTTCTTTCCTTTGCTTGATCATGTCATTCAAAAAAAAAAAAAAAAAAAAACAATTGCCGAATTAAACACAAGGTACACCAATGATTTGAGGTACCTTTGCAACCTTGTCATTCCCCTTAAACCATTTCAATCACATATCCATTTCTTCATCAACCACTTTGAGCCTCGTCTAACGTTTGGCCTTTATTTCTTCAACCCACATTCACTTAACCCAGGGATGGAAAGATGTGCAATTTGTATAATAGTAAGAAAGCAAGTTCAAATAAAAAAAAAGAATAAGTAATAAAAAAAAAAAAGCAATGTCTAAAGGCAAGTGTTCCAATGTCTTTGATATGAACACGTCTCGAATTGCGTCTCTCATCGAATGCTTGGTACCGTGCCTGAGAAACATGAATGCTAAGTGAGTGATGAACCGCATGATCTGGGATTGCCTACATTGATTCAAAAGAACAAAAAAAAAAAAAAAAAATCAAAGAAAAAAAAAACTTGCGAATTCAAAATTTTCAAATACATAATTGCATATCTTGGGGACTTCTCTCGGGTCTTGAGCCTTTTTACCCCTTTCTTTCTTAAGACATCAGCTTAACCACATTACAACCCTCAAAAGACCTCTTTGAGATGTACATGTACTTGTGCGAAGTTCGGCTAGAGCTACGTTCGGCCTGATTCCTAACGGATATGTAGGCAACCTCACATTGAGGTGCGGCCACATTCATATTCATATCTATGCATGATTGAGTCAAAGAATATCCAATGCTTATCCCTGCCCATTTAGAGCTAGACTTGGGGGCTTGAACCCACATCACGTAGCTTACCCAGCCCAACAAAAGTCATCATCTTTGACTTTTCTCACATCTATTTCCATCACCACAACCTTTGCAGCCAACCTTAGTATCACTTTCACAAATTTCACTCACACATACATAGCCATATCATCCTTCCCTTTAAGAACATTTTATCATGAAATCTTGTTTCAACACTGTGCATGTGATCATCTTTCAAGGCACCATTCATTGTAAGAAACATTGTATATGTGCTTAGCTTCCAGACCTAAGCAATATTCATTGTTTCATGTATAGCATATCGTGCTTAGCTTCCTCACCTAAGCGACATTTATTAAAGATCTGTAATCATATGAGGCATATCATGCTTAGCTCCTTGACCTAAGTAACATTCATTATGCGATACTCATCGATCACTTCATCTATAAACGTGCTTAGCTTCCAGACCCAAGCGACGTTCAAGATCACTTCTTTACGCCATATATGATGCTTAGCTCCATGACCTAAGTTAATTCATCTATCCTGTCACATGATGTAATTGTCCTTAGCCTCCTGGCCTAAGAACATGTATCATGCATACATTATACTCAAGACAAGCAGTTCAATCTGACAAGAAGAAAATCCATACGATTCATTTCGTCTTGCTTAAGGAGGAAGTTCAAAACTTCTTCCCCTTTTTCATTATTTTCTTTTGGGGAAGTTCAAAAACTTTTTCAAAATTTTCTCATCGAGGGAAGTTCGAAAATAAAATCTATTTCATGTCTTTCTTTTTTGGGAGAAAGTCGGCACCCTCCACTCGTGACAAAAATGACGGAAAATTTTTGCTTTTGCATCTTCGTTTTCTTGTGTCTGCACACACACTCAAATCATACATACACACACACACACACACACACACACAATCACAAGTCATACACATGTCATGTCAAGTCGTGTCAAGTCAAACTTGGTCAAGTCAGTTGGTCGAGTCAATTATGGTCTATACGAGTCCCTTGGCAATTTTTATTTTGCAGGTCTCAATTACAGCCCACGTTCGGGGACAAGCGGACCATCTACAACCCACGTCCGGGGATAAGCGGACCAACTACAGCCCACGTCCGGGGACAAGCGGACCATCTACGGCCCACGTCCGGGGACAAGCGGACCATTTACAGCCCACGTCCGGGGACAAGCGGACCATCTACAGCCCACGTCCGGGGACAAGCAGACGATCTACAGCCCACGTCCAGGGACAAGCGGACCATCTACATCCCACGTCCGGGGACAAGCGGACCATCTACAGCCCACGTCCGGGGACAAGCGGATCATCTACATCCCACGTTCGGGGACAAGCGAACCAATTACATCCCACGTTCGGGGACAAGCGAACCTTTTACAGCCCACGTCCGGGGACAAGCGGACCAACTACAGCCCACGTTCGGGGACAATCGAACCATCATCATTTTAGTGATCATCTCCCAAGCGAAGACGATTCACGACGCAAGGTTCTCGATACACAGAGACTTGCAATTTCATCATTAGGCAAGTTTTTCCTCAGGCATGGAAAATTGTCATCTATCGACTTTCCTCTGGCATGGAAAGTTTCTCAACCGGTGGGTTTCTTCAAGCATAGAAAACTGCCAACATCGTCTGTCGACTTTTCTCAAGCATGGAAAGTATCATCCGGTGGATTCCTTCAAGCATAGGAAGCTACCAAACTCATTTGTCACCGATACACTGGTGTTAGATATGCATTCTTTCCCTTTACTCTTTTATCTGTGGAACTAACATTCTTCTGCAGGTATCGGCGTATACAGACTGATTTAGGATCGCCGAACGTCTTAAATCATTCTCCATTTCAATCGACTACTTTGACAATCGTTTTCGAAACTGCTGTTTCTAAAAACTCAGTCAAAGTGGGGGCTTCTGTAGACACCTAAAAATGTCTCCCCAAAACCAAACCCGATGATGAACAACATTTCACCGCCATTATTGGTCGGGTTGAGTATTTAATCTTGGAGTGCTTAAATCCATATTTCCATTTCATAAACTAATCCAATTCATAGCCCATTTTCCCAAATCATAACTTATTTTCCTCTTTTCGTGCCTTTAAGCCCAAATAATTCATTTCGTGTCCATTAAAATCATTCATTTCGTGTCCTCTTTATAAAAACGTTTAGATCAGTTTATTTTGGTCCATAATCTGGGTCCAATTGTTAATGGTTGTATGGGGATTGAAAAAATCTTTCCAACGATATATTATAAGCCCAAATCCGAGTTGTAACGAATAAGTTATGGCCAAAATACTAAACTGAGTCCAAACCGAACCTAAGCCCACCTTACCTACGACCCAATGATCATGTGGAGGGTCCAAAGGATTTAATCTCATTCCTAATCCAATTAGGATTAATTGGAAGCTTCTATAAGCTTCTAAAAGATCTTAATTATCCTTTTGAAAAGATAAGATTAAAGCATTTGAAATAGAATAAAACTTTTCTTTTTGAAAGTCCTAATTCGATTCGAATTGAAAGACGTTCAAAGATTGACAAATATTATTTTCGTTCCTCACTGTTTTTATCTGATTCTTAAATGGTTGTATAGCTCTTGTAATTATATTTCCAATAATATATTATAATATTAATTCCGAGCTATAACGAAGAAGATATAAAAGAAATACGAAACTCTATCCAAAACTGACACCGTCCCACTATTTCGGCCATATCTTTAATTCTACAAAATATTTTAATCTGATTCTAATTGGATTAGAAAGTAGACTTCAAGAGCTTTCCAACAATATCTTATTCATCTTATTCCAATTTTTGGATCAAAAGATATGATTAAAACAAAAACCACAAAAACTGCTGTCTATCGCAAGGGTTTTATCCGATTCGAATTCTTATCTTTTCTTGATTCGACCTCTCTTTTTCCCTATAAATAGAGGTCATATCTCCCCTTTTTCAATCATCAACAAGCTTGATCATCAAGTCCTTCTCTCTTCCTCTCTCCCTACACCAAAAATATTCTCTCCTCTCTCTCATATTCTAAGCCTTAAACCTATATTCTTAAACACTATTCTTCCCTTAAGCACTCTAAGGAGTCCATACAATACCCGAAGTTCTATACTTAAACCAAGGCATGAAAGGTATAATTAACTGAGGGTTTGGACCAAATCAACTCTACTTTTTATTTAATTTAATTTCCATTTGATTTTTATTTTTATTGAAGTTACTAACAGTTTATTCATGATGTAGCAAATTCAAGGAAACGCGGAAAGTGAGTAATTAATCACTTAATTACTCTTATTATTATTCTTATTGCTAATATCATGATGAGGATTATTATTTGATTTGACTAACGCTATTATTGTTGAATTGCTTCCAATATTAATGTTTGTTCTATTATTTATTTATGATCACCATATTGCATGTTAAAAAGAATATGTAATTGAAAATCACGACTAAGAAGATAATTTGGACAACCGGTTTAGGTTCCTTTTTAATCTTGTTGTTAAATCGAAGTGATCACGATATTGTAGAATTATATGTTGCATTAATATTCAACCAATTTAGCATAATAATAGTTTGGAGCAAATTGAATCTTTGTTTGCATGCCTTTGAGATCACGGGAATACTTTTTAATATAAGAATCGAGTAGAGGCCAATACGGGCGAATGTGACTCAATGACTCACTTCGTACCATCATCCCCGATCATCCTTTCGTGGTTCCGAACCATATGGAGTTAGTAATCTCATGGATTATGAATGGGGTGTAACCTTCACGGGTCAATCGTTGTTGCCTATCGTTGTCCCTTTTCGTGGTTGCCTTTTATGATCCGTGAACGGTTTACAAGTTCCTTAAAAACTTGTTGGCGGCTCCCTACTTTCCTTCTCCCTAATCGTGTCCCTAATCGTTATGTCAATTCCCACTTCCTATGAGTGCCAAGCATATTCACACCATGCTTTAACGTAGGCGCACTTCGAGCGACGCCTACACTAATAAACCTGAAGTACGTCTGAAGCATTGTAGTCCAATAGATTAAAAAAAATGATAAAAAATAAGAACCTTCGGAAAAGGAATGGAGAAACTATTGACAATGACATATTTGAGGAAATGATAAATCCCATTACATTTCTCGAATAAAATAGTTTTTTGTAAAATCAATATGTGTCATGATTATATAAAAGACTCCAAAAGAGTATAAAATATCCAACATGATTAACATGTATCAAGATTATAGTCAAAACTCTAGTAGAGTATATATAAATATTTATTGGATAAAATATTTGTTGATGTATAAAGGTTTTGATGATGAGGATCTTAAACTGAAGTAAACTCATCTAATAAAGGTTTCTCAAGTGTTTGTTTAGCTTAGGTGAAAGTGATCTTGTAGATTGAAGAAGTAGCTGATGCTAGGAAGCCTTGAAGAAGTTCTTTATCCAGAAAGTTATTTAATAAGAAGAAGAGTTCCCTCACAGGAGATAAGTTCCCTAACAGGAACGTTCCATAACAGGAACCTGAAGATGAAGGACTAAGTTCTTTGGAGGAACTTAGTAAAACGTGGAGCCCAAGTAAACCTACCAAATCAAGAGCGCAGCGCAGCAATAGTTTAGTTAAGATTTTATCTTCTAGATTTATTGTTAAATATGTTAAGTAGGATATGAATGGAATTTATTTGAAGCGTGACAAGATAGCTTGGCAAATTAATTAAAATCGGAAAATATAAAAAGATAGAATTCGAAAGAGATTTTATTTTAAAAGCTTATTTCTTAAAATCTGTTTGTTAAAAAAGATATTATGCTTTTTAACTAAATTTGTCTATCTTATTTTCTGAAAAGATTTTCTTCACAAAGATTTGTTTAAAACCGTGTTTTAATATAAGTTAAGTTTAACTTATTTATCTTTTTGAAAACCTACTTTCTATACGAGTCTTGCTTGTATAAATAGTAGAGAATGAAATGAGTTTAGGTTTTTTTGTGAGTTTTATGCGTGAATAATTACAGAGCTTAAATTGTGTAAGTTTGACAAGCTTATAAACTTGTCATATTAGTTTCGGGTTTCATGCATAGCTTGCCTATCATATACTAGGTGTTTATTTCTTATATTTGGTTTGGGTTAATTGGGAGAGAGTATTTTGTTAATCTTGTTTAACGTGTTAGCTTGTGGTGAGAAGGGGAAGATTTGTACTTGGGGAGTACGAGAGAGTCTAAGTATGGGACTTAGACAGGGAAGAACAGGGTGCTGTTCTATAGAGAGTTCTTTTAGGAACTTGAGAGTATAGACTTTGTTATAATAGGTTGTAACGTGGTGTTTGCCCTATTATAGTGAAAGTGGTTGTGTTTGAAATCCCTAAGGTAGGGTCGAGGTTTTACTTCTAGTTGGGCACTAGAAAGTTTCCTCGTAAAATACTGTGTGCTTTACAAGTTCCTGTTTTATTCTATTTTGTTAAGTTTTATAATTCGAAAAACAGTCACTAGGAACTCACCTAGAATTCACCCCCCACTTGTAGAGTTCGTCTCAACTAACAATTGGTATCAGAGCAAGGTTCTCAAGTGTTTGCAGATAAGTTTGCTGAGTAAGTTCCTGGAGAGATGAATTACAAGGAGAAACTAGAAGAAGGGTACTCAACCCAACGTCCACCCATGTTCAATGGTAAGTTCTATGCATACTGGAAGAACTGGATGGAGAGGTTTGGCGTGTTATTGAAACTGGTGATTTTGAAATAACTCAAACCAATGACAAACATGAGGTAGTGTCTAAATCCATTTCTGATTATGATAAGGAAGATTATTAAAAACTTGAATTGAATGCTTTAGCAATAAAGTATTTACACTGTGGACTTGGACCTCATGAACAAAATTGTATCATGGGGTGCAAGTCCGCTAAACATATATGGGATTTGCTACAGGTAACTCATGAAGGTACTAATGAGGTAAAACGTTCCAAAATTGATTTATTAATGTCTTGATATGAAAGGTTTGAAATGCAATCTAAGGAAACCATATAGGAGATGTTTACTAGATTCAATGATATAATTAATGAACTGAACTCCCTTGGCAGACATATTCCTATTGATGAACAGGCTAGGAAAATCTTAAGAAGTCTTCCACAAGATGAACGTTGGAGATCCAAGGTGACTGCCATGCAGGAAGCTAAGTTCTTTACCAAGTTCAACATGGAACAACTAGCTGGATCATTGATGACTCATGAACTTCATCTGAGTTCCAACACTGAAAATTCAAGAAATAAGAGTCTGGCACTCAAGGCTCAAGACTCTGAAGAATCAGAAGTTGATGAGGAAGAGATGGCTATGCTAGTCAGGAAGTTTAAGAAAATGATGAAAAATAGGAAGTTTGATAGGAACAAGAAGTTTACAAGTTCAAGAAATACAACGTGCTTTAAGTGTGGGTCAAAGGATCACTTTATCAAAGATTGTCCTGTTCAGGATGGAGAGAAAGGAAAGGCTAAAGGCAAGGAGCAATCCAAAGAGTCAAGAGTCTACAAGACTTACTTCACCAAGGACAATGTCAAGAAAGCCATGTTAGCTGCCTGGGGAGATACAGATTCAGAGAAAGAGGAGGACCAACCTTTAGAAGAAATGGCTCATTTGTGTCTGATGGCAAAAACTGATGAAGCTGCCAAACAGAAGGAGCTGGAATATGAGGTATGGTACTCTTACAATAATTTAAAACATCTGTCTAAAGAGAATCTAATAAATGCTGTTTTGGAAATTCAGGAAGATATAAAGGAATTACATAGATCCAAACAGCAAAGTGATAGAGCTTTAGAAACTTACATAGAGAACAGTGAGTGGGTTGATAACATGAAGTTTGATATTCAATATAGGTTTTTTAGTCTGTTTGATGATAATAAAATTTTGAAAGAGACTGTTGAAAACCTGAAACATGATAACATACTTCTAAATGTGGAATTATCTTTACTAAAGCTCAGTGTAGACACTCCTTACTCTGAAGTTCCTCCACTTACTGAATATCCGAATTTTGAAAAATTAAAATACGATTTGGAAGATCTAAAATCGGATAAAGCACGTCTTAAGGGGGAACTTGAGAGAGCTAGTAAGGGTAAACAGCCAATAGAGTATAGAGTTCCTGACTGGATCACTAAAGCTCAGACCAAGAGAACTGAAGGTTTAGGTTTTAAGAAGAAGTTCCAGAAAGAAAAGAATTATGTTATCTTGCCTAGTAGTATGTATCGTTTGTTATTTCTGTGGCAATACTGGACATAAGCAGGTTAAATGTCCTAAGAAAGAAAAATGCACTCAGAAGAATGTTAAACATGTAGAACAAGTCTGGGTTAAGAAAAATGAATCAACTCCTGTTACACAGTAACCCAAGGAAACCTGGGTTCCTGACTCTAACATTTAATTCTTCTTGCAGGTTCCAGTGAGGGGGAACAACACTTGGTACCTCGACAGTGGTTGTTCTAAGCACATGACTGGAGATAAAACTAGATTTCTTTCACTGGATGCCTACTATGGA
Organism: Chenopodium album; assembly: GCF_948465745.1. Lineage (NCBI taxonomy): Eukaryota > Viridiplantae > Streptophyta > Magnoliopsida > Caryophyllales > Amaranthaceae > Chenopodium > Chenopodium album. The sequence goes on from NC_137852.1 coordinate 14,035,498, forward strand.
GGAACTGTGACCTTTGGTGACAACATGAAAGGAGATATAATTGCTATTGGTAAGATAGGAAAGTCACGTTCCCACGCTATTGACAATGTATTTTTAGTCGAGGGTCTTTGTAGGGAATATTTCAAGCATCATGATAACCCCAAACTTGAACCCCACTGTGATCATACACTAAAGTACGGTGGCGTTCCAAAGGGAAAGACAAAGAGCAAAAAGTCTCGCCAACAAGTTTTAGGAACTTGTAAACCCAAAAGACAATCCAAAGGACCATCAACTACTCCATAAGGTCTTGAACCAAACAGGGTCCAGTAAATAAAGGTTAGAACCTAATCTACAAAAGAAAGGACCCGCCCTATAAAATAGGCCTTTACTTTGTTCTGCTCGTATTCATGTGCGCTTTTCGAATAACATACAAACATTATATTAAACCTACCCTGTTTATCTATGTTGGTTGAAATTAATGCACAAATAATACTATTATTGGCGATCACTTGAATTAAAATCACATTAACCTAAACCAAATTATTAATTATCTTATTAAGCGTGATTTCAAGTACAAATTCCCTTTAAATCTGCATAAAAGGCGTGATCAAGCAATAACAATAATATAAATCAAGCAACACAATAATAATAAATCAATAAATAATAATGATAATAGCATGATAAGGCATAATAAAGCTTAATAATAATAGCAAGATCCTAGGCATGATACTAACAAGATTAATAACAAATCCTAGCATGTCACTAAGCAATAAAGATCAAAGCTTTAAACCTAACATGGTACAAACATGATAACATGATATTAGAAATAAGTAAAGCCACCCTAAACATGATACTAGAAAGCATAAAATAACATCCTAACATGATACTAGAAAGCATTAAAAGCATCCTAACATGATACTAGGAATCATAAAACAACAATAAGCATGCAATCTACATTGTGAAAGAAATAGGGAGTAAGCTAATCTACTTACTTTGAAGCCTCGTACCTCTTTCTAATAACAAAATACAAAAGTTAGTAAACTTCAATGAAAATAATAAAGAACAATTAAAGAATTAAATTGAAATCAAATTAAATAAAGTTTTGACTAGTTTTGGACCAAACCCTCAGAAAATATCAAACCTTGCACGTCTAGGGCGAAGGCAACTCCGAACTTGGCTAGATGACTCTAAGTCTAATGAATGCGGAATATTGTATGTAAAAAGCTAGTTTAGAAAAAGAGAGAGAAAGAAAGCATATATTGCTCAAGAGAGAAAAGAGAGAATTAAGGAGGAGTTAATGAGAACTGATGATTCTGAAAACAGGAATTCGGACGCTATTTATAATGAAGATAGTCCGGAAAATCATAGAAATTGATAAGGAATAAAACTCCACGCTGTCGCCAGGAATCAACTCTGTCGCGACGCGGCGACAGAGTCTGTTGCGTGGCGACAGACTTGTCGTTTGGTGACAGCCTGTATTAGCGCGTTTTTATTCACGCGGAATCCGATCTTTAATCAACTTGATCTACGGAATCCTTACAGAAGATAAAATATATATTTTCAAGATAACAAAACAATATTTTATTCCAAATAAAAATCTTTTAAAGATAATTAATTAATAAATCTAACAATATTAGAATTAAAAGGAACTTTATAGAAACTTCTAGAAAACTATAATTAATCCTAATAATTTTAGGAATAATAATTAATATTGGACCCTCTTCTAGATCATTGAGCCGTATTAAAATAAATAACCGGGCCCAGTTTAGTATTTTGGCCATAACTTCCTCAATATTCATCGGAATTGGGCTTATAATATATCGTTGGAAAGGTCTCTTCGAGCCCCATCCATCTACACCATTATTGGACCCTTATCATGGACCAAAATAAACTGAATTGGACGTTTTCAAATAAATAAAGTCATTTTCAAAAACAGAGAGAAAAGAATTTAATTAAAACTAAACCGCAACACTTGGCTTTCAAATCAATTTCACCTAATTCGATAATAACACAACGTGCAAGGCATTCATCACTGGGTTTGGTTTTGGGGAGACACAAATGGGTGTATACAGAAGCCCCCACTTTGACTGAGTTTGAAGAAACTTATGTTTTGAAAAACGAGAGTCAAAGTATCGATAGGGACGGAGAATGATTCAAAATGTTCTGCAATTCCAAATCATTCTTATAACGCCGATACCTACAAACTAACCATTAGTTAAAACAGATAAAAGAGTTAAGAAACGCGTATCTTGCACCGTCGAGCACACGTCTCTGAAAGTAATCATTTTGCTATTGCTTCTGATGTTGTTTATGACAACCTCCACTGTGCCTCGTGAACGCCATCTTTGAAAATAACCGTATGTCGTCGCCTTCAATATTCTTGGTGACAATCCTCCACAGTATTTCGGGAACATCATCGAAAATAACTGTATGTCGTCATCTTCTGGGTGTGGCCATATGTCGCCACAGCAGTATGTCGCCGCTATTAGACAATCTCTTCTTTACCTTGAGGGACCGCCGAAGGTGGCCTTACTTCGCCATCTCCACTATTTGTGACACTACCTCGTCACGACCGCACTTCGCCGCCAAACAACTTCTCTTTATGTTGAGACATTGCCAAAGAATCACTTTACCTATTGACCCTTAATATCATTATTCATCATTGCTTTTATATTTGTGCCAGTACTTTGGTGCTTTTGCCTTTGTAAACCATTACTTTGGTGTATCCATTGAACCAATATTTTGGTGCCTTATTTGTTGAACCATTATTTCGGTGCCTTATTATGAGCTAATACTTAGGCGCTTTAAGCTAAAGTGAGACGATCTTTCATCAAGTTGATCACTTAGTGCATTTTGATCAAGCTGACTAAATCATGTCAATTACTTAAAGGGGCTAACTGGCGTACCAAGGAACCCAAATTACTAAACTGGACTGACAAAACCATAAGGAAGAGCCCAACACTCTGTCGCCGCTCCAGCATTGCCCAGAAGCACCTATCGCGAGCTTTTGCATCTGTCGCCGCGCGACAGAGTCTGTCGCCTCGCGACAATACTGTCGTTTGGCGACAGAATCGGGGTTTTAAACCCGTCTTCTTCTTCTTTCGCATTTCGCTGCTCTGCTTCACAAATTTCGCGAAAACATCAATCTACTCGTTCTTGCTCATTTCTCAACCAAATTCTCTCAAACTTGTTGCAAATCGAAGCTTTTCTTATCTATTTTCCCGATCTATGTAAGTTTTACTCAAACTCTACTCGGTTTTTGACGAATTATACATTCTTGTTCGCGTTTTTTCCGAAAATTCGAAAATGTTTTTGCTTAATTTGCTTTGTTCGTTGAATTTTATGCCTTGAATTTGTTTAATTATGCTTGTATTTTACCTTGGGAGTATTTTGAGACTTGTTTGACTCAATTCGGTGAAGAAATGAACAATTCACCATTGTTGGACCTCTTAAGGTCGTGAAGAACAATGTGGGTCGTTCTTTGCATTTTTACTGCTTTTACTTGTACAATTTGTCACAATATTCATCATATGTTTGCAAGAAATTGTTTATTTGCTTAAAGAACACTTCCATGGTTGTTTGAAATTTTGCTCTGTTTTAGTACTACGTACTCTGTTTTTTTTTTTATTATAGTATCATGCGGCCTAGGCGAACTTTAGATACTGTAGAAACTTAAGCTTAATTACTTTTACATACTTTAGCATGGCTAGACGACGTCGCTCCGGTTCTCGGTCGAGGGACACGCGTCGAGAGGACGAGCCCACCAGCGAGGGCGAGGACGTGCCTTCCACTTCCAGGCTGGGTCTCATGCCTGATTGGGACGAGCGCACTCTATTTCACGCGCCGGTTCATCATCTGTCGGAGAGGATCCGACGAGGTCTAGCGAGTGGGAGGACCCGTAGTCATGGCTCGGGTAATTCCACCATCATTTCTCTGTACGACAACTTCATCTGCCGCGATGAAGGGCTTCGTTGTCTTTGGGAGTCATGTGGATTGACTCCCCTGCTGCAGGCCACCCGGGCCATGTTTTCATACGATGGGGGTAACCTCGTCGTTCGGGCTTTGGTGGAGTTCTTTTGGGATACCACCAACACTTTTCACTTTCCCTGGGGTGAGATGACAGTCACTCCGGCTGACTTTAGTCTCATCACGGGGCTAGAGTTACAGTCTACTCCCCTCCCTTTTGATGCTGGCGTTACTGTTTATTCGCCGGAGGTTTTGGAGTTATTGGGGCCGATCGTTATTCGGGCCCAGGCTGAGGCTCAGTCGGGACAGCTGAGTTCCCGATGCATTCGTCGATGCACGCTGGCTGCAGCCTTCGAGGATGATGCGACTACCCGAGAGCAGCGGGTGTGCATCTTTGTGCTGATTCTGCTATCAGGGACATTTTCCCCTGATCGAGGTAGTAGAGTACTACTATACTACCTGTCTGCTGTTCGCGACCTCCAGTTGGTCGGGACATATGACTGGGCCAGCATGGCCTATGCTGATTTTCTACTGGGCTTACGGCGCTCCTGTCGTCACAAGGCCCTGTCTGGAGAGGTTGCCCTTTCCAGTTTCTGGAGGGTCGTAGAGGTATATCTCTTTTTTCCCTATTTAGGTTTTAACTCTAGATTTAGAAGCACAATTTTTACTGGTTTTCACTTTTTTGTACAGATCTGGTTCTACGAATACTTCCCTTCTCTCGCGCCTGCGAGGCCTTCTCCTCGCGTGCTCCCCATTGCTGCTAGTTGGGGAGGCCGCAGAGGTCCGCCGGAGGTGCTACGCCTTCGAGAGATGATTCTCACGGTAGATTTATTTTAATTCGTACTTTGCTTTTATCATCTTTTGGTGTTAGTATCTTACTTAGTAATGTTTCAGGAGCCTAGCCCGGTCTATCGACCTTGGGCTGCTTTTCCTATCTCTACGCTGGCGGCGCAGTATACAGCTGAGCGTCGTTACTTTCTGGGGACGTAGGACGAGGTGGTCTACCTGGGAGAGAGGGTAGCCATCCAGTACTCCTCAGATACATTTGTCGTTCCCGCTCCTCCGCCTCGGCATATGTTCCACGATGCCTTACAGCGGGATCGTGCTAGTGGGCCTGCCCGGGGCACTCCTTGGAGGTCTTATGTTCTCCTTGAGCAGAGCTACAAAGAGGACCCGCTGCCGTTACTAGCGCTGGCTCCTGTCCTTTCTGAGGAGGCAGCGGTATGTTTTCATTTAGCTTATGTTTCTTTAGGTAGCCCCCAAGTATCTTTCTAATTTTTTACTTTTAGCAGGTTGGTCCTAAGGAGTTCATCCCTCCGAGGATGTCTATACACTACCAGGGTACGTATGGGCCGATCGAGGAGCTTATTCCGCCAGCTCCAGAGGGAGAGCAGTTTGTGGAGCGGTCTATTCCTCGTCACCAGACTCGAGTAAGTAGTTTTTCCATACCATCCTTATGTTGGCTTTATAATTGTTATTGACTTTGACTATTTTGGCAGTTCTCTCGTGAGGTGGTGACGGCTATGACCAGGTGCATTGACACCTTTCGCAGCCAGCTTGTGAGGTTGTGGAATCGTGCTACCTATCGTAGCAATGACGCTGAGGAGGTATTACTTTTACTTTTATTACTTTTGACTTTATTTCCGTTGCATTTGCTAATCTTTGATTTATTTTTGCAGGGGCAGCCTATTCCTTCTCCACGCAATCGATCAAGGCCCGAGCTTAGGAGGGAGACTACTAGGTCCGACTCGAGGCGTCGCCGGACTACTTCTGGTGGTCGAGGTGGTCGTTCTGAGACCGCCGCTGTGGAGGATTCGGCGTCATCACCTGAGGACGTTCCGACCGGGCCGACCGTTCGAGGTGGGGTGGGTGGTGGGACATACGAGTTTGGCTCGTCGTCACAGCAGCCTTTGCAGCCCCAGCCTCTTTCCGTCGGGTTTCAGGGTGAGGTTAGGTGGCCTGGCCCTGAGCTGCAGTTCGCGCCGCCTGGTGGTTCAGGGGACGATGATGGACATACTCCACGGAGTAGGACATTTTTCGATACATTCGGCATTCCTCGCGACTAGCGACCTCCAGCGCCATAGTTGTACCTGTGTTTGTTTTATTTTTTTTTGACTTTTGTAGGACTTTATCTATTGTGTTTATATGACTCATGTACTAGACACTTGTATATATATGCACTTTATTATTTATTAAACATTTTATTTGCCTAATTTATTATTTTATAACGAATGCATTGTGCATGTAAGTGTGTGAGAAAGTGTAATTTTTTGCGCGAAATTTTTCCGTCATTTTTAATATTAGTGGAGGGTACCGACTCTCTCCCCCAAAAAAAGAAATGAAAAAGGAAAATGAAGGAGGACAATATGGTAAGCTTAAAATTAATTAAGCTTTAATATGATATAATAATAATAATAATAATAATAATAATAATAATAATAATAATAGTAATAATAACGATAATAATAATAAAGATAATAATAAAAATAATAATAATAATACTAAGGGTATGAGAAGAGGAATAGAACAATAAGTCAAGTCAAAGTCGAAATCAAATACGTAAACACGGTTTCCTACGCGCAATAGGTGTCGCTGCAAAGAAATAAATTAGCGCCGCGTAAATCATCCTGTCGCCACGCGACAGCTTTTGTCGCCACGCGACAATTTTGTCGCCTGGCGACAGACACGCTTTCCTGTTTCCAACAGGAATTGAAGTCCGTCATGAAAAAAGGTTATAAATAGCCCCCGAATCATCCGTTTACTGCATAATTTAACCAGCTTATTAATTAGTTAATTAACTAGCAATCATGCCTTTAGCTAAAAGAACTTGTTGTGGATACATGGATGAATGGTGTCGTCAATTAACTGCTAAAGATAAAAAAGCATTAGATCTTTCTCATATGGGGGGTATGTTTGGAGTCAAGGGGATGAGTCAATTAACTGCACATTATTTTTATGATAATCCCAATCCCGATTTTCGTGTCTATAAGAGAAGGGCTTTTCTTTATTGCTAATTTAACCAATTGCTCTTAGTTAGTGGTAAGGATAATGAAGGCCAATCAATGATTATATCTGTTATAGAACAAGTTGAATCTGGGAGAAATCCAATGCCACTAATTGTTGGAGAGACTATGCTATGGTTAGATGCACTAAGAAAGAATTCAAGAGCACCTTTAAGAGGTTCTCCAATTTTATTACAGGTATAAAATAATGCTATTATTAATTTATCAAGAACTAAAGAATATTATTTTACACTGTAATATTAATTAAATACAAATTTTGCAGATATGGCTCATGGAGAGGTTGAAGCTTATTAATCCTCCTGATGATATACACACGTATGTTCCAAATTGCATAGTCCGGCGAAGGAATCGATTTTTGAAAATCGGTCGCCGTGAGTGGAGCAAGGTGTTCGCTGCCGGTGACTTTACCATAAACTGGATTGTTCCTTGGTGGAAGATTGAGGCGATGATTAGTTGTAGTAACCAAGCATATTGTCGTCTCCCGAGCTTGTCGAGATTAACCTTTTATTTTCCTTGTAGAGTTATGAGACAATATGGTCTTGCACAAACCATCCCTACAGGAGATCTTCGCCGTCCTTATGAATTTCCTGTGTCACAAGAGATTGAGCGCTTTGATGGATATTGGAGTGGTAGGCCCCTATGGGAGGTGATTACCCATAAGGAACCACCTTGCTTGTCAAATAAAGTGAAGCAATGGCTTGATGGAAGATTCCAAAAATCTCAAGTAAAAATTGAAAAGACCAATGTGAAGGATCGTCTAGGTGACAAAAAGGTCCCTGCTAAAGAACGTCTAGGGGAAAGAATTGAATTCAAGACTCTGCCTAGAAAGAAGAGTTCTAAGAAAAATCAAGGAAAAAGAAAAGTCGACTCTACTAAGAAGGAAGCTTGGGTAGAGAAGAAACATGGAGTCCTAGCGGAGGGAGAAACTATCTATACTAAAATAGAGTATAGATCTTCTAATGGTTGTCTCCTAGAAAAGGTTATGGATCAAGAGGAAGAGAATGAAGACATAAATTGGAAAAGAATCAAAAAAGAGAAAAAAAGATTCGAGCATTGCTTTTCTTTTGATTTATTAGACAAAGTTAATTTGTTTTAGTTAATTTTTCAGCTTTCATTTTATCAATAATTTACTTTCTTAATTAATTAATAAAATTCCAGCTTTTATTTTAATTAACTTTCAATTAAAGCAATGAAAAAAATTACAACATTTATTTTTCGGAGAATTAATTCGAGTACGGAAGTCGAATAAATTTCCAGAATATGTGAAACTTGTCTAGACACTTGCAGAAAACTGGCGCTTCTATCTGATGCACTGTCGCTGACGATTTGGCTGTCGCCTGGCGACAAAATTGTCGTGTGGCGACATAGTCTGTTTTCTGGCGCTAGTCTTGAAATTTTGCGGACATGCATTTTTTACTTCGGGGATACTGAATTTAAAGGGATTAAAGTGGCCGCACCCTGTATGGGTTGCCTACATATCCTTTACTTACGGAATCAGGCCAAACGTAGCTCTCTTGAGTGTTTCACTCAAGTACTCATGGGTAGTATTTCTTAAGTTGGTCAAGGTTTGTCATGTTTGAAAATTCATTGCCATCCATATCAGTTAATTTAGCCGCGCCTCCTGACAGGATTGTTTTGACAATATATGGTCCAGACCAATTAGGCCGGAATTTGCCTCTTGGATCTAAAACATTTTTCCTTAATGCTTTTAATACCAAGTCCCCAACCTTGATATTTCTATTCTTGACCTTTTTATTGAAATGTCTAGCCATGTGGGTTTGATAACATTGGGTATGATGTAGATCTTCTAGTCGTTTTTCATCGAGTAGGATTAGCTCTTCATATCGTGCTCTAGTCCATTCAATTTCATCAAGTTTACTTTCTAACGCAAAACGTAAAGAAGGTATTTCTAACTCTACAGGTTGTACAGCATCCCTTCCATATACTAAGTTGAATGGCGTATTCCCTGTTGATGTTCGGATTGACGTGCGATAACCCCACAGTGCGAAGTGAAGTTTGTCAGGCCAATCCTTATAAGTTTCAGTCATCTTTTCAATGATGGTTTTCAAATTTTTATTAGCGGCCTCAACTGCTCCATTTGCTTGAGGTCTATACGGGGAAGAATGGTGATGTTGAATGCCATACTTTTGTAACAATTCTTCACATTCGGCTTGAAAGCGAGTTCCATTATCACTTATCATTTCATGCGGGACTCCGTATCGACAAATTATGTTTCTTTCGATAAAGAGTGCTACATGTTTGGCGGTGAGTTTAGCATATGATTGTGCTTCCACCCACTTTGTGAAGTAATCTATTGCAACTAAGATATATTCATGACCTCCTGTTCCGGGAGGTGTAATCTTTCCAATTATGTCTATTCTCCATGTAGAGAAAGGCCATGGTGAAGTGTAGGTGTAGAGAAGAGATGGTGGGATATGTTGCAAATTTGCGTAAATTTGACATTTTGGGCATCTTTTTACATATTGATGACAATCTTTATTCATGGTAGTCCAGTAATATCCTTCTCGCATTATCTTTTGGACTAGCATTTTGCCGTTAACATGTGTTCCGCATATACCTTCATGGATTACTCTCATAGCTCTTTGAGCATCTTTTTTGCCTACACATAATAGAGCTCGTCCCTTAGGTACCCTTTTGTGTAGTTCATTTCCTATGAGTACAAACTGGGAAGATAAAAGTCTTAATGCTCTTTTCGCTCTTTTGTCAGCATGAGGAGGATATTCTCCTTTGGTGACATAATTTAATATATCTATGAACCATGGTTCCTCCTCTGGTTCCTCTTCTTGAATTACTTCGTCATCTTCTATGGCTTCGATGTATGCTGGTTTATGCCTTTTTTCTATGGTTAAAGGCATTTGCTCAATTTTCTTGGGTATTCTAACCATTGAGGCTAGCCTTGCCAAGGCAACGGCGAATTGGTTTTCCTCTCTAGGTAGGTAAGTGTATTCCACTTTTTCCAATTGATCGGTAAGAGTTTCCAAATATGTTTGGTAAGGAGCTAAGCTTTCACTCCTAACCTTCCATCTTTTGGAAATTTGATTAATAATTAGGGAGGAATCTCCAAATATCCGGAGTTTCTTTACGCCTAAGGCTAAAGCGGTTTCGAGGCCTACCACACATGCTTCATATTCGGCTGCGTTGTTGGTGACGTCGAAATCTAATTTGATGGATATAGGGACATGTTCTTCTTTTGGTGATACTAACAAAACTCCTACGCCGCATCCCTTTTGGTTTGAGGCTCCATCAAAATATAGAGTCCATGTATCATCCTCTGTCATCATTACATTTTCATCTGGGAATTCATTCTCTTCTAAGGGTGTTGAATCTTCTATTGGGAAATCTGCTAGAAAATTCGAGACCACTGATCCTTTAATTGCCTTTTGAGGCATAAACCTTATATCGAACTGGGCCAAATTTACTATCCATCTTGATATACGCCCGTTAAGCGTAGATCTTTCGAATAGGTATTTAAGGGGATCCATTCGTGAGACTACGTAAACGGTATGCACGAGCATGTAATGTCTCAATTTAATTGTGGCCCACACCAACGCGAGGCACAGCTTTTCCAACGGTGTGTAGCGTGTTTCATACTCGAGCATTTTCTTACTTAAGTAGTAAATAGCATTTTCCTTGCTTTCTACCTCTTGTGCAAGCATAGCTCCCATTGTTTCCTTTGTGACGGTTAAGTATAGTCTTAAGGGTATTCCAAGGAGTGCTGGAGCTAATACGGGAGGATTCGAGAGATAGGCTTTGATCTTCTCAAAGGCTTTTTGACACTCATCGTCCCATATGATTGGTACATTTTTCTTAAGCTTTTTGAATATTGGTTCGCATATCGTGGTTAACTTGGATATGAACCTACTTATGTATTGCAACCGGCCAATAAATCCTCGAATTTGCTTTTCGGTTTTGGGCGGTGGCATGGACATGATTGCTTTAATTTTGGTGGGATCTATCTTTATTCCTCTAGAGCTTATGACATATCCCAAGAATTTCCCTGAGGTAACTCCAAAAGCACATTTAGAGGGGTTTAACCTCATGTTGTATTTTCTTAATCTTTCAAAGAACTTCTTTAAGGCTATTGGGTGTCCTTGGCGGTCTTTTGATTTTACAATCATGTCATCCACATAGACCTCCCCTTCTTTATGCATCATATCATGGAGTAGGACAGTTGCTGCTCGTTGGTAAGTAGCACCCGCGTTTTTTAACCCGAATGGCATTACCGTGTAGCAATAAGTACCCCAAGGTGTTATGAATGTTGTCTTCTCCATATCTTCTTCGGCCATGAGGATTTGATTGTATCCTGCGTACCTATCCATAAACGAGAGAAGTGTATGGTTTACTGTGTTATCTACCAAAATATCGATGTGTGGTAAAGGGAAGTCGTCCTTTGGACTTGCCTTATTTAAATCTCGATAGTCGACACACATTCGAACTCTACCATCTTTTTTCGGAACCGGGACAACATTGGCGACCCATTCGGGGTATTTGGATACCCTAATAAAACCTGTAGTTATTTGTTTTTGTACTTCTTCTTTTATCTTAAGGGCCACGTCGCGTTTCATTCGACGTAACTTTTGTTTTACAGGTTTCATTCCTAGAATTAATGGTATGGTGTGTTGAGCTATTTCTCTATTAATGTCTGGCATATCTTCGTATGACCAAGCAAATAAATCGATAAATTCTTTAAGTAGATTAATTAAATCGGTTCTTTCTTCTTTGTTTAGCGTTAGTCCGATTTTAACTTCTCTTTTAATGGTTGGATCTTTTGAGATGTCAACCGTTTCTGTATCCTCAATTATTGGTGTCTTATTTTCAAGTGTTTCCATTGCTTTAATTATTTCTTTATCATTTTCATCATTAGTTAAGCAATGCTCGTCGTCTTTAGATAAAGAAAAACAAGAGGAATACGAGGAAGAAGACATATTATTAAATTCAGAAATCATTACATTAAACAAAGAAATGTCCGTCGGGACTTGATTGCTAACTATCCTAGGAGTAGAAATAGAAGGTGAGGGTGCTACAACTAAAGACTTAGAAGACTCGATAGGGGAAGACTCTAATTAAGACTCTGACTCAGACGATTCTTCGAACATTGGTCCTTGTCCTGTAGTTATTGAAATCTTCTTTCCATTCGTAGTGATTATCTTCACTGTCTTGCGTCATCCACGCTCTTGATCTTCTATTGGAGTGATAAGTTCGGAAGGGTCAAAATTTTCACTTTGGAGAACCGCTTGGATAAGTGAAGAATCATCCTCCGTGTATCTTGATTCATTCTTTTCCCTTCCAAAGAGGAGTCCCATGACATTAAAGTCGAAACAAGGAGGTGCCTTTTCCTTATAGATTGGAGCTGGAATCTCGTCTAGGAAGTAACAATCCAAAAAAATTTCGAACCCAGGCTGCCTTATACCATTCACAACAAAGGGTTCAGGAAATTCATGACAAGGGTAGTCCTCTCCTTCTCTTATAAATTGTCCATTTAAGGTGAGAGGATATTGATCCATGGGTATTTCCTTTTTTTGTGTGCGGGCAATTCTTCGTGCTTTCGATTTTTCCTGGGCCCGTTTAAGGTCTTCGCGAGTTGGTTCAAAACCAAGTCCGAAAGTATCCAATTTAGGGAGGCTAGGTAAGCCCATGTGTTTAGCTATTCCTTTCTTCTTTCCTAGAGTCATTCCAGGAAAGTGTCCTTGCTTTCTTAGGATAGCATTTGTTATCATGTTTGAGTAGAGGTCATAATGAAGAGGGGTCCTTTCATCTTCCTCTATTAAGGAGACCTCTTCACTAAAGCCCCACAAATCTTCATCATTTTCATCGTGTTCCACATTAATTAGTGGATTTTCTACTCTTTTGATCCTCATAGATGAAGCATCAATGGTAATTGGAATGCCTCCAACTATAGCCTTTACTTTTTGATGAAGAGACGAAGGGACGGCCTTTAAATCATGAAGCCAAGGGCGTCCCAATAGCAAGTTAAAAGATGCCTTGATATCTACTACTTGAAATGTAGTAGCATGCTCAATTGCGCCCGCCGTTATATTCATGGTAATCGTCCCTAGTGATTGACGACGAGAATTATCATAAGCTCTTATGCCCTGGGTTGACGGGGATAAATCCTCATCTCTTATTCCCAACATTCTTGTGGTTCTAAGTGGGAACACATGAATTGCTGAACCGTTATCCACAAGAGTCATAGGGACGTTCATTCTTTTGCATATGACTGTGAGGTTTGGAGCTTTATTGTGTTTGTCACCTTCCGGTGGTAGATCTTTATCCGAAAAAGTGACTAAATTAATTGGACTTGGGAAGTCACTCGTGAGGAAGTTAGCAAGTCCCTCAGGAGTTGTGTCCGAATCTATGCCTACTTTAGCCAGTGCATCCATGACTGCAACTCTATGTTCTCGAGATGTGGCTAAGAGTTTCCATACATTCATTTCCACTTTAGTCTTTTTTAATTGTTTGACAACGTCGTTGTCTTCTATAATAGGCACGGGAATTTGCTGAATAGAAGGTATGGGTTGTGTTAAAATGGGAGGTTGTATTCTCCCGGACCTAGTGAGGACATCTATGGGCGAATCCTCCTCATCCCAAATGTCACTTACTGGGTATATTGTTGATAGAGGAGTTTCTTCAATGTCTTTAAGGTAAACATCCTCATCATCACTGTCCCATACTCCATTAATCATGGCATCTTGTGGAAGTTGAACTAATTTCTTCTCATCAATCAAATGTTGAACCAAGTCCTTAAACTTGAAGCATTGCTCTATTGTATGTCCCCCTGATTGATGATATGCACAATAGTATTTGTCTGTTCTTTTCAGCGATTCAAATGGTCTTGGTTCAAGAGGTTGAATTTTTCCATTCTCGAAGAGCATCTTGAATATATTTGTGTATGATGTCCCAATTGGAGTATATTTCCTATTATTCTTTTTGGGAGTGTCAATTGCTTGGAGAGAAAAAGGTTTCTTTTGTTTAAGTGGGGGTTTACTTTTAAGTAACTCATTTTTCTCTTTTATGGCCTCGAAGGTTTGTGAGATTAGCTTTTTCAATTCAATAATACTAATGTCAATGCCAATACTTCTTGCTTAGTTGCAGGTTCCTGACCAGAGAATTCGAGAGCATCTTCGAAGACTTCTTTTTCAATGGTCTCGATAGGCTCTATGAGGCTAGAAGGATCCTCTTGGTTTTCTTTATCGGAAATAGCCAAAGAATATGATAGCGGTGCGATATTGATACTTGGCTTCTTACTTGCAGGAGGTAATGGGAGCTTTTTACTATCGATCAAGTCTTGAATGGCTTCCCTTAATCTCCAACAATTTTCTGTAGGATGACCCCTACCTTGGTGATATTTGCAATGTGCATTTGGGTTCCAGCTAGCCGTTCTCCTTTCGACAGGTGGGTCCCCAAATGGTCCAATAGGAGTTATAAGACCTTTTGCATGTAAGAGATCAAATGCGGTGTCATAACTCATACCAATAAGAGTATAATTCTTCCTAAATGGTTTCTTTTGTCCTTGATTATTATTCATTGCCAATACTTCATTAAGAGGAAAAGTGCTAACATTATTTGAGTGGGTAGATTTGGATGAAGAAGGATTGTCGTTCTTCTTATTTTTCCAACCACTACTTGAGTTGTTATTAGCAACTTTCTGTTTAGCAAGGTCATCTTCAATATTAATTCCAATATCATATACAGCTTTGAAAGTGTTTAAGTTGCTTTGGTATTTAAGGTGCTTAGAGTATTTTTCTTGGAGGTTCTTAATGAACATCCTGACGGATTCCTTTTCACTAGGCACTTCAACCATTTTTGCAGTAGTTTCCCTCCATTTATTGAAGAAGGAGGTGAAACCCTCATTTTCTTTTTGTTTTAGCATTTCTAATTCTCTATGATCGGTTTCAACTTGTATATTGCATTTATACCTTTCAATGAAAGCGCTCACAATAGATTCCCAACTAGAGGTCTTTTGTTTATCAAGTGAAAAGTACCACTGTTGACATACAGCTTCTAAGGATAATGAAAATACAGAATGAAATGCTTTTCTATCTATCCCCTTAATACTCATTATGATAAGTCTATTTTATATATATATTTTATTCCCCGTCCCACTGTCATATTTGTGCTTATTTGAGCTCTACGGAGCTAATTTTATTACTAATATTCGCTCTCTAGTGTTTTTGTAGAGTTGGTATTATTTTGTAGGAATTTGCAGATTTATGACAATTCCCGAGCTTATTAAGCCACTACAATATTATTGGAGTTTGATCGTATTTTATGACCGTATATATGAACCTCAAGGCCTAACTAAATTAATTTAATTTGGTGATTAAGAGCTCGATTATTAAAGAGTTCCAAGTTCTTAGAAGCTAATCAATCAAGTTAAGAGTTGGGCTCAAGGAAAACAGAAACCCAATCACAAGATATCAGTTGCTGGGCTGCTAGGCGTGATAAGCGGGCCCGATCGAGTGGATCAAAGTCCGATCGGGTGAGCTTGTATCTAGGCCGTTAGGATGCACTTCAATTTCGTTGGGCAGTTGCTTTGTTTCTTCCATTTTATTGGATTTGGGTTTGTTGTTTTTAAAACCAAGTAGGCTTATTAGTTGTCTTTAGTTAGGATTATGACTCCTAGCTAGGTGAGGCGGTTACTTTGCCTATTTATGTTAACTTTTAGTGAGGTTTTTAGAAGGAAACTCTTCACGTAGGATTTTCGGTAGTTTAGATTTATTAATTAGTATTAGTTTTAGTTTTTATTAGTTTTAGTTTACTTCTTTCTCTCTCTAACTTTTCTCTCTCTCTCCTTTAATTAAACTCTTAGTATTATTTTCTCTCTTGTTTATCTCTCTACAACTCTTGGTTTAATTTCAGTTATTTATTTTCTTTCTTTTATCATGTCTTTTTTTATTGCTTTGATTAGTTTAGATTTAATTATGCTTGAGTAGTTCTCTTTCTAGGGTTTGTGGGGATCCATGAATAATATGAAGGGGTAATTTATTGTTGTTAATTATCAATGCTTAATTGATTTCCTATTGATTGATTTAATGCTCTGTGACTAGATTAGGCCTGATCTTTTATGCATGAGCTTGACAATATTAATTCGAGATTCGAGAGATGAGAATTGATGTTTAGGTCTAGTTTCAATAGGCAGGTTAATTTATAAACGGTTAAGTCGAGATTCGAGAGATGAGATTTAATACCGGTAGATTAATTCTGTGATTGTGATACGTAGCGAAAGCCCTTTATAATCTGGTTAATTGATGCATTGATGATTGATTATTATGTTTTACCCTGGAGTACTATTTATTGGTGAACCTATGCCCTAGGTATTTAATTCATTGATTTTTCTCTATCCTTTATTCTCCCTACTTATATTCTTCGTAGTATAGACTTTTATTCACAAAAATATTGGTTACTTTAATAATTTAGATTATAATATTAATTAGGAGTAGAAAGACTTGTTTCCCTGTGGATTCGACCCTACTTCCCTATCTGCATAAGCTAGTGGACTTAGGTAATTATTTTTGATTAGGTGATACGACTTTAGCCTGTCAGTCACTAGGCACTGAAATCCACAACCACCATCGCCTAAACCCCGTGGATCCACCTTATCCTTCGGCCCTCGTCGGAACCCTAAAAGCCCCCATTAACTATAGTAGTAGCCAACCGTCATCGACACTTCATAAACTATAGCAAGACCTAAAAGTTTCTACAATCAGTGATTGTTCGACAATGATGAAGGAAGTTGGAGAGCCTTTAATTTAATGGAGTCTTTGAGAAGCATGGTGGCTTTGAGATTATAAAAAAAAAAAAAAAAAAGCAATCCCTGACCCTTGCCGTTTTCACCCCGTTTTCCCCTTACGCATCAACCCAATTCGAAACCCTAGATTTTTAATTTAGGGGTTAAGGGTTTCGAGTGGTGGTTTACGGAGGGAAAGGGAGTGGAGACGGCAGAGGGTGGGGCGAATGGTGTTCGTTGGCGCCGGGGAGGGGGTTTTATCGTCATCGGGCGGTGGGAGGAAGTGTTTATCGAGGGAAGGGGAAAGGGGTTTAGGGAGGAACCAAGGTGGTTCAGGGAAGGGGAGGGTGGTTTGGTGTTCAGGGGGGTTTTGCTGACGTCGGCTCGTGTTTTCAGGGGTAGTAAGGCTCCGGCGGGGGTTGGTCAGGGTGGGGGAGGTGGAGGTAGGGTGGGTGGTTTTCATTTTTGTTAATTATTATGTTAATTATTGTTTAATTAAGGTAATCAGTTGTTAATTACAAATCTATTGTTATATTAGGGAAACTTATCAAAAGTAATGCTGTTTGAGAGAATTTGAAAAAAACTTGTTACCATTGAGAATGTGCAATTTTACATAGCTACCAATGAGAATTTCCCTAAAATTAGTATCCCGTTTGTAGATGCAGTCAAAATTGTTGAACTTTGACTTGTAATTATACCCTCTGTAATTTTTTTTTTATTTTTACATATTGATTTTTTGTATTATTCGTTCAATCCACTTTGAATAATATTAGTTATTTATACATAAAAAATGGAAAAATTGACAAAAATAACCCAACAATTGGGTCATTCTCTCAAAATAATTCAACACTTTACCTTTAGGGGTATTATCTTTTAAAACCAAAATGACCTGTAACCTAATTAACCGGTAACTTTTTCTTTTACTTTTAATTTTTTTTATTTCTATAATAATATGATTGCAGACTAAGTTAATGAGGTTTCTCCAAAACCTCAAACCCCAATTCTTATGCACTCGTTTCTTTTTCTTTTTATTTCTTTATTTATTTATTTTATTTTATTTTTTCACTATCCTTCTAAATCCAAATAACTTCCACCTTCAATAAAAAAATAAAAACAAAAATAAATCTCCAAATAACTTCAACTATTTTTTTATTTTATTTTTTTTTACTATATTTCCTAATAATACACATAATATCTATTTTACTCAATATTACAAAAAAAAAAAACACCACAAAAAATTATCTATTCTAATATATCACCCAATAATTTGGTTTTTAAAAAACCCCAAAATTACAAGGAATCTACATTATTATCACACAATTTATCCTAACTTTTCAGCAAAAGACTTCAAAATCAATCTTTAAATTATATGTAATTCATTTAAAACAAAAATTACAACAACCATAAGATCCATTATTTTCAGTTAAAAAATTAGCAATTGTATTATATTTTTATAAATCACACCTTTTTATTAAGTCAATAATGATTATCAAAATCAAAATAGCACGATTTATGTTTGGGTGGCAACACCGTGTGGCCGACTGACAAACACAAAACACTAACAAGGTAACCCTTGTCAAAGTAACTTTTGACCAAGTAACCCATGCCCAATTAAGTAACCCTTGACTAAGTAACTCTTGGCTGAGTAACCCCTGACTGACCGAATATCGACTGGCTGATTAACCTCTGATTGACCGATCGAGTAACTTCTAATTGACCGAATAACCCCTGATCGAGTAATCCCTAACAGAATAACCCTGACCGACTGAGTAACCCCCAATCGAGTGACCCCTTAGCGAGTAACTCTTGACCAACTGAGTAACCCCAAGACAAATAACCCGACCACACAGTGTGGTCAGTCACATATGAAACTTTGTGAAACAAAAATGTATACATCATGTTTACTACCCATCCCTAGTTTCTTTTTTTGGTATTTTTTTTCAAGGACTTCATATAATTACCAACATTTCATTTTGTGTTGGCACGGTTATGTACATTGACTGATATTTCTAATGGCTTGTTTCAACTTGAATATTGCACTTATATCCATCTATAAAAGCGTTTGTTATAGAATCCCAAGAAGAGGTCTTCTCTTTTCCAAGGGAATAGAACCATTGTTGACAAACAATTTCTAAAGATAGTGAGAACAAAGAATGAAAAACCTTCGTTCCTATCAATCCCCTTAACGTTCATTATTGTTTCAAAAGCTCTTAAGTGGAAGTAAGGATTGTTAGTTTGCTTAAAATTAAGGATGTCATTGGCATTGAACGTCTGCGGAAGAAACTCCTTGTCCACTAAGACCCCTTGTGAGCTAATGCCTTGGAACTTATAGTCACTGGAGAGCTTGCTCAAGCTTTCCTCCATTCGCTCCATTTGTTGTTGTTTTGCAGGGTCATTGATTTGAAGAGCCATAGCCTTCATCATTACAGTTACATTGGCCAAGTTTTGCCTAAGTTCATTGACTTCTTCCTTAGTTGCCACTATTTTCTTAGATTTTCTCTATTGTCAAATCGGTTTATCAAAAAGTTGCACATGGATGAAAGTGTTGTCCTTGATTAATCGCCCTTCTCTCCTTGACCAAGTGCTATGGAAAGGGAAATTATGGATACTTTTTGTTAATTTTTCTATTTTATTTTTTGATTCAAACTCTATTCAACATGTAATAGATGGGAAGAGATCATGGAAGAATGAGGAGGATCATATGCATGGAGAAAGCATGTAGTGAGTGGGAAGATGATGTAAATGGGGAACTATGGAAGAATTAGGAATGTAATGGAACCTCAACTCAAATGACAAAAAAAAAAACTCATGCATGAACTTAAGACATGATCATGGTGTGAAAAGAGTACACCAAAAACTGTAGGGAAAAATTTCAAGCATCCCAAACTTGAACCCCACTGTGATCATACACTTAGGGCTATTCACATTTACTTATTTTCAGTTCAATTCAGTTATGTTCAACTCCAATTAGTTCAGTTCAGTTTAGTTCAGCTCCAATCAGTTCAGTTCAGTTCAGTTCAGTTCCTAATTTCCTTCTCTCATAAAATATTCATTTCAGCTTAGTTCAGTTCAGTTCAGTTCAGTTCAGTTCAGCTCCAATCAGTTCAGTTCAGCTCAGTTTAGTAAATGTGAACAGACCCTTAAGCATGGTGGCTTCCAAAGGGAAAGAAGCTAGAGCAAAAGAGTCGCCAACAAGTTTTAGGAATTTGTAAATCGTTCATGAAAGGAATGGTGTCCTTCGAACAAGTGTATTATTCCGTTAGCGGGTTCAGAATTATTAGAAAGCTAATATATTCAGTAAGGTCAAGTGATCGGAATGCCTGGGTGGAGGCCGCTTCCGATCAGTAATATTAATGGATAATTAATGTTACAGCTTAATCTTGACTGAACCCTTCGGGTCACACCCAAGCATTCAACAAACCGAATCGACGAATTAATTCGGAAGGAATTAATGAGTCAACCGAGTAATATTTATTTAGACGTCGGAAATTCGAGCTTAGAGCGTCGAAACCGAGCGTCGGAAGTCGAGTCGAAAAATAGTGAAAAGACGAGACGAAAAATAGTAATAAATCAACAAAAGACCAAAATACCCCTAGCATCGGAATGCCCTAGCAAACCGAGTGCTAAGGGCGTATGGCCTAGCATGGTGGCTAGCATGCGCACCAAGCCGAGCCTAGGCTGGCTGGTGCGTGCTAGCGCACCCATGCTAGCATGCTAGGCACGCCAGCCCGCTGCTGCTAGGCCTAGCAGTGCTGGCCGAGGCACAAGGCCAGCAGCAGCAGCCCGCACAAGCATGCGGGGCATGCTGGCCAGCAGCAGCAGCAGCCCGCATGCTTGCTGGGCTTGCTGTGCGTGGCTGCCGCACCACATGGCAGCCCACCTTGGCTGCCTTGGTGCCCAAGGGTGGGTGCCATATGGCTTGTGGTCCTTGAGTGTGTGGGGAGTGTGTTGGCCGGCTATGGGAGAGGGAGTGGGGAGCAAGTTTGGTCCCCCCCCTTCTCCAAATGGTCCTCACCTAACCACTCACATGAGCTTGCCACTTGTTGATTTATTACTAGCTTGATTATTAATTTTATTTTAGCTTTAAAATAAAATGGAAAAATCAAAGTATCCCACATTGATGGGAGAGCAAATGATACTCCCATCATTTCCTATAAATACCCATGTATGGGCATTGGGAATGATGCTTGAGTAAGAGTTGAAAAAGGCATCACAATTAGTGAAAACCTTTGAACTCAATATTATTACTCGGGTTTTATTGGTCGGGTCTTGCTAACTCCAAGACATTGGACCTAGTCGGTTTTGTTGGTGCGGGTGGACTTCGTTGGAGGTCTCCGTGCGAGCGGGACTTGAAGCTTTCAAGTAAGAGCTCATTTGGAGCGAAGCACGCGTCAAAGGTAATTAGCTTAACTTAATCTTGTGATTAATTTAATTATGTTCATGGTTTTATTTATTGCGAGTGCGTTCTTGGTTTTGGGTTTATTTCCGCGGTGAGTCGGACTCACCAAACCCCAACAGCGGTATCGGAGCCTCGCTCGTTTATTTTTAAAATCATGATATTTTCAAGGTGTTATTATGGCTTATTTTTCTGGTTTTAAGTTGCTAATTATATTAGTAACTCGTTTTTCCTATTTTTTACCTCGTATTTGAGCTATCTTCAGCCCCGAACTCAGATTTCGACCCAAAAATAGTGAATTTTGGGTGGAAAAGGTGTTCTGGAAATGGTTTTACCCTTGTAGGGCTCGGTTTTTAGCTAAAAAACGACCAGAAATGCATTTTTCGAGGGATTTTTCGTTTTGACGAAAAATTTTAAGTCTTTCTAACCTTGAAAATTGGTTGCATATTTATGGTGGTTATGTAAATGGTTCTTTCCTTATTTTGTATGCATTTTTAGACCACTTTAAGCATGATTACTTGGTAGTAATTGGTGCTTGAAAGTTTGGTTTTATTTTTCACATAATTGCAAATTAATTGCATTGAATGTGAAATAGTTGTTCCTTGATGCTTCCAAGTATTAAAGATTCAATCTTTACTTATGATAAGTGATTGAAACTTTGAGTTACTAAATTCCATGAATTTTGGTTAAACTTTGTTGATTTAATCATTTTTAGTTGATTGGAATCATAAAGTTTAAAACTTGTGATAAAAAAATTAGTTTATCTTCATATTGGAAGATATAATTTTTTCATGAAGTCACAAGTATTAAAGTTGGAGTCTTTATTGAACTTATGTTCATTTTTCCAACTCCCTTTTATTTTGTCAAAATCTCAAGATTAATTTAAAGTGATTAAATTAATAGTGAGAAATGCCCTAATTATTTTTGTTACACCAAGTTAGACCAATTTTATTAAAGAATGATTCTTGGTAATAAATTTGGTTAATTGCTTTGGATGAATTATTTAAGTTGGACTTGTTATTTTTCATTTTTCCTCAAAAATTGATTCTAAAATTAATTTAGAATTGATTTATAATGTCACACGCAAAATTCGATAATTTTCGAAGCATTAGCACGCAACACGAGGCCTAAGAGCCCCGAGCTAGCTCTCGGCCAGCTGGGCTGCTCACGCAACCCATATGTGGCTGCCGAGGCTGCTGGGTGCCTCGTGCTTAGGTGCGTGGTGCTGTGTGTGCGAGGAAGGGAGTGGGGCTGCTGCTCGCTGCCAGCCACACCCCGCACCAGCCAGCAACGAGCAGCAGCATGGCGCAGCAGCAGCATAGTGCTGTGCGCGCTGTGCTTGCTGCCACGCTTGGCTTGGCTGGGCGTGGCGTGTGCGAGCACAAGCAGCCCATGGGCATGCTTGGTGTTGCGGGGTGCCGATGGTTATGCTACGAGCTTGTTGTACGGTATGTACGATTCAATAATTAGCATAATAACCCCGGGTTATTAAGTCGATGCTATTTTTAAGGTTAATTTTAGCATTGCTTAATAAGTAAATAAGGGTAATTTTGGGTTCCAAGTCTTAGTGCTAGGCACTTAGACATTATGGAATACGTAATTTTGCTTAACTTGTCGTTTTAATTATTTTAATTATTTTGTTTATTTAATTAAAATTTTGGAGGCTAGGCCTCGGGTTTATGAGCGACATTTGCAAAATTAATTTTGACAAATATTTGGGTTCACCGACTTAATTAATTGGATTAATTAAGTTTGGATGCGGAATTTAGTGGGAGCGTATCTTAGTCATTACCTTAACCGGATAAAACAACTTTGACTAGTTTAATTAGGCGTGTTAATTGAATTAACCACCTAGATTAATTACCAGTTCGCGCGCGGTTTTATGCATTGTTACTTGTTTGATCGTTGTAAAATGCATGGGCCATTCACAGATAGTGAATGGATGAATGGAATGTAAAATTCTCTCACAGGTTTTATGAAATGGCAACTAGTGGGGCCCGATTAGGATAGAAAATACGGACTGTGATCCGTGATGTATTTTTGTAAATCTAAATACGGTCTGCGAACCGTTGAGTATTTTTGTACCTTAATATTTGGATTAGTCCTAATCGTAGACACTAGCAATTATATTATTTGGTCAAGTCTTGAAGACGGGGTTCTTAGAAGACGAAGCCATAAAGTTGCAAAAGAAGACCTTTTGAAGACTTGAAGATCTCAAGGGGTCATGCTAGTTGCCAAATGCATCTCTATTTATGTTTTCGATATATATTTATGTTTATATATATGAATTATATGTTAGATGCATGGTTAGGATTTCGAATGTTGAGATGATTAATTAAGTTCACTTAAATCAACCAACATAGAAACCCTAGGTCCCTTAAAATTGAGTAAAACTTGCCATTCCAAAACACACTTACCAACCGAACGAGGGTAGTGGTGGGCTACGCCAAAGCGAGGCATCACTACTTCTCCAAGGAACGTAAGGCATACTAGGTATGCAAGTGGTTTTGGTTATACTCAACGATATGAGTGATGGAGTCCTAACATGTCGTGGCAAAGTGAATAAATTGTTTAGAGAGCATGGGATGCGACGATTTATTCAACCAAGAGTGGCTTGGAGCCATTAGCAAAGCGTTGCTTACCTTAGGAGATTGAGTGTTAAGACAAGCCAAAGCATGCTTAACCACTCTTTGTTTCTTTGGATCTTGGAATCGACTTATTCTCACCAATATTAGGGACAATCTTTAATGTGTGAATAAGACGTTTTTAAATAAGTTTGATTAAAATGCATGATTTCAATCTTATTTAAGTATAATGAATGGTTTTTCATTTTAAATTCTTTCAATTGTAGAATCATGTCTTCAAATAACTCGAACAACTTACGCTCAATTCTCGACAAGGAGAAATTGAGTGGGCCAAATTTTCTTGATTGGCAAAGGAATTTGCGTATTGTTCTCATGCAAGAGCAAAAGGAATATGTCCTCGATGAGGAAATGCCCGAGACTCCCAATGAGGAGGTGACTCAAGCTGCCCTAAATCGATGGCAAAGTGCCAATCGAGATGTCAAATGTATTATGTTGGCCACAATGTCTCCTGAGCTTCAAAAGACATTTTTTGAAAAGGAGACGGCTTTTGAGATCATTTCTGAATTGCAGAATATGTTCCAAGAGCAGGCCCGAACTGAAAGGTTTGAAACCCACAGGCAGATCCTTGAGAGCAAGCTCAAGAAAGGAGAGCCAGTCAGCCCACATGTACTCAAAATGATTGGATTGTTTGAAAACATGGGAAGGCTTGATGCGGGGTATTCAACCGAGATGGCAATTGACATCATTCTCCACTCGCTGCACAAAGGCTATGATCAGTTCAAGATGAACTATAATATGCACAGCATGGAGAAAACCCTCACCGAGCTTCATGGTATGTTGAAGCAAGCTGAGCAAACGCTCAAGGATGAGGGAAAGCATGATATGCTCATGATTAAAAAGGGCAAGCCGTTCAAATTTTCGGGCAAGAAGAAGAAAGGCTTTAAGGGGAAAGGTAAGAAGAAAACTTTTCCGCCTAAGTCTAAAGCTACCAAGGATAAGAAGGTAGCGTCTTCTAAATCTGATTCCGAATGTTTCTACTGTAAGAAGAAGGGACATTGGAAGAGAGATTGCCTCAAGTTCAAGGAGGATAAGAAGAACGGAACCGTTGCTTCTGAATCAGGTATATTCGTTATAGACTTTAACTTCACTAGCTTAACATCATGGGTATTAGATACCGGATGTGGCTCACACCTTTGTTCCAATTCTCAGGGACTAAGGAACGCTAGAAGGCTAGAGAAGGGAGAGATTGAACTCCGGGTCGGCAATGGAGCCAGAATTGGTGCCGTATCCGTAGGAACTCTCAGTTTGTCTTTGCCCACCGGGCTAGTTTTGGAACTCGATAATGTTTATTATGTTCCTAACATTACCAAAAACATTATTTCAATTTCGGCGTTGGACGCCAAAGGTTTTGAATTTCGAGTAAAGGACAAAGAATGTTCATTTTATCTCGATAATGTTTTATATGGTATTG
The DNA here is from genome assembly GCF_948465745.1 of Chenopodium album. Classification (NCBI taxonomy): domain Eukaryota; kingdom Viridiplantae; phylum Streptophyta; class Magnoliopsida; order Caryophyllales; family Amaranthaceae; genus Chenopodium; species Chenopodium album. Next base: position 14,060,666 of record NC_137852.1, read on the forward strand.
CACATTCTGAAAATGGTCTTTATGTGCTTTCATTAGACAAACAAGTTTATAATGTGAATAATGATACCAAAAGAGCTAAGACCATGGAGTCAAATCAGACTTACTTGTGGCATTGTCGTCTTGGCCACATTAACATCAAACGCATCAAGAAACTTCTACAAGAAGGTGTTCTTGACTCTTTCGATTTAGAATCGTTTGAGAAATGCGAAGGATGTCTATTAGGCAAGATGATTAAACAGCCATTCTCCAAGATGGGAGAAAGGGCAAGTGACTTATTGGGTCTTATACATACCGATGTATGTGGACCAATGAGCTCAACCACAAGAAATGGACATCGATATTTCATCACTTTCACAGACGACTATAGTAGATATGGCTATGTCTACCTCATGTCGCACAAATCTGAATCATTTGAAAAGTTCAAAGAATTTCAGAGTGAAGTTGAAAATCAGCTTGGCAAGAAAATCAAAGCCCTTCGATCGGATCGAGGTGGTGAATACTTGAGCCAAGAATTCGATGACCATCTGAAAGAAAAGGGTATACTTTCAGAATTGACACCTCCAGGAACTCCACAATGGAACGGAGTATCCGAAAGGAGAAATCGGACCTTGTTAGACATGGTACGATCAACAATGGGTCTTAGTGATCTTCCTATCTCTTTCTGGGGACACGCACTTCTAACTGCGGCACTAACACTGAACCGTGCTCCATCAAAAGCTGTAGAAAAGACTCCATATGAATTATGGACGAAGAAACCTCCTAGGTTATCTTTTCTGAAGATATGGGGATGCGAAGCATATGTCAAGAAATTGATCTCTGACAAACTTCATCCCAAATCTGACAAGGTTTACTTTGTGGGCTACCCAAAAGAAACCAAAGGGTATTACTTCTACAACAAATCGGAGAACAAAGTGTTTGTTGCTCGCGATGGTGTCTTTTTGGAGAAGGAGCACCTTTCCAAAATGACAAGTGGGAGGAAAATCGAACTCGACGAAGTTCGTGAGGATGAGCAACAAAATCATAATGACAGTCAAAGTGCTCAAACAGCATCTGTTGACAAAGGTCAAAATGATCAAAATGTGCAAAGTCGAACCGACAATGCAAATGCTCAATCCATTACCCTACGTAGGTCTCTGAGGCCGAGATCTCAACCTGATAGATATCTTGGTTTAGTATTAACCGAGAATCAGGACATCCTGATTATGGATGGAGATGAACCGGCAACCTACAAGCAAGCGATGGCAAGCACCGACTCTGCTAAATGGCAAGAGGCCATGAGATCTGAAATGGATTCCATGTTTGAAAATCAAGTCTGGGACTTGGTTGACTTACCCGAAGGTTATATACCGATCGGATGTAAGTGGATTTTCAAGTTGAAAACCGACAAAGATGGAAATGTATTCATTTACAAAGCTAGATTGGTGGCAAAAGGGTACAGACAAGTTCATGGTATTTATTACGATGAAACCTTTTCACCAGTTGCAATGCTTAAATCCGTTCGGATCCTCCTAGCGATTGCTGCATATTACGACTATGAAATATGGCAGATGGACGTCAAAACCGCCTTCCTTAATGGTTATTTGGAAGAAACTGTGTATATGACACAGCCTGAAGGTTTTGTCGTCCAAAACAATGCTGGGAAAGTTTGTAAGCTTAAGAAGTCCATTTATGGATTAAAGCAAGCAAGCAGAAGTTGGAATCTGCATTTCGATGAAGCCATCAGTAAGTTTGGTTTTATCAAGAATCCAGATGAATCTTGTGTTTACAAGAAGGTCAGTGGGAGTAACATCGCCTTCCTAGTCTTATATGTCGATGACATATTGCTCATTGGAAACAGCATTCCGTTGTTAGAGTCTGTAAAGGCCTGGCTTGGAAAGTGCTTCTCAATGAAAGACTTGGGAGAGGCTAAGTACATACTAGGCATCAAGATCTATAGGGATAGATCGAAAAGGATGATTGGATTGAGTCAAAGTACTTATATTGATAAGGTACTTGCTCGATTTGGCATGGAGGAGGCCAAAAGAGGTCACTTGCCAATGTCACATGGCATAACCCTAAGCAAGAAGCAGTGTCCACAGACACCTGATGAGCGGGAAAGAATGAATCAGATTCCATATGCTTCGCTCATTGGATCTATCATGTATGCCATGATATGTACTAGGCCAGATGTGTCGTATGCCTTGAGTGCTACGAGCCGTTACCAATCAGACCCAGGAGAGGCGCATTGGACTGCGGCCAAAAATATCCTAAAGTACCTGAAAAGGAACAAGGATAAATTCCTGGTGTATGGTGGCACAAAGGATTTGGTTGTGGAAGGTTATACCGACGCAAGCTTCCAGACAGACAGAGACGATTTCAAATCGCAATCTGGATATGTGTTCTGTCTAAATGGAGGGGAGTTTAGTTGGAAGAGCGCAAAGCAGAGTACAACTGCAGATTCTACAACTGAAGCCGAATACTTGGCAGCTGCTGAAGCAGCTAAGGAGGCTGTTTGGATTCGTAAGTTCGTTGGCGAACTTGATGTTGTACCCTCTATAAAGGGTCCAATAGCCCTCTATTGTGACAACAATGGAGCTATTGCTCAGGCCAGAGAACCTAGAGAACATCAGAAGGTCAAACATGTCAAGCGGCGATTTCACATGATTCGAGAATGGAAATCAGAGGGTGAAATCAGAATTTGCAAAGTTGGAACGGATGACAATGTAGCCGATCCACTTACTAAACCTTTGCCTCAAGTGAAGCACAACAAGCACGTTGAGGCAATGGGAATCAAGCATGTTGGAGACTGGCTTTGATTTCCTTGTTTAGTGTTTTTAGTTAATTTTGAGAAAAGTTAATGTAAGACACTAAGGAAAACCATTCATGTTTGGGAGTAATATAAAATTTCATGCAACATTTTATTACTCCATTATGCTATTTAATTGTGGTTTAGGATTAAATAATGAGTCCATTCGATTCTGAGAATATTCAAAATAGGGTATCAAGACCAGTCTTGGTAAGGAAACACCTATTAAGTGAACATTGAATATTATAATCGAAAATTATCCCTAATCATGGTCATTTAAACGATGGACGATTAATGACCATTTGAGATTAGTGTGTAGTCTGATTTATAGCACCGTTTCATGTGCTACGAGGACATGATTGTCATAAATCATTTGCACAGGTATTGGTTTAGAACCATACTGGATCGACCTATGAGAATACTTTAAGAAATTTAAAATTTTTGTCATAAGTATACTTCTCATTATGGCTATCGGAACCTATTTCCTCGACCATGAGTAGTGGGAGTTCTCTTGTTTGAGTACTAGTTCGCTTTGATGTTGTCAAACGTCTGCCGTAATAGGGGATTATAACGGCAACACTCGGGCGACTAGGTCCTCTCAGTAAGAGGAGCTACATTACAAGACTGGGAATGTCCCCCTAGTAAAATAGGGAAAATGTCTTTGTTGTATACAAGGCCTCTCGTAGAGCGAGACTGTAAAATGCATGGCCGTGCTCGGATGGATTTTAGAAATCATCTGTTTATTGACAGTCGGACTCGGAATCGGGAAACACTTCTGGACGTAATAAGGATGACAAGATAAATCTTACCTTATAGTTCATGAAGAGACATTAAGCGACATAGGAAAGGGCTATACACAAAATGAGCACTTGTCCGAAAGGACAAGTGGGAGATTGAAAGGAATGGTGTCCTTCGAACAAGTGTATTATTCCGTTAGCGGGTTCAGAATTATTAGAAAGCTAATATATTCAGTAAGGTCAAGTGATCGGAATGCCTGGGTGGAGGCCGCTTCCGATCAGTAATATTAATGGATAATTAATGTTACAGCTTAATCTTGACTGAACCCTTCGGGTCACACCCAAGCATTCAACAAACCGAATCGACGAATTAATTCGGAAGGAATTAATGAGTCAACCGAGTAATATTTATTTAGACGTCGGAAATTCGAGCTTAGAGCGTCGAAACCGAGCGTCGGAAGTCGAGTCGAAAAATAGTGAAAAGACGAGACGAAAAATAGTAATAAATCAACAAAAGACCAAAATACCCCTAGCATCGGAATGCCCTAGCAAACCGAGTGCTAAGGGCGTATGGCCTAGCATGGTGGCTAGCATGCGCACCAAGCCGAGCCTAGGCTGGCCGGTGCGTGCTAGCGCACCCATGCTAGCATGCTAGGCACGCCAGCCCGCTGCTGCTAGGCCTAGCAGTGCTGGCCGAGGCACAAGGCCAGCAGCAGCAGCCCGCACAAGCATGCGGGGCATGCTGGCCAGCAGCAGCAGCAGCCCGCATGCTTGCTGGGCTTGCTGTGCGTGGCTGCCGCACCACATGGCAGCCCACCTTGGCTGCCTTGGTGCCCAAGGGTGGGTGCCATATGGCTTGTGGTCCTTGAGTGTGTGGGGAGTGTGTTGGCCGGCTATGGGAGAGGGAGTGGGGAGCAAGTTTGGTCCCCCCCCCTTCTCCAAATGGTCCTCACCTAACCACTCACATGAGCTTGCCACTTGTTCATTTATTACTAGCTTGATTATTAATTTTATTTTAGCTTTAAAATAAAATGGAAAAATCAAAGTATCCCACATTGATGGGAGAGCAAATGATACTCCCATCATTTCCTATAAATACCCATGTATGGGCATTGGGAATGATGCTTGAGTAAGAGTTGAAAAAGGCATCACAATTAGTGAAAACCTTTGAACTCAATATTATTACTCGGGTTTTATTGGTCGGGTCTTGCTAACTCCAAGACATTGGACCTAGTCGGTTTTGTTGGTGCGGGTGGACTTCGTTGGAGGTCTCCGTGCGAGCGGGACTTGAAGCTTTCAAGTAAGAGCTCATTTGGAGCGAAGCACGCGTCAAAGGTAATTAGCTTAACTTAATCTTGTGATTAATTTAATTATGTTCATGGTTTTATTTATTGCGAGTGCGTTCTTGGTTTTGGGTTTATTTCCGCGGTGAGTCGGACTCACCAAACCCCAACTGTTCACAAGGTGAAGGTTACACCCCTTCAATTCACGATCCTAGAGATTACTAACTCCATAGTGGTCTGGAACCATGACTAGATATTCGGAGATCAAGGTACGAATCCAATCTAAAAGAGGAAGAACCCGCCCTATAAAATAAGCCTCTACTTTATTCTTCTCATATTCATGTGCGCTTTCTGACTAACATGCAATCATTATATTAATCCTAAACCTGTTTAAACTATGTTGGTTGAATATTAATGCACAAATAAATCTATTATTGGCGATCACTTCAATTAAAATCATATTAGCCTAAACCAAATTATGAATCATCTTATTAGGCGTGATTTTAAGTACAAATTCTCTTTAAACCTGCATAAACGGCGTGATCAAGCAATATCAATAATATATACCAAGCAACATGATCATAAACTCAACAATCATCATCATAACAACAATCTCAATAAAGCACAATAGTATTAGCAAGATCCTAGGCATGATACTAACAAGATTAATAACAAATCCTAGCATGTCATTAAACATTAAAAATCAAAGCTTTAGCCCTCACATGATACTAACATGATATTGGGAAAAATTAGAAGCACCCTAAACATGATAATAGAAAGCAATAAAGACATCCTAACATGATACTAGGAATTAATAAAACCAAAGCATGCTTTTTACAAAAATAGAGTAATAAAATTACCCACTTTGATGCCTTGTACCTTTTTCTAATAACAAAATACACGCATTAGTAAACTTTAATAATTATTAAATCAAAAAATTAAATTAAATAATTAAAATAGGGATTTGGGACCAAACCCTCACAAATTATCAACCTTTCACGTTTAGGGCAAAGGCAACTTTGAGCTTGGCTAGACGTGTTTAGAACTTGAGAATGCGGAATTGTATTTAAAAAGGCTAGCTAGAAATCAAGAGGGAGAAAGAATAAATTAATGCTTAAGAGAGAGAAAGAGAGAATTGTGATGATTGAAAACGAGGATTAAGGACCTTATTTATAGAAAAAATAGTCCGGAAATCGAAATAAAAGAGATCGAATTCAACTCGAAATAACACAACTCCAGTCGCGAACGACAGGCGCCAGCGCGAAACGATACGAATCACGCATCACGACAAAAAGCCTTGTCGCCAAACGACAGCTCTGTCACTTTTGTACGTGTAGACACCCATTTGTGTCTCCCCAAAACCAAACCCAGTGATGAATACCTTTTGCGTCGAAACATAATCGAATGAGGTGAAAGTGTGAAAAGTCAAGTGTTGCGGTTAGTTTTTATTTAAAAATCCTTCTTTCTGTTTTCGAAAACCATTTCTATTTTATGAAAACGTCCATTTTAGTTTATTTTGGTCCATGATAAGGGTCCAATAATGGTGTAGTTGGATGGGGCTTTAAAAGACCTTTCCAACGATATATTATAAGACCAATTCCGATGAATAATGAGGAAGTTATGGCCAAAATACTAAACTAGGCCCAAACCGGATTTTACCTACGACCCAATGATCATGAGGAGGGTCCAAAGGTTTAATCCTATTCCTAAACTAATTAAGATTGATTGGAATCTTTTATAAGTTTCTAAAATATCTTAATTATCCTTTTTTGAAAAGATAAGATCATGGAATTTGATTTGAATATAAACTTTCCTTTTTTAAAACTTTCCTAATTCTATTCGGATTTAAAATTGTTCAAAGATAGTCAGATATTATTTTCGTGCCTCATATTTTTTATTTAAATTTTATATGGTTGGATAGATCTTGAAATTATCTTTCCAATGATATATTATAATATTAAATCCGAACTATAACGAAAAAGATATTAAAGATATACGAAACTCTATCCAAAACTGACAACGTCCCACTATTTCGGCCATATGTTTTTATCTACAAAAGATTTTAATCTGATTCTAATTGCACTAGAAAGTAGACTTCAAGAGCTTTCCAACGACATATTATATGACTTATTTGGACTTTTAGATCAAAAGATATGATTAAAACAAAATCCGCCAAAAACTGTCTTGTCGCGAAACGACAGGCTTGTCGCCTCGCGACAAACTCTGTCGCCTGGCGACAGGATAAATCTTTGGCGACAAGGTCGGTTTGATTAGCGACAGAGTGGAGTTTTATTCCTCTTCAAATTCTAAGATTTTCCGGACTATTTCCTTATAAATAGGGTCCCGAACCTCTATTTTTACTCCTCAATTCTCATCATCATCTCTCATCAATTCTTACTCAATTCCCTCTTTTCTCTCTTGAGAAATATATATTCTCTCTCTCTCTCTCTTTTTCTAAACTACCTTTTTACAAATACAATTCCGCATTCACAAGATCTTGAATCACTTAGCCAAGTTCGAAGTTGCCTTCGCCCTAGACGTGAAAGGGTTGATATTTTCTGAGGGTTCGGTCCAAAACTAGTCAAAACTTTATTTAATTTGATTTTAATTTAATTATTTAATTGTTCTTTATTATTTTTATTGAAGTTTACTAACTTGTGTATTTTCTTATTAGAAAGATGTACGAGGCTTCAAAGTAAGTAGATTAGCTTACTCTTTATTTTATTAACGATGTAGATTGCATGCTTATCATTGTTTAATATCTAGTATCATGTTAGGATGTGTTTAATTCCTAGTATCATGTTAGGATGTTATTTTATGCTTTCTAGTATCATGTTTAGGATGCCTTTACTCTTTCTAATATCATGTTAGTACCATGTTAGGTTTAAAGCTTTGATCTTTATTGTTTAGTGACATGCTAGGGTTTGTTATTAATCTTGTTAGTATCATGCCTAGGATCTTGCTATTATATTTAAGCTTTATTATGCCTTAACATGATTTTGACTATTATTATTGTTATTATTATGATTATGATTATTAATATTGGTTATTATTTATGTTGCTTGATATATTATTTTATTGTTATTGCTTGATCACGTCTTTTATGCTTGTTTAAAGGGAATTTGTACTTGAAATCACGCTTAATAAGATAATTATTAATTTGGTTTAGGCTAACGTGATTTTAATTCAAGTGATCGCCAATAATAGTATTATTTGTGCATTAATATTCAGCCAACATAGATACACAGGGTAGAATTAATATAATGTTTGTATGTTATTCGAAAAGCGCACATGAATACGAGCAGAACAAAGTAGAGGCCTATTTTATAGGGCGGGTCCTTTCTTTTGTAGATTGGATTCGTACCCTCATCCCCGGACCCTATTTGGTTCAAGACCTTATGGAGTAGTTGATGGTCCTTTTGGATTGTCTTTTGGGTTTACAAGTTCCTAAAACTTGTTGGCGACTCTTTTTGCTCTTTATTTTTCCCTTTGGAACGCCACCGTACTTTAGTGTATGATCACAGTGGGGTTCAAGTTTGGGGTTATCATAATGCTTGAAATATTCCCTACAGTACGGAATCCTTTACCTAATATAATTAAGTAATTAGACTCCGCGTGTAGGGGTGAAAGTAATTCGGATAAAAACCGAACCAAACCGCAAACCGAACCGAATAAGCAATTCGGTTTGGATTATTTTATAATTCGGTTCGGTTTGGATTGAAAATTTTTCAAAATATGGATTATGGATTGGATTCGGTTTTGGGTTTTTAAAAACCGAAAATCGAATAAGAAACCGAATTTCGGCCCAAAAGAGCATAAGCCCAGTTCATCCCTTAGCCAGCCTCCCTACTGACCTTTATACTACGTAATCTATAAGCTAAAAAAACCTAATTGTCTTTCTCTCTCCTCTCTTTCACTCCGCCTCTTTCATCCCCCTTTCTTAGTTTCTTTCTCTCTCCTCCTACTCTTAGATCCCTTTGTTTTCCCCTTTTCTCACGCTCAAATTTATCAACTATTAATCCTCTTTCTACATCTTACAAGTTTAGCCTATATTTTTCTTCGATTTCTTTTTCAACTGGAACTTCTCAAAGCCAGCCACGACAACCGCCTCGTTGCCGTCAAGGGTTTTTTTCAAGAATGTTTTTGAAGAAACCGTGGGTGAAACGCTTCAAAGTTGTTGATTTTAATTAATTATGCTATAGTTTATAATTTAATCTTTTTATTTTGTTCATGATGTATTTTATTTTTCTGGGTAATGGGTTGCTGGATCTGAAATTCTATCTAAATTTATGGTTGTTTGATGTAATTTGCTTGTAATTATTAAATGAGAGACTGTATAAGGGTAAATTTATGCCTTGTTAAGTTAATTTGTAATTTGTAATTAAATTCATATGAAATTGCAATAATTTTAATTAAAAAAATCATAGATCTACTAGAGTAGTCCAAATATATTTCGGTTTATGGATTGGATTCGGTTTCTGGGTTGAAAATTCGGTTCGGTTTGGATTGGAATAAAGTTCTATTCGGTTTGGATTTGGATTGAAAAATCTAAAACCGAATTTTTTCGGTTTGGATTCGGTTTGGTGTATAATCCAAACCAAAATCCGAACTTTCACCCCTATCCGTGTGTATCAGTTTTAAAATCAGATTTATCAAAATAAGACCCTTATTTATTCCGAATAAAATTCTTTATTTTTTCTAAAAATATATTTATTAATCCTAAATCCATTAGAACTTAAATGAACCTTCTAGATTACTCTTAAAAGATTAAATTCAATCCTAATAAGTTAAGGAATTATAATTAATAGGCCCTTGTAGGCGTCGTTCGAAAAGTGCCTACGTAAGCATAGTGGTGAATATGCTTGGCACTCATAGGAAGTGGGAGTTGACATATACGATTAGGGACACGATTAGGGACAAGGAAAGTAGGGAGCCGCCAACAAGTTTTTAAGGAACTTGTAAACCGTTCACGGATCATTTAAGGCAACCACGATTAAGGGACAACGATAGGCAACAACGATTGACCCGTGAAGGTTACACCCCATTCATAATCCATGAGATTACTAACTCCATATGGTTCGGAACCACGAAAGGAGGATCGGGGATGATGGTACGAAGTGAGTCATGGAGTCACATTCGCCCGTATTGGCCTCTACTCGATTCTTATAGTGAAAAGTATTCCCGTGATCTCAAAGGCATACAAACAAATATTCAATTCGCTCCAAACTATTAATTATGCTAAATTGGTTGAATATTAATGCACACATTATTCTAAAATATTGTGATCACTTCGATTTAACAACAAGATTAAAAAGGAACCTAAACCAGTTGTCCAAATTATCTTATTAGTCGTGATTTTCAATTACATATTCCCTTTAAACATGCAATATGGTGATCATAAATAATAATATAATAAACATTAATATTGGAAGCAATTCAACAATAATACCGTTAGTCAAATCAAATAATAATCCTAATCATGATATTAGCAATAAGAAATAATAATAAGAGTAATTAAGTGATTAATTACTCACTTTTCGCGTTTCCTTGAATTTGCTACATCATGAATAAACTGTTAGTAACTTCAATAAAAATAAATCAAATTGAAATTAAATTAAATAAAAGGCTGAGTTGATTTGGTCCAAACCCTCAGTTAATTCTACCTTTCACGCCTTGGTTTAGGTATAGAACTTCGGGTTAAGTATGGAATCCTTAGAGTGCTTAAGGGATGTATTATAAGAGAATAGGGTGGCTAGAATTTAGGCTAGAGCAAGAGAAAGAGGAGAGAATATTTTTGGTGTAGGGAGAGAGAATGATTTTTGGTGTAGAAGAGAGGAAGAGAGAAGAATTTGATGATCAAGCTTGTTGATGATTGAAAAGGGGGAGATATGACCTCTATTTATAGGAAAAAAAGAGGGGTCGAATCAAGAAAAGATAAGAATTCGAATCGGATAAAACTCTTGCGATAGACAGCAGTTTTTGCGGTTTTTGTTTTTATCATATCTTTTGATCCAGAAATCGGAATAAGATGAATAAGATATTGTTGGAAAGATCTTGAAGTCTAATTTCTAACCCAATTAGAATCAGATTAAAATATTTTGTAGAATAAAAGATATAGCCGAAATAGTGGGACGGTGTCAGTTTTGGATATAGTTTCGTATTTCTTTTATATCTTTTTCGTTATAGCTCGGAATTAATATTATAATATATCATTGGAAAGATAATTTCAAGAGCTATCCAAACATATTAGAATCAGATAAAAACTATGAAGCAAGAAAATAATATCTGTCAATCTTTGAACGTCTTTCAATTCAAATTAAATTACTAAAGGAGTTTTACTCTTTAATCTTATCTTTTCAAAAAGGATAATTAAGATCTTTTAGAAACTTATAGAAGCTTCCAATTAATCCTAATTGGATTAGGAGTGGGATTAAATCCTTTGGACCCTCCACATGATCATTGGGTCGTAGGTAAGGTGGGCTTAGGTTCGGTTTAGATCCAGTTTAGTGTTTTGGCCATAACTTATTCGTTATAACTTGGATTTGGGCTTATAATATATCGTTGGAAAGATATCTTAAAGCTCCATCCAAATATTTAATCATTGGACCCAGATTATGGACCGAAATAAACTGGTATAAACGGTTTTATAAAAAGGACACGAAATGAATGATTTTAATGGACACGAAATGAATTATAAGTTATGGTTTGGGAAAATGGGCTATGAATTGGATTTGTTTATGAAATGTATTGGGTAGAAACATGGATTTAAGCTCTCTAAAGATTACATACTCAACCCGACCAATAATGGCGGTGAAAAGTTGTTCATCATCGGGTTTGGTTTTGGGGAGACATTTTTAGGTGTCTACAGAAGCCCCCACTTTGACTGAGTTTGTAGAAACGTCAATTTCGAAAACGATAGTCAAAGTAGTCGATAGGGACGGAGAATGATTTAAGACGTTCTGCGATCCTAAATCACTCTGTATACGCCGATACCTGCAGAAGAATGTTAGTTCCACAGATAAAAGAGTAAAGGGAAAGAATGCATATCTGAGACCAGTGTATCGGTGAAAAATGAGTTTGGTAGCTTCCTATGCTTGAAGGAATCCACCAGATGATACTTTATGCTTGAGGAAAGTTGACAGACGATGTTGGCAGTTTTCTATGCTTGAAGAAATCCACCGGTTGAGATACTTTCCATGCTTGAGGAAAGTCGATAGATGACAATTTTCCATGCTTGAGGAAAAACTTGCCAGATGATGAAATTGCAAGTCTCTGTGTATCGAGAACCTTGCGCCGTGAATCGATGGTGGTTCGATTGTCCCCGAACGTGGGCTGTAGTTGGTTCGATTGTCCCCGAACGTGGGCTGTAAAAGGTTCGCTTGTCCCCGAACGTGGGCTGTAGTTGGTCCGCTTGTCCCCGGACGTAGGCTGTAGATGATCCGCTTGTCCCCGGACGTGGGCTGTAGATGGTCCGCTTGTCCCCGGACGTGGGCTGTAGATGGTCCGCTTGTCCCCGGACGTGGGTTGTAGTTGGTCCGCTTGTCCCCGGACGTGGGCTGTAGTTGGTCCGCTTGTCTACGGACGTGGGCTGTAGATGGTCCGCTTGTCCCCGGACGTGGGCTGTACATGGTCCGCTTGTCCCCGGACGTGGGCTGTAGTTTGTTCGCTTGTCCCCGAACGTAGGTTGTTGATGGTCCGCTTGTCCCCGGACGTGGGTGTAGATGGTCCGCTTGTCCCCGGACGTGGGCTGTTGATGGTCCGCTTGTCCCCGGACGTGGGCTGTAGATGGTCCGCTTGTCCCCGGACGTGGGCTGTAGTTGCGACCTGCAAAATAAAATTTGCCAACGGACTCGTATAAACCATGATTGACTTGACCAAGTTTGACTTGACATGACTTGACATGATATGTGTATGACTTGTGATTGTGTGTGTGTGTATATGTATGATTTGAGTGTGTGTGCAGACTCAAGCAAACGAAGATGCAAAAGCAAAAATTTTCTGTCATTTTTGTCATGAGTGGAGGGTACCGACTTTCTCCCGAAAAAGAAAGACATGAAAAAGATTTTATTTTCGAACATCCCTCGATGAGTAAATTTTGAAAAAGTTTTTGAACTTCCCCAAAAGAAAATAATGAAAAAGGGGAAGAAGTTTTGAACTTCCTCCTTAAGCAAGATGAAATGAATCGTATGAATTGAATTTCTTGTCTTGAAAACAGTTTATGCATGATGCATGCTCTTTGGCCAGGAGGCTAAGGACAATTACATCATGTACTGTGACACGATAGATGAATGAACTTAGGTTATGGAGCTAAGCATCATATATGGTGTAAGAAACGATCTTGAACGTCACTTAGGTCTAGAAGCTAAGCACGTATATAGTCGAAGTGATTATTGCATAATGAACGTTGCTTAAGTCAAGGAGCTAAGCACGATATGCTTTGCATGATTACAGATCTTTGATATATAAATGTTGCTCAGCACATTATGCGATGCGTGAAACAATGAATATTGCTCAGGTCAGGAAGCTAGGCAAGTATACAATGTTTCTTCTAATGAATGTTGTCTTAAAAGATGATGACATGCACGGTGTTGAAACAAGATTTCATGATAAAGGGTTCTTAAAGGAAAGGATGATATAGATATGGATGTGTGAGTGAAATGTGTGAATGTGATACTAAGGCTGGCTGCAAGGGTTGTGGTGATGGAAATAAATGTGAGAAGAGTCGAGATGGTGACCCTTGTTGGGCTGGGTAAGCTAAGTGATGTGGGTTCAAGCCCCCAAGTCTAGCTCTAAATGGTAAGCGATAAGCATTGGAATTTCTTTGACTCAATCATGCACATATATGAATATGAATGTGGCCGCACCTCAATGCGAGGTTGCCTACGTATCCGTTAGGAATCAGGCCTAACGTAGCTCTAGCCGAACTTTACACAAGTGTATGTACACCTCAAAGAGGTCTTTTGAGGGTTGTAATGTAGTTAAGCTAATGGTTTAAGGAAGAAAGGAGTAAAAGGCTCAAGACCCGAGAGAAACCCCCCGAGATGTGGCTAGAATTTAGGCTAGAGCAAGAGAAAGAGGAGAGAATATTTTTGGTGTAGGGAGAGAGAATGATTTTTGGTGTAGAAGAGAGGAAGAGAGAAGTATTTGATGATCAAGCTTGTTGATGATTGAAAAGGGGGAGATATGACCTCTATTTATAGGAAAAAAAGAGGGGTCGAATCAAGAAAAGATAAGAATTCGAATCGGATAAAACTCTTGCGATAGACAGCAGTTTTTGCGGTTTTTGTTTTTATCATATCTTTTGATTCAGAAATCTGAATAAGATGAATAAGATATTGTTGGAAAGCTCTTGATGTCTACTTTCTAACCCAATTGGAATCCGATTAAAATATTTTGTAGAATAAAAGATATAGCCGAAATAGTGGGACAGTGTCAGTGTTGGATATAGTTTCGTATTTCTTTTATATCTTTTTCGTTATAGCTCGGAATTAATATTATAATATATCATTGGAAAGATAATTTCAAGAGCTATCCAACCATACTAGAATCTGATAAAAACTATGAAGGACGAAAATAATATCTGTCAATCTTTGAACGTCTTTCAATTCAAATTAAATTACTAAAGGAGTTTTACTCTTTAATCTTATCTTTTCAAAAAGGATAATTAAGATCTTTTAGAAACTTATAGAAGCTTCCAATTAATCCTAATTGGATTAGGAGTGGGATTAAATCCTTTGGACCCTCCACATGATCATTGGGTCGTAGGTAAGGTGGGCTTAGGTTCGGTTTAGATCCAGTTTAGTGTTTTGGCCATAACTTATTCGTTATAACTCGGATTTGGGCTTATAATATATCGTTGGAAAGATCTCTTAAAGCTCCATCCAAATATTTAATCATTGGACCCAGATTATGGACCGAAATAAACTGGTATAAACGGTTTTATAAAAAGGACACAAAATGAATTATAAGTTATGGTTTGGGAAAATGGGCTATGAATTGGATTTATTTATGAAATGTATTGGGTAGAAACATGAATTTAAGCTCTCTAAAGATTACATACTCATCCCGACCAATAATGGCGGTGAAAAGTTGTTCATCATCGGGTTTGGTTTTGGGGAGACATTTTTAGGTGTCTACAGAAGCCCCCACTTTGATTGAGTTTGTAGAAACGTCAATTTCGAAAACGATAGTCAAAGTAGTCGATAGGGACGGAGAATGATTTAAGACGTTCTGCGATCCTAAATCACTCTGTATACGCCGATACCTGCAGAAGAATGTTAGTTCCACAGATAAAAGAGTAAAGGGAAAGAATGCATATCTGAGACCAGTGTATCGGTGAAAAATGAGTTTGGTAGCTTCCTATGCTTGAAGGAATCCACCAGATGATACTTTCCATGCTTGAGGAAAGTTGACAGACGATGTTGGCAGTTTTCTATGCTTGAAGAAATCCACCGGTTGAGATACTTTCCATGCTTGAGGAAAGTCGATAGATGACAATTTTCCATGCTTGAGGAAAAACTTGCCAGATGATGAAATTGCAAGTCTCTGTGTATCGAGAACCTTGCGCCGTGAATCGATGGTGGTTCGATTGTCCCCGAACGTGGGCTGTAGTTGGTTCGATTGTCCCCGAACGTGGGCTGTAGTTGGTCCGCTTGTCCCCGGACGTGGGCTGTAGATGGTCCGCTTGTCCCTGGACGTGGGCTGTAGATGGTCCGCTTGTCCCCGGACGTGGGCTGTAGATGGTCCGCTTGTCCTCGGACGTGGGCTGTAGTTGGTCCGCTTGTCCCGGACGTGGGCTGTAGTTGGTCCGCTTGTCTACGGACGTGGGCTGTAGATGGTCCGCTTGTCCCCGGACGTGGGCTGTAAATGGTCCGCTTGTCCCCGGACGTGGGCTGTAGTTTGTTCGCTTGTCCCCGAACGTAGGCTGTTGATGGTCCGCTTGTCCCCGGACGTGGGATGTAGATGGTCAGCTTGTCCCCGGACGTGGGCTGTTGATGGTCCGCTTGTCCCCGGACGTGGGCTGTAGATGGTCCGCTTGTCCCCGGACGTCAAAATATCACAAGCTAGTACCGCCTCGTCCTGGACCATCGCTTCTTTTTATCTAGCATTACATTTGAATAGGCCTGCATCTAAAGCACCTTTTACTAAGATCAACGTAGTCGCATGTAAACCTAAAGCAATAACATGGTGAACTAAAAAGTCTCCAAGCCCTATTGTTAAGAATGGGAATTACTACTCTCATTTACAACATTTAACCAGCCAGGCAACCATATAAATCGCCCACATTGAATGCTGGGCCACTTGTTGAGGATAAAAGTACATCGAACCCATATGAATTTTTCCCATGAGCAGATTGCATCCATTGAGCAAATTTGGGTTTGATCAAAATTTGTTTTTCTAGAGCACTAAAAGCAAGCATGACATCATTATGAACATAAAGACCTAAGGTATGGAACCCTAAAAAGAGGTTGGCCCAACTTAAATGGGATATGATAACTTCTTTATTGTTTTGGGTGATTTTGTCCCTCGGGAGAGTAACAACTCGAAGACTGGTCTGGGGGTGCCTGTACCTACAAACAAACGGAGACTCCGGGTGGTTGGAGCTCCGCCTCTGACGATCAAGTTAGAACGCGTAGGAGAATATGAAAAAGTGCGAAAAGTAAAGTGAGATCTTCTCGGATTCCGAGATGAGGTGTTTTCTCTAATGTGAGAGAATGTAGGATGTAATAAATGATTGAACGTGCCCCAAAAATGAGGGGAATCTTTGTACTTATAGGGTCATTGGGAAAAGTGGCCCTCTCCTAGGTCACTCTGACCTAGATTTGGTGGGCTACGCCTTTTTGCGGCGTTCTCGGGAATTTGGCCTTGAAGGCCGCAATTCAGCTGATATTTGAGGCTGACACGTGTCAACAAGGGAGTGGTCGGGTGGACCTGCCCAGGCTTGACACGTGGGCCTCTCTGATTGGTCCATGCGTCTATGGTACTTTTACCCTAAACATTTGCCCGTCATAGGGGTGACGGGGCAGGCCACGTGGCGCCTATGACACGCGTCCCCCTACGAGTGGTGAACAGTAAAAACGACTGTTCACCTTCCGGGGTGTGACGGGGATGATCCCGTTTTAACCCTCTATAAATAGGGATTTACCCGCCCTTGTTCTCTCAATATTTTGCCTTTGACATTTTTTAGAGAGAGAAAAAGAGATTATAGAGAGAGAAAGACTCTACCCCCGCTTGTAGCGAGTTTTCGAAGACTCCAACTGCGTTCTAGGAGAACACATTCGGTCACCTTTTCAGGCTGTTTTAAGATTTTCCAGAGTTCAGAAAAAGGTAACCACCTCTACCCTCTTGCAGCTTTTTATACTTTTTCCAATTTTATACATAATCTTCAAAAATAAAAATGGACTCCCACTCAACACACACGACAATGCCTAGGTCATTCAGTCAGTCTCCTGGTACGGCTGAGTCTAGAACCGGGGGTGCCTTTTCCGGACTTTCGTACGTACTTTGCTCATCCCCGAATTTCTTTGTCTTTGTTTCTGTGCAAGACACAATGACTAGAGTTGAATAAACGACTGTCAAGTCAAGGAGGCGGCGTGCTCTGGAAGTGCCTGTAACACCCCCGATTAACTAATTAATAATAAATAAGAAATAAAGGAAAAATAGACAACCTTTAAATAAAATTGCGGAAGCATACACTTAAATCGGAGGTATTACCGCCACACTTAACAACCTATCGAATGTTAAGGCTTACAAAATCCCAATAATTACAACCCAATAAACTAGGTGAGTTATTTATACAACTTTATAAACTCATGACATCACACTAATCGAAACACTTGAGCTCCTTTAGCTACGACCACTTGATTAACCTGCTTAGAAAATCTTGACTGCTCACCATTAAGGACAAATTCCAAAATAGATCGTCGCAGGGCCACCATAAGAAAAAGACATGGCCGCAAACACAAGTAGCAAAACAAAATAACACACACGTCAGCAAAAAAAAGCTGAGTAATCACCACATATCAGAATACAAAGAATAATATAATAATTAACATTACTAGATCAATTAAACAATGTAGTTCGAAACTACATTACACATTGTACTCTGAAAATAACCTTTAACAACTCAACCTCGAATAATAGTACGAACCTTTACTCAACTCATAACCAATAGTGTGCCATGCTCTTTGTTCTATACCTAGTCTTGGACATGGGTAATTCGAATAAAACCAACAAGTATAAAAACTTGAATACTCCCAATAACCAGAAAACACCTTAAACCAGACCACATACGGGCCAATTCCCACTGTAGGGGACCATAGAAAAACAAATAATAAAGATTGTACCTCATTCTAAACTCATGATTATTACCCTCTTACCAACAAGCCAAGGACTAAGTTATATAACGCGGAGCCTCAAACCAAGAACAAAACAATAATTGCTTAACCTTTTGATCTCATACATTGATCAAATAACCATTCACAACTAAATCTCAATAATGGCACTTGTTCCCAAATAACATAACAATTCGAACTCGATCCAATCGTAGTATATCTCAACTCTTATTGGGCAATCATACTAGTTACATACCCAAATGTAATCAAATCTCCACCCAAAAATAATACTCTGCACTAACAACCCTAAAACCTCGATAAAACAACACTCCAAATAACAACAACATTAAAAACCCTAACATATTTATACGATTCATCATATACGTACAACAATAAAAACAAGACATTAAATTTGATCAAATCATGAAATTGTATACATTAATCATACATATAAATTAAAACATATGAACAATTAATCATTCAATAATAATATAAACAACTCTAAAATAGATACGTGTGATTACCGATCTAATACTACGTAGATACAAGGACGCAATAATGTAATTTCACATGATATGATTACTCCAAACTTCCACTGCTCAGCACGATCACCAATTCACCACTATGCGCATGAGTTCATGACTCAATTTTGGAATAAAGGGTAGTTAGTTTGACCAATTAGTGATCATGGAGATAAACTTATTCTAAAGCCAAGATTGATAGAAGGCTACAGTTATAAACCCACGAACAGAGTGATGGAGTAAAGAGAAAGAAGGAAAAGCTAGGAATTATTTATAAAAACGGCTGCATAATATTATTGTATCAAAAACTTAATAGGGTTAGAATAGTTTTTATACGCTTAAAAAAAAAAGTCATATTTAAATTAAAATAGGGTTTTAAAACTTTTCGAACTCTAAAATAAAAATATGAGAATAGGAAAGTTTTTTAATAAATAAATATAAACTATATATAAAATCATAAAATATTCGGCTAATACAATGCCCGCCGATGAGGTTATTTTGGATGAGGAATACGAGGGGTCAGAAAAGGAAAGAGGGCCTTGGTGGCGCCCCTTCCACCCCGAGTGATACCATACTAAGGAAATCAGGCGGTGAAGATGCCGCCTCTAGATCTGGATCAGAAGCGTCTGGCTTTTGTCAAGATAACTTTGCGGCTGACTTTTAACAACCGGCTAGGGGGCTTGTCCTTCCAGACCCAAATTTGACTGGAATGCTCCCCAAAGACATTGCCCTCCTAAACACTAGCTTTGATGCCTTCCAAGATGCGCATCCCATAGGGAACGGATGGCAAATAGAAGTTCCACCTGTGGAGGCGACGGTTGCTTGGGAAGACGATATAGATAATGCTGACAATTATTTCGTGTGCAATGAGGCCGTGATCAAAGCCGGTCGTTGCTTTCCTTTCCACACAGGGATTAAGAAAGTTCTGAGGGGGTATGAATTGGGCATCTGGCAACTCACCCAGAATTTTTGGATTAATATTCTGATCTACATCGCCGCCTGTGAGTTTCAAAATATAGAGTCAAGTTTTGCAGCCTTTGCTCATATACACTGTATGAGCCGAGCACCAGGCGGGTATGGGGCTTGGTACACATTGACCACCCACTCGCAGTTTCTGATGATCGAGTTTGGACAAACTGTCCAAATGGACTGGCTGGAAAGAGAAGTTTTACTTGATCTCCTTGCCCACACTTGGACACAACCGGTTCTTATGCCAGTACAATAAAGAGCCGGCCTTACACTACTAGAAAAGTGCCGATTTCCGACGGAAAAATTCCTTGGAAACACCTTGTTTTCCGTCGGAAATAGGGTTTCCGACGGAATTCCGTCGGAATGTGTCGTCGGAAAACCTTTCGTAGGAAAAATGGACTTTTCCGACGAAATTTCCGTCGGAAACACATTTCCGACGAAATTTCCGACGGAAATCATGCATCGGAAGACAAATTGGGTCCCGGAAAAGTCCGTCGGAAATTTACGATGGAAACCAATTCCGTCGGAAAATTCCGACGGAATTTCCGTGGGAAACTTCTACCAAAAAAAATAAAAAAAAAAACCCCACCCCACCCCACACCACCACCCACCACCACGTCCAACCCCCACTGCCACCCCACAAGCCAAAAAAAAAACCCCTTCCCACCCCCACACCACCACGCACGACCACGTCCAACCCCCACCACCACCTTAACCCATTTCACCCGAACCCACCTAACCCGAACTAACCCACCCACCAGACCCACCACGACCCTAACCCAATAACCTAGATCTACCACCACCTTAACCCATTCAACCCTAACCCACCTAACCCGAACTAAACCACCCACCAGACCCACCACGACCCTAACCTAACCACCCTTAAACCCAGATCCCATACCGAAGTCTAACCAAAAAACCCATACCCCACCCTCATCCATACCCAGATCCACCCACCTAAACACCCAAACCCTAACCACCTAAACGCATATCAGCCACACCCACCACCACCACCACCACCGAAATCCATATTTAAAAAAAAAAATCGGAAACAAAAACGAAAAATTAAACCACAAAACATACCTGAAATTGAAATATGCTTCAAATATCAACATGGAAACGGTTTAACAAGGCCAAATTCGGCCATGAAAAGTGTAGATCTAAACTTTTCATGGCCGAATTTGGCCTAAAAAACCTTTCAAGTAGTTGGTTGATGCCGTTTGTGTGTTGGTTGTTGATGACGGTGGTGATTGATGACGGTGGATGTGTTGTTGTTGATGCCGTGGTGTTTGGTGACGGTGTTTGTGTTGTTGTTGATGCCGTGGTGTGGTGGTCGAAAGAGGGGAAAGTACGGAGAAAGAAAGGAGAGAGAACAGAGAGAAGAGGAAAGACAGAGAGGAGAACGAGAGGAGATCGAGAAAAGAAAACGAGAGGAAAGTGAAGAAGATAAGAGGGAGAAGCAGAGAGGAGAACGAGAAGAGGGGAAAGAAGAGGAGAGAGAAGGGGGAAGGAGAAGACGAACAGGAGAGAGGAAGGAGAAGAGAAGAGGAGAGAGGAAGGAGAAGAGGAAAGAGTGAGTGAAGGGGGAAAAAAGAAGTAGTGGAGGCGGAAGGAGAGGAAGGTGTTATTAGGGTTTTAAAAAAAAATTTCTTTTTTTTTTTAATTTGTTCCGACGGAAAATTCCGTCGGAAATTGTACTTTCCGACGGAATTTTCGTCGGAAAAGACATATATTCCGACAGATTTATTTTCCGTCGGAAATTTCCGACGGATTTCCGACAGAATTATTTAATTCGTCGGAAATATCCGACGGGAAAAAAATCCGTCGGAAATTTCGTTTTTTCCGACGGAATAATGGGTCCGTCGGAAGAAGTCCGTCGGTATTAAGCTGTTTTCTTGTAGTGTTACTGGGTAAGAAGGGTGCCCTTCCTCGTATCTCGTCTAGAGCTTAAGAGAATATAGTTGGGCCTGACTTTTTTGAGACCACGACTGAGACCATGGGGGATGGGACTCTGATGATTGTTCCAAAGAACCGGATTCCCCATCCGGACTTCCTGAAGGATGAGGCCTTCCTATCCGCCTTTAGGCTTAGCACCATGTTCACAAAGGGTAGATTTATTATGCACCCGACAGTTTGCCGCCTCGATCTATTAATGCACTGTTTGATTTTTGAGTTTATTTAACTAACTGTTTTCTTGCTTTTGCAGAAGAAGCTTTGAACATGGTTAATCCAAACAAGACACCAGCGAAGTTTGCCTCGTAACTGAGAAAAGAACAGCTGTGAAAGAAACAGGGAGCCTTAAAGGCCAAGAAAAGCGGGGTAAGACCGTCTGTCATTCTTCCTAGCTCTTTTACTTTTTTTTTATCTTTTTTTTTTTGCCGATTGTAATCTTGTTCTCTTAATTTTTGCAGAGTGGGAACAAATCTATTCCCTGCTCCATCTCCAAGCCATTCAAACGACTGGGGGATGACCTAGCCAAAATCCCAGCTAAGACTGTGAGGAAGAACTCTTCCCAAACAACCTTTTCAGCCAAACTAGATTGTCCAACAACCGAGGGTAAAACCTCGTCTGCACTGAAGGCTCTGAGCGAGCCAAGAAATAGCAGAATGCCTCTACGACATCGAAGAGTGGCGAGCCACTCAATGTTGCAGTAGGCACTTAATGGCTAGAGGGGGGGGGAAGCTCCTAGCTCGAGGCCCAAGGTAAGACTAGCATTGAACTTCAATTTCTTGGCTACTTGACTTTATGCGAGTTAAGACTCGGGTCAGCCCCTCTGGAGGTTAAGTCAGCTGCCGGCAGAGGATGAATGCCAATTATGCTGCCTTCTCACCAAGTACTTTTTGTGGTGCAGATGTTACCTCAGATCCGCCTGATGTGAAGGCATTTGCTAAGCAGATGCTGCGGTCTCTAACCAGGTTTGAGAAGAATTTTGTTCCTAACGTGCAGGGGGTGGATTTTGACAAGGTTCTGGGCCTGCTAGCTGAGGTAACATTCACCT
Source organism: Chenopodium album (assembly GCF_948465745.1). Lineage (NCBI taxonomy): Eukaryota > Viridiplantae > Streptophyta > Magnoliopsida > Caryophyllales > Amaranthaceae > Chenopodium > Chenopodium album. The sequence continues at coordinate 14,083,293 of NC_137852.1, forward strand.
AATGTTTCATTCTTTTGTTTTCATTTTGATTCAAGAGTTTAACTTGCTGCCTGCCCCTTTCAGACAATGTTGAGGGTAGACGGGCTGAGGGTCCCCTTCAGTAAGAAGTAGGACACTACTAAAATTCGGTCAAATTGCGACCGTTTTTCTATGACCGTCATGAAAACGATCGCAAAAATTGATATTTGCGACCGTTTTTTAAGCGGTCGCAAATTTGCGACCGTTTATGGGCTATAAAACGGTCGCAAAGGTAAGTAAATATATTTTAAAAATAAAATTCACGTGAAAATTTATTCAAAATTAAATTAATTCTGTTACGACCGTTAGTAGCGGTCGCAATATGTGTTAATTACGACCGTTTGAGAAACGGTCGCAAAATTACGACCGCCATACCGGTCGCAAAAGTGTTTTATTAATTTTTTTTTTTAAAAAGGGTATGTAAGGAGATCACCCAAACCCTATTAGAACTACAGCCGTCACACGCATCCTCTATCCTCTCTCTCTCCTCACGCATCCTCTTCTCCTCTCTCTTTTTCTCAAACCCTTCTTCTTTCTCTCTCTTCTCTTTCCTCTTTCCACCTCCTTGTGAACAGCCCTCATCTCATGAATCCTCTTCTCCTCATCTTTTTCTCCTTCTCTTGCATCTCTTCTCTTCACCAACCCGAATGAAATAGAGCATCCACCGTCACAAGCAAAGCCAACCGTTAAAAGAAACACGCTAGTTTGGTGTTTATGGTCAAATTCGACCTTAAAAATTCTAGATCTGGAGTTTTCTTGGTCGAATTTGACCATATTAACCTAAAGAGGAAGATAGATTATAAGAGGTATGTTTATTTTTCGAAAATTTTGTTTATTTTCAAATTTTGTGGTTGAATTTCGTTTTTAGTTAGAATTTCCATGTTTGTTTGATTTTGTTATCGAATTTTGTTTGCGTTTCTGTTCCAATTACTTTGATTTTGGTTTTATTTTGAGTTTTTTTTAGTTCTGTTCGATTTTGTTTGAATTTCATAGATTTTTGGTTTGATTTTGAGCTCGAACTTGTCGAATTAAGGTTCGAATTGGTGGGTTTAATTGTTGAATTTTGGTTCGATTTATGAGGGTTTTATTTCGTTTTTTATTTGATTTTTTGTCGAATTTTTTGTTCGATTATGTGGGTTTAATTGTTCTGTGTTTATTTTTTTAGGTTGAATTTTTGGCCGATTTTTTTATTTAATTTTTGTTCCTTTTTTGGTTTAATTTCTGAGCATTTTATTTGTGGGTTAATTGTTTTGATAAATTTGGATTTTTTTTCCGAAATTGATTGATTTTTGTAGGTGATTTTTTTAAAAAATTTTTTACTGTTTTTCTGGGTTAAGGGTGAGTGGTGGTGGGCGAAGGTGGGCGAAGGTGGGCGAAGGTAATGGTGAGTAGAGGGCGGCATAGGCGGCTACTGGTTGTTTAGGGTGGGCAGCGGTGGTGGTTTGGGTGGGATCTGGGTTAAGGGTGTGGGTGGGATCTGGGTTAAGAGTGGGTGGGTGGGTTTTTTTTTCTTTTTTTTTGTTTTTTTAAAAACTTTTAGCGACGGCTTAGGACAGTCGCTAAATTTAATATTTGCGACCGTTTCATAAGGCGGTCGCAATTTATAATATTTTCGACCGTTTTTGAAACGGTCGTTGAAAATAGGGTAAACGACCGTTAAAAATTTGCGACCGTCAAACGGTCGTAAATCTTTTTTTTTTGCGACCGAGATAATAACGACCGCCTGGTTGCGACCGTTGACGGTCGCAATTATGTTTTGCGACCGTTTTTACTATTTTTTGCGACCGTGTGCGCCGGTCGCAATTTGGCCAATTTTTAGTGGTGGGATGAGGTAAATGATGCCAAAAAGCGGGCCACTCAAGCTCTCAACTCTGCTGATTACAGTAAAATTATGCGTGATGTTGAAATTAAAGTAGTACAGTTGTAATAGGAGGAGCTAATCAAAAACTTGACAACTACTAATGACGCTGCCAACAACCGGGTGTCCAACCTTGAGCTAAAGCTTAAAAACACAAAATCCGATCTCAAGGCATTTGAGGGGGTTGATAAAGAAGATAACAAGTTAAGGGCGGACGTCAGCCGGCTAGGGGTTGAGTTTAAGGTGTTCAAGCTGACATATGACTACGCCACTGCGGTGTGTGATGCTCAAGCTTTGAACGAGCAGGCGCCGCCTCCATTTGAGGCATGGGCCTTAGAGCAAGGCTATGAGGTTTCAGATGATGAGTAGGAGGCGGCTGAGGGTTAAACTGGTCCAATCCCGGCTGATTAGGTCCCAGTTGGCCAAAACAAAGCAAACCCCTCAGCCGGCCAGGTTTAACCGGAGCCTACTCAGCAAACCTAGTTCAGCCACCCTTAGTTCTTTTTGCGGTAGTATGCCAACAATTTTTATTTCTCTGGCCTGTGAACTGAGTATGTTTGTTTTTAACCGACTATGGAGTCGGACCACAATATTTTTATTTTGCTTTTATCTCGGATGTAGATCCGATTAACAATATCACCCGGCCGTTGTGCCGTTTTTTAATTTATGAAGTATGCCGATTGAGTTGGTTTTATTTTGTTTCGATTTTTGCACTTGTATATTTTGCATATATACCTAAATTTTTCTTAAGTCTTTAATAGCAAACGCTAAATACTAATTCGGCTGTACTTGCCCCTAGGCGGCTGTGTGGTTGGTTTCAGGTAAGATTAATTGATTGATTGGCTTGGGAACGTTTGATAATTTAAGGAGTATGAGATGTTCCTAAGTCAATCAATCACAGTAATGATTGCCCCAAACAAAGTACATAGCTATCCATTGTTATAGGCGTTCTAGCCTCTTCCGCAGGTGGTAAATGACCTCTTGAGATGAATGTAATTACGCTCAATGCCCCTTTGCCCCATTGGGAGGACCTGCATTATTTTGGAACAAATAATCTTAGTAAGAACTTCGGTCGGTCACCGACTGATGTCTTTGGACATCCGGTTTTTTCAAAAACTTTGTCGTTCTCTAGATTATTTTGGTTACACGTTTATGAGTTAACCAATTAGATCATTCAATCTTTGCCGTCTACATTAGTTTGTAGAGCAAATAATAGAGTGCCATCTGCGACGATAACACCCGGAGGGGCGTCGCCGGACACCATGTTCCGTATTGAAGCAGGCGAATTTATAAAATTTTACAACCATCCGGCCATAGGCCTCATGTCTTTTTTCAAAAACGGATGCATATCCACTAAGGCTTTTTGTGGTTAGTTTATTATCAGGCCATTGGCCTGTCGTCACTTGGACGTCAATTTAGCCACTAAGTTTTTAACTTAGCTTAAATCATTTATAAATAGGGATGGGCCGTATATGTATTGCACAGGCGGTGTATGATATATTACTCAAGCATCAAATAATAAATTTGGAAACAAATTTTTTTTTTTCATTGATAGACGTCTTATTTACAAAACTTACAATTCTTAGAAGTAGTACTGTATGGAATATTTCAAGCATCTTAACCCCAAGATTGAACCCCACTGTGATCATACACTTAAGTATGGTGGCGTCCAAAGGGAAAGAAAAGAGAGCAAAAGAGTCGCCAACAAGTTGTAGGAACTTGTAAACCGTTCACAAGGTGAAGGTGAAACCCCTTAACGATCCATGAGATCGTCAACTCCAAAAGATCTTGAACCAAATAGGGTTCGGGGATGAGGGTACGAATTCAATCTACAAAAGAAAGAACCCGCCCTATAAAATAGGCCTCTACTTTATTCTGCTCGTATTCATGTGCGATTTTTGATTAACATGCAAACAATAGATTAACTCTATGTTGGTTGAATGTTAATGCACAAATAAAATTATGATTGGCGATCACTTGAATTAAAATCATATTAGCCTAAAGCAAATTATTAATTATCATATTAAGCGTGATTTCAAGTACAAATTCCCTTTAAACATGCATAAAAGGCGTGATCAAGCAATACCAATAAATATATCAAGCAACATAATATAATAATCATAATAATAATAATAGCATAATCATAATCAAAATCATGTTAATAATAAAGCATAAATATAATAGCAAGATCCTAGGCATGATACTAACAAGATTAATAACAAATCCTAGCATGTCACTAAACATTAAAAATCAAAACTTTAACCCTAACATGATACTAACATGCTATTAGAACTAATAAGAGGCACACTAAACATGATTCTAGAAAGCAATAAAAACATCCTAACATGATACTAGGAATTAAACAATATAGGCATGCTTTCTACATTGAAATAAATAATGAGTAAGCTAATTACTTACTTTGAAGCCTCGCGCCTCTTTCTAATAACAAAATACACGCGTTAGTAAACTTCAATTAAAATAATAAATAATAGAATTAAATAATTAAATTAAAGAATGGAAAGAAAGAGAAAGAAGTTTAGATTGAATTTGGGACCAAACCCTCATAATTTATCAACCTTGCACGTCTAGGGCGAAGACAACTTCAAACTTGGCTGGTTGTTTCACAATCTTATGTATGCGGAATTGTGTTTGCAAAAGGGTTGGTTTAGAAAGAGAGAGAATATCAAGTAAGCCTTGATTAGAGTTGATGATTGAAAAACGGAGGTCGATGACCCAATTTATAGGAAAAATAGTCCGGAAAAGCATAGAATTTGATAAGGAATAAAACTGCACACTGTCGCCGCAAATCCACTCAGTCGCTTGGCGATATAGTCAGTCTCGCGGCTACAAGGTCTGTCGTGTGGCGCCAGACTTGTCGTTTGGCGACAGCCTGACTTTTACGTTCTTTCCACGCGGAATCCGATCTTTAACCAAATTTGATCTACGGAATCTTTACTGGAGCTAAAATCGTATTTTAATAAAATAATAAAATAGTAATATTTTATTCCAAATAAAAATCCATCATAATATAATTATTTATCCTAACTCTATTAGAATTTAAAAGAACCTTCTAGAGACTTATAGAAGATTATAATTAATCCTAATAATTTTAGGAATAATAATTAACAATTGGCCCTCCTCTAGATCATTGGACCGCATGTGTAAAGATCAAACCGGACCCTGTTTAGTATTTTGGCCATAACTTCCTCAATATCATCAGAATTACGCTTATAATATATCATTAGAAAGCTCTTTGAAAACCCCATCTAACTACACTATCATTGGACCCTTGTCACGGACCAAACTAAACTGGATTAGCTATTTTCACAAAATAAGGTTATTTTAAAAAATGGAGAGAAGAGAACTTTAATAAAAACGAACCGCAACCCTTGACTTTTCACACTTTCACCTCATTCGATTATGATTCGACGCGAAAGGTATTTATCACTGGGTTTGTTTTGGGGAGACACAAATGGGTGTCTACAAGAAGCTTTGTAAGTTATCTACAATCCAATTAAGTTGTAGGCAGCCGCTTGCCGTCTAGGGTTTCCAGGCGGTAGGTGCCGTCTCTTGCTTCATCATAGACCTGGTAGGGGCCTTCTCAATTGGGAGTAAGCTTTCTAAGCTCATTGGCCTTACCGATTGCCTCCATTTTCATAACACAAAGTCCCCAACTCCCAGAAGGTGCTTATGTACTTTCTTGTTGTAGGCTCTTGTCATTCTCAATTGGTAAATCTCATGACGCAAGGCGGCGTTGCCCTTGCGCTCGGGGAGTGAGTCCAATGCTACGCGAATGGCCTCCTGTGACACCTAAAAATGTCTCCCCAAAACCAAACCCGATGATGAACAACCTTTCACCGCCGTTATTGGTTGGGTTGAGTATTTAATCTTTGGAGTGCTTAAATCCATGTTCTATCCAGTACTACCTCCGTTTTTTAATAGTTGACACGTTTTGACTTTAGCACTATTCACACACTCGGCTTTGACCATGTTTTGTGATTTATACGTAATGAAAAATATAGTCATGTACGGTCTTGTTATATTCGTTACGGTATATATTTTCAAAATATCAACTTTTTATAATTTTTACTTATCGGTAACTAAAGATATTAACGTTTTGATTTGTGCATTGGAAAACGTGACTAAAGAAACGGAGGAAGTATATTTCATAAATCAATCCAAATTCTAGCTCATTTCCCTAAACCATAACTTATTTTCCACTTTTCGTATCCACATCACAAAACCGAGAGAAACTGATTTTATGGCTATATATCTTTGATCCAATTATTATTTCGTTGGATAGGCCTTTTAATAAGCTTTCTAACCATATATCATAAGTCCAATACCGATTTAAAACGAATAAGATATGAGGCAAACACTAAACTAGGTCCAAAACCGACACCCTTTTACTAAAACGGTCATATCTTAAAATCTACATATTATTTTTATCTGATTCTAAATGGGTTAGAAATCAGACTTGATAATATTTCCAATTATATATTATTTGTTTTATTCCAAGTTGCAGATCAAAAGTTATGATAATTTTAAAAAAGCGTAAAAAACTGGAATTACCGCGCAATAGCTAAAATGCCACGATGCGGCAAATGCTGACTTGTCACGGGGCATATTGCCGTGACACGGCGCCCTTTTTGTGTAATTCTGCCTTTTCTTCACACGTTTAATCCACCGTGTCACGGGAATATTGCTGCGCCATGGGATTTTGCACCGTGTCACGGTACAATTTCCCGTGCCACGGTGCCCATTCTGTGACACGGGGATGTTCCGTGTAATTTCCGCGTACTTTTTTTTACCTTGACACGGTGTACTGTACCGTGCCACGGTGGATACAGCCGTGTCGCGGTACGTATGCCGTGTCATGGAATCTTCTCGTGTCTTTTTCGCGTAAACCATTCACGCGGTTTTACTCCCGCAGGTCAAATATTTCCCGCGTCACTCCAATTTTCCCCGCGTCACACTAATTTACCCCGTGATGCGGTAGAATCTGCCGTGTCGCGATAGCCTTTTTCAGGGTTTTTATCTTTTTAGGGTTTCGTGTGTGCCCTTTACTCATTTTCCCTATAAATAAGACCCTCATTTATGCAGTTCGGGGAAAAAATCATTCTCTCGTCTTCTCTTTTACACCAAAAACCGTTCTCTCTCTCTCTCTCTCTCTCTCTCTCTCATATTCTAAGCCTTGAATCTATATTCTTTAACACTATTCTTCCTTTAAGCACTCCAAGGAGTCCATACAACACCTGAGGTTCCGTCCTTAATCCAAGGCGTGAAAGGTACAAATAACTGAGGGTTTGGACCAAATCAACTCTACTTTTATTTAATTTAATTTATATTTGATTTTTTTATTTTATTGAATTTACTAACAATTTATTCATGATGTAGAAATTTAAAGGAATGCGAGGAATGTGAGTAACACTACTAAAAATTAAGGTTTTTGCGACCGCCTCAAACGGTCGCAGAAAACAGCAAAAACGGTCGCAATTCATAATTGCGACCGTCAACGGTCGTTATTTCCGTGGTCGCAAAAAAAATTATTACGACTGTGTGACGGTCGCAGATTTATTGCGACCGTTTTTGTTATTTTCAACGACCGCAAAGGAAACGGTCGCAAATATAAATAATTGCGACCGGTAAAAGAAGCGGTCGCAATTATGGAAATTAGCGACCGCTTTTGGCCGTAGCTAAAAGTTGAAAATAAAACAAAAAAAAATATTACGCACCACCCCTGCTCTTCACAGCCACGCCCCCCACTTCTCACACCCAAGCCAACTACACCCACTGCCCTTTCCCAGCCAATCACCTTTACCCACCACACTGCACAACTTAAAACACCACCCAATCACCACGAAAACCCCAGCCACCCACCACGAAAACTAGCAAAAATCAACCCAAAACACAGATAAAATCAAACCCAAATAAAACAGATAATCCAAACAAAAATTCAAACGAAAAAAAGACAAAATTCCAATGATTAAAACATGAAAAAATTCGAATTAATAAAAAAAAAAACAGACAAAATTCGAAGTAATAGACCACAAAATCAAAAATGATACAATTATCAAACCATAATCATCCAAAAAAATCAAATCCAAAATAAAATTGACAAAAATCAACCCAAAAATCGAAACGAAAATCAAACATACATAGTAATATTAACAAAAATAACAAAATCAAACCCAAACATTAACAAAAAAATGAAAAAGAAAATGAATCCCAAAATGAACAAAAATTAACATTCGAGTACTGAAATTCGAACAAAAAATCAAAAAAATTCGAATAAAAAATCAGAAAAACAAGTATAAACACGATAACATACCTTAAATCTCGAGTTGACTTCGAATTTCACCTTAAATTTGGTTTAATAAGGCCAAATTCGACTATGAAAAGTCTAGATCTAAACTTTTCATGGTCGAATTTGACCTTAAAAACCATCAACTTGTTAAGCCTTAAGATTGTGACGGTGGAGATAGTGGTGGTGAGCTAAAGCTTGACGGTGAAAGACATGGTGGTGACGGTTGGTGTCGGTTGAATGTTTGGACGATTTTCGATCTATTTCGTTGAAGTGTGTCTGATTTCCGGTGATAAAAGTCAAAAAATGAAGGAGGAGAGGAGGAATGATGGAGGAGAAGAGGAATGGATCGAGAGAACGAAAGATGAAGACAGAGAGGAGAGAGAAAGAGAAAAGAGAGGAGCGGCTGCTGAAAGTGTGAAAAGAAATTAGGGCTAGGGTTAGTGGGCTTTTATACCAAAAAAAAAAGAAAAAAACTACTTTATTTGCGACTGTTGAAAACGGTCGCAACTAGCGACTATTTGCGACTGTGAGTTAAAAAGGTCGTAATTTGCGACTGTTTTAGGCGGTCGCAACTACTTTATTTTTATTTTTAATTAATTTTCACATGTATTTATTAAAAAAAATATTTAAATATACTTGCGACGGTTCAAATGGTAAAAAACGGTCGCAAAATTGCGACCGCCTTTAAGACGGTCGCAGATTTTTATTTTTGCGACCGTTTTATTGACGGTCGTAAAAAAACAGTCGCAATTTGCCCGAATTCTAGTAGTGTAATTAATTAATTTAATTACTTATTTTATATTGCTAGTATCATGATTAGGATTATTATTTGATTTGACTAACGATATTATGGTTAAATTTCTTCCAATGTTAATGTTAATTTCTATTATTATTATGATCAACATATTGCATGTTTAAAGGGAATATGTAATCGCATTTAACGGCTAATAAGATAATTTGGAAAAGCGGTTTAGGTTCCTTTATATTTAATCAAGTGATCACTAATATTTTAGAGTTATATGTTGCATTAATATTCAACCAATTTAGCCTAATAATAGTTTGGAGCAAATTGAATCTTTGTTTGAATGCCTTTGAGATCACATGAATGTTTTTCACAATAAGAATCGAGTAGAGGCCAATACGGGCGAATGTTACTCCATGACTCACTTCGTACCATCATCCCCGATCCTCCTTTTGTGGTTCCGAACCATATGGAGTTATTAATCTCTGGATTATGAATGGGGTGTAACCTTCACGGGTCAATCGTTATTGCCTATCGTTGTCCCTTATTCGTGGTTGTCATAAATGATCTATGAACGGTTTACATGTTCCTTAAAAACTTGTTGGCGGCTCCCTACTTTGCTTTGTCTCTAATCGTGTCCCTAATCGTAATGTCGATTCCCACTTCCTATGAGTGCGCGTGCCAAGCATATTCACAAAATGCTTTAACGTAGGCGCACTTTGAACGACGCCTACACCTCCCAGTTTGCCTCTTCATCGTATAGTATGACTCGTAGAGTCGGCTCATAGTGTTCGTTGGGCAAGACGAATTAAGCACCGTACACTATGAGAAATGGGGTTTCACTAGTTGCCTTCTTTGCAGTTGTCCGGATGGCCCACATGATCTGAATCAAATTTTCTGCCCATAAACCACCAGCTCTTTCAATTTTCTTTTTGGTGCTGTCTGGGATGAGTTTGTTGAAGGCTTCAACCTAGCCGTTTGCTTGGGGTCGGCCGACTGACGATGCAAAACAATGTGAGATCCCTTGATCTCCCAGCCAAGTTTTGAGCTAAGGCGTTTCAAACTGAGGGCCATTATCAAACACAATAGACATAGGTACCCCACACCGGGTGATGATGTTCTTCCAGATGAAAGAGATGACATCCTTTATCTTGATGCTCTTAACCACCTCTGCCTCCACCCACTTGCTGAAGTCATCCACATCCACCAAAATATATCGCTTTTTGCCTGGTGCACTAGTATAAGGACCTAAAATGTCCATGCCCCATTTAGCAAACGGGATTGGGCTGTGAGTTGCCGTCAGGTTAGTAGTCGGTCGATGGATTAGCTTGCCAAATATTTGACACTTGTCACATTTTTTAATCATCTCCTTCGCGTCTGACTCAAGAGTGGGCCAGAAGTAACTCTGTCGCCTAGCTCTGACGGCTAAGGATTTGCCGCCTATAGAGAGGCGCAATATCTCGCATGTAATTCTTTGATAACTTCCTTACCCTTTTCTAGGGTAACACACTTCAGTAGAGGCTTCAAAAAATCCTGCCTTGATGAAGAGTTCTTTGTTTCTCATCTTGAAGTTTGCAGCTCGTTTCTTCATGACGACTGCCTCTTGTGATGAATCAGGAAGCATACCGTATGTAAGGTTTGCCCGGATGTCATCCCTCCATGTAGAGCTTCGGTCCAGTATTCCAATGGGTTCTTCATGTTTACTTCTTTTTCCCAGAACTTCCCAAAAGACTGGTCGAGGCGTACCACAGCAGGCGGAGGATACCAGTTTGGACAATGCATCCGCCTGATTGTTCTCAGACCTGGGCACTTGACTAAGGTGAAATTCTTCAAGTGTCCCAGCTTCATCTTTGACCGCCTGAAGGCATTTGATCATAGACGGATGAGTGGCTTCATATTCATCAAGGTATTGGCTAACGACCAATTGAGAATTAGAGTAGGCATCAATTTTTGTTGCCCCTGCCGCCTTGCACATGCGGATACCGGCTAGCAGGGCTTCATATTTTTTGCCTCATTGTTTGAGGCTTGAAACTTGAACCGTAATGCATACTCAAACTTGTCCCCTTCAGGAGACTCATAGATAATACCTGCATCGCAGCCGTTCATAGTACAACTTCCGTCTACATACACTTTCCAAACCTTATCAGGATTATCCGGTGGAACCGGCCTTGTCATTTCGACGATGAAGTCTAAAGATGTTCATAATTTTAATACTTGTAATTTATCACATCAAAAGTTGTTTGCTTGGTTTTAATTTAGTGCTTGTTCATTACAAATATTGAATATAAACTGTTCAATTTTAAATTTAATTTGTTCATCATCGTACTGAAAAATGTTTATTTGATTAAGGATATTTTGTGAGAAACTACCTAATAAAGCCTAAATTTTGTGAGAAATTCTCTATAAAAAAAATTCACCGTCAACTTAATTTTAGGATGTTGATCCACCCAAGAATACCCTTAAAACCACCGTGAGGGATGGTTTTCAAGGTGGTAAGATTATATTTGGGGTGGTTAGAGGATATTCCGAGTTGGTGAGGGTAGATTAGTGCTTCGGGATGGTGGATTTTAGAGTTAGATGTGGTGGTTTTGGGGTTGAAAGGTGTTTTTGGATGTGGTGGAGACAATTTCAAGCAAGTTGTATTAGTTTTGGAAATGAAATGGGAGTGTTTGAGGCCGATCAACAATGAAAATCCGATAAAGTTAGTATTTTACAACAATTTACTTTTTCTTAGGTAGTTGTTTACAACATTTTACCTTTACTCCCTCCGTGTTTTTTTTAAGTGATACACTTTCCATTTCCGGCCGTGTTTTTTCAAGTGATACTTTTCCTTTTTTGGCAAAAAAATACATTAAAATATTATGTTTCTCTCATCTCATGGTCCCTACCCAAACCTACTACTACCTTTTTATTATATCTTTCCTCTCACATTCATTACTTTTCAATAAACTATTAATACCACTATATTTCTTTAACAATTTTATAATACTCCACTACCCACTTACCTCTTATTTTATTTAAGTCAATTAAATTGCCTAAAACTATGTGCCGGTCGAAGTGTATCACTTTTAAAAAAATACGGAGGGAGTATTAGTTATTTAATTACAACAATTTTTAAAATTTATTAGGTAGTTTCACGAAAATATGGGTTTTATTAGGTAGTTTTTGACAAAAAAAACCCTAAATCAAATAACAAAGGTGAAGAAGACGATGTACACATTGAGAAAAGATATGTATTAAGAAAAGCACACAAACATCATAGGACTATAAGCATAAATTAAAGGGTATAAACGTATAACAAGCATAATGATTCTTACAAAACAAATGTAACAAATGATATTCAATCAACAAGACACATACGTCATACGTGCATTAAGTTAGGATTTAATGCTTCACTTTCATTTTTTTTGAAACACTTTTTTTTCCTGCAGTGGGTCAGCCGCACCATGCGGGAGGTTGTCAAATCATCAAATGACTAAGTAACCCCTAGACAAAGTAACCCCAAGACAAAAGTAACCCCTAACTGACTTAGTAACCCTTGACCAAATAACCCTGACTGACCTAGTAACCCCTGACCTAGTAACCCCTAACCGACCTGGTAACCCCCGACCTAGTAACCCCAAGTAACCCCTAACCGACTTGGTAACCCCGACCTAGTAAACCCTAGTAACCCCTAACCGACCTAGTAACCCCCGACCTAGTAACCTCAAGTAACCCCTAACCGACCTACACTAGGCGAAAAAAGGGGTTGGCCACCGGTTCAAAACCCCCCTTTGCCACCGGTTTTGAACCGGTGGCCAGTGGGGGGGTGGCAAAACCTAGGACAAAAGGCCACCGGTTCAAAACCGGTGGCAAAATCAAGTATTGCCACCGGTTAACCGGTGGCAATAGTCGTTCCCGCATTTTTTTTTTCTACTAACAACTATTGCCACCGGTTAACCGGTGGCAATAATACCCTAAAAAAACCAAAAAAAAAAAAAAAAAAAAAAATTGCATTTTTTTGACTTAAAATGTTGCACAAACATATATATATGCATAATATACATGTAACACACATATATTCATCAATAACCAGTATATAATAACTACAAATAAATTTCTCATAAAACAATTTCAAATAATTAAGATAATCAGATTTACAAACTAAAATTCCGATATTAAATTAAAATATAATTACAACATTAAAATCTAAAAAAACCCCATACAACATCTAATTCACTATTCTTGCATCTTGGATCTTCGATTTCAGATCTTGATCAATATAACTGCATCAATTAAAACAAAAAAATAAATCAATAAAAATAAACTGTGAAAAAAAAATAACCAAAACACTGCATGTAATCATTAATTGAATAAAAACAACCCACCCACAACCGATGACCCACCCACAACCCACCAGAACCCACGACCCACCCATAACCCATAACCCACCAGAACCCACAACCCACAACCCACCAGAACCCACAAGAACCTACAACCCACAACCCACGACCCACCCACAACCGACGACCCACCCACAACCGACGACAACCCACCACGACCTCTGACCGAACCCACAACCAAACCAAAACCTTACCCGACACCAAACCCACCAGACAGCAACCCAAAATCAATTCGAAAATAACCCCAAATTAATTTCGAAAATCAATTAACCCCAAAATCAATTCGAAAAAACCCAAAATCAATTCGAAAAAAAACCAAAATCAATTACCCCATAATCAATTCGAAAAACCCCAAAATCAATTCGAGAAAACCCAAAAAAATTCGAAAATCAATTAACCCTAACCTCGAATAATTAAACACAACAACATGCACTAACCTCGGACTTGGTGGCGGCGGTGGTTAGTGGCGGTGGTTACGCGCAGAAGACAGAAGAGAGAAGGAGAAGAAAGGGGAAAGGAGAGGAGTGAGAAGAAAGGGGAAAGGAGAAGAGAGGGGAAATAAGGAGTGAGATCGAGGGGAAATAAGGAGAACAGAGGAGGAGAGAGGGGAAAGAGGAAGAGAGGGGAAAGAAGAGTAGTACAGATCGGGGGAGAAGAGGAGGAGAGAGAAGGAGAGAGAAGGAGAGAGAGGCGCCTAAGAGAGAAAATCTGAGGGTATTATTAGGGTTAGGGTATTTAAAGGAGAGAGCTAAGGAACAAAATGGGCCGGTTTTTTTTTTTTTTTAAGAATGCCACCGGTTTTGAACCGGTGGGATTTATGTTTTTCCCACCGGTTCAGTTTGAACCGGTGGCAATAATCTCCCCTCAAAATCCCGCCCATTTTTCCCCACCGGTTTTTAAAAACCGGTGGCCTTGAGGCGGTGCCTATCTTCTTTTTTCACCTAGTGCTAGTAACTCCCAACCTAGTAACCCCAAGTAACCCCTGACCGCCGACCTAGTAACCCGAAGTAATCCCTAACCGTCCTAATAACCCCCAACCTAGTAACCCCTAATAACCCCAAGTAACCCCTGACCGACGACCTAGTAACCCCTAACCGCACCACCTAGTAACCCCGGATCTAGTAACCCCTTACCCACCACCAACAAAAAACTACCACCAACAACCACCACCAACGAACCACTACCAACCTAAACGCCTTGCCACTAGCCCCTAACCCACAAACAAACTCCAATCCAACCAAACCATTAAAAAAAAAATCAAATCAAACAAATACCTTTAAATTTAACAATGGTTTCGAAAATCACTTCAAATATGGCTAAAAAGGTCAAATTCGACCATGAAAATTCTAGATCTAGAGTTTTCATGGCCAAATTTGGCCTTAAAAACTTTGAACTTGTTTTCCGACGACGGAGTCACCAAACAACCACTACCCTCCCAGTGAAACCACTATTTCCAACGAACGAACCACGAAGACGACTATTGATGACGATTGCGAAATTTGTGTTACGTTCTCTGAGAAAATGAGATGAATGTTCTAGCTTGAAGAAGAAGCAAAGAGGAGAGAGAAAGAAAATAGAGAGGAGAGAGAAAGAATTTTAAAAAAATAAAAAAAATTGTGGCTGGCCACACCGTGTGACCAGCCACATATGAAACTTTGTGTTTAACCTGAGGAATGAAACAATTACATGTAATTGTATAGAAAAGTGTTTATAATATTAATTTTATTATTGGAAATTATTTTTTAACAATGTTTTACTTGAATATATAGAAGTCTAAGACATATGTATTTGCATAAATCTTACTGTATTACTTACAAATAGCTCTTGAATTGAACAATTGATGATTCAAAATGAAAATGTGTTGAAACATTAATAACAAAAATGAACATTTGATGATGCTATAATAAAAATGATTTGAACGGCTTAATCCTTATAAATAATTTGCTCTAATTTCTATTTATAGAAAATTCTAAAAATATAATTCTGAAAATATATTACTTTGAAAAAAAAAGCTGCTTTTTATCAAAATGAACATCTAATGATACAAAAATGAACATTTACTAATAAGAAAATGAACATATATAAAAATTGGGGGGGGGGGGGGGGAGTTCAGGCGAGGTAGCGTTCTCCGCCATGAAGTGTAGGTAAATTTTTGTGGCGAAGTGTTAGGTCAAAGCAGGCTTTTCGGACTGGATTTGGACTTTTAATTAAAATTGTGTTTTTAGGCTTGCCCAAACCCGCCCTATTTTTAAGCCGGGCTAGTAGGACGAACCGATGTTGATCACCTATAGACTCATATTTATGTACTGTTCAATACAATCACTTACGAGAGTTACAACCATATATACTTGATTGAATCAAGTAAATTTCTACCATGTTTAGGTTTACAGCAAAATGCAGCTTTATGCCCAAAGTGGGGAACAAGTTTCCTTTCCTAGACAACTTTTTTTTTTTTTTGTTAGTCATACTTTTTTGCCGAACATTATTGTGCATGATTTATTGATTTTCCTCTTCTTTTTGATATAGAATCCATTTCTATGGCATATTAAACACCAATTTCCCACTTCTAATTAAAGAATCAAATTGATCTAGAAATAAATCATACAATACGAAAAACACCAATATTCTACCCAATACACTAACAATTTAACTTAATTCCACAAAAAAAAAACTTCAAATCTAATTCAATACCACAATACTAATACAAATAGATTTAACTCAATGTAACAAAATAAATTTCAAATTTTTAATGTATAGAACAACAAGAGTTCATGAATTATACATTAACAATTTAATATAGGCGAGAATATTCGATTACAAATTGAAAAAACTATCAACGTAACCATGAAAATCAAAAAAAATTTAAAACTTAGTCAAAAATAAATTAAAGAAAAAGATTTTTCTAAACCCTTCGGATTGACTCAAACCTGAAAATTTGGGTTAGGGTTGCTCAATCTATCACCCCGAGTGACCCATGACCCGGAATAATGTGATCAAAATCTAACTCGATCGATTAATTAACGGGTCTAAATATAAGTGAACGGAGGGAGTGGGCGGACCCTCATTGTATGGGATGATATCTGGCATGACCGATATCTTGTGAAAAATCCGATATCTTATGAAAACATGACCAGGTTTTAGTAATTATGGAGAAGATGCTGATATGTTACAGAATGAAAACATATCGGCTCGCCGAAATTCAACACGTGGCGACAGAAGCTCGACACTTGGCACAAAAGGCTCTGCATGGATGAGAGCCACCTGTCAAGGTAAACTATTATAAATAGTAGGTAAGACCTCATTAATGGGGACATTAATTACACTCTTTATCTCTCTAATCTCTCTCTACTTTTTCTCTCTTACTCACTTTCTTTTCTTAAACACCTTTCTGACTTTATCATCGGAGTGGTTATCCCCGGATCACCCCGGGGTTAGCTAACTTCTTCTTATTGTGTAGGTTCTCAGCTTGCCGATAAGGGTATCAGGATCTCAAGTCCGAGTTCTCTGTGGAGTCGGGATCAAACAGAAACAATTTGGCGCTAGAAGGAGGGGAGACAGTTGATCACTTCTATCGCCTAAGAACCTCACATAAAAAATACGTGTACAACAACAACAATCATGACTGGAAACAGTGGAATGCTAGTAGGACAACCCCAGGTGGAGGTAGTAGATGAAACCCACACCCTAGAAGATAACCAGTTCCATATGCCGATAACTCCCCCAGCAGGAGGAGGGGAGGCAGAGGATCCTATGGCGGCATTCACTCCAGATGAGTTGGAAACGGCCGCCAGGGTGATGAGTGCAATGAGTAGGAAGAGGAAGGAGGCTGAGGCAGCACGGGCTGAAAGAGAAGCTGCTCAGACAGATAGAGGAGTATTGCACCGAAACCAGGAAGAACAGTATAACCAGTTGGAGAACCCGTCGAGGAGGCCCCGACATGAGTCGCCAGTAAGGACGCATACAACATTACGGCAGGATGAACAGTCCTCGAGCCGTGTTGTGAGTACCAGAACTCAGCAGCAAAGAAGTTCGCAAGTGGAAGGACAAGCAGTGCGCACGGTGGTGCAGTTAAGGGCATCCCCATTTGCCCAGCACATCTTGGATCAACCAATGGAGAAGGTGAAAATGCCGACTTGTAGGTATGATGGAAGAGGGGATCCGGAAAGATTCATAACGTCCTATGAGGGACACATGATGCTATACACTAACTCGGATGCAGTTTGGTGCAAAGTATTTCCGACAACTCTGATTGGGGCTGCAGCCGATTGGTTCAACAACCTTGAAATTGGGTCAGTAGACAGCTTTGAAAAACTGACTGAGATGTTTGTAGGGCAGTATGTCAGTAACAGCGTAAGGCAGAGAACTTCTGGAGAATTGATGGCTGTAGAGCAGAAACCAGATGAATCTTTGAGGGATTACATCAGGAGATTTAATAATGAGGCAAACACTATTCCGAGATTGCAACAGGAGATAGCCGTGATGGCTTTGATGAATGGGTTGGTTGATTCGGATTTCAAAAGATATCTAACAAGAAAAAGCCTGCCAACGTTGGCAGCGGCGTTCAGTAAGGCCCATGATTACATAAAGAGTGAGGAGTTGATGAAAACAAGTAGTAGACATGTGGCAGCTGGAAAGGGACCAAGTCAGTATGAAGGGACTTCATCTGGAGGAAGCAGGTCAAGAGCTCCTGCCCCAGGAAGGGGAGGAGGAAGTCGGCAGGATACCAGGCCGACAAGACTTCCAATGAGATACAACACCTATACCCCCCTGAATGCACCAAGGGTCGCAATCTACTCAGTGAATCAGAATAGAGAAGATTGGTCAAGGCCGATTCCGATGAAGGCGAAATCCAGAGATGTAAAGAAGTATTGTATGTTTCATAGGGACGTGGGGCATTACACAGAGGAATGTACCCAGTTGAGGG
The DNA here is from genome assembly GCF_948465745.1 of Chenopodium album. NCBI lineage: Eukaryota > Viridiplantae > Streptophyta > Magnoliopsida > Caryophyllales > Amaranthaceae > Chenopodium > Chenopodium album. The sequence goes on from NC_137852.1 coordinate 14,101,524, forward strand.
ATAATATTGAGGAGTTGATCAGAAAAGGGCACTTAACACAGTATCGGTTGAATACCGGCAGGAATCAACAGCCAGCGCAAATAGCTGAGAGGCAACAAATAGAAGCGAGGCCCGAAAGGACTCAAGGGAGAATAGTCCGACAAGGGGACACGGGAATGCCGCCGTTATCTACAGGAAGAGTAGATGTGATAACGGGCGGGCCGATTCATGGAGGAACGATTAGTGGAGCAAAGAAGCATTTGGCAGAGCACCGACATCTGGTATGTGCTCTAGATGTAGACAATCGTCCTCGGCCGGCATCAATACCGCAAGTTGTATTTACAGAAGAGGATGCACGAGGTGTAGTATTCCCGCATGACGATCCGTTAGTCCTGATAACCAGGATAAATGGTGCTGATGTCAAAAGAGTACTGGTCGATGGGGGTAGCTCAGCAAATGTCCTGTTTGTTCAAGCTTTTAATGAGATGAATATCGGAAGACAATACTTGAAACCGGTATCATACCCCGTGATTGGTTTTAATGGGTCGACAGTGAGGCCAGAGGGGAGTATTGTGTTACCTGTAAGGATGGGTGATGGGCCGCAAGCAAGGGATGTGATGGCAGAGTTTTTGGTGGTGGACGTCAAGTCGGCTTATAATGCAATTATCGGCAGACCGATAATTCATGACATGCAGGCTGTGGTATCGACATACCATTTGGCTATAGCCTATGTGTCAAACCTGGGAGCTGTGGAAAAGGTGTATGGAGGCCAGGTTATGTCGAAAGCCTGTTATGTAACAGCGTTGAAGAACCCAGTTGGAAACACTGCCGTTCCATGTAACCTAACAAAGGAGAGTGAGCCGACAGTGCAAGATCTGGCCATGAAAAACTTTGATGCAAGGCCCGAAGAAACACCAAGGCCGTTGCCAGGAGGAGAAACCGTCCAGGTTCAGTTGCAGCCAGGCAACCCCAGTAGAACAGTGAAAGTTGGGGCTGATATGGATGTGGAAACTAGGTGTAACCTGATAAGTTTGTTGCGCGAGAATGCTGATGTCTTTGCGTTCTCGGCCAGTGAGATGCCAGGTATACATCCTGAGGTAATGGAACATAAGCTGAATGTTGACAGGAAATTCAGGCCGATAAGGCAGAAGAAGCGCAACTTCTCGACTGAGAAAATAGAAGCGATCCAGGCCGAGGTGAATAAGCTCTTGGCGGCAGGGTTTATAGAGCCCTGCACATATCCGGAATGGTTGGCAAATGTAGTTATGGTGAGGAAGCCGACAGGAAAGTGGCGAATGTGTGTGGATTTTACAGATCTCAACAAGGCTTGCCCCAAGGATTGCTACCCACTACCCCGAATAGACAGGCTGGTAGATTCTACTTCTGGCCATGCTATGCTCAGTTTTTTAGATGCATTTTCGGGATACCATCAAGTCAGCATGCATAAGGCTGATAGGAACAAAACGGCTTTTATAACAGATGTTGGGGTATACTGTTATAAGGCAATGCCGTTCGGGTTGAAAAATGCTGGGGCAACTTATCAAAAGCTGGTTGATAAGATTTTCGAGAAGCAGAAAGGGCGGAACGTTGAGGTGTATGTGGATGATACAATAGTAAAGAGCAGGAACAGAGAAGACCATGTAGCCGACCTGAAGGAAACATTTGAAACCCTGAGAAAGTACCAAATGAAGCCGAATCCGGAAAAGTGTGTTTTTGGGGTAAGATCAGGGAAATTTTTAGGTTTTATGGTCAGTGAACGGGGAATAGACGCGAATCCAGATAAGGTGAATGCGGTGCTGCAAATGAAACAACCGAAAACCATTCGTGATATCCAGAGGTTAACAGGCAGAATGGCAGGGTTGACCAGATTTATCAGCAAGTCGGCTGATAAGGCTCTCCCGTTTTTTATGGTGCTAAGAAAGAACAAGACATTTGAATGGGGAAAGGAACAAAGTGATGCCTTGGAAGTAGTGCGGAATCATCTTAGATCTCTTCCCACAATTGCCAGGCCTGAGAAGGGAGAAGTATTGCAATTGTACATATCGGCATCGCCAAAAACAGTGGCAGCTGCCTTGTTAGTAGAAAGGAGGAAGCAGCAACAGCCGATTTACTTTGTCAGTCATGTGCTGAATGCGGCAGAACGCAGATATCCAGTGATAGAGAAAATGGCGTTGGCAGTGATAGTGGCAGCTCGGAAGTTGAGACCTTATTTTGATGCGCATTCTATAGAAGTTCTTACCAATCACCCCTTGGAAAAATCGTTGCGCAGAATGGATACATCAGGTAGATTACTAGCATGGGCAGTTGAGTTGTCGGAGTATGAGATAAGTTACAAGCCTAGAACATCAATTAAGGCTCAAGCATTATCAGATTTCATTGTAGAAACCACATACACAGATGAAGAAGAGGAGTTGGGGACGTGGCAGGAATCAGTTGACGGGTCAGCCACGGCAACGGGGGCAGGAGCTGGGATTGTGATAACGGCCCCAGATGGAAAAATATTTGAATACGCCATGAAATTCAAGTTCAAGGCAACAAATAATGAGGCCGAGTACGAAGCTGCAGTGGCTGGAATGCAGCTATCGATAGCGGCAGAGGCAAAACGGCTAGTTTTGACAACTGACTCGCAGTTGGTGTCAAGCCAGTTTAGTGGGGAATACGAAACTCGAGAGCCGGCAATGGTGAAGTATTTGGAGAAAATGAAGCAGTTAGCGGCTCAGTTGCAATATTTTGAGGTTAAATTGGTTCCGAGATTGAAAAATGCTCAGGCAGACGCACTGGCAAGATGGCAAGTTCAAGTTTTAATGACTTGGAAAGAACAGTAATGGTTGAGATACTAAGGCAGAGAAGCATAGATGAGATATCGGCAAATGTCTGTTGTGTTAATGTGGAGGATCAATGGTATGATAAAATACTAGCATACATAATTCACGGTGTAGGGCCAACAGATAAGAAAGAGCTGAAGAAGTTACAGAAGGATAGCGTGTGGTTCGTTATGTATCAGGGCCAGTTGTATAAAAGGGGGTTTTCACTGCCGTTACAGAGGTGCATAACGGGTTCCGAATCGATAAAGTTAATGGAAGAATTGCACGAAGGAAGCTGTGGGAATCATCTTGGGGCAAGAGCCCTATCCAGAGAGGCAATGAGAAGGGGATACTATTGGCCGACAATGAATGCGGATGCTTTGGCTTATGTTAAAAAATGTGAGAAGTGCCAGAAGCATGCCCCAGTTATCAACCTTCCCCCAAATGATCTTACGCCGATATTAAATCCAGTTCCCTTTGCCCAATGGGGAATGGATATAGTAGGGCCGTTCCCATCAGCCACAGGTGGAAGGAGATATCTGATAGTAGAAATTGACTATTTCACCAAATGGATAGAGGCAGAGCCAGTAACAAAGATAACGGCGTCAGAGGTGAAAAAGTTCATATGGAAAAGCATATTCACCAAGTTCGGGTTGCCGATGGCGATGGTTTTTGATCATGGAACCCAGTTTGACTGTAAGCCAGTCAAAGATCTCCTAACAATATATAAAGTGAAATATGCTTATGCAGCAGTATGCCATCCACAGTCTAACGGCCAAGCAGAGGCAGCAAATAAGCAAATCATAACAGCAATAAAGAAAAAGATCGAGGATGCAAAGGGTTTATGGGCAGATTTGATACCAGAGATACTGTGGGCAAACAGGACGACAGCGAGAGAAGCCACAGGGGAGTCACCCTATAACCTGGTTTTTGGAACAGAAGTAGTCATACCAGCAGAAGTTGGATTGCCGACATTCAGGGTCCAGCATTACTGTGAAGACCAAAATGATCTACTCCTACGACAACAACTGGATTTCTTGCCAGAACTAAGAGAAAAAGCAGCCGTTAAGTCAGCTGCATTCAAAGACAGAATGTCTAGGGCGTATAACAGAAGGGTATCACACCGGCCGTTACAAATAGGGGATCTAGTGCTGCGAAGAACCGCAGCAACCGGTAAGGGAAATGAAGACGGGAAGCTAACTGCAAACTGGGAAGGACCTTATCGGATTAGAGCTGTCGTCGTCCAAGGGTCATTCTACTTGGAAACTTTAGATGGAACACCTCTAAAGAATGTTTGGAATTCAACTGTATTGAAAAAATACTATGTGTAATGAATAGCCCTTATTTTTTGAAACTGATATCAAGAAAGATATCGGTGATGAATGAAGAAGTATTCAGACAATGCGCATTCAAATAGGCACCCTCCATTTAACAGAACATCGTTAAATGGGATGGGCAGCTCAAAACCGCTTCCGTGAAGTTAACAATTATACAACCTGATCAGTTGTATACGTTAACTCACGAGGTTGCTGGTTCAAAAGATAAATACCGGCCAAATCAATTCGAGTATATGCCGATATGAGGCGTAGCTCAGAATGTTATCGCCGAGAGGGTACCTAACTGGCTGAAACACCAAAGAAGTAGGTGACCGGTGTTATAATCTGAACCATCAACAATCGGCCCAGTATACATAGCTCTACCACGAACTATGCATACTGAGGGGAGCACAGAGTATATAATGATATGTAACAGAATATATAATGATATCTTGTTTGAGAAATATTTTTTTTTTAAAAAAAAAAAAAGCATATAATGCTAACCATAGTATGATGGTAATTTTTAAGCTGTCAGGACCGAGATTTCGAAGTCTGATATCTTCAGGAAGCGGCGTTTTTTAAGAAGTTTTCGATAGAAAGTTGTCAAATTTCAGACAAGTTGTCAGGTAAACTTTTACTCTTTGCAAGTTCTTTTTTATGTATGCTAAATTTGCAAGACTATGCAGTTATCATAATGGAACGACACAGTTATCATAATGGAATAATTATAAATAGGTTAGAAAATGGCAGATAGAGAACAACACAGTTATAGCAAAAAGTGTAAAAATTTGTACACAGTTAATAAACAACGAAAGAAAAATGCAAGTCTACATAACGGATAAAATTAACAATCGACAGGCATCACCACAAAAAAGGGTACATGCCGATAAAACAGCACTGTCAAAAGAAATGTAAATACACACAAAAGACAAATAAAAGTCATAGCTGATAAGGCCCAATGATACAAGACCCGCAAGAAGATGTCGGTGATGACTGCCCGCCCCTTCAAGATTGAGCATTCTCAGGCACTGGGGAGTCCAAAATGCTGGGATTCTGGAGGCCGTCATCAGCAGCTGGTGCCAAGTTATATAAATCCTCTTCAGAGAACTGTTGTGCTTCGAAGCCGGAAGGAATTTTGTAGGCTTCTTCGCCGAAAGCCTTTTCGACCTTCGCCCAATCATCTTTATTCCAACCGGCAGCATGAGCGATACATCTTTGAGCTGCAGTCCAACCTCCGCTTTGACGGTCTTGGAGTTTGGAGCAAAACTCGTCAGAGGCAATATAACGGCCAACTGCTCTCTGCCGAATACCCGGCTTGTCAGCTTCCATTTTTTGAACCTTCTCTTCAAGGCTCCTAATTTTAGTCTTGGCCTCGTCGAGATCTTTCTCAACGGTAGGAAGGTGCTTAAGGGCTTCATCCTTTTCAGCAATTTGAGTCTTTAGACTCTGCAGTTCTAATTCTAAGCCAGCAACCTTCCCGGCCTTAACTTTCAGCTCCGACATCTCCTTGTCGTCTTTTTCTTTTATCTTCCTCAAGTCATTGAGGGCCTTTTCAGCATTCTTGGTGGCTTCCCGCATGACACTTTCATTGGCAGAGGCTTGGTGATGCTTCTCCTGATAGTAACGATACATCTCAACCAATTCTGTGCCGGACATGACGGCCTGTGCAGTATATATTTAAGTAAGAACAAGGGAACCGATGTCGTTACAAAAAATATATAAGAAATAAAGACGATAAATAAAAAAATGTGTAAGTAAAACACTTACCCTCATCAAGTTATGCATGTGGGAGGCAGCAAGGGGGCCGATTGGACCAGCAAGTCTGTCCATTGGCAGAGTCAAGTTGCTCAGCAGCCGATAACCGAGATTCCCGCCTTGCATTGGGTCATCGGTTATCATCGACTCATTCCGACCGACATCCATGGCTGGTTGCCAGCGGTCGCCGGAATGGACGGGAGGGACAGCAAACCCTCTCAAGATTTCATCTGGAAATCTTCCAGATACCCGTTCGATCCACTGATTGGACCGATAAGTCAAGGCCGGGAGGCTGGAATCCGACCCAGCAGTCGAAGGAGCAATAACGGAAGTTACCTGAGGCTGAGGGGGAGATTCAGCAGTGGTGAGATCTTCGATCTCAATGCCCTGAATAACCTTCTTCACAACGGCCTCAGGGCTTTTTATTTTTTCAGCAGCCGGAGGATTTTCAGGTACCGACCGTTCTTTTCTCTTTTCAGGCGCCGATTGCTCGTCCTTCTTCTCGGCCCGCCCTTCAGGACGCCTGGGGCTAGATATCACAATACCACCTCGCCGATTGGCCAAAGGTGTTAGCCTTCTTTTCTTGGCATTATCGTCAGCCATAATCTCGGCTCTTCTCTTAGCACTGATGGCTGGAGCACGACCGCAAACAGAGGCAAGGGTGTCGTAGGGATCGCAAGCTTTGGGACACCGCCTGATAACCCTAGTCCCGTCAGCAGATAGGCCGAGTAGCCTGTTATCCAATTTATCAATACCTAGAAAAAGAAATAAAAAATTCAATCGGTAAAATGCAAAAAAAAAAAGAGATACAAATAATAATAATGAAAAGACGAGGAAAGTAGCACGTAAGCTATGCCGTTTTCGTCATAAAAATAAGAGAGTGCATAGGAGTAATAGGAAAGGTAAGTTATACCATGCTGATCAGTCCAACAAAGACCGACACGTGATAGCGGCGCGTTGCCCAGAATGTAACTCACATTCGGCACCCACACCGCAGGAATGAGACGGACTTTGCCGTCACCTTCGTCAATTTCGGAAACGTCAAAATGGTTGACGGCCCTCTCTTCATGCTTCCCGAGATCTCTCTCGGGGATTGAGTCAAAATGAGGATGAGGCTTGAAAAAAGTCCTTCTCAAGGGATAATCTTCTGGAACAGACATGAAGAAAAACTTGTCCTTCCAGTTTTTGCAGCTAGAAAGCTTAGGATGGACGGTATATTTGTGAGGTTGAGTGTACAAAGACCACCACCCATCAGACTGACCATCTCTCTTCAGGGTAATTAGCCGCCGGAATACGTTAAGAGTCAGAGGGTAGTTCCGATAAAGCATAACCCAAACTGTGGCAATAACGGCACGAATGGTTTGAGGGGTTAGCTGAACCAAGCAAACGTTCCAAGCCTTCAAAATTTTGGCTACAAATGGATGTAGGGGAAAACGGAGGCCGAAGTCTAGGTGTTTCATATAAACGGCCACGGACCCAGCTGGGCAATCCAACACTGAAGCACCAGATGGAGGAAGAGATAACTCATAGCCGTCAGGTAGGTTAAAAAATCTCTTCGCACGACGGCAGTAATCTTTTGTGATTGCCGTTTTCCTAAAAGCTTCACTTATTGTTTCCTTCGCAACTTTTCCATCGTTGGCAAGGACTATGGGTTGTCGGAATTCAGCCCTGTCAGTCTCAGAATTGTATCCTTCGTCCAAACTCTCCTCTTGGATAACCTCAGCCGTTAAATCCACAATGTTATCCCTACTCTCATTATTTACACTATCTTCCTGAGCTTCGTCATCTCCTAAAACTGAGTTGACAGCAGAATCGTGAACGGGAGATACCTGACCTTCCTGGGGGTTTGTTGGGATGTCGTCCCCAAGTTCTTCTGAAGAAGAACTTATAACCTGACCCTGACCAGGTCTTTTGCTAGATTCCGCCACCTTAGCGGCCTCAGCTTCCTTAGCTGCTTTGGCGGCCTCGGCGGCTTCACGAGCAGCAACTTCAGGCTGGTAACTGGTACTCCTTACCCTTGGCATGGTGTTTATACCTATATTGCCAACGTTAGTGCCGTATTGGTTAAAATAGCGTCTCCCAGTAAAGTTGCGTAAGTGATAACGGACACTAACAGGCTCAACGTCAAGAATTTCAGTATCGGCAGGGATATCAGGGTTAAAGGGGTGAAAGGCACTTTCACGGTGAGCAATAGTCCTATGTATCATAAAAGCACGTTTTTCTTCTACAGGAGTTAACGTCTCAAAAGGGTAGTCAATGTTATCAGACAAAGAAGATGAATTGCCCTGATTACTACCGGTTTCTTTGCCTAAAGACTGCCTAATTAAACGACGCCTAGCAGTACTAATGTTAGGAAAGTTCTTTTCGACACTATCTTCAGACATTTAATTGAATATAAGAAAATAAAATAACAAGAAAAATCAGGGGTTAGGTTACGAAAATACCTTCGATGAAAATCGCAAATTTGATGCCTTTTAGCAGGAAAAAGAACGAAGGAAGAGAAGGGACGCCCGACGAGACGAAATGCACAAACTAAACGCAAGATTGATAAGAATTTTTCCGAGAGAAAATTAAGAAAGGGAGGAGGTATGAAGTGATAAAAATGGCGGAGTTTTGATCTAAAAAGGAAAAACTGAATCGCCAATTGAAATGAAAGGCGGTTCAGAAATCCTACGGCTGTTAATTAACAAGCCCTTTCAAAAAGCAGCGGCAGGATTTATGACACGTGTTAATATTTTCCCGCCCGAAAAAAAAAAAAAAAAAAAAACGGTTACACTTCAATTTTATTACAAGTAGACCTTGTCTGCTATCAGCACACAAGGTCACTTGGGGGGGAAAACGGATTTTTTTCGCTCCCAGATGTTTTATTACAAGTAGACCTTGTCTGCTATCAGCACACAAGGTCACTTGGGGGGGAAAACGGAGTTTTTTCGCTCCCGGATGTTTTATTACAAGTAGACCTTGTCTGCTATCAGCACACAAGGTCACTTGGGGGGGCAAAACGGAGTTTTTTCGCTCCCAGATGTTTTATTACAAGTAGACCTTGTCTGCTATCAGCACACAAGGTCACTTGGGGGGGAAAACGGAGTTTTTTCGCTCCCGGATGCTTTATTACAAGTAGACCTTGTCTGCTATCAGCACACAAGGTCACTTGGGGGGGAAAACGGAGTTTTTTCGCTCCCGAATGCTTTATTACAAGTAGACCTTGTCTGCTATCAGCACACAAGGTCACTTGGGGGGGAAAACGGAGTTTTTTCGCTCCCAGATGCTTTATTACAAGTAGACCTTGTCTGCTATCAGCACACAAGGTCACTTGGGGGGGAAAACGGAGTTTTTTCGCTCCCAGATGCTTTATTACAAGTAGACCTTGTCTGCTATCAGCACACAAGGTCACTTGGGGGGGAAAACGGAGTTTTTTCGCTCCCAGATGCTTTATTACAAGTAGACCTTGTCTGCTATCAGCACACAAGGTCACTTGGGGGGGAAAACGGAGTTTTTTCGCTCCCGGACGCTTTATTACAAGTAGACCTTGTCTGCTATCAGTACACAAGGTCACTTGGGGGGGAAAACGGAGTTTTTTCGCTCCCAGATGCTTTATTACAAGTAGACCTTGTCTGCTATCAGCACACAAGGTCACTTGGGGGGGAAAACGGAGTTTTTTCGCTCCCAGATGCTTTATTACAAGTAGACCTTGTCTGCTATCAGCACACAAGGTCACTTGGGGGGGAAAACGGAGTTTATACAAACGTAAAACTTCTCAGCAAAAGAACATAGAGCTTAAATATAGAGATACAATACAAATGTGCAAGCTAATTTGTCTGGATGTAAATCAAGCAAGCAAGTAGGATGAATTGTGACGAAGCCAAGACTACAAGATCAGTAGTAAAACTTTGTTAACAAGTGGTGCTTGACGGAGTACAAGAAACGTTGCTACAATAGGGTTTACAACACAAGGAAAACTCTGAAGAATGAGATATGGAACCCAAAGTTTGTTTCGTCGGAATCAGTTTGTTATCGATATAAACTGAGCACGATGATGAATAATCATACGTCCTCACTTGGGGGGCTAATTGTATGGGATGATATCTGGCATGACCGATATCTTGTGAAAAATCCGATATCTTATGAAAACATGACCAGGTTTTAGTAATTATGGAGAAGATGCTGATATGTTACAGAATGAAAACATATCGGCTCGCCGAAATTCAACACGTGGCGACAGAAGCTCGACATTTGGCACAAAAGGCTCTGCATGGATGAGAGCCACCTGTCAAGGTAAACTATTATAAATAGTAGGTAAGACCTCATTAATGGGGACATTAATTACACTCTTTATCTCTCTAATCTCTCTCTACTTTTTCTCTCTTACTCACTTTCTTTTCTTAAACACCTTTCTGACTTTATCATCGGAGTGGTTATCCCCGGATCACCCCGGGGTTAGCTAACTTCTTCTTATTGTGTAGGTTCTCAGCTTGCCGATAGGGGTATCAGGATCTCAAGTCCGAGTTCTCTGTGGAGTCGGGATCAGACAGAAACACTCATTATTTTGATAAGTGAATGATTAGGTTTGAGATCTAGACATCTAAAAAGTGAAAGTAAGAATAATCGAGACTTATTGCGATGTCTTTACTAAAGTCAGTAAAAATAGATAGGTTTCACAATTTTGCCTGATCATAAAAGTAACAGATGTTCCAATGGATTTAAAATACCGTGCTATTATTAATAGTGATAAGTGGATTATTGTGTCAAAAGAAAAATAAAATAAAGTGGATTACTTTAACTAAAGGTTACAGTTGTTTGCAGGTTGTTCAAGCTTTGAGAAACAAAGATGGTGGCTTAAGTGAATTTTATCTTGCCATTGAGGATATTCTTTTCCTTTGTAATAGCTTTGCTAGGATCTGATTGTGGTCTTTTGTTAAAAGAAGTGGCAATAGAGTTGCACATAATTTGGCGCACTTTCAACCTTGTGAAGTGGGTCAATCTCCATTTTTGATGTAGCTCATGCTGATTTATCTAATTAGTTACAGTTGTTGATTTTAAGATCAATCATTACAGTTGTTGAAATGCATTTTGTTCCTGTATTGGATCTGTTGTCTAATATCAAACTCTTCTTAAAATAAAAGCATTGGAAAGGCGCAGTATTTTTACAATAAATAAAAGCATTAGCAAACGTAGGTAAGTATGGATCCGAAGCTAAAAGAAGCAGCTTGGTCAGGAATTGTCGAGTTTATGAGAAGAGCTATTACCTCATAAGTCTCAAATCAGATTACTTCCTGTAATCCTGTTAGATTAGTCTCTAGATAATGCAATGTATTTCTCATTCATAATAATCACTTATACAAATTCTTAAATGGACCTACTTCACACTAATTTATTGTGGACTACTAACATTAGAGAAACTATAATTGTTCTATTGATTAAAAAAAAAATTCACTGTAATATAAATGAAGTTCACTATGTTGAAAATAAAAGTCATTTTGGTAATATATAGGCTATAAGAGGTTAATTTTTTTTATGAAATATTTTATAATTAAGGTCAATATTAATAATAAAGGTCACTATGTTAAAATTAGGGTCATAACGTCGTACTTCAAGTTCACAATAGTTTTAAACATTATACAACTTTTAATAAAGGTTACTATGTTAAAAATAAGGTTACTATGTTAAAAATAAAGGTCACTATGTTCAATATAATATCAGTTGCGTGAGTATAAACCTCGGGTTCACAATAATATTATTGTGACCCAGGTCCACGCAAGTATTTCTAACTTACTTATATAGTCCCCCTGTTTTTAATGAATAAAAAATGTAAAAAATTAGTAAATTATTATTTTACTATTGATAGTGGGGTAGAGAATGTAAAAAAAAATTGAAAATAGTAGTAAAAAAATTTTGACAATAATTATCAATTAAAGTACATGTTTTGAAAACAACTATCTAATTTTTTTTTTTTTCTAAAAAAAAACTGCCACAAAGTAATAAAAAGTTTAAATATCATTACGTCTCTAACAAATTTTGGCTAGAATGTCTCACATTTGGGTCTCACTTTTTACCATTTTTCACCTTTATGAAGGGTAATTTAGTCATGTAGATGGTTATTTAATGATGTAAAGGTAAAAAGTGGAACCTACATGCCAAATATTATAGATAGTTGTTTCCAAAACAAGCACTTTAATTGGTAGTTCTTCCCAAAATTTCCTAATAGTAAAATTATTATTAGAGGTGGATTAATGCTAGAAAATTTGGTCAACAGAAGAATTTCGACCATAGGTAGTACCAGTATTACACAACATTTTATCATTTATTAGGTAGTTGAGTTTCTTACATCAATTTTTTTAGTAGGTAATTTCTTACAAATTTTGGGTTTTATTAGATAGCTCCTCACAATTAGGCCCCGTTCTCTTCACCTTAATTTTTTTGAACTGAAATTATTTTTACTAAATTGAAATTATTTTTGATGAACTTAAATTATTTTTACTAGAACTGAAATTAATTTTACTAAACTGAAATTATTTTTGCTGAACTGAAATTATTTTTACTGATTTTCTATTAAAATTCTTCTTTAAAAAAAAATTGAATTTTACTGAACTTAACTTATTTTTATTGAACTAAAATTATTTTTAGTGAACTGAAATTAATTTTACTAAACTGAACTTATTTTTACCGGACTGAAATTATATTTACTTAATATTATTTTTTTAAGGTGAAGAGAACATCGCCTTAGAACCTATTCATATTTACTTAATTTCAATTCAGTTCAGTTCAGTTCAGCTTTAATCAGTTCAGTTCAGATCAGTTCAGCTCCAATTAGTTCAGCTTTAAAAAAATTTAACGTTTATGTTTATGCTAAATTTGGTACCTAGGCTTTGATGTGGGATACGGGTTACTGATCAACTAAATTAACTAAGGAATGTTAAATGCGAAAAGTAAATGACGGAAAAGTAAAGAAAAAGAGGGGAAACACGATATGATGACGCGAAAAACCCCAATGAAGGTGGGTAAAAACCGCTGGTGGCATGGAGTCCACCAATACACTCGAGTATGGACATGAATCCAATAATTACAAGTACAGTGTGTATTTAATGAAAAGATAAAAGAGCATAATATAAATGAATACATGTGCTTATAAGATAGGACATTGTAAGTTAACATTTGGGCATAAGTATACGGCGTAACTTGGCTTATAGGAACATATACTTGTAGGTGAATTTGCGGAGGAAGATGTGATTAATTTATAGTAGTTGATTAAGAGTTATACTAATGGAAAGTTTTGGTGGAAAAGGAACATTGAATAACTTATGGTTTGAGAGGAGTCATATGTATTTCTTGGGGGTAATTCGTTAGAGTAGTAGGATTAAAATAAAGTAGCTTGGCTATAATCTTTGTAGTGGAATGTCTACATAGATAAAGGAGTAGTAGTGTACTTTCGGAGAGGTTATGTACATGGGATTGCCGGATTGGAGAGGATTTTATGAGAGTAAGACTTCTTTATTTATAAGGCATTTGATAAGTGGTTGGAGGATAGTGGGGATGACCTCCTTGAAAGTAGGAAGTGGTTATTCATCCTTTTACTTGGTTTTCTGTTGAATGTAGACATTATGGATTGTTCATATGGCCAAGTGGTCAATGTTTTCAATAAACTTCTTCTTAGCAAGAGAGATTATCTCCTTGATTTTAGGGACCATTAGTAACTATCTTGACATGGTTTTGTACTCCTATATATCTTGGTCTTGATTGTCAGTGCCAATCAACGGTCGAACAAAATGTCCCATAATAGTATACAACAACAATTTAAAGAGTATTAGGTAGTTTCTTACTAAGTACTCCCTCTATCTCATAATTACAGGCAAATATATCATTTTGGGTGTTCTAAAATGTTCCTCCTATTACTAAATATAATACCTAATCATTACTTACTTTTTAGCTTTTCCGTACAAATTATATACATACTTACGAAATTACTCCGTATTACTTATTTCTCTTTTTCATACAAAATACACACATACTTAAAAAAATCATTACTTACTTTTTAACTTTTCCATATAATGTTCTCTACATTTTTATTATCCTCATACAACATTTTTCACTTTTTATATTTTACATACAATATTCCTCTACTTTTTCCATCCTCCTTAAAAATCGTGTTTTTAAGAGTTATTTGCCTGTGATAATGGGACGGACCGACGGATGGAGTATTTATTTTATTATATTAACAACAACAGCAGTCTATATAACAAAACCAAGACCATGTGTTATTTGGTTGTCATTTTAGTACCTTAATAAAAGGCTTTTTTGTGAGAAAGAGCCTGCCTTAATTATGAATCCAATTAAGCTTATTTCCAAAAGAAAAAAAAAATGAATTCAGTTAACAATAAATCTATGGATGGAAAGTTAGAAGAAGCTGCAAGCTCAGGAGAAGTAGAGTTCCTGAGTAGAGCTATTGCCTCACAACCACCACATTACTTCTTAACTGAAAATTCTTCTGGCGAAAATATATTCCATCTAGCGTTGTCTTGGAAAAATGTGGAGTTCGCGAGAGTAGCCTTGGAAAAAATACCGATTACTATCCAGCAAAAACAATTACTCCTCTCTCAAGGGGACTTTTACAATTGGAATCCTCTTCATTATGTCGGCTCGAGCAGTGATAGTGTTGAAATGGTGAAGTTAATCCTCGCCGTCTTCAAATCGCATTCAGATCCATGTATTGATAAACCCTGGTTATCACTTACAAATAATGAGAGCAACGCTTCACCGTTGGAGCTGGCCTTGCATAGTTTCTTTAGAATCTCTGCAGGAGTTCTGTCCAATTCATCTGCAATCTTTCTCTGCATATCCATAGGTAAAGTTGGAAACTGTTCGCACAGATCTCCATCAATCACATCCTACAAAACCAAGAAAAAATTTAAGGGATCTCCTCCACTTTGTTAGGAGCTCCATTTAATCTACCCTGTTCCCATTTTATTTTCCCACCAGTAGGGTCCTCTTCAATTTTGTCAGAGACATCCTGAGGTAGCCGAACAAAATATACATTCCCAAATTTGTCTGCACCAGCCATTGTGTCAAAATCAACATGGTGTGACGCAGTGAGCCATCTAGGGTAAACATCATCAGCAAATATGTAGAGCTGGTTCTCATCCCGTCTATATTTGCAATAATGGAATGACTGCAAACAGCAAAAGATATTTTTTTTTTGTCAAAAGTCAACAGAAACAAACACACCAAACAACTAAAAAAACTGAGACGAAAAGGCTTTACAAAAAAAATAAAATAAAATAAAAAAATACAGGACTCACAATGCAGAAGACACCAATGGGAGTGGACCAAAAGGAATCAAAAATATAATACAAATAACTTTTGAAAAATTAAAAGTAGTCTTTATTATGTTCGATAGTGTCAGACTATGTGTCACGGTCCGGGAGTTTGGGCCCCGAAACGTGCGGCGCGCTCTAGCCTTTTGGCGGCAAGAACGCTAGCCTTGAGCGGAAGAAGGGCTTGTGAGCACAAAGCAACACAAGTGGGCAATAGAATCTCAGGAGCACTCGCGTCTATCTGGGCGACGGAGTGCTGGTGGTTGGGGCTTGTGACGGCCGATACTTCAAAGCGGGCACAAGCGGGTCCGAACCACGAGTCCTAGCGCATCAAGTTGGGTTGGAGGGTTGCTAATATGCAAGTAAGACACAATATCTATAAAGGTCTAACAACAAACAAGCATAAAAGCATGGCAACACTTGGTAGAAGGCTTTAAGATTTCATTAATCATTAGCCCTCTAAAGAACTTAATGTAGTACATGCATAGAATCCCTAGTGAACACTG
This sequence comes from Chenopodium album, assembly GCF_948465745.1. NCBI lineage: Eukaryota > Viridiplantae > Streptophyta > Magnoliopsida > Caryophyllales > Amaranthaceae > Chenopodium > Chenopodium album. The sequence continues at coordinate 14,117,192 of NC_137852.1, forward strand.
ATGAACTGACAATAACACAATAATGGGACATATGGCCTAGAAAACATAAACTAAACTCTAAGAAAGCATCTAAAAGGGAAACAAATACATCAAAAGGAGTTGGATTCTAACACTATGATATTTGGACTTGGAAATTCGAGGACACCCGCAGCAGGACACAATAAAGAAACATCTAGATTTTGAAAATAGAATCGAGGACATGGAACATAATAAAAGCAAATTTTTATACTTCTGCCATGTTTTTTTACAAGTGCAACAATTTGATGTTGACAAACATTTGTTATTTTAAGAAAGGCAATAGTCATGTTCTGCTAGTTATATTTGTTTTGAAATATACTTTCAAAAAATCAAACTTTATATAGTAGACAGTATTAAAGATACTAATGACCAAAGATTTGCATTGGCAATAATGAAAGTCTAAAATTTGCACTTACAAACTGAGGAATGGTTTTTGCAAGAAATTAAACTATTTAAAATACTTTTAATATAATTAGAAGTATATAGGTGATAAAATGGAAGTATATTTTTATTTATTTATTTTCCAGCAGACCATTTAAATACTTCCCTGCCCCCCCCCCCCACCCCCACCCCCCCTAAAAAAAATAAATAAAATATAAAAATAAAGTCTCCTTAAGAAATGAGTTGTAGTAACTCTAGCAAGGTATTGTTGATTAAAATCTTTAGGGCACTAATTCACCTGATATCAAAGTATGGCAGAATAGTAATGCTAACACACATCAATGAATAGACTAACCTGTCACACTAGTGTCAACACAACCCAACCCATCACAAAAAATGGGTATTGGAGTTGGTAGAGATCACATATCAGTACCCCTACACTTACTAAAACAACTAAAACAAGAGACAGGACATTAAAGCTTTTGAGCGAGTGCATCTAGGCGCATAGCACCTATATGTTTAGCATGCATATAGGAGGGTAGTATGGGGTTTTTATTATATTTTTTCATTTGATATTTTTCTACAGTGGTACATTTTTATGTATTATAATGTACCATTAAGGCATTAATTGTATTAATAGTACTTTTTTTGTACTATTCTACATGTGGTGGTACTTTTTGTTATCTTATGTCTTTGATTATTTTCTCCTAAAATACCTACCACCTATCACTTATTAGGCTGTAGTGGTACATTTTGTCATCCTATATATTTCTAAAACATATAGGTGCTATGCGCCAATACTTAACCCTTTTGAGCATGAAAGAATGATGTGTAGACCAGGTCCACATGTATGAGTAGTCTTCTCTGGCGAAAAGGCTTGGCTTTCTTATGGAATAAGGGGTAGCCGAATAGGTAAAGGCTACACATACAATGGTTGTATGTGGGCCATCCACATACAACCATTGTTGGCAGCATTTAATTGGTTTATATTTTGGGGCCTACTTTTTTCCTCTATTTTTTCCCTCTTATTTTTTTCCAACCTTTTGACGTGGCATGCATACAATGGTATTGTATGTGATAACCCACATACAACCATTGTATGTGTAGCATCACTCAGCCGAATAGGTGTTGGAAAGTGAAACCCACCTGACAGCCACTAAACATTCCTTTCTCCCTTTTAGTTTTTATAACCATCATTGAAAGTGTACAATGTAGTATAAAACAGGATATGGTGGGTCAGAGGTATGAATACTAGAAATCTGGACCAGCCTTGCCAAAATAATTGTAAGTGTTCATCTTTGGGCATGTGTTGTTCACCTTATCTACTAATTTCAAGAAAAATTAAGTTATAGAATCAAATAAGTATTAATAAGTCCGGATAAAATTAATTTAGGGGAATAAATAAAAGTTCAAATATGGGTTAATAAGTGCTACACAGGTTTAACTTATAACAAAAACAAGTTCATAACTTCATATAAGGTCAAATAAGTTCGGGTAAGTTAAAATATGTTTATATAAGGTGAAGAGAATGAACCCTTATTCCCTTAGTCTATGGAGAGGATTATATAAATAAATTAATTCTATTAATTGATGTGCTCCTAAGCCTAGTTATGTTTCAAATCCTTCTAAAATGTGTCATCAAGTCCTTCAATTTTTATGTCTAATATTCGTATCCAAAACAATGTCTGAAAATCCAAAGCACAAATTGTTGATCACTGGATCATGCATGGCTTGATGCCATGACTTCCATTTTTGCATCAACCCTCCCATTCCTTCATATAAAAAGTAGTTGCATACCCAAAAAAAGAAAAAAAAAAAAATTAAAATGGCTAACAAATTATTCCCCTTACTAAAGCAATCAACTAGTTTCTTAAGGACGTTGTGGTAATTTAAAATCATGTTAGCTATCTAAATAAGAGGAATCTAGCCCCTCTTTGTTACGTATGCCAATCAATCTAAATCATAACTATGTCCACAGTAGGACTGTCAATCTCGATGCCTACACTAAAGGTACAAGAATGAATATGTTGGGAATATAAATATATATACTTCCTTCGTTTTTGGTAGTGCATCATTTGCCTTTATGGGTGCGTATTAATTGCATCAATTCCTTTTATGGTATACTTTCATAAACCTTGAGCATGTGTTCACACACTAAAAATCCATTATAGCTTAGTAGACATTTGATAATAATCCATATTAAACCCACCTTATCTCTCTGCTTTGTTTGTACTCACATGGGCGTTCTCAAAAACCCCCACCTTTTACTCCCTTTCTTAAATCTTGTGCCCAAAGTAAATTTTGCAATTAAAACGGAGGAAGTATTTGACAAGGTCTCAATTATCCAAAAAACATGTCATGTGACTGGTAGTAGTGTCCTTTTCAAATGGAGCCAAATAATCAACAATTCTAAATTGACTTATATTTGAGCAAATAAGCAAAAAGAGAAAGATATAAACATTAATTGATGGGTAATGCTATATGTAGCCCTAAGGGCTATATGTAAGCATTAAATATACTCTTGGAAATTGTATAAAATTAGGAATTCATGACAAAAACACGCGTAAATCAGTGTAATTAGTGTTTATATTTTCATGATTTCTCAACTTTTTACGATTTTCAAGTGTAAATTTAATGCTTATATGTAGCCCTAAGGGCTATATATAGCATTTTCCTTAATTGATAATGCTAAGCCATTCTTTCGAACTTATAAGCTTGAAGCTACAAATCTTGAAGTTAGTGACTAGCTTTTGTCTCACAGTCTTCATGCCTCCTCCTTCCTCATCTCTCTCTATTTATATTCACAGTTTCAATCCCTATGATGATTCTAGACTAGCTTTTATCTCACGTGCACAGGTTGCCGCTCTCTCTAATTATAATAAATATAAAGACAACTAACGCAATAATACTAGACTACCCACAATGCCTCTCTTTAGGAGAAATTCTTGGTCTCAAGTAGGTAGAGACCAAGGTGGTCTCTAGTAAGGTCATTTTCGTAATTTAAAAAAAAAAAAAAAGAGTACCCTATCTGTAAGCACCAACGATCTATATAGACAATACCATCCTGAGTAGTATCAAAATACCATCCTATAACTTGCTGGTATCATCATAGTACTGCGGTTGGTAGCATATTAAACAAATATTATTGTTGGTATAATTAGCTTTATAGTTGGTATCCTAATTAAAATTTCGTTGGTATCTAGCTGTGTTCGATTGGTATCAGAGCCATACTATTAAAAGCTAAATTAGATCGTAATAATTAGGTAAAACTGGAGAATACTAGACCATCTACTGAGTGTAAAAAGCCGGATTTTAAGTATTACTATCATATTCCAGAAAATTCTAATAATCTTGGCCCAGTCCTTAATTATATTGTAGATCAAATTGGTGAGTTTAAAGTAGAAGTTGGTAGTGTACATTGTCGTTGCATGAGCAGTGAGCACAAGCTATCAACAGAAATATCAGAGATTAATAAAAATCTAAGTGAGCTAAAAGAACAAGTTAAACAAGTACAACTTGCTTTAACAAACGAGGTTAGATATCAGTTTAACAAAGAAGTGTCACCTAGTAAGGAAAAGATTGTCTCATATAAATATAAATATCCCTTTCAAAATCTAGATAAAAATAAGAAGTTTACTGTATCACTCCCTAAAAGACCTATTAGTAATCAAGAAAAGAACCAAGAGACTAAAAATGAGCCATCATCTTCAGGAGAAAACACTTGAAGAATTACATGTCTTATTTGATAAGGAAGAAGACCCTAACAAACTTAACGAAATCATGAATTTAATTTCTAAAAAAGGGATTTCTTCTATAGAAGAAAATAACTATGTTACTTTAGAAGAAGACTTATATCAACAAATGGGATTAATGAAATTAAATGATCTGGATTTTCTACCCATAGAAGTAGTCCAACAAAAGATTGAAAATAAACTAGGTAAAAGAATAATGGATAATAATGATGTGGGAGAAGAAATTATTGATGAAAACATTAACATAAATTATGTTATCCAAAGACCTAGATATCAAGGAGAAGGAAGTTGTACACGACCAAGATACATACCAGGGAAAACTACCCGGTTTATTGTCAAGGTTATGCCAAACCAAATTCCTAAACAAGAAGAAGTAACTCTTGAACCCATAAGTCAAACTGGATATAAGCTTAAGTTAGACGAAGTAAGAGATAGACAAAATGTTATAGATCAGTGGAAAAGAGCATGAGTAGTGTACTCAACCTGAATACTGACTGGACTTCTGAGAATTTCTTAAATTATATCGAACATAGTTTTCATGGCTGTGTAGAAGATTGGTATGATGGTATAGATGAAGAGGTCAAAGCTACATTAAGAACTAGTGAATCTCCTACTAGAATGTTTAGGCAGTTATGTCAATTCATTGAGTTAGAATTCATTGGTCCAAGAGCTGATCCTAATGAAAAACGAATAGAATATCAAAGAAAGTTAAGTAATTTGTCCATCTGTAATATGAAATATGTTGAGAGTTACATTATGGAGTTTGAGACATATTATTATAAAATTGGAGAAAATGAGACAAATCTTGGAATGTTCTATGATAAATTAACAAGTCCCCTTAATGAAGAAATTAGTGAAAAATATCAAGAATGGAAAGAAAAATTCTTAGCTAGGGATGCCCTAGGAAACAGGATTGCCTTTCTAAGAAAATGGATTGAAAAGAAATGTAGAGAAGTTGCGGGAACCCAACAAAAGAAGAGACAATTTCTCACTTGTTGGGATTTCCCAAATAACTATGGATGTGAAAGAAAAAACTATAATAAGAGAAGGAATTATAAGAAAAATAAATTTAACAGATCAAGAGGAGAAACCTATAAAAAGAAGTACTATAAACATAAATATAGAAAACCAAGTAGGTTTTTCAGAAAAGCAACATATTGTCCTGAGAAGAAGAAAACATGCAAGTGTTGGTCTTGTGGAGAATTAGGACATTATGCTAATGAATGTAAGAAAGCTAATCATAAATTAATGGAAGCCTTAGGTAGTTGGGATTACATAGAAATACCGGAAGACGAGACTTTAGAATTAGCGTTAAGTAATAATAAAGGAATAGTAGAAACAATAGAAGAAGAAAATGAGTATAATGAAGAGCCTAAAGACAGTGAGTTTGAAGATGAAAATTACGAAGAAATAAATAATATGATGGAAGGAGAAGAAGTAGAAAACTCAGAATCAGATGACAATGATGAGGATAAAAGCAAAATGACTATAGGTCAATTAAAAAGCGCTGAGTATTCATTTAAAGATAATGACCTAGACCAGAAAAACAAAGAAAGCTGGAATTTTCCTGAGATTACTAAGGATAAAATATTTAAAACTTCTTTCTTTAAAACAAGAACTAAATATGTATGTGAAGAAATGGAAGGAAGTATAGTAATCGAAGATTGTGAACAAAAAGCAGCTGAAATTAACATTATAAACTGGAAAAGTATTAAAAAATATAAAGAAAAAGGAAATTATAGTTACATCTGTATTGGTGCAGTACAAGTATACATAATTCCTTTACAAGACTTTGGCAAAGATGTTAAGTGCTTAAGTTTTATTTGTTATGTTAGACATCAAGAATTTTATGATCAAATAATGAGTGGTATCACATGTAATTTAAGTCAAGGAACGGTAAGCTACATATGTGAACCTAGATATTACGTGAGCTTAGAAGACTCATTTGCGTCTAAGTTTTTAGCTATCAAACTACTAACAGAAGGAGTAAAAATGCATAAAGGAACACGACCCATACAATTAAAATGGAAGGTGGTTTATAAGTTGGTAAACACTATAGACACATCTTTTAAAAAACAAATAGTCGATGATCAGAAGTATGAGCAAGGGGGAGGCCCTAAGAAGAAAATTAGTAAATCCTAACGAAATCGAAATTGAAAAAACTTGGGATGAATTCTTTATGAATCCTGCAGTCAGTAATAGATTAAGTAAAATGTTAATTGATGAATCAGGATTACTCCATATTGGAATAACTACGAGACCTAAGATATAGAGAAATATGATTTTTAGAACACCAAGTCTAAGTAGACAAAACTCTACGATTATAAAATTAAAGAAACCATGTGATGAGAAGCCAAAAGAAGATGAAGAAGAAATATTAGTTTTACTAAAGAAACTAAATGAAAAATATGAGAATAAAAGGGCTTTAAAACAACCTGCAAGGCATAGCATTGATATGGGATCATGTTCTAGTTTTGAGTTAAATGAAGATTTAAATAATCCTATTGATAAAAGGAAAGTAATTGGATATAAGACTAAAACTGTGAGTGAATCAGTATATGAAGATGAAGTTAATATGCAAATGGAAGCTTGTAATGAAGTAATCAGTACTAATCCTAATAGCATTTATATTCCAATTGATATATGCATCGAAGATTATAATAGATATAAATTATGTGCGTATATTGATAGTGGTTGCTCTACATGTTTTGGAAAAAGATCATTATTTCCAGAATTTTTATGGAAAAAGGCTAAAAATCCTATGCAAGTTAGGATCGCTAATAATAGTGTCATGATGCATACGGAGATAATTAAAGATTTAAAAATAGAAATTGGAGGAGTTCGATGTGTTATTCCTATTTTATGGGCTACTAATCAACCAAGTCATGATATGATAATAGGAAATAACTTTCAAAGGTTATACTCTCCATGCACTCAAACAATTGATCAGATAATCTTTACTATTAATGGTCATTCTGTTCCTATACAGAAAATATTAAAGGCTTATACCCATCAGACTATGGAATTTACGCGCAGCCAGCGTGGTGATAGGGTTACACCTACACAGCGAGAGGTTGCACTTAGAATTTCTGAGTGTGAATCATCATTAACAGATCAAATTAATAAGCAACAAGAAAAGTTATGTGAAAATTATATTCAACAAATCCTTTAGAGCATTGGGAAAGGGATAAAGCATTTGCTAAGATATCTTTAACAAATCCTAATAAGATTATCAGAGTAAGACAAATGGTTTATACCTACCAAGATATATTAGAATTCGATGAGCAAATAAAAGAATTGTTGAATAAGAAGTTAATTAGGAATAGCAAGAGTCCTCATAACAGTCCAGCGTTCATGGTTAGAAACCATGCAGAAGAAAAACGAGGTAAGGCTAGGATGGTCATTAATTATAAACAACTAAATGACAATACTGTTTTTGATGGCTATTACATTCCTAACAAAACTGTGTTATTTAATAGAATACAAGGAGCCACATGGTTTTCTAAAATGGATTGTAAGAGTGGTTATTGGCAAATTAAAATGGAAGAAGAAAGCATTCCATTAACTGCATTTAGTGCTCCTCAAGGGCATTATGAATGGTTAGTCATGCCTTTTGGATTAAAAAATGCTCCACAAATATTACAGAGAAGAATGGATAATATTTTTAGAGAACTTAATCATTGTTGTTTGGTTTACATAGATGATATTTTAATCTTCTCAAAGGATTTAGAACAGCATAAGAATGATCTTAAAGATGTAACTCAAAAATGTGCTGAACATGGAATAATCCTTGGAAAAGATAAATTTGTATATGCTAAACAAGAAATAAGTTTCTAGGATTAGAAATTAAAGCTGGACAAATAATATTGCAAAAGCATATCCTAGAAAAGATTGAAAAATTTCCTGATAAAATTGAAGATAGAAAACAACTAGAAATATTTCTAGGATGTTTAACTTATGCTTCTGATTTCATAAAAAATCTTGCTCTATTAAGAAAACCATTACAACAAAAACTCAAGAAAGAGCTAACTTGGAGCTGGAAGGATTGTGATTCTAAAATTGTTAAAAATTTAAAAGCTATGTGTAAAGATCTTCCTGTACTAACACTACCTATCAGTGAAGATGATATAATCCTTGAAATAGATGCTAGTAATGAGCACTGGAGCGCTGTGTTAAAAATAAAAGAAGGAGAAAAACTTTGCAGATATAGCAGTGGAAGTTTTAATAAAGCTGAGTTAAATTATCCTACAATGCAAAAGGAAATCCTTGCAGTTATTAGAGGGATCGAGAAGTTCTTAATCTTCTTAGCCCCTAAACAGTTCTTGATAGGAACAGATTGCAAAGGCATACTCGGTATTGTTAAAAAGAATTTGTCTGATATGCAAGCGCAAGGGAGACTCATGCGTTGGCAATTATGGCTTAACCAATTCTCTTTTACTGTTGAACATATACAGGGAACAAAGAATTCCTTAGCAAACAGCTTGACCAGAGAATTGGCTAATGACGAAGAAGCACAAGACATCGGAAAAACCTCCTGCCCATCAAATAGAAAAGATGGAGGCAGAGAGCGAGAAAAACTCTTATTGAAGAGACTGATAAAATAATGGAGCGGGTTTCACCCTCCACTTGGGCCTTGATGGAGGCCATGATCGTTTCATCAAAAAAGAGATCCCGAGATGGTTTGATTAAAAGTTGTCATGTAGCTGTTCGAAGATTCCTAATGTATGAAGTAATGATCATAATTCTGAAGCTCATTCCTGATATTCAAGATATTATACTAAATAAAATACAAGATAATAATTTTAAGTTCTGGTATGATCTAGTCGTATCAAGGTCATACAAGATGTATGATGTCTATGATTTATGGGGAAGTAGAATAATGTTCAGAACCAATTCCAGAGTGGGTACTGTGTCAATTCATCCACATTCACCTGAATGGAGGGCACCTTATGTAGCGGAGCACTACAGAGCTTGGGATTACGGGATGGTCCATAGTATTGTGCCATTTCCAGATAGTAATACCACGTTCTTTGAAAAACTCACAAAATTCCCAAAGTATGTCTTTAGGAGAATTTATGAAGCTACAAGATACAAAGGAAGAGTTGAAAAAGTCCAAGTAAAAAGTGCAAACATCGAAATGATTGAAGGAAAAATTAGCTCTCCTCATTTCCTGATCATGTTTGAAGACGTTCATCGCAAACTCAAAGATCCAATCTGTATCCAGCAGAAGCGAGTAAAAGATCCTACAGTAGCAAGAGCTTATGGATTTTTCTATATTGCTCAGTATCTTAACCAGTTCATAGCATTAAAGGAAGAACCACCAGTCATAATACATGTGGGAAATACTACTATAGTGGCACCAGAATGGTTAAAGAATTATCTAGAGGAAGGAGTATTACATGGCGAATCAGTGTATGATTATCTAGAACAAGTCGAAGCTGGAAGATATTTATCCTTAGAAGGAAAAGAGCACTTATTGGAGATCTTTGTCACATGGGATGAATCCTATACAGCAAAATATGTGATGGAACTTAGGTATAGAAGAAGACAACCCAATGTACGTCCAATATGAAGAAAGTATGGGCAACAAAGACATGATGGAGTTATGAGCCCACTCCAGCAATTATGTTTCTACTTTTACTGTTGAAGCACGTTTTATTTGTTGTAAAGAATCTTTAAAAAAGTAGTGAACGACATTCACCTGCTGAGTCATGGTTTTCTGTAAACCATAGAAAGTGTCGGTGACCTTTGTGAGCCTTCCCCTATATAAAGGGCATTAGGCAAAGAAGTGAAGGCAGAGTTGAAAGAGTTAGCTAGAGAATTACTCTTAAAATAATAGAGAGTCCTCTAGAGAAAAATACTCACCTTAAGAGACAGATTGGTTCTCCATCTCTCTTAAAGTAGAGAAAACTCTAGTTCAGCTTATGTCTATTTAAGCTTTCAGTTTGTGTGTGTGTGTGTGTGTGGTAATATATGAGTGTTGTAATCTTTTCAAATTAAATAAAAGTTTAGTTCAAGAAGGGAACGTTATCCCCTTGAACCTTATATATCAAATGAGTTATCTTTCTGTTTAAATATTTCCATCATAAACACAGTAAGGATTGTTTAGTTTGAGATTACGGTCTAAGGTAGGAAACGAAATAGATCTGTGCTGAGCCTGATCTAAGGAAGACAGGGTTGGGGTTAGCTACCTTGGTAAAGCCGGAAGCTCGGAACGCCGGAGGTTCCATTGTCGACTAAGTTCAGGTTTTGTTCAAAACTCTCTAGTTAAATAATAATTATTGCGAAGTATGGTGGGCTATTAAACTGTTAAAATAACTTATTTTGATGTATAAGTAGTAGAGTTGTGATAACTAGTACCGTTAAAAGTCATTAATCAAGAAACAAGTAAAAATTAGTTGATATAATATTATATATAAGTTTGTAAGTACCAGTAAGGTGTTCATTGGTATTTGAAAGGTATTAGATAGTATCAATCGTAGGTACCATCTAAGAGACTAAAGGTATTAAAAAGAAATACCATCTAAGTGTTCGAAGGTATTAAAAAGAAATACCATCTATGAGTTCGTAGGTATCAAAGAAGAGTACCATCTAAGCTTAACTTGGCTATTGTTGGTATACCATCCACGTTAAAACCAGAACCAAACTACTAAAGACAAAAGTGTCGGCAAAAGTACGCTTGGTCCCCACTTGGTAGATACCAAAGTGGTATCAAGTAGGTAGAGGTTTAGAAATCCTCCCTCTTTAGTTCAGTTTACTACAGATTCCCTAGTCTTAAAATTAATGATGTAAAACAAAAGAGAGCAAATTAATGTCACTGACTCACCACTAACTGCCAACTGGTATTAAAAAAATCCCTATGCCAGACACCCATCAAGCCACTAGCAATGGCCTTATTAAAGCCATTGGCTTGATCTTGATGATGTTGTTGTGTTATTGATAGGATGTAACAATTCTTGACAAGGATCTTAGGGTAGTTTAGTAATAAGACAAAATGACATATTTTTTCTGAACATGTATAAGTGACTTTACTTGTGAGTTATTCAAACAATCACAATAAAATAGAGGGAGTGCCTAAGTCATGACTCATGAAGAGGATGTGAGTAAAGGGTAGCAAAGAGTCCATTTTTTCATACTAGAATTTTTTTCATATAAACATCAAACAAGAAAAATAACAATCATCAAGATTTTGGAACACTGATAGATGATTATTCGAAGTAAAAACAAATGAAAACCCAGAAAATGACATGATAAGAAATCAGAAATGCATACCTCTTGGATATCACCCACATAAATACGATCACGGTAAGTGTGTATAGTAATAATTGTGTTGGGAAACAGCTTATTCTCACATTTTCTTAGTAGTTTCTTCTTGCCCAAGTGATACAGCCTGAGCACAGGTCCTATTCCTGCAAGTAATCTTCCTTGAAATTGGGATAAAGCCAATGGAACACCTTCTACTTGGGTTTTGTGCAAAAGTTCAAGTTTTCCACCATCAACAAATCGATAAATATGAATATATGCAGCCTCAAACGATCTTTTAGGGAAAAACTGTAATGACTTTGCAGTACCAACAGCTAGTAAGGTCCCATACTCCTTGTCATGGAAATTTACTGTGCATATACTAAATGCAGCCTCATTATCCTGAAGCTCTAGGCAGCAAGTAGTTTCCTTTGTTCTCGGATCAAGAACCCTGATGCAAGAAACCCATTTCTCTTTCTCTGCTTTTGGATAACAATACTGCTCATCAGAGAGCTGATTATCTTCATCTTCATCACCATTTTCCATTTCAATGTTACCATTCTCATCCAACCCAGCACCAAAGCATTCTTTCTGTGCATCCTCTCAATCGTGACCAGCAACTTCCGCTTAGGCTGAAGCACAAACTTTCGTGGAGTGTACCTTAAAGGGATTGCAGTTTCATTAAATGTCTCACCAAGCCTCTCAATATTAAACACCTTTAAAGCCTCAGCAGCAACGACAACTACACCTTCTACACATTGATCAGATGAAAATGAGGCTGCAAATTTAAGTGTACCACATGTCAGGGGTGTCAAAAGGAAGTGTCTCTGATATATGTACCCAAGCCAAGGACGGCTTGACAAGCTAAAGAATCAATCTTCAAGTTCCTCTATGAACTTGAAGTTCCCAGCAGCAAGTCCCACTACTTGCTACTCTTCTCTTCTCTATTCTCTTCTCTCTCTTTCTCTTCTAACTTCTCTAAGAATTCACTCAAACTCCCGATTCCCAAATTACAACTCAATTACAAACTCTAGTGAAAGTAATTAAGAAAAACACTTAAGTGGAATGCGACTCTTGACTCTTTTATGAACAAGAAAGATAGATAAAAGTATTTGAGCAAGGTTTAATTATTCAAAAAATAACTTCGATATTTATAGGAAAACATTGCTTGGAGAAAACGCCATATTTTCCACCACTCACACCACCACTGCTGCATATCAACTCCACTACTCTACACCACTTCCAAAACTCTCAATCGTGTCCTAAAAACCAGGGCACGTTGAGCCTTAGGCAAGCAGTATATTCGTGAGTGGAGAAGACTGAATCAAACAGTCAGTTGCGCAAGTTTAGGAAATTAGTTTTGCAAAGATATTTTTTCCGAAGATAAATTATCAGCTATAAAGATAAAATCATAAAAGATTTTCTTAAACAGCCCTCTCCTATTTTCCAGCAAGTCAATATTTATCCTTTTTCAAACGCATTCCACTTAGCATTAATCCTAATTAATTTTCACTTACATAAAATCTAAAATAGAAGAATACTTCAGACTTTATGCTTCTCTAAGAAGTCTCTGCTCCGAGTCTTTTTACCTTAGCTTCTGCTCCGAAGCTCTAGTTACTTCTCAGGAACTCTTCAACTGATCTCTTTAACTTTTAGCTCCTTGTGTTCCTTAGCCTTGAGTGATTCTTGTAACTTATAAATAAACTACAAGACTCACAAAATTCATTAGTCACTTTGTTTGACTTGTGTCATCATCAAAACATCAAGGGCAACAATATTCCCCCTTTTTGATGATGACAAACAAGGAAAACATATTAGAGCAAAAATAAATTAAGAGATCAAACAAACTATTGTAAACCAAAAAAAGAATGAAAAAGAACTTTTTTTTTTAAAACAAGTTTTATACCTTACTGAGAAGCAGAGAGACACAAAACTTTGAAGCGGAGATGGATGATAAGTGTGTAAGTAGTTTGCCTGTATACTTTCCCCCTTTTGGCATTATCAAAAACATAATGTATATAGCAAATTATCTCAAACATAGCACCATAACATGTTCTAATGATAAGGCAGAGATCATATAAGCAATTCAAAGCAGAGAATATGCACAAAATATAAATAAACCATTCATCCAAAACCAATGAAAACATTGGCCAAAAGTGCATCAAATCCTCAAGTTAAAAAAAACATATAATCCCTGTTTTAAGTTACAGACCAAAAACAAAAGAAATTGTTCAGTCATAGCAAAATAAAAGTAGAAACATCATCATCATAATAGGCTGGAAGGACAGGAAACAAGATCAGATTTCTTCTGCAATCAGATCATCAAGCTTGGCAGCAATCTTCTCCACAACCTTCTTGATAGCTTCATCTCTAGCTTGAGCAACCTGGAGAAGTTGTGACTTTGCATCACCAGCACAGCTTGAGACAACCCTTTCCAAAGTCTCCACCCTTGCAGAATTGGTCTTCACTTCTAAGACAACTTCCTTCAGCATCTTCTTTAACTCTTAAAGTTCAAGAGTAACAGCTTCATTCAGCATAGCTGGAGAACTCATCTTAGGAAACCCTGTTTCCTTAGGACCTGTCTTGGGAGATTCTGGAGGAGTAGGAACTGCAGACTCTTTTATAATATCCTGTTCCCCTAGATCAATGAGAACAGGTTCTACTTCCTTAGGAGCCTGTTTCTTCGACAGCCTTAGACTCTTTCTCTTCCTTCCCCCTGTTTCCAAGGCCTCTTCTTCTTGTACACCCGATTTGTGACCCTTCTCCCTCTCTCTCTTTTTCTTCTCTCCTCCCTTCTGCTTACTTCCTTCAACCTTTTTTGATTTAGACACTTCCCCCTCAATTTTTGCCTCTTCTTCTTCTTCAGAAACTGCAGGCAGTACTTTCAAACACCCATACACCACATGCAGACTCCTATTCTCAAGAAAGGTTCTTTGGATATACTGGTTGTTCTGTAGGTGCAGAGGTTCACAATCAATGAGGTTAATTTTGAAGCTTTCAAATATGGTGGTGAGGAGGTTACCATACCCAATTTTCCAGTTTTTGGGTACGCAATGGGCTAAGTGCTGAATCATGATAAAAGGAAAGCTGATGGGAATTTTGTGTTTAAGACAGTACATGAAGATACAGTCAAGCTTGTTGGCTAAATCTCTTTTCCGGATTCTGGAGACAATGTCATTGTGCACTATTTCAAACAGCAATTTTTGGAGAGGGGTAAAGTTGTTGTGATTGACATAGGTGGTTTTAGGGTTTCCTTGGAATTGTTCAACAATTGACTCAATTGAGATGTTAGGAAGAGGTTTCTGCACAGAACCTTTGAAATACAACTCATAACCAGCATTAGGAACTTCAAACAACTCCCCTAAATACTCTGCATCAAACTCAATAGACTTTCCTAACACTTTGCATGTAATTTTTCCTTTATCACAAGAAGAGGACGCATGAAAATATTTCAAGGCATCAGCATACAGAGGCTTATTAAAGCATTCACTCAACAGATAAGTCTAATTTAGAAATTCAATTAACTCAAGAAATTCGTTGAACTTACTAGCTTTACACCAAGGTAGGTTCAAGCTCAGACCTGATATGAAGTGATTTGCATTGTCTTCAAGCTGCTTGATTGCTGCTGTCTTGTGCTTGTAGGAAACCCCCAATTCTTCGATCTTTTCTTCTTTGGGCTGCTGACTTGGTTCTTCTTCCATTTTTGTAGTCTTTGGTGACGGAGGATACTCAAGAAGAAGTCGATGAAGAGTTTCTGAGGTTTTATCTATGGTAATTTCTTGGATTTTTACAGCAGAGGATTTTTCTGGGGTTAGGGTTTGGTCTTTTGGTGAGATGTCCATGGGTGAATATGAGTGAGGCTCTTTGTAAGGGAGAGGTATAATCGATTTAAGCGGTGTAAATTTCTCTGAATTTCTCATCACCCTTCTATACTGGAGTAATTGTGAGGTGTCGCTTCAGGGTATAGGTTAGGTGAGGTGAATTATGATGATGCTTCACTTGCATTTATAGCATTGGGTAAATAAAAAGATAATTCTAGAAGATGAAATGTATTTTGCAAGTAAAAGGGATTATTTCAACAAAACAGGATTAATATTATATGTATTCATCAGATCAACCGTGTTTGATAAATTAAGATAAAAAAAATTAAGGAAAATTTTAAAAAAGACGATTAAATTTGTTGAATGGATAAACTTGTGAATATACAAATTAATGCACGGAACAAGTCAACATAGCTCATGCCATCAGTCAAGGATTTCAAGAATTATCATACTTTTATGCACTAATTTGAACATACATGCTTAATTCATCTTCCATATCTATGTAATTACACATATTATATTTGTGTGAGATAAAATGTACATCAGTTTGGAGATTTTACCTGAGGGAACATCAAGGATATTTCCTTAACACAACTTAATCATTCCAAGCTCCATCATCATCATCTCCTGTCTTTCTCTGTTTAAAGGCTTAGTAAAAATATCAGCAATTTGATTAGTTGTTTCACAAAATTCTAATTTAATTAAGCTTTTCTCGGCATTATCCTTTAAGAAGTGATGTCTAATATGAATATGCTTAATACGAGGTGATATACTGGATCTTTAGAGATATAGATTGCTTTTGTGTTATCATAGAAAATGGGAATGCAATCAAATTTCCTACCAAAATCTCTGAGTTGTTGTTTTATCCACAACACTTGAGAGCAGCAAGTAGCAGGAGCTACATCAGCTGCTTCAGCAGTGGATAAGGCTACATTGTTCTGTTTCTTAGAACCCCATGAGACTAAGCATGGCCCTAGGAACTAGACCATACCGGATGTACTTTTTCGATTGACTAAATCTCCTGCATAATCTGCATCTGGAAAACCTTTCTGTTCAAAAGAATCACTTCTAGGATAGAAGATACATAACTCATCAGTTCCTTTCAAGTATCTAAGTATCCTCTTTACAGTAGTTAGGTGAGATTCCTTAGGATTCAACTAAAACCTGGCACATAATCCAACATTGAATGCAATGGCAAGTCTACTAGCAGTTAAGTACAATAAGGAACCTATCATACCTCTATACATCTTTTGATCCACACTAGTTCCTGTTGGATCATCATCCAGTCTTATGCCTGTTCCCATGGGTGTGTGATTTGTTTTTGCTTGATCAAGGTTGTACCTTTTCAGGAGTTCCTTGATATACTTTTGTTGATGAATTGAGATTCCTTTCTCTGTATGCTTGATTTGTAGACCAAGGAAGAAGTTCAATTCTCCCATCATGCTCATTTCAAATTCAACACTCATAAGATCAGCGAAGTACTTGCACAAGACATCGTTAGTTACACCAAAGATAATATCATCCACATATATTTGTACAACTATAAGATCAATTCTTTTTGATTTCGAAAACAAAGTTTTATCAACTTTTCCTCACTTAAAATCATTTTGCAAATGGAACTTGGAGAGCCTTTCATACCAGGCTCGTGGGGCTTGCTTAAGACCATAAAGGGCTTTGTCAAGCTTAAACACATGATTTGGAAATTGTGGATTTTCAAAACCAGGAGGTTGTTCCTTCCATCTCAAGGACTTGGAAGGAGCCAATTAGGAGAACACAAAGCTCCGGGAGGACAATACCAGGTTGGTGGCAGAGCTGGCCACCTTGAAGGCCAAGCACAAGGAGGAGATTGCTGAGGAGCAGCGCTGGCTAATAAACAAGAATGAGCGGGACAACGAGGCCCGTCTAAAGATAGCTTGGGGGATCCTCTACCCAGACGTAGACTATGAAGTCTATCGGCTTATGTATGATTACGTCATTGCGGTGTATGATGCCAAAGATCTTGGGGACGCAGCTTTGCCTCGCTTCAAGGTATGGGCAGCTGAGATGGGGTATGAATTCTCCAAGGACGAGGAGGAAGAGGAGCCGGTGGAGGAGTAGGGAAATAAGGATAGCCATCCTGAAGTGGCTGTTGATTCGGAAGGAGTCCTCCCAACCGGCCAAGACCAGCCGGAGCAACCACCTCAGTAATTTTCAGCCTCCTTTCTTTCAGCGGCAGCATGCCAATTCATCTTCTTTTTCGGCTTGTGTGCCGAGTATGATTGTAACTTTACCGACTAGGGAGTCGGGTTGACAATTTTTTCTTTTTCTTTTCTTTGCACCAGAAGTTTTCTAGTTAACAATATTATTTGGCCTTGTGCCATTTTAATCAATGAAGTATACCGACTCAGTCGGTTTTTCATATTTGCGTTTCATTTTTGAATTTCGCATATAAACTTGATATATACATGATGTTTTGCCTAACTTATAAAAAGCATGCGGCGGATACTTTTCTGGCTGTCCTTGTCCCTGGACAGCTGTGTGGTTAGTTTCATCTGAGATTGATTGATTGGCTTGAAAATATTTGATACTTTAAAGAGTATGAGATGTTTGTAAGCCAATCAATAACAATAGTTATTACCCCAAACAAAGTGCACAGCCGACCATTAAACAGGCGTTCCATTCTCTGTCCCAGGCGGTAAACGACTGTCGGAGCATAGTGCATAGCCATTGCGCGAAGTGTTTTGCCCCAATAGGAGATTGCGTAATTTAAGAATGAAAAAAGCCTAAGTAAGAACTTAGCTGGAATTTCGACTGATGTCTTGGGACATGCAGAGTTTCGCAAACTTAATCGTTCTAAAGGCTATTCAGGTCAGATAGCTATGAGTTGGCCAATTTGGCCGTTCAATTTTTGCCGTCTACATGGGTACGTAGAGCAAGCAGGTAGGCTGCTTTCTGACAAGGGAATAATCGCGTCGTCAAACGACTACACCTAGATCAAATACAATTTATACAACCTAAACAAACCTAATACGAGTATAAGGCAAGCATAGGGGTCGAACCACAGAGAACGATTAAACACTACCAAATGCTATCAACAATTAAGCTAGTCCGGAATAAGGGAAGGTAAACTAAAGGTCTAAACAAACTAAAACTAGAGATAAAACATTAAGGGAAATGGTTTAGGTATAGCATTCACTTGAACATAAACAAAAGCATAGAAGTTGAATTAATTATGAACTAAACATGCTCAAATATCGAAATAAAAGATCCAATCTAGCCGCCTTCCGGGGTCAATTGGCTTCTCCTAACATAGCCTCTATGTTTCCACATTAGAACCATATACTAGGAGGTATTATTAAATAACAATCGATACTAATGAACCTTAACTAAGTCAACTTCCGTTCCTTGTTAGCAAAGCTTCACCTTTAATCAACTAACAACATGCATTTTGCAAGTAGATTAAAGAATATCAAGCATATAAAGACTTTAATCACAAATAAATCAACTCTAAACCTAGAACATGCTCAAGATCCAACTACACCACAACCATCCCCTCAATGGGGAAATTACTTACTAATCATGATAATAACAAGATTAATCAACAAATAATCAAGAATCAACATGATCAACAAGCAATGAAGGAAAATCAAAATAAGCAAATAAAACTAAACACAAAAACAAAGAAAGAGAGTAAGAGATTGCTCATTAATTAAAGATGAAGATTTGCAAAGATTCAATCAAGCTCCTTCTTCAATATCCAAGTTCATCAATGGAAAAACCCTTACTTTCTCTCTCTAAACTACTCTAATTATAATCTAAACCTAGAGAGAGAAGCTCTCCTAAAACTAATTAGAGAGTAGAATAATGGATAATAATGTTCTTTTAATTACCCCAAAAATGGGTATTTATACTAACTTCATAAAACTAGGAAAAATAGAAAAATAAAAGAAGAAAAATAAATAAAGAAAGAAAAGGAAATAAAAAGAAAATAAAAGGGAAAAGAAATAAAGAGAAAAGAAAATAAGAAAAGGAAAAGGAAAAGAAATAAAAATAAAAGAAAAAGAAATAAAAAATAAAACCCACCAATTCCCCCAAAAATCACGAACCATCAGACCCTCCTTCCTTCTCTTCAATCTTGGCTGCCATGAACCTTCATCCTCACCATTCACGCATATCACCACCATCAATACTCCATCATCAACGGCCTATGCTGCTCAATCACCACCGTTCATCAACTACAATCATCTAGCATCAAATTGTGGCCCTTCGATTTTCATTAAAAACACGTGAGAAGCTCGTGATTGAACCCACATTTGCGCGCCCGCGAAGACATCGCACAGAGGTCGCGCAAATGATACGGCCTCCAATCTGTTTTGGACTCCAATTTGTGCGCCTTCTGACAGAGCTGCGCGGCCGCGGAGGTCTGGGTAGCTGCAATTGGAGTTGCGCGACTATGAGGTAAGTAATTTGGTGGTGATTTGGGTGGTTGTTGTTGATTGGAGGTGGTGCGTGTTGTTGCTGCAGTTGCTGGAGGTTGTTGGGGTTGCGCAAGGTGTCTGAATTGGAGCAGGGGTTGCTGCTGGTTGTAATTGGTGTTGCTGTTGGTGGTGTTGTGTGGTGGTTTCGGTGGTAATTTCTGGTGATGATTGGAGGTGGTTGATGCTGTGGTGTGTGTGTGGTGTTGCGGGGTGAAGCAAGGAGCAGGGCAGTGTGGTGGAGCTGCGTTTTGGTTGCGGTGGTGTTGTGTTTGTTGTTGCTGTTGATGTGCGTGGTGGAGATTGATGGCGTTGGGTTTGTTGCGGGGTGAAGGTTGGTGCTGGTGTGTGTGATGTGGGTTAAAATGGTGGCAGAGGTGGTGGCTGCTTGGGAAACAGGGGAAGAGCAGGGGAGTTTGAGGGAGCAGGGGAGGTTTGGTGTTTTGGTGTAGTAGAGGTTAAGGTGAGGTGTGGTGAGGGATAAGAGGGCAGCAAGAAGGTTGGCTCAAATTCTTGTGCCTCGAGCCCCGGACTTTGAATTCAAACCTCGGACAAGAATAACTTGACACTCGAACCTCAATCCGAACGCAAACCTACACACCCAAAGAAAACCGAGGAGATGATCGGGACATAAAATAAGATAAATAAAATAGAAATAAATAAATAAATAAATAAAAAGAAAATAGAAAAAGGACGAAATAAAATAAAACCAAGACAAATAAAATAAAATAAATAAAATAGAAATAAATAAAATAAAATAGGAAAATAGACTATAACTAATAAAATAAAGAAAATAAACTAAAACACACCAAAATTACCAAAATAAATTAGAAACTTTATTAAAGAGAAAACAAGAGAAAAAAAGGTAAAATAAGGGAAAATAAACACGAAAATAACCTAAATACTACCCCTACGAGTGACATAAATATCACTTATCACTTTCTGCGACGATTGCACCTAGAAGGGTGTCACCAGACGCCTTTATCCATGTTGGGATAGGCGATTTCATGAGGAAAACAACCATTCGGCCATTGGCCTCTGGTCTAGTTTGAGATCGGCTGCGTAGCCACTAGCTGGTTTTGTGCCTAGTTTAGATATCTGGCCATTGGCTGCGTGTCACTTGGACGTTGAATTTGATACTACTACCTCCGTTAAATATTATCTGCAACTTTGGAGCAGATTACGGTTCACGATGCAAAATTTGAGGGGTGAAAATTAGTGGAAGTTTAGATGATTTAATTAAAGTAGAGGAGAGAGAAAGGCTGACCCCCCCACTTGCATTTGAGTGGGGAAATCTGTCAGTTTTTGAGGGAAACAAATTTCCCTCTTAAAATTTCACCAAATTTTCAAACTTTTTGAAATTTTTGGAGATTCAAAACTCCCACCAAAATTTAAAAAAAAAAAAAAAAAAAAAAAAACAGATTTCAACATTTAAGAGGAGCATTTAAGAGGCATATAAAAGGAGCCTCATTCATAACACAAGCATTCAATGTTTGTCCCAAAACACAAGCCATGAAACAGTTAAGTCAACCCCTGGGGAAAAGGGAGGGTTAGCGGTTTTAGGGCGTCTTATGGTCGAGTCAACCCCTGAAAACCAGTCAATGGGTATTTTCCGGGAAAAGGTGTGTGATTGCAAAAAACTTTACGATTAAGGTGTGTTTTTGCGAAAATTTTTTTTATAAGGTGGTTTCTTGCAATTAAAGTGTTATAAAAGGTGGTTTAATGTAAATTTTCCAAAAATTTACAATACTTAGAAGTAGTACTGTTTTAAATTGTCTACATTCCAAGTTCTAGGCAGGCGTCTATCGTCTGGGGTTTCCAGGCCGTAGGTGTCATCCCTAACTTCTTCATAGATTCGGTAGGGTCCTTCCCAATTTGTAGTTAGCTTCCCAAGCTCATTGGCCCTACCGGTTTCCTCCATTTTTTGTAACACAAAGTCGCCAACTTTTAAAGGGGCCGGCGCTTGTGTACTTTCTATTTGTAGGCTCTCGTCATTCTCAGACGGTATATCTCATGGCGCAGGGCAGCATTGCCCCCACATTCAGGGAGGGAGTCCAATGTCAGCTGCATGGCCTCCCAATTTGCCTCTTCGTCATAAAGCATCAGTTTGAGAGTTGGCTCGTAATGTTCAATGGGCAAGACGGCTTTAGCAGCGTATATCATGAGAAATGGGGTCACTCCAGTTGCCCCTTTGGCAGTTGTCCGGATGGCCCATAGGACATGAATCAATTCTTTTGCCCATAAGCCACCGGCTCTTTCAATTTTCTTTTTATTGTCGTTTGAGATGAGATTGTTGAAGGCTTCAACTTAGCTGTTTGCTTGGGGTCAGCCGACTGATGCAAACTAATTTGAATCCCTTGATCTCCCAATCAAGTCTTGAGATGAGGCGTCTCAAACTAAGGGCCATTATCGAACACCATAGACATAGGTAGGGGTGAGCAAAAATTCAGGGTACCCTGATATGGAACCGGAACCTGTTCGGAACCGCAGGTTCCAAACCCGAAACCTGTTGATCAGGTTCCGGTTCCGAGTAATAAATAAGGAACCTGTTGCAACAGGTTCTGGTTCCAGGTAATAAAATTTTGGATTTAGAACCTGTAGGGTACCCTGTTAGTACAGGTTCCCTATAGGGTTCACTGAATATTCCTCGGAAGGCGTGTAAGGGTATTAAATGTATTTTTTTCGTGTCATAAATGAGGAGGTCATCTCCTATTTATAGGCTCCTCGAAAAGTGTGCACTCCCTAGGGTTTCGTGCCCTAGGGAATATTTACGTCGCGTTTTGCAGACCTCGGGATTTGGGCCTGAAAGCCGCCAATCGCAGGTCCTTTTATCTGTCTGCCACATGTCGTTTCCTGGGAGGTCTAAAGTGGCGCCCCTTCCAGTGACACGTGGCGGACTCTGATTAGGCCAACTGGCCTAGGGTATTTTTACCCAAATCAGTTGGTGTGTCTTTTAGTATATATTACTAGTTCAAAACCCGTTCTATGCACGGTTTTACAATAATAATTTACTATTTGTTTATTAGAAACTGTATAAAACGAAATACTAAAAAAACATTTAAAAAAACAATAAACATTGTGACATATCATTAAATTAATCTCAATGTCTAAATTACATTAATCTCAATGTGAGATGGAAGAATTAATAAGATTTTAGTATTCGTAATAAAAAAGCTACTCTCTTCTTGATAAAAAAAAATTAAAAAAAAAATTAAAAAAAATACATGATTATTCATGTTATTCTAGTTGATAACAAAAAATAAATATTAAAAAAAAAATTTTAATGATATCCTAAATAGTATTTTATAATTTTACGTAACATTTTATACAATGCCACTATATTTTTTAATTTTGTTTAAATTATTATTATTGGAGATCACTTCCATAAGGCAGCAACTTCTCCTTTAGATGTAGTAACAAGCTTATATCAATAACTATAAAAAAATAAATAAATAAAAAGTAACAAAATATTTTAGCGGGAAAATTTTTACATGGTGATGACACGTGTACTTAGGAGATAACTACGGGATTACTTTAGTATATAAAAGTATAGATTATTATTACTAGTTTTGTCCTCGTTCAATGCATGAATCTATAAATTATGATTTAATAAAAATAATAGTTAATTGAAAATAAATGACTTTCGTAACACTTTTTTTAAAAAAATTTGAATTTATTAGTGTCTATCCTTTAAAAAAACGTGTTACAATAAATTTATTATAATAAATTTCATTTACATTTTGGAGGGAAATTTTTTCACAAAATCATAACAAGTGTCCCTCCAGTGACTACTTTAGTACGAGTACTATATAGTATAGAATATAGATAGATAGATAGATAGATTAGTATTTACCCATAAATGATGACAGACTCTTATCAAGGGTCTATAAACCACCAACCAGTCAACTAGCATTTAATACGCATTACATTCAATTACTACTTCCGTCCCCAAAAGAACGACCCATTTAGGTTGATTACACGAGTATTATGAAAGTTAAATAAAAAGAAGTAAAAGGATACTGAAAAAAAAAAATTTACATGGAGTTTGTAAAAAACTAGAGAGAGAAAGTAATAAATTACATGGAAAATCAAATTTTTATATGGGGAAGCTAATTTTGAACAAATATATTGTTGCAAATTAGGGCCTGTTCTTTTACGTTGAAATTCATCTCAGCTCTGTTTAGTTTAGCTCATCTCAGCTCAGTTCAGTTCAGTTCAGCTCCTAATTTCCTTCTCTTATAAAATATTCATTTCAGTTCAGTTCAATTCAATTCAGTTCAGCCAATGAGAATAGGTCCTTAGTGGATGTTTTATTGCAAATGGATCATTATTTCTGGGGACTAAAATTAGATCAAATGGGTCCTTTTTCGGAAATAGAGGGAGTAATTTACATAGTGGACAGCATTTCACCATCCAGTCAACTACTCATTTAAGTAGTACATTCAATTAATATACACAGTACGTCATCTACATACATACGTTTTCCAAATTCTGTCATCCACGTGAATCTTCCATCATTCATGCTGAAAATTCTACAGTAAAACTCAATTTTCACACTTTCAATTTTACAAGACCTGCACGGCCACAGTTCAAAGAATGATAGGGAAAGACCGAAAGAGTCTTCCATCCATTAATTATATACATGTACCATCCAATCCAAAGGGATCAATTATTAATTCTTACAAAACTTCATCCACTCGTACCTTTTTTTTGACAAAACTCATCCACTCGTACCTTATCGTTACTTTACCCCTTTTTTTTTTTTTTTTTTTTTGGAAATCTATCGTTACTTTACCTTATAAAACAAATATCTACTTCCTCCGTTAATTGTTATTTGTAACAAAGGGGTATTATTTGTGAGATATAAAATATTCCTTTGTTGCAAATAACCATTAACGGAGGAAGTATATTTTTTTTGGGGGATAACAATTACTTCCTCTTTTCTTTTTTACTTGACTTGTTTCTTAAACCACGCTTGTCAATGCAAAACTTTAACGTTCAATAACTTAAGTTCTTCATAAGTAAAAAATTATTTAAGTTATATATTATGATAGTATTAATGAGACGAATCCAAAAAGATCATACATTAATATATTTTTCCTTACATATTATTTACAAAAGACGGTTAAAGGAGGGGTGGTGAATAATGTAAAAGTCAAAGTGGATCAAGTAAAAAAGAACGGAGAAAGTATTATTATTATTATTATTATTATTATTATTATTATTTATTTACTTTATATTTATTAAAATGTTGATGTGTCACATTCATAATCTTTATTTCATGTCCGGATTAATAAAAAATGCATGCAATGAGGTTTGTATACTAAACTCCTTAAATTCCCTCCAAAAAAAAAAAAAAAAAAAAAAAAAAAAAAAAAAAAAAAAGCCTCCTTAAATAAAGACCACACTTATTACCAACTTACAAATATATTTTAAAATGTATCATAAAAGTAAAAATAATCCATGAATAAGATCAAGGCTAAAGATTAATATGTTGTAAGGCACAACGCGAGAGAAAGTTTGCAATACTTAAATATTTCAATTTTTATAGTAAGGTGTAAACAATTAATCCATGGATCCAAAGCTAGAAGCAGCAGCAGAGTCAGGAGACGTAGAGTTCCTGAGAAAAGCTGTTGCCTCACAACCACCAGATTACTTCCTCACGTCCACTTCCTCACAACCACCACGTCCACCATATGACCAAATGAATATATTCCATCTTGCAGTTGCGAATAGAAAAGTGGAGTTTGTGAGAGTAGCCTTGGAAATATTACCGATTACTATCCAACAAAAACAATTTCTCCTGTCTAAAGGGGACATCTACAATTGGAATCCTCTTCATCATGCGACTTACTCGAGCAGTGATAGTGTTGAAATGGTGAAGCTAATCCTAGTCGTCTACAAATCACATTCAGATCCATCTATTCTTAAACCCTGGTCAGCAATTACTTATCATTGTAAATCTACACCGTTGCACTTGGCCTTGGAAAAGGGTAACGAGGAAAGTGCAATGGAGATAATGTCAATGGATATGGAGTTGCTTTGTAACATGCTAACCAAACGTGGAAACAGCCCACTCTTCCTTGCAGTCCAAAAAGGGTGCAATGAGGTTGCTGAAGAGATATTGATGTCATCCTTCTCTTATAGTCTTAGTGGGGAAGGTGGTTCAACTCCACTTCATTTTGCACCTAATTCTTCAGGTTTGTTCCCAGATTATTATACTTCGTATATTGATCTATGTTCTTTCTTTTTTATTTGGATGATACACTTTTGTTATTATTATTATTATTATTTTTAATTATTTATTTATTTATTCTCGTTATCAATGCGTATCTTTAGCCCTTAACAGGTAAAAATTACTTCTTCCGTTAGTAATAATATGATCACAATGGTAGGGAGGGAATAAAGTTTTAGAAAAATTATAGGATGGGGATCACCAAAAGAATTTTATAATATAAAAGTTTAGTTAGTAGAGACGTATTTAGTTGTTAATAAAAGAGATAATTAATAATAATAATAATAATAAAAAAAAAAAGGTAGCGTAGGTGGGGTTGGTTTAAGAGAGAAATTATAAAATAATGGTGGGTCTTTGTCAAATAAGGAATGGTTACAATTATAACGAAAAGGATGAAAAAGAAAAGTGGTAGGATTATTATGAAATAGAAGGAGAATTAACAATTGATGTTAAAGTAGTATTACTCCAAAAAAATCAAATAATATCTTACATAACTATATTTTTAATTAGCTATAAATTGTTAATGTGAGTCAAAGTCGAGCATATAATAAATTTATAAGTAAGATTGTGATACGTAAAAAAAATGATGAAGGTTGTACATAATTATTGCATATATTATACACAACGAACTTACTTATGTAAATATGGTTTAAAAATCAATACTCTAATTAATTTTAAAAGTATTCCATTTGTATTTTTATTTTCTAAAGTAAAATTTGTCTCAAAACTCTAAACTAGCTTACATCTTAGGTGCACGTGAAAGATGGTTCTGGGCCATGGTGGACTGAGCCCACATGCTTTGAGGTTAGTGAGGCCTAGGACACTAGTTATGTGTAGTGCTATCATGAGCCTAAACTTTCAAAAGGTTGGTCTATGCATGGCCCAGGTCCACGCGCTAGCAATGCCGTTCTTGCAGGCCACGTGTAACGTGTTGGGCCGGGCCTACACCATGTAGCTATATGCGTCGTACATTGCTTTTTTGTATGCAACGTCGTGCCAGGCATTAAGTCGGCCCAACCAAGTGCCATCTTTCCGTGCACCCAAAACCCCAAACTTTTACTAGAACTGGCACACAACCAACTATGAATTGTGGTACAAGTCACCCTAGGTACAATTCATATGATATACATATGCACTCAGGTCATTTTGTTGTCTGACTGCAGAAAATGTTTTAAGATTGCTGCTAAAGAAGCATCCAGAGCTAGTGGACAAAGTGAATAGTCAAGGATACAACATGCTTAACAAATGGGTGGAAATAAGAAATGATGTTTGGCCAGTTGAAATTCTTTTAGAGAGGGAGTTTTCAGAAGTGAGAACCAAAGTATTCACGGATTTTATCTACAAGACGACAGATCAAATTTGGTACAAGAATAACACTCCATTACATGTTGCGGCCCAAGTTTTAAAAAATGAGGTCGGAAAAGCGATTGTTAAAGGCTATCAAAAAACAATTAAAGAAGCAGGGGATACATGTGATCGTTGTCCTCCTTGGAGAATAAAGAACAGTTGTGGATATACGCCTTTGCAAATGGCTTTACGTTTCAAAAATGAGGAATTTGCATTGTATATGTTATCAGTCGACTCAACATTATATCAAATATTTAACAAGGAAGGCCAGAGTCCTTTGCTTACTGCGGTACGAAAGGGATGTGCTAAATTTGTTGAAGAAATTTTGAGTAATCACCATATTAATTTCAGCATGTTGCGCGCTTTTGATGGATCTACAGTACTTCATTACTTGCATAATATCTCAGGTAAATTTGTTTTTAACAGTTTTATTAGTCTCTCCGTTTTTTTTAACACCTACACTTACTATTTTCGTATGTTCTTTTTTAATAGCTACATTTTCTTGTTCGAAAGTCCCTTGTAATTTAGTAATAAACACAAACTTTTAATTAAAATAGATGTTCAGTAAATTATTGAACATCCGTTATAAAGTGACAATAAAATGCGCAAAAGTTATACTAAAACGCACAAAAGTTACTCAACATATATAAGAGTTATTTATGCTTCATTGATAAATTTGACAAAAGTAACACTAAATTTGACAAAAATGACACTAAATTCGATAAAAGTGCACCCGATGTACATTAAATTACTGAAAACCGGGTGTATAGAAAAGTTTTCCTTTAATAATATATCTTTACCGACTAATGCCTCCACTAGCTCTCTTTTACTTTTTAAATTTTAACTCCTCTAATAGTCCTCAATCTCTATCACATCAATTTACTTTTTTTTTTTCTTTTATTAAAGTAATAACCTTATCACATCAATTTTAACGAAGGTGACTATGTTTGTCAACAAATTGATGACCCATTTTGTCACGAAATGATTTTCCATAGTTTCATTAGAGTATAAGGTAGGCCCGTTAGCTATACAATATACACACTAAATATAGGTCCTAACACCCCCCCTCAAGTTGGATCATGCAAATCACAAATGCCCAACTTATCAATTAGTAATTAATTGGCTTTTACTCAAAGCCTTGGTGAATATATCCGCTAGTTGATAATTTGTCTTTACATAAGATGGACTAATAACACCGTCCTAAATCGCATTGCGGACATAATAACAATCAACCTCAATGTGTTTAGTACGCTCATGCACTACAAGAAAACAGCTTAATACCGACGGACTGCTTCCGACGGACCCATTATTCCGTCGGAAAAAACGAAATTTCCGACGGATTTTTTTCCCGTCGGATATTTCCGACGAATTAAATAATTCTGTCGGAAATCTGTCGGAAATTTCCGACGGAAAATAAATCCGTCGGAATATATGACTTTTCCGACGGAATTTCCGTCAGAAAGTACAATTTCCGACGGATTTTTAATCCGTCGGAACTTTCCGACGGAATTTTCCGTCGGAACAAATTAAAAAAAAAAAAAAATTTTTTAAAACCCTAATAACACCTTCCTCTCCTTCCGCCTCCACTTCTTAATTTTTTCACCCTTCACTTTCTCTTTCCTCTTCTCCTTCCTCTCTCCTCTTCTCTTCTCCTTCCTCTCTCCCTCTTCGCTGTTCTCCTTCCCCTGTTCGTCTTCTCCTTCCCCCTTCTCTCTCCTCTTCTTTCCCCTCTTTACCTCCCACGCACAACACCAACAACAACACCACGAACAACATCAACATCAACAACGAACAACACCAACATCAACCACGAACAACCATCAACACCAACAAATTTCGCCCTTTCTCTCTCCTCACGAAGAAAACAAAGGTTTAAGCGCCTCCACCTTCATTTTATACGGTTTTTAAGGTTAAATTCGACAATCAAAACTCTAGATCTAGAGTTTTAATTGTCGAATTAAGCCTTATTAACCTAAATTTGGTGAAATTCGAAGCTAATTTCATAATTAAAGGTATGATTAGATGTTTTTAATGTTCTTTCTTTTGTTTGTTTTTTTTTTTTTTAAATTTGGTGGTTCTGGTGGCTCGTTGGTGGTTCTGGTGGCTCGTTGGTGGTGGGTGCCGCCAAGGCTAAGGGTTAGGGCTAGGTTTTGGGTGGTGAGAGAAGGTTCGTTTAGGTCTGGGTCAGGTGTTTGGGTGTTTTAGGTCGGGTATGGGTTTGGGGAGTTTGGATCTGGGTGTCGGTGGTGTGGGTGTCGGTGGTGTGAGTGTGTTGGTGTCGGTGGTGTGGGTGTCGGTGGTGGTGTTTGAAGGTGGGAAGGGGCTTGTGTTGGTGTCGGTGGTGTGGGGGCTGGTGTGGGTGATAGGTTAGGGTGAGGGTAAGGTGGTGGTGGTGCTGGTGATAGGTTAGGGTGGTTGTGGTGGTGGATCTGGGTATGGGTGGTGGTGATGTGGATCTGGGTATGGGTGGGGGTGGTGCGTGTTTGGGGTTGACAGGGGTGTTTTGGGTGGTTGGAGGTGGTGATACGCCGTGCCGGTGGTGGCACGGTGTATTTTTTTTAATTTCTTAAAAATGTTTTACGACGGAATTTCCGACGGACTTTTCCTGTGCAGGAACATGTCTCACGACGGTAATTTCCGTCGTAATTTCCGTCGGAATAGTGTTTCCGACGGAAATTCCGTCGGAAAAGGTCAGTTTTCCTACGAACGGTTTTCCGACAACCATTTTCGACGGATTTCCGTCGGAAACACCTTTTCCGACGGATTTCAAGGTGTTTTCAACGGAATTTTTCCGTCGGAAATGGGCTTATTTCTAGTAGTGATGGAAGACAAAATTCTGCGCAATATGCAATGTAGATTGACTATCACAATTCAAACTCATTGCGTGGGCATGCGAGACTCCCAAACTCAGAAGTAGAGCCTTTGACCACTTCAACTCGTCAGTGATTTTAGACATTGAACGAAATTCGGCCTCTGTAGAAGACTTAGCCACAGTGTCCTGCTTCTTAGTCTTCCAAGATACAGGGGAAGCACCAAGAAACACCAACCAACCAACCAGAAATAGATCGTCTCGTCAAAGGACAACTAGCCCAATTCAAATCACACCAACCTGTAATATGCAAATCACATCTCTGAAAAGGTACAGATTTTTGCAATCGTACTCTCATTACTCTCTTTTTACATTGCAAACTAAGTCTATTCAACTTAGTGTTCTGGTATATGTTGATGAGTTAATAATATCTGGCAATGATTCTTCTGCAATTGCAACATTCAAATCTTATTTGAGTGACAACTTGGTCATGTAAAGTGTTGGACTTGCATTCTCCCGTGACGGGTACGGCCCAAACCCGTAATTAATATGTACCAGAGTCAGGCCCACGATCTCACGATTGGGACCTTAATGGCTAGGGTATACTGGGCCAAAAATTATGGACAACTCACATGTAAGGGGGAGTGTTGAGCCCAGGAACAACCAACATGTGAGCATTCTCTTGTCCCATACTAAAACACTAAAGGGAGAGTTTAGTAGTAATAATAGAATCCCACATTGAAAGAATTCAATAGTTACCACCACAATATAAGGCTAAGGGCCTACTCCCCTCATTGCCATATGGTTTTGAAGTGGAACCTCCTTAGTCTTGTAAAGTGATGGACTTGCACTCTCCCCTGATGGGTATGGCCTAGACACGTATTTAACACATTTCTCCAGGAATTTTATCCACAAGGACCATAAACTGATTTCAGAAATTCCCACAAGGACCATAATAAACTAATTTCAGAAATTCTAAGCTTATAACTTCTCTTGTCAATATACCTCAATGGTACACGTTGCTATCTAATTGAATTTAAATGCTTTTGTTGTGTTGTTATTACCTTCGTTTTTCGATCAAGTGAATCATTTACATATACAATGAGTATTAAGCCAGTGATTTAAACTGAATATTATGTGTGCAAGTGGGTAAAGTTGAAAATATAATATATTTAAAAAAAAGGTGTGTAGCAAGTCTAGCAACAAACATCAAGGGAAACATTTTTTATTTTTTTTTTCACATAGAATCACTTGGGTGGGTACTTTTGCTTTTTAGTAAGAAAGAGATAGAGTGTAAGAGAATTACTCCCATATTTTTCGAAGCAAAAAATTTTTAGGAAATTTTGACATTTGCTATCAGTCTACTACTAAAAACACCGTATTTTACATTTGTAACCTGTTTATTTATTTATTTATTTATTTTTACTTTACTACCACCTAAAACAGAGTTTGTTAAAAATCACTACCACTAAACATATTTCGTTAAGATTCCGTTAAGTGGGGCCCAATATTTCATTAAATAATAATTTAATTTTTTTTTTTTAAAAAAAAGACTTAAAAGACAAAAATCCCCAGCCACCGAAACCACCGAACAACCACCTTCTCCCCTCCCTTTGTCGGCGCCCAAAAGTTCCCCTGACGCCGACGAACCCCTAGACCACCACCGACACCACCGTAACCCCCAAACCTGGCGATGCCCCATACCACCACCACCGACACCACCGTACCCCCAAACCCAGACCACCACCACCGAAAGCCCTATACCCAGAACACCACCACCCACGAAACCACTAAAACCTATAAACCTGTTAGTTCAGACGATTAATACAAGAGGGGGGTGAATTGTATGGAGTTCCTATTGACTACTTTTGCGGAATAATAGAACAATACATATAGGAACTTGCAAAGACACACAGATTTTACGAGGAAACCTTCCAGGGCCCAACTGGAAGTAAAACCTCGACCCTACCTTAGGGATTTGAAACACAACACACTTCACTATAATAGGGTAAACACCAAGTTACAACCTATTATGCACGGACCTTTACTCACAAGTTCCTCACTGGGCTTGCTACTTGATAGGACCCTATCCTACCCAATCTAAGTATACGTACCACACTTAGATTCACTCGTACTGCCAAAGTACAAAACTACTTGTACCACCTAAGTACAAAACTCTCAGCTTCACACTAGAAGCTTACACAATCTGTATGCAATATAAAATAACAAACTCACCTAAATAACCCAACCAATACAAATGTATGGCACCTAGTATGACAGACAAGCTATGCACGAAATCCGAAACTAATATGACTTAGAAGCTTGGTAAACTTACTCAATTAAAGCTTTGAGATTTCTCCACGCATAAACTCACAAAAACCTTAAACCATTTTGCTCTCTACTATTTATACAAGTATGACTTGTATAGCAAGTAGGTTTTCTAAAAGATAAATAAGTTAAGTTCACTTATCTTTAAACACGGTTTTGTGTAAATCAATTTTGAAGAAAATCTTTTCCGGAAAATAAGATAGAAAGATATTTGTTAAAAAGAATCATATCTTTTTAACAACCCGATTTTAACATTCAAGAAAATCTTTTGTAAAATCTATCTTTTATATTTTCCATATAATTTATTTACCAAGTAAACTTGCCACGCTTCTAATAAATCTCGTGCATCAACCTACTTAACATATTTACAATAATCTAGAAGATAAAAACCTTAACTAAATTAAATTGCTTCGCCGCGCTTTTGTACAGGTAGGTTACTTGAGCTCCACGCAGACTAAGTTCCTCCAAGGACCTCAGGTTGCTAACTTCAAGTTCCTGTTAGGGAACGTTCCTGTTAAGGAACTCAATTCTTGTTAGAGAACTTAGTTCTTGTTAGAGAATACTTCTTCTACTTTGTTTAACCTTTTGAATAAAGATCTCTTCATGTCTTATTAGTTCTAGTTACTTCTTCCATCACCATGATCAACTTCACCTAAACTAATAAAACACTTGAAAACCTTTATTAGTTGAGTTTGCTTTAGTTTAAGTTCCTCATCATCAAAACCTTTAAGCTTCAACAAAACCCCAACCACCACCACCACCCACCGAAACCACCAAACCCAGACCACCACCACCCACCGAAACCACCAAACCCAGACCACCACCACCCACAAACCTATGAAAATCTCCCAAACCACCCATTATCCCACTGAAACCCTTAAATCTAGACCACCCACAAACCCATGAAAAGCACATCCATGAAACCCAAGAAAACAACCACGTGTTGATTCCCTTCTGCCGCAAAACCACCATAGTCACGACGGCGACGGCGACGTTGCTGCTAGTTTTGCTTGCCGGAGTTGAAATCAAATGGATGTTGAGATAAATGGAGATTTAGAGGAGAGAGAATGAGACAAGTTGTTGAGAAAAATGGAGATTTAGAGTAGAGAGAAAGAGACTAGTTGGGTAGGGGAAGGCAAGGGGGTCGATTCCGATGGAGGGAACGGGGTGGGGGGGCAATTTCAGTGTGAGGAACGAGGAGATGGCCTGGGTCGATTATGATGGCTTGAAGGTGGCTAGAAGGTAGCAGTGACTGGAGGGGTGGCTGAACGGTGGAGTGGACCCCACTAACGGACGCAGTAATAGAATAAGCATGTGGTAGTGATTTTTAACAAACTATGTTTCAGGGGGTAGTAAAGTATAAAAAAAAAATTAACATGTAGTAAATGTGAACCATGGTGTATTTAGTGGTAGCAAATGTCAAAATTTCTAATTTTTTACTTTACTGCTATCCATATGAGAAAATGAAGTCTTGTTGATAGGTATTGTTGAGAACCTCTAAATGAATAGATTAGAAAAATAATTAATTGTTATAATAACTTACTAGTTTAGTTCTATGTGTTGCAATGATTTAATATCTGTTATTTGTTTAAAATAACTCTCAATATTATATTCTTTATTAAAAAAAGTGTCATCATAATCTCATTGATTAATTTTAAAGAAATACTGCAATTATTTTGGTTTTGAAACTTAGAAGGAAAAATAGAAAAAAAATGATAATGTCAAAAGACGTCGACAAGTGTCGTTAAAGATGTCAAATTTTTTGTTTTAGTAATATCTAATAGATTAATCATCTCAATTAAAAAACTTTTACCATTATATCTTCAAATTTGTTAATTACTACCTCTAAAAGGGGGCCTTTGTGAATTACTACCCCTAAAAAAAAAGTTGTTAATTACTACCCCTAAAACAGATTAATTCTAGTAATTACTACCTTTTTTCTTAATCAGCCTACTTAAACTCTTAATGACATCATTATTCGTCTAAATTTTAATTAATAGCTTTTAAACCTTAATTAATTAGATAAGCCCTTGCACCGCCTACCCACCACCTCTGACAGCCCTCCTTTACCACCTTCGGCAGCTCCTCCACCACGAAATCCACCCCCTCATGGTCATCCACCACAAAACTCACTTCCACCGCGAAATCCATCGCAATTACCTCCCCTCCCTTTGCCCCAACCCTTAAAACCCATCTCCTTACCTTTCCTCAACCCCGAATACCACCCCTCCCTTCTTCTAGCCACCGAAAATAGCCAGCCACGTAATAGGGCTTTGTTTCGCTGTGGGGAATGAGAGGAGGATGGGTTTTGTGGTGATGGAAGGTAAGGGGGTGGGAATTGTGTGTCGGGGTAGCAGAATAAAGGTGGAAATAGTGGTGGGGGAACAGGATGAAGGTGGATCTTGTGGTGGGGGAACATGAGAGTGGGTTTCGTGGTGGGGGATTGAGCGCGGGGAGTGGGTTTCATGGTGGAGGAGTTGTCGGAGGTGTTAAGGGGCCAAAAGGGTGCCGCCGGAGGTGGTGCAATGGTGGTGGGAAGGTGGTGCTAGGGTTTACCTAATTAATTAAGGTTTAAGAGCTACTAATTAGAAATTAGATCAAAAATAATATCATTAAGAGCTTAAGTAGGCTGATTAGTAAAAAAGGTAGTAGTTGCTAGAATTAATCAGTTTTAAGGTAGTAATTAACAACTTTTTTTTTTAGGGGTAGTAATTCACAAAGACCCCTTTTTTGAGGTAGTAATTAACAAATTTTCCTTAATATATTAAAAAAATTTACCTCACTTGCTCGCTCTTTCGACCTCCTTCTTGAATCCACCATATCACCGGTTTCGACAACCAAGCACCACCCTATATCTTTAATAAGTAACTTCGACGAAGAAATATATTAAGGAATAAGTAAATTTAAAATCAATTTCAGCAAGTTATATTAATGGATTTTAGTACTTTGATATCCTTACAATGAATTTTCATACAACTCTGTATTGGATACTAACGTTATGTTATTATGTTTATTTGTGAATAAAGAGGATGTAGGCAAACAATTGCTTGAGAAATATTGGTGGATGATCGACTTCACCAACGATGATGGAATAACCGCCCTTGATGCTGCTAGGAAAAAGAATATATCATGGCTCATAAATTTACTAGAGAAACCTTCTTTGATACAAAGAAAATCCTTTGATTGGGAGACCAAATGTGAGAAAGATGAGACACACTTTGTACTTGACTTCATTGATAAATGCAAATACCTTCATGAGGTTTGCCATGAACTGAATGACACTCCTATGCACCACATCAAATTGTATTCTTATGATGAGTACTTCGATTTGTTAAAGAAGCCATCTATTGAGGAACTTAAGAATATAACTGATTATGAGGGTGCAACGCCATTGCATCGTGCCCTAGAGAGGAAGGACTTGAATTTTGTTACGGCCCTACTCGATAATGGTGTTGAACATAACATACGGGATTGTCGTGGTAAAACTGCGATGGATTTGCTTGCTAAGCTTTACGAGGAAAACACCGATTGGGTATGTTCATTCAAATCTTTTTTTTTTTTTTTTTTTTTTTTTTGATGTGCTATATTCATGCTCTACTCTATCTACTGCTTCCTAATTTTTTAGGTGTTGCACTTAATTTGATTGGCATGAAGTAAATAAGAAAGTCTGTTTTTTAACAAGAAGTTAAGGGATTTTTCATTAATAAAAGATAGTCAAATAAGACTTACAAATAACTCCTTGGAAATCTTAAATTCCAACATAAATATAAATCACTTTATACATCTATAAATCACTTTAGAATTTATTTAATTACATCGCAGATTCAATCAATGATTGCCTTAATAAAAAAATAAACTCATCCGAAACAATACAATATGTGAGTTATTAGCACTAATTTGATTTGAAATCCACAGATGAATAGTTGTTTGAGTGGAGTACTCATATGGTCTTCTTTATTCTTCCGAAGATTATGAAACCTTAAAATTTCAATTCTCGACAACCGAACAAATAAAGAAATTAAGCATAATAGAATAACCAACATCTTAATGATGGGATCCATTTATTAATAGTAATAAAAAAAATTTGGGGCATACCACCAGTAAAAACACTTATGGAAGCAGTGGCGGATCTTGATAATATTTCTTTTGGAGGCCAAATTAAATATTCAATTCATAAAATCATAAGCCATGTCATAGTGGCCATAATATATATGCAACAAAATACTTCATATTAAAACTTTCACTACTAATCCTAATACGTTGTAAATGCAAAGACTAATTTCATTTCATGAAAATTCCTTTTTTTTTTTTTTTAAAGAAAAATAGTATTTCATAATATTTATACTAATTTCATACTCCGTACCCTAATAGCTAATTCATACATTTTCTAACTCGTTGCACAAATAAAACAAAAAATAAAATAACATACTACTTTCTAGTTTATACAGCAGTAAAAATTCTAAAAAAATATGCCCATAAAAATTAAAAGAAATTAAAATAGACATTAAAAAAATAGAAGAAAAAACATTTGTCATAGTATAAATATGTCATCAAATAAACCCCACATGTGTATTGGAGATTGTGCACAAAATAGAGTTATCCCAAGAAGGTGACTTTGGAGCTTGAGCTCTAGCTAGCAAGTAGTGTATTAGTTGGACAACTATGACTTTTGGGTCTCTTTATACGTAGTATAATTTACTGGATAGTAACAATTTTCTGCTGAAAGTTTGAGGGGGACCAGACCCCAGCCCGCTCCTTAAATGATCTGTCTCTGTATAGAAGCCCCTATAAAAATTCACAACTAAGACTAAAAGAAGAAGAAAAAAAAAAGATGAAAGTGAAAGAGAGAATAGAGAGAAGAGCAAAGGAAAACCTTTTAAAAAAAATAAAAATTAAAAAAAAAAAGCTGGAAAAAAACTAGCAATAGTAAGTGAGAAACCCTAGAGGAAACTTCTAACATTATTAAGTAGTAGTAAATTTGGGTAGGGATCAAGAAGGAGAAATATGTAATATCAAAATGTAGTTTTTCCATAAGAGGATCGAAAGTGTAACATTATAATAAAATAATAAAAATAATAAAAAATAAATAAATAGCGACATTTGATAAGTATAACAATTTAAAAAATAATGGAGTGAGTATATCTTGTAAGCACTGTCTCAATTTGAATGAACACGTATGCTAATGTAGAACTTTGGCCAATAATATGTTTAATTATTAAAAATTATATATTGTAAGAAGTTGATATTCAAAGATTATACAAGACGAATTCAACAGTAATTCACATCACTATATTTTTTTCAAATACTAAATTCGTTTTAGATTATGTGCAATTTGCGTATTTATTGTGAGATATAAATAAACCTCAAATTTTGAAATAATGATCATTCCCTTACTAACAAACCAAGTTTAGTTAACAAACTCCACTAGTGGAGAAAGAGCCTAATTGTAACGGGCAAAAAGAGACTTTGTGTAACGGGCAATGTGCGTTACATGTGTAGGGGTTACAAATACTCCAATCATTTGTAACGGTATGACCTGCTGCTTGTTACAAATACATGACTATAGTTTATATGTGTTGGGGTACTAGAATTACACGTCACAAATATTCATGTATTTGTAACAGACACCAGCATTTCCCGTTTCAAATGGCTAACTATTTGTAACGGGCACTAGCATTGCCTATTACAAATAATGTCCAAAACTTAATTTAAAAAAGGGGGTATTTTTGTCAAACGGGTCGTGTCGTGTCGCGTTCGTGTTCGTGTCGATGTTAAACGGGTTGATAAACCCTTGACCCAAATTAAACCTAACCCATTTATTAAACAGGTTGAAAACCCTTGACCCAAACCTAACCCGCTTATTAAACGGGTTACTTGTGTAACATTTTACTCATATAGTATGTAATAAACTATAATACTCAATTTAAAAATTAAAAAGGCATACTTCTTTTTTTTATATTTGAAACACTTCTCTTTTCACGCTTGTCGATGCATTTTTCAATCCTTTATATCTTTAATTATCAATATGTAAAAATTATAAATGTTAAATATTAAAATAGTATAAACCGAGACGAATCTAACGAGATCCCACATGACTATATTTTTTTTCTTAGCCATAAATCATCAAAGCTAGTCAAAGTGGAGTATATGAATAGTGTAAAAGTCAAACTGTTGCAGGTATAAAAAAAACGGAGAAAATACATCATTAAGTCATTAATAATACTACAAGAGTTTAAAGTTAGTAATTTTAGCAAAAGTACTACAGGAATTTAAGGTTGGTTGCTTTAGTAGCACAACCATACATAAGAATAGTCCCAAATTAACAGCCAAATTTTAATTACAAAAGTTGAAATTTTTTTGGTGTTTAGAAAGCCACAAGGACGGTGGTGAGAATCGATCCCAAGATCTCTTGAAACCGAGAGAAAAGCTCTAACTACTTGAGCTATCCCTCACTCTCACAATTTTAGACTATAGATATGCAGTCTGGCATCTTAATACTCAAATAAATATTTAAATGAACTCAAAATAATGCGTTGTTGGAAATGATAAGCTCATACACTTGTAAGGTATGTGCTGTTGAAAATTGTACAAACCTGCAAATGAGATAAACAAAATGGAAATAATATATGGAGTAATCATCATATTATTTTATATCATTTCGATAATATCGATTATAAAGTTTCAACTACTAATTAATAAATAACCATATGAATTATGAAGTAAATAATTTGCATTGAAATACATTAATATCTAAAAACTACCTCTGTCCCTTTTTGATAGTCCTTTATGAGTAAATTTTAGTCCCAAAATGTTCGCCCTTTTGATTTTTCCAACAACCATTAATATTAATTTGGGTTTTTCTACATTATAACCCTCTAACTTTTCGTTTTCTACGATGTGCCCCCCTTTTTGAGAAATCTACACTGTAACCTCAAAAAACATTTAGCTTCTATACGGTAACCTTGCCGTTAACAAATTCCGTTAGTGGAGTACACTCACCACTTAATAATATTTTTTTTATCGATTTGCGTGTTGGAAATGGTTCCGTTAAAGGTTTTGGGGGCTATTTCAGTCCTAAGGGAACCAAATTGAGCTCAGATTTGACAAAAAAAATGACACAAATGTCTTGTTTTGCGTATTAAATACGTAAACACGCAAATCGAGACATTTCTTAATATGCAAAACGAGCCATTTGTGTTATTTTTTTTGTCAAATCTAAGCCGTTTAGGAATAAAATAGCCCCCAAAACCATTAACGAAACCATTTCCAACACGCAAATCGATTAAAAAATATTATTAAGTGGTGAGTGGGCCCCACTAACGGAATTAGTTAACGGCAAGGTTACCATATAGAAGCTAAATGTATTTTATGGTTACAGTGTAGATTTCTCAAAAAAGGGGGCACATCATAGAAAACGGAAAGTTAGAGGGTTATAATGTAGAAAAACCCTATTAATTTTTTACCAAAATTCCTTCCGATTTGCAACAATACTTGTGAAAATTTAAATTTCCCATGTAAATTTTGTTTTCCCATGTACTTTTATTACTTTCGCTCTCTATTTTTTTGTATACCCAATGTCAATTTACTTTTTCAATGCACTTTTACTATTCATATTTGTGGTTATTAATTCCCGTGAAAAATGTCCATAAGGGACTATCAAAAAGGGACGGAGGGAGTATTTTTTTTGGAATGGACATTAATATCTAATTAATTATTAACTTTTGATGATTATTGTGTATTAATTATTCATACTAATTGGAAACTAAATATTAATCCCTGCCAAAAAAAAAAAAAAAAAAAAGAAACTAAACTTTATTTTCTCCGTCTATTTTTTTCTTACATCATTTGGGTTATTTTAACGGAGATAACACAGGTAATCTTACATCTACGGTCTCCAATTTTCATCTTTAATTACGTACAAATTCAACATTGTATGATTGAAAATTTTAAAATCAAGGAATCTAACAAGATCCTTCACATAGTTTTGGTATTTTATAATAGTGAACTTCATAGTCAAATTTTTTAAAAAGTTGACCAAAAAAGTCATAGCATAAATAATAAAAAATAGACGGAACAAGCGCTAATAAGTAATAATTAAGTATCTTTGTTAGTAAAAGATCTTTTGTTTAAAATCTCACAAATATTCACACTTTATGAGTTTTTGTTATTTGATATTTTTACAGTTTACATATAAATTTAGATTATATCTAATCTACATATATATAGAAACTAAATTATGTAATAATCCATGGATCAAAAGATGGAAGCAGCAACAAGGTCGCTACATAACAAGCCAGACTATAAAGGAAACAACGAACTTTTCGTTGCTGTAAAAAATGGGTGCAACCAGGTTGCTGAGATGATATTGATGTCCACTTGCTCTTATAGTCTCATTGGCAATGAAGGTTCCACTCCCCTTCATTTTGCACCTAATTCTTCAGGTTTGTCCACTTTAATTTGATCTAGTCTCTCAACTTTTTTTTAATTAAATTATAATGCATGCCTAATGATTTATTTTGTGATAATGTTTACATTTGTTGGTTAACTTGGCTCGGATATAATAATAAGTTAGGGGGGGAAAAAAAAAAAAATCAGGTAGACGTAGAAGAAATTTTCCGTTTGTATTTTTTTCTTTAAATTTAATAGCATCTAACATTCTAACTAATCTCATTACTTCATAAAAGAAAATACAAATTCTAACTGTAAGACTCTTAAACAATCTACCAATTAAGTACAAACTGGACTCCTATATGTATATGGGTCTAAAATAATGGTAGGAAAAAATGTCAAATATCCGAAATATATGTCTTGGCCACAGCCGCAATCATAAACAAGAAAGAGAATTCACTCCATAAGTTTAAGGAGGTTTCATCCCACGAAATATATGATGACAATAGGAGAAGTAGCCTCTTAGCCGTATATAATGTTGCTATCTCAATGTTTATCAAGATGAGCAAACTTACACGTGTTGTTATTTGAAAATGATATATTTCAACACTTTCCCTCAAATATAAGAACCCTTTAACTCAAGGTACACATGATCCGATTCAATGATTTTGGTCTAGCAATATACTCAAGCCATTAAAAATCCCAAATTATGAGTAAGGCTCTATTACCATGTCATATACAGGTTAGGCCACACCTACAATT
Organism: Chenopodium album; assembly: GCF_948465745.1. Lineage (NCBI taxonomy): Eukaryota > Viridiplantae > Streptophyta > Magnoliopsida > Caryophyllales > Amaranthaceae > Chenopodium > Chenopodium album. The sequence continues at coordinate 14,158,729 of NC_137852.1, forward strand.
AGGATAGTCCTTACCTATTACAAGTTAAAAAATGTTCTATCCCCAAATCATATAACAATAAGTGGATTAATCCTTTAGCCTTATAAAGTATATAACTCTCCATTTTTTATAATGTGAGGTACTTACTGATAGACGGTCGTACACCTACCAAAAATAATACCTAAGTAAACCTCCTAATTATGTAGTAGGGTAAGTCAGGGTCGATCCCACAGAGAAGGTAGTATCAATATTGGTTACTATGAATTAAAACAAGCCGAGTCAATCAAAATAGGGTTGAAAATATTATACTACTAAAGCAAGAAAATCAAATAATAAAAACATCTAGAATTAAGTATCACCACTAGCATAATCAATACAAGACAAAATCTTAACCCAATCAATTCATTATACGTTCACAAGGAAAGGTACGCCCTATAAATAAAATACCAAAGATCTCTCCCGAGTTGTCAATGGCTTCCCTAATTAACAATCAAACCTACTTCCGTGGAATCACGTAATTAAAGACATTAAGTTCGACACCCTAACTTCTTAATAATCCATTCCATCTACTTCCGTGGAGAATTTCATACTCTTAATTGATTTATTCAAATCCATCAAAACCCAACTCCCGTTGCAATCATGACAATGGAATAATAACAATACCAATTATCCCTAATCTAGTATTGGCATAAGCACAATCAACTAAGCATGAACAATATAAACAATTAATTGAGAATTTAAAAGAACCAATCAAGTATCAATCATGGCTAGGGTTCAACCTAAACCTAGAAAATAAGACTAGAAATACATAATAAAAGAAAAGTGAAAATAAGTAAAGAAGAAAATCATTAAAGAACAACTAACTAGTTGCTGCTCCTAGTTTTGCATCATGCGGCTACCCCTTTCTTATCCCTAATAATAACAAGCTAATATATAAGCAATGAGCCAAAGATAATATTAGAGTAGTTGAATACAATTAAAACTCTCGAGAAATCAAGCCCATACAAGCCCAATTTCGTGTACAAAGTACCAATCACGAGCAGGCCACAATAACCTGGTTGTGGCGCACCTCTACTGGGGCTACCACACCACTCTTCTTCTCCTTTTTTATAATGTGCTTCCGCGGGTAGGCTGTGGAGAAAGGCATATGCCACACCTCGGTTATGGAGTAGTTTGTCCTTGTGTAATTTCCTTTTCTTTGTCATATGAAAACATCTCCAATACATAGCTCACCTCACACAATAGCTTATTTCTACAAAACAAAGAAAAAGATCCCGAGGAGAGCAATAACGAAATATATATAAATTAACGCTTAAATAATTAAATGTAGAAAGAATTCACGACAAATATCATATAAATATGACATATAAAAGGTGTATTTTATCGTGTTATCACTTACATATGTTATTTGGAAACGATATACTTTAACAAAGTACAATGTTGTTATGTATAGTATTCTATAAGAGGGTAGCTTTAGCATTTAATTATACACCATATGTATAAATTTTTTTTTAGTAATATGTCGTCAATCTTCTGAAACATTATTAAAATCACTACTAGATAAGCATTAGGAGTTAGGCCACTTTCTCTTCACCTTATTTTTGCTGAACTTAAATTATTTTTACTGAAACAAAATTATATTTGCTGAACTTAAATTAATTTTATTGAACTGAAATTATTTTTACTTAATATTGTTTTTTTAAGGTGAAGAGAACAGCGCCTTATCGGGAAAAGTAGATGAAAAGACATATAATGTGCTTAATCGACTCTTTTTTTTTTTTTTAAATCGGGTCATCGGTTCTCATCTAGGTTGTTGATTTCGAGTAGTTTAACAATTTCAATTTGAAATTTAATAATACTATATATATATAGTATTAAGTCATAGTTCATTTGTTAATCTATATATATAGTATTAAGTCATAGTTCATTTGTTAATCTATAATGCTCTATTCATGTACTCTCTCATCTGTTTTTTATTACATGCTCCATATCTCAGTAAGAGAAATAGTAAAAAATGATAAAATATGCAATAAGTCTTGTGTGAGGCCGGGTGTATATTGATTTTATTGTAAGATGTTTAGTTTGAAGGTAACTTTAACTATTTTAGTGGTACAATCGGTCTTGTATGGACCCGGTCTACAATAAATCATTGTAGACCCAAAATTTGACACTTTCAAATAATATAATCATATTGTGGATGATATAGTCACTTTTTTAGATGAAATTATAAACCACAAAATTTCTAACCTGCAATATACAAATAAAGAGGCAGAAAAATATACAGGAACAATTATTTCATTGATAATTTATGGGTTACAACTCTCGTAGATCTCTTGATTCCTCTCTCCAAAGGGCTAGGGTTTGATATTTGTTTATAGTACGTGGCCTTGTCGGCTTATTCCACACCATATACCTAAAATGTTTGGAGGTAGGGAGGAGATGGGGTCTTTGTGACTTGTTCCATCTGAGCCTCATTAAACCTAGAAACAACGATTTCTTTATATACAGAGTCGTAGAGTAGCAAACAAGATAGCTATCTAAATATTCTACCAAATCTTGAAGATAAATATCTTATTTTTTGATGTTACCTCTTAATTAACATATATCTGACACCTAATAATAATTAACAAAATTTCGATGTCAACAAACTTCGGTCCCACCGTGCGTGTCAAAATTTGTTTACACAAATTTCGAGTCTAAATAAATAAGGACGGGAAATAAAGTAACAAATGAATTTTTATTAATATATCAATTTTGGGTACAATCTCTGTATAACAGTTTAAAATAAAATAAACTAAATCCTCTGATTTTGTTCCACAGCTTGACGATGACACGTGTGTGACACCTGTAGGGTGACGTTTGATGACGTCGACTTGAGTTTGAATGCAGGGTGACGTTTCATGATGTCAACCTGTATTCAAGGGGTTTTATTTGTATACACCTGAACGAGGGCTTATGAATCCAACCTGTATTCAAGGGGTTTTATTTGTATACACCTGAACGAGGGCTTATGAATCTTAATCCCGTTCAAATGTAATTGAGTATATCTGAAAAGTAGGCATGAATTTGATGTGCTTGTTGACTCACTTCAGAGATAATTCTGTTTGAGTTTTATGAGCTTTTGGAATAATGATTTTTGGATCCCCTTTACTGATAGAGGAATAGTGTATTTATAGGAGAAGAGAACCCCTTAAATGGACTTAATAGATTTGGGCCTGACCCATTTTATGACTTAGAAGTCTTTAACCTGGTCCATTTGATTTAATTTATAACCCAAATTGTATTTGATTAATTCGGATTATTTATTTGATTGGGTGCGCCAAAAATAATTGAAATGGATCATTAACATGATTTGACCTGAATTAATTTATTTGATTTAATGTATGACACTTATAAAATTCCGTGTCTACAGATATAATTATCTTTTTGTGAGTCATATTTTGAATTATATAATCTCATTTAAAACCATTTAATGAGATTATATAATTATCTTTAGGATGATAAAATTTAAAAATCATCTTTTGAATAATGTAATTTACTATTTGATACATTTTATAATGGTAAAATCCACTTTTTGAGTGATGCATTTGCATAACAGTTTCAGGATGATATAATCACATTTGTAGTAATATAATCACGTTTCGTATGATATAATCACATTCTTATGGTATACTAGAAGGTTCCGTCTATAATAGGTTATTGTAGACCGGGTCTAATGTAGTCTTTAGCTTAGTGGTAACTTTAACCCCTTAAAGGTAATTTTTAATTTGTCGTTGGTTTGAATTTTATTTTGATGTGTAATTTCTTAATTTATGATTACATTCTATAAATACTAATATGATTAATCTAATACATTATAAGTTATTTGTAAGATAAAATTTATTGTTAGAAAAATAATAACTTTTATAGTATAAATGATAACTTAACATACTTTTAAGATGATTTTAACCTATTTTGCAATAAATTAACCACAAATTTTTGTATGCGGCTGGCTACATGGTGCGACATGGGTTACTTGCAGGGTGTTACTAGTTTTTTTAGGGGTTATTTGTAGGTGTTACTTGTATTTTTGGGTTACATGCATGGGTGTTACCGATTTTGGTCAGGGGTTACTTGTAGGGTGTTACTGGTTTGATATGATATGGGGTTTATTCTAAGGTTAGTTGTAGGGGTTCCCAGAATACAAGTAATACTTATAAAAGTTCCCATACAAGTAACCCCAAAATACAAGTAATTCATACAAGTAACCCCGTAATACAAGTAAAACCTACAAGTAACCCCAAGATACAAGTAAAACCTACAAGTAACCCTAGAATACAAGTAACACCCTAAAAGAAACCCATGCCGCACCATGTGGTCTGCCGCACTGAAAAACCTCTGTAAATTAACTAACATCAACCTTTTTATTTGGAGAATTTGTGTAACATATGATGGAGTTGGCTGGATTTTGTGAAAAACTAAAAGTGAGTATAAATGAGAGAGAATATGAAAAAAATTTAAAATATAATTTGAGGAGACCACTAGTAGATAGAACAATAGTAAAAATTGATATTAAAAGTTTTTTTTAAAATAATAGAGCAAATAATAAAATTTAGAAGTAAAAGGAAAGTGGAGCAAGTATTAAAAACAAAGGATAGTTTATATACTCTTGTATACTCAAATATATTCAAGCTTTTCAACATTCTCTTTCTCATCATGGGGTGCTCAATTAGACATCTTTTGTAGTTTGTCATTAATCTTACGATCGCAATACTTTATAAATGCAGAAAAAGTGTTAAAATTGCTCCTAGATAAGCATCCAGATTTAATGGACAAAGTAGATGAAAAGAAATACAACGTGCTTCACCAATGGGTACAACTGAATAAAATTTGGCCATTTGAATTGCTTGTTAAGGAGGATTTTGCTGCTGCAAGGTCAAAATTCTACAAGGATCTAATCTACAAGGCTGAAGGAAGTCAGGGTGATACTCCGTTACATATTGCAGCAACAGCCGAAAACAGAGACATCGCGATGGCACTTATAAAAGGCTACCAACAAGAAATAAAAGATTTAGGGATGTCAATTGATGATAGCGCTCCTTGGAGGACAAAGAATTTTGTTGGACATACGCCTTTGCACGTAGCTATAAGTCATAAAAATGAACAGCTCGCGATGCATCTCATAAACCTTGATTCAAAGTTATGTATGATTCTTAGCAATGAAGGCCACAGCCCGCTCTATGATGCTATACTTACCGGATGTGGAACTGTTGTTGAGGAAATTTTGAGAACTCAAAATGATTTCTTCGGAATGTTGCGTAGCAACGACGGAACCACGGTGCTTCATCTCTTAAAACATGTCCCAGGTAAGATTTGTTTGATTCAAATAACATAATGATTCCTTATTTTAAGTAACTTAGGGGTATTTGACCTTAAGGATCGGAATATCATATTTGTATTATTTTTGACAATTTTTTCATTAATTATGTTTTGAATTTGCATGAACATAGATAAAATTGGAAGAAAGTTGCTAAAAAAATTTTGGTGGATGACCAATGTGCCTGACAACAAGGGAAGAACCGCCCTTGATGAAGCTAGTGAAGCGAACATCCCATGGCTTGTAAACTTGCTTAAGAAACCATCTAATATCAAAAAAGAGCCCTTCAATTGGGCAAAAGCATGTGAGAAAGAAGAGACATGGGCTGTACTTGCCTTCATTGATCGTTGTCAAGATGACCTTTTAAAGATTTGTCGCGAACAAAATGACACTCCACTGCACCACATTAAATTGCAAACTTATGAAGACTACATGAACTTATTGAAGAAGCCTTCCATATCTGAACTTAAGAATACTACTGATCATGAAGGTGCAACGCCTTTGCATCGAGCAATACTGAGGAAGGATATGCTACTAGCTAAGGTACTACTCCTTGATGATGATGTAGAGCGAAACATTGAGGATTATCGTGGTAGAAATGCTATGGCTTTGCTTGCTAAACTTGTCAAAGAAGATAAAGATTGGGTATGTTTCTACTAGTCTTTTTTTTAAAAAAAATAAAATGAGCTTTTTATATATAGTAGCTAAGGGTCATTTTTTGAGGTCACGTAAGAGGTCAAGTCGGATAAAATAGTCAATTATTGCCGGATTCTGACCTCAAGGTCCCCACAAACAACAAAATAAACCTATAAAATCTGTTTAAACCACTAAGGACCTTCTAGACAAAATAGTTAACGTATATGTTCGTTCCAGACAACTTTTTCTTATATTAATAAAGGTCATCATTATTGCCTTATTGTTGTAGGAAAGGATGTGCAATACAATCAAAGTGAATCCATTTTTGAGAACAACATATATCCATCCCCGAACAAATCTGGATCAAATGCGAAACACATTGTCTGTTGTCGCGGCTTTATTAGCAACAATCACATTTGCAGCTGGATTTACGCTCCCTGGTGGTCTTAATAATGAGACTGGCAGTGCAGTTCTAGCAAATAATCCAGCATTTTTAGTGTTTTTGCTGGCAGATGCGTATGCCATGTGTACCTCCATGTTAGTCCTATTTTGCCAGATATGGTCTATGGTTTCGAACCGTGACATGTCATATCTATTGGTTGATCGTAGTGTATTTATCCTCATGCAAGCCCTTTATGGCACGATGTTGGCTTTTATGACCGGTATATACTCTATGATATCACATAAATCTTTATGGGCAACCATAATCATCTTTGTTATGTGCTCTTTCATTGGAATTTCGGCAAATAGGACCGTTCTGCATAATGTACTTGCTAGGCTACTCCCAACAGCAAATGAAGACCGACAAGATCGAGCTCAATTGTTTACAGAGGTACGCCTTCATGTTTTTATTTCATATTCATCCAATATAGTTTAAAGTAAAAGGAATAGTACTTGTGAATGCTTATGTTCTCACTCTAAGCTATCAAATTAATCCATAATGCTAAATTTTGATTTGCTAGATTAATCACCAACAGATTTAAGATAATGCTGGTGAAAATTAGTCCACTTTGTTTTATATGAAAATAAACATCAGATTTATACCTTATCCGTTTCAAATGGAAGTGGTTGAAGAGTTGGTTGTGAAAATTTGTCCACTGAACATGATCAATAACACATGTATTGGATTTTTTGTGCAGAGAAATTCAGCCGAGTATACAAGTAGCGAACCACCTCATAATTCAATTTCATCTGCGAGAAGAAATCATGCAATGCCCATAGAAAGCCAAGATGACGAAGATCAAATCCGACTGCTTGAAGAGGTAGAAATCGAGCAACCATAAGTCATAAATCTTACAATATAATGTTTGATGTTAAAAATTTATAGTTCGTTGAGCTCTACATGATAATGAATATGATGAATTTCTTATTTTAGGGACATGCATTTACTTCAAGTAAAGATGACACTAAAACTGAGGGAGCAAGCAGTAATCGACTTCAAAAATTAGGATGAGAAAATTCGACTTCATTCCAGTGTTTACAAACCTTCATTTGTTTCACAGCTTTCACTTTGTTTAGAGCAATCTCAACAGCAAACGTCTAATCAATTGGTTGAATTTGAAAGGCAAAGAGCTCAATAGGAGAGACAACGCCTTGATTTTTAGAACTTCAAATAGAAAACAAGAGAGAAGAAACTAACAAAGTTGATTAAACTTGTTGTTTAGATTCATAAGGCAATGAATCTATACTCAAATGTTTACCAGTTCAAATACTCTTTCACTCAACTATGAGATTATTGAGATGTAACCTAACCTGATACCATGTTAAATATTGGGGAAAATAATTCTACGTATTTTTCTACTGTATTTTCCCATTCATAAAATTTGGTCACATTACAATATATATAGATAATAGGAATATCTAACCTTAGGGCCTGTTCATATTTACTTAATTTCAGTTCAGTTCAGTTCAGTTCAGCTCCAATCAGTTCAGTTCAATTCCAATCAGTTCAGTTCAGTTCAGTTCAGCTCTTAATTTCCCTCTCACATAAAATATTCATTTCAGCTCAATTCAGTTCAGTTCAGTTCAGTTTAGTTCCAATCAGTTCAGTTCAGTTCAGTTCAATTCCAATCAGTTTAGTTCAGTTCAGCTTAATTCAGTAAATATGAACAGGCCCTTAATCTTCCTAATTATCTTATTTTCCTAAACTCTATTACAATAATTCATCATATACATCTTTTCACAATAATCATTAAAAATTCTACCGTAGTTGTCGATTACGGTCGACTACAGACAACTATGGTCGACTACAATAAGAGATTAAATCTCAACCGTCTATTTGTTAATTGACTAATCCTAGGCGTTCAAATCATAAAGTCTAGTTATTAAGACATTCCACAGTCATCATGTCTAGTAATCAAGTCATTACACAGTCATCATGTCAATTAATCAAGTCATTACATAGTCATCAAGTCATTAACTATGGTTTGGTTAAATTAATTTGTTCAAAAACTTTTTTTTTTCTTCTTTTATACAATTGAATAAAAATATCTTATATTCATCTTCACCCTATATTATCTAAAACCTTCATGTTTAACCTACGACATTCATTCTTTTGGTTCAAAAATTAATTAAATTCTTATATTTAGTTTAATTTCATAATTAAATTGATCATCATATAATCAAAATTTTGGCTTCATATAATCCTTTTTCCCTTTACACATGGAGTACAAAATAAATGAAAAACTTCGTTCATAATCTCTTTTTGTAGTCTCTTCACCCACACCCTTTTCAAGTTCAAGTAAAACTATTTAACGATTTGAATAATAATTGTTTCAGTATTAATCAAAATTATATTGTGCTTGAGTTTGATATAATTTCTAGATTCATCAGCAATTTTTTTTCATTATTTTTTTAATTTTTTGAATAGTAATCCACCATTGTTGAATGTTAAAGTTGAATAAAGGTTGAAGATGAGTATATGCTGAAGAAGAATAATATAGTTTTATTTTTTTTATTTTTTTAAAAAAATCCTTTATTATAGGGGAGAGTTATCTAAAGAAGGAAATAAATAACTAATCTTTTACTAAATATGATTGATTTACTTTGTTAACAAAACCTTATCATCTCGTCAAAAAAAAAAAAATAATAATAATAATAATACTCCTTAACATGCGATTAGATTTTTTGCTGTAAACCTTTTAAAAATTAAACACTACATAGGCATGTAGCAATTTTTTACATACTTCCCCGCAGCACAGTGGTAAGAATCCAATTACCCATCCCCCAAAAGCTTTTTTTTTTCTTTTTCTTTTCTCGTTTTTGAACTATTACTGTTTTTTCCTTTAATTTACATACTTAATTGATATCCACCTATAAAAGTTAATCATTGAATACTCATCAAGTTCATTTGTCTAGAGTATTATGTTAAGTGTGTATACATAATAACAAAAAAGTAATTGGGAATTTAGGATGTCCTAAACGATTACAGTGTAGTCTCAACTTAGGTAGTTTCAATAAGTATTACGTAATCTCAATTAAGATATTTAAAGGTTATTACAATCAAATTAGGTAGTCTTAATTTAGTATTATAGAGTCCCAATAAAATATATGAGATGGTTATTACAATCAAATTAAGCAGTCCTAATAAGTGTTATGTAGTCTCAATCAAGAATATTTGAAAGTTATTACAACCAAATTAGGAGTTACAATTAAGTAATATAAACTTTTAACAAATAATATTTATAGGTTATTATAATCAAATTAAACCGTCATAATCAAGTATTACATAGTCTCAATTATCTCAATAAAGAACATTTAAAGGTTATTAATTACAATAATATTAGGCAATCCCAATTAAGTATTATAGAGTCCCAATAAAGAATATTTGAAAGCTGTTACAATTAAATTAGGCAGTCCCAACTAAGTGTTACAGAGTCTCAATAAAAAAAAATATTTAAAGAGTATTACAACCAATTAGGCAATCTCAATTAAGGGCCTGTTCACATTTACTTAATTTCAGTTCAGTTCAGTTCAGTTTAGCTTTAATCAGTTCAGTTCAGTTCAGTTTAGCTCCAATCAGTTCAGTTCAGTTTAGTTCAGCTCCTAATTTCCCTCTCTCTTTCCAACCTTTTCTATCCATAGAAGTATGGAAAGTGAAATTGATATTTTTTTTGCGTTGGTTTTTCCAACGATACAAGGGATCAAAGTGATTTTCTTCCTTTTTCCAAATAAGTCGGCGGCCTTACACCATTGGGATACTTCGAATTAACTAGAGTACATATAGGATACACCTGTGTGAAAACCTTTTTTCAAATAAAATATTTATTTTAGCTCAGCTCAGTTAAGTTCAGTTTAGTTCAATTCAGCTCCGATTAGTTCACTTCAATTCAGCTCAATTCAATAAATGTGAACGGGTCTGTTTACATTTACTAAACTAAGGTGAACTGAACTGAACTAAGCTAAAATGAATATTTTATGAGAAAAGGAAATTAGAAGCTGAATTGAACTGATTAGAGATGAACTGAAATGAACTAAACAGAGCTGAAAAGAATATTTTATGAAAGAAGGAAATTAGGAGCTGAATTGAACTGAACTGATTATAGCTGAACTAAACTGAACTAATTGGAGTTGAATTGAACTGAAATGAACTGAAATTAAGTTAAATTGAACAGGGCCTTAATCTAGTCAAAACTCAAAAGTACTAAAAACGGTATCTGAACTAACCTTATACTTTTGTACTCCGTATTTTTTAAAATATAATTGATCTACTTTAATTTTTTTAGGTAAGCCCAAATATAACGTAGGTATACTCAAAATGTGAATGATTTATATATTAACCGTGATTTATATATATTAATTCGTATAAATTAGAAGTAATGTGATGAAAATAATTGAGTAATATGATAATAATAGTAGTAATTAAAATTCTATCTGCCAAAATTCCATTTAACATCGCCATCTCCGCATCTTATTCTATTTTTTGTATTTTGATTTAATGCTAGGCTACCATGAATTTATTTATGCTAATTGATTATATAACTAATTTGAACTCCTAACGTTATATATTTGTGTGTATGGTCAAACAATTGAATAAATAAGATCTCCATTGGTCTAGATCAAAAAGTAATATAGTGGCCACAATTTTTGTATAGCCATTGAATATCTAACAATGTATTATTTTAATAATTTTTTTCGGCAAAGATAATTAAGCATAAATTTAGGAAAAAAAATTACCATGGTTCAAGGAAACTATTTTTTTTCCCCTCAAAAAAGGGAAACTATATATAATTTTTGTTTGAAACATGGAAACTATATTTTCTGAAACCACTACAGCGTAAGTTTCAATTTTTAATTGCAAAAAAAAAAAAAAAAATGGGGTAAATAATTGTACAATATCTTTTTTGGCTAATTAGTTTTTTCAAACTTGAGATAAAAAAGGATGCATATATCCTGTTAAAAATATTCCAAAAAATCACCCTTTATATTTCAAAAAAAATAAATGAAAGAAAGAAAGTAAATTTACCTAAAATCATGCCTCTGATCTGAAACATCCTGTTCAATTTTTTTTTTAATTTTTTATTTTTTTTTAAAAATAACAATATTATTCATCTTCAACCTTTACTCAAATTTAACATTTAACAATGGCGGATTACTATTCAAAAAAATAAAATAATGAAAAAACAATTGCGGGTGAATCTTGAATTATATCAAACTCAAGCACAATATAATTTTGACTAATACTGGAACAATTATTATTCGAATCGTTAAATAAATTACTTTAACTTGAAAAGGGTGGGGGTGAAGAGACTACAATAAGAGATTATGAACGAAGTTTTCCATTGATTTTGTATTTTTGTACTCCATGTATAAAGGGGAAAACGATTATATGAAACCAAATTATTGATTATATGACGATCAATTTAATTATGAAATTAAACAAAATATAAGAATTTAATTAATTTTTGAACCAGAAGAATGAATGTTGTAGGTTGAACATGAAGGTTTTTGATAATATAGGTTGAAGATGAATATAAGATATTTTTATTCAATTGTATAAAATAAAAAAAATTAAAAAAAAAAATTTGAACAAATTAATTTATTTTAAAATTAATTTAACGAAACTAGAGTGAATGACTTGATGACTGTGTAATGAATTGATGATATACTTGATGACTATGTAATGACTTGATTAATAGACATGATGACTGTGTAATGATTTGATGAATAGACTAGATGACTTGAACGCTTAGGATTAGTCAATTAACAAATAAACGATTGAGATTTAATCTCTTATTGTAGTCGACCATAGTCGTCCGTAGACAACCGTAGTCGACGACTACGATAGAAGCTTCGTATACATTATAGTGCCTTTTTTGAAGAATGACATTGTAAAATTTTTAGATGGATGGAGTGAGTGTTGTGAAAATTTGTCCACTTAACTTGACCAATAAGAGTGTATTGGATTCTTGTGCCTGAAAAAATTCTCTACGTCAGGAAATAAAGTCATTCAAACAGCCGAAGAAAGAAGTAGAAAACCACTTCAGAATCCAGTTTCATTTGCGAGAAGAAATCATGCAATTTCCATAGAAATTGAAGATGATGAAGAGCAAACCCGACTGCTTGAAGAGGTAGAAATTGATCAAAACTATCCATAATTTTATTATATGTTTGAAGTTGAAAAGCAACAATTGAGCTCTACATGATAATAATTTGATGAATTTCTTAATCTAGGGACTTTGCATTTACGTCGAGAAATGATGACACCAAAGCTGAGGGAACAAGTAGTAATCGACTTCTGAAATTTGGGCCAGAAAATTCAACTTCTAGTGTTTACAAACCTTCACTTGTTTCACAGCTTTCACTTTGTGTAGAGCAATCTCAACAACAAATGTCTAATCAATTGGTTGAATTTGAAAGGGAAAGAGTCGAATTTGAAAGGCAAAGGGCTGAATGGGAGAGACAACGCCTTGAACTAGAGACAGAGCGACTTCAAAGAGAAAAGGAGAGAGAAGGAAATAAGAAAGTTTATTAAACTCGTTGTTGAGATTCAAAAGGCAATGAAATTATACTCGGATGTTTAACCAATTCGAATGCTCTTCATCTAAACTTTCACTCAACTACGTGACCCATCAAAGGCTTCAACACGCTTATTAGCCAAACCATTAGTTGGCTGATGTAGTTATGAAAATAAGTCAGTAATGTCTTTATTTTTCGAATTGAGGATTTGACACATTAACTATTTCTGTACTTATTTGTGATAGACTCTCTTACAAACTTTTATTTATTTGTGTTATTACATCATTATTTGTGTTATAAATATACAAACAGGTGTTTACTAACTGTAGGGAATATTTCAAGCATTATAATAACCCCAAACTTGAACCCCACTGTGATCATACACTAAAGTACGGTGGCGTTCCAAAGGGAAAGACAAAGAGCTAAAACGAGTCGCCAACAAGTTTTAAGGAACTTGTACCCAAAAGACAATCCAAAGGACCGTCAAATACTCCATAAGGTCTTGAACCAAACAGGGTCCGGGGATGAGGGTACGAATCCAATCTACAAAAGAAAGGACCCGCCCTATAAAATAGGCCTCTACTTTGTTCTGCTCGTATTCATGTGCGCTTTTCGAATAACATACAAACATTATATTAATCCTACCCTGTTTATCTATGTTGGTTGAACATTAATGCACAAATAAAACTATTATTGGCGATCACTTGAGTTAAAATCACATTAGCCTAAACCAAATTATTAATTATCTTATTAAGCGTTATTTCAAGTACAAATTCCCTTTAAACCTGCATAAAAGGCGTGATCAAGCAATAACAATAAAATAATCAAGCAACATAATAATAAACAATGAATAACAATGATGATAATAGCATGATAAGGCATAATAAAGCTTGATAATAATAGCAAGATCCTAGGCATGACGCTAACAAGATTAATAACAAATCCTAGCATGTCACTAAGCAATAAAGATTGAAACTTTAACCCTAACATGGTACTAACGTGATAATATAATATTAGAAATAAGCGAAGACGCCCTAAACATGATACTAGAAAGCATAAAATAACATCCTAACATGATACTCGGAATATTAAAAGCATCCTAACATGATACTAGGAATTAAACAATAATAAACATGCAATCTACATGGTGAAAGAAATAGGGAGTAAGCTAATCTACTTACTTTGAAGCCTCGTACCTCTTTCTAATAACAAAATACACAAGTTAGTAAACTTCAATGAAAATCAATAAAGAACAATCAAAGAATTAAATTGAAATCAAATTAAATAAAGTTTTGACTAGTTTTGGACCAAACCCTCAGAAATTATCAAACCTTGCACGTCTAGGGCGAAGGTAACTTCGAACTTGGTTAGATGACTCTAAGTCTAATGAATGCGGAATATTGTAAGACTAGAAAAGAAAGAAAGAAAGCATAAAGTGCTCAAGAGAGAAAAGAGAGAATTGATTGTTAAATAGGAATTGATGATTCTGAAAACAGGAATACGGACGCTATTTATAATGAAAATAATCCGGAAAAACACGGAATTTGATAAGGAATAAAACTCCACGCTGTCGCCAGGACTGGACTCTGTCGCGACGCGACAGTGTCTGTCGCGAGGCGACAGGGTTTGTCGCGTGGCGACAGAGACTGTCGCGTGGCGACAGACTTGTCGTCTGGCGGCAGCCTGTATAAGCGCGTTTTTATCTTTTTACAGAATCCGATCTTTAATCAACTTGATCTACGGAATCCGTACAAAAGATGAAATACGTTTTTAGGATAATAAAAATAATATTTCTATTCCAAATAAAAATCCTTAAGATAATTAATTATTAATCCTATCAATATTAGAACTAAAAAGAACTTTCTAGAAACTTCTAGAAAACTATAATTAATCCTAATAGCTTTAGGAATGATAACTAACATTGGGCCCTCCTCTAGATCACTGGGCCGTATTAAAATAAAACTTCGGGCCCAGTTTAGTATTTTGGCCATAACTTCCTCAATATTCATCGGAATTGGGCTTATAATATATCGTTGGAAAGGTCTTTTCAAGCCCCATCCAACTACACTATTATTAGACCTTTATCATGGACCAAAATAAACTGAAATGGACGTTTTCAAATAAATAGAGCCATTTTCGAAAACAGAAAGAAGAGAAATTAATTAAAATTAATCCGCAACATTTAACTTTCGAATCACTTTCACCTAATTCAATTAAATTTCAACGCACAAGGCATTCATCACCGGGTTTGGTTTTGGGGAGACACAAATGGGTGTTTACAGAAGCCCCCACTTTGACTGAGTTTGAAGAAACTTATGTTTCGAAAAAACGATAGTCAAAGTATCGATAGGGACGGAGAATGATTCAAAATGTTCTGCAATTCCAAATCATTCTTATAACGCCGATACCTGCAAAACTAATCATTAGTTAAAACAGATAAAAGAGTTAAGAAACGCGTATCTTGCACCGTCGAGCACACGTCTCTAAAAGTAACCGCTTCTGCTATTGCTCTTGTAGTTTGTGACAACCTCCACAATGCCTCGTGAATTCCATCCTTGAAGATAACCATATGTCGCCGTCTTCAATATTTTTGATCCTCCACAGTATTTCGGGAACATCATCGAAAATAACTGTATGTCGTCATCTCCTGGGTGTGGCTATACTTTGCCACAGCAGTATGTCGCCGCTATAAACAATCTCTTCTCTACCTTGAGGGATCGCCGAAGGTGACCTTACTTCGCCATCTCCAATTTTGTGACATTACCTCGTCTTGACTGTGCTTCGCCGCTAAACAATCTCCCTCTATGTTGAGACATTGCTAAAGAATCACTTTACCTATTGACCCTTAATATCATTATATCAATGCCAGTACCTCGGTGCTTTTGCTTTTATAACCCGTTACTTTGGTGTGCTTATTGAACCAATACTTTGGTGCTCTGAACCATTACCTTGGTGCCTCATTTGTTGAACCATTATCTCGGTGCCTTATTTATTGAACCATTATCTTGGTGCCTTATTTATTGAACCATTATCTCGGTGCCTTATTATGAGCCAATACCTAGGCGCTTTAAGTTAAGTGAGACGATCTTTCATCAAATCGATCACTTAGTGCATTTGATCGAACTGACCAAATCATGTCAATTTTGCTTAAAGGGGCTAACTGGCGTGCCAAGGAACCCAAATCATTAAACTGGACCCAAAAAACCATAAGGAAGGGCCCAGAACCCTGTCGCCATACTAGCGCCAGGCATAAACGCCTGTCGCCGGCGTTTGGTTATGTCGCCACGCCTGTCGCCTCGCGACAATTCTGTCGTTTGGCGACAGAATCGGGGTTTTAAAACCCGTCTTCTTCCTCATTTCATTTCGCTGCTCTGCTTCAGTTTTTTCGCAAAAACCTTCAAATAATCCGTTCTTGCTCATTTCTCAACCAAATTCGCTCAAATTTGTTGCAAATCGAAGCTTTTCTCATCTATTTTTCCCGATCTATGTAAGTTTTGCTTAAACTCTACTCGGTTTTTGATGAATTGGCTGTTCTTGTTTGCGTTTTTTTTTCGAAAATTCGAGACTTATATTGCTCAATTTGCTTCGTTCGTTAAATTTTATGCCTTGAATTTGTTTAATTATGTTTGTATATTGCCTTGGGAGTATTTTGAGACTTGTTTGACTCAATTTGGTGAAGAAACGAACAAATCACCATTGTTGGACCTCTTAAGGTCGTGAAGAACAATGTGAGTCGTTCTTGGTATTTTAACTGCTTTTTATGGTGCAATTTGTCACAAATATTCATTATGTGTTTGCAAGAAATTGTTTGTTTGCTCAAAAGATGATTCCATGCTTGTTTGAAATCTTACTCTGTTTTAGTACTACGTATTTTTTGCTCGAACATAGTATCATGCGGCTTAGGTGAACTGTAGAAACCATAGAAACTTAAGTTTAATTATTTTTACAAACTTTAGCATGGCTAGACGACGTGGTTCGAGTTCCCGGTCGAGGGACACGCGTCGAGAGGACGTTCCTTCTACTTCGGGGTTGGGCGACATGCCTGACTGGGACGAGCGCACATTGTTTCACGCGCCGGTTCATCACCTGTCGGAGAGAGTCCGACGAGGCTTGGCGAGTGGGAGGACTCGTAGCCACGGCTCGGGTAACTCCACCATAGGTTCCTTGTACGACAGCTTCATCAGTCGTGACGAGGAGCTTCGTCATCTTTGGGAGTCATGTGGGTTGACTCCCTTGCTACAGGCCACTCGGGCCATGTTTTCATACGACGGGGGCAACCTCGTCGTCCGAGCTTTGGTGGAGTTCTTTTGGGACACCACCAACACCTTCCACTTTCCCTGGGGTGAGATGACAGTCACTCCAGCTGACTTTAGCCTCATCACGGGGCTAGATTTTCAGTCCACTCCTCTTCCCTTTGATGCTGGCGTTACTGTTTACTCGCCAGAGGTTTTGGAGTTGTTGGGGCCGATCGTCATTCGGGCCCGGGCCGAGGTTCAGTCGGGACAGCTGAGTTCCCGATGTATTCGTCGCTGCACACTGGCTGCAGCTTTTGAGGATGATGCGACTACCCGAGAGCAGCGGGTACGCATCTTTGTGCTGATTCTGCTGTCAGGGACATTTTCCCCTGATCGAGGTAGTAGAGTGCTGTTGTACTACCTGCCTGCCGTCCGCGACCTAGGATTGGTAGGGACGTATGATTGGGCCAGCATGGCCTATGCTGATTTCTTGTTGGGCTTACGGCGTTCCTGTCGCCACAAAGCCCTGTCTGGAGAGGTCGCCCTGTCCAGCTTCTGGAGGGTCGTAGAGGTATGCCTCCGTTTTCATTACTTAGCTTTTGTCTCAGATGTTTAGGAACGTGTTTTCACTATTTTTTTATTTTTGTGTAGATTTGGTTCTACGAGTACTTCCCCTCTCTTGCGCCAGCGAGGCCTTCTCCTCGCGGGCTCCCCATTGCCGCCAGTTGGGGAGGCCGCAGGGGTCCGCCAGAGGCGTTACGTCTTCGAGAGATGATTCTTTCGGTGAGATTTTGGCTTTAGCTTTTACTTGAACTTCGTTATTTTTAGCATTAGTGTCTTACTTAGTGATATTTCAGGAGCCTAGCCCGGTATACCGACCTTGGGCTGGCTTCCCTGTCTCTCCACTAGCGGCGCAGTATACAGCTGAGCGTCACTATTTTCTGGGGACATACGATGCGGTGGTCTACCTAGGGGAGCGGGTAGCCATCCAGCACTCCTCAGACTTCTTCGTAGTCCCAGCTCCTCCACCCCGGCATATGTTCCATGATGCTTTGCAGCGGGATCGTGCTGGTGGTCCCTCGCGAGGTACTCATTGGAGGACCTTCATTCTCCTCGAGCAGAGCTATGAGGAGGATCTGTTGCCGCTGCTAGCGCCGGCTCCTGTCCCTTCAGAGGAGGCAGCGGTATGTTATTGTTTGTTCGGTTTTATTTGTCTTAGGTAGCCCCCAAGTATCTTTTTGACCTTCTGTTTTTTAGCAGGCTGGTCCTAGGGAGTTCATTCCTCCTAGGATGTCCATACGTTACCAGGGTACGTATGGACCGATTGAGGAGCTCATTCCGCCTGCTCCAGAGGGGGAGCGGTTTGTGGAGCGGTCCATCCCTCGTCACCAGACTCGAGTAAGTACTTAGACCATTTTATGTGGTCATTGTCCTGGCTTTATGTTTGTTATTTTGACTTGGTCGGTTTTTTGGCAGTTTTCTCGCGAGGTGGTGACGGCTATGGCTAGGTGCATTGACGCCTTTCGCAGCCAGCTTGTGAGGTTGCGGAACCGTGCTACCTGTCGTAGCAATGACGTTGAGGAGGGGCAGCCTATTCCTTCTCCACGCACTCGGTCGAGACCCGAGCCTAGGAGGGAGACTACTAGGTCCGACTCGAGGCGTCGCCGGACTACCTCTAGTGGACGAGGCGGTCGTTCCGAGGCTGCGGCTGTAGAGGACTCGGCGTCATCGCCGGAGGATGTTCCGACCGAGCCTACCGTTCGAGGTGGGATGGGTGGTGGGGCATACGAGTTTGGGTCGTCATCACAGCAGCCTCAGCCTCTTTGCGTCGGATTTCAGGGTGAGGTTGGGTGGCCTGGCCCTGAGCTACAGTTTGCGTCATCCGGTGGTCCAGGGGATGATGATGGGCATACTCCGCGGAGTAGGGCGTTTTTTGATACCTTTGGTATCCCTCGCGATCTGCGACCTCCGGCACCGTAGTTGTACCTGTATTTATTTTATTTTACTTTTATAGGAATTTGTCTTATGTATTATGTGACTCATGTACCAGACACTTGTATATATATGCATTTATTTTATTTATTACTCATTTTGCTCAGTTTGTTTATGCATTGTGTATATTTGCGCGAAATTTTTTCCGTCATTTTTAATATTAATGGAGGGTATACCGACTCTCTCCCCCAAAAGAAAAAAGGAAAAAAATGAGAGCAAGCTTAAAGGAATGACTTTTATTATTATAATATTGGTAATGATGGTCATAACAACAACAACAACAATAATAATAATAATAATAATAATAATAATAATAATAATAATAATAATAATAATAAGGGATAATAATAATAAAGATAAGAATATGGGATAAAACAGTAAGTCAAGTCAAAGTCGAAGTCATATACGTAAAAACACAGTTTCCTACGCGTACTGGGTAATGCGGTTGGAGGGAAACACTGGCGCCACGTCATTTAAGCTGTCGCCACGCGACAGACTCTGTCGCCAGGCGAAAGCCTCTGTCGCCAGGCGAAAGCCTCTGTCGCCACGCGACAATCTTGTCGCCTGGCGACAGACTTATTTTCCTGTTTCCTTACGGAATGGAAGTCCGTCATACAGAAAAAGCTATAAATAGCCCCCAAATAATCCGTTTACTGCATAATTCGATCAGCTTATCAAATTATTAAATTAATTAGTGATCATGTCTTTAGCTAAGAAAACTTTTTGTGGTTACATGGATGATTGGTGTCGTCGTTTGTCTGCTAAAGACAAAAAAGCATTAGAACTCTCTCATATGGGGGGTATATTTGGGGTTAGGGGAGTGACCCTTGATGCTGATTTTATATATTCTGCTGTAGAGTACTGGGATATTGATACTCATTGTTTTACATTTTTCCATGATGAAATTTGTCCTTTACCGGAAGAATTTGGAGCTATCATAGGTTATTATTCCACTGATCTTGCGGTAATGCCTAGAGTTAATGAGTACTATTATAAAGATTTTGAACTCTTTTTTGATTTGAGAGGAACGGCTTTAAAGAACATAGTGCATGGAAATTTAGTTAATTTAACAGATTTTGCGCATTATTATTATGATAATCCTAATCCCGATTTTCGCACATATAAAAGAAGAGCCTTTCTGTTTTGCTTATTTAACCAATTGTTCTTAGTTAGCGGGAAAGATAACGAAGGACAATCAATAATCGTTTCTGTCATAGAACAAGTTGAAGCGGGGAGAAATCCTATGCCATTAATTGTTGGAGAAACTATGTTATGGTTGGATTCATTGAGAAGGAACCCAAAAGCCGTTTAGAGGTTCTCCAATCTTATTACAGGTATAACATAATACTACTATTATTTAATCATTAAAGCATATTATTATTTATACTTGTAACATTAATGTATACAAATATTTTGCAGATATGGCTCATGGAGAGGTTGAAGCTTATCAATCCTCCTGATGATATTCAAACTTATGCTCCAAACTACATCACCCGTCGGAAGAAGCGATTCTTAAAGATCGGCCGCCGTGAATGGAGCAAGGTGTTTGCCGCCGGTGACTTTACCATAAAGTGGGTTGTTCCTTGGTGGAGGATTGACGCGATGATCGGTTGTAGTAACCAAGCATATTGTCGTCTCCCTAGCTTGTCAAGATTAACATTTTATTTCCCTTGTAGAGTCTTGAGACAATATGGTCTTGCACAAACCATCCCTACCGGAGATCTTCGCCGCCCTTATGAATTTCCTGTGTCACAAGAAATTGAGCTCTTTGATAGATATTGAAGTGGTAGGCCCTTATGGGAGGTGATTGCCTATAAGGAACCGCCTTGTCTATCAAGCAGAGTAAAACAGTGGCTTGACGGAAAGTTTCAGAATTCTCAAGAGACCAATGTGAAGGACCGACTGGGTGACAAGAAAATTCCTGCCAAAGAACGTCTAGGGGTAAGGATTGAATTCAAAACTCCTATTATGCCTAGGAAAAAGAGCTCTAAGAAGAATAAAGGAAAAAGAAAGGTGGATTCTACTGAAAAGGAAGTTTGGACGGAAAAGAAACATGGGGTCCTAGCGGAGGGAGAGACTATTGACACTAAAATAGAATGTAGATCTTCTAATGGTTGTCTCCTAGCAAAAGTGATGGATCAAGAAGAAAAAGAAGACACAAACTGGAAAAGAATGAAGAAAGAGAAGAAAGATTAGAAGATTGCTTGTCTTTGAATTTATTTAGACAAATTATGCTTTAATTAATTTATTTTCAGCTTTTATTTTATCAATAATGTACTTTCTTCTATTAATTAATAAAATTCCAGCTTTTATATTAATTAATTTTTTTTTAATTAAAGCAATGAAAACAATTATAATACATATTTTCGGAAGATAAATTCGAGTACGCGAGTCGAAAAGATTTCCAGAATATACGGAACTTGTCCAAATGTTTGCAGAAGAGTAGCGCCGCTGTCCGGAGTACTGTCGCCGGCGACTGGACTCTGTCGCCTGGCGACAACCATTGTCGTCTGGCGACAGAAGCTATCTTCTGGCGCCGGTCTTGAAACTTGGCAGACGTTGCTCTTTTGCTTCGGGGATACAGAATGTGAATAAATTAAAGGGGCCGCACCCGATTCGGGTTGCCTACGTATCCTTTATTTAAGGAATCAGGCCAAACGTAGCTCTTTTGAGTGTTTACTCAAATATTTATAGGTAGTATTTCTTAAGTTGGTCGAGATTTGTCATATTTGAGAATTCATTGCCATCCATGTCAGTTAACTTAGCCGCGCCTCCTGACAAGATAGTTTTGACAATGTATGGTCCGGACCAATTAGGGCGGAATTTTCCCCTTGGGTCTAGAACATTTTTTCTTAAGGCTTTTAATACCAAGTCCCCTACCTTGATATTTCTTGTCTTGACTTTTTTATTGAAATGCCTAGCCATGCGGGTTTGATAACACTGCGTATGATGTAGAGCTTCTAGTCGTTTCTTATCGAGTAGGATTAGCTCCTCATATCGTGCTCTGGTCCACTCAACCTCATCGAGTTTACTTTCTAACGCAATGCGTAAAGAAGGTATCTCTAATTCTACAGGTTGTACAGCATCCATCCCGTATACCAAATTGAATGGTGTATTTCCTGTTGAAGTTCGGATCGACGTGCGATATCCCCACAGTGCAAAGTGGAGTTTGTCAGGCCAATCTTTATAATTTTCAGTCATTTTCTCGATGATTGTTTTTAAATTCTTATTAGCAGCCTCAACTGCCCCGTTTGCTTGCGGTCTATACGGAGATGAATGGTGATGTTGAACGCCATATTTTTGTAATAGTTCTTCACATTCTCCTTGAAAGTGAGTACCATTGTCACTTATCATCTCATGTGGGACTCCATACCGGCAAATTATGTTTCTTTCGATAAAGAGTGCTACATGTTTGGCGGTGAGTTTAGCATATGATTGTGCTTCCACCCACTTTGTGAAGTAATCTATAGCAACAAGGATGTATTCATGACCTCCTGTTCCTAGGGGTGTAATCTTTCCAATTATGTCTATTCCCCATGTAGAGAAAGGCCATGGGGAAGTGTAGGTGTAGAGAAGAGATGGTGGAATGTGTTGTAGGTTTGCATAAATTTGACACTTGGGGCATCTTTTTACATATTGATGGCAATCTTTGTTCATGGTAGTCCAGTAATATCCTTCTCGCATTATCTTTTGGACTAGCATTTTACCGTTAATATGTGTTCCACATATGCCTTCATGGATAACCCTCATAGCCCTTTGGGCATCCTTTTTACCTACACATAATAGAGCTCGTCCATTAGGTACCCTTTTGTGTAGCTCATTTCCTATGAGTACGAATTGGGAAGCTAAAAGTCTTAGTGCTCTTTTTGCTCTTTTATCGGCATGAGGAGGGTATTCTCCCTTAGTGACATAATTCAATATATCTACGAACCAAGGTTCCTCCTCTGGTTCTTCTTCTTGAATTATTTCATCATCCTCTATAGCTTGAATGTAGGCGGGTTTATGCCTTTTTTCTATGGTTAAAGGCATTTGTTCAATTTCTTTAGGTATTCTAACCATTGAGGCTAACCTTGCCAGGGCGTCGGCGAATTGGTTTTCTTCTCTAGGTAGATAAGTGTATTCTACCTTTTCCAGTTGATCGGTGAGGGTTGCCAAATATGACTGGTAAGGAGCTAAACTTTCGCTCCTAACTTTCCATCTTTTGGAAATTTGATTGATGATTAAGGATGAATCTCCAAATATCCGGAGCTTTTTCACACCTAAGGCTAAAGCGGTTTCGAGGCCCACGACACATGCTTCATATTCAGCTGCGTTATTAGTGACGTCGAAATCTAACTTGATGGATATAGGAACATGTTCTTCCTTAGGCGATACTAACAAGACTCCTACACCGCACCCCTTTTGGTTTGAGGCTCCATCAAAATATCGAGTCCACGTGTCATCTTCTGTCATCATTAGATCTTCGTCTGGAAATTCGTTGTCTTCTAAAGATGTTGAGTCTTATATCGGGAAATCTGCTAGAAAATCCGAAACCACTGACCCTTTGATCGCTTTTTGAGGCATAAATCTTTTGTCGAATTGGGCTAAATTTACTATCCATCTTGAAATTCGTCCATTAAGTGTAGATCTTTCGAATAGATATTTTAAGGGATCCATTCGTGAGACTACATAGACCGTGTGCACGAGCATGTAATGTCTTAGTTTAGTTGTGGCCCACACCAATGCGAGGCACAACTTTTCCAATGGCGTGTATCGCGTTTCATACTCGAGCATTTTCTTACTTAGATAGTAAATGGCATTTTCTTTGCTTTCTACCTCTTGTGCGAGCATAGCCCCCATCGTTTCCTTTGTAACCGTTAAGTATAGCCTTAAGGGTATTCCGGGGAGCGCTGGAGCTAATACGGGAGGATTTGCAAGGTAGGCCTTGATCTTTTCAAAGGCTTTTTGGCACTCATCGTCCCATATGACTGGTACATTCTTCTTGAGTTTCTTAAATATTGGTTCGCATATCGTAGTCAACTTAGATATGAACCTACTTATGTATTGCAACCGGCCAATAAATCCTCGGATTTGCTTTTCGGTTTTGGGCGGTGGCATGGACATGATTGCTTTTATCTTTGTGGGATCTATTTCTATCCCTCGAGAACTTATAACATAGCCTAGGAGTTTTCCTGACGTAACACCAAAAGCACACTTAGAAGGGTTTAGCCTCATGTTGTATTTTCTTAGTCTTTCGAAGAATTTCCGTAAGGCTATTGGGTGTCCTTGACGATCTTTTGATTTTACAATCATATCATCTACATAGACTTCCACCTCTTTATGCATCATGTCGTGGAGTAGGGCAGTCGCTGCTCGTTGGTAAGTGGCACCCGCGTTTTTTAATCCGAATGGCATTACCGTATAGCAATAAGTACCCCACGGCGTTATGAACGTCGTCTTCTCCATGTCTTCTTCGGCCATGAGGATTTGATTATACCCTGCGTACCCATCCATAAACGAGAGAAGTGCATGATTTGCTGTATTATCTACCAAAATATCGATGTGTGGCAAAGGGAAATCGTCCTTTGGACTTGCCTTGTTTAAATCTCGATAGTCGACACACATTCGAACTCTACCATCTTTTTTCGGAACTGGGACTACATTAGCGACCCATTCGGGGTATTTGGATACCCGGATAAAACCTGCAGTTATTTGCTTTTGTACTTCTTCTTTTATTTTAAGGGCAACGTCGGGTTTCATTCGACGTAACTTTTGTTTGACAGGTTTCATTCCTGGAATTAATGGTATAGTGTGTTGAGCTATTTCTCTATTAATGCCTGGCATATCTTCATATGACCAAGCAAATACATCGATAAAATCTTTTAATAGATTAATTAAATCGGTTCTTTCTTCTTTATTTAATGTTAGTCCGATTTTAACTTCTCTTTTAATGGTTGGATCTTTCGAGATATCAACCGTTTCTGTATCCTCAATTATTGGCGTTTTGTTTTCAAGTGTTTCCATT
This sequence comes from Chenopodium album, assembly GCF_948465745.1. Classification (NCBI taxonomy): domain Eukaryota; kingdom Viridiplantae; phylum Streptophyta; class Magnoliopsida; order Caryophyllales; family Amaranthaceae; genus Chenopodium; species Chenopodium album. The sequence goes on from NC_137852.1 coordinate 14,183,888, forward strand.
GCTTTAATGATTTCTTTGTCATTTTCATCATTAGCCAAGCAATGTTCGTTATCTTTAGATAAAGAAAAACAAGAGAGATAAGGGGAAGAAGACATATTATTGAACTCAGAAATCATTACATCAAACAAAGAAATATCTGTCGGAACTTGACTACTAACTATCTTAGGAGTAGGAGAAGAAGAGGAAGATGCTATAACTAAAGAATTTGAAGACTCGATAGGGGGTGACTCTAATTCAGACTCCGACTCAGATGACCCTTCGAAAATCGGTCCTTGTCCTGTGGTCACTGAAATTTCTTTTCCATTTGTAGTGATGATTCTCACCGTCTTGCGCCATCCACGCTCTTGATCTTCTACCGGAGTGATAAGTTTGGAAGGATCGAAATTCTCGCTTTGGAGTGCTGCTTGAATAAGCGATGAATTATCTTCCATATACTTTGGCTCGTTCTTTTCTCTTCCGAAGAGGAGTCCCATGACATTAAAGTCGAAACAAGGAGGTGCTTTTTCTTTATATGCTGGAGCTGGGATCTCGTCTAGGAAACAACAATCCAGGAAGATTTCGAATCCAGGCTGCCTTATACCATTTACGACAAAGGGTTCGGGAAATTCAAAACAAGGATAATCCTCTCCTTCTCTTATAAATTGCCCATTTAGAGTGAGAGGATATTGGTCCATGGGTATTTCTCTTTTTTGTATACGGGCATCTCTTCGTGCCTTTAACTTTTACTGAGCCCATTTGAGATCTTCACGAGTTGGTTCGAAACCAAGTCCGAATGTATCCAATTTAGGAAGGCCAGGAAAAGACATATACTCGGCTATTCCCTTTTTCTTTCCTAGAGTCATTCCAGGAAAGTGTCCTTGTTTTCTTAAGATAGCATTCGTCACCATGTTTGAGTGGAGGTCATAGTGAAGAAGGGTCCCTTCGTCTTTCTCTATTAAGGAGACCTCTTCACTAAAGCCCCATAGATCTTCGTCGTTTTCGTCATGTTCCACATTAATTAGTGGATTCTCTATTGTTTTAATCCTCATAGACGAAGCATCAATGGTGATTGGAATACCTCCCACTATAGCTTTTACTTGTTGATGAAGAGATGAAGGGACGGCCTTTAGATCATGGAGCCAAGGGCGTCCTAGCAGCAAGTTGAAGGAAGCTTTGATATCGACTACTTGAAACGTAGTGGCATGTTCAATTGCACCTGCGGTTATGTTCATGGTGATTGTCCCTAATGCCTGTCGTCGCGAATTGTCATAAGCTCTTATCCCCTGGGTTGATGGGGATAAATCCTCATCTCTTATACCCAGCATCCTGGCAGTTCTAAGAGGGAATACGTTAATTGCTGAGCCGTTATCAACAAGGGTCATAGGGACGTTCATTCTTTTGCATATAACCGTGAGATTTAGAGCCTTGTTGTGTTTGTCACCTTCCGGGGGTAGATCCTTATCTGAAAAGGTGACTAAATTAATTGGACTTGGGAGATCACTCGTGAGGAAGTTCGCGAGTCCCTCAGGAGTAGTGTCCGAATCTATGCCTACTTTAGCCAAAGCATCCATAACTGCTATTCTATGTTCTCGAGATGTGTCTAAGAGCTTCCATACGTTCATTTCTACCTTAGTCTTTTTTAGCTGTTTGACAACGTCGTTGTCTTCTATAATAGGTATGGGAATTTGCTGGATAGAAGGTATGGGTTGTGTTGAAATGGGTGGTTGGACCCTCCCGGATCTAGTGAGGACATCTATGGGTGAATCTTCGTCGTCCCAAATGTCACTTACTGGATAAATTGTCGATAGAGGAGTTTCTTCAATGTCTTTGAGATAAACATCCTCATCATCACTGTCCCATACTCCATTTATTGTGGCATCCCGTGGTAGTTGAACTAGCTTTCCCTCATCAATCAAGCGTTGAACCAAATCTTTAAATCTAAAGCATTGTTCAATTGTATGTCCCCCGGATTGGTGATATGCGCAGTAATACTTGTCTGTCCTTTTTAATGATTCAAAGGGCTTTGGCTCGAGGGGTTTGACTTTTCCACTTTCAAAGAGCATTTTGAACATGTTGGTGTATGACATCCCAATTGGAGTATATTTCCTAGTGCTCTTTTTAGGGGTGTCAATCACTTGGAAAGAGAAGGGTTTCTTTTTCTTGAGCAATTCGTTTTGTTCTTTTATGGCTTCAAAAGTTTGTGATATAAACTCTTTCAATTTCTCAAGTATTAGTGTTAGTGCCACTACTTCCTGTTTAGATGCGTATTCTTGAATGGGAAGTTCGAGAGCATCTTCGAAGATTTCTTCTTCAATAGTCTCGATAGGTTCTATAAGATTAGAAGGATCCTCTTGGTTTTCTTCGTCAGAAATAGCTAAGGAATCCGATAGGGGTGCAGTGTTGATGCTTGGCTTTTTACTTGCAGGGGGTAATGGGAGCTTGTTGCTATCAATCAAATCTTGAATGGCTTCCTTTAACCTCCAACAATTTTCTGTAGGATGACCTCTACCTTGGTGGTATTTGCAATGTGCATTTGGATTCCAGTTAGCGGTTCTCCTTTCGACGGGTGGATCTCCAAATGGTCCAATGGGAGTTATGAGACCTTTTGCATGTAGGCGATCAAACGCGGTGTCATAACTCATACCGATAGGAGTATAGTTCTTCCTAAACGGTTTCTTTTGCCCTTGATTGTTGTTCATTGCTAGTACTTCATTAAGGGGAAAAGTATTAACATTATTTGAGTGGGTAGATTTGGATGAAGAAGGATTGTCGTTCTTCTTGTTTTTCCAGCCACTACTTGAGCTATTATTAGCAAGCTTTTGTTTGGTGAGGTCATCCTCAATGTTAATCCCAATGTCATACACTGCTTTGAATGTGTGTAGGTTGTTTTGGTATTTTAAGTGTTTGGAATACTTTTCTTGGAGGTTCTTGATGAACATCCTAACAGATTCCTTCTCACTTGGCACTTCAACCATTTTTGCAGTGGTTTCCCTCCATTTATTGAAGAAGGAGGTGAAACCCTCATTTTCTTTTTGTTTCAGCATTTCTAATTCTCTGTGATCGGTCTCAACTTGTATGTTGCATTTATATCTTTCAATGAAAACGGTCACAATAGATTCCCAACTAGAGGTCTTTTCTTTATCAAGTGAAAAGTACCACTGTTGGCATACAGCTTCTAAAGACAATGAGAATACAGAATGGAAAGCTTTCCTATCTATTCCCTTAATACCCATTACAGTTTCAAAAGCCCTTAAATGAAAGTAAGGATTGTCCATAGCCTTGAACTTAGGGATGTCGTTAGGATTGAACTTTTGTGGAAGGAGATCCTTATCCACCGAGACCCCTTGAGAGCTAATCTCTTGAAATCTGAAATCATTAGATAGCTTGCCCAAACTTTCCTGGATTAGGTCCATTTGTTTCTGTTTCTCAGGGTTGTTGATTTGCAGTGATAGGTTTTGCAGCATCTCAGCCAAGTTGGCTACCTGTCCCCTAACTTCATTAAGTTCTTCTTGACTAGCCATTGCCTTCTTAGCCTTTCTTTTTCTACCGATTGGTTTGTCGAAAAGTAAGACTTGAACGAAAGTGTTGTCTTTGATTAGACGCCCTTCCTTTCTTGACCACGCGCTGTAATTTAAACCATATTTATTTTAATATTTGACTCTAATTGACTTGACTTAATGTTAAAAAAAATGATGGGGTACATATTATGTATATATTAAGGGAAATTGTATTGGAGGATTAATATCCGACTTACCCCCCCAAAAAAAATGACGGAAAACACGCATTCAAGACTCTCTAATCATGGTTATAATGTGACAAACATGTTATGTGTGTGCTTTATGTGAATGTGAGTGACATGCATTGACTACCAGTGTGCGACCATGAGACTTTTATATGCCTAAATTCAATTAAAAACTTGAACATGGTTTAAATAACCAACAAATTGATTAATTCGATTAACAGATTTATTAATTCGACTCAATGTGATGACTCGGGTAAGAAAACTGGACTGTCGCCAAAGCAACAGAACTGTCGCCGCTGTCTAAAGCCTGTCGCCAGACGACAAAATTGTCGCCAGGCGACAGACACTAGACTGCAGCGCCACAGTCCAAACTCCTGCGCCATTGCTGGAACATTAATCTGGACTGTTTCCAGTAATTTTACTCTAAGTGGACATGCCTAAAGTCGTACTAAGTCGAATTTGATTAAATTATTAGTCTTTTATTAGTTCAAGATTAATTAATTAGCTAGACAAAGTCCTTTTAGTCATTAGTTCATTTATTAGTCTTGAAAACAAGTCAAACAAACGGTTAGCATACATATAATATATTCAAGCAAGAGGTACACATAGTTCACATAGTCACAAGATGAGTTTGCAACCTAACCATGGCTCTAGTTCTCTAAAGTTCGAGGATATGGGTTAAGTCATAAGAAGGTCCATGGTTAAGAATCTATATGCATTGCACACAAGCCTGCCAAGAGGGTTGGAGCGAATGGACAAGATTCCGCGAGTGCGGTAGGAGACCGGACTCGACGCCATGGTTGGATAGGTTCCAAGACATACACGTCCCCAAATCTGAGCTTTGCACAAAATAGTGGGATACTCCATTGGGCAGGCGAAGCAAGGAACCCCCAGAGGGTTATATCCATATGTAGAACACATATGGGTTTCAGAAAAGTGAGAAAACGATTCAATCAATAAGCAAAATCGAGCCAATAACACTAGAAAAGGTCAAAGCAAGAAGACAGAACCCTGGCTCAGTATTGGAAGAACTTGGCGCCAGACAACAGGGACTGTCACCGCAAAAAAGTCCCTGTCGCCAGGCGACAGAACTGTCGCCAGGCGACAGAAACTTTTTACGGGCGACAAGCCCTGCTTTCTAGACGCTACTTCCTACATGCTTCGGCAAGTTCCTATGTTCTTCGAATTTTCCAGTTTTCGTATTACCTTTTCGATTCTAGTCATGAAAGATATTTCCCAAATTTCCTACGTGTAAAATTCCTATGGATTGACTCATGGGGTGCTCCCATGAGGACCTTTTAATGCATATGACAATAATGTTAATCAAATCACGCACATGAAATACTTAGAATTTTTCGAGTCTCATCCGCTCATTCTAAATAATTGCCAAAATTAAATAAATTTCAGGAATATAAATAGAAATCCTCCCCAGTGGAGTCGCCAAAAACTGTAGGGAATATTTCAAGCATTATAATAACCCCAAACTTGAACCCCACTGTGATCATACACTAAAGTACGGTGGCGTTCCAAAGGGAAAGACAAAGAGCTAAAACGAGTCGCCAACAAGTTTTAAGGAACTTGTACCCAAAAGACAATCCAAAGGACCGTCAAATACTCCATAAGGTCTTGAACCAAACAGGGTTCGGGGATGAGGGTACGAATCCAATCTACAAAAGAAAGGACCCGCCCTATAAAATAGGCCTCTACTTTGTTCTGCTCGTATTCATGTGCGCTTTTCGAATAACATACAAACATTATATTAATCCTACCCTGTTTATCTATGTTGGTTGAACATTAATGCACAAATAAAACTATTATTGGCGATCACTTGAGTTAAAATCACATTAGCCTAAACCAAATTATTAATTATCTTATTAAGCGTGATTTCAAGTACAAATTCCCTTTAAACCTGCATAAAAGGCGTGATCAAGCAATAACAATAAAATAATCAAGCAACATAATAATAAACAATGAATAACAATGATGATAATAGCATGATAAGGCATAATAAAGCTTGATAATAATAGCAAGATCCTAGGCATGACGCTAACAAGATTAATAACAAATCCTAGCATGTCACTAAGCAATAAAGATTGAAACTTTAACCCTAACATGGTACTAACGTGATAATATAATATTAGAAATAAGCGAAGGCGCCCTAAACATGATACTAGAAAGCATAAAATAACATCCTAACATGATACTAGGAATATTAAAAGCATCCTAACATGATACTAGGAATTAAACAATAATAAACATGCAATCTACATGGTGAAAGAAATAGGGAGTAAGCTAATCTACTTACTTTGAAGCCTCGTACCTCTTTCTAATAACAAAATACACAAGTTAGTAAACTTCAATGAAAATCAATAAAGAACAATCAAAGAATTAAATTGAAATCAAATTAAATAAAGTTTTGACTAGTTTTGGACCAAACCCTCAGAAATTATCAAACCTTGCACGTCTAGGGCGAAGGTAACTTCGAACTTGGTTAGATGACTCTAAGTCTAATGAATGCGGAATATTGTAAGACTAGAAAAGAAAGAAAGAAAGCATAAAGTGCTCAAGAGAGAAAAGAGAGAATTGATTGTTAAATAGGAATTTGATTCTGAAAACAGGAATACGGACGCTATTTATAATGAAAATAATTCGGAAAACACGGAATTTGATAAGGAATAAAACTCCACGCTGTCGCCAGGACTGGACTCTGTCGCGACGCGACAGTGTCTGTCGCGAGGCGACACGGTTTGTCGCGTGGCGACAGAGTCTGTCGCGTGGCGACAGACTTGTCGTCTGGCGACAGCCTGTATAAGCGCGTTTTTATCTTTTTACAGAATCCGATCTTTAATCAACTTGATCTACGGAATCCGTACAAAAGATGAAATACGTTTTTAGGATAATAAAAATAATATTTCTATTCCAAATAAAAATCCTTAAGATAATTAATTATTAATCCTATCAATATTAGAACTAAAAAGAACTTTCTAGAAACTTCTAGAAAACTATAATTAATCCTAATAGCTTTAGGAATGATAACTAACATTGGGCCCTCCTCTAGATCACTAGGCCGTATTAAAATAAAACTTCGGGCCCAGTTTAGTATTTTGGCCATAACTTCCTCAATATTCATCGGAATTGGGCTTATAATATATCGTTGGAAAGGTCTTTTCAAACCCATCCAACTACACTATTATTAGACCTTTATCATGGACCAAAATAAACTGAAATGGACGTTTTCAAATAAATAGAGCCATTTTCGAAAACAGAAAGAAGAGAAATTAATTAAAATTAAACCGCAACATTTAACTTTCGAATCACTTTCACCTAATTCAATTAAATTTCAACGCACAAGGCATTCATCACCGGGTTTGGTTTTGGGGAGACACAAATGGGTGTCTACACTAACAAAAAAGCAATTAACAACAACCAAAAAATAACACAAAGAACAAAGGGTAGGCAAATAACACTAAAGCTAGTGTATACTTCACATTCAAGATGAGTTAAGAACATTCTGAACACTAGAATCATAGAGAGGACAAGTGTTAAATGCTAAGGATACTTGACAAAGTATATATATTTTTTTTGTATAATTCAAATTTGAAAAATATTGCAAGTTTTCCAACCCTTGATACGAGATTTGATCACAGAAGAGTAATAAACACAACGCATTGCTTTCAAAGAACAAGAAAAAAGATGGCATTGTGTCATGAGTTCTATAGTCGACAAATAAGTTGCGTAAGAACTGGCTAACGATTCAAGTTACAAAATTTCATGTCATTTATAATATACACTCATAAGAATACAACTTAAAACTTAAGTCAGCACAGAAGAAATTTGAAACAACGGTCTTCACTATCATTACCTAATGTCTAGATTTAAACACGATACATGTATTCCTAGCATCTAAATTAGGATAACAGTCATCTTTGGAGTTTTGCTGCAAACATTCCTCTTACAAGGTTTGTGGTGATACTTCACGATTACAGACCAAGTTTTGCTACAACCATTCCTCTTCCAAGGCTCATGGTGCAACATCATTATCATGGAGAAACAGCAAAGTTGCCTACGGATAGAAAAATCAGCATCATAACTCAATAGCGTCTAACTTAGCAAAGCACAGTAATGTCATAATAAGAACATAAAACAATGTCTTTTCTTTCTCCTTCACTAAATTCCTTTAATTGTCCATCTTAGGATTTATCAACATTTCCCACATAAAAACTATTTACACAATTTGCTGCTCCTTGACAGGATGATCAGGAATAAATTAAGAAGAATCAACAGAAAACAGTACTACAACCTTTTTTATACTTTTTCGACTAATATATTTACAGCAAAAAAATAAAAAATACACAAAGTACATGAAGTTTATTTAACAATAGGCTCAAAGTTTGGAGCAACAAGCAAAAGTAGACATAAGAAAACCAAAATCCCTTAATTCTACAAGAGACAACACATATCCCAAATCATAAAAGGTTGCTATGACTAGTCGGGGTTCTTACCTGATTTCACTGACAACTTAATGAGGCAACTATTATTTCAGTGTTTTTAAATTAATTTGCAGTACACCCTTGGCTCTCCACAAAAAGATTTACAATATCTGATTTCACTGAAAAATCTACACTCTAAATGGCTTAAGGATTCTGTTTGCACAATTTCTATGATCAAGGAATGAGCTTACAATTGCAGAATTGCATACATTTCGAAAGAGGGTGTATCTGTGGATCCAGCGAAGATCAAGGCAGTAAGTGAGTGGCCCACACCTAAGAACGTGACTGATGTTCGTAGTTTCTTGGGATTAGCTGGGTATTATAGAAGGTTTGTTAAGGATTTTTCGAAGATAGCTAGACCCATGACTACCCTTATGAAGAAGCAGGGTAAGTTTGAGTGGAATGAGAGTTGTGAGTCAGCTTTTCAAACCCTCAAAGAGTGATTAACCACTGCACCAGTGCTGGTATTACCTGATGGGAGAGAAGGATTCGAAGTGTATAGTGATGCCTCAAAGCATGGTTTGGGATGTGTCCTACAGCAGAATGGGAAGGTGATCGCATATGCATCGAGACAACTGAAGAAACATGAGGTCAATTACCCTACCCATGACTTGGAGCTTGCAGCTGTTGTATTTGCTTTGAAGATTTGGAGGCACTACCTTTACGGTGTTTCTTGTAAGATCTTCACAGACCATAAGAGCCTAAAGTACATCTTCACCCAAGATCACTTGAATATGCGGCAACGTAGATGGCTAGAGTACCTCACAGACTACCATGTCCACATTCAGTATTATGAGGGAAAGGCGAATGTAGTTGCTGATGCCCTTAGCAGAAAGTCGAGTCATAATGTCAATGCTTTAATTGTGGCCAATGAGTTGTGTAAAGATATGAGGAGATTGAACCTTGAGGTTATCAATCAAGGAGAGTTAGAGGGATTACTGAGTGCTTTAACCATCCAACCTACAATATTTGAGGAGATTAGAGAAAGGCAACTGGAGGATGAGTCGTTTTAGAAGATTAGGGATCGTGTGACTAGTGGTGCGCAGACTGAATTCAAGATTCATGAGGATGGGAGTTTGAGATATAAGGAGAGGTGGTGTATACCACAAAAGTGTGAGGATATTAAAAGAAAAATCATGGAGGAGTGCCATAATACACTTTATTTAGTTCACCCTGGGGGAGATAAGTTGTATAAGGACTTGAAAGAGTTCTATTGGTGGCCGAATATGAAGAGAGAGGTAGCTGAGTTTGTATCCAAGTGTCTGACGTGCCAGAAAGTGAAGATAGATCACAAGAGACCCATGGGAAAAGTACAACCCTTGGAGATACCAGAATGGAAGTGGGATTATATATCCATGGACTTTGTGACAGGCCTACCAAAGACTCGTTTTGGGAATGACACAATTTGGGTGATTGTGGACAGACTTACTAAGTCAGCGATGTTCATTCCTATCAAAGAGACCTGGAAAAAGAAGCAGCTAGCAAGTGTCTATGTGAAGAATGTAGTTCGGTTGCATGGAGTTCCCAAGGACATAGTGTCAGATAGAGACTCGAGGTTTCTATCAAAGTTTTGGCATAAAGTGCAAGAGAATCTTGGGACAACATTGAAGATAAGTACTGCTTTTCACCCTGCAACAGATGGCTATGTTGCAAGCTTGTGCTTTAGATTTCCAAGGAAATTTGGATGATCACCTACCTTTGATTGAATTCTCCTACAATAACAGTTACTATGCAAGCATCAAGATGGAACCTTTTGAAGCATTGTATGGAAGGAAGTGCAGAAGTCCAGTTTGCTGGAATGATTACAGTGAACGGGTTACTTTGGGTACAGATTTCATTGAGGATATGGTGGGCAAGGTGAGACTAATCCAGTCGCGTATCAAGGCAGCACAAGATAGACAGAAAAGTTATGCTGACTTGAAGAGAAGAGATGATGAGTTTAATGTTGGGTACAAGGTCTTTCTGAAAGTTTCTCCAACAAAAGGCGTGATGCGATTTGGCAAGAAAAGGAAACTTAGTGCTAAGTATGTGGGGCCATATTAAATCCTCCAACGTGTGGGAAAGGTGGCTTACAGATTGGCTTTACTAATGGAGTTTGAGAAAATGCATGATGTGTTCCACATTTCCCAGCTAAAGAAGTATGTGCCTAGTGAAACCCATGTTTTGCAACCGGAGACTATTCAATTAGATGAGTCTCTAACTTATGAAGAAAGACTAGTAAAGATACTAGATCACAAATTGCGTAGTACTAGAAACAAGGATGTGAAGATAGTGAAGGTCCTTTGGTATAATCAGGAATACGAAGAAGCTACTTGGGAGGCCGAGGAAGAGATGAGGAACAAGTATCCCGAGTTATTTGACGAGGTGAGTTACGAGGGCGTAACTCTTTTCTTTTGAGGGGGGAAGAATACGATGTAATTTCGCGCTTTTACCTCAATTATACCATTTATTGCTTGATTTTGCACATTTTTGCATGTTTTTGGTTTTCAGTATGCATTCTTATTGTGTTTACAAACAATAAAAGTATGTAAACTTAAGCCAAATATGAGTTCATCGAGTACAAAGTCCGATTTGTTAAGTATGTTTGTTGAGAAGCAAGCAATTTACAGCAATACAAAACACAAAAAGTTTGAATGATTTAAAAAAATTATGGTTTTTGGGTTAAGTTTCGAGGGCAAAACTTCTTTTAAGAGGGGTAGATTGTAATTTCCCATATTTTAAGTTAATTATAATTTATTTATATATTATTCTTGTAATTATATTTATGGCACTTTCATCAAATAAATTATTTTTATGGAAGGATTTAAATAAACTAGTGTATTTTTACTAATTTACAAATAATTCTAACATAGCCCAAAACCCAAATACTACTCCTAATCTAATCAGGAAACCCAAAGCCCAAATAAAACCCTCAAAAACCCTCACTTTCCTCCTCCCTCTCACGTTAAAAAAAAAAAAGAAAAGCTTTCACTTCTTTCCTCTCTTACCGCTTTCACGAAGAGAAGAAAAAAAGAACGAACCTGCTACAGTTGCTGCCGCCCCTGCCGCCAGCTGCCACCACCGCTCCGCCCAGCAGCCACCGCCGCGCGCCGCCCTGCTGCCACCAGTTCGCCTCCTCCCTTCTCTTTCCCCTTATTTCTCCTTCTCTTATATTCCCTTGTTATTTTAATTAAAGTTTCAATTTTTATTGGTTTTCAATTATGAAATTATTGTTATTTGGCTTTGATATTATGTGTAAATTACAAAAGATTATAAATTTATGGGTTTTGTATGTTTAAATTATTATATAAATTTTCAGATTTGATTATGTATGAATTTAGGGCATTAAAGTGTTGATTTTTCATGTTTAAAGGCTTAATTACGTACTAAACAAGTTACTTAATTATTCTATATTCAAAATATGTCAAAGTATGATTATTTTGATTGTATATAATTCTCAGATTTAATAAAGTTTCAATTTTTATTGTGGGTATTTTGTGATTGAAAAAGCTTTGAACATGTAGGGAATATTTCAAGCATTATGATAACCCCAAACTTGAACCCCACTGTGATCATACACTAAAGTACGGTGGCGTTCCAAAGGGAAAAGACAAAGAGCAAAAAGAGTCGCTGTAGGGAATATTTCAAGCATTATGATAACCCCAAACTTGAACCCCACTGTGATCATACACTAAAGTACGGTGGCGTTCCAAAGGGAAAGACAAAGAGCAAAAAGAGTCGCCAACAAGTTTTAAGGAACTTGTACCCAAAAGACAATCCAAAAGGACCATCAACTACTCCATAAGGTCTTGAACCAAATAGGGTCCGGGGATGAGGGTACGAATCCAATCTACAAAAGAAAGGACCCGCCCTATAAAATAGGCTTCTACTTTGTTCTGCTCGCATTCATGCGCGCTTTTCGATTAACATACAAACATTATATTAAACCTACCCTGTTTATCTATGTTGGTTGAAATTAATGCACAAATAACACTATTATTGGCGATCACTTGAGTTAAAATCACATTAGCCTAAACCAAATTAATAATTATCTTATTAAGCGTGATTCCAAGTACAAATTCCCTTTAAACCTGCATAAAAGGCGTGATCAAGCAATAACAATAATATAAATCAAGCAACATAATAATAAAGAACTAATAATCATAGTAACAATAACGATGATAATAGCATGATAAGGCATAATAAAGCTTGATAATAATAGCAAGATCCTAGGCATGATACTAACAAGATTAATAACAAATCCTAGCATGATACTAAGCAATAAAGATCAAAGCTTTAAACCTAACATGGTACTAACATGATATTAGAAAGAGTAAAGCAATAAAAGGCACCCTAAACATGATTCTAGAAAGCGTAAAATAACATCCTAACATGATACTAGAAAGCATTAAAAGCATCCTAACATGATACTAGGAATTAAACATTAATAAACATGCTTTCTACATTGAAAGATAGTAATAAAATTACATACTTTGAAACCTCGTACCTCTTTCTAATAACAAAATACACAAGTTAGTAAACTTCAATGAAAATCAATAAACAATAATTAAAGAATTAAATTGAAAACAAGTTAAATAAAGTTTAGACTAGTTTTGGACCAAACCCTCAGAAAATATCAACCTTTCACGTCTAGGGCGAAGGCAACTTCGAACTTGGCTAAGAGACTGTAAGTCTTCTGAATGCGGAATATTGTATTTGTAAAAAGATAGTTTAGAAAGAAAGAATTAAGTAATTCTTAATGAGAGTTGATAGAGAGAATTGAGTAAGAATTGATGAGAGATGATGAATAAAAACAGAGGTTCGGACCCTATTTATAAGAAAACAGTCCGGAAAATCATAGAATTTGATAAGGAATAAAACTCCACTCTGTCGCTAATCAAACCGACCTTGTCGCCAAAGATTTATCTTGTCGCCAGGCGACAGAATCTGTCGCGAGGCGACAAAACTGTCGTTTCGCGACAAGACAGTTTTTTTGCGGATTTTGTTTTAATCATATCTTTTGATCCAGAAGTCCAAATAAATCATATAATATGTCGTTGGAAAGCCCTTGAAGTCTACTTTCTAATGCAATTGGAATCAGATTAAAATATTTTGTAGATAAAACGATATGGCCGAAATAGTAGGACGGTGTCAGTTTTGGATAGAGTTTCGTATATCTTTTCATATCTTTTTCGTTATAACTTGGATTTATTATTATAATATATCATTGGAAAGATAATTTCAAGATATATCCAACCATATAAAATTTGGATAAAATATATGAGGCACAAAAATAATATCTGACTATCTTTGAACATTTTTAAATTCGAATAGAATTAGGACGAAAGTTTATATTCAAATCAAATTCTATGATCTTATCTTTTCAAAAAAGGATAATTAAGATATTTTAGAAACTTATAAAAGATTCTAATCAATCCTAATTAGTTTATGAATAGGATTAAACCTTTGGACCCTCCACATGATCATTGGGTCGTAGGTAAAATCCGGTTTGGGCCCAGTTTAGTATTTTGGCCATAACTTCCTCATTATTCATCGGAACTGGGCTTATAATATATCGTTGGAAAGGTGTTTTAAAGCCCCATCCAACTACACTATTATTAGACCCTTATCATGGACCAAAATAAACTGAAATGGACATTTTCAAATAAATAAAATCATTTTCAAAACAGAGAGAGAAGAAATTAATTAAAACTAAACCGCAACATTTGACCTTCGAATCACTTTCACCTAATTCAATAATAACACAACGCGCAAGGCATTCATCACTGGGTTTGGTTTTGGGGAGACACAAATGGGTGTCTACAGAAGCCTCCACTTTGACTGAGTTTGGAGAAACTTATGTTTCGAAAACGAAAGTCAAAGTAACGATAGGGACGGAGAATGATTCAAAACGTTCTGCAATTCCAAATCATTCTTATAACGCCGATACCTGCAAAACTAATCATTAGTTAAAACAGATAAGAGAGTTAAGAAACGCGTATCTTGCACCGTCGAGCACACGTCTCTGGAGGTAACCATCTCTGTTGCTTTTTGACGACCTTCTACCAGCTAGAGAACGCCATCTTACTGTTGTTGATGTTCACTCGTCTCTGAACAATGGAGCTTTCTTGAGGAATGTTCACTCGTCTCTGAACAATGGAGCTTTCTTGAGGAATGTTCACTCGTCTCTGAACAATGGAGCTTTCTTGATATGTCCACGCGTCTCTGAACAATAGAGCTTGATAAAATGCCCACGCGTCTCTGAACAAAAGAGATTTGATGATATGTCCACACGTTTCTGAACAATAGAGCTTTGATGATATGTCCACGCGTCTCTGAACAAAAGAGCTTTGATAATATGTCCACGCGTCTCTGAACAAAAGAGCTTTGATGATATGTCCACGCGTCTCTGAACAATAGAGCTTGATGATATGTCCACGCGTCTCTGAACAAAAGAGCTTGATGATATGTCCACGCGTCTCTGAACAAAAGAGCTTGATGATATGTCCACGCGTCTCTGAACAAAAGAGCTTGATACTTAAGTGTTTGTTGCGGTCGTTCGGTTGGCTGCGAACAGGAGCTTTGCTGAATAGTTGTATCCTGTAAAAATCAAAAGAATTGCCAAAAGACTTTGCTGGTGTTTTTCTTAGGGTTGACCTAAGGCTTGATGTGTTTCTTAGGGTTGACCTAAGGTGAATGATTGACTTGAGGTTAACTCAATGTGACTGACTGACTTGAGGTTGACCCAAGGTGAATCGGCACGACATGACTCAATGTACATAACTCGTGTAGTGTGCGACTCGAAAATGCAAAAAAGAAAAAATTTTCCGTCATTTTTGTGGAGGGTACCGACTTTCTCCCGAAAAAAGAAAGACGCGAAAAAGAATCGAAGTATTTGATGGTGAATGTTGAATGAGCTTAATCAAGTATATGTATTTGATACTTTCCCTCAAGGTATAAGGATTAAGTCATCTTAAACTATCTTAGTTGACTCGATTATGAAAGTATTTAGGTAACTTAGGCACGGAGGCTAAGCACTTCATACTTTGATACAGTGATGATTATAAGTGATGAGTGATGAATGATTTTGATAAGGTATTCTTCAACGTTATGTTAAGATTTCATGACAAAGGGTTCCTAATTGGAAGTCTATTTGGTCATGTATCTGTGATGTGTGTGAAAGTGACACTAAAGTTAAGCTGCAAAGGCTAATGGTGTGGAAAATATTATTTGATAAGAGTCAAATAATGATGATTCTTAGGCTAGGTAGGCTAATGATGTAAGGATCAAGCCCCAAAGTCTAGCTCTAAGTGAATAGGGATGAGCATTGGAGATCCCTTGATATGATCATGGTGTAAGCGTGTGAATGTGAAAATGAATGCATTTTTATTATGGCCGCACCTCAATGTGAGATTGCCTACGTATCCGTTGGGAATCAGGCCAAACGTAGCTCTAGCCGAACCTCGCACAAGTGTATGTATACCTCAAAAATGTCTTTTAAGGGTTGTAACGTGGTTAGGCTAAAGGTTAGAGAAGAAGGGGATAAAGGCTCAAGACCCTAAATAAGCCCCCAAGGTGTGCAACCTTGCTTTTGAATCTATGTATTTTTATTCTTGAGGTTTTTTCTCACTTTTGAGCTTTCTTTATTTTTTTTTGTTTATTTTTTGCTCTATCTTTTTTGCTTTTGCATTTTTATTTTATTTTCATAAGTGTGGGCAATCCCGATCATGCGGTCTATCACTCACTTGGCATTCCTGTTCGGTACCGAGCACTCGATAAGAAACGCAATCTGAGACATGTTCTTATCAAAGATATTTTTATATCAAAGACATTGGAACACTTGCCCTTTTGTACACTTTTATTCATTTACTTATTTTCATTTTATTCTTTTGAGATCACTCAAGCTTTTCATATTTGAAACTTGCATAAGTTACACACCATCCCATCCCAAGGTTAAGTAGATGTGGGTTGGAAAATGAAAGGTCTATCGTTAGACGAGGCTCAAAGTGGTTTATCAAGAAAAGGATTATATATTTAAAGGGTGAGGGATGTGATTTGGCTACAAGGGGTGCCTCAAATCATAGGTATACCTTGTGCTTAATTCGACCTTGATTTTTTTTTTTTTTTTTTTTTGACAATGTAATGCAATGATCATATGCAAGGAATGAAATGCTCATTTTATTAAGGGGAACAAAAATAAAATAAAAAAAAACCTATGTAATAAATCTAAGGAAGACAAAAGGTGCCTATGCTAGACTTATGGGGGAAAGGTTTGAAAAAAAAGAAGAAAGCATGAAATCTTAGTGAGAAGCTTGCCTTGTCTTTTAATTTATATCATCATTATTTATTTTTTTTTTCTTATTGTCAATCACAAGACTCAAACTCGATTCAACATGCATAGATGGGAAAAGATCATGAAAGAATGAAGGAAATAATATGTGTGGAGAAAGTATGTGGAGAGTGGGAAGATGATGTAGATGGAGAAATATGGAAGAATTAGGAATAGAATGGACCCCCCAACTCAAATGACGGAAGAACGACTCATGCATGAACCTAAGACATGGTCATGGTGAAATATGCAAAGTGTGTGCTAAGACTAGTGAGTTTAGGTGACATGTTAAGACTTGTGTCATGACCATGTGGCTAGACTATGTGACAAGACTCAAGCAAAGACTAAGTTAAGACTTCACGTATATGCATTAAACTGGACAGGCTGTAGTATTTTTGTCATAACTTTTAATCTGTGACTCTGATTGGGACGAAACCAACGCCAAATTAAAGATAAAACCCAGGGCTACAGATCCATAGGTTTTAAGACTCGTGGTTCTTCCTAGAACTCCGGCTATGACCAAAACAAGTTGACGCATGTGTAGTATACGGGAATAAAAATCCGGGTTGACTAAAAGGAATTATGAGTCGATTTTAGGCTTATTCATTAGTTCAAATTAATTAATTAATTAATTAAACAAAGTCCTTTAGTCATTGGTTAGTTAATTTATTCTTTAACACAAGTCAAACAAACGGTTAACACACATATAATATATACAAGCAAGGGTGCACAAGTAGTTCACATAGTCACAACATGATGAGTTTGCAACCTAACCATGGCTCTAGTTCTCTAAAGTTCGAGGATATGGGTTAAGTCAAAAAGGTCCATGGTTAAGAATTCACATGAATTGCACACAAGCCTACCGGGAGGGTTGGAGCGAATGGACAAGATTCCGCGAGTGCGATATGAGATCGGACTCGACGCCATGGTTTGGTGGATTCACAAAACTTACACGTCCCCAAATCTGAACTTTGCACAAGATAGTGGAATATTCCATTGGGCAGGCGAAGCAGGAACCCCCAGAGGGTTATATCCATATGTAGAACACATATGGGTTCAGAAAAGTGAGAAAATGACTCAATCAATAAGCAAAATCGAGCCAACAACACTAGAAATGGTCAAAGCAAGAAGACAGACCCCTGGCTCGGTATTGGAAGAACTTGGCGCTAGACAACAGGGACTGTCGCCGCAAAAAAGCTCCTGTCGCCAAGCAACAGAACTGTCGCCAGGCAACAGAAACTTTTTACGGGCGACAAGCCCTGTTTTCTAGACGCTAGTTCCTACATGCCTTGGCAAGTTTCTGTGTTCTTCGAATTTTACAGATTTCGTATTATCTTTTCGGTTCTAGTCATGAAAGATATTTCCCAAATTTCCTACGTGTAAAATTCCTATGGATTGACTCTTGGGGTACTCCCATGAGGACCTTTTAATGCATATGACAATAATGTTAATCAAATCACGCACATGAAATACTTAGAATTTTTCGAGTCTCATCCGCTCATTCTAAATAATTGCCGAAATTTAATAAATTTCAGGAATATAAATAGAAATCCTCCCCAGTGGAGTCGCCAAAAAACTGTAGGGAATATTTCAAGCATTATGATAACCCCAAACTTGAACCCCACTGTGATCATACACTAAAGTACAGTGGCGTTCCAAAGGGAAAGACAAAGAGCAAAAAGAGTCGCCAACAAGTTTTAAGGAACTTGTACCCAAAAGACAATCCAAAAGGACCATCAACTACTCCATAAGGTCTTGAACCAAATAGGGTCCGGGGATGAGGGTACGAATCCAATCTACAAAAGAAAGGACCGGCCCTATAGAATAGGCCTCTACTTTGTTCTGCTCGTATTCATGCGTGCTTTTCGAATAACATACAAACATTATATTAAACCTACCCTGTTTATCTATGTTGGTTGAAATTAATGCACAAATAACACTATTATTGGCGATCACTTGAGTTAAAATCACATTAGCCTAAACCAAATTAATAATTATCTTATTAAGCGTGATTCCAAGTACAAATTCCCTTTAAACCTGCATAAAAGGCGTGATCAAGCAATAACAATAATATAAATCAAGCAACATAATAATAAAGAACTAATAATCATAGTAACAATAACGATGATAATAGTATGATAAGGCATAATAAAGCTTGATAATAATGAGCAAGATCCTAGGCATGATACTAACAAGATTAATAACAAATCCTAGCATGATACTAAGCTTTAAAGATCAAAGCTTTAAACCTAACATGGTACTAACATGATATTAGAAAGAGTAAAGCAATAAAAGGCACCCTAAACATGATTCTAGAAAGCGTAAAATAACATCCTAACATGATACTAGAAAGCATTAAAAGCATCCTAACATGATATTAGGAATTAAACATTAATAAACATGCTTTCTACATTGAAAGAGAGTAATAAAATTACATACTTTGAAGCCTCGTACCTCTTTCTAATAACAAAATACACAAGTTAGTAAACTTCAATGAAAATCAATAAACAATAATTAAAGAATTAAATTGAAAACAAGTTAAATAAAGTTTAGACTAGTTTTGGACCAAACCCTCAAAAAATATCAACCTTTCACGTCTAGGGCGAAGGCAACTTCGAACTTGGCTAAGAGACTGTAAGTCTTGTGAATGCGGAATATTGTATTTGTAAAAAGATAGTTTAGAAAGAAAGAATTAAGTAATTCTTAATGAGAGTTGATAGAGAGAATTGAGTAAGAATTGATGAGAGATGATGAATAAAAACAGAGGTTCGGACCCTATTTATAAGAAAACAGTCCAGAAAATCATAGAATTTGATAAGGAATAAAACTCCACTATGTCGCTAATCAAACCGACCTTGTCCCCAAAGATTTATCTTGTCTCCAGGCGACAAAACTGTCGTTTCGCGACAAGACAGTTTTTTTGCGGATTTTGTTTTAATCATATCTTTTGATCCAGAAGTCCAAATAAGTCATATAATATGTCGTTGGAAAGCTCTTGAAGTCTAATTTCTAATGCAATTAGAATCAGCTTAAAATATTTTGTAGATAAAAAGATATGGCCGAAATAGTAGGACGGTGTCAGTTTTGGATAGAGTTTCGTATATCTTTTCATATCTTTTTCGTTATAACTCGGATTTATTATTATAATATATCATTGGAAAGATAATTTCAAGATCTATCCAACCATATAAAATCTGGATAAAATATATGAGGCACGAAAATAATATTTGACTATCTTTGAACATCTTTAAATTTGAATAGAATTAGGAAAGTTTAAAAAAACGAAAGTTTATATTCAAATCAAATTCTATGATCTTATCTTTTCAAAAAAGGATAATTAAGATATTTTAGAAACTTGTAAAAGATTCTAATCAATCCTAATTAGTTTAGGAATAGGATTAAACCTTTGGACCCTCCACATGATCATTGGGTCGTAGGTAAAATCCGGTTTGGGCCCAGTTTAGTATTTTGGCCATAACTTCCTCATTATTCATCGGAATTGGGCTTATAATATATCGTTGGAAAGGTCTTTTCAAGCCCCATCCAACTACACTATTATTAGACCCTTATCATGAACCAAAATAAACTGAAATGGACATTTTCAAATAAATAAAACTATTTTCAAAACAGAGAGAGAAGAAAATAATTAAAACTAAACCGCAACATTTGACCTTCGAATCACTTTCACCTAATTCGATAATAACACAACGCGCAAGGCATTCATCACTGGGTTTGGTTTTGGGGAGACACAAATGGGTGTCTACAGTCGCCAACAAGTTTTAGGAACTTGTAAACCCAAAAGACAATCCAAAGGACCGTCAACCACTCCATAAGGTCTTGAACCAAACAGGGTCCGGGGATGAGGGTACGAATCCAATCTACAAAAGAAAGGACCCGCCCTATAAAATAGGCCTCTACTTTGTTCTGCTCGTATTCATGTGCGTTTTTCGAATAACATACAAACATTATATTAAACCTACCCTGTTAATCTATGTTGGTTGAAATTAATGCACAAATAATACTATTATTGGCGATCACTTGAATTAAAATCACATTAGCCTAAACAAAATTAATAATTATCTTATTAAGCGTGATTTCAAGTACAAATTCCCTTTGAACCTGCATAAAAGGCGTGATCAAGCAATAACAATAAAAATATATCAAGCAACATAAGAATAAACAATGAAAATAATAATGATCATAGCATGATAAGGCATAATAAAGCTTAATAATAGTAGCAAGATCCTAGGCATGATACTAACAAGATCAATAACAAATCCTAGCATGTCACTAAACAATAAAGATCAAAGTTTTAACCTAACATGGTACTAACATGTTCTTAGAAAGAGTAAAGGCATCCTAAACATGATTCTAGAAAGTATAAAAAGCCTCCTAACATGATACTAGGAATCATAAACAATAATAAGCATGCAATCTACATTGTGAAAGAAATAGAAAGTAAGCTAATCTACTTACTTTGAAGCCTCGTACCTCTTTCTAATAACATAATACACAAGTTAGTAAACTTCAATGAAAATAATAAAGAACAATTAAAGAATTAAATTGAAATCAAATTAAACAAAGTTTTGACTAGTTTTGGACCAAACCCTCAGAAAATATCAACCTTGCACGTCTTGGGGGAAGGCAACTTCGAACTTTGCTAAGAGAGTCTAAGTCTTGTGAATGCGGAATATTGTATTTGTAAAAAGGTAGTTTAGAAAAAGAGGGAGAATATGAAAGAAGAGAGAATAGAGAGAATTAAGGAAGAGTTGATGAGAATTGATAGTGATTGATGAAAGTTGATTGTTGATAGTTGATGATGAGAATTGATAGTAATTGATAAAGAGAATTGATGAGAATTGATGAATAAAAACAGAGGTTCGGACCCTATTTATAAGAAAACAGTTCGGAAAATCATAGAATTTGATAAGGAATAAAACTCCACTCTGTCGCTAATCAAACCGACCTTGTCGCCAAAGATTTATCTTGTCGCCAGGCGACAGAGTCTGTCGCGAGGCGACAAACCTGTCGTTTGGCGACACAAACAGCTTTTGCGAATTTTGTTTTAATCATATCTTTTGATGTAGAAGTCCAAATAAGTTATATAATATGTCGTTGGAAAGCTCTTGAAGTCTACTTTCTAATGCAATTAGAATCAGATTAAAATCTTTTGTAGATAAAAAGCTGTGGACGAAAGGGTGTCAGTTTTGGATAGAGTTTCGTATATCTTTAATATCTTTTTCGTTATAGCTCGGATTTATTATTATAATATATCATTGGAAATATAATTTCAAGATCTATCCAACCATATAAATATTGGATAAAGAATATGAGGCACGAAAATAATATCTGACTATCTTTGAACATCTTTAAATCCGAATAGAATTAGGAAAGTTTTAAAAAAGGAAAGTTTATATTCAAATCAAATTCTATGATCTTATCTTTTCGAAAAATGATAATTAAGATATTTTAGAAACTTATAGAAGATTCTAATCAATCCTAATTAGTTTAGGAATAGGATTAAACCTTTGGACCCTCCACATGATCATTGGGTCGCAGGTAAAATCCGGTTTGAGCCCAGTTTAGTATTTTGGCCATAACTTCCTCATTATTCACCGGAACTGGGCTTATAATATATCGTTGGAAAGGTCTTTTAAAGCCCCATCCAACTACACCATTATTGGACCCATATCATGGACCAACATAAACTGAAATGGACGTTTTTATAAAAATATAGCATGTTTTCGAAAATAGAGAGAAGGATTTGAATAAAAACTAATCGCAACACTTGACTTTTCACACTTTCACCTCATTCGATAATGTTTTGACGTGAAAGGTATTCATCATTGGGTTTGGTTTTGGGGAGACACAAATGGGTGTCTACAGAACCCTATATTCTAATCTTAATAAAAATTTTCAGATTTTATATCTTTTATTTTGAAGCCTCTAATTGCATTGAATTGAGGTATTTTTTTGTTTTTAACACACTAAATTTCTATATAATGACTATTTCAAATAATTATGCTTATTGGATTATTTTATATGCTTAAAACAAATTTTCAGATTTATTTAACCACTTTAAAGTTGCTGTAATTTGATATAAAACACTATATTTTCATGATTTTAACACATAAACTTGTAGTTGGGGTGTTGTACTACTAGTTTTGGCTTATGGGAGTAATTTAAAGGCTTTATTTTAATGGTTTGAGAGGTTTTTAAATGCTTTAGTATTGCTGTAATTTTAATTGCTTTCGTATTGATTTATTTCTTATTATTTGGTTTAGGAGAGGACTTTGTAGAAGGTGATTTCTAATTTCTAAAGTGGCCAATCGAATTGTTTACTCAAGGTATGTACAAGTTACAAAACCTTGCTTTTAGGTGCATGTTTAAGGATGGATCGAGAACTTAGTATCATGTCTAGGGATGACTGGGTTAAATTGTTTGGTTATACATTGTGAATTTCATATGGCGTGCACTATTCCTTATTACAATTATGGGTTATGTACTACTTATGCAAGGTTCGTTTAGAGGCAAAGGTATGTGATTGGTGAAATGACTTAATTATTACTCATTCATGATTTAATGAAATAGGATGAGTAAAGGAATGATTCATGTCTTATAAGACAAGTTTAAGAGTTTGGGGTGCCTTATGCACTCAAGGTGTTTATACACCGAGGTAGTAAAGAAATAAATAATAAATGTTGCTTGCCACTAATAAATCAAGAATTGAAATTGAAAAGTTGTTTTACTTGATTGAATTGATATATTGATTGATTATATTGTTACGCATATGAGTCATCACCAAGCCTAAACTTGTAAATCACGTAAAGTGCAAGATAGATGAACAATAAAACTCTGGATTGGTGCACTTCTGGAGTAATGACAATCAGGGGTTGTGGTACATGGGGTATTAGCCGTGTACTTTTCTCGAGGTCGTCTGATCTACGAGTCTCTTATTTCAAATATTTTTTCTTAAAACTAGGAGTTAGGTGAGATCTCATACTAACTACGGTCACGGAGTCGCGCCCGTGGTTGTTGGATGTTTATTGATGTTTCCGAAAGGAGTCATGGGGTTTTTCTTTATTGATGTTCCAAATGGGACATGGATTGGACAACCTTGTCTATTGCTAAATCCAATGAATAAATTGAAATGAGTTAGCTACTATTAACTAGTAAAGTCTTAATAAATTGGATAATCGAGTCGTGTGTCGAGTTTGTTATTAATGATGTGTATGATTGATTAATAGTAGCATGTTAGGTATTTCCTTACTTTACTTTGCAACTTGTATGTACTCAGCTTTGCTGATTGCGTGCTTTTGTGTGTGTGTGTCCTTCTTTGGTCATGGCCTTCGCCTTTCAATGACCCTGTGACGATCCATTTTTTACACTTGTAATATTGGGGAGCAGAATAACCCCAGGTTCTCTCACATGCAGCATTCATCAGGGTTGTGGGATCTTGAGTAGAGAGTTGGTTGCTTACATTTCATTTCCTTTGCAAGTTTGATTTTATCTTAACCCGATTTTATTTGACACTATTTCTTTCGGTTTAAGTTTGTTTAAACACTGAATTTAATCACTTATTATTTCTTTGCGTATTGAATAAGGGCCTTAATGGTTCCAACTTGTAATACTTATTTTGATTTAAATACTTTGTTTGAGGTTTATTTAAAAATGTTTTGGTTTTCCGCTGCTAATTTCTGAGATAGCCTTAACGTTTGAACACGTGGCGGTAGCACACCAGTAATTCTCTTGAATTTTTTCAGGTTATATACAAGTTTCTCACAGGTTTTTAAGAGAGAATTATTGGGGTGTTACAATGCTTGTTGTTAACAATGTGAGCACCACAACTAGTATCAAATACCCAATTGCAAGAGGAAATAAAATTGATTTTCAACGACTAAAACATTAGGTAACTCCTTACCTTCATTTTCACTGGTTTGTTGTGGGGACAATTTAGTAAGTGGCAAGACCACCTACCGCAATAGAAGAATTAGCTTCCTCTCTTCTTCAAGTACTCGTTCGTATGGTTGATCAATAGGTTGACAAGTGTCACTATCGAGCCTTCATCATTATGAATTAGATTGACTAGATCAAAGCCATCATGGAGTGAGAACTGAATAGTATCATGCGTAAATTCATCATCGAACAACCTCCCTAAGATGTCCATCTGATTGAGTAATCCAATAAGTTCCTGAATATCACTAGTAGAAAATACTAAATGGCAAGCGGTTGAAATTAAACCCCCTCATGGAAAGCGGTTTTGAATCGCATGCCCTTGGGGGGCTTGCCATTGGCCTTTTAAATGGCAAGCGGTTCATAACCACTTGTCATTTGAAGTGAAAAGACAGCGGTTTTGGCGCCAAATCGCTGCCCATTATGACTATTTTTTTTTTTGGTTTTTTTTTTCATTTAAATTGATATACGAACACTTATAATATGTATAAACTTAAATATTATCATTAATCACTTGTTTTAATATTACGCTTTCATAAATTTAAAAAAAACAATACATTTAAATTTTAATTGTTGCTGCTCTTGTGCAACCACCATACCCCAGCCACGTCGCCGCCACCAGCCACCAGCCCTAAGCCATGCGCACCACCTTCCTTTAGCGATGCGCACCAACAAACACCAACCCTTAGCCACGTGCACTACCAGCCTTGAGCCACCAGCCCTCTTGTACACTATGCATCACCCAATTCACCAACACCAAACAAAAAAAACATATTAATCCAAATAAAATGAAAATAATTAAATTAATCAAAGGGTACATTTTCAATTACAAATTACAAAATTAAATCTAATGCGGAGTAATAATATATGAAAACAATCATTGAATTGAAGAAAACCTCACCTATCACGACCCCCACCAAAACCCCTACCCAAACCAAATCCACCTGAAACAACCGTACATCACCATAAAAGTTAAAAAAAAACTCAAAAAACAAAATTAAAGAAAGAAGAAAAGGAACATACACTACTAGAATAACGCTATTTACCGATGGCAATCAACGACGACCAACAAAAATCATCGGTATTTTGGACATTTTCCGATGGCTAAATTAACTATCGTAGTTATTTGTTTTTACCGACGGCTATACTATCGGTATCTTTTTGCCGATGGTGTTTACACCATCGTAAAAAAAATTGAAAAAAAGTGCCAAATATCACCGATGGTTAGTTCCATCGGTGATTTCCAATTAAAAATTATTATTTTTTTACCGATGGCCACTTACCATCGGTAATGCCATCGGTAATTTCTGCAGATTTTTTAAAACAAAATACCCAATTCTATCAATTCGCAATTGAACTAAAACCCCAAGAGAGAGAATTTGTGTTTGGGCGACGCGATTAAGGCCGAACAGCGGTTGATCTCAGTCACTTCGCTCTCTTCACCACTGGCGGCTTTCAACGGCGGCCAACAACCCTCCTTCACCTGTTTTCGGCAACGCTTTTCACCCCATTCCGTCGGCTGCTCGACGGTGGTAAGTGGTAAGTAATGTCAACTTCATTTTTTTTGTTAATTATGCATATTATACTCGATTATTTACCGACGGTTCATAAATCTTAACAGACTCGACAACCTAGTAGCAACTTTACCGACGGTCTCTTCTCATTGGTGAGTAATTTGATTAATTTTCAATAACAATTATCAAAACCCTAACTTTTTGTAGTAGAATTCCTTTAATCTTTTTGTACTAGTTTGTACTTCCAATTCAATTTTATTTTCTTTAATAATAACTTAATTTTGTGTAATCTATGTTATTAGATCATTTTTTTTTTTAATAAAATAAATAATTATATGTAAGTAGCTTGTTAATAGACTATTTTATTAGCTTATTAGTAGCTTGTTAGTACCTTGTTATTCGCTTGTTAGTGCTTTATATGTTAGTTTGCTCCAATTTGGTAGTTAGTACCATGTTATTAGCTTGTTAGTACCATGTTATTAGGTTGTTAGTGCTATGTTAGTAGCTAGTTATTAGCTTGTTAGCGCTATTGTTAATGCTATGTTAGAAGATTGTTAGTACCATGTCATTAGGTTGTTAGTGCTATGTTAGTAGGTAGTTATTAGCTTGTTAGTACCTGTAGACACCCATTTGTGTCTCCCCAAAACCAAACCCAGTGATGAATACCTGTCACGTCGAAACATAATCGAATTAGGTGAAAGTGATTCGAAAGTCAAATGTCGCGGTTTAGTTTTAATTAATTTCTTTTCACTCTGTTTTTGAAAATGGCTCTATTTATTTGAAAACGTCTATTTCAGTTTATTTTGGTCCATGATTAGGGTCCAAAAATAGTGTAGTTGGATGGGGCTTTGAAAGACCTTTCCAACGATATATTATAAGCCCAATTCCGATGAATATTGAGGAAGTTATGGCCAAAATACTAAACTGGGCTCGGAGTTCTATTTTAATGCGGCCCAATGATCTAGAGGAGGGCCCAATGTTAATTATTATTCCTAAAGCTATTAGGAAAAATTATGGTTTTCTAGAAGTTTCTAGAAAGTTCTTCTTAGTTCTAATATTGATAGGATTCATAGTTAATTATCTTTAAAGGTTTTTTATTTGGAATAAAGTATTATTTTATTATCCTAAAAATGTATTTCATCTTTTGTACGGATTCCGTAGATCAAGTTGATTAAAGATCGGATTCTGTAAAAAGATAAAAACGCGCTTATACAGGCTGTCGCCAGACGACAAGTCTGTCGCCAAGCGACAGACTCTGTCGCCGCGCGACAAACCCTGTCGCCTCGCGACAGAGTCCAGTCCTGGCGACAGCGTGGAGTTTTATTCCTTATCAAATTCCGTGTTTTTCCGGGTTATTTTCATTATAAATAGCGTCCGGATTCCTGTTTTCAGAATCATCAATTCCCATCAATTATAATTCTCTTTTCTCTCTTGAGCACTTTATGCTTTCTTTCTCTCTTTTCTAGTTTTACAATATTCCGCATACATTAGACTTAGAGTCATCTAGCCAAGTTCGAAGTTGCCTTCGCCCTAGACGTGCAAGGTTTGATATTTCTGAGGGTTTGGTCCAAAACTAGTCAAAACTTTATTTAATTTGATTTTAATTTAATTCTTTAATTGTTTATTTATTTTCATTAAAGTTTACTAACTTGTGTATTTTGTTATTAGAAAGAGGTACGAGGCTTCAAAGTAAGTAGATTAGCTTACTCCCTATTTCTTTCACAATGTAGATTGCATGCTTATTATTGTTTATAATTCCTAGTATCATGTTAGGATGCTTTTAATGCTTTCTAGTATCATGTTAGGATGTTATTTTATGCTTTCTAGTATCATGTTTAGGATGCCTCTTATCTTTCTAATATCATGTTAGTGCCATGTTAGATTTAAAGCTTTGATCTTTATCGTTTAGTGACATGCTAGGATTTGTTATTAATCTAGTTAGTATCATGCTTAGGATCTTGCTATCATTATCAAGCTTTATTATGCCTTATCATGCTATTGTCATCATTATCGTTATTATTTATTATGTTGCTTGATTTATTATTGTTATTTGCTTGATCATGCCTTTTATGCAGGTTTAAAGGGAATTTGTACTTGAAATCACGCTTAATAAGATAATTAATAATTTGGTTTAGGCTAATGTGATTTTAACTTAAGTGATCGCCAATAATAGTATTATTTGTGCATTAACTTCAACCAACATAGATAAACAGGGTAGGATTAACATAATGTTTGTATGTTATTCGAGAAGCGCGCATGAATACGAGCAGAACAAAGTAGAGGCCTATTTTATAGGGCGGGTCCTTTCTTTTGTAGATTGGATTCGTACCCTCATCCCCGGACCCTATTTGGTTCAAGACCTTATGGAGTAGTTGACGGTCCTTTGGATTGTCTTTTGGGTACAAGTTCCTTAAAACTTGTTGGCGACTCTTTTTGCTCTTTGTCTTTCCCTTTGGAACGCCACCGTATTTTAGTGTATGATCACAGTGGGGTTCAAGTTTGGGGTTATCATGATGCTTGAAATATTCCCTACAGTTTTTGGCGACTCCACTGGGGAGGATTTCTATTTATATTCCTGAAATTTATTAAATTTTGGCAATTATTTAGAATGAGCGGATGAGACTCGAAAAAATGCTAAGTATTTCATGTGCGTGATTTGATTAACATTATTGTCATATGCATTAAAAGGTCCTCATGGGAGCACCCCATGAGTCAATCCATAGGAATCTTACACGTAGGAAATTTGAGAAATATCTTTCATGACTAGAATCGAAAAGGTAATACGAAAACTGGAAAATTCGAAGAACACAGGAACTTGCCGAGGCATGTAGGAACTAGCGTCTAGAAAGCAGGGCTTGTCGCCCGTAAAAAGTTTCTGTCGCCTGGCGACACTTCTGTCGCCTGGCGACAGGGACTTTTTTTGCGGTGACAGTCCCTGTTGTCTGGCGCCAAGTTCTTCCAATACTGAGCCAAGGTTCTGTCTTCTTGCTTTGACCTTTTCTAGTGTTATTGGCTCGATTTTGCTTATTGATTGAATCGTTTTCTCACTTTTCTGAAACCCATATGTGTTCTACATATGGATATAACCCTCTGGGGGTTCCTTGCTTCGCCTGCCCAATGGAGTATTCCACTATTTTGTGCAAAGCTCAGATTTGGGGACGTGTAAGTCTTGGAATCTATCCAACCATGGCGTCGAGTCCGGTCTCCTACCGCACTCGCGGAATCTTGTCCATTCGCTCCAACCCTCTTGGCAGGCTTGTGTGCAATGCATGTGGATTCTTAACCATGGACCTTCTTTTGACTTAACCCATATCCTCGAACTTTAGAGAACTAGAGCCATGGTTAGGTTGCAAACTCATCTTGTGACTATGTGAACTATTTGTACCTCTTGCTTGAATATATTATATGTGCGCTAACCGTTTGTTTGACTTGTGTTCAAGACTAATAAATGGATTAATGACTAAAAGGACTTTGTCTAACTAATTAATTAAATAATTAATCTTGAATTAATTAAAGACTAATAATTTAATCAATTCAACTTAGTACGACTTTAGGCATGTCCACTTAGAGTAAAATTACTGGAAATAGTCCAGATTAATGTTCCAGCAATGGCGCAGAAGTTTGGTCTGTGGCGCTGCAGTCTAGTGTCTGTCGCCTGGCGACAATTTTGTCGTCTGGCGACAGGCTCTAAACAGTGGCGACAGTTCTGTTGTTTTGGCGACAGTCCAGTTTTCTTACCCGAGTCATCACATTGAGTCTAATTAATGGATCTGCTAATCGAATTAATCAATTTGTTGCTTATTTAAACCATGTTCAAGTCTTTAATTGAATTTAGGCATGTAGAAGTCTCATGGTTACACACTAGTAGTCAATGCATGTCACTCACATTCACATACAACACACACATAACATGTTTGTCACGTTATAACCATGATTAGAGAGTCTTGAATGCGTGTTTTCCGTCATTTTTTTTGGGGGGGTAAGTCGGATATTAATCCTCCAATATAATTTCCCTTAATATATACATAATATATACCCCATCATTTTTTTTTTCATTTTTTTTAAAAACATAATGTCAAATCAATTAGAGTCAAATATTAAAACGAATATGGTTTAAATGACAGCGCGTGGTCAAGAAAGGAAGGGCGTTTAATCAAGGACAACACTTTCGTTCAAGTCTTACTTTTCGACAAACCAATCGGTAGGAAAAGAAAGGCTAAGAAGGCAATGGCTAGTCAAGAAGAACTTAATGAAGTTAGGGGACAGGTAGCCAACTTGGCTGAGATGCTGCAAAACCTATCACTGCAAATTAACAATCCTGAGAAACAGAAACAAATGGACCTAATCCAGGAAAGTTTGGGCAAGCTATCCAATGATTTCAGATTTCAAGAGATTAGCTCTCAAGGGGTCTCGGTGGATAAAGATCTCCTTCCACAAAAGTTCAATCCCAACGACATCCCTAAGTTTAAGGCTATGGATAATCCTTACTTTCATTTAAGGGCTTTTGAAACTATAATGGGTATTAAGGGAATAGATAGGAAAGCTTTCCATTCTGTATTCTCGTTATCCTTAGAAGCTGTATGCCAATAGTGGTACTTTTCACTTGATAAAGAAAAGACCTCTAGTTGGGAATCTATTGTGACCGCTTTCATTGAAAGATACAAATGCAATATACAAGTTGAAACCGATCACAGAGAATTAGAAATGCTGAAACAAAAAGAAAATGAGGGTTTTACTTCCTTTTCCAATAAATGGAGGGAAACCACTGCAAAAATGGTTGAAGTGCCTAGTGAAAAGGAATCCGTTAGGATGTTCATTAAGAACCTCCAAGAGAAGTATTCCAAACATTTAAAGTACCAAAGCAACCTAAACACATTCAAAGCAGTATATGACATCGGAATTAACATTGAGGATGACCTCACTAAACAAAAGCTTGCTAGTAATAGCTCAAGTAGTGGCTGGAAAAATAAGAAGAACGACAATCCTTCTTCATCTAAATCTACCCACTCAAATAATGTTAGCACTTTTCCTCTTAATGAAGTACTAGCAATGAACAACAATCAAGGGCAAAAGAAGCCATTTAGGAAGAACTATACTCCTATCGGTATGAGTTATGACACCGCGTTTGATCGCCTACATGCAAAAGGTCTCATAACTCCCATTGGACCATTCGGAGATCCACCTGTCGAAAGGAGAACCGCTAACTGGAATCCAAATGCACATTGCAATCACCAGGGTAGAGGTCATCCTACAAAAAATTGTTGGAGGTTAAAGGAAGCCATCCAAGACTTGATTGATAGCAACAAGCTCCCATTACCCCCTGCAAGTAAGAAGCAAAGCATCAATACTGCACCACTATCAGATTCCTTGGCTATTTCCGACGAAGAAAACCAAGGGGATCCTTCTAGCCTCATAGAGCCTATTGAGACTATTGAAGAGGAAATCTTCGAAGATGCTATCGAATTCTCCGTTCAAGAATACGCGTCTAAACAGGAAGTAGTGGCATTAACATTAATACTTGAGGAATTGAAAAAGTTTATATCACAAACTTTCGAAGCCAAAAAAGAGCAAAACGAATTGCTTAAGAAAAAGAAACCCTTTTCTTTCCAAGTGATTGACACCCCTAAAAAGAGCACTAGGAAATACACTCCAATTAGGATGTCATACACCAACATGTTTAAAATGCTCTTCGAAAGCGGAAAAGTCAAACCCCTCGAGCCGAAACCATTTGAATCATTAAAGAGGACAGACAAGTACTACTGCGCATATCATCAATCCGGGGGACACACAATCGAACAATGCTTTAGATTTAAAGATTTGGTTCAACGCTTGATTGATGAGAAAAAGCTAGTTCAACTACCACAGGATGCCACAATAAATGGAGTATGGGACAGTGATGATGAGGATGTTTACCTTAAAGACGTTGAAGAAACTCCTCTATCAACAATTTACCTAGTAAGTGACATTTGGGATGAGGAAGATTCACCTATAGATGTCCTCACTAGATCCGGGAGAGTACAACCTCCCATTTCAACACAACCCATACCTTCTATCCAGCAAATTCCCATACCTATCATAGAAGACAACGATGTTGTCAAACAGCTAAAAAAGACTAAGGTAGAAATGAACGTATGTAAGCTCTTAGCCACATCTCGAGAACATAGAATAGCAATTATGGATGCTTTGGCCAAAGTAGGCATTGATTCGGACACCACTCCTGAAGGACTCGCAAACTTTCTCACAAGTGATCTCCCAAGTCCAATTAATCTAGTCACCTTTTCAGATAAGGACCTACCCCCGGAAGGTGACAAACACAACAAGGCTCTAAATCTCACGGTCATATGCAAGAGAATGAATGTCCCTATGACCCTTGTTGATAATGATTCAGCAATTAATGTATGCCCTCTTAGAACCGCCAGGATGCTGGGAATAAGAGATGAGGATTTATCCCCATCAACCCTAGGAATAAGAGCCTATGACAATTCACGACGATGACAGGCATTAGGGACAATCACCATGAATATAACAGCAGGCGCAATTGAACATGCCACTACGTTTCAAGTAGTAGATATCAAAGCTTCTTTCAACCTGCTACTAGGACGCCCTTGGCTCCATGATCTAAAGGTCGTCCCTTCATCTCTTCACCAACAAGTAAAGGCTATAGTGGGAGGTATTCCAATCACCATTGATGCTTCATCTATGAGGATCAAAACAATAGAAAATCCACTAATTAATGTGGAGCATGATGAAGACGATGAAGATCTGTGGGGCTTTAGTGAAGAGGTCTCCATAATAGAGGAAGACGAAAGGACCCCTCTTCATTATGACCTCCGCGCAAACATGGTGACAAATGCTATCCTAAGAAAACAAGGACACTTACCCGGAATGACTCTAGGAAAGAAAAAGGGAATAGCTAAATACATGTCTTTTCCTGGCCTCCCTAAATTGGATACTTTCGGACTTGGTTTCGAACCAACTCGCGAAGACTTCAAATGGGCTCAGGAAAAATTAAAGGCACGAAGAGACGCCCGCATACAAAAAAAGGAAATACCCATGGACCAATATCCTCTCACTTTAAATGAACAATTTATAAGAGAAGGAGAGGATTATCCTTGTCATGAATTTCCCGAACCCTTTGTTGTAAATGGTATAAGGCAGCCTGGATTCGAAATCATCCTGGATTGTTGTTTCCTAGACGAGATTCCAGTTCCAACATATAAAGAAAAAGCACCTCCTTGTTTTGACTTTAATGTTATGGGACTCCTCTTTGGAAGGGAAAAGAACGAACCAAAGCATGTGGAGGATAATTCATCGCTTATCCAAGCAGTGCTCCAAAGCGAGAATTTCGATCCTTCCAAGCTTATCACTCCTGTAGAAGATCAAGAGCGTGGATGGCGCAAGACGGTGAGAATCATCACTACAAGTGGAAGCGAGATTTCAGTAACCACGGGACAAGGACCGATTTTCGAAGAGTCGTCTGAGTCAGAGTCTGAATTAGAGTCTCCCCCTATCGAGTCTCCTAAGTCCTTAATTGTAGCATCTTCCTCCTCTTCTCCTACTCCTAGGATAGTTAGTAATCAAATCCCGACGGATATTTCTTTATTTGATGTAATGATTTCCGAGTTCAATAATATGTCTTCTTCCCCTTATCTCTCTTGTTTTTCTTTATCTAAAGATGAAGAACATTGCTTGGCTAATGATGAAAATGACAAAGAAATTATTAAAGCAATGGAAACACTTGAAAGTAAAACACCAATAATTGAGGATACAGAAACGGTTGACATCTCAAAAGATCCAACCATTAAATGAGAAGTTAAAATCGGATTAACATTAAACAAAGAAGAAAGAACCGATTTAATTAATCTACTAAAAGAATTTATCGATGTATTTGCTTGGTCATACGAAGATATGCCAGGCATTAATAGAGAAATAGCTCAACACACTATACCATTAATTCCAGGAATGAAACCTGTAAAACAAAAGTTACGTCGAATGAAACCCGACGTAGCCCTTAAAATAAAAGAAGAAGTACAAAAACAAATAACTGCAGGTTTTATCCGGGTATCCAAATACCCCGAATGGGTCGCTAATGTGGTCCCAGTTCCGAAAAAAGATGGTAGAGTTCGAATGTGTGTCGACTATCGAGATTTAAACATGGCAAGTCCAAAGGACGACTTCCCTTTACCACACATCGATATCTTGGTAGATAATACGACAAATCATGCACTTCTCTCGTTTATGGATGGATACGCAGGGTACAATCAAATCCTCATGGCCGAAGAAGATATGGAGAAGACGACATTCATAACACCGTGGGGTACTTGTTGCTATACGGTAATGTCATTCGGACTTAAAAACGCGGGTGCCACTTACCAACGAGCAGCAACTGCCCTACTCCACGACATGATGCATAAAGAGGTGGAAGTCTATGTAGATGATATGATTGTAAAATCAAAAGATCGTCAAGGACATCCAATAGCCTTAAGGAAATTCTTCGAAAGACTAAGAAAATACAGCATGAGGCTAAACCCTTCTTAATGTGCTTTTGGGGTTACGTCAGGAAAACTTTTAGGCTATGTCATAAGTTCTCGAGGGATAGAAATAGATCCTACAAAGATAAAGGCAATCATGTCCATGCCACCGCCCAAAACCGAAAAACAAATTCGAGGATTTATTGGCCGGTTGCAATATATAAGTAGGTTCATATCTAAGCTGACCACGATATGTGAACCAATATTTAAGAAGCTTAAGAAAAATGTACCAATCATATGGGACGATGAATGTCAAAAATCCTTTGAAAAGATTAAAGCCTATCTTGCAAATCCTCCCGTATTAGCTCCAGCGCTCCCCGGAATACCCTTAAGGCTATACTTAACCGTCTCAAAGGAAACAATGGGGGCTATGCTCGCACAAGAGGTAGAAAGCAAGGAAAATGCCATTTACTATCTAAGTAAGAAAATGCTCGAGTATGAAACACGATACAGACCATTGGAAAAGTTGTGCCTCGCATTGGTGTGGGCCACAACTAAACTAAGACATTACATGCTCGTGCACACGGTCTATGTAGTCTCACGAATGGATCCCTTAAAAGATCTATTCGAAAGATCTACACTTAATGGACGAATCTCAAGATGGATAGTAAATTTAGCCTAATTTGACATAAGATTTATGCCTCAAAAAGCAATCAAAGGGTCAGTGGTTTCAGATTTTCTAGCAGATTTCCCGATAGAAGATTCAACACCCTTAGAAGACAACGAATTCCCGGACGAAGATTTAATGATGACAGAAGATGACACGTGGACTCTATATTTTGATGGAGCTTCGAACCAAAAAGGGTGCGGTGTAGGAGTCTTGTTAGTATCACCTAAGGAAGAACATGTTCCTATATCCATCAAGTTAGATTTCGACGTCACTAACAACGCAGCTGAATATGAGGCATGCGTCGTAGGCCTCGAAACCGCTTTAGCCTTAGGCGTGAAAAAACTTCGGATAATTGGAGATTCATCCTTAATCATCAATCAAATTTCCAAAAGATGGAAAGTTAGGAGTGAGAGTTTAGCTCCTTACCAGACATATTTGGAAACTCTCACCGATCAACTGGAAAAGGTAGAATACACTTATCTACCTAGAGAAGAAAATCAATTCGCCGACGCTCTGGCAAGGTTAGCCTCAATGGTTAGAATACCTAAAGAAATTGAACAAATGCCTTTAACCATAGAAAAAAGGCACAAACCTGCATACATTCAAGCTATAGAGGATGATGAAATAATTCAAGAAGAAGAACCAGAGGAGGAACCTTGTTTCGTAGATATACTGAATTATGTCACTAAGGGAGAATACCCTCCTCATGCGGATAAAAAAGCAAAAAGAGCATTAAGGCTTTTGGCTTCCCAATTTGTACTCATAGGAAATGAGCTACACAAAAGGGTACCTAATGGACGAGCTCTATTATGTGTAGGTAAAAAGGATGCCCAAAGGGCTATGAGAGTTATCCATGAAGGCATATGCGGAACACATATTAACGGTAAAATTCTAGTTCAAAAGATAATGCGAGAAGGATATTACTGGACTACCATGAATAAAGATTGCCATCAATATGTAAAAAGATGCCCCAAGTGTCAAATTTATGCACATTTGCAACATATTCCACCATCTCTTCTCTACACCTATACTTCACCATGGCCTTTCTCTACATGGGGAATAGACATAATTGGAAAAATTTCACCCACAGGAACAGGAGGTCATGAATACATCCTTGTTGCTATAGATTACTTCACAAAGTGGGTGGAAGCACAATCATATGCTAAACTCACCGCAAAACATGTAGCACTCTTTATCGAAAGAAACATAATTTGCCGATACGGAGTCCCACATGAAATGATAAGTGACAATGGAACTCACTTCCAAGCAGAATGTGAAGAATTACTACAAAAATATGGCATTCAACATCACCATTCGTCTCCATACAGACCTCAAGCAAATGGGGCAGTTGAGGCTGCTAATAAGAATTTTAAAAACAATCATCGAGAAAATGACTGATCAAACCCATTTGATAAATATATGTTAATTAATTTGTACCATTCCGAAAAAAATATATGTTATAATTGTTTTCATTGCTTTACTTAAAAATTAATTAAAATAAAAGCTGGAATTTTATTAATTGATAAAGAAAAGTACATTATTGATAAAATAAAAGCTGAAAACAAATTAATTAAAGCATAATTTAAATTTGTCTAATAAATCAAGACAAGCAATGTTCTAATCTTTCTTCTCTTTCTTCATTCTTTTCCAGTTTGTGTCTTCTTTCTCTTCCTCTTGATCCATTACTTTCGCTAGGAGACAACCGTTAGAAGATCTACATTCTATTTTGGTATCAATAGTCTCTCCCTCCGCTAGGACCCCGTGTTTCTTTTCTACCCAAACTTCCTTTTCGGTAGAATCCACCATTCGTTTTCCTTTATTTTTCTTAGAACTCTTTTTCCTAGGCATAATAGGAGTTTTGAATTCAATTCTTGCCCCTAGACGCTCTTTAGCAGGAATTTTCTTGTCACCCAGTCGGTCCTTCACATTGGTCTCTTGAGGACTCTGAAATCTTCCATCAAGCCACTACTTTACTTTGTTTGACAGACAAGGTGGTTCCTTATAGGCGATCACCTCCCACAAAGGCCTACCACTCCAGTATCTATCAAAGCGCTCAATCTCTTGTGACACAGGAAATTCATAAGGGCGGCGAAGATCTCCTGTAGGGATGGTTTGTGCAAGACCATATTGTCTCAAGACTCTACAAGGGAAATAAAAAGTTAGTCTTGATAGGCTAGGGAGACGACAATATGCTTGGTTACTACAACCAATCATCGCATCGATCCTCCACCAAGGAACAACCCACTTTATGGTAAAATCACCAGCGGCAAACACCTTGCTCCATTCACGGCGACCGATCTTTAAGAATCGCTTCTTCCGGCGGATGATGCAATTTGGAGCATAAGTTTGAATATCGTCGGGAGGATTAATAAGCTTCAACCTCTCCATGAGCCATATCTGCAAAATATTTGTGTACATTAATGTTACAAGTGTAAAGTAATAATATGCTTTAATGATTAAATAATAGTAGTATTATTTTATACCTGTAATAAGATTGGAGAACCTCTAAAAGGTGCTTTTG
Source organism: Chenopodium album (assembly GCF_948465745.1). Lineage (NCBI taxonomy): Eukaryota > Viridiplantae > Streptophyta > Magnoliopsida > Caryophyllales > Amaranthaceae > Chenopodium > Chenopodium album. Next base: position 14,221,536 of record NC_137852.1, read on the forward strand.
GGTTCTTTCTCAATGCATCTAACCATAGCATAGTTTCTCCAACAATTAATGGCATGGGATTTCTCCCAGTTTCAACTTGTTCTATGACAGATACGATTATTGATTGCCCCTCGTTATCTTTACCACTAACTTAGAACAGTTGATTAAATAAACAATAAAGAAAGGCTCTTCTTTTATATGTGCGAAAATCGGGATTAGGATTATCATGATAATAATGCGCATAATCTGTCAAATTAACTACATTCCCGTGCACTATGTTCTTTAAAGCCGTTCCCCTTAAATCAAAGAAGTGCTCAAAATCTTTATAGTAATACTCATTAACTCTAGGCATTATCGCAAGGTCAGTGGAATAAAAACCTATAATGGCTCCAAATTCTTCCGGTAAAGGACATATTTCATCATGGAAAAATCTAAAACAATGAGTATCAATATTCCAATAATCTATAGCAGAATAAATAAAGTCAGTATCAAGAATCATCCCCCTAACCCCAAACACACCCCCCATATGAGAAAGTTCTAACGATTTCTTATCTTTAGCAGTCAAGCGACGACACCAGTCATCCATGTATCCACAAAAAGTTTTCTTAGCTAGAGACATGATCACTAATTAATTTAATTATGTGATAAGCTGTTCGAATTATGCAGTAAACGGTTTATTTGGGGGCTATTTATAACTTCTCCTGCACGACGGACTTCCATTCCTCGAGGGAATAGGAAAACAAGTCTGTCGCCAGGCGACAAAATTGTCGCGTGGCGAAAGAGGCTGTCGCCTGGCGACAGAGTCTGTCGCGTGGCGACAGATTGGATGACGCGGCGCCAGTATTTTTCCTTAAACAGCGTCACCTATTGCGCGTAGGAAACCGTGTTTTTACGTATCTGACTTCGAGTTTGACTTGACTTACTGTTTTATCCCTTATTATTATTATTATTATTATTTTTACTATTATTATCCCTTATTATCCTTATTTTTATTATTATTATTAATATTATTATTATTACTATGGTTATTATTATTATTATGACCATAATTACCAATATTATAATAATGAGGCTTCATTTTTTCAAGCTTGCCCTCATTTTTTCCTTTTTTCTTTTTAGGGGAGAGAGTCGGTATACCCTCCACTAATATTAAAAATGACGGAAAAATTTCGCGCAAAAATTACACTTTTCCACACACGATGCATGCATTATAACTAAGTAAAATGATTAATAAATAATAAAATAAATGCATATATATACAAGTGTCTAGTACATAAGTCGCATAATACACTAGACAAAGTCCTATAAAAGTCAAATAAAATAAATACAGGTACAACTACGGTGCCGGAGGTCGCAGATTGCAAGGGATACCAAATGTATCAAAAAATGCCCTACTCCGCGAAGTATGCCCATCATCGTCTCCTGGACCACCGGACCACGCAAACTGCAACTCAGGGCCAGGCCACCTAACCTCACCCTGAAACCCGACAGAAAGAGGCTGGGGCTGCTGCGATGACGAGCCAAACTCGTATGTCCCACCACCCATCCCACCTCGAACAGTCGGCTCGGTCGGAGCATCCTCCGGCGATGACGCCGAATCCTCTACAGCTGCGGCCTCGGAACGACCACCTCGTCCACTAGAGGTAGTCCGGCGACGCCTCGAGTCGAACCTAGTAGTCTCCCTCCTAGACTCAGGCCTCGACCGAGTGCGTGGAGAAGGAATAGGCTGCCCCTGCAAAAAATAAATTCAAAGTTAGCCAACATAACAAAAATAAAACCGAAAGACACTGAAAATAAAATAATACCTCCTCAACGTCGTTGCTACGACAGGTAGCACGGTTCCACAACCTCACAAGCTGGCTACGAAAGGCGTCAATGCACCTAGCCATAGCCGTCACCACCTCGCGAGAAAACTGTCAAAACGACCAAGTCAGAATAGCAAACATAAAGCCAGAGCAATGACCACATAAAAGGGTCTAAATACTTACTCGAGTCTGATGACGAGGGATAGACCGCTCCACAAACTGCTCCCCCTCTGGAGCAGGCGGAATGAGCTCCTCGATCGGCCCATACGTACCCTGGTAACGTATAGACATCCTCGGAGGAATAAACTCCCTAGGACCAGCCTGCTAAAAACAGAAGGTTAAAAAGATACTTGGGGGCTACCTAAGACAAATAAAACTAAACAAATAATGACATACCGCTGCCTCCTCTGAAGGGACGGGAGCCGGCAATAGCAGCGGCAGCAGATCCTCCTCATAGCTCTGCTCGAGGAGAATGTAGGTCCTCCAATGAGTACCTCGCGAGGGACCACTAGCACGATCCCGCTGCAAGGCATCATGAAACATGTGCCTGGGTGGAGGAGTTGGGACTACGAAAGAGTCTGAAAGTGCTGGATAGCTACCCGCTCCCCTAGGTAGACCACCGCATCGTACGTCCCCAGAAAGTAGCGACGCTCAGCTGTATATTGCGCCGCTAGCGCAGAGACGGGGAAACCAGCCCAAGGTCGATACACCAGGCTAGGCTCCTGAAATATCACTAAGTAAGACACTAATGCTAAAAGTAATGAAACCAAAGTAAAAGTTAAGATAAAATCTCACCGAAAGGATCATCTCTCGAAGGCGTAACACCTCCGGTGGACCCCTGCGGCTTCCCCAACTGGCAGCAATGGGGAGCACGCGAGGAGAAGGCCTCGCTGGCGCGAGAGAGGGAAAATACTCGTAGAACCAGATCTACACAAAAGCAGAAATTAGTGAAAACACGTTCCTAAACATCTAAATCAAAACCTAAGTGGTAAAAAGGGAAGACATACCTCTACGACCCTCCAGAAACTGGACAGGGCGACCTCTCCAGATAGGGCCTTGTGGCGACAGGAACGCCGTAAGCCCAGTAAGAAATCAGCATAGGCCATGCTGGCCCAATCATATGTCCCCACCAATCCTAGGTCGCGGACGACAGGCAGGTAGTACAGCAGCACTCTACTACCTCGATCAGGGGAAAATGTCCCTGACAGCAGAATCAGCACAAAGATGCGCACCCGCTGCTCTCGGGTAGTCGCATCGTCCTCAAAAGCTGCAGCCAATGTGCAGCGACGAATGCATCGGGAACTCAGCTGTCCCGACTGAACCTCAGCCCGGGCCCGAATGACGATCGGCCCCAACAACTCCAAAACCTCTGGCGAGTAGACAGTAACGCCAGCATCGAAGGGAAGTGGAGTAGACTGGAAATCTAGCCCTGTGATGGGGCTAAAGTCTGCTGGAGTGACTGTCATATCACCCCAGGGAAAGTGGAAGGTGTTGGTGGTGTCCCAAAAGAACTCCACCAAAGCTCGAACGACGAGGTTGCCCCCATCGTATGAGAACATGGCCCGGGTGGCCTGCAGCAGGGGAGTCAATCCATATAGCTCCCAAAGACATCGAAGTTCCTCGTCACGACAGATGAAGCTGTCGTACAAGGAACCGATAGTGGAGTTACCCGAACCATGGCTACGGGTCCTCCCACTCGCCAAACCGCGTCGGATCCTCTCCGACAAATGATGTACTGGCGCATGAAACAGAGTGCGCTCGTCCCAGTTAGGCATGACGCCCAACCCAGAAGTGGAAGGTACGTCCTCACCCTCGCTGGTGGGCTCGTCCTCTCGACGCGTGTCCCTCGACCGGGAACTCGAACCACGTCGTCTAACCATGCTAAAGTTTGTAAAAGTAATTAAACTTAAGTTTCTACAGTATCTAAGTTCGCCTAAGCCGCATGATACTATGTTCAACAAAAAAGAGTACGTAGTACTAAAACAGAGTAAGATTTCAAACAAGCATGGAATCATTCTTTGAGCAAACAAACAATTTCTTGCAAACATATAATGAATATTTGTGACAAATTGCACAAGAAAAAGCAGTTAAAACACCAAGAACGACTCACATTGTTCTTCACGACCTTAAGAGGTCCAACAATGGTGAATTGTTCGTTTCTTCACCAAATTGAGTCAAACAAGTCTCAAAATACTCCCAAGGCAATATACAAACATAATTAAACAAGTTCAAGGCATAAAATTCAACAAACAAAGCAAATTAAGCAAAATGAGTTTCGAATTTTCGAAAAAACCGCAAACAAGAACAGCCAATTCTTCAAAAACCGAGTAGAGTTTGAGCAAAACTTACATAGATCGGGAAAATAGATGTGAAAAGCTTCGATTTGCAACAAATTTGAGCGAATTTGGTTGAGAAATGAGCAAGAACGAGTGAATTGAGTTTTTGCGAAAAATGGAGAAGCAGAGCAGCGAAATGAGGAAGAAGAAGAATCGGGTTTTAAAACCCCGATTCTGTCGCCAAACGACAGAATTGTCGCGAGGCGACATACTCTGTCGCGTGGCGACAGAGCCAAATGCTGGCGACTCGTGTTTCTGGCCGGCGCTGGTGCGGCGACAGAGGTCTGGGCTCTTCCTTATGGTTTGTTGGGTCTAGTTTAGTGATATGGGTTCCTTGGTACGCCAGTTAGCCCTTTGAGTAATTGACATGATTTAATCAGCTTGATCAAATGCACTGAGTGATCGACTTGATGAAAGATCGTCTCACTTTAGCTTAAAGCGCCTAAGTATTGGCTCATAATAAGGCACCGAAATAATGGTTCAGGGCACCGAAATATTGGTTCAACAAGCACACCAAAGTAATGGTTTATGATATTAAGGGTCAATAGGTAAAGTGATTCTTTGGCAATGTCTCAACATAAAGGGAAATTGTTTAGCGGCGAAGCACAGTCGAGACGAAGTAATGTCATAGATAATGGAGATGGCGAAGTAAGGTCACCTTCGGCAATCCCTCAAGGTAAAGAAGAGATTGTCTATAGCGGCGACATACTGCTGTGGCAAAGTATGGCCACACCCAGAAGATGACGACATATAGTTATTTTCGATGATGTTCCCGAAATACTGTGGAGGATCAAGAATATTGAAGACGGCGACATATGGTTATCTTCAAGGATGGCGTTCACGAAGCACAGTGGAGGTTGTCACAATCAACAAATGAAATACGGCAAAATGGTTACTTTCAGAGACGTGTGCGCGACGGTGCAAGATACGCGTTTCTTAACTCTTTTATCTGTTTTAACTAATGATTAGTTTTGCAGGTATCGGCGTTATAAGAATGATTTGGAATTGCAGAACATTTTGAATCATTCTCCGTCCCTATCGATACTTTGACTATCGTTTTTTCGAAACATAAGTTTCTTCAAACTCAGTCAAAGTGGGGGCTTCTTTAGACACCCATTTGTGTCTCCCCAAAACCAAACCCAGTGATGAATACCTGTCACGTCGAAACATAATCGAATTAGGTAAAAGTGATTCGAAAGTCAAATGTCACGGTTTAGTTTTAATTAATTTCTTTTCTCTCTGTTTTTGAAAATGGCTCTATTTATTTGAAAACGTCTATTTCAGTTTATTTTGGTCCATGATTAGGGTCCAAAAATAGTGTAGTTGGATGGGGCTTTAAAAGACCTTTCCAACGATATATTATAAGCCCAATTCCGATGAATATTGAGGAAGTTATGGCCAAAATACTAAATTGGGCTCGGAGTTCTATTTTAATGCGGCCCAATGATCTAGAGGAGGGCGCAATGTTAATTATTATTCCTAAAGCTATTAGGATTAATTATGGTTTTCTAGAAGTTTCTAGAAAGTTCTTCTTAGTTCAAATATTGATAGGATTAATAGTTAATTATCTTTAAAGGTTTTTTATTTGGAATAAAGTATTATTTTATTATCCTAAAAATGTATTTCATCTTTTGTACGGATTCCGTAGATCAAGTTGATTAAAGATCGTAAAAAGATAAAAACGCGCTTATACAGGCTGTCGCCAGACGACAAGTCTGTCGCCAAGCGACAGACTCTGTCGCCGCGCGACAAACCCTGTCGCCTCGCGACAGAGTCCAGTCCTGGCGACAGCGTGGATCCTTATCAAATTCCGTGTTTTTCCGGGTTATTTTCATTATAAATAGCGTCCGGATTCCTGTTTTCAGAATCATCAATTCCCATCAATTATAATTCTCTTTTCTCTCTTGAGCACTTTATGCTTTCTTTCTCTCTTTTCTAGTTTTACAATATTCCGCATACATTAGACTTAGAGTCATCTAGCCAAGTTCGAAGTTGCCTTCGCCCTAGACGTGCAAGGTTTGATATTTCTGAGGGTTTGGTCCAAAACTAGTCAAAACTTTATTTAATTTGATTTTAATTTAATTCTTTAATTGTTTATTTATTTTCATTAAAGTTTACTAACTTGTGTATTTTGTTATTAGAAAGAGGTACGAGGCTTCAAAGTAAGTAGATTAGCTTACTCCCTATTTCTTTCACAATGTAGATTGCATGCTTATTATTGTTTGTAATTCCTAGTATCATGTTAGGATGCTTTTAATGCTTTCTAGTATCATGTTAGGATGTTATTTTATGCTTTCTAGTATCATGTTTAGGATGCCTCTTATCTTTCTAATATCATGTTAGTGCCATGTTAGATTTAAAGCTTTGATCTTTATCGTTTAGTGACATGCTAGGATTTGTTATTAATCTTGTTAGTATCATGCCTAGGATCTTGCTATCATTATCAAGCTTTATTATGCCTTATCATGCTATTATCATCATTATCGTTATTATTTATTAAAATCACGCCTTTTATGCAGGTTTAAAGGGAGTTTGTACTTGAAATCACGCTTAATAAGATAAATAATAATTTGGTTTAGGCTAATGTGATTTTAATTCAAGTGATCGCCAATAATAGTATTATTTGTGCATTAATTTCAACCAACATAGATAAACAGGGTAGGATTAACATAATGTTTGTATGTTATTCGAAAAGCGCGCATGAATACGAGCAGAACAAAGTAGAGGCCTATTTTATAGCGCGGGTCCTTTCTTTTGTAGATCGGATTCGTACCCTCATCCCTGGACCCTATTTGGTTCAAGACCTTATGGAGTAGTTGACGGTCCTTTGGATTGTCTTTTGGGTACAAGTTCCTTAAAACTTGTTGGCGACTCTTTTTGCTCTTTGTCTTTCCCTTTGGAACGCCACCGTATTTTAGTGTATGATCACAGTGGGGTTCAAGTTTGGGGTTATCATGATGCTTGAAATATTCCCTACAGTTTTTGCCGACTCCACTGGGGAGGATTTCTATTTATATTCCTGAAATTTATTAAATTTTGGCAATTATTTAGAATGAGCGGATGAGACTCGAAAAGTTCTAAGTATTTCATGTGCGTGATTTGATTAACATTATTGTCATATGCATTAAAAGGTCCTCATGGGAGCACCCCATGAGTCAATCCATAGGAATTTCACACGTAGGAAATTTGAGAAATATCTTTCATGACTAGAATCGAAAAGGTAATACGAAAACTGGAAAATTCGAAGAACACAGGAACTTGCCGAGGCATGTAGGAACTAGCGTCTAGAAAGCAGGGCTTGTCGCCCGTGTGTCGCCTGGCGACAGTTCTGTCGCTTGGCGACAGGGACTTTTTTTTGCGGCGACAGTCCCTGTTGTCTGGCGCCAAGTTCTTGCAATACTGAGCCAGGGTTCTGTCTTCTTGCTTTGACCTTTTCTAGTGTTATTGGCTCGATTTTGCTTATTGATTGAATCGTTTTCTCACTTTTCTGAAACCCATATGTGTTCTACATATGGATATAACCCTCTGGGGGTTCCTTGCTTCGCCTGCCCAATGGAGTATTCCACTATTTTGTGCAAAGCTCAGATTTGGGGACGTGTAAGTCTTGGAATCTATCCAACCATAGCGTCGAGTCCGGTCTCCTACCGCACTCGCGGAATCTTGTCCATTCGCTCCAACCCTCTTGGCAGGCTTGTGTGCAATGCATGTGGATTCTTAACCATGGACCTTCTTTTGACTTAACCCATATCCTCGAACTTTAGAGAACTAGAGCCATGGTTAGGTTGCAAACTCATCTTGTGACTATGTGAACTATGTGTACCTCTTGCTTGAATATATTATATGTGCGCTAACCGTTTGTTTGACTTGTGTTCAAGACTAATAAATGGATTAATGACTAAAAGGACTTTGTCTTACTAATTAATTAATTAATCTTGAATTAATTAAAGACTAATAATTTAATCAATTCGACTTAGTACGACTTTAGGCATGTCCACTTAGAGTAAAATTACTGGAAACAGTCCAGATTAATGTTCCAGCAATGGTGCAGAAGTTTGGTCTGTAGCGCTGCAGTCTAGTGTCTCTCGCCTGGCGACAATGTTGTCGTCTGGCGACAGGCTCTAAACAGTGGCGACAGTTCTGTTGTTTTGGCGACAGTCCAGTTTTCTTACCCGAGTCATCACAATGAGTCTATTTAATGGATCTGCTAATCGAATTAATCAATTTGTTGGTTATTTAAACCATGTTCAAGTCTTTAATTGAATTTAGGCATGAAAAAGTCTCATGGTTACACACTAGTAGTCAATGCATGTCACTCACATTCACATAAAGCACACACATAACATGTTTGTCACGTTATAACCATGATTAGAGAGTCTTGAATGCGTGTTTTCCGTCATTTTTTTTTGGGGGGGTAAGTCGGATATTAATCCTCCAATATAATTTCCCTTAATATATACATAATATATACCCCATCATTTTATTTTAAAAAACATAAAGTCAAGTCAATTAGAGTCAAATATTAAAACAAATATGGTTTAAATGACAGCGCGTGGTCAAGAAAGGAAGGGCGTTTAATCAAGGACAACACTTTCGTTCAAGTCTTACTTTTCGACAAACCAATCGGTAGGAAAAGAAAGGCTAAGAAGGCAATGGCTAGTCAAGAAGAACTTAATGAAGTTAGGGGACAGGTAGCCAACTTGGCTGAGATGCTGCAAAACCTATCACTGCAAATTAACAATCCTGAGAAACAGAAACAAATGGACCTAATCCAGGAAAGTTTGGGCAAGCTATCCAATGATTTCAGATTTCAAGAGATTAGCTCTCAAGGGGTCTCGGTGGATAAAGATCTCCTTCCACAAAAGTTCAATCCCAACGACATCCCTAAGTTTAAGGCTATGGATAATCCTTACTTTCATTTAAGGGCTTTTGAAACTGTAATGGGTATTAAGGGAATAGATAGGAAAGCTTTCCATTCTGTATTCTCGTTATCCTTAGAAGCTGTATGCCAATAGTGGTACTTTTCACTTGATAAAGAAAAGACCTCTAGTTGGGAATCTATTGTGACCGCTTTCATTGAAAGATACAAATGCAATATACAAGTTGAAACCGATCACAGAGAATTAGAAATGCTGAAACAAAAAGAAAATGAGGGTTTTACTTCCTTTTTCAATAAATGGAGGGAAACCACTGCAAAAATGGTTGAAGTGCCTAGTGAAAAGGAATCCGTTAGGATGTTCATTAAGAACCTCCAAGAGAAGTATTCCAAACATTTAAAGTACCAAAGCAACCTAAACACATTCAAAGCAGTATATGACATCGGAATTAACATTGAGGATGACCTCACTAAACAAAAGCTTGCTAGTAATAGCTCAAGTAGTGGCTGGAAAAATAAGAAGAACGACAATCCTTCTTCATCTAAATCTACCCACTCAAATAATGTTAGCACTTTTCCTCTTAATGAAGTACTAGCAATGAACAACAATCAAGGGCAAAAGAAGCCATTTAGGAAGAACTATACTCCTATCGGTATGAGTTATGACACCGCGTTTGATCGCCTACATGCAAAAGGTCTCATAACTCCCATTGGACCATTCGGAGATCCACCTGTCGAAAGGAGAACCACTAACTGGAATCCAAATGCACATTGCAAATATCACCAGGGTAGAGGTCATCCTACAAAAAATTGTTGGAGGTTAAAGGAAGCCATCCAAGACTTGATTGATAGCAACAAGCTCCCATTACCCCCTGCAAGTAAGAAGCCAAGCATCAATACTGCACCACTATCAGATTCCTTGGCTATTTCCGACGAAGAAAACCAAGGGGATCCTTCTAGCCTCATAGAGCCTATTGAGACTATTGAAGAGGAAATCTTCGAAGATGCTATCGAATTCTCCGTTCAAGAATACGCGTCTAAACAGGAAGTAGTGGCATTAACATTAATACTTGAGGAATTGAAAAAGTTTATATCACAAACTTTCGAAGCCATAAAAGAGCAAAACGAATTGCTTAAGAAAAAGAAACCCTTTTCTTACCAAGTGATTGACACCCCTAAAAAGAGCACTAGGAAATACACTCCAATTGGGATGTCATACACCAACATGTTTAAAATGCTCTTCGAAAGCGGAAAAGTCAAACCCCTCGAGCCGAAACCATTTGAATCATTAAAGAGGACAGACAAGTACTACTGCGCATATCATCAATCCGGGGGACACACAATCGAACAATGCTTTAGATTCAAAGATTTGGTTCAACGCTTGATTGATGAGAAAAAGCTAGTTCAACTACCACAGGATGCCACAATAAATGGAGTATGGGACAGTGATGATGAGGATGTTTACCTTAAAGACGTTGAAGAAACTCCTCTATCAACAATTTACCTAGTAAGTGACATTTGGGATGAGGAAGATTCACCTATAGATGTCCTCACTAGATCCGGGAGAGTACAACCTCCCATTTCAACACAACCCATACCTTCTATCCAGCAAATTCCCATACCTATCATAGAAGATAACGATGTTGTCAAACAGCTAAAAAAGACTAAGGTAGAAATGAACGTATGTAAGCTCTTAGCCACATCTCGAGAACATAGAATAGCAATTATGGATGCTTTGGCCAAAGTAGGCATTGATTCGGACACCACTCCTGAAGGACTCGCAAACTTTCTCACAAGTGATCTCCCAAGTCCAATTAATCTAGTCACCTTTTCAGATAAGGACCTACCCCCGGAAGGTGACAAACACAACAAGGCTCTAAATCTCACGGTCATATGCAAGAGAATGAATGTCCCTATGACCCTTGTTGATAATGGTTCAGCAATTAATGTATGCCCTCTTAGAACCGCCAGGATGCTGGGAATAAGAGATGAGGATTTATCCCCATCAACCCAAGGAATAAGAGCCTATGACAATTCACGACGACAGGCATTAGGGACAATCACCATGAATATAACAGCAGGCGCAATTGAACATGCCACTACGTGTCAAGTAGTAGATATCAAAGCTTCTTTCAACCTGCTACTAGGACGCCCTTGGCTCCATGATCTAAAGGCCGTCCCTTCATCTCTTCACCAACAAGTAAAGGCTATAGTGGGAGGTATTCCAATCACCATTGATGCTTCATCTATGAGGATCAAAACAATAGAAAATCCACTAATTAATGTGGAGCATGATGAAGACGATGAAGATCTGTGGGGCTTTAGTGAAGAGGTCTCCTTAATAGAGGAAGACGAAAGGACCCCTCTTCATTATGACCTCCACGCAAACATGGTGACAAATGCTATCCTAAGAAAACAAGGACACTTTCCCGGAATGACTCTAGGAAAGAAAAAGGGAATAGCTAAATACATGTCTTTTCCTGGCCTCCCTAAATTGGATACTTTCGGACTTGGTTTCGAACCAACTCGCGAAGACTTCAAATGGGCTCAGGAAAAATTAAAGGCACAAAGAGACGCCCGCATACAAAAAAAGGAAATACCCATGGACCAATATCCTCTCACTTTAAATGGACAATTTATAAGAGAAGGAGAGGATTATCCTTGTCATGAATTTCCCGAACCCTTTGTTGTAAATGGTATAAGGCAGCCTGGATTCGAAATCTATGTTATAAATAAATGGTATTCCCTCGAGGAATGGAAGTCCGTCGTGCAGGAGAAGTTATAAATAGCCCCCAAATAGTCCGTTTACTGCATAATTCGATCAGCTTATCAAATAATTAAATTAATTAGTGATCATGTCTTTAGCTAATAAAACTTTTTGTGGGTACATGGATGACTGGTGTTGTCGCTTGACTGCTAAAGATCAGAAATCGTTAGAACTTTCTCATATGGGGGGTGTGTTTGGGGTTAGGGGGATGATTCTTGATACTGACTTTATTTATTCTGCTATAGATTATTGGAATATTGATACTCATTGTTTTAGATTTTTCCATGATGAAATATGTCCTTTAACGGAAGAATTTGGAGCCATTATAGGTTATTATTCCACTAACCTTGCGGCAATGCCTAGAGTTAATGAGTATTACTATAAAGATTTTGAGCACTTCTTTGATTTAAGGGGAACGGCTTTAAAGAACATAGTGCACGGGAATGTAGTTAATTTGACAGATTTTGCGCATTATTATCATGATAATCCTAATCCCGATTTTCGCACATATAAAAGAAGAGCCTTTCTTTATTGTTTATTTAATCAACTGTTCTTAGTTAGTGGTAAAGATAACGAGGGGCAATCAATAATCGTATCTGTCATAGAACAAGTTGAAACTGGGAGAAATCCCATGCCATTAATTGTTGGAGAAACTATGCTATGGTTAGATGCATTGAGAAAAAACTCAAAAGCACCTTTTAGAGGTTCTCCAATCTTATTACAGGTATAAAATAATACTACTATTATTTAATCATTAAAGCATATTATTATTTTACACTTGTAACATTAATGTACACAAATATTTTGCAGATATGGCTCATGGAGAGGTTGAAGCTTATTAATCCTCCTGACGATATTCAAACTTATGCTCCAAATTGCATCATCCGCCGGAAGAAGCGATTCTTAAAGATCGGTCGCCGTGAATGGAGCAAGGTGTTTGCCGCTGGTGATTTTACCATAAAGTGGGTTGTTCCTTGGTGGAGGATCGATGCGATGATTGGTTGTAGTAACCAAGCATATTGTCGTCTCCCTAGCCTATCAAGACTAACTTTTTATTTCCCTTGTAGAGTCTTGAGACAATATGGTCTTGCACAAACCATCCCTACAGGAGATCTTCGCCGCCCTTATGAATTTCCTGTGTCACAAGAGATTGAGCGCTTTGATAGATACTAGAGTGGTAGGCCTTTGTGGGAGGTGATCGCCTATAAAGAACCACCTTGTCTATCAAACAAAGTAAAGCAGTGGCTTGATGGAAGATTTCAGAGTCCTCAAGAGACCAATGTGAAGGACCGACTGGGTGACAAGAAAATTTCTGCTAAAGAGCGTCTAGGGGCAAGAATTGAATTCAAAACTTCTATTATGCCTAGGAAAAAGAGTTCTAAGAAAAATAAAGGAAAAAGAAAGGTGGATTCTACCGAAAAGGAAGTTTGGGTAGAAAAGAAACACGGGGTCCTAGCGGAGGGAGAGACTATTGATACCAAAATAGAATGTAGATCTTCTAACGATTGTCTCCTAGCGAAAGTAATGGATCAAGAGGAAGAGAAAGAAGACACAAACTGGAAAAGAATGAAGAAAGAGAAGAAAGATTAGAACATTGCTTGTCTTGATTTATTAGACAAATTTAAATTATGCTTTAATTAATTTGTTTTCAGCTTTTATTTTATCAATAATGTACTTTTCTTTCTAAATTAATAAAATTCCAGCTTTTATTTTAATTAATTTTTAAGTAAAGCAATGAAAACAATTATAACATATATTTTTTTCGAAAAATAAATTCGAGTACGAGAGTCGAAAAAATTTCCAGAATACATGGAACTTGTCCAGATGTTTGCAGAAGAGTGGCGCCATTGCCTGAGGTACTGTCGCCGGCGATTTGACTCTGTCGCCTGGCGACAGTCATTGTCGTCTGGCGACAGTCATTGTCGTCTGGCGACAGAAGCTATTTTCTGGCGCCAGTCTCAAAACTTTGCAGACGTTATTCTTTTGCTTCGGGGATACAGGATGTGAATAAATTAAAGGGGCCGCACCCGATTCGGGTTGCCTACGTATCCTTTATTTAAGGAGTCAGGCCGAACGTAGCTCTTTTGAGTGTTTACTCAAATATTTATGGGTAGTATTTCTTAAGTTGGTCAAGATTTGTCATATTTGAAAATTCATTGCCATCCATGTCAGTTAATTTAGCCGCGCCTCCTGACAAGATTGTTTTGACAATGTATGGTCCGGACCAATTAGGGCGGAATTTGCCCCTTGGGTCTAGAACATTTTTCCTTAAGGCTTTTAATACCAAGTCCCCTACCTTGATATTTCTCGTCTTGACCTTTTTGTTGAAATGTCTAGCCATACGGGTTTGATAACATTGAGTATGGTGTAGAGCTTCTAGTCGTTTTTCATCGAGTAGGATTAGCTCTTCATATCGTGCTCTGGTCCATTCAACCTCATCGAGTTTACTTTCTAACGCGATGCGTAAAGAAGGTATTTCTAATTCTACAGGTTGTACAGCATCCATCCCGTATACTAAATTGAATGGTGTGTTTCCTGTTGATGTTCGGATTGACGTGCGATATCCCCACAGTGCAAAGTGGAGTTTGTCAGGCCAATATTTATAATTTTCAGTCATTTTCTCGATGATTGTTTTTAAATTCTTGTTAGCAGCCTCAACTGCCCCATTTGCTTGAGGTCTGTATGGAGACGAATGGTGATGTTGAATGCCATATTTTTGTAGTAATTCTTCACATTTTGCTTGGAAGTGAGTTCCATTGTCACTTATCATTTCATGTGGGACTCCGTATCGGCAAATTATGTTTCTTTCGATAAAGAGTGCTACATGTTTTGCGGTGAGTTTAGCATATGATTGTGCTTCCACCCACTTTGTGAAGTAATCTATAGCAACAAGGATGTATTCATGACCTCCCGTTCCCGGGGGTGTAATTTTTCCAATTATGTCTATTCCCCATGTAGAGAAAGGCCATGGTGAAGTATAGGTGTAGAGAAGAGATGGTGGAATATGTTGCAAATTTGCATAAATTTGACACTTGGGGCATCTTTTTACATATTGATGGCAATCTTTATTCATGGTAGTCTAGTAATATCCTTCTCGCATTATCTTTTGGACTAGCATTTTACCGTTAATATGTGTTCCGCATATGCCTTCATGGATAACTCTCATAGCCCTTTGGGCATCCTTTTTACCTACACATAATAGAGCTCGTCCATTAGGTACCCTTTTGTGTAGCTCATTTCCTATGAGTACAAATTGGGAAGCTAAAAGCCTTAATGCTCTTTTTTCTCTTTTATCCGCATGAGGAGGGTATTCTCCCTTAGTGACATAATTCAATATATCTACGAACCAAGGTTCCTCCTCTGGTTCTTCTTCTTGAATTATTTCATCATCCTCTATAGCTTGAATGTATGCAGGTTTATGCCTTTTCTCTATGGTTAAAGGCATTTGTTCAATTTCTTTAGGTATTCTAACTATTGAGGCTAACCTTGCCAGAGCGTCGGCGAATTGATTTTCTTCTCTAGGTAGATAAGTGTATTCTACCTTTTCCAGTTGATCGGTGAGAGTTTCCAAATATGTCTGGTAAGGAGCTAAACTCTCACTCCTAACTTTCCATCTTTTGGAAATTTGATTGATGATTAAGGATAAATCTCCAAATATCCGGAGTTTTTTCACGCCTAAGGCTAAAGCGGTTTCGAGGCCTACGACGCATGCCTCATATTCAGCTGCGTTGTTAGTGACGTCGAAATCTAACTTGATGGATATAGGGACATGTTCTTCCTTAGGTGATACTAACAAGACTCCTACACCGCACCCTTTTTGGTTCGAAGCTCCGTCAAAATATAGAGTCCACGTGTCATCTTCTGTCATTATTAAATCTTCGTCCGGGAACTCGTTGTCTTCTAAGGGTGTTGAATCTTCTATCGGGAAATCTGCTAGAAAATCCGAAACCACTGACCCTTTGATTGCTTTTTGAGGCATAAATCTTATGTCAAATTGGGCTAAATTTACTATCCACCTTGAGATTCGTCCATTAAGTGTAGATCTTTCGAATATATATTTTAAGGGATCCATTCGTGAGACTACATAGACCGTGTGCACGAGCATGTAATGTCTTAGTTTAGTTGTGGCCCACACCAATGCGAGGCACAACTTTTCCAATGGTGTGTATCGTGTTTCGTACTCGAGCATTTTCTTACTTAGATAGTAAATGGCATTTTCCTTGCTTTCTACCTCTTGTGCGAGCATAGCCCCCATTGTTTCCTTTGTGACCGTTAAGTATAGCCTTAAGGGTATTCCGGGGAGCGCTGGAGCTAATACGGGAGGATTTGCAAGATAGGCTTTAATCTTTTCAAAGGCCTTTTGACACTCATCGTCCCATATGACTGGTACATTCTTCTTGAGCTTCTTAAATATTGGTTCGCATATCGTGGTTAACTTAGATATGAACCTACTTATATATTGCAACCGGCCAATAAATCCTTGAATCTGTTTTTCGGTTTTGGGCGGTGGCATGGACATGATTGCCTTTATCTTTGTAGGATCTATTTCTATTCCTCGAGAACTTATGACATAGCCTAAAAGTTTTCCTGACGTAACCCCGAAAGCACATTTAGAAGGGTTCAGCCTCATGTTGTATTTTCTTAGTCTTTCGAAGAATTTCCTTAAGGCTATTGGATGTCCTTGACGGTCTTTTGATTTTACAATCATATCATCTACATAGACTTCCACCTCTTTATGCATCATGTCGTGGAGTAGGGCAGTTGCTGCTCGTTGGTAAGTGGCACCCGCGTTTTTAAGTCCGAATGGCATTACCGTATAGCAATAAGTACCCCACGGTGTTATGAATGTCGTCTTCTCCATATCTTCTTCGGCCATGAGGATTTGATTGTACCCTGCGTATCCATCCATAAACGAGAGAAGTGCATGATTTGCCGTATTATCTACCAAGATATCGATGTGTGTTAAAGGGAAGTCTTCCTTTGGACTTCCCTTGTTTAAATCTCGATAGTCGACACACATTCGAACTCTACCATCTTTTTTCGGAACTGGGACCACATTAGCGACCCATTCGGGGTATTTGGATACCCGGATAAAACCTGCAGTTATTTGTTTTTGTACTTCTTCTTTTATTTTAAGGGCTACGTCGGGTTTCATTCGACGTAACTTTTGTTTTACAGGTTTCATTCCTGGAATTAATGGTATAGTGTGTTGAGCTATTTCTCTATTAATGCCTGGCATATCTTCGTATGACCAAGCAAATACATCGATAAATTCTTTTAGTAGATTATTCAAATCGGTTCTTTCTTCTTTGTTTAATGTTAATCCGATTTTAATCTCTCTTTTAATGGTTGGATCTTTTGAGATGTCAACCGTTTCTGTATCCTCAATTATTGGTGTTTTACTTTCAAGTGTTTCCATTGCTTTAATAATTTCTTTGTCATTTTCATCATTAGCCAAGCAATGTTCGTCATCTTTAGATAAAGAAAAACAAGAGAGATAAGGGGAAGAAGACATATTATTGAACTCGGAAATCATTACATCAAATAAAGAATATCCGTCGGGATTTGATTACTAACTATCCTAGGAGTAGGAGAAGAAGAGGAAGATGCTACAACTAAGGACTTAGAAGACTCGATAGGGGGAGACTCTAATTCAGACTCTGACTCAGACGACTCTTCGAAAATTGGTCCTTGTCCCGTGGTTACTGAAATCTCTTTTCCACTTGTAGTGATGATTCTCACCGTCCTGCGCCATCCACGCTCTTGGTCTTCTACAGGAGTGATAAGCTTGGAAGGATCAAAACTCTCGCTTTGGAGCACTGCTTGGATAAGCGATGAATTATCCTCCACATGTTTTGGTTCGTTCTTTTCCCTTCCAAAGAGGAGTCCCATGACATTAAAGTCAAAGCAAGGAGGTGCTTTTTCCTTATATGTTGGAGCTGGGATCTCGTCTAGGAAACAACAATCCAGGAAGATTTCGAATCCAGGCTGCCTTATACCATTTACGACAAAGGGTTCGGGAAATTCATGACAAGGATAATCCTCTCCTTCTCTTATAAATTGTCCATTTAAAGTGAGAGGATATTGGTCCATGGGTATTTCCCTTTTTTGTATGCGGGCGTCTCTTCGTGCCTTTAATTTTTTCTGAGCCCATTTGAAGTCTTCACGAGTTGGTTCGAAACCAAGTCCGAAAGTATCCAATTTAGGAAGGCCAGGAATAGACATGTGTTTAGCTATTCCCTTTTTCTTTCCTAGAGTCATTCCGGGAAAGTGTCCTTGTTTTCTTAGGATAGCATTTGTCACCATGTTTGCGTGGAGGTCATAATGAAGAGGGGTCCTTTCGTCTTCCTCTATTAAGGAGACCTCTTCACT
Organism: Chenopodium album; assembly: GCF_948465745.1. Lineage (NCBI taxonomy): Eukaryota > Viridiplantae > Streptophyta > Magnoliopsida > Caryophyllales > Amaranthaceae > Chenopodium > Chenopodium album. The sequence continues at coordinate 14,239,668 of NC_137852.1, forward strand.
AAAGCCCCACAGATCTTCGTCGTCTTCATCATGTTCCACATTAATTAGTGGATTTTCTATTGTTTTGATCCTCATAGATGAAGCATCAATTGTGATTGGAATACCTCCCACTATAGCCTTTACTTGTTGATGAAGAGATGAAGGGACGACCTTTAGATCATGGAGCCAAGGGCGTCCTAGTAACAGGTTGAACGAAGCTTTGATATCTACTACTTGAAACGTAGTGGCATGTTCAATTGCGCCTGCTGTTATATTCATGGTGATTGTCCCTAATGCCTGTCGTCGTGAATTGTCATAGGCTCTTATTCCTTGGGTTGATGGGGATAAATCCTCATCTCTTATTCCCAACATCCTGGCGGTTCTAAGAGGGCATACATGAATTGCTGAACCATTATCAACAAGGGTCATAGGGACATTCATTCTCTTGTATATGACCGTGAGATTTAGAGCCTTGTTGTGTTTGTCACCTTCCGGGGGTAGATCTTTATCTGAAAAGGTGACTAGATTAATTGGACTGGGGAGATCACTCGTGAGAAAGTTTGCGAGTCCCTCAAGAGTGGTGTCCGAATCAATGCCTACTTTGGCCAAAGCATCCATAACTGCTATTCTATGTTCTCGAGATGTGGCTAAGAGCTTCCATACGTTCATTTCTACCTTAGTCTTTTTTAACTGTTTGACAACATCGTTGTCTTCTATGATAGGTATGGGAATTTGCTAGATAGAAGGTATGGGTTGTGTTGAAATGGGAGGTTGTACTCTCCCGGATCTAGTGAGGACATCTATAGGTGAATCTTCCTCATCCCAAATGTCACTTACTGGGTAAATTGTTGATAGAGGAGTTTCTTCAACGTCTTTAAGGTAAACATCCTCATCATCACTGTCCCATACTCCATTTATTGTGGCATCCTGTGGTAGTTGAACTAGGTCTTTCTCATCAATCAAGCGTTGAACCAAATTTTTAAATCTAAAGCATTGTTCGATTGTATGTCCCCCGGATTGATGATATGCGCAGTAGTACTTGTCCGTCCTCTTCAATGATTCAAATGATTTTGGCTCGAGGGGTTTGACTTTTCCGCTTTCGAAGAGCATTTTAAACATGTTGGTGTATGACATCCCAATTGGAGTGTATTTCCTAGTGCTCTTTTTAGGGGTGTCAATCACTTGGAAAGAAAAGGGTTTCTTTTTCTTAAGCAATTCGTTTTGCTCTTTTATGGCTTCGAAAGTTTGTGATATAAACTTTTTCAATTCCTCAAGTATTAATGTTAATGCCACTACTTCCTGTTTAGACACGTATTCTTGAACGGAGAATTCGAGAGCATCTTCGAAGATTTCCTCTTCAATAGTCTCAATAGGCTCTATGAGACTAGAAGGATCCCCTTGGTTTTCTTCGTCGGAAATAGCCAAGGAATCCGATAGTGGTGCAGTATTAATGCTTGGCTTCTTACTTGCAGGGGGTAATGGGAGCTTGTTGCTATCAATCAAGTCTTGAATGGCTTCCTTTAACCTCCAACAATTTTCTGTAGGATGACCTCTACCCTGGTGATATTTGCAATGTGCATTTGGATTCCAATTAGCGGTTCTCCTTTCGACAGGTGGATCTCCGAATGGTCCAATGGGAGTTATGAGACCTTTTGCATGTAGGCGATCAAACGCGGTGTCATAACTCATACCGATAGGAGTATAGTTCTTCCTAAATGGCTTCTTTTGCCCTTGATTGTTGTTCATTGCTAGTACTTCATTAAGAGGAAAAGTGCTAACATTATTTGAGTGGGTAGATTTAGATGAAGAAGGATTGTCGTTCTTCTTATTTTTCCAGCCACTACTTGAGTTATTACTAGCAAGCTTTTGTTTAGTGAGGTCATCCTCAATGTTAATTCCGATGTCATATACTGCTTTGAATGCGTTTAGGTTGCTTTGGTACTTTAAATGTTTGGAATACTTCTCTTGGAGGTTCTTAATGAACATCCTAACGGATTCCTTTTCACTAGGCACTTCAACCATTTTTGCAGTGGTTTCCCTCCATTTATTGAAAAAGGAAGTAAAACCCTCATTTTCTTTTTGTTTCAGCATTTCTAATTCTCTGTGATCGGTTTCAACTTGTATATTGCATTTGTATCTTTCAATGAAAGCGGTCACAATAGATTCCCAACTAGAGGTCTTTTCTTTATCAAGTGAAAAGTACCACTATTGGCATACAGCTTCTAAGGATAACGAGAATACAGAATGGAAAGCTTTCCTATCTATTCCCTTAATACCCATTACAGTTTCAAAAGCCCTTAAATGAAAGTAAGGATTATCCATAGCCTTAAACTTAGGGATGTCGTTGGGATTGAACTTTTGTGGAAGGAGATCTTTATCCACCGAGACCCCTTGAGAGCTAATCTCTTGAAATCTGAAATCATTGGATAGCTTGCCCAAACTTTCCTGGATTAGGTCCATTTGTTTCTGTTTCTCAGGATTGTTAATTTGCAGTGATAGGTTTTGCAGCATCTCAGCCAAGTTGGCTACCTGTCCCCTAACTTCATTAAGTTCTTCTTGACTAGCCATTGCCTTCTTAGCCTTTCTTTTCCTACCGATTGGTTTGTCGAAAAGTAAGACTTGAACGAAAGTGTTGTCCTTAATTAAACGCCCTTCCTTTCTTGACCACGCGCTGTTATTTAAACCATATTTGTTTTAATATTTGACTCTAATTGACTTGACTTTATGTTTTTTTAAAAAAAAATGATGGGGTATATATTATGTATATATTAAGGGAAATTATATTGGAGGATTATTATCCGACTTACCCCCCCAAAAAACAATGACGGAAAACACGCATTCAAGACTCTCTAATCATGGTTATAACGTGACAAACATGTTATGTGTGTGCTGTATGTGAATGTGAGTGACATGCATTGACTACTAGTGTGTAACCATGAGACTTTTTCATGCCTAAATTCAATTAAAGACTTGAACATGGTTTAAATAACCAACAAATTGATTAATTCGATTAGCAGATCCATTAATTAAACTCATTGTGATGACTCGGGTAAGAAAACTGGACTGTCGCCAAAACAACAGAACTGTCGCCACTGTTTAGAGCCTGTCGCCAGACGACAACATTGTCGCCATGCGACAGACACTAGACTGCAGCGCCACAGACCAAACTTCTGCGCCAGTGCTGGAACATTAATCTGGACTGTTTCCAGTAATTTTACTCTAAGTGGACATGCCTAAAGTCGTACTAAGTCGAATTGATTAAATTATTAGTCTTTAATTAATTCAAGATTAATTAATTAATTAGTTAGACAAAGTCCTTTTAGTCATTAATCCATTTATTAGTCTTGAACACAAGTCAAACAAACGGTTAGCGCACATATAATATATTCAAGCAAGAGGTACACATAGTTCACATAGTCACAAGATGAGTTTGCAACCTAACCATGGCTCTAGTTCTCTAAAGTTCGAGGATATGGGTTTAGTCAAAAGAAGGTCCATGGTTAAGATTCCACATGCATTGCACACAAGCCTGCCAAGAGGGTTGGAGCGAATGGACAAGATTCCGCGAGTGCGGTAGGAGACCGGACTCGACGCCATGGTTGGATAGATTCCAAGACTTACACGTCCCCAAATCTGAGCTTTGCACAAAATAGTGGAATACTCCATTGGGCAGGCGAAGCAAGGAACCCCCAGAGGGTTATATCCATATGTAGAACACATATGGGTTTCAGAAAAGTGAGAAAACGATTCAATCAATAAGCAAAATCGAGCCAACAACACTAGAAAAGGTCAAAGCAAGAAGACAGAACCCTGGCTCAGTATTGGAAGAACTTGGCGCCAGACAACAGGGACTGTCGCCGCAAAAAAGTCCCTGTCGCCAAGCGACAGAACTGTCGCCAGGCGACAAAAACTTTTTACGGGCGACAAGCCCTGCTTTCTAGACGCTAGTTCCTACATGCCTCGGCAAGTTCCTGTGTTCTTCGAATTTTCCAGTTTTCGTATTACCTTTTCGATTCTAGTCATGAAAGATATTTCTCAAATTTCCTACGTGTAAAATTCCTATGGATTGACTCATGGGGTGCTCCCATGAGGACCTTTTAATGCATATGACAATAATGTTAATCAAATCACGCACATGAAATACTTAGAATTTTTCGAATCTCATCCGCTCATTATAAATAATTGCCAAAATTTAATAAATTTCAAGAATATAAATAGAAATCCTCCCCAGCAGAGTCGCCAAAAACTGTAGGGAATATTTTAAGCATTATGATAATCCCAAACTTGAACCCCACTGTGATCATACACTAAAGTACGGTGGCGTTCCAAAGGGAAAGACAAAGAGCAAAAAGAGTCGCCAACAAGTTTTAAGGAACTTGTACACAAAAGACAATCCAAAGGACCGTCAAATACTCCATAAGGTCTTGAACCAAACAGGGTCCGGGGATGAGGGTACGAATCCAATCTACAAAAGAAAGGACCCGCCCTATAAAATAGGCCTCTACTTTGTTCTGCTCGTACTCATGTGCGCTTTTCGAATAACATACAAACATTATATTAAACCTAACCTGTTTATCTATGTTGGTTGAAATATTAATGCACAAATAATACTATTATTGGCGATCACTTGAATTAAAATCACATTAGCCTAAACAAAATTATAATTATCTTATTAAGCGTGATTTCAAGTACAAATTCCCTTTAAACCTGCATAAAAGACGTGATCAAACAATAACAATAAAATATATATAAAGCAACATAATAAATAATAACGATAATGATGATAATAGCATGATAAGGCATAATAAAGCTTGATAATGATAGCAAGATCCTAGGCATGATACTAACAAGATTAATAACAAATCCTAGCATGTCACTAAGCAATAAAAATCGAAGCTTTAAATCTAACATGGTACTAACATGATATTAGAAAGATAAGAGGCATCCTAAACATGATACTAGAAAGCATTAAAAGCATCCTAACATGATACTAGGAATTATAAACAATAATAAGCATGCAATCTACATCGTGAAAGAAATAGGGAGTAAGCTAATCTACTTACTTTGAAGCCTCGTACCTCTTTCTAATAACAAAATACACAAGTTAGTAAACTTCAATGAAAATAAATAAAGAACAATTAAAGAATTAAATTGAAATCAAATTAAATAAAGTTTAGACTAGTTTTGGACCAAACCCTCAGAAATATCAAGAGGGTAAAGAGAATAAGAATTGAAGATGATTGATGAAAGTTGATGATTCTGAAAACAGGAATCCGGACGCTATTTATAATGAAAATAATCCGGAAAAACACGGAATTTAATAAGGAATAAAACTCCACGCTGTCGCCAGGACTGGACTCTGTCGCGACGCGACAGTGTCTGTCGCGCGGCGACAGAGTCTGTCGCTTGGCGACAGACTTGTCGTCTGGCGACAGCCTGTATAAGCGCGTTTTTATCTTTTTACAGAATCCGATCTTTAATCAACTTGATCTACGGAATCCGTACAAAAGATGAAATACATTTTTAGGATAATAAAATAATACTTCATTCCAAATAAAAAACCTTTAAAGATAATTAACTATTAATTCTATCAATATTAGAACTAAGAAGAACTTTCTAGAAACTTCTAGAAAACCATAATTAATCCTAATAGCTTTAGGAATAATAATTAACATTGGGCCCTCCTCTAGATCATTGGGCCGCATTAAAATAGAACTCCTGCCCAGTTTAGTATTTTGGCCATAACTTCCTCAATATTCATCGGAATTGGGCTTATAATATATCGTTGGAAAGGTCTTTCAAAACCCCATCCGACTACACTATTATTGGACCTTAATCATGGACCAAAATAAACTGAAATGGACGTTTTCAAATAAATAGAGCCATCTTCAAAAATAGAGAGAAAAGAAATTAATTAAAACTAAACCGCGACACTTGACTAAAGAAATTCGATTATGTTTCGACGTGACAGGTATTCATCACTGGGTTAGGGCAGTTATGGCACCCGTATGGCTAGACATTTCAACAAAAAAGTCAAGACGAGAAATATAAAGGTAGGGGACTTGGTATTAAAAGCCTTAAGGAAAAATGTTCTAGACCCAAGGGGCAAATTCCGCCCTAATTGGTCCGGACCATACATTGTCAAAACAATCTTGTCAGGAGGCGCGGCTAAATTAACTGACATGGATGGCAATGAATTTTCAAATATGACAAATCTTGACCAACTTAAGAAATACTACCCATAAATATTTGAGTAAACACTCAAAAGAGCTACGTTCGGCCTGATTCCTTAAATAAAGGATACGTAGGCAACCCAAATCGGGTGCGGCCCCTTTAATTTATTCACATCCTGTATCCCCGAAGCAAAAGAATAACGTCTGCAAAGTTTCGAGACTGGCGCCAGAAAATAGCCTCTGTCGCCAGACGACAATGACTGTCGCCAGGCGACAGATTCAAATCGCCGGCGATAGTACCCCAGGCAACGGCGCCACTCTTCTGCAAATATCTGGACAAGTTCCATCTATTCTGGAAATTTTTTCGACTCTCGTACTCGAATTTATTTTCCTAAAATATATGTGTTATAATTGTTTTCATTGCTTTACTTAAAAATTAATTAAAATAAAAGCTGGAATTTTATTAATTAATAAAGAAAAGTACATTATTGATAAAATAAAAGCTGAAACCAAATTAATTAAAGCATAATTTAAATTTGTCTTATAAATCAAGACAAGCAATGTTCTAATCTTTCTTCTCTTTCTTCATTCTTTTCCAGTTTGTGTCTTCTTTCTCTTCTTCTTGATCCATCACTTTCGCTAGGAGACAACCGTTAGAAGATCTACATTCTATTTTGGTATCAATAGTCTCTCCCTCCGCTAGGACCCCGTGTTTCTTTTCTACCCAAACTTCCTTTTCGGTAGAATCCACCTTTCTTTTTCCTTTATTTTTCTTAGAACTCTTTTTCCTAGGCATAATAGGAGTTTTGAATTCAATTCTTGCCCCTAGACGCTCTTTAGCAGGAATTTTCTTGTCACCCAGTCGGTCCTTCACATTGGTCTCTTGAGGACTCTGAAATCTTCCATCAAGCCACTGCTTTACTTTGTTTGGCAGACAAGGCGGTTCCTTATAGGCGATCACCTCCCACAAAGGCCTACCACTCTAGTATCTATCAAAGCGCTCAATCTCTTGTGACACAGGAAATTCATAAGGGCGGCGAAGATCTCCTGCAGGGATGGTTTGTGCAAGACCATATTGTCTCAAGACTCTACAAGGGAAATAAAAAGTTAGTCTTGATAAGCTAGGGAGACGACAATATGCTTGGTTACTATAGCCAATCATCGCATCGATCCTCCACCAAGGAACAACCCACTTTATGGTAAAATCACCAGCGGCAAACACCTTGCTCCATTCACGGCGACCGATCTTTAAGAATCGCTTCTTCCGGCGGATGATGCAATTTGGAGCATAAGTTTGAATATCGTCAGGGGGATTAATAAGCTTCAACCTCTCCATGAGCCATATCTGCAAAATATTTGTTTACATTAATGTTACAAGTGTAAAAAAATAATAATATGCTTTAATGATTAAATAATAGTAGTATTATTTTATACCTGTAATAAGATTGGAGAACCTCTAAAAGGTGCTTTTGGGTTCTTTCTCAATGCATCTAACCATAGCATAGTTTCTCCAACAATTAATGGCATGGGATTTCTCCCAGTTTCAACTTGTTCTATGACAGATACGATTATTGATTGCCCTTCGTTATCTTTACCACTAACTAAGAACAGCTGATTAAATAAACATTAAAGAAAGGCTCTTCTTTTATACGTGCGAAAATCGGGATTAGGATTATCATGATAATAATGCGCAAAATCTGTCAAATTAACTACATTCCCGTGCACTATGTTCTTTAAAGCCGTTCCCCTTAAATCAAAGAAGTGCTCAAAATCTTTATAGTAATACTCATTAACTCTAGGCATTATCGCAAGGTCAGTGGAATAAAAACCTATAATGGCTCCAAATTCTTCCGGTAAAGGACATATTTCATCATGGAAAAATCTAAAACAATGAGTATCAATATTCCAATAATCTATAGCAGAATAAATAAAGTCAGTATCAAGAATCATCCCCCTAACCCCAAACACACCCCCAATATGAGAAAGTTCTAACGATTTCTTATCTTTAGCAGTCAAGCGATGACACCAGTCATCCATGTACCCACAAAAAGTTTTCTTAGCTAGAGACATGATCACTAATTAATTTAATTATGTGATAAGCTGTTCGAATTATGCAGTAAACGGTTTATTTGGGGGCTATTTATAACTTCTCCTGCACGACGGACTTCCATTCCTCGAGGGAATAGGAAAACAAGTCTGTCGCCAGGCGACAAAATTGTCGCGTGGCGACAGAGGCTGTCGCCTGGCGACAGAGGCTGTCGCCTGGCGACAGATTGGATGACGCGGCGCCAATATTTTTCCTTAAACAGCGTCACCTATTGCGCGTAGGAAACCGTGTTTTTACGTATCTGACTTCGAGTTTGACTTGACTTACTGTTTTATCCCTTATTATTATTATTATTATTATTATTATTATTATTATTATTATTATTATTATTATTACTATTATTATCCCTTATTATCCTTATTTTTATTATTATTATTATTATTATTATTATTATTATTATTATTATTATTATTATTATTATTATTATTATTATTATTATTATTATTATTATTATTATTTCTATGGTTATTATTATTATTATGACCATAATTACCAATATTATAATAATGAGGCTTCATTTTTTCAAGCTTGCCCTCATTTTTTCCTTTTTTCTTTTTGGGGGAGAGAGTCGGTATACCCTCCACTAATATTAAAAATGACGGAAAAATTTCGCGTAAAAATTACACTTTTTCCACACAGGATGCATGCTTTATAAAATGACAAACTAAGTAAAATGATTAATAAATAATAAAATAAATGCATATATATACAAGTGTCTAGTACATAAGTCGCATAATACACTAGACAAAGTCCTATAAAAGTCAAATAAAATAAATACAGGTACAACTACGGTGCCGGAGGTCGCAGATCGCGAGGGATACCAAATGTATCAAAAAATGCCCTACTCCGCGGAGTATGCCCATCATCGTCCCCTGGACCACCGGACGACGCAAACTGCAACTCAGGGCCAGGCCACCTAACCTCACCCTGAAACCCGACAGAAAGAGGCTGGGGCTGCTGCGATGACGAGCCAAACTCGTATGTCCCACCACCCATCCCACCTCTAACAGTCGGCTCGGTTGGAGCATCCTCCGGCGATGACGCCGAATCCTCTACAGCTGCGGCCTCGGAACGACCACCTCGTCCACTAGAGGTAGTCCGGCGACGCCTCGAGTCGGACCTAGTAGTCTCCCTCCTAGGCTCGGGCCTCGACCGAGTGCGTGGAGAAGGAATAGGCTGCCCCTACAAAAATAAATTCAAAGTTAGCCAACATAACAAAAGTAAAACAAAAAAAAACACTGAAAATAAAATAATACCTCCTCAACGTCGTTGCTACGACAGGTAGCACGGTTCCGCAACCTCACAAGCTGGCTGCGAAAGGCGTCAATGCACCTAGCCATAGCCGTCACCACCTCGCGAGAAAACTGTCAAAACGACCAAGTCAGAATAGCAAACATAAAGCTAGAGCAATGACCACCCTGGTAACGTATAGACATCCTCGGAGGAATGAACTCCCTGGGACCAGCCTGCTAAAAACAGAAGGTTAAAAAGATACTTGGGGGCTACCTAAGACAAATAAAACTAAACAAATAATGACATACCGCTGCCTCCTCTGAAGGGACAGGAGCCGGCGCTAGCAGCGGCAGCAGATCCTCCTCATAGCTCTGCTCGAGGAGAATGTAGGTCCTCCAATGAGTACCTCGCGAGGGACCACCAGCACGGTCCCGCTGCAAGGCATCATGGAACATGTGCCTTGGTGGAGGAGCTGGGACTACGAAAGAGTCTGAAGAGTGCTGGATGGCTACCCGCTCCCCTAGGTAGACCACCGCATCGTACGTCCCCAGAAAGTAGCGACGCTCAGCTGTATATTGCGCCGCTAGCGCAGAGACGGGGAGACGGGGAAACCAGCCCAAGGTCGATACACCAGGCTAGGCTCCTGAAATATCACTAAGTAAGACACTAATGCTAAAAGTAATGAAACCAAAGTAAAAGTTAAGATAAAATCTCACCGAAAGGATCATCTCTCGAAGGCGTAACACCTCCGGTGGACCCCTGCGGCCTCCCCAACTGGCAGCAATGGGGAGCACGCGAGGAGAAGGCCTCGCTGGCGCGAGAGAGGGAAAATACTCGTAGAACCAGATCTACACAAAAGCAGAAATTAGTGAAAACACGTTCCTAAACATCTAAATCAAAACCTAAGTGGTAAAAAGGGAAGACATACCTCTACGACCCTCCAGAAACTGGACAGGGCGACCTCTCCAGATAGGGCCTTGTGGCGACAGGAACGCCGTAAGCCCAGTAAGAAATCAGCATAGGCCATGCTGGCCCAATCATATGTCCCCACCAATCCTAGGTCGCGGACGGCAGGCAGGTAGTACAGCAGCACTCTACTACATCGATCAGGGGAAAATGTCCCTGACAGCAGAATCAGCACAAAGATTCGCACCCGCTGCTCTCGGGTAGTCGCATCGTCCTCAAAAGCTGCAGCCAATGTGCAGCGACGAATGCATCGGGAACTCAGCTGTCCCGACTGAACCTCAGCCCGGGCCCGAATGACGATCGGCCCCAACAACTCCAAAACCTCTGGCGAGTAGACAGTAACGCCAGCATCGAAGGGAAGTGGAGTAGACTGGAAATTTAGCCCCGTGATGAGGCTAAAGTCAGCTGGAGTGACTGTCATCTCACCCCAGGGAAGGTGGAAGGTGTTGGTGGTGTCCCAAAAGAACTCCACCAAAGCTCGAACGACGAGGTTGCCCCCATCGTATGAGAACATGGCCCGGGTGGCCTGCAGCAGGGGAGTCAATCCACATAGCTCCCAAAGACGTCAAAGTTCCTCGTCACGACAGATGAAGCTGTCGTACAAGGAATCGATAGTGGAGTTACCCGAACCATGGCTACGGGTCCTCCCACTCGCCAAACCGCGTCGGATCCTCTCCGACAAATGATGTACTGGCGCGTGAAACAGAGTGCGCTCGTCCCAGTCAGGCATGACGCCCAACCCAGAAGTAGAAGGTACGTCCTCACCCTCGCTGGTGGGCTCGTCCTCTCGACGCGTGTCCCTCGACCGGGAACTCGAACCACGTCGTCTAACCATGCTAAAGTTTGTAAAAGTAATTAAACTTAAGTTTCTACAGTATCTAAGTTCGCCTAAGCCGCATGATACTATGTTCAACAAAAAAGAGTACGTAGTACTAAAACAGAGTAAGATTTCAAACAAGCATGGAATCATTCTTTGAGCAAACAAACAATTTCTTGCAAACATATAATGAATATTTGTGACAAATTGCACAAGAAAAAGCAGTTAAAACACCAAGAACGACTCACATTGTTCTTCACGACCTTAAGAGGTCCAACAATGGTGAATTGTTCGTTTCTTCACCAAATTGAGTCAAACAAGTCTCAAAATACTCCCAAGGCAATATACAAACATAATTAAACAAGTTCAAGGCATAAAATTCAACAAACAAAGCAAATTAAGCAAAATGAGTTTCGAATTTTCGAAAAAACCGCAAACAAGAACAGCCAATTCATCAAAAACCGAGTTGAGTTTGAGCAAAACTTACATAGATCGGGAAAATAGATGTGAAAAGCTTCGATTTGCAACAAATTTGAGCGAATTTGGTTGAGAAATGAGCAAGAACGAGTGAATTGAGTTTTTGCGAAAAATGGAGAAGTAGAGCAGCGAAATGAGGAAGAAGAAGAATCGGGTTTTAAAACCCCGATTCTGTCGCCAAACGACAGAATTGTCGCGAGGCGACAGACTCTGTCGCGTGGCGACAGAGCCAACTGCTGGCGACAAGTGTTTCTGGCCGGCGCTGGTGTGGCGACAGAGGTCTGGGCTCTTCCTTATGGTTTGTTGGGTCCAGTTTAGTGATATGGGTTCCTTGGTACGCCAGTTAGCCCTTTGAGTAATTGACATGATTTAATCAGCTTGATCAAATGCACTGAGTGATCGACTTGATGAAAGATCGTCTCACTTTAGCTTAAAGCGCCTAAGTATTGGCTCATAATAAGGCACCGAAATAATGGTTCAGGGCACCGAAATATTGGTTCAACAAGCACGCCAAAGTAATGGTTTATGAAGGCAAAAGCACCGAAGCACTGGCACTGATATAAAAGTAATAATGATATTAAGGGTCAATAGGTAAAGTGATTCTTTGGCAATGTCTCAACATAAAGGGAAATTGTTTAGCGGCGAAGCACAGTCGAGATGAAGTAATGTCATAGATAATGGAGATGGCGAAGTAAGGTCACCTTCGGCAATCCCTCAAGGTAAAGAAGAGATTGTCTATAGCGGCGACATACTGCTGTGGCAAAGTATGGCCACACCCAGGAGATGACGACATACAGTTATTTTTGATGATGTTCCCGAAATACTGTGGAGGATCAAGAATATTGAAGGCGACGACATATGGTTATCTTCAAGGATGGCGTTCACGAGACATAGTGGAGGTTGTTACAAACAACATATAAAGCAACAGCAAAATGGTTACTTTCAGAGACGTGTGCTCGACGGTGCAAGATACGCGTTTCTTAACTCTTTTATCTATTTTAACTAATGATTAGTTTGCAGGTATCGGCGTTATAAGAATGATTTGGAATTGCAGAACATTTTGAATCATTCTCCGTCCCTATCGATACTTTGACTATCGTTTTTTCGAAACATAAGTTTCTTCAAACTCAGTCAAAGTGGGGGCTTCTGTAGACACCCATTTGTGTCTCCCCAAAACCAAACCCAGTGATGAATACCTGTCACGTCGACACATAATCGAATTAGGTGAAAGTGATTCGAAAGTCAAATGTCGCGGTTTAGTTTTAATTAATTTCTTTTCTCTCTGTTTTTGAAAATGGCTCTATTTATTTGAAAACGTCTATTTCAGTTTATTTTGGTCCATGATTAGGGTCCAAAAATAGTGTAGTTGGATGGGGCTTTGAAAGCACTTTCCAACGATATATTATAAGCCCAATTCCGATGAATATTGAGGAAGTTATGGCCAAAATACTAAACTGGGCTCGGAGTTCTATTTTAATGCGGCCCAATGATCTAGAGGAGGGCCCAATGTTAATTATTATTCCTAAAGCTATTAGGATTAATTATGGTTTTCTAGAAGTTTCTAGAAAGTTCTTCTTAGTTCTAATATTGATAGGATTAATAGTTAATTATCTTTAAAGGTTTTTTATTTGGAATAAAGTATTATTTTATTATCCTAAAAATGTATTTCATCTTTTGTACGGATTCCGTAGATCAAGTTGATTAAAGATCGGATTCTGTAAAAAGATAAAAACGCGCTTATACAGGCTGTCGCCGCGCGATAAACCCTGTCGCCTCGCGACAGACACTGTCGCGTCGCGACAGACACTGTCGCGTCGCGAAAGAGTCCAGTCCTGGCGACAGCGTGGAGTTTTATTCCTTATCAAATTCCATGTTTTTCCGGGTTATTTTCATTATAAATAGCGTCCGGATTCCTGTTTTCAGAATCATCAATTCCCATCAATTATAATTCTCTTTTCTCTCTTGAGCACTTTATGCTTTCTTTCTCTCTTTTCTAGTTTTACAATATTCCGCATACATTAGACTTAGAGTCATCTAGCCAAGTTCGAAGTTGCCTTCGCCCTAGACGTGCAAGGTTTGATATTTCTGAGGGTTTGGTCCAAAACTAGTCAAAACTTTATTTAATTTGATTTTAATTTAATTCTTTAATTGTTTATTTATTTTCATTGAAGTTTACTAACTTGTGTATTTTGTTATTAGAAAGAGGTACGAGGCTTCAAAGTAAGTAGATTAGCTTACTCCCTATTTCTTTCACAATGTAGATTGCATGCTTATTATTGTTTATAATTCCTAGTATCATGTTAGGATGTTTTTAATGCTTTCTAGTATCATGTTAGGATGTTATTTTATGCTTTCTATCATGTTTAGGATGCCTCTTATCTTTCTAATATCATGTTAGTGTCATGTTAGATTTAAAGCTTTGATCTTTATCGTTTAGTGACATGCTAGGATTTGTTATTAATCTTGTTAGTATCATGCCTAGGATCTTGCTATCATTATCAAGCTTTATTATGCCTTATCATGCTATTATCATCATTATCGTTATTATTTATTATGTTGCTTGATTTATTATTGTTATTTGCTTGATCATGCCTTTTATGCAAGTTTAAAGGGAATTTGTACTTGAAATCACGCTTAATAAGATAATTAATAATTTGGTTTAGGCTAATGTGATTTTAACTCAAGTGATCGCCAATAATAGTATTATTTGTGCATTAATTTCAACCAACATAGATAAACAGGGTAGGATTAACATAATGTTTGTATGTTATTCGAAAAGCGCGCATGAATACGAGCAGAACAAAGTAGAGGCCTATTTTATAGGGCGGGTCCTTTCTTTTGTAGATTGGATTCGTACCCTCATCCCCGGACCCTATTTGGTTCAAGACCTTATGGAGTAGTTGACGGTCCTTTGGATTGTCTTTTGGGTACAAGTTCCTTAAAACTTGTTGGCGACTCTTTTTGCTCTTTGTCTTTCCCTTTGGAACGCCACCGTATTTTAGTGTATGATCACAGTGGGGTTCAAGTTTGGGGTTATCATGATGCTTGAAATATTCCCTACAGTACCATCTATGGAAATTAAGAAATATATGTTTGCACAATGATTGAAAATTTAGCTTGTTGTGCATTAATTGCATATTTTTTTAATACTTTATTAATTTATATGACTTAGTACATGCAATGAATTGTGAATAATCATGTTATGGTTTATAATTTCGTGTATGGTTCTTCATGTACATGTCTCAAATTTGATTCAACAGTTGCATCATGATATACCTAGATACCCGTTAGGTGGCGATTGTATGACATGTTATTGATTCCAAGGAAAATTCAGGCTATGTGTTTCTCAAATATGTTTTCTACGTACACATATAAGTATACATCATTGCTTATATTACGTACTTGGAGAACTATAGGGTAATGATATCGATTTTCCCGTAGAATTGAAAACTTGGCATACATTCACTAGTGGTTTTACATGTCCAAAGATGGGTTAGGTTGGAGAGATAAGGACCCTTGGACATCATTCATATTCACTTCGTTTATTGCTTTAATTAATTGAACCACATGAAAATTTTATTTGAATTGAGCATTGTGATCATTTGGGTGAGTTGTGTAGAATTTCAATAATGAAACGAACAGAGCGTAGCTGGATGTATGAAAGGTTAGATGGCCGAAACATTAGAAAGGAGTTCGTCAAAGGGGTTGATGAATTCATTCAGTTTTGTAAAGATCATCCAGAGAGCAGTAAAGTTGACGAGGTCAGATGCCCATGTGTCTTATGTAAAAACAGGCAGCTACATGATTTGGAGACTGTAAAAGTGCACTTGTATAGCAAGGGTTTTGTTCCAGACTATTACGTATGGATGTGTCAAGGTGAAGGTTTTCCAAGCATCCCATCCCCACAACCAAATCCATACAATCAAATGGTTAGGGATGCCTTTGGGAATGACCCACCTAACATGGGTGCAGAGGAAGAGAGTCAGGTTGAGGAGGACGAGCCAAGCCCCCAAGCTTAGAAGTTCCTTAACTGGTTGAAGGAATCTGAGCGTCCTTTATATGAAGGGAGTACTATGTCTGTTTTGGAAATGGCGTCTAGAATTACTAGTTTGAAGTGTGAGTACAATTTGCCTCACAGTTGTGTGGATGGGTTTGCTTCTTTGATGAATGAAGCAATTCCTGACAACAACAACATGGGAGAGACCTTCTACGAGGTGAAGAAAGTAGTGAATGGATTAGAGCTTCCACACGAGAAGATACATGCCTGTCCAAAAGGTTGCATGTTGTTTTGGAAGGATGATGTGGACTTATCCAATTGCAAAGTCTGTGGTTGCGAAAGGTACAACAAGACATTAAAAGGAAGTTTAGTGCCCTTGAAAGTGCTTATTTATTTCCCTATCACACCTAGGCTGCAGAGGTTGTTTGCAACAAAGAACATTTCAAATAAAATGACATGGCACGCAAAAAAATCCTAGAGTTGCAAACACAATGGCTCATCCTTCTGACAGTGATGCGTGGAAACACCTGGACAACACCTTCCCAGAATTTGCATCAGAACCAAGAAATGTGAGACTTGGTTTGTGCACTGATGGGTTTGCTCCTCATGGTAAGTTTGGGGGCCAATATTGTTGTTGGCCAGTCATACTAACACCATATAACTTGCCTCCTTCTTTGTGTATGAAAAGACAGTTCATGTTTTTGTCCCTTCTAGTTCCTGGTCCTAAAAACCCAAAGGGCAACTTGGATGTCTATATGCAACCACTCATTGAAGAACTTGAGCCGTTATGGGATATTGGGGAAACCACTTATGATCTTTCAAAAAAGCAGAACTTCACAATGCGGGCCGCCATACTTTGGACCATTAGCGACTTCCCGGCATACGGAATGTTATCCGGATGGTCAACTTCTGGTAAGAAGGCTTGTCCATACTGCTTAGATAAATCCAAAGCATTCTGGCTCGATCATGGTGGCAAAGTTTCATGGTTTGATTGTCACCGTCAATTTCTTGATCCAAATCACCCATTTCGGAAAAGCAAAACAGCTTTTTGAAAGAACAGAGTTGAAAAGGGGTCACCTCCGCATATTATGTCCGGGCTAGAATTATGGGAATGCGTGAAGGACTTGTCGAAGGCAACTGATGGTCCTGCAGCTTTGAAATTGCTTAAAAAGGACAAGAAAGGTTGGTTTAAGCAAAGCACTCTATGGGACCTTCCTTATTGGAAGCATTTGCTTATACGTCATAATCTAGACGTAATGCATATCGAGAAAAACTTTTGTGACCAACTCATTCACACACTCATGGATGTAAAAAAACAAACTTGTGACACAGTGAGTGCTCAACGAGACATTGAAAAATACTGTAGAAGACCAGAACTCCATGTTTTTACTGATGAAAGAGGTAAAGAGAACAAACCCATTTGCCCTCGATAAGGCCCAGAGGAAGGTCCTGTGTGAATGGATTCGGGAATTACGATTTCCTGACGGTTACTCCTCTAATCTGAGTAGGTGTGTAGATATGCAAACATGTAGACTCCACGGCCTGAAAAGCCATGATTGCCATGTTTTCATGGAAAGACTGTTGCCAGTGGCCTTCAGAGAATTGCTC
The DNA here is from genome assembly GCF_948465745.1 of Chenopodium album. Classification (NCBI taxonomy): domain Eukaryota; kingdom Viridiplantae; phylum Streptophyta; class Magnoliopsida; order Caryophyllales; family Amaranthaceae; genus Chenopodium; species Chenopodium album. The sequence goes on from NC_137852.1 coordinate 14,257,025, forward strand.
CCTGCTCATGTTTGGAAAGCTGTAACTAAAATCAGCCAGTTTTTCAGAGACTTGTGTTGCTCCACAATAACACATAGCGACATGGACCGTTTGCAAAACAACATTGCTGAGATTATTTGCAAGCTAGAGAAAATCTTCCCCCCCCTCATTCTTCAACTCAATGGAGCACCTACCGGTGCACCTCCCATACGAGGCAAGACTAGGGGGTCCAGTTCAATATCGATGGATGTATCCATTTGAAAGGTAAACGAAACTCAGTTTTGAAAATTTTTCAATTTTGTTGAAATGGTAATAAAACCTGTATGTCTTTCTAGGTTTTTGAATCATTTGAAGCGCAAAATCGGAAACAAGGCTCGAGTTGAAGGGTCTATATGCAACGCCTACCTCACCAAGGAAATTGCAAACTTTTGCTCCAATTATTACCAAGATGGTGTTGATACCAAAACTAGAGACCTTAGTCTTAATGCAAATGTTGAGGTTGATTCGCTCATTTATTTTAACGACAAAATCCCAAAACTATTCAAGGTTGATTGTGGCCGTGCTCCTAAACAAGGACGAATGCGTTGGCTTGATACTAAGGAACTCGAAAGGGCACACTTGTATGTCTTATCCAATAGCGGCATTCTAGATGTGTATGAAAGGTTAACATATTACTTTAGTTATAAGATTTTCCAAAGAGATTACAAAAACATAATAGATCGTAACTATGGTTCCTTTCTTAGGGAGTTTGAGGAACACATTCTTCAGTCAAGACCTAATACACGTAGGGAAGATGTCTAGCAGCAATTTGAAAAGCAATTTCCCGATTGGTTTCGAGAAAAGGTAATAGGTTGTTCAGTTATGATATTGGTGGTTTAGTCTAAATCCATAACATATCTAGCTAAAATGTTTGGATCTTTATAGGTTCTTCAGGACAAGCCGGCTGAAGATGTGTTGCATGCATTGTCGATGCGACCTTTCAGTCGTGTACGCACTTGGAGGCAGTTGTTTGTCAATGGTTTTAACTTTCAAACAGAAATCAGTGGAAGATACAAGTCCACAATGAATTACGGTGTATGTGTCACAAATGCAGAGGGTGGACAGTATTTTGGCACTTTGGAGGACATCATTGAGCTTGTCTACACAGGTCCTGTGGAATCGTATAAGACCATATTGTTCAAATGCAAGTGGATGGACTCTGTTAGGGGGATGGCTATACATGAACAATACAAGATCATTGATGTAAACCATACCAAAAAATACCCAAAGTACGACCCTTTTGTGTTATCTTATCAAGTTAGCCAGGTGTACTACGCACCCTACCCTAGTTTGAAAAGAGATCGAGCACAATGGTGGGCGGTGACTAAAACAAAGGCTAGATCTGTTGTTGATGCTCCCGTTGACTTGGAGTTTTTGCAAGAAACAAGTCCGGATACACCTACAAGATTATGTGCACCCCAAGACATTCCTGACTACATTGCATACAATGAAGGCGTTGGTAATGAATCAGATGATGAGATTGTTTTTTAAGAAGGATCATTCTCCAGTGACGAAGAACCAGAATTTGAATCAACCGACAGCGATGAGGGCGAGGATGATCTTGTTTGATTTGATGATAGTGACAGTGAAGATGGTGAAGATAGTGGTTCCGATGAAGGAGTTAATAGTGAAGATGGTGATGACAATTTAGAGCATAGCCAGGAGTAGAGCATATTTGTGATACATTTTATGATTGTAATTTGTAATGTTGTAATGTTTTTAATTTTGCTAAACTATTAAATTAAACATTTGAGATAAAATGCGGTTTGTTTTATGTAGACTTTTAGTAAATTATTTTATTACTTAGTTCTGATTTTATGTTCTAATAATCATGCAAGTCATGTGGTTTAATTCCTTGTTTTACCTTGTTATGCTAATGTAGTACATGTGATAATGAATGGGAAGGGGAAAAAAAGGTAAAGGTGGTAGTGGAAAGATGCCTCGATCCAAGTTTAGCCAATCTGTGCAGTTGGAAGACAGTCAGATTCCTGACTTTGAGACACAGTCAGAGGATGAAGGGATTATGGGGCTTGGGAACAACACACAAGTGCTAGAGACACTAAGCCAGAGTGGTCAGCCACACCTGCCACACACTCATCCTCGGCTTCCACACACTCAGACTCGGCAGCCACACACTCAGAATCGTCAGGAAGGACAGCAAGGACAAAGCTCCCAAACACCGGCTAAGAGGAGATTACACCCTACTGGTTTGCGGTAAGTATGTCATATAGTAGTACTAGCTATTTGTATGTATTTTATGAAATTAATATATAATGAAAAACATGAATTCTGACAACATTAATATATATGTTCCTTGAGATTTTATTTATATTATTTATTAGCTATGTCAAAATTCTGACAACATTAATTTATACTTGAGGTATCATCTGAAATTTGCACGAATACTGATAGTGAATACTAAGCTTTAAGATTTTCAATCTCTTAATTAGATGAAAACCTATTTTTTAAGTACTAGTAGGAAGGTAGAAGCATTGGCTGTATTCGAGCACGACTCGTTTTAACAAAACGTAGTCTGATCACTGTGATTTGTTGCTGATAACTAGCCTGTGAACTAATGAAGTATCTTGCTTGTACATAGATGTCTTTGAAGTTGTTTGGCTTAACTTTGGTTACAACATATTCGTATATAACTATAAGTGGAATGAATGATAAGAAATCAGCTATTTCTAGCTGTGTTTTGTTTCTTTGATTATTAAGGTATCTCTGAAGCCTTGTGTTTGTATATTTCTGGATTTTGAAGCCATTTCTATATATCTAGACTAGGCTTGTCTTATCCATAAATGTTGTGTTTTCTATCATTAACAACAATACTTATACCACCTGCTTATATGCATTAAAATAGTGCATAGATGCTAGACAACTCCTGTAGTATGCAATGTACCATTACTTGCGTTTTATACTCTCCTATATACACTTAAGAATTTCTATAAAAATTGAAATAATATCAACCAATTAAGATTTCAAGAACTGAAAATCATGACCAAAGAAGTCCTCAATGTTGTGGTAGAGTTTCTGCTGTGTAGACCTTGCTGCCCCTCTTGTTTTTATATGTTATGGTAAAGTTATTGTTGCTGCCCAATAATCAACATATGAAAAATGCATTTACCTTGTTGTTTACATGGCATAATGCAAGGTTTGACGATAGTTCGATCGCTAAGGCCATCACGCAGTGCATGCAAGGCTATTTTAGGAACGGTTACCATAACTATGGGGTAGTAGATGCTGGCACCAAGGAAAATAAGTGGAATTTGTTCAGTGTACGCTTATCTTTGCTAGTTATTCTATTAATTATGTTGTGTTTTCCTTGCTTGCTATTCTCTAGCTGATGGGTTTTTGCCTTTGTAGAAAATGTTTGAATGGGATGATGCCCTTGATGCACAAGTAAGGAAAGAATATGACTCAAAAGCTGTATATCGACTACGTGACATGTTCAACCACGTCACCTTGAAGATGGGTGGTAGGAAGCCAAAATGGATGAGTGACGAAGCACATAAGGAGATGATGGAAGCCAGATTAAACGGTCCAGAATTCATTAAGAGATCTGAGCAGAACAAGAAGAATAGGAGAGGTGGTTCCTTGTCTAATGTAATTGAAGCGTCTCACTACCAGGGTTCGATTTCTGTTGCACAACACGCAAAGAGGATGGTAAGGCCTCTTGTGTAAACCGTTTATGGATTGTTATAACATTCAAATTTTAAGTAATAAGTGATATGTTTATATAATTATGTGTAGGCTAAGGAAAAAGGCGGCGTTCTCCCAAATGCTGGGGAGCTTTACTTGAAGACGCACTTCAAGGAAGTGCCTGGAAAAGGACAGGTTCCGGCTAGTAAAAAAGCCAAAGAGATGCCCGTATTTTAGGTTCTGTTCTGATGCCCGTATTTGTTCTATGCCGATGCTGCTTCCCTCCCTTATGCTGACCCCCTTTCGTTATGCTGCTGCCACCTTTAAAAATTTGTAATTTTAAATTTTTTTTCAATATGTTTTTTTTTTTTCGGTGTGGCTGTTTCTGGAGTCAGTGGCTGTTTATGGAGTCTATGGTTTTTTTTTTTTTTTGGGTGGCTCATTCTAGATCTTCCTAGCTGGGTAGTTAGTTGCTCTTCTTGGTACATACTGCTGCCTGTAGTACTCTGCTGCTGCTGATGATCCTATGCTCTGAGTTTGTGCCTTCCCTCATATACTCTTAGTGTTAGTTTTGCACAATGTACTCTAGTTTTGTATACATTGGCTTCTCACACGTCTTGATATGAATATGTGATCTGGATTTTACTTTTCCTCTATATTGAGGTTTAATTCATTTCTTGCAAGCCACCCTTGTAACGTCATCTTTTATGATATTGTTCAGCTGATGGTAAGCATTAGACAAACCCCGTAGTTGCTTACCAATCCACTGCTCTATCTCCTTTATGGTAGCAATGGACTAGAGTCACCTCCCATTCTGTTTTTGCAATTAAATCCCGGCACTTGCCTCCCTGTTAAATATCAGTAGTTCAGCAAGATTTGCCCATCTGCTGCACCTATCAGCCTAGAAACAGCCATGACTCTGCCTTATTAGAGATGCAAATGCCAAACAAGGCGGAAAATGATGGTCTGATATACCCATATGATCAGAAATTGTGCTGCTTTCTCCTGCCAGACCCGGAAATCCTATTACTGCTTCATTTGTATTTAGCACAAACCAACCAAAGTCCAAACTCCAAAGACCAGGGGGTAGAACATTTCCTCTTATCTACCAAAATGCCTTGTAATAACGCCACTGTTGGACTTAATGATTTTGATGATGACACAACCTCACTTACTTACATACTAATAAAGGCTTGATTGTTTAAGTGTGTGATCAGTGAAAAGACTAGGAGAATTGAGTGTCGAAGCAAAGACACCATGAGGAACAGGAAGGCCAGAAACAAAGTTATCCAAAAAGAAGAGTTCTCTCACAGGAACTGGCGCTTCAGAAATGAAGACTTGAGAAGAGAAGGTTCCCTCAAGGAACAGAAGCTTCAGAGAAGAAGCATCACCAGAGAAGAGAAGTTCCTTCCAAGGAACAGAAGCCTCGGAGTAGAAGCTTCGTCAGAGAAACATGAAGACTAAATATTTTACATATTTTAGGATTTATGTAAGTATAAGAAAGTTAGTTGCACTCGAAAATTCAGTATGGAATTGGTCTTAGGATAAAATATTGTGCATGCTTAATTTTAGGAAAGTTGTTGATATTTAAATTCTATCCTTTTCTTAAAATTAAAAAGATTTTATTTTCTTTTCTTTTTCTGATTTTCGGAAAATATTTTAGCAAAATAAAATCTTCACGTTTTTCCAAAACTTGCGCTCTACTCTCCCATGATCTTAAACAGTCATGGTCTTACACATTAAGGAGTTCATGGTTCCTTAATTTTAGGGACATGAACTTGTTAGTGGGTATGAGTAATGGCGTGATGGATTTGCTGCACAGTTGAGGTTTTCCAAACGTATTTTATGATCTATAAATAGTCTTGATTTCTGTTGGAAAACGTAACCCTTGCTCACATAAAGTTTTATTCTTTTATTCGAGTTAAGAGTCCAATTCCATACAAGTTCATTTGAGTGTTCTTAATGTTCTTATACTAGAGTTTAATTTCTTTCTTTTGAGTTGTAATTTGGGGAATGGGGAAGTTTGAGTGAACTTCTGTATTGTGAGAAAGAGAAGAGAGAAAGAGAAGAGAAAGAGAAGAGAAAGAGCAGAGAGAAGTGAGAAGAGAGAAAGAGAAGAGAAGGAGTAACAAGTTGGGTGACTTGTTCCTCGGGGATTCAAGTTTGTTGAGGAACTTGAAGTAAGAGTCTTTAGTTTGTAATAGGATTTACTGCCCTATTCTAGTGAAGATTCTTTTCCTAAAATCCCAAGTGGTCGTGGTTTTTCTCCTTGATTAGGGCCAAGGAGTTTTCCACGTAAAAATCTCTCGTGCACTTTTGTTCCTTCAGTTTATCTTTCTGTTCCTTTAGCTTACTTAGTTTTAATTACGCAAAAAGTTTAGCTAATTTCTCATACTACAATTCAACCCCCCCTTCTTGTAGTATTCATTGAAACAACAATTGGTATCAGAGCCTAACTTCTAAGAGAATCAGGAAACCCTGAAGAAGAAAGGTCTTGGAGAAAATGAATACTCACGAAAAGCTCGAGGAAGGATACTCAACTCAGAGACCTCCTATGTTCAACGGGAAGTTCTATACCTACTGGAAGAACCGTATGGAGATCTTTATCAAGGCGGAGAACTACCAAGTATGGAGGGTCATTGAAGTTGGTGATTTCGAAGTCACCAAAACAAATGCTCAGAATGAGGTAATTCCTAAGCCTATGTCTGAATATGAGAAAGAGGATTTTGACAAAATGGAAATCAATGCTATGGCTGTGAAATTGCTCCATTGCGGGCTTGGACCACATGAACACAATCGTGTTATGGGGTGCAAGAACGCTAAGGAAATCTGGGATTTGCTGCAGATTACTCATGAAGGAACTAATGAGGTTAAACGCTCAAAAATCGATCTACTTATGTCTAAGTATGAAAGATTCGAGATGCAACCTAAGGAGACCATCCAGGAGATGCTATCTCGTTTTACTAACATCATAAATGAGTTGGTTTCCCTTGGTAGACAGATTCCTACAGATGAGCAGGTTAGGAAGGTTCTCAGAAGTCTTCCACAGGACGAGAGATGGAGAGCTAAGGTGACAGCCCTACAGGAAACTAAGGACTTCACCAAGTTCAACATCGAGCAACTTGCTGGCTCTCTCATGACCCATGAGCTGCACCTTGGAGTCAACACTGAAACTATGAGGAACAAGGGGTTGGCTCTGAAAGCAGAGGAGGAGGAAGACTCAGAAGTAGACGAGGATGAAGCTGCCATGATCGTTCGAAGGTTCAAAAGGATATTCAAGAAAGGCCGCACCTCAAGGAACTTCGGGAAAAAGAACTCTAATGCCAAACCTGACTACAGCTACCACAAGTGTGGATCCCCAGATCACTTTATCAGAGATTGTCCTCTATGGGAAAATGATAAAGGAAAAGGAAAGGGCAAGGAGCAAGGAAAAGAAAAATTCAGCAAAGCAAACTTTCAAAAGTCGGACATGAGGAAAGCCATGATTGCAGCTTGGGGTGATTCTGACAGTGAAGAAGATGAGGATGACCAACCAGAAGAGGAGACAGCCAATCTGTGTCTGATGGCCAAATCAGATGATGAAAGGGCCAACCTTGAGGAACTCCACAAAGAGGTATTTCTTGATCCTAAACAGCTTAAAACTCTCTCTAAAGATGTCTTAATAGATTTATGTCTAGAAGAAGAAGAATTCTTTAGAGAAACTTGTGTGAAACTGAATAAGTGTGAGAAGGCTCTTAAGGTTTGCAAGGAACATGGCACTTGGTTGGAAACAGCTTATGCCAAGTCCCAAAGCAAATTGCAAGAGCTTAATGTTAAGTATGAACGCATAAAAGAGATAGCTGATAGAATCAAGAATGAAAGTATTCTTCTGAATGTTGAATTAACTCAGTATAAGCTCATGAATTCTGATATCAGTTCTAGCAGTTCCTCGAGTGATCAGTTGCTTAAATTCAATGTTGATTTTGAAAATCTGAAAAATGAACTTTCGACCTTAAGGAATCAAAAAGATCAACTTGAAAATGAACTGAATGCTAGAAAGGATAGGAGTATTGACCCAAAAGTTATACCCAAATGGATTGCTGAAGCTCAAGGAAAAAGAACAGAAGGACTTGGTTACATGACCAAGAGAAAAGGTAAACAAAAGAAATATGTTGAGCTTCCTAGCATGAAAGTGTGTACTTTTTGTGGTAAGACTGGACATCATTATGGTCAATGTAGGATTAGAGAAGAGGCCGATAAAAGGAATATAAAACAAGTGTGGGTCAAGAAAACTGATATTGCATCCACGTCAAAGGAACCCAAGGAAACCTGGGTTCCTGATACTAATGCTTAGTTTTCTTGCAGGTTCTAGTGAGGGGGAACAACTCGTGGTATCTCGACAGCGGGTGTTCAAAGCATATGACAGGTGATAAATCAAAATTCCTCTCACTAGAAGACTACCCTGGAGGAACAGTAACCTTTGGGGACAATAAGAAGGGCGAGATCATTGGAAAAGGAAAAATTGGAAGATCAAAATCTCATTCCATTGATAATGTGTTCCTGGTCGAGGGCTTAATGCACAATTTACTCAGTATATCACAATTTTGTGATAAGGGAAACTCTGTAAGTTTTACTTCTGATTCTTGCAACATCATCAACAACAAATCAGGAAAGGTTGTTCTAGAAGGAACAAGAAGAGGGAATACATATACTGTAGACCTCAACTTAATCCCAAGGAACAACCTTACATGTCTGAGTGTTGTTGAAGATGATCCCCTGCTATGGCATAAACGTTTTGGACATGCTAGCTTTTCATTACTGAACAAACTAAGGTCAAGGGACTTGGTTGTGGGACTTCCTATTATCAAGTTCCTACAGAACAAAGTTTGTGATGCATGTGTGAAAGGCAAGCATGTTCGCTCATCTTTTAAATTAAAGAAAATGGTGAGCACAACAAAGCCTTTGGAACTAATCCATATGGACTTGTGTGGTCCCATGAGAATTCAAAGCAGGAGTGGCAAGAAATATGTTTTGGTTATTGTTGATGATTATTCTAGGTTCACTTGGGTTATTTTTCTTGCAAGTAAAGATGAAACTTTTGACGAGTTTGTTACTTTTGCCAAGAAAATACAGAAAATCAGTGGTTACTCACTAGTCCATCTCAGATCAGATCACGGAACTGAATTTGAGAACTCAAGATTCGATGAGTTTTGCAGGGAAAATGGCATGAACCATAACTTCTCAGCTCCAAGAACTCCCCAACAGAATGGGGTCGTGGAAAGGAAGAATCGAACCCTTGAGGAAATGGCTAGAACCATGCTGATTGCAAGTGGATTGCCAAGGAACTTCTGGGCTGAAGCCGTGAATACAACATGTTACATTCTTAACAGAGTAACAATCAGAAGCATCATCAACAAGACTCCCTATGAACTTTTCAGGGGAAGGAAACCAAACATATCTCATCTTAGGGCCTTTGGTTGTAAGTGCTTTGTACATAATAATGGTAAGAAAAATCTAGGCAAATTTGATGAGAGAAGTGAAGAGGCTGTATTTCTTGGATATGCCTCTGATAGCAAAGCTTATAGAGTTTACAATAAGAACTCAATGTGTGTTGAGGAAAGCATTCACATAATATTTGATGAAGTTGACCAGTTTGTGAGTGTACAGGAACAGGAAGAAGATAATGATTTTGAAATAGGATTGATCAGAGACAAAGATGAAGAAGAAGATCAAAGGCAAGCCAAAGAAAAGCATACTGTAGCAGAAGAAGAACCTCAGGAAAATGAAGATGTTCCTCACCAAGATGAACAGGTGAATGAGGAACAAGCTGAAGAGGAAGAAGCAGAAGGAACAGGTCAAGAAGCTCCTCAAATTGGAGTTCCAGCAAGGGAATTTCATCCCAAGCCGTTCAGGTATCAAGGTTCCCATCCTACTGATCTTATAATCAGTGACATTGGGAAAGGAACTCAAACAAGATCGCAAATGAGGAACTTCTGTGCGTTCCAAGCATTTCTGTCCATCCTAGAGCCTCGAAATCATCAAGAAGCCTTGGGAGATGCTGATTGGATAGTAGCCATGCAAGAGGAACTTAATGAATTCGAAAGGAACAAAGTCTGGCACCTTGAGCCAAAGCCTAAGGAAAAGAAGATCATTGGGCTCAAGTGGGTGTTCAGGAACAAGTTGGATGAGCATGGTACCATTGTAAGGAACAAGGCAAGGTTGGTTGTCAAAGGCTATAACCAACAGGAAGGTATTGATTTCGATGAAACCTTTGCTCCAGTAGCTAGATTAGAAGCTATTAGAATCCTAGTAGCTTTTGCTTCTTTTATGGGTTTCAAACTCTATCAAATGGATGTGAAATGTGCTTTTCTAAATGGTTACTTAAATGAGGAGGTGTTTGTAGAACAACCTCCAGGTTTTGAAAATCCTAAGTTTCCAAATCATGTCTTCAAGCTTGATAAAGCTCTTTATGGGCTTAAGCAAGCACCAAGAGCCTGGTATGAAAGGCTCTCAAAGTTCCTCCTGAAAAATGATTTCAAAAGAGGAAAGGTTGATGAAACCCTTTTTCTTAAATCTAGAGGAACTGATTTGTTGGTAGTACAGATTTATGTTGATGATATTATATTTGGTGCTACTAACAATGGTTTGTGCAAGTACTTTGCTGAGCTAATGGGTGGTGAATTTGAGATGAGCATGATGGGTGAATTGAATTTCTTCCTTGGACTCCAAATAAAGCAAACAGCAGAAGGAATAATGATTCACCAGCAGAAGTACATCAAGGAACTTCTGAAGAAGTACAACATGGAGAATGCCAAGACAAATCACACCCCTATGGGAACAGCAACAAGACTTGATGATGATCCACAAGGAACAAGTGTGGATCAAACGACTTATAGAGGTATGATCGGTTCATTGCTATATCTAACAGCCAGTAGGCCTGACATATCTTTTAGTGTTGGATTGTGTGCTAGATTTCAGTCTAACCCTAAGGAATCTCATCTAACGGCTGTTAAGAGAATTTTGAGATACCTCAAAGGAACAGATAACCTGTGTCTGTTTTATCCTAGAAGTGATGACTTTATGCTTAGAGGATTTACTGATGCTGACTATGCTGGTGACTTAGTCAACAGGAAAAGCACCTCAGGTATGGTTCAGTTCCTTGGCTCTTGTCTAGTTTCTTGGGGTTCCAAGAAACAAAATACTGTTGCATTGTCTACTACAGAGGCTGAGTATGTAGCAGCAGCTGCATGTTGCTCTCAAGTCCTTTGGATTAAACAACAGTTGCGTGACTTTGGTATTAAATTTAATTGCATTACTATCTATTGTGATAACACTAGTGCAATTTGCATATCTAAAGATCCAGTCCATCATTCAAGAGTCAAGCATATTCATATAAGGCATCATTTCCTTAAGGATAATGTTGAAAAGGGTTTAATTAAGTTAGATTTCTGCCAAACTGACAATCAAATTGCAGATATATTAACTAAGCCCTTGAATAGAGAAAGGCATGAGAAGATGAGAATGGAACTTGGGATGATTAAGTTATACTAAGAGAAATGCATCAAGTTCCCTCAGGTATGAAACTCAAACTGACGTGCTTAACTACTGTATACTATGCACAAGTGTTATATGTTTAATTACATAGTTAAGGCAAGTTGTGAGCAGGAGTAACATTTACTAATGGGCATGTAAATTTGAAAGTAATAGATATTAGAAGTCCAAAATTGATTGCATGAGCCTTGTTGAATTGTTCCGTGTATCAAGTTGTATTTGCAAGTGATTTCACAAATTGAATTCAAAAGATAAAATTGTTGTGTTTATCTAACTTTCAAAATTCCAATTTTTTTTATCTAAACACTAAATTCGGATGAATATATCAAAAATTCATCATTATCTTTTGTTCAAAAGTAGCCCACATGCATTACTCTCTTGAAACACGGTTTACGTTTCCCTAAGCAATAAATAGAGTGTCAAATCAACTAAATTCACCTCACCTCCCAAAAGACACCTCACTTGTTCACTCCCCCAAGTTACCTCCACCATAAAAACATGTCAGCCTCACCAAAAATTACACCTCACAAAAATTACCTTCTCTCTCATCACTCCGATCAAAATTTCTCACCAATGTCTGTCTCACCAAAAACCCAAGTTGAAGCCGAAGCAAACACAAACCTTGTTCCAGAAATCACCATGGAAATTATTCCGGAAACCCAAAATCTCGAAGCCTCCAAGCATGAGTCCCCCACTGAATCTAATACTTCTCGCAAGAGGAAAGCTGATGACATGCAAGAAGAAATCGAGAACATTCCGGAGATGGGTATCAACTATCGAGACAAACCGGCGTCCATGAAAAAGCTGGAGAAGAGCAGTGAGCACTTTGTAACAGGTTTGGTACTCAATTTACCTTGGTGTAAGTCTGTTAAGTTATATGAATTGCTAGATTTGTTTGAGGCCCAAAATTGGGTAAATTTGTTGGGTGAATGTTTCAATCGGAGTTTGTATGTTGATGCTATGAAGGATTTCTGTAGAAGCTTTAAATATTCAAAAGGTGTGATTCATTGTTGTGTGCTTAAGAAAAACATTGAATTTGATGCGATGTACTTGGCTGAGTTGTTTGATGTTCCCAATACTGGTTATGATATCTATTTCAAGAACAATGTGATAAGAAATCCTCTTCCTGATGCTAATATAGATGAGATTGTGGAGTTTTTAGGAGGTGACCCAGAGGAAACCTACATAAACCACAATGACCTAACCCCTCTTGACAAAATCCTGCTAAAATTCGTGTACAATGACATTATCCCTCGTTCTCAAAAGAGAGACAGTGCCAACAAGCTTGACTCTGTCTTAATTTATTGCCTAGCCAAAAAGATCCAAATCAACTTTCCCTCTATCATGATCAAACACCTCACCCACTGTGTTCCTAAGGGTTGGAAGGTGGGATATGGTAACCTCCTTACCTATGTCTTTGAGAGCTTTGGTATTTCTCTAACTGATGTTGAACCCCTGCCCCTCAAAAACACTGGGTACATACAGCCTATATTCCTTGAAAACCATAAGTTAAGGGTTGTAGGTGGATGTTTTGAAGTTGTGCAGGAGGAAAAGGAGAAAAGACCCAAGGAAGTGAGTGCACCATCTGAGGGGGAAGATGAGAGGGTTACTGGTGTGGTTGAGGGTGTTGTTCAGGAGATACAGGAACAAGAGGAGGAAGAGGAAAAGCAGGGAGAAGAGACAGGGGTAAGGAAGAAGAGGAAGAGTTTGAGGTTGATGAAGATAAAGGAGACCCCAGCACCAATATGTATTGATATCTCTGAGGCCCAGGAGGAACTGCAGAAAGTTTCTCCCTCTCCTACTTCAGGCAAATATACATCTGCAGGAACAGGTTTTGCAGCATTTAGTTCCCCACCGAAGGATCCCAGCGAAGATATGAAGGAGATGAAGGAGATGCTCCAGAAGGTGCTGAAGGAACAAGAGCAATCAGCGGTGAAGATGGAGGAACTAAAGAAGAGTGTGCTCACTCTTGATGCTGACCTGAAGAAACTGGTCAAGAGCTCAGAACAGGGGAGACTGTCCACAGTGAAGGACATTGTGTCTCAAATCAGCAAGAAGCTTGAGGAACTTGCTGAAGATGAAGACCAGAGCACTGCTTCCTAACCTCTCTTTCCTTGCAGCCTATCTATGTTGATTAAACTCTGTTTTTATTTGTTTTGGGGAAACAATTTTATTTTGGTCTGTAATATTTTGGGCACTTTGGTTTCTTTTGGTTGAACTTGCAAATTTGGTACATTTGGCCGATGTTTTAAATCGGTTTTGGATGATGAATGTCTATGCTGCTTTTGCCTATATGCTTTGTGAATGTTTTCTCTATGTATGCATGCTTCTTGTCTTAACACTAGACCACTTGATGGTGCTGTGTTATGGTATACTATTGCTTGTGTGTTGGTTTTTGATAATGCCAAAAGGGGGAAAAGATGCAAACTATCCCAAGGAAACTTAATCATTCTATGGTCTCTGTTCGAAGTCTTCTCAGCAAGCCTACCTCTCTACAGGCAGGTATATTGTAAATACAAGTTTTTCCATTTTTGCATTTTTCTTGCTCTTGTTCTCTGTTTATTTTTCTTTTCTATTTTCTAGTTTTAGTTAAGTAGTTTATTTATGCATTGCATTATATTTTTGCATTTTCCTTCCTTAGTTTAGGGTGGATTATCTTTGTTTCCTTGTAAGTAAGTTTGGATTGTTTGTCATCATCAAAAAGGGGGAATATTGTTGGACTTAATGATTTTGATGATGACACAACCTCACTTACTTACATACTAATAAAGGCTTGATTGTTTAAGTGTGTGATCAGTGCAAAGACTAGGAGAATTGAGTGTCGAAGCAAAGACACCATGAGGAACAGGAAGGCCAGAAACAAAGTTATCCAAAAAGAAGAGTTCCCTCACAGGAACTGGCGCTTCAGAAATGAAGACTTGAGAAGAGAAGGTTCCCTCAAGGAACAGAAGCTTCAGAGAAGAAGCATCACCAGAGAAGAGAAGTTCCTTCCAAGGAACAGAAGCCTCGGAGTAGAAGCTTCGTCAGAGAAACATGAAGACTAAATATTTTACATATTTTAGGATTTATGTAAGTATAAGAAAGTTAGTTGCACTCGAAAATTCAGTATGGAATTGGTCTTAGGATAAAATATTGTGCATGCTTAATTTTAGGAAAGTTGTTGATATTTAAATTCTATCCTTTTCTTAAAATTAAAAAGATTTTATTTTCTTTTCTTTTTCTGATTTTCGGAAAATATTTTAGCAAAATAAAATCTTCACGTTTTTCCAAAACTTGCGCTCTACTCTCCCATGATCTTAAACAGTCATGGTCTTACACATTAAGGAGTTCATGGTTCCTTAATTTTAGGGACATGAACTTGTTAGTGGGTATGAGTAATGGCGTGATGGATTTGCTGCACAGTTGAGGTTTTCCAAACGTATTTTATGATCTATAAATAGTCTTGATTTCTGTTGGAAAACGTAACCCTTGCTCACATAAAGTTTTATTCTTTTATTCGAGTTAAGAGTCCAATTCCATACAAGTTCATTTGAGTGTTCTTAATGTTCTTATACTAGAGTTTAATTTCTTTCTTTTGAGTTGTAATTTGGGGAATGGGGAAGTTTGAGTGAACTTCTGTATTGTGAGAAAGAGAAGAGAGAAAGAGAAGAGAAAGAGAAGAGAAAGAGCAGAGAGAAGTGAGAAGAGAGAAAGAGAAGAGAAGGAGTAACAAGTTGGGTGACTTGTTCCTCGGGGATTCAAGTTTGTTGAGGAACTTGAAGTAAGAGTCTTTAGTTTGTAATAGGATTTACTGCCCTATTCTAGTGAAGATTCTTTTCCTAAAATCCCAAGTGGTCGTGGTTTTTCTCCTTGATTAGGGCCAAGGAGTTTTCCACGTAAAAATCTCTCGTGCACTTTTGTTCCTTCAGTTTATCTTTCTGTTCCTTTAGCTTACTTAGTTTTAATTCCGCAAAAAGTTTAGCTAATTTCTCATACTACAATTCAACCCCCCCTTCTTGTAGTATTCATTGAAACAACAGCCACCTCCACAACCACCAAGTCCTTATAGTGTAGTATATAGGCCAAATTCCTTTCCAACCATTTCTGCAGGTTCCCACACCTACACTCAGTCATGTATGCACTCTGCAGCATGCCCCTCACTAGTGACCTGCAGCATACCCCTCACTAGTAACCAAGCTCGGCGAGCTGCAGGGTAACTACTTACCAGAATTAGTGCTGTTTCATCACAAATTTGGCAAAGGGAGATCTTCTATAACTTGGTTATTTAGTCTTTTGGCATTAACCAGAATTCTGCTATGCATTATCAGCCATAAAACCACTCTCATTCGTTGTTGAGCAGGAATATCCCATCTCATATCACTATTTCAGAGATCAAATCTTCATCCTTATAACTTATGCTTAACGTTTACGGAGTATATATTTAGGATCTATTTGGCTCATTTGATTGTTTGTTAGAATGTCCTAGTATATTTCTAGTATATATAGTGGTTTGTTTCAAATTATATTGAATTTTGTAAACTAAAAGAGCTTATATTATTCTATGTGAACTAAAGAACTTGTATATAACTTGTATCATTCAATTTAAGATCTTTTTTATTTGATTTGGTCTGAGATAATAAACAAGATCTTGAAATAAATAGATAAATCAAACAATGCTACCTATGTAAAAGCTCTTACATATGAATGGTAAATTACATCCCAACAAACTTTGTACTGTATTCAATTAGAAAATTTTGATTCCAATTTTTTTTTATCTTTTTTATTTTTTATTATTTTTTTGGAATTGGAATTGGATTTGCAGGACAATTGTCAATCAGTCTTGTATACGACATACTTCATTTAATTAATTTATTTTTTAAAGGGTAGTTTTAACAATTTTTGTGTGGACTTTAACTCATTTAAGGATAATTTCTAACTTGTAATGAGTTTAAGCATGTTAAAATGTGTATTTTTGTTAAAGACTAATAAAATTAATCTAACACATATATAAAGGCTAATACGATTAATCTAATACTCACTTTAAATAAGTCAATGAAAGTCAATTTGCGTACTCTCATTAGTATTTTCCACTACTTCGATTATACGTGTACAATGAACTTCATTGCTATTTGACATAGTTTTAATTTTGAATCCAAACTGGTTGCAGGAAACTTTCCAGAGGAAAATGGATGAATCTAGCAGCCAAGGAGTGGCCTGCGACCCCAATCGGGTGTACTTTGAGACAGTTGGGGGCCAAAACAGGGGAAAGGTGAAAAGTTTGGGCAAGAGTGATCATTTATACTATGACACTCCTCAAGGACGACATGGTGCCTCACAGATGTACACACCATCCATTGTGTCTCAGTTACACACACAGTTTGAAGAAAGGGTGCAAGCTATGCAATCTCAGTTCCAAGAACAGTTCCAAACACAAGTGAATGCCGAGGTGGAGGCACGAGTTCAGGCTCAAGTGAAGGCACAAGTGGAGCAGGCTTTGGCCGCAGAGAGAGCCAATATGGAGAAGAGACAACAAGCTTGGTTCGAGGAAATTAAGAAAGGAATGTTGCAGTACGGGCCATATCCGTTCGACTCGTCGTCTTCATTTTTCAGTCATCCCGATAGTGAACCGGACGGCGATGGTGCTTCAGGGGCTGCTTATGTATAGGCCTTTGTTATTTGCCTTAACCTGAAAACTTAATAGTAGTGCAAGAAAAACTTATTAGACTATGTTAGTATGACTTAATTTTTTTTGGAAGGTGTTAGTATGACTTTTATGATAGTATGACTTTTATGTTAGTATGACTTATTAATAGTGCATGAAAACTTAGGTACTTTTGACACTAATCGGTTGAATCGATGTGGTATGTTTCATTACAATGCAGGATATAAAAACAGGTTTTAAATTAGATTATGGTGATAATAAAAACAGGTTTAAAGTAGTGGTGCAGAAGATAAAAAAATAAGCTGGGGAAAAAAAATAAATAAGAATTACCGATGGCCAACAGCCGTCGGTAGATTATAAAATTAAAAAATTGTCAATATTTCTATGCCAGATACCGACAGCAACGACTATCGATAAAAAACAACTACCGATGGTATTCAGCCATCGGTAATTGTGGATAATCAACGATGGCTACATACCATCGTTGACACTATTATTACCGATGGCCTTAAACCATCGGTAATAAATAAATACCGATGGCTATTGGCCATCGGCAATAATTACCGATGGCATATTTCATCGGTATGTATAAGATATGGCGATGCGTTTTTTCAAATTTTACCGATGGCAAAACCATCGTTATATATTTTACCGATGGATTAGCCATCAGTAAATTTAGATTTACCGACGAATAGACTACCAACGGCTTTTTACCGATGGCAGCCATCGGTAAACTATATACCGATGGTTTTTCTGTAAATTACCGATGGATGGTAACCATCGGTAATTAGCTGCATTCTTGTAGTGATACCTTGAATTCCTCTAAAATCTCGAAATTAGCCTGAATTTGGGTGTTAAAGGTCTAATTCGACCATGAAAACTCTTGATCAAGAGTTTTCATGGTCGAATTTGACATGAAAAACCTTTAGTTTGGTTTTGAAATTAAAACCCTAGAAATACATGTCGAATTCCACCTTACTGCTGAAGTATTGGAGCTTGAAGGAAATCGAAGGAGATCGAAGGAAACCAAAGGCTATTCGTGGAGATGCGAAAGAACAAAGAAAAAGAGAAAGTGAAAGAAGAGAGGATAGGAGAGGACAAAAGGACAGAGAAGGGAGAAGAAGATCGAAGATGAAAAGAGAAGAGACGAGGAGAGCTAAGGAGAACGAGAGATATGGAAGAGGAGAGAAAGAGAGCAGCGAAAATGAGAGTAAAGAAAGAGGAGTGAGAATGGGGAAATGAAGGGAGAAGGAGCTATGGGGTGGGCGGCTACTTGTATTATTAGTTTTAGGGTTTTTTCAGGAATAGCAAGCGGTTTTGGGTTAAAACGCTTGCCATTATATATAATGGTAAGCAGTTCAATCCAAACCGCTTGCCATTCCATCACAGAGGGTTTTTTTTTTTTTTTTTTTTTTTTTTTTTTTTTTTGTTTTTTTTGATTTTTTTTTTTTGGAGGGGGGGGGGGGTGGATGGAATTCTCACTGGTGAACTCCAATTATTTAATTTTACAAGTGGTGAATGTTCTTAAAATTAATTATCAATGGTAAACCTAAATTGTTGATTACCATTGATAAGTGTTATTTCCTTAACTATAGTTAGTTTTTTTTTAACTGTATTAAATTTTTTTCAAAAAAAAAAACTAACCTCCCATAACCCACAACCCAGCCCCCTTCCCCAGCCCAGCCCCTCCCGGTGGCCGAAAACCGGCGACTCTCCCCCTAGCGCCGGCGACCACCCAATCTCCCTCGAAAATAACCTCCCACCACCGCAAAACCCAAACCCGTTTCCCTGACACTACCCTCTCCCTGTCGGAATCGGCCCCCCTCCGCTGACCCCCACACCGATTCGACCCCTATCCCTTTCGCGTCCCCGAAAACCGACGAGTCCCCTTCCCATTTCGCACAGCCCGAAAACCTTAAACCCCAGCTAAACCACCTTAAAACCCAAACCCGAATTTTATGGTTTGGTTTAAAAACTCTAAACAGGTTTGGGTTTTGCGGTGTTTTTAGGTTGGGTTTAGGGTTTTTGGGCCGGCGAACAGAGGATGAGGGTCGCCGGGGAAGGGGGCCAGTTTTTGAGGTGGTTAGGGCGGTCAGTGGTCGGTTGTTATGTGGCGCACCGGTGAAGGATGGTTGGGCAGTGGGTGGGGGCGAGGGAGGGAGAAGTGGGGGAATAGGTGGATTTTTTTTTTTTAGAAAAAAAATAAATAACTAACTATAGTTAAATGTTCAGTTAAATTAATCATTTATGTTACCATTGATTTAAAATAAAAAAGTAAAGTCTACCATCGATAATTAATTTTAAGAATGTTCACCACTTGTAAAATTAAGTAATTGGATTTTGACGGGGGAGGGTCAGGGGGTTTAGGGGAAGGAAGGGGACCAGTATGCAGCGGAACCAACGGCAGAGCTGAACTTCTAAGAGCAGCAGAAGACATACTCTCTAATCCTACACTCACACTTTCTCTCTCTAAAATCACACTCTCTCTTCTAACATCTTTTTGCATACACTTCCAATTCTCAACCACAATAATATCAACCAGAATTCGAAGAACACGACCACAAGTTTCTGATTGTTGCTGATATCATGTATTTAGCTTCGCTCTGCTCTACTATTTTCTTTTCACATGTTGGTAGGAATGAAAATGGTGTGGCCCGTAAACTTGCCCACCTTTCTAGAGAGTACCAGGAAATGAGAGTTTGGCATGATGATTTTCCTCTTTGTTAATAATGCTGTAATGTTTTTTTTTTTTTTTTTTTTTTTTTTTTTTTTTTTTTTGACAAATGCTAATACAAATTAAGGATTAGAAAACGAGACTAGATTAACTCTACAGAAATTAGCTACTTGGTGTGCCTGATGGACTTGCTGTCTATCCACCTTCCTGATTCAACAAACTTCAAACTGCTTTCCCTTATTCTTGATTCCCTGCAGAGTTATAAAGTTGGCCATGTTCCCATCTGCTTTTAACACCAACTGTGTAACCAAAGCTGCACTATCTGTGAACATCTCAACCCTCTTGAAACCCTCCGTTTGAGCCCATGTAAGAGCTCATAGGCAAGCTCTAGCCTCTGCACAAAAAGCTGAGTCCACCATTCCATAGCTTCCTCCTCCATCATATACAACATCCTTGTTGTTGTGAGCATAAGTCCAGCCAGTACCCATTTTCTTTGTAAGTTTCTCCCACGATCCATCAATTTGGATATGAATATCATAAGTTCCATGGTTAAAAATACCCAAGTTAGCAGCCAGAAAACCAGGGGGGTAAAGAGGTCCATGATCTCCCAAAATCGCATCCTCTTTACTTTCATAACATTGTAGTTGTTCCTTACATAGTTGAATATTCCTTCTTACCATTGCAGGGCCACCAGTTTCATTTCTAAAGACTCTACCATTTCTAGTAACCCATAAACTCCAAAGAGTTATAATAAGAGTCTTGATATTTACACTGTTAATTCCATCCTTGCTATATAACAGCAGGATTTGGTTTTGAATCCATTCCTTTAAAGGAGTGTCATTAATTAAATTCACTGTTGGGTTAATAATTAATACTATCACCCCATGAATCCCTTGCAATCTCACATTCCCTAAAGATGTGCTGCATTGATTCAATTTCCCCACAAACATCACAAGAAGTATTAAGAGCGATTCCCCTATAAGAGAGATTCTCTTTAGCAGCAATACCCCCATGGTAAAGTTTCCAAATAAAAATTTTCCATTTTTGTAGAATATTAAGCCTCCAAACTATCCTAAAGAAAGTTCCCTGTTCTGCAGTAGTAGGATTATATTCATTGCTTCCCTGCTGCTGATTTCTAAGAAATTTATAGCCTGATTTGACTGTGAACTTACCATTTGGTGTATGCTTCCAATACTGTTTGTCCTGTTGTTCCGAGTCTGGCAATTCTAGAGCTATAATCTCTTTTGCATCCCTGTCCTCAAACCATTTAGCAATCTCCACACCCTTCCAGTTCCTGGTATTTTGATCAATAAGGTCTGACACTCTTAAATTTCTAGCTACTGTAATAGTGTGGTCACTTTTAATTTCAGGAATTTTGCCATTCACCCAGGCATCTGAACTTGCTGCTACTTTTTTTCCCATTCCTATTTTCCACACAAAGCCTTTCCTGAAGCTTGAAACTGCTCTAATTAAACCTCTTTTACCCCAAGATAAGGCAACCATTCCTGAAAATTGTGGTTGTAGTATGTTAGAAAAATCTGTTCCTTGTGCCTTATATATCTTAGCTATTGTCAGCTGAGGATTTGTTTGAATTCTCAACGCCTGTTTGAAAAGAAGAGTATCATTGAGTAGTTCAGCTCCTTTAATGCCTAACCCCCTTCAAATCTTGAACCTTGTATCATTGTCTTCTTAACCCAATGCATTCCCTTATCTTCTCCATTTCCCCACCAAAATCTTATAATTATGGAATCAATTTGTTTGCAATTGACATGGGAAGCTTAAGACATCTCATCACATGTGAAGCAATGCTTAGAGGAACTGTATTTATTAACACCAATTTTGCTCCTTGAGTAAGATTTAGAGAATGCCAAGCCTTTACCTTTTTCGAAATATTATCCACTAAAAAAGAAAACATCGTACTCTTCTTTCCCACCATGTCAACTGGAACACCCAAATGTTTTTCAAAAAGTTGGACCTTTCAAACTCTTAGTATACTTCTGATATTATCAACAATATCATCTCTTAGATTCGGGGATAGTTTAATAAACGACTTCTGCAGGTTCAATTGTTGACCTGAGGCATCTCCAAATCTTTCAAGAATGTCCTTGACTGCCATAGTTGACTTCTCGGATGCTTCAAAGAAGATCATTGCGTCGTCTGCAAAGAATAGATGAGTAATAGCAGGAGCTCTTCGTCACACTTTAATTCCTTTGAGACCATTTATATCATGTGCAAGAGTGAGCATGCGAGACAATATATCCATACAAAAGAGAAAAAGGTAGGGAGATAAGGGGTCTCCCTGCCTAAGACCACAATGTGGTTTAAAGGTATCAGTTGTTTTCCCATTTACTAGTGCCTTGAAAGAAACAGTAGTAACATACTGTAGGGAATATTTCAAGCATTATGATAACCCCAAACTTGAACCCCACTGTGATCATACACTAAAGTACGGTGGCGTTCCAAAGGGAAAGACAAAGAGCAAAAAGAGTCGCCAACAAGTTTTAAGGAACTTGTACCCAAAAGACAATCCAAAGGACCGTCAAATACTCCATAAGGTCTTGAACCAAACAGGGTCCGGGGATGAGGGTACGAATCCAATCTACAAAAGAAAGGACCCGCCCTATAAAATAGGCCTCTACTTTGTTCTGCTCGTATTCATGCGCGCTTTTCGAATAACATGCAAACATTATATTAAACCTACCCTGTTTATCTATGTTGGTTGAATATTAATGCACAAATAAGACTATTATTGGCGATCACTTGTATTAAAATCACATTAGCCTAAACCAAATTATTAATTATCTTATTAAGCGTGATTTCAAGTACAAATTCCCTTTAAACCTGCATAAAAGGCGTGATCAAGCAATAACAATAATATATATCAAGCAACATGACAATAAACAATAAATAATAATGATGATAATAGCATGATAAGGCATAATAAAGCTTGTCAATAATAGCAAGATCCTATAGGTATGATACTAAGAAGATTAATAACAAATCCTAGCATGTCACTAAGCAATAAAGATCAAAGCTTTAAACCTAACATGGTACTAACATGATATTAGAAAGAGTAAAAGGCACCCTAAACATGATACTAGAAAGCATAAAAAACATCCTAACATGATACTAGAGAGCATTAAAAGCATCCTAACATGATAATAAGAATTATAAACAATAATAACCATGCTTTCTACATTGTGAAAGAGAGTAATAAAATTACATACTTTGAAGCCTCGTACCTCTTTCTAATAACAAAATACACAAGTTAGTAAACTTCAATGAAAATAATAAAGAACAATTAAAGAATTAAATTGGAATCAAATTAAATAAAGTTTTGACTAGTTTTGGACCAAACCCTCAGAAATTATTAACCTTGCACGTCTAGGGCGAAGGCAACTTCGAACTTGGTTAAGAGACTCTAAGATCTTGTGAATGCGGAATATTGTGTATGTAAAAAGGTAGTTTAGAAAAAAAGGGAGAAAGAAAGAATAAGAATTAAGTAATTCTTGATGAGAGGTGATGAAAGTTGATGAGAGTTCATGAGAGAATTGATGAGAGATGATGAAGGTTGATGATGAAAGTTGATAAGACCTCTATTTATAAGAAAAAAGAGAAGGTCGAAGAATAAGAAAAGAAATCCGAATTCAAATCGAAATAAAACTCGTAGACAGCAGTTTTTGCAAATTTTGTTTTTATCATATCTTTTGATCCAGAAGTCCAAATAAGTCATATAGTATGTCGTTGGAAAGCTCTTGAATTCTACTTTCTAATGCAATTAGAGTCAGATTAAAATATTTTGTAGATAAAAAGATATGGACGAAATAGTGAAAGGGTGTCAGTTTTGGATAGAGTTTCGTATATCTTTAATATCTTTTTCGTTATAGCTCGGATTTATTATTATAATATATCATTGGAAAGATAATTTCAAGATCTATCCAACCATATAAAATTTGGATAAAAAATATGAGGCACGAAAATATTATCTGACTATCTTTGAACATCTTTAAATCCGAATAGAATTAGGAAAGTTTT
The DNA here is from genome assembly GCF_948465745.1 of Chenopodium album. Lineage (NCBI taxonomy): Eukaryota > Viridiplantae > Streptophyta > Magnoliopsida > Caryophyllales > Amaranthaceae > Chenopodium > Chenopodium album. The sequence continues at coordinate 14,280,565 of NC_137852.1, forward strand.
TAAAAAAGGAAAGTTTATATTCAAATCAAATTCTATAATCTTATCTTTTCAAAAAAGGATAATTAAGATATTTTAGAAACTTATAAAAGATTCCAATCAATCCTAATTAGTTTAGGAATAGGATTAAACCTTTGGACCCTCCTCATGATCATTGGGTCGTAGGTAAAATCCGGTTTGGGCCCAGTTTAGTATTTTGGCCATAACTTCCTCATTATTCATCGGAATTGGGCTTATAATATATCGTTGGAAAGGTCTTTTCAAACCCCATACAACTACACCATTATTGGACCCTTATCATGGACCAAAATAAACTGAAATGGACGTTTTTATAAAATAGAAATGGTTTTCAAAAACAGATAGAAGGATTTTAATAAAAACTAACCGCAACACTTGACTTTTCACACACTTTCACCTCATTCGGTTATGTTTCGACGCACAAGGTATTCATCACTGGGTTTGGTTTTTGGGGAGACACAAATGGGTGTCTACAGAAGCCCCCACTTTGACTGAGTTTGAAGAAACTTATGTTTCGAAAAAACGAGAGTCAAAGTATCGATAGGGACGGAGAATGATTCAAAATGTTCTGCAATTCCAAATCATTCTTATAACGCCGATACCTGCAAACTAATCATTAGTTAAAACAGATAAAAGAGTTAAGAAATGCGTATCTTGCACCATCGAGCACACGTCTCTGAAAGTAACCGTTTTGTTGTTGTATCTCGTATGTTGTTTGTGACAACCTCCACTGTGCCTCGTGAACGCCATCTTTGAAGATAACCATATGTCGCCGTCTTCAATATTCTTGATCCTCCACAGTATCTCGGGAACATCATCGAAAATAACTGTATGTCGTCATCTCCTAGGTGTGGCCATATGTCGCCACAGCAGTATGTCGCCGCTATAGACAATCACTTCTTTACCTTGAGGGACCGCCGAAGGAGGCCTTGCTTCGCCATCTCCAATATTTGTGACAACTCTCCACATCCTAGGGAACGCTGTCTATCATTGCTGCTACATCTCGAGCTTTTCCTTGAATCGTGGTGACAACTTTCACAATCTTAGCGAATGTCGTCACAGACCGCCTCATCACGAACCGCTCTTCTTAAATCTAGGTGACAACCTCCACAATCTTAGCGAATGTTGTCGAAGACCGCCTCATCACGAACCGCTCTTCTCAAATATAGGTGACAACTTTCACAATCTTAGCGAATGTTGTCGAAGACTGCCCATCTCGTGCTATCTTCTCAAATCTTGATGACAACTTCCACAATCTTAGCGAAGTTCGTCGAAGATCGCCCATCTCGTGCTATCTTCTCAAATCTAGTGATAACCTTCACAATCTTAGCGAAAGTCGTCGAAGATCGCCCATCTCGTGCTATCTTCTCAAATCTAGTGATAACCTTCACAATCTTAGCGAAGGTCGTCGAAGATCGCCCATCTCGTGCTATCTTCTCCAAATCAAGTGATAACTTCCTCAATCTTAGCGAAAGCTATCAAAGACCGCTTTATCTTGAATCGTTCTTCTCAAATCTAGTAATAACCTCCCCAATCATAGTGAAAGCTATTGAAGGTCGCTTCATCTCAAACCGTACTTCTTAAATCCAAGTAATAGACTCTTTTCAATCTTAAAGCCCCCTGTTGAAGGCTCCGTCATCTCGAATCTTCAAATCTTCTTCCATCCTAGGAATTGAAATCGTTGTGAACCGTTATTTTGGTGCTTGCAATGAGCCAATACTTAGGCGCTTTAAGTTAAGTGAGACGATCTTTTGTCAGGTCGATCACTCATTGTGATTGTAATCGAGCCGACTACTAAATCATGTCAAATTGCTTAGAGGGGCTAACTGGTGTACCAAGGAACCCAAACTTCTGCACCAAGTCTATATGTCCACATCATGAAGCCACGTGACCTGTCGCCGCACCAGCGCAAGGCAAAAGTGCCTGTCGCCGCGATATCGCTCCGAACTTTCAATTTGGTCGTTTCCTTACAACCAAATCTGCTCAAATCTTTTGCAAATTAAGGCTCTTCATCTCCATATAATTTTGCTCAAACTTCTCTCATCTTGGAAAAGTTTCATGCATCTATATTCGCGGTTTTTCGAAAAAAAAAAAATCCGGAAATATTCTTGCTCGCTGGAATGTACCTGCATCTATATTTCAGACTATAGGACTTTGCTAATCCTTTATTATTAGTATTTGTTTGTTATCTTAGGGTTGATCTAAGGCTTAGTGTTGCTTGACTCATTGATTCGACATGACTTAACTCAAATCGTTTGACACATGTGTTAGACTCCACTCGATGTGATATGACACGACATGACTCAATGTGCATGACTCGTGTGTGAACTTGACTCGAAAATGCAAAAAAGCAAAAATTTCCCGTCATTTTTGTGGAGGGTACCGACTTTCTCCAGAAAAAGAAAGACGCGAAAAAGAATCGAAGTATTTGATGGTGCATGTTGAATGAGCTCAATCAAGTATATGCATTTGATACTATCCCTCAAGGTATAAGGATTAATTCATCCTAAACTATCTTAGTTGACTCAATTATGAAAGTATTTAGGTAACTTAGGCGCGGAGGCTAAGTACTTCATACTTTGATACAACGATGATTATAAGTGATGAGTGATGTGTGATTTTGATAAGGTATACTTCAACGTTATGTTAAGATTTCATGACAAAGGGTTCCTAATTGGAAGTATATTTAGTCATGTATCTGTGATGTGTGTGAAAGTGACACTAAAGTTAAGCTGCAAAGGCTAAGTGTATGGAAAAGTATTATTTGGTAAGAGTCAAATAATGATGACTCTTAGGCTAGGTTGGCTAATGATGTAAGGATCAAGCCCCCAAGTCTAGCTCTAAGTAAATAGGGATGAGCATTGGAAATCCCTTGATATGATCATGGTGTAAGTGTGTGTGAATGTGAAAATGAATGCAATTTTATTATGGCCGCACCTCAATGTGAGATTGCCTACGTATCCGTTGGGAATCAGGCCAAACGTAGCTCTAGCCGAACCTCGCACAAGTGTATGTATACATGAAAAAGGTCTTTTAAGGGTTGTAACGTGGTTAGGCTAAAGGTTAGGGAAGAAGGGGATAAAGGCTCAAGACCCTAAATAAGCCCCCAAGGTGTGCAACCTTGCTTTTGAATCTATGTATTTTTATGCATGAGGTTTTTTTTTTCTCACTTTTGAGCTTTCTTTCTTTTTTTTATTTGCTCTTCTCTTTTTTTTTTTTTTTGCTTTTGCATTTTTATTTTTATAAGTGTGGGCAATCCCGATCATGCGGTCTATCACTCACTTGGCATTCATGTTTCTCAGGCACGGTACCGAGCACTCGATAAGAGACGCAATCTGAGACATGTTCTTATCAAAGATATTTTTACATCAAAGACATTGGAACACTTGCCCTTTTGTACACTTTTATTATTTTTACTTATTTTTATTTTATTCTTTTGAGATCACTCAAGCTTTCATATTTGTAAATTGCATAAGTTACACACCATCCCATCCCAAGGTTAGTAGATGTGGGTTGAAAAATGAAAGGTCTATCGTTAGACGAGGCTCAAAGTGGTTTATAAAAAAAAAGGATTATATATTTGAAGGGTAAGAGATATGATATGGCTACAAAGGGTGCCTTAAATCATTGGTATACCTTGTGCTTAATTCGACCTTGATTTTTTTTATTTTTTTATATTATTTTTTTTAATTATTTTTTTTATTTTTTTTATTTTTTTTTTTTGACAATGCAATGCCATGATCATATGCAAGAAATTAAAATGCTCATTTTATTAAAGGAAAAAAAGGTACATGAAAGTCCTACAAAGTAAAAACTAGGGGAAAATGAAAGGTGCCTATGCTAGACTTTATTGGGGAAAGAAATAAAAAAGAAATAGAAAAAAAAAAAAGTCACGAAATCTTGTCGTTGAAGCTCGCCTCTCGTCTTGTGCTTTATCATCACCCGGTCTTCTTGCTGACTGGAGGTATAGGAAGCTTGTTATTGTCGATCAAATATTGGATGGCCTCCTTTAGCTTCCAACAGCTCTCAGTAGTATGACCCCTACCTTGATGGTACTTGCAATGTGCATTTGGATTCCAGCTAGGCAATCTCTTTTCAGGTGCGGGATCTTGAATAGGTCCAATGGGAGTAATAAGCCCCTTAGTATGGAGTCGATCGAAGGCAACATCATAGCTCATCCCGGTAGGAGTGAATTCTTTCCTTAATTCTTTCTTAGATTCTTGGTTATTCATGGCTAAGACTTCATTGAGGTCAAAGGTACTAACATTATTACTAGAGTGGGTGTTTTCAGAAGAAAAAGGATTGTCGTTCTTCTTTCCTTTCCAGCCACTTTGGTTACTATTGTTAGTAGCTTTTTGTTTTGCGAGGTCATCTTCAGTCTCAATGCCTATGTCATAGACTGCCTTGAAAGTGTTCAAGTTATGTTGGTATCTCAAATGTTTCGAATACTTCTCTTGTAGATTCTTGATAAACAACCTCACAGCCTCCTTCTCAGTAGGGACTTCAATCATATTAGCAGAAGTTTCCCTCCACTTGTTGAAAAAGGAAGTGAAACTTTCATTTTCTTTTTGTCTTAGCATCTCCAGCTGTCTATGGTCAGTTTCAACTTGAATGTTACATATATATCTATTGACGAAAGCATTTTTTATTTCTTCCCAATTGGAGGTCTTCTCTTTATCAAGAGAAAAGTACCATTGTTGACATATAGCTTCTAAAGACAAAGAAAATACAGAATGAAAGGCTTTCTTGTCTATCCCTTTAATATTCATTGTAGTTTCAAATGCTCTTAAATGAAAGTAAGGGTTATCGATAGGCTTAAATTTAGGGATGTCATTGGGATTGAACTTCTGCGGGAGAAGGTCCTTATCCACCGAGACCCCTTGTGAGCTAATCTCTTGGAATCTAAAGTCGTTGGACAGCTTGCCCAAGCTTTCCTGGATTAGGTCCATTTGTTTCTGTTTTTCAGGATTACTTATTTGCAGCGATAAGTTTTGTAACATCTCAGTCAAGTTGGCTACCTGTCCCTTGACCTCATTGAGTTCTTCTTGACTGGCCATTTCCTTCTTAGCTTTCCTTTTCCTACCGATTGGTTTGTCAAAAAGTAAAACTTGAACAAAGGTGTTGTCCTTGATTAAACGCCCTTCTCTCCTTGACCAAGTACTGTAGAAAGGGAAATTAGGGATAAGTTTCATACCAATTTTTTTGACTCAAGCTTTATTCAACATGCAAAATGTGGGAAAAGATTATGGAAGAGTGAGAGGTATGATATGCATGGGGAAAGAATGTAGTGAGTGGGAAGAAGATGTAGATGGAAGAATGATTGAAGAAATAGGTATAGAATGGACCCCCAACTCAAATGACGGAAAAACGACTCATGCATGAACCTAAGACATGGTCATGGTGAAATATGCAAAGTGTGTGCTAAGACTAATGAGTGTAGGTGACATGTTAAGACTTGTGTCATGACCATGTGGCTAGACTATGTGACTAGACTTAAGCAAGGACTAAGTTAAGACTTCACGTATGTGCATTAAACTGGACAGGCTATGGTATTTTAGTCATAACTTTTAATCTGTGACTCTGATTGGGACGAAACCAACGCCAAATTAAAGATAAAACCCAGGGCTACAGATCCATAGGTTGTACGACTCGTGGTTCTTCCTAGAACTCCGGCTATGACCAAAACAAGTTGACGCATGTGCAGTATACGGGAATAAAAATCCGGGTTGACTAAAAGGAATTATGACTCGATTTTAGGCTTATTCATTAGTTCAAATTAATTAATTAATTAATTAAACAAAGTTCTTTAGTCATTGGTTAATTTATTAGTCTTTAACACAAGTCAAAAAAACGGTTAGCGCACATATAATATATACACGCAAAAAGTACACATAGTTCACATTGTCACAAGATGAGTTTGCAACCTAACCATGGCTCTAGTTCTCTAAAGTTCGAGGATATGGGTTAAGTCAAAAAGGTCCATGGTTAAGAATCCACATGCATTGCACACAAGCCTGCCAGAAGGGTTGGAGTGAATGGACAAGATTCCGCGAGTGCGGTATGAGACCGTACTCGACGCCATGGTTGGATGGATTCACAAAACTTACACGTCCCCAAATCTGAGCTTTACACAAAATAGTGGAATACTCCATTGGGCAGGCGAAGCAAGAACCCCCAGAGGGTTATATCCATATGTAGAACACATATGGGTTTCAGAAAAGTGAGAAAACGACTCAATCAATAAGCAAAATCGAGCCAACAACACTAGAAAAGGTCAAAGCAAGAAGACAGAACCCTGGCTCGGTATTGGAAGAACTTGGCGCCAGACTACAGAGACTGTCGCCGCAAAAAAGCCTCTGTCGCCAAGCGACAGAAACTTTTTACGGGCGACAAGCCCTGTTTTCTAGACGCTAGTTCCTACATGCCTTGGCAAGTTTCTGTGTTCTTCGAATTTTCCAGATTTCGTATTATCTTTTCGATTCTAGTCATGAAAGATATTTCCCAAATTTCCTACGTGTAAAATTCCTATGGATTGACTCATGGGGTGCTCCCATGAGGACCTTTTAATGCATATGACAATAATGTTAATCAAATCACGCACATGAAATACTTAGAATTTTTCGAGTCTCATCCGCTCATTCTAAATAATTGCCAAAATTTAATAAATTTCAGGAATATAAATAGAAATCCTCCCCAGTGGAGTCGCCAAAAACTGTAGGGAATATTTCAAGCATTTTGATAACCCCAAACTTGAACCCCACTGTGATCATACACTAAAGTACGGTGGCGTTCCAAAGGGAAAGACAAAGAGCAAAAAGAGTCGCCAACAAGTTTTAAGGAACTTGTACCCAAAAGACAATCCAAAGGACCGTCAAATACTCCATAAGGTCTTGAACCAAACAGGGTCCGGGGATGAGGGTACGAATCCAATCTACAAAAGAAAGGACCCGCCCTATAAAATAGGCCTCTACTTTGTTCTGCTCGTATTCATGCGCGCTTTTCGAATAACATGCAAACATTATATTAAACCTACCCTGTTTATCTATGTTGGTTGAATATTAATGCACAAATAAGACTATTATTGGCGATCACTTGTATTAAAATCACATTAGCCTAAACCAAGTTATTAATTATCTTATTAAGCGTGATTTCAAGTACAAATTCCCTTTAAACCTGCATAAAAGGCGTGATCAAGCAATAACAATAATATATATCAAGCAACATGTCAATAAACAATAAATAATAATGATGATAATAGCATGATAAGGCATAATAAAGCTTGACAATAATAGCAAGATCCTAGGTATGATACTAAGAAGATTAATAACAAATCCTAGCATGTCACTAAGCAATAAAGATCAAAGCTTTAAACCTAACATGGTACTAACATGATATTAGAAAGAGTAAAAGGCAACCTAAACATGATACTAGAAAGCATAAAAAACATCCTAACATGATACTAGAGAGCATTAAAAGCATCCTAACATGATAATAGGAATTATAAACAATAATAACCATGCTTTCTACATTGTGAAAGAGAGTAATAAAATTACATACTTTGAAGCCTCGTACCTCTTTCTAATAAAAAAATACACAAGTTAGTAAACTTCAATGAAAATAATAAAGAACAATTAAAGAATTAAATTGGAATCAAATTAAAAAAAGTTTTGACTAGTTTTGGACCAAACCCTCAGAAATTATTAACCTTGCACGTCTAGGGCGAAGGCAACTTCGAACTTGGTTAAGAGACTCTAAGATCTTGTGAATGCGGAATATTGTGTATGTAAAAAGGTAGTTTAGAAAAAAGGGAGAAAGAATGAATAAGAATTAAGTAATTCTTGATGAGAGGTGATGAAAGTTGATGAGTTCATGAGAGAATTGATGAGAGATGATGAAGGTTGATGATGAAAGTTGATAAGACCTCTATTTATAAGAAAAAAGAGAAGGTCGAAGAATAAGAAAAGAAATCCGAATTCAAATCGAAATAAAACTCGTAGACAGCAGTTTTTGCAAATTTTGTTTTTATCATATCTTTTGATCCAGAAGTCCAAATAAGTCATATAGTATGTCGTTGGAAAGCTCTTGAAGTCTACTTTCTAATGCAATTAGAGTCAGATTAAAATCTTTTGTAGATAAAAAGATATGGACGAAATAGTGAAAGGGTGTCAGTTTTGGATAGAGTTTCGTATATCTTTAATATCTTTTTCGTTATAGCTCGGATTTATTATTATAATATATCATTGGAAATATAATTTCAAGATCTATCCAAACATATAAAATTTGGATAAAAAATATGAGGCACGAAAATATTATCTGACTATCTTTGAACATCTTTAAATCCGAATAGAATTAGGAAAGTATTTAAAAAAGGAAAGTTTATATTCAAATCAAATTCTATAATCTTATCTTTTCAAAAAAGGATAATTAAGATATTTTAGAAACTTATAAAAGATTCCAATCAATCCTAATTAGTTTAGGAATAGGATTAAACCTTTGGACCCTCCTCATGATCATTGGGTCGTAGGTAAAATCCGGTTTGGGCCCAGTTTAGTATTTTGGCCATAACTTCCTCATTATTCATCGGAATTGGGCTTATAATATATCGTTGGAAAGGTCTTTTCAAACCCCATCCAACTACACCATTATTGGACCCTTATCATGGACCAAAATAAATTTAAATGGACGTTTTTATAAAGTAGAAATGGTTTTCAAAAACAGAAAGAAGGATTTTAATAAAAACTAACCGCAACACTTGACTTTTCACACACTTTCACCTCATTCGGTTATGTTTCGACGCACAAGGTATTCATCACTGGGTTTGGTTTTTGGAGAGACACAAAGGGTGTCTACACATACTGTGAGATCAGTTGTAACCACTTTGCAGTAAATCCATAAGCCTCAAGCACCTTTAGTGAGAAGTCCAATTAACTCGGTCATACGCTTTAGACATGTCGATCTTTAATGCTGCTAGCTCAGCAGTTATCCTGGTATTAATGGTGTGCAAAAGTTCATGACTGAGCAGAATATTGTCTTCCATATGCCTCCCAGGTATAAAAGCATTTTGAAAGTCTGAAATCAGCTTAGGTAGCAGACCCTTCAGTCTATTCACTAGGCATTTTGAGATGCACTTATATATCGTATTACACAAACTTATAGGTCGGAATTGAGTAGCATACTCCGGAGCTTCCAGCTTTGGAATCATAACTAATAGGGATTGATTTCATTTTATAAGGAGAAAACCCGAGCTAAAAAATTCTGTAACACTTTTAAACACTTCATTTCCCACTAGATCCCAATTTGCCTTGAAAAAATCTACAATTATACCATCTGGACCTGGCGATTTATCAGCCTGGAAGGAGAACATAGTTAACTTAATTTCTTCATAAGTGAAGGTAGCATCCAATCCTTGTTTGTCACTTGTTGAAAGAGTAGGAAGAGCTAATTGATTTACATTAGCTGCTGTCTTGTACTCCTTAGAATCTGAGATTACAGGTTGCAAAATGTCTTTTAATGATAGAATAATTTGCTCCGCTACTTGATCATGTCCTCCACCCATACATCCTCACTTTTCTTGATCATAGTGATTTCATTTCTTTTCTATCTTTGCTTGACTCTGCTATACATTAACTTAGTTAGACAATCACCAAACTGAATCCAGCTTTGCTTGAGTCTTTGTTGCCAGTAACCAAACTGTAATTCACAATGTGTGATGACTCCTCGCAGCCTATCCATGTAAATGTTACCATCCTCACTAGTAATAACAAAAGTACCTAAAAGTTGTAGATTAGCTGTGAAGACATCATTTTTCCAGTTGGTAAGGTCTGTTTGAACCCTTCACCTCAACTGAAGTATTATACGTAATTGCAGCATGATCGGAGACTGTGAGGGGTTCATTGATAACTCGTCCTTCAGGAAAAGTCTCAAACCACTCTCTTGAAACATATACACGATCCAATCTTTCCATAATCAGGTTATTTCCATCTCTTTTATTACTCCAAGTGAATCTAGGACCAGAGAAAGGGATTTGGAGTACATTTCCCTGTAATCTCCAATCCATAAATTCCTCATCACCTCTTATAATTGGGTTACCCCCTAATTTATCATCCAAATTTTCCACTTGATTAAAATCACCAATAATCAAATGGTTAGGATATCTATTTTGTAAGTTTAGTAAAGTATGCCAAACTTCTACTCTATTATCAACACTAGGCTCTCCGTAAAAGAAAAAGACATGCTTAATATCATCATTTAATTCCACGAATATACAAACAATGATATTTTTTGAAGAAAAGACACAACTAACACTAGCATTAACCCAACCTAAGACTAAAAGGCCCCCTCTAGCCCCATCAGCATTTATTCCAGAACAAAAGGAGGGATTACAAGACCTTAATCTTTTACATAGATCATTCTTACACATCTTAGTTTCAGAAATAAAGAGAAAGGAAGGGTGTTTATTCTTAATTAGCCACACTAGGTAGGGAATTTTCGGGGCGTGTGGATCATTTAAACCTCGAGAATTCCAGGAGATGAATTTCATTTAGGGGTTGGGAGCTGATCTGGTTCAGCTTCCTCACCCTTTTGTTCATCTAAGATTGAGTTTAAGATGCCAAGTTGAACATCCCAATCTATGTCTTCCATTTCCATCAATCATGCTGAGTTGACTTCTTCACTTTTGAGCCTTTTGCATCCACGAGAAGTTGAGTTAGTTTGAAGCTCCTCACGCTTGTTCTTTCCTCTTTTGACTATATCCTCTCCTACACAGACACCCCAATCTCTTGCCATATCAACATCAGAAATTGCTTTAGACTTGAATTTTCTAGTACCATTTTTGTCCTTATACCACAAACTGAACCCACCCTTCTCTGCCTAGCCATTCAGAGTCTTCAATCTTTTGCTTCCCCTCCAGGTACCACCCAAATCTGCTTCTCTTAGGTTGCAGTCAGCAGCTGAACTTGTTCTTCTTCCAGGTCTGCTTCTCCTCTTTTTGCATTGTTTCCCCATTGCATCAATGTAGAGTTTGAAAGATCCTGCAAGTTAGTAGAATCCAGCAGAGATACAGGTGTATTTGGTGGTGCATTTTCAGTAAGTTGAAAGTTACTCACATCAAAATCAAACTGATTTGGAACAAAACCAACTTGCTCTGTGATTTCTTGATTATTCAAGGTCGGATCACCAAGTGAATCTTTGAATTCCTGTAAGAAAGTAACTGATCGCGCTAATCTTCTATGTGCCTCAATAATATACCTGTCCGTTTGCCTCCCAGTACTATCTAAACGCTGCACACATGGTTCTGTAGTTGAAGAAATTAAGACCATTCCCCTGATTTGATCCCTTTCTTCCCAGTGAGTACTTGCTTGGTTAGTGACATCCTGCAACAAACCCGATCCTCTCTGATTGACATTCATCAATTCTTGGAAAGGAGTAGCAGCCCATTCAACAATTCCCAGTGATTCAAGAATTGTTGGTGTATCTCGTGCTCCACGAGACGATTCACCAACTTCATAAGTCGAGTTTTGAACATTGATTCCCAAATAAAAATTAGTTCTATCACTACTCATATAGTTAAAACGAGTACTAGAAGGCACAACACCATTTTCTGTAGTTAGAGTACCTGTTCTAGCACCCAGCATACAACCAATAACCCCAAATCGATCTCTATCAGCATGACTATAATTGAGATTATGTGAGATTTATTGCATACCTCTGAGAGGAATCCCAGCATCAGAGAGAGTCCCATTCACAGCAAAATTGATAGGTTGAGTTACCTCCTCCATCTCCTCGTCCATTGGGCTTTTTGATCTCCTTTGTCTTTGGGGGTGGTATTCAGCATACGGATCCTCTGCTAAACCCAACCTTCTTCCTGGAGATAACCTTAGAATCGGAAAATCGTTACTGGTATGAGTGTGATCTTCACTTGTTCCACTCACATCCTCATCCATAAACTCCTCCGTCCCTGAGAAGAATTGCTTTGAGTCATCTTCACTATCAGATGACATAACATAGCCTATGTCTCTCTCCTACATCTGTCTTTGCTCCCACATTGGCATATCCTCTGGTTCTTCGTACATTCTCAGATTAACTGCTGTGTTCCTGTACCTGTATCTATCAGGCAAGCCTTCAATAAAGTTAGTATAAAATTGGTAATTTCCAGGTCCATATAGCACCCTTAGACCTTGCTCTTCCACCTCCTCCAATCTTCTTCTCAGTCTTCTTGCTGCTGTTTCCCTATCCAAGAAGCATCTCGAAGTGGTATGGCCTGCTCGACCACACATCTTACAGAATCGAAAGATTCCCTCGTATCTAAAGTACACCCACGCCACTCTATCTCCTTGGATAGGTATGTAGCATCCCGGGATCAAGGGTTGGGAAATATCTATTAAAAGCTGCGCTCTTAATTCTGATGATGCTGGTAAGCCAGATCCTTTATGTTCTAGTTGACAAATATAACCCACATGTTGAAAAATTTGGTTTGCCCATTCAGGGGTTAGCATAGCTAAAGGCAATCCAAAGACTCTAACCCATAACCTTGTTGTATTAAAACAAATTTGGTTTGGAATATACGACACATGGTACCTTCTGAAATTAATAATTTGACCATTAAAGACAGTAGTATGGTACCTGATAATTCCTTCCAAATCTTGGTCATTTCTGCACTCAAATAGGAAGTAAATTCCTGATCTATGCACTTGGATGTGGTTCCATCGAACCCACCTTTTGTTGACAATGTGTTGTACATATTCCACAAGTGGTGGATATGCTCCTACAAACATTCCAACAGCTGATCTATTGAAATTAATGACAGTTGCAGCATTAGAGTTTTGTGGGTGGTTAACAAGTGCTCCTGATCTATAAACAGGAGTATGTCTTCTCCCATTCCTCCTAGGAGACGGACTATCAGAGTTATTTTGATTGTTATGGTTCATATTGAGTAGTAAATGAAATGCAGGAAGAAGAATAAGTTGGATGAACTGATAGTTAGAGTAATCTTCCCATTAAATAGCTATGGATGCCCTCTGCATCCATTCCACTTGGTACAAAACTTTAAATTAGTAACGTTTCTTCTTCCCTCTGAACTTGGGATATGGATTGATTTCATTCTAATATCCCTCAAGCTAGCTAGGTAATAGCTCTTTAATGCATGTATTAAGCGTGCTGGAGTAATAAATGTCCAAACCTTGAAAAGGTGTATTTCTTTATAGCCTCGTTGATCTCAAAAGGCTGCTCAAGATAGAAAAGTTTAACCTTCCTTAATTGGTAAAAGACTGTCCAATCTTTTGGATAGAACACTCCACCATTCCACCAATAAACCAAGAGCTAGATAACCAGATAAGAGATTGGAAGAGAAGATCTTCTGCACCCCTAGAGAACTAAGGAAAGAAAAGGAAGAAAAGCCCTAGAGTTAGGGTTTTGAGCTCACTTTAGTGAGAGAAGCTCTCAACTTAGAGAGAGAAAAATGCTGTGATGTGCTAGTGTTGTGTTTTTCTAATGCTGTAATGTTGGACTTGGTTGGGTTTGTTTAATTTAACTATTTTTTTAGCCCGTACAATGTACGAACTTATTTTAAGGGTATTTTTCAGCCGATAATATTGTTCTCTTTGCATATGTATATATTGAAAGATTTTCATATGAACCCACCTTATTGAAAGATTTTCAAAGATTTGCATATGTACACCTTTTTTTTGAAAATTTGCATCAAGAGCTTCCCAAAATCATAGTGATGCCAAACAAACCCTTAATTATTTATTTTGTTAAAAGATTTTCAAACCTTTAATTGAAGCAAATATCAGATTAATTGAAGCTTGAACCAAATAACAGATTAATAAGCCAAAGAACTTTACCTCTGAGAACCACCTTCAATTTGCATTAACCTTACTACAAAAGCATACAACAATTTCCTAATTTTGTTAACTGGGGATTTCAAGTAACAATAACTCATCTATGTTTATATTTAATTCCAATTTCACTTAAAATTAAATTAAAACTTAAAATGTAAAAAAAAATAAAATATAATAAAGATAGAAAAAGATAATAGTCACTCACCAAATCTGCTTGCAAATATGACGGAGGTGGAGCTATGTTAATTGTAGGTAATAGTGCATTGAGTGAGGTTAGTGAATTGTGAATAAATACCAAAAACTCATTGTAGACACTCATTTGTGTCTCCCCAAAACCAAACCCAGTGATGAATACCTTATACGTCGAACAATAATCGAATAAGGTGAAAGTGTGAAAACTCAAGTGATCGCCAATATTAGTTTTATTTGTGCATTAATATTCAACCAACATAGATAAACAGGTTAGGTTTAATATAATGTTTGTATGTTATTCGAAAAGCGCGCATGAATACGAGTAGAACAAAGTAGAGGCCTATTTTATAGGGCGGGCCCTTTCTTTTGTAGATTGGATTCGTACCCTCATCCCCGGACCCTGTTTGGTTCAAGACCTTATGGAGTAGTTAACGGTCCTTTGGATTGTCTTTTGGGTTTACAAGTTCCTAAAACATGTTGGCGACTGTTTTTGCTCTTTGTCTTTCCTTTTGGGACGCCACCGTACTTAAGTGTATGATCATAGTGGGGTTCAAGTTTGGGGTTATCATAATGCTTGAAATATTCCCTACAGTTTTTGGCGACTCCACTAGGGAGGATTTCTATTTATATTCCTGAAATTTATTTAATTTTGGCAATTATTTAGAATGAGCGGATGAGACTCGAAAAATTCTAAGTATTTCATGTGCGTGATTTCTTTAACATTATTGTCATATGCATTAAAAGGTCCTCATGGGAGTACCCCATGAGTCAATCCATAGGAATTTTACACGTAGGAAATTTGAGAAATATCTTTCATGACTAGAATCGAAAAGATGATGCGAAATCTGGAAAATTCGAATAACACAGAAACTTGCCAAGGCATGTAGGAACTAGCGTCTAGAAAACAGAGCTTGTCGCCCGTAAAAAGTTTCTGTCGCCTGGCGACAGGAGCTTTTTTGCGGCGACAGTCCCTGTAGTCTAGCGCCAAGTTCTTCCAATACCGAGCCAGGGGTCTGCCTTCTTGCTTTGACCATTTCTAGCGTTGTTGGCTTGATTTTGCTTATTGATTGAGTCATTTTCTCACTTTTCTGAACCCCATATGTGTTCAACATATGGAAATAACCCTCTAAGGGTTCCTGCTTCACCTGCCCAATGGAATATCCCACTGTCATGTGCAAAGTTCAGATTTGGGTACGTGCAATGTTTGTGAATCCACCAAACCATGGAGTCGAGTTCGATTTCGTCACGAACTCGCGGAATCTCGTCCATTCGCTCCAACCCTCCCGGTAGGCTTGTGTGCAATGCATATGGATTCTTAACCATGGACCTTTTTGACTTAACCCATATCCTCGAACTTTAAAGAACTAGAGCCATGGTTAGGTTGCAAACTCTTCATATTGTGACTATGTGAACTACTTGTGCACCTTGTTTGTATATATTATATATGTGTTGACCGTTTGTTTGACTTGTGTTTTAAAGGCTAAATAAATTGACTAATGACTAAAAGGACTTTGTCTAATTAATTAATTAATTTTGAATTAATTAAAGGCTAATAAATTAATCAATTCGACTTAGTACGACATTAGGCATGTCCATTTAGAGTAAAATTACTTGAAACAGTCCAGATTAATGTTCCAGCAATGGCACAGGAATTTGGACTGTGACGCTGCAGTTTAGTGTCTGTCGCTCGGCGACAATTTTGTCGTCTGGCGACAGGCTCTAATCAGTGGCGACAGTCTTGTTGTTTTTGCGACAGTCCAGTTTTCTTGCTCGAGTCATCACCACGAGTCTAATTCACAGTCTACTAATCAGTTTATCAATTTATTAATGGCTCAAACCATGTTAAGTCTTTAATTGAGTTTAGGCACTTAAGGTCCAATGGTCATACACTAAGAGTCAAAGACCTTTTTAATTAATTAATTAACTAATTTGAACTAATGAACAAGCCTAAAGTCGAGTCATAGACTCATAGTTCCTTTAAGTCAACCCGGAATTTTATTCCCGTATACTGCACATGCGTCAACTTGTTTTGGTCATAGCCGGAGTTCTAGGAAGAACCACGAGTCGTATAACCTATGGATCTGTAGCCCCGAGTTTTTTCTTTAATTTGGCGGTTGTTTTGTCACAATCAGAGTCACCGATTAAAAGTTATGACTAAAATACCACAGCCTGTCCAGTTTAATGAACATACGTGAAGTCTTCATTTAGTCTTTGCTTGAGTCTAGTCACATAGTCTAGCCACATGGTCATGACACAAGTCTTAAAATATCACCTTAACTCACTAGTCTTAGCACACACTTTGTACATGTCACTATGACCATGTCTTAGGTTCATGCATGAGTCGTTTTTCCGTCATTTGAGTTGGGGGTCCATTCTATTCATGATTCTTCCATATTTCTTCATCTACATCTTCTTCCTACTCTCCACATACTTTCTTCCATGTTTCTTCTTCTACATCTTCTTCCCACTCTCCACATATTTTCTCCACACATATCATTCCCTTCATTCTTTCATGATCTCTTCCCATCTGTGCATGTTGAATCGAGTTTGAGTCGTGTGATTAACAAGAAAAAAGTAATGATGAGACAAAAGACAAGGCAAGCTTCTCACTAAGATTTCATGCTTTCTTCTTATTTTTTTAAACCTTTAGCCCATAAGTCTAGCATAGGCACCTTTTGTCTTCCTTAGATTTATTACATAGGTTTTTTATTTTTGTTCCCCTTTAATAAAATGAGCATTTCTTCCCTTGCATATGATCATTGCATTGCATTTTCAAAAAAAAAAAAAAAAATAAATAAATAAATAAATAAATAAAAAATAAAAATAAATCAAGGTCGAATTAAGCACAAGGTATACCAATGATTTGAGGCAACTCTTGTAGCCATATCATATCATCTTCACCCTTTAAATATATAATCCTTTTTTTGATAAACCACTTTGAGCCTCGTCTAACGATAGACCTTTCATTTTTCAACCCATATCTACCTAACCTTGAGATGGGATGGTGTGTAACTTATGCAATTTACAAATATGAAAGCTTGAGTGATCTCAAAAGAATAAAATAAAAATAAGTAAATGAATAAAAGTGTACAAATGTCTATGATATGAAAATATCTTTGATAAGAACATGTCTCAGATTACGTCTCTTATCGAGTGCTCGGTACCGTGCCTGAGAAACATGAATGCCAAGTGAGTGATAGACCGCATGATCGGGATTGCCCACACTTATGAAAATAAAATAAAAATGCAAAAGCAAAAAAAAGAAGAGCAAAAAATAAAAAAAGAGAGCTCAAAAATGAGAAACCTAAAGCATAAAAATACAAAGATTCAAAAGCAAGGTTACACACCTTGGGGGCTTATCTAGGTTCTTGAGCCTTTATCCCCTTCTTCTTCAACCTTTAGCCTAACCACGTTACAACCCTTAAAAAAAGACCTTTTTGAGGTATACACACACTTGTGCGAGGTTCGGCTAGAGCTACGTTTGGCCTGATTCCTAACGGATACGTAGGCAATCTCACATTGAGGTGCGCCCATAACAAAAATGCATTCATTTTCACATTCACACACTCACACCATGATCATATCAAGGGATTTCCAATGCTCATCCCTATTTACTTAGAGCTAGACTTGGGGGCTTGATCCTTACATCATTAGCCTACCTAGCCTAAGAGTCATCATTATTTGACTCTTATCAAATAATACTTTTCCACACCGTTAGCCTTTGCAGCTTAGCTTTAGTGTCACTTTCACACACATCACAGATACATGACCAAATAGACTTCCAATTAGGAACCCTTTGTAATGAAATCTTAACATAGCGTTGAAGCATGCTTTATCAAAATCACACATCACTCATCACTTATAATCATCATTATATCAAAGTATGAAGTACTTAGCCTCTGTGCCTAAGTTACCTAAATGCTTTCATAATCGAGTCAACTAAAATAGTTTAGGATGAATTAATCCTTGCACCTTGAGAGATAGTATCAAATGCATATACTTGACTAAGCTCATTCAACATGCACCATCAAACACTTCGATTCTTTTTCGCGTCTTTATTTTTCGGGAGAAAGTCGATACCCTCCACATAAATAACGGAAATTTTTTCTTTTTTTGCATTTTCGAGTCGCACACTACACGAGTTATGTACATTGAGTCAAGTCGTGTCAATTCACCTTGGGTCAACCTCAAGTCAGTCAGTCACATTGAGTTAACCTCAAGTCAATCATTCACCTTAGGCCAAACCTAGGAAACACATCAAGCCTTAGGTCAACCCTAAAAAAAACACCAGAAAAGTCTTTTGGCAATTCTTTTGATTTTTACAGGATACAACCATTGATCAAAGTTCCTGTTCGCAGCCAACCGAACGATCGCAACAAACATTCAAGTATCAAGCTCTATTGTTCAGAGACGCGTGGACATATCAAGAAAGCTCTTTTGTTCAGAGACGCGTGGACATATCATCAAAGCTCTTTTGTTCAGAGACGCGTGGACATATCATCAAAGCTCTTTTGTTCAGAGACGCGTGGACATATCATCAAGCTCTTTTGTTCAGAGACGCGTGGACATATCATCAAAGCTCTTTTGTTCAGAGACGCGTAGACATATCATCAAAGCTCTTTTGTTCAGAGACGCGTGGACATATCATCAAAGCTCTATTGTTCAGAGACGTGTGGTCATTCTATCAAGCTCTTTTGTTCAGAGACGCGTGGACATATCATCAAGCTTTTTTGTTCAGAGACGAGTGAACATTCCTCAAGAAAGCTCCATTGTTCAGAGACGAGTGAACAATCCTCAAAAAAGACTCCATTGTTTAGAGACGAGTGAACATCAACAACAGCAAGATGGCGTTCTCTAGCTTGTAGAAGGTCGTCAAAATGCAACAAAACGGTTACCCCAGAGACGTGTGCACGACGGTGCAAGATACGCGTTTCTTAACTCTTTTATCTGTTTAAATAACATTGTTTTTACAGGTATCGGCGTTATAAGAAAGATTTGGAATCGCAGAACGTTCTGAATCATTCTCCGTCCCTATCGATACTTTGACTCTCGTTTTTCGAAACTTAAGTTTCTCCAAACTCAGTCAAAGTGGGGGCTTCTGTGGATACTCATTTGTGTCTTCCCAAAACCAAACCCAGTGATGAATACCATATACGTCGAACCATAATCGAATAAGGTGAAAGTGTGAAAACTCAAGTGATCGCCAATATTAGTTTTATTTGTGCATTAATATTCAACCAACATAGATAAACAAGGTAGGTTTAATATAATGTTTGTATGTTATTCGAAAAGCGCCCATGAATACGAGCAGAACAAAGTAGAGGCCTATTTTATAGGGCGGGCCCTTTCATTTGTAGATTGGATTCGTGCCCTCATCCCCGGACCCTATTTGGTTCATGACCTTATGGAGTAGTTGACGATCCTATGGATTGTCTTTTGGGTTTACAAGTTCCTAAAACATGTTGGCGACTGTTTTTGCTCTTTGTCTTTCCCTTTGGAACGCCACCGTACTTAAGTGTATGATCACAATGGGGTTCAAGTTTGGGGTTATCATAATGCTTGAAATATTCCCTACACTCATTATCATCATTATTATGGGTGGATTTTGTAACCGAAAAGAAGATTAAAGAAATTAATTTGTTGGAATTAAAGAGGGGAGATGAAGATAAATAGTGTGTAGGATCTTATTTGGGTAAAAATACCCTAGGCCAGTTGGCCCAATCAGAGTCCGCCACGTGTCACTAAAAGGGGCGCCACCTTGGACCTCTCAAGGAACGACACGTGGCAGACAGATAAAAAGACCTGGGATTGGCGGCTTTCAGGCCCAAATCCCGAGGTCTGCAAAAGCTACGTGAATATTCCATAGGGCACGAAACCCTAGGAAGTGCACGTTTTTCGAGAAGCCTATAAATAGGAGATGACCTCCTCATTTAACATTACGTTCCTCTCTACGTGATACGTACACAAAGAACCCTTTACACTCCTTCCGAGGAATATTCAGTGATTATTAGTCATTGTTAGAACTGTCACTCTCAAGAGAACAGTACACCCGAGCTCGGAATTCGAGCAGATAACCTTTTACATTCCACACCTTATTCTTCGGACTTAGACTAACTTAAGTTTCGGAGGCGGACCACCGACCATTCGGTGCTCTGTTGTTTTTCAGGTACAGGCGTCCAAGCGAGCATCCAGTCTTAGTGTTGTAACTCTCCCAAGGACTCAAAAAACCTCGAAACATTTGGTGCCGTCTGTGGGGAGAGTACCTCTAAGATGGCCTCTTTGGAAATTGTACCAATTTCTGTAATCAATCGGCCTCCGGAAACCAACCGGCCACCGGAGACCAAACAACCACCAGAGACCAATCGGTCCCTGGACGAAGTGTTGGTCCAGTCGGACCATGATTCAGGTGATGACGGTGACGTTGAAACCTATACTGCCAGAGATGGGTCCCTCATCTCCAGGCGCATCCGCAGCAAGGAAAAGCGAGAGCGCCCTCACTCTCAGAATGCTCCGAGCAAACCAGCCGGACAATCAAAGAAGCCGTCTGATTCTACCGAAGCGGAAGGGTCAGACCCAGTAACCCGAGATGAGCTCATGAAGATTGTGAGCACTCTCCGTGGTGAGATTAAACAACTCACCCACAAGAAGTCGGCTACTCCTGCCAAAGAGCAGTCGGCCAAGAAGTCAGCCCAGACGAGCAAGAACAAATCGGTCAGGGACCGACAGTTGACTCCTCATCCCAAGGAAATGGCTCGGCCTCAGTTCGACCTCTCATGACTCTGTTTCCCAGAAACGGTTGCAAGGAAAGCCAGCCGACTCCTCATTCGGCATGTTCAGCCGAATGGTAACAAGAAAACATTCTCTGATGCTCGACATGACATCGAGCAGAAGAGGAATTAGCTTTCAGAGTCGGCCTCAACGTCGACTTACTATGACAGCTTCCAGCATACCTCGTTGAGGTATTCACAATCTGTGCATGAGACTCCAATAAGCAGCCCCCGGGTTCAAGTTGGACCTCATGTCATCTAGCCGGCACAGTTTATGGCTCAGCCATTGTACCAAATGCCTGCTCAACCTTACATCCAGCCTGCCTTCCTTGGAGGACAGGCGGCATGCGGCTATCTGCCCATGGACAGGCAGCTTAGGCTACATCACATTGGAGACCAACCCTCTGCTTTCTCTAGGGAAATAACCGACGCCGAACAGTCGGCCAAGGTTAAAAATGTGTTGGTAGGAGCCTATGATGAGACCACCAACCCCGAAGACCACCTGCTAGCATACACCCACCTCATGTATTTACAAGGGCTGGATGATGCCGCATGGTGTCGCTGCTTCCCAGCCACCCTGAAGGGCATAGCCCAGCAGTGGTTCGGCAACTTGCCGGGTGGTTGCATCAATAGCTTCAAGACGCCTGCGTTCTTGTTTGCTTCCAACTTCTCTATGAATATCCCTGCCAAGAAGACAAGCCTTGATCTTGGCAATGTACAGCAGGGAGATAGAGAAGGCTTGCGTTCCTACGTCAGGCGGTTCAATCTGGTACGAATCCAGATCCATGCGCTATCTGACGAGGTCGCCTTCACAGACTTCTTCAAGGATCTGAAGGACGGTTCTACTTTAAAGTATGAACTCGTCCGAAAACAAATCTTCACTCTGCGGGGAGCGCTGCGAGAGGCGAAAGCCTATATACAGGCGACCGAGCTCTGCTCCTCCAACAGGCTGTCGGACTCTAAGAGGTCCGACCGGCAGAAGGAGAGTCGGCCTGCTCAGCCGGCTCCCAAGCCAGAAGAGAGCAAAAAGAAAAGGCAAGTCTGGGTCGTTGATAACTCTGATTAGCCGGCCCAGAAAAAGAAGAGAGAGTGGAAACCGTACGTCCCAAGGTACGAATTCCACACGGACTGCTGCTCCATCTTGATGGAAATAAAGGACCGGCTGACTCTTGAGAAGCCGACTCCAATGAGAGGTTCTGTTGAAAATCTGAACAAAAATAAACATTGCCATTTCCATGAAAACATCGACCATGACACTCACGACTGTTTCAGCCTCAAACGAGGGCTTGACCGTCTAGCCGACAAAGGACAGCTAAAGTCCTATGTGAAGTCCAAAGTGACTTCAAAGGCGAATCAGGGGCTGTCCAAAAAGAAGGCTCCCCAGCCGACTGTTAGTACCGACACCGATGAAGATCCGATATATACCATAGCAGGGGAATTCGCCGGGGGTGGCCCGACCATTCGGGGCACCAAGGATCATCTGAAAAAGATGATCCATTCTGTTGAAGAGGGAGAGGCGGCAGGCACATCCGCCTTCCCCAAGGTCATCATCACCGAAAAGGACAGAGGCAAAGTCCGTCGGCCGCATGATGACCCTGTGGTCATTGAATGTAAAGTGGCCAACCAACTGGTTGGTCGAATCTTGATCGACACAAGCAGCTCCTCTGACCTCATCAGCCTCAAATGCTTGACCAATCTCAAGTACAAGCCAGACAGCATGATGGATGTTTCTCACACCCTTGTAGGGTTTGGGGGAGGACTCGTGCACCCAGTCGGACGGATAGATTTGCCCATCCGGCTGGGACAAAAGGGAAACGGTCGACACATGACCATCCTTTTCCTCGTGGTTGAAGAGCTTACTGCCTTCAACCTCATATTTGGTCGACCCACTCTTAACGAGTGCAAGGCCGTCATCATTCCCGCCCTCATGCTCGTTAAGTACGAGAGGGATGATGGCACAGTCGGTTCCCTTAACGGGGACTAAAAGACAGCTCGGGAGTGCTACCTCTCAGATGTCAATCCCGCGGTCGCAGCAACCTTCCGGGGCAAACAAACAGTCGACAATGATGATAACAGGGAAGACCAAGCGGCCCCACCAGCTGAGAAAAAGAGAAAAGTTGACCAACTGGTGGCGGTCATAAAAGAGAAAAAATAGCAATAACTGACCAGGGAACGGTCGGATGATCTCCGTCCCCAGCCGACTGGTGAACACATTTATATCCCTCTGGACGAATCTCGGCCAGAGCGGACTGTTAAGGTGGGGACGGTTGCATTTGCTACGCTAGGTGACAGTTTGCACCAGCTTCTGAGAGAATTCAAAGACATTTTTGCCTTTGAAGTGGAAGAGATGCCTGGCATAAGCCCGGATCTCGCTGTCCACATACTCGCCGTGGATCCCAAAAGGAAGCCTATTCGGCAAAAGAAAAGAAATCACGGCGAATAAAGAAGTCAGGCGTCAGCAGCTGAAGTTAAAAAACTGCTGGACACCAAGTTCATTCGGCCATGCAACTTCCCTGATTGGGTAGCTAACGTTGTGTTAGTAAAAAAGCCGAATGGTACTTGGCGGATGTGTGTTGACTATACCGACCTGAGCAAGGCATGTCCGAAGGACAGTTATCCATTGCCAAAGATCGACAGCCTGGTTGATTCAACAGCCGGGCATGCCTTGATGAGTTTTATGGACGCCTATTATAGTTTCCATCAGATTTTCCTGTGGAAAAAAGATCAAGAAAAGACGGCATTTGTCACTGATCAGGGGTTGTTCTGTTATACTGTGATGCCGTTTGGTTTGAAGAATGCGCCTGCTACTTTCCAAAGAATGATTAACGCGGTCTTCATTAATCAGATTGGGAGGAATGTAGAAGCATACATTGATGACATGATAGTCAAATCCAAACTACAAGCGGATCACCTTGCTGATCTCCGAGAAACATTCGCCACACTCAAGCGGCACAAGGTCATGCTAAATCCAAAAAAGTGTGTCTTTGGTGTTGAGTCTGGGAAGTTTCTCGGATTCCTGATTGATCAAAGGGGAATAGAGGCCAATCCTGAGAAAATACAGGCGGTCATCGACATGCAGTCGCCCCGAACTGTGAAAGAGGTTCAAAAGCTTACAGGTTGTCTGGCGGCCCTGGGGAGATTCCTCAGTCGGTCAGGCGATAAGTGTCTCTACTTTTTCCAGGCAATCAAGAAGAAGACTAATTTTGAATGGGGTGATGATGCAGAGGCGGCCTTTCAAAAGTGAAAAACTCATTTGCACTCTTTGACGAGGCTTGTTAGCCCCTTGCCCAAAGAAGCGCTCTTCATGTATCTGGCCGTCTCCGATCATGCCCTCAGCGCTGTTCTCTTAGCTGAAAGAGACGGCACTCAGCTCCCAGTCTATTTCATCAGCCATGTTCTCAGAAACGCTGAGCTTCGGTACCCCATGGTTGAAAAGTTTGGTCTTGCTCTCTACATGGCCATCAAGAAATTGAAACCTTACTTCTTGGCACATGCGGTAGTGGTCTATACTGACCAGCCGATCAAGCGGCCTCTGACAACCTTGGAGTCTTCTGGACGAATGCTCAAATGGGCAATTGAAATGCAAGGATTGGAAATCACTTACGAAGCCAGGAAAGCAATAAAGGGGCAAGCATTCGCCGACTTTATTGTGGAAATGACAAGGCCGGTTGCTCCGAATGATACTAGTCAGGTTTGGAAAGTGTATGTAGACAAGAGCTCTACTGCGAATGGCTGTGGTGCAGGGATTATCTGTCAGTCTCCTGAGGGGGACAAATTTGAATATGCACTACGGTTCAAGTTCCAGGTCTCCAATAATGAGGCCGAATATGAAGCCCTGCTTGTTGGCATTCGGTACTGTAAGGCAGCAGGGGCAAAGAAAATTGACGCCTGCTCAAACTCTCAATTGGTCGTACTCCAAGTCAATGGAACGTACGAGGCCACTCATCTGGCCATGTTTAAATATTTGCAAGCGGTCAAAGCTGAAGTTGGGACACTTGAAGAATTTACTCTAAGTCAAGTGCCCAGGTCTTCCAACAATAAGGCGGATGCCTTGTCCAAGCTGGCATCATCCACCTCTTGTGAAACGCCTTGGTCAGTCTTCAGGGAGGTCATGGAAACAAGGAGTATCTCTTAGGAGGACCCTATTGGAGTTCTTGATCGAAGCTCAACCTGGATGGACAACATCCAGGCTTACCTTACAGACGGCACGCTCCCTGACTCACCACAGGAGGCGGCTGTTTTGAAAAAACGAGCGGCTAACTTCGAGTTGCGACAAGGAGAACTCTCTTGAGGGCAGGTTTTCTGAAGCCTCTATTGAAGTGTGTTACCCCTGGGAGGGTGTAGGGAATATTTCAAGCATTATGATAACCCCAAACTTGAACCCCACTGTGATCATACACTAAAGTAAGGTGGCGTTACAAAGGGAAAGACAAAGAGAAAAAAGAGTCGCCAACAAGTTTTAAGGAACTTGTACCCAAAAGACAATCCAAAAGGACCATCAACTACTCCATAAGGTCTTGAACCAAACAGGGTCCGGGGATGAGGGTACGAATCCAATCTACAAAAGAAAGGACCCGCCTTATGAAATAGGCCTCTACTTTGTTCTGCTCGTATTCATGTGCGCTTTTCAAATAACATACAAACATCATATTGATCCTAACCTGTTTATCTATGTTGGTTGAAATTAATGCACAAATAAGACTATTATTGGCGATCACTTGAGTTAAAATCACATTAGCCTAAACCAAATTATTAATTATCTTATTAAGCGTGATTTCAAGTACAAATTCCCTTTAAACCTGCATAAAAGGCGTGATCAAGCAATAACAATAAAAATATATAATCAAGCAACAATAATAAAGAATATTAAATAACGATAATAGCATGATAAGGCATAATAAAGCTTGATAATAATAGCAAGATCCTAGGCATGATACTAACAAGATTAATAACGAATCCTAGCATGTCACTAAACAATAAAGATCAAAGCTTTAACCTAACATGGTACTAACATGATATCATGATATTAGAAAAGATAAGAGGCACCCTAAACATGATACTAGAAAGCATAAAATACCATCCTAACATGACACTAGAAAGCATTAAAAGCATCCTGACATGATACTAGGAATTATAAACAATAATAAGCATGCAATCTACATTGTGAAAGAAATAGGGAGTAAGCTAATCTACTTACTTTGAAGCCTCGTACCTCTTTCTAATAACAAAATACACAAGTTAGTAAACTTCAATGGAAATAAATAAAGAACAATTAAAGAATTAAATTGAAATCAAATTAAATAAAGTTTAGACTAGATTTGGACCAAACCCTCAGAAATTATCAAACCTTGCACGTCTAGGGCGAAAGAAACTTCGAACTTGGCTAGATGACTCTAAGTCTTGTGTATGCGGAATATTGTATGTAAAAACTAATTTAGAAAAAGAGAAGAAGAAAGCATGAATTGCTCGAGAGAGAAAAGAATAAGAATTGATAGTGATTGATGATTCTGAAAACAGGAATTCGGACGCTATTTATAATGAAAATAATCTGGAAAATCACGGAATTTGATAAGGAATAAAACTCCACGCTGTCGCCAGGAATTAACTCTGTCGTGACGCGACAATGTCTGTCGCGAGGCGACAGGGTCTGTCGCGCGGCGACAAAGTCGTCTAGCGACAGCCTGTATATGCGCGTTTTTCTTCACACGGAATCCGATCTTTAATCAACTTGATCTACGGAATCCGCACAGAAGATAAAATACATATTTTAAGATAATAAAATAATATTTTATTCCAAATAAAAAACCTTTAAAGATAATTAATTATTAATCCTATCAATATTAGAATTAAAAAGAACTTTCTAGAAACTTCTAGAAAACTATAACTAATCCTAATAATTTTAGGAATAGTAATTAATATTGGGCCCTCCTCTAGATCATTGGGCCGTATTAAAATAAAGCACTGGGCTCAGTTTAGTATCTTGGCCATAACTTCCTCAATATTCATCGGAATTGGGCTTATAATATATCGTTGGAAAGGCCCTTTAAAGGCCCATCCAACTACACCATTATTGGACCCTTATCATGGACCAAAATAAATTGAAATGGACGTTTTCAAATAAATAAAGTCATTTTCAAAAACAGAGAGAAAAGAAATTAATTAATACTAAACCGCGACACTTGACTTTCAAATCACTTTCACCTAATTCGATAATAACACGACGCACAAGGCATTCATCACTGGGTTTGGTTTTGGGGAGACACAAATGGGTGTCTACAAAAGCCCCCACTTTGACTGAGTTTGAAGAAACTTGTGTTTCGAAAAACGAGAGTCAAAGTATCGATAGGGACGGAGAATGATTCAAAATGTTCTGCAATTCCAAATCATTCTTATAACGCCGATACCTGCAAACTAATCATTAGATAAAACAGGTAAAAGAGTTAAGAAACGCGTATCTTGCACCGTCGAGCACACGTCTCTGGAGTAACCATTTTGTTGCATTTGTTGTTTGTCACAACCTCCACTGTACCTCGTGAACGCCATCCTTGAAGATAACCATATGTCGTCGCCTTCAATATTCTTGGTGATAATCCTCCACAGTATTTCGGGAACATCATCGAAAATAACTGTATGTCGTCATCTTCTGGGTGTGGCCATACGTCGCCACAGCAGTATGTCGCCGCTATAGACAATCTCTTCTTTACCTTGAGGGACCGCCGAAGGTGGCCTTGCTTCGCCATCTCCACCATTTGTGACACTACCTCGTCACGACCGTACTTCGCCGCTAAACAATCTCCCTTTATGTTGAGACATTGCCAAAGAATCACTTTACCTATTGACCCTTAATATCATTATTTATCATTGCTTTTATATTTGTGCCGGTACTTTGGTGCTTTTGCCTTTGTGAACCATTACTTTGGTGCGTTTATTGAACCAATATTTCGGTGCCTTGAACCATTATTTCGGTGCCTTATTTGTTGAACCATTATTTCGGTGCCTTATTACGAGCCAATACGTAGGCGCTTTAAGCTAAAGTGAGACGATCTTTCATCAAGTCGATCACTTAGTGCATTTGATCAAGCTGACTAAATCATGTCAATTACTTAAAGGGGCTAACTGGCGTACCAAGGAACCCAAATTACTACACTGGACCCACAAAACCATAAGGAGAGGCCCAGCACTCTGTCGCCGCTCCAGCGCTGACCAGAAGTTCCTGTCGCGAGCGTTTGCATCTGTCGCCGCGCGACAGAGTCTGTCGCCTCGCGACAGTTCTGTCGTTTGGCGACAGAATCGGGGTTTTAAACCCGTCTTCTTGTTCTTTCTCATTTCGCTGCTCTGCTTCACGAAACTCAGGAAATTTTCATTTTGCTCGTTCTTACTCATTTCTCAACCGAATTCGCTCAAATTTGTTGCAAATTGAAGCTTTTCTCATCTATTTTCCTGATCTATGTAAGTTTTGCTCAAAATCTATTCGGTTTTTTGATGAATTGCATGTTCTTGTTCGCGTATTTTCCGAAAATTCGAAAATTCTTTTGCTTAATTTGCTTTGTTCGTCGAATTTTATGCCTTGAATTTGTTTAAATATGCTTGTATATTACCTTGGGAGTGTTTTGAGACTTGTTTGACTCAATTTGGTGAAGAAACGAACAATTCAACATTGTTGGACCTCTTAAGGCCGCGAAGAACAATGTGGGTCGTTTTTGGTATTTTAATTGCTCTTCTTGTACAATTTGTCACAAATATTCATCATATGTTTGCAAGAAATTGTTTATGTGCTCAAAGAATACTTCCATGCTTGTTTGAGATTTTTGCTCTGTTTAGTACTACGTACTCTGTTTTTTTTTAACATAGTATCATGCGGTTTAGGCGAACTTAGATACTGTAGAAACTTATGTTTAATTACTTTTACAAACTTTAGTATAGCTAGACGACGTGGTTCGAGTTCTCGGTCGAGGGACACGCGTCGAGAGGACGAGCCCACCAGTAAGGGCGAGGACGTACCTTCTACCTCCGGGTTGGGCGTCATGCCTGATTGGGACGAGCGCACCTTGTTTCACGCGCCAGTTCATCATTTGTCGGAGAGAATCCGACGAGGTCTAGCGAGTGGGAGGACCCGTAGCCATGGCTCGGGTAATTCCACTATCATCTCTTTGTACGACAACTTCATCTGCCGCGACGAGGGGCTTCGACATCTTTGGGAGTCATATGGATTGACTGCTCTGCTGCATGCCACTCGAGCCATACTTTCATACGATGGGGGTAACCTCGTCGTCCGGTCTTTGGTGGAGTTCTTTTGGGACACCACCAACACTTTTCATTTTCCCTGGGGTGAGATGACAGTCACTCCAGCTGACTTTAGTCTCATTACGGGATTAGAGTTTCAGTCTACTCCGCTGCCCTTTGATGCTGGCGTTACTGTCTATTCGCCAGAGGTTTTGGAGTTATTGGGGCCGATCGTCATTCGGGCCCAGGCTGAGGCTCAGTCGGGACAGCTGAGTTCCCGATTTATCTGTCGCTGCACGTTGGCTGCAGCCTTCGAGGATGATGCGACTACCCGAGAGCAGTGGATACGCATCTTTGTGCTGATCCTGCTATCAGGGACATTTTCTCCTGACCGAGGTAGTAGAGTACTACTGTAGACACCCATTTGTGTCTCCCCAAAACCAAACCTAGTGATGAATGCCTTGTGCGTCGAAACATAATCCAATGAGGTGAAAGTGATTCGAAAGTCAAGTGTCGCGGTTTAGTTTTAATTAATTTCCTTTCTCTCTGTTTTTGAAAATGGCTCTATTTACTTGAAAACGTCCATTTCAGTTTATTTTGGTCCATGATTAAGGTCCAATAATAGTGTAGTTGGATGGGGCTTGAAAATACCTTTCCAATGATATATTATAAGCCCAATTCCGATGAATATTGAGGAAGTTATGGCCAAAATACTAAACTGGGCCCGGAATTCTATTTTAATACGGCCCAATGATCTAGAGGAGGGCCCAATGTTAATTATCATTCCTAAAGCTATTAGGATTAATTATAGTTTTCTAGAAGTTTCTAGAAAGTTCTTTTTTAGTTCTAATATTGATAGGATTAATAATTAATTATCTTAAAGGTTTTTTTATTTAAAATAAAATATTATTTTATTATCCTAAAAATGTATTTCATCTTTTGTACGGATTCCGTAGATCAAGTTGATTAAAGATCGGATTCTGTAAAAAGATAAAAACGCGCTTATACAGGCTGTCGCCAGACGACAAGTCTGTCGCCACGCGACAGACTCTGTCGCTGCGCGACAAAGCCTGTCGCCTCGCGACAGACACTGTCGCGTCGCGACAGAGTCCAGTCCTGGCGACAGCGTGGAGTTTTATTCCTTATCAAATCCCGTGTTTTTCCGGATTATTTTCATTATAAATAGCGTCCGTATTCCTGTTTTCAGAATTATCAATTACTATCAACAATTATAATCAATTCTCTCTTTTCTCTCTTGAGCACTTTATGCTTTCTTTCTCTCTTTTCTAGTTTTACAATATTCCGCATACATTAGACTTAGAGTCTTCTAGCCAAGTTCGAAGTTGCCTTCGCCCTAGACGTGCAAGGTTTGATAATTTCTGAGGGTTTGGTCCAAAACTAGTCTAAACTTTATTTAATTTGATTTTAATTATTTAATTATTATCGTTGTTTATTATTTTCTTTGAAGTTTACTAACTTGTGTATTTTGTTATTAGAAAGAGGTACGAGGCTTCAAAGTAAGTAGATTAGCTTACTTCCTATTTATTTCACGATGTAGATTGCATGCTTATTATTGTTTATGATTCCTAGTATCATGTTAGGTTGTATTTAATTCCTAGTATCATGTTAGGATGTTATTTTATGCTTTCTAGTATCATGTTTAGGGTGCCTCTTGTCTTTTCTTATATCCTGATATCATGTTAGTACCATGTTAGGTTTAAAGCTTTGATCTTTATTGTTTAGTGACATGCTAGGATTTGTTATTAATCTTATTAGTATCATGCCTAGGATCTTGCTATTATATTTAAGCTTTATTATGCCTTATTATGCTATTATCATGATTATTACATATTGTTTATTATTATGTTGCTTGATATATTTTATTGTTATTGCTTGATCACGCCTTTTATGCAGGTTTAAAGGGAATTTGTACTTGAAATCACGCTTAATAAGATAATTATTAATCTGGTTTAGGCTAATGTGATTTTAACTCAAGTGATCGCCAATAATAGTCTTATTTGTGCATTAATTTCAACCAACATAGATAAACAGGTTAGGTTTAATATAATGTTTGCATGTTATTCGAAAAGCGCACATAAATACGAGCAGAACAAAGTAGAGGCCTATTTTATAGGGCAGGTCCTTCTTTTGTAGATTGGATTCGTACCCTCATCCCCGGACCCTGTTTGGTTCAAGACCTTATGGAGTATTTGACGGTCCTTTGGATTGTCTTTTGGGTACAAGTTCCTTAAAACTTGTTGGCGACTCTTTTTGCTCTTTGTCTTTCCCTTTGGAACGCCACCGTACTTTAGTGTATGATCACAGTGGGGTTCAAGTTTGGAGTTATCATAATGCTTGAAATATTCCCTACAGTTTTTGGCGACTACACTGGGGAGGATTTCTATTTATATTCCTGAAATTTATTAAATTTTGGCAATTATTTAGAATGAGCGGATGAGACTCGAAAAATTCTAAGTATTTCATGTGCGTGATTTGATTAACATTATTGTGATATGCATTAAAAGGTCCTCATGGGAGCACCCCATGAGTCAATCCATAGGAATTTTACACGTATGAAATTTGGGAAATATCTTTCATGACTAGAATCGAAAAGGTAATACGAAAACTGGAAAATTCGAAGAACATAGGAACTTGCCGGGGCATGTGGGAACTAGCATCTAGAAAACAGGGCTTGTCGCCCGTAAAAAGTTTCTGTCGCCTGGCGACAGTTCTGTCGCCTGGCGACAGAGACTTTTTTGCGGCGACAGTCCCTGTTGTCTGGCGCCAAGTTCTTCCAATACTGAGCCAGGGTTCTGTCTTCTTGTTTTGACCTTTTCTAGTGTTATTGGCTCGATTTTGCTTATTGATTGAATCGTTTTCTCACTTTTCTGAAACCCATATGTGTTCTACATATGGATATAACCCTCTGGGGGTTCCTTGCTTCGCCTGCCCAATGGAGTATCCCACTATTTTGTGCAAAGCTCAGATTTGGGGACGTGTATGTCTTGGAACCTATCCAACCATGGCGTCGAGTCTGGTCACCTACCGCACTCGCGGAATCTTGTCCATTCGCTCCAACCCTCTTGGCAGGCTTGTGTGCAATGCATATGGATTCTTAACCGTGGACCTTCTTATGACTTAACCCATATCCTCGAACTTTAGAGAACTAGAGCCATGGTTAGGTTGCAAACTCATCTTGTGACTATGTGAACTATGTGTACCTTTGCGTGTATATATTATATGTGCGCTAACCGTTTGTTTGACTTGTGTTCAAGACTAATAAATTGACTAATGACTAAAAGGACTTTGTCTAAGTAATTAATTAATTAATCTTAAATTAAATAAAGACTAATAATTTAATCAATTCGACTTAGTACGACTTTAGACATGTCCATTTAGAGTAAAATTACTGGAAACAGTCCAGATTAATGTTCCAGCAATGGCGCAGAAGTTTGGACTGTGGCGCTGCAGTTTAGTGTCTGTCGCCTGGCGACAATGTTGTCGTCTGGCGACAGGCTCTAAACAGTGGCGACAGTTCTGTTGTTTTGGCGACAGTCCAGTTTTCCTACTAGAGTAATCACAATGAGTCTAATTAATGGATCTGCTAATCGAATTAATCAGTTTATTAGTTATTTAAACTATGTTCAAGTCTTTAATTGAATTTAGGCATTCAAAAGTCCAATGGTCATACACCAAGAGTCAAAGACTTTGTTTAATTAATTAATTAATTAATTTGAACTAATGAACAAGCCTAAAATCAAGTCATAGTTCCATTAAGTCAACCCGGATTTTTATTCCCGTATACTGCACATGCGTCAACTTGTTTTGGTCATAGCCGGAGTTCTAGGAAGAACCACGAGTCGTACAACCTATGGATCTGTAGCCCCGCGTTTTATCTTTAATTAGGCGTTGGTTCCGTCCCAATCAGAGTCACAGATTAAAAGTTATGACTAAAATACCACAGCCTGTCCAGTTTAATGCATATACGTGAAGTCTTAACTTAGTCTTTACTTGAGTCTAGTCACATAGTCTAGCCACATGGTCATGACACAAGTCTTAACATGTCACTTACACTCATTAGTCTTAGCACACAATTTGTATATGTCACCATAACCATGTCTTAGGTTCATCCATGAGTCGTTTTTCCGTCATTTGAGTTAGGGTCAATTCTATTCCTAATTCTTCCATATTTCGATCTCCATCTACATCATCTTCCCACTCTCCACATACTTTCTCCACACATATTATTTCCTTAATTCTTTCATGATCTTTTCCCATCTATGCATGTTGAATAAAGCTTGAGTCAAAATAATTGGTATGAAACTTATCCCTAATTTCCCTTTCGACAGTACTTGGTCAAGGAGAGAAGGGCGTTTAATCAAGGACAACACCTTTGTTCAAGTTTTACTTTTTGACAAACCAATCGGTAGGAAAAAGAAAGCTAAGAAGACAATGGCTAGTCAAGAAGAACTTAATGAGGTCAAGGGACAGGTAGCCAACTTGACTGAGATGTTACAAAACTTATCGCTGCAAATAAGTAATCCTGAAAAACAGAAACAAATGGACCTAATCCAGGAAAGCTTGGGCAAGCTGTCCAACGACTTTAGATTCCAAGAGATTAGCTCACAAGGGGTCTCGGTGGATAAGGACCTTCTCCCACAGAAGTTCAATCACAATGACATCCCTAAATTTAAGGCTATGGATAACCCTTATTTTCATTTAAGAGCTTTTGAAACTATAATGAACTTTAAGGGGATAGATAGGAAAGCATTTCACTCTGTATTTTCTTTGTCTTTAGAAGCTATATGTCAACAATGGTACTTTTCTCTTGATAAAGAGAAGACCTCCAATTGGGAAGAAATAAAAAATGCTTTCGTCAATAGATATAAATGTAACATTCAAGTTGAAACTGACCATAGACAGCTGGAGATGCTAAGACAAAAAGAAAATGAAAGTTTCACTTCCTTTTTCAACAAGTGGAGGGAAACTTCTGCTAATATGATTGAAGTCCCTACTGAGAAGGAGGCTGTGAGGTTGTTTATCAAGAATCTACAAGAGAAGTATTCGAAACATTTGAGATACCAACACAACTTGAACACTTTCAAGGCAGTCTATGACATAGGCATTAAGATTGAAGATGACCTCGCAAAACAAAAAGCTACTAACAATAGTAACCAAAGTGGCTGGAAAGGAAAGAAGAACGACAATCCTTCTTCTTCTGAAAACACCCACTCTAGTAATAATGTTAGTACCTTTGACCTCAATGAAGTCTTAGCCATGAATAACCAAGAATCTAAGAAAGAATTAAGGAAAGAATTCACTCCTATTGGGATGAGCTATGATGTTGCCTTCGATCGACTCCATACTAAGGGGCTTATTACTCTCATTGGACCTATTCAAGATCCCACTCCTGAAAAGAGATTGCCTAGTTGGAATCCAGATGCACATTGCAAGTACCATCAAGGTAGGGGTCATACTACTGAGAGCTGTTGGAAGCTAAAGGAGGCCATCCAATATTTGATCGACAATAACAAGCTTCTTATACCTCGAGTCAGCAAGAAGACCGGGTGATGATAAAGCACAAGACGAGAGGCGAGCTTCAACGACAAGATTTCGTGACCTCTTTTTTCTATTTCTTTTTTATTCCTTTCCCAATAAAGTCTAGCATAGACACCTTTCATCTTCCCCTAGTTTTTACTTTGTAGGACTTTCATGTACTTTTTTCCTTTAATAAAATTAGCATTTAATTTCTTGCATATGATCATTGCATTGCATAATTCAAAAAAAAAAAAAATAAATAAAAATAAAAAAAAAATAAAAAAATCAAGGCCGAATTAAGCACAAGGTATACCAATGATTTGAGGCACCCCTTGTAGCCATGTCATAACATCTTCACCCTTTAAATATATAATCCTTTTCTTGATAAACCACTTTGAGCCTCGTCTAATGATAGACCTTTCTTTTTTTCAACCTACATCTACTTAACCTTGGGATGGGATGGTGTGTAACTTATGCAAGTTTCAAATATGAAAGCTTGAGTGATTTCAAAATAAAAAAATAATACAAAAAAAATATATAAAAATAATAAAAGTGTACAAAAGGGCAAGTGTTCCAATGTCTTGGATATAAAATAATACTTTTCCATACACTTATCCTTTGCAGCTTAACTTTAGTGTCACTTTCACACACTTCACGGATACATGACTAAATAGACTTCCAATTAGGAACCCTTTGTCATGAAGTCTTAACATAACGTTGAAGCATGGTTTGTCTCATCACTCATCACTTATAATCATCATTGTATCAAAGTATGAAGTGCTTAGCCTCCGTGCCTAAGTTACCTAAATACTTTCATAATCGAGTCAACTAAGATAGCTTAGGATGGGTTACTCCTTGCACATTGAGAGATAGTATCAAATGCATGTACTTGATTAAGCTCATTCAACATGCACCATTTAACACTTTGATTCTCTTTCGCGTCTTTCTTTTTCGGGAGAAAGTCGCTACCCTCCACAAAAATGACGGAAATTTTTTGCTTTTTTGCATTTTCGAGTCATGTACATTGAATCATGTTGTGTCATATCACATTGAGTGGAGTCTAACACATGTGTCAAACGATTTGAGTCGAGTCATGTCAAGTCAATGAGTCAAGCAACACTAAGCCTTAGGTCAACCCTAAGATAATAAAAGATGAGCAAAGTCCTATAGTCTGAAATATGGATGCAGGTACATTCCAGCGAGCAAGAATATTCCCGAATTTTTTCGAAAAAACCGCGAATATAGATATATGAGATTCTTCCAAGATGAGAGGAGTTTGAGCAAAAATTATATGGATCAGTAAATCATAGGTGAAGAGCCTTAATTTGCAAACGATTTGAGCAGAGTTGATCGTAAGGAAACGACCAAATTGAAAGTTCGGAGCGAAACCGAGCAATGAACAGCAGCAGCAGCGGTAGAAATGAAAAAGAAATCTGTCGCCAAATGACAAGGTCTGTCGCCTGGCGACAGAACGATATCGCGGCGATAGTTGTCTCGGGCTAGCGCCAGAGCGGCGACAAGATGCTGGGCCCCACATAATGACTTTATGGTCCTATTTTAGCAATTTGGGTTCCTTGGTATGCCAGTTATCCCCTCTAAGCAATTTGACATTATTTAGTAATCGGCTCGATTACAATCACAATAAGTGATCGACCTGATAAAAGATCGTCTCACTTAACTTAAAGCGCCTAAGTATTGGCTCATCGCAAGCACCAAAATAACGGTTCACAACGATTTCAATTCCTAGGATGGAAGAAGATTTGAAGATTCGAGATGACGGAGCCTTCAACAGGGGGCTTTAAGATTAAAAAGAGTATATTACTTGGATTTGAGAAGGACGGTTTGAGATGAAGCGACCTTCAATAGCTTTCACTATGATTGGGGAGGTTATTATTGAGAAGAACGATTCAAGATGAAGCGGTCTTTGATAGCTTTCGCTAAGATTGTGAAGGTTATCACTTGATTTGAGAAGATAGCACGAGATGAGCAATCTTCGACAACGCCCGCTAAGATTGTGGAAGTTGTCATCAAGATTTGAGAAGATAGCACGAGATGGGCAGTCTTCGACAACATTCGCTAAGATTGTGGAGGTTGTCACCTAGATTTGAGAAGAGCGGTTCGTGATGAGGCGGTCTTCGACGACATTCGCTAAGATTGTGAAAGTTGTCACCATGATTCAAGGAAAAGCTCGAGATGTAGCAGCAATAATAGACAGCGTTCCCTAGGATGTGGAGAGTTGTCACAAATCTTGGAGATGGCGAAGTAAGGTCACCTTCGGCGATCCCTCGAGGTAAAGAAGAGATTGTCTATAGCGGCGACATACTGCTGTGGCAACATATGGCAACACCCAGGAGATGATGACATACAGTTATTTTCGATGATGTTCCCGAAATACTGTGGAGGATTATCACCAAGAATATTGAAGACGACGACATATGGTTATCTTCAAGGATGGCGTTCACGAGGCATAGTGGAGGTTGTCACAAATAACAAATACAACAAAACGGTTACTCCAGAGACGTGTGCTCGACGGTGCAAGATACGCGTTTCTTAACTCTTTTATCTGTTTTAACTAATGATTAGTTTGCAGGTATCGGCGTTATAAGAATGATTTGGAATTGCAGAACATTTTGAATCATTCTCCGTCCCTATTGATACTTTGACTATCGTTTTTTCGAAACATAAGTTTCTTCAAACTCAGTCAAAGTGGGGGATTCTGTAGACACCCATTTGTGTCTCCCCAAAACCAAACCCAGTGATGAATGCCTTGTGCGTCGAAACATAATCGAATGAGGTGAAAGTGATTCGAAAGTCAAGTGTCGCGGTTTAGTTTTAATTAATTTCCTTTCTCTCTGTTTTTGAAAATGGCTCTATTTACTTGAAAACGTCCATTTCAGTTTATTTTGGTCCATGATTAAGGTCCAACAATAGTGTAGTTGGATGAGGCTTGAAAAGACCTTTCCAACGATATATTATAAGCCCAATTCAGATGAATATTGAGGAAGTTATGGCCAAAACACTAAACTGGGCCCGGAATTCTATTTTAATACGGCCCAATGTTAATTATCATTCCTAAAGCTATTAGGATTAATTATAGTTTTCTAGAAGTTTCTAGAAAGTTCTTTTTTAGTTCTAATATTGATAGGATTAATAATTAATTATCTTAAAGGTTTTTTTATTTAAAATAAAATATTATTTTATTATCCTAAAAATGTATTTCATCTTTTGTACGGATTCCGTAGATCAAGTTGATTAAAGATCGGATTCTGTAAAAAGATAAAAACGCGCTTATACAGGCTGTCGCCAGACGACAAGTCTGTCGCCACGCGACAGACTCTGTCGCTGCGCGACAAAGCCTGTCGCCTCGCGACAGACACTGTCGCGTCGCGACAGAGTCCAGTCCTGGCGACAGCGTGGAGTTTTATTCCTTATCAAATCCCGTGTTTTTCCGGATTATTTTCATTATAAATAGCGTCCGTATTCCTGTTTTCAGAATTATCAATTACTATCAACAATTATAATCAATTCTCTCTTTTCTCTCTTGAGCACTTTATGCTTTCTTTCTCTCTTTTCTAGTTTTACAATATTCCGCATACATTAGACTTAGAGTCTTCTAGCCAAGTTCGAAGTTGCCTTCGCCCTAGACGTGCAAGGTTTGATAATTTCTGAGGGTTTGGTCCAAAACTAGTCTAAACTTTATTTAATTTGATTTTAATTATTTAATTATTATCGTTGTTTATTATTTTCATCTAAGTTTACTAACTTGTGTATTTTGTTATTAGAAAGAGGTACGAGGCTTCAAAGTAAGTAGATTAGCTTAATTCCTATTTATTTCACGATGTAGATTGCATGCTTATTATTGTTTATGATTCCTAGTATCATGTTAGGTTGTATTTAATTCCTAGTATCATGTTAGGATGTTATTTTATGCTTTCTAGTATCATGTTTAGGGTGCCTCTTGTCTTTTCTTATATCATGATATCATGTTAGTACCATGTTAGGTTTAAAGCTTTGATCTTTATTGTTTAGTGACATGCTAGGATTTGTTATTAATCTTATTAGTATCATGCCTAGGATCTTGCTATTATATTTAAGCTTTATTATGCCTTATTATGCTATTATCATGATTATTACATATTGTTTATTATTATGTTGCTTGATATATTTTATTGTTATTGCTTGATCACGCCTTTTATGCAGGTTTAAAGGGAATTTGTACTTGAAATCACGCTTAATAAGATAATTATTAATCTGGTTTAGGCTAATGTGATTTTAACTCAAGTGATCGCCAATAATAGTCTTATTTGTGCATTAATTTCAACCAACATAGATAAACAGGTTAGGTTTAATATAATGTTTGCATGTTATTCGAAAAGCGCACATGAATACGAGCAGAACAAAGTAGAGGCCTATTTTATAGGGCGGGTCCTTTCTTTTGTAGATTGGATTCGTACCCTCATCCCCGGACCCTGTTTGGTTCAAGACCTTATGGAGTATTTGACGGTCCTTTGGATTGTCTTTAGGGTACAAGTTCCTTAAAACTTGTTGGCGACTCTTTTTGCTCTTTGTCTTTCCCTTTGGAACGCCACCGTACTTTAGTGTATGATCACAGTGGGGTTCAAGTTTGGGGTTATCATAATGCTTGAAATATTCCCTACAACTACTGTACTACCTATCTGCCGTTCGCGACCTCGGGTTGGTCGGGACATATGATTGGGCCAGCATGGCCTATGCTGATTTTCTGTTGGGCTTACGGCGCTCCTGTCGTCACAAGGCCCTGTCTGGAGAGGTCGCCCTGTCCAGTTTCTGGAGGGTCGTAGAGGTATGCCTCTTTTTTATCACTTAAATTTTGCTTTAGATTTTTAGGAACATAATTTTACTAATTTTTGCTTTTGTATAGATTTGGTTCTACGAGTATTTTCCCTCTCTTGCGCCAGCGAGGCCTTCTCCTCGCGTGCTCCCCATTGCTGCTAGTTGGGGAGGCCGCAGAGGTCCGCCGGAGGTGTTACGCCTTCGAGAGATGATCCTCACGGTGGGTTTTTCTCTTAATTCTTACTTTTTGTTTTATCACCTTTAGCATTAGTGTCTTACTTAGTGATGTTCCATGATCCTAGCCCGGTATATCGACCTTGGGCTGCTTTCCCTATCCCTGCGCTGGCGGCGCAGTACACAGCTGAGCGTCGCTACTTTCTGGGGACGTATGACGTGGTGGTCTACCTGGGTGAGAGGGTGGCCATCCAGCACTCCTCAGATTCCTTCGTTGTTCCTGCTCTTCCACCTCGGCATATGTTCCACGATGCCTTGCAGCGGGATCGTGCTGGTGGTCCTTCGCGGGGTACTCACTGGAGGTCCCATATTCTTCTTGAGCAGAGGTATGAGGAGGATCTGCTACCATTGCTGGCGCCGGCTCCTGTCCCTTCAGAGGAGGCAGCGGTATGCTTTTATTTGTTTAGTTTTATTTGCTTTAGGTAGCCCCCAAGTACTTTCTAACTTTTTACTTTTAGCAGGCTGGTCCTAGGGAGTTCATTCCTCCGAGGATGTCTATACGTTACCAGGGTACGTATGGGCCGATCGAGGAGCTCATTCCGCCCGCTCCAGAGGGAGAGCAGTTTGTGGAGCGGTCTATTCCTCGTCACCAGACTCGAGTAAGTAGTTAGGTTATTTTATGTCATCCTCATATTGGCTTTATATTCATTATTTTGACTTGATTATTTCGACAGTTCTCTCACGAGGTGGTGACGGCTATGGCCAGGTACATCGACGCCTTTCGCAACCAGCTTGTGAGGTTGGGGAACCGTGCTACCTGTCGTAGCAACGATGTTGAGGAGGTATTATTTTACTTTCACTGTTTTTGGTTTTATTTTTGTTGTATTTGCTAACTTGGATTTACTTTTGTAGGGGCTGCCTATTTCTTCTCCACGTACTCGATCGAGGCCCGAGCCTAGGAGGGAGACTACTAGGTCTGACTCGAGGCGTCTTCGGACTACTTCTAGTGGCCGAGGTGGTCGTTCTGAGGCCGCCGCTGTAGAGGATTCGGCGTCGTCACCTGAGGATATTCCGACCGGGCCGATTGTTCGAGGTGGGATGGGTGGTGGGACATACGAGTTTGGCTCGTTGTCGCAGCAGCCCTTACAGCCCCAGCCTCTTTCTGTCGGGTTTCAGGGCGAGGTTAGGTGGTCTGGTCTTGAGCTGCAGTTTGCGTCATCTGGTGGTCCAGGGGACGATGATGGACATACTCCGCGGAGTAGGGCATTTTTTGATACATTTGGTATTCCTCGCGACCTGCGACCTCTAGCACCATAGTTGTACCTGTATTTGTTTTTATGTTTGACTTTTATAGGACTTTACCTAGTGTATTTATGCGACTCATGTACCAGACACTTGTATATATGCACTTATTTCATTATTTATTAAACATTTTACTTAGTTTGTCATTCTATAATGTATGCATTGTGTGTGGAAAAGTGTAATTTTTGCGCGAAATTTTTCCGTCATTTTTAATATTAACGGAGGGTACCGACTCTCTCCCCCAAAAAGAAAAAAGGAAAAATGAGAGCAAGCTTAAAATTAGTCAAGCTTTCTTATTATAATAATAATATTGATAATAATAATAATAATGGTCATAATGATAATAATAATAATAATAATAATAATAATAATAATAAGAAAAATGATAATAATAATAATAATAAAAATAATAATAATAATAATAATAATAATAATAATAATAATAATAATAATAATAATAATAATAATAATAATAATAAGGTTATGAGAAGAGGAATAAAACAGTAAGTCAAGTCAAATTCGAAATCAGATACGTAAAAACACGGTTTCCTACGCGCAATAGGTGACGCTATTAAGGAAAGTACTGGCGCCGCGTAATCCAATCTGTCGCCACGCGACAGGCTTTGTCGCCAGGCGACAGCCTTTGTCGCCGCGCGACAATTTTGTCGCCTGGCGACAGACACGTTTTCTTATTTCCTACAGGAATGGAAGTCTGTCGTGCAGGAAAGGTTATAAATAGCCCCCAAATAACCCGTTTACTGCATAATTCGATCAGCTTATCAAATAGTTAAATTAATTAGTCATCATGTCTCTAGCTAAAAGAACCTTTTGTGGGTACATGGATGAATGGTGTCGTCACTTGACTGCTAAAGATAGGAAAGCATTAGATCTTTCTCATATGGGGGGTATGTTTGGGGTCAAGGGGATGATTCTTTATATTGATTTTATTTATTCTGCCATAGATTATTGGAACACTTACACTCATTGTTTTAGATTTTTTCATGATGAAATATGTCCTTTACCGGAAGAATTTGGAGCCATCATAGGTTATTATTCCACAGACCTTGCGGTAATGCCTAGAGTCAATGAATATTACTATAAAGATTCTGAGCACTTCTTTGATTTGAGGGGGACGACTTTAAAACACATAGTGCATGGGAATGTAGTTAATTTGACAGAATTTGCACATTAT
This sequence comes from Chenopodium album, assembly GCF_948465745.1. Taxonomy (NCBI): domain Eukaryota; kingdom Viridiplantae; phylum Streptophyta; class Magnoliopsida; order Caryophyllales; family Amaranthaceae; genus Chenopodium; species Chenopodium album. Next base: position 14,322,618 of record NC_137852.1, read on the forward strand.
TTTTATGATAATCCCAATCCCGATTTTCGCATATATAAGAGAAGGGCTTTTCTTTATTGTTTATTTAATCAATTGCTCTTAGTTAGCGGTAAAGATAATGAGGGGCAGTCAATAATTATATCTGTTATAGAACAAGTTGAATCTGGGAGAAATCCAATGCCATTAATTGTTGGAGAGACTATGCTATGGTTAGATGCATTGAGAAAAAATCCAAAAGCACCTTTTAGGGGTTCTCCAATTTTATTACAGGTATAAAATAATATTATTATTAATTGTCAAGAACTAAAGCATATTATTTTTACACTGTAATATTAATTCAAACATATATTTTGCAGATATGGCTCATGGAGAGATTGAAGCTTATTAATCCCACTGATGACATTCAAACATATGTTCCAAACTGCATAATCCGCCGAAAGAAGCGATTCTTGAAAATTGGTCGCCGTGAATGGAGCAAGGTGTTTGCTGCCGGTGATTTTACCATAAACTGGGTTGTTCCTTGGTGGAAGATCGAGGCGATGATTGGTTGTAGTAATTAAGCATATTGTCGTCTCCCGAGCTTGTCAAGACTAACCTTTTATTTCCCTTGTAGTCATGAGACAATATGGTCTTGCACAAACCATCCCTACAGGAGATCTTCGCCGCCCTTATGAATTTCCCGTGTCACAAGAAATTGAACGCTTCGATGGATACTGGAGTGGTAGGCCTTTATGGGAGGTGATTGCCTATAAGGAACCGCCTTGCTTGTCAAATAAAGTAAAGCAGTGGCTTGATGGAAGATTTCAAAAGCCTCAAGTTACAGTTGAAAAGACCAATGTGAAGGACCGTCTAGGTGACAAGAAAGTTCCTGCTAAAGAGCGTCTAGGGGAAAGAATTGAATTCAAAACTCCTATTATGCCTAGAAAGAAGAGTGCTAAGAAAAATCAAGGAAAAAGGAAAGTTGACTCTACTAAGAAGGAAGTTTGGATAGAGAAGAAACATGGGGTCCTAGCGGAAGGAGAAACTATCCATACCAAAATAGAATGCAGATCGTCTAACGGTTGTCTCCTAGCAAAGGTTATGGATCAAGAGGAAGAGAAAGAAGACATAAATTGGAAAAGAATGAAGAAAGAGAAAAAAGATTAGAACATTGCTTATCTTTTGATTTATTAGACAAAATTAATTTGCTTTAGTTAATTTTTCAGCTTTTATTTTATCAATAATGTACTTTCTTTATTAATCAATAAAATTTCAGCTTTTATTTTAATTAACTTTTAATTAAAGCAATGAAAACAATTACAACACTTATTTTTCGGAAAATTAATTCAAGTACGGGAGTCGAAAAAAAATTTCCAGAATACGTGAAAGTTGTCCAGACGCTTGCAGAAGATTGGCGCTGTCATCTGAGGCGCTGTCGCTGGCGATTTAGCTCTGTCGTCTGGCGACAGAGTCTGTTTTCTGGCGCCAGTCTTGAAACTTTGCAGACGTGCATTTTTGCTTCAGGGATACAGGATTTGAAGAAATTAAAGTGGCCGCACCCTATTCGGGTTAGTTGCCTACGTATCCTTTATTTAAGGAATCAAGACAAACGTAGCTCTCTTGAGTGTTTCCTCAAGTATTTATGGGTAGTATTTCTTAAGTTGGTCAAGATTTGTCATGTTTGAAAATTCATTGCCATCCATATCAGTTAATTTAGCTGCACCTCCTGACAAGATTGTTTTGACAATATATGGTCCAGACCAATTAGGGCGGAATTTGCCTCTTGGGTCTAAAACATTTTTCCTTAATGCTTTTAATACCAAGTCCCCAACCTTGATATTTCTAGTGTTAACCTTTTTGTTGAAATGTCTAGCCATACGGGTTTGATAACATTGGGTATGGTGTAGAGCTTCTAGTCGTTTTTAATCGAGTAGGATTAACTCTTCATATCGTGCTCTGGTCCACTCAACTTCATCGAGTTTACTTTCTAACGCGATGCGTAAAGAAGGTATTTCTAATTCTACAGGTTGTACGACATCCATTCCGTATACTAGAATGAATGGCGTATTTCCTGTTGATGTTCGGATTGACGTGCGATATCCCCACAGTGCGAAGTGGAGTTTGTCAGGCCAATCTTTATAATTTTCAGTCATTTTCTCGATGATTGTTTTCAAATTCTTATTAGCAGCCTCAACTGCCCCATTTGCTTGAGGTCTATACGGGGAAGAATGGTGATGTTGAATACCATACTTTTGCAGCAATTCTTCGCATTCTGCTTGAAAGTGAGTTCCGTTATCACTTATCATATCATGTGGGACTCCGTATCGACAAATTATGTTTCTTTCGATAAAGATTGCTACATGTTTGGCGGTGAGTTTAGCGTATGATTGTGCTTCCACCCACTTTGTGAAGTAATCTATTGCAACCAGGATGTATTCATGACCTCCTGTTCCTGGGGGTGTAATTTTTCCAATTATGTCTATTCCCCATGTAGAGAAAGGCCATGGTGAAGTATAGGTGTAGAGAAGAGATGGTGGGATATGTTGCAAATTTGCATAAATTTGACACTTGGGGCATCTTTTTACATACTGATGACAATCTTTGTTCATGGTAGTCCAGTAATATCCTTCTCGCATTATCTTTTGGACTAGCATTTTGCCGTTAACATGTGTTCCGCATATACCCTCATGGATAACTCTCATAGCCTTTTGAGCATCCTTTTTACCTACACATAATAGAGCTCGTCCCTTAGGTACCCTTTTGTGTAGTTTATTTCCTATGAGTACAAACTGGGAAGCTAAGAGCCTTAATGATCTTTTTGCTCTTTTGTCAGCATGAGGAGGGTATTCTCCCTTGGTGACATAATTTAATATGTCTACGAACCATGGTTCCTCCTCTGGTTCTTCTTCTTGAATTACTTCATCGTCCTCTATGGCTTTGATGTATGCTGCTTTATGCCTTTTCTCTATGGTTAAAGGCATTTGTTCAATTTCTTTAGGTATCCTAACCATTGAGGCTAATCTTGCCAGGGCGTAGGCGAATTGGTTTTCCTCTCTAGGTAGGTAAGTGTATTCTACCTTTTCCAGTTGATCGGTGAGAGTTTCCAAATATGTCTGGTAAGGAGCTAGACTCTCACTCCTAACTTTTCATCTTTTGGAAATTTGATTAATGATTAAGGATGAATCTCCAAATATCCGGAGTTTTTTCATGCCTAAGGCTAAAGCGGTTTCGAGGCCTACCACGCATGCTTCATATTCAGCTGCGTTATTGGTGACGTCGAAATCTAACTTCATGGATATAGGAACATGTTCTTCCTTAGGTGATACTAATAAGACTCCTACACCGCACCCTTTTTGGTTTGAGGCTCCGTCAAAATATAGAGTCCATGTGTCATCCTCCGTCATCATTAAATTCTCGTCCGGGAACTCATTCTCTTCTAAGGGTGTTGAATCTTCTATTGGGAAATCTGCTAGAAAATCCGAGACCACTGATCCTTTAATTGCTTTTTGAGGTAAAAACCTTATGTCAAATTGAGCCAAATTTACTATCCATCTTGAGATTCGTCCATTAAGTGTAGATCTTTCGAATAGATATTTTAAGGGATCCATTCGTGAGACTACATAGACAGTATGCACGAGCATGTAATGTCTTAATTTAGTTGTGGCCCATACCAATGCGAGGCACAAATTTTCCAACGGTGTGTAGCGCGTTTCGTACTCGAGCATTTTTTTACTCAGATAGTAAATAGCATTTTCCTTGCTTTCTACCTCTTGTGCGAGCATAGCCCCCATTGTTTCCTTTGTGACAGTTAAGTATAGTCTTAAGGGTATTCCGGAGAGTGCGGGAGCTAATACGGGAGGATTTGCGAGATAGGCTTTGATCTTCTCAAAGGCTTTTTGACACTCATCGTCCCATATAATTGGTACATTTTTCTTAAGCTTCTTAAATATTGGTTCGCATATCGTGGTTAACTTAGATATGAACCTACTTATATATTGTAACCGGCCAATAAATCATCGAATTTGTTTTTCGGTTTTGGGCGGTGGCATGGACATGATTGCTTTAATCTTTGTAGGATCTATTTCTATTCCTAGAGAACTTATGACATAGCCCAAAAGTTTCCCTGAAGTGACCCCAAAAGCACATTTAGAGGGGTTTAGCCTCATGTTGTATTTTCTTAACCTTTCAAAGAATTTCTTTAAGGCTATCGGGTGTCCTTGACGATCTTTTGATTTTACAATCATATCATCCACATGGACTTCTACTTATTTATGCATCATATCATGGAGTAAGGCAGTTGCTGCTCGTTGGTAGGTGGCACCTGCGTTCTTTAACCCAAATGGCATTACCGTATAGCAATAAGTACCCCAAGGTGTTATGAATGTTGTTTTCTCCATATCTTCTTCGGCCATGAGGATTTGATTGTATCCTGCGTATCCATCCATAAACGAGAGTAGTGCATGGTTTGCTGTGTTATCTACCAAAATATCGATGTGTGGCAAAGGGAAGTCGTCCTTTGGACTTGCCTTGTTTAAATCTCAATAGTCGACACACATTCGAACTCTACCATCTTTTTTCGGAACTGGGACTACATTGGCGACCCATTCGGGGTATTGGGATACCCGGATAAAACCTGCAGTTATTTGTTTTTGTACTTCTTCTTTTATTTTAAGGGCTACGTCGGGTTTCATTCGACGTAACTTTTGTTTTACAAGTTTCATTCATGGAATTAATGGTATAGTGTGTTGAGCTATTTCTCTATCAATGCCTGGCATATCTTCGTATGACCAAGCAAATACATCGATAAATTCTTTAAGTAGATTTATTAAATCGGTTCTTTCTTCTTTGTTTAATGTTAGTCCGATTTTAACTTCTCTTTTAATGGTTGGATCTTTTGAGATATCAACCGTTTCTGTATTCTCAATTACTGGCGTTTTATTTTCAAGTGTTTCCATTGCTTTAATAATTTCTTTGTCGTTTTCATCATTAGTTAAGCAATGTTCGTCATCTTTAGATAAAGAAAAACAAGAGGAATAAGGGGAAGAAGACATATTATTGAACTCGGAAATCATTACATCGAATAAGGAAATATCCGTCGGGACTTGATTACTAACTATCTTAGGAGTAGGAAAAGAAGATGAAGTTGCTACAACTAAAGATTTAGAAGACTCAATAGGGGGAGACTCTAACTCAGACTCTGACTCAGACGACTCTTCGAACATTGGTCCTTGTCCTGTAGTTATTGAAACCTTCCTTCCACTTGTAGTAACGACTCTCACCGTCTTGCGCCATCCACGCTCATGATCTTCTATGGGAGTAATAAGTTTGGAGGGATCAAAGTTTTCGCTTTGGAGGACTGCTTGGATAAGCAATGAATTATCCTCCACGTTTTTTGGTTCATTCTTTTCCCTTCCAAAGAGGAGTCCCATGACATTAAAGTCGAAACAAGGAGGTGCTTTTTCCTTGTATGTTGGAGCTGGGATCTCGTCTAGGAAACAACAATCCAGGAAGATTTCGAATCCAGGCTGCCTTATACCATTCACAACAAAGGGTTCGGGAAATTCGTGACAAGGGTAATCCTCTCCTTCCCTCATAAATTGCCCATTTAAAGTAAGAGGATATTGGTCCATGGGTATTTCCCTTTTTTGTATGCGGGCATTTTTTCGTGCCTTTAATTTTTCCTGGGCTCGTTTATGGTCTTCGCGAGTTGGTTCGAAACCAAGTCCGAAAGTATCCAGTTCAGGAAGGCCAGGTAAACCCATATGTTTAGCTATTCCTTTCTTCTTTCCTAGAGTCATTCCGGGAAAGTGTCCTTGTTTTCTTAGGATAGCATTTGTCACCATGTTTGAGTGGAGGTCATAATGAAGAGGGGTCCTCTCGTGTTCCTCTATTAAGGAGACCTCTTCACTAAAGCCCCACAAATCTTCGTCATTTTTGTCGTGTTTCACAATAATTAGTGGATTTTCTACCGTTTTGATCCTCATAGGTGAAGCATCAATGGTGATTGGAATGCCTCCAACTATAGCCTTTACTTGTTGATGGATAGACGAAGGGACGACCTTTAGATCATGAAGCCAAGGGCGTCCTAATAGCAGGTTAAAAGAGGCTTTGATATCTACTACCTGAAATGTAGTGGCATGTTCAATTGCGCCTGCTGTTATATTCATAGTGATTGTCCCTAATGCTTGTCGTCGTGAATTATCATAGGCTCTTATTCCTTGGGTTGATGGGGATAAATCCTCATCTCTTATTCCCAGCATTCTGGCGGTTCTAAGTGGGCATACGTTAATTGCCGAACCGTTATCAACAAGGGTCATAGGGACATTCATTCTTTTGCATATGACTGTGAGGTTTAGAGCTTTATTGTGTTTGTCACCTTCCGGGGGTAGATCTTTATCCGAAAAAGTGACTAAGTTAATTAGACTTGGGAGATCACTCGTGAGGAAGTTTGCAAGTCCCTCAGGAGTGGTGTCCGAATCAATGCCTATTTTAGCCAGTGCATCCATAACTGCTATTCTATGTTCTCGAGACGTGGCTAAGAATTTCCATACATTCATCTCTACCTTAGTCTTTTTTAACTGCTTGACAACATCGTTGTCTTCTATAATAGGCATGGGAATTTGTTGGATAGAAGGTATGGGTTGCGTTAAAATGGGAGGTTGTACTCTTCCGGACCTAGTGAGGACATCTATAGGTGAATCCTCTTCATCCCAAATGTCACTTACTGGGTATATTGTTGATAGAGGAGTTTCTTCAATGTCTTTAAGGTAAACATCCTCATCATCACTGTCCCATACTCCATTTATCATGGCATCCTGTGGGAGTTGAACTAACTTTTTCTCATCAATCAAGCGTTGAACCAAATCTTTAAACCTAAAGCATTGCTCTATTGTATGTCCTCCTGATTGATGATATGCACAGTAATATTTGACTGTCCTTTTCAATGATTCAAATGGTCTTGGCTCGAGGGGTTGGACTTTTCCATTCTCGAAGAGCATTTTGAACATGTTTGTGTATGACATCCCAATTGGAGTGTACTTCTTATTGTTCTTTTTGGGGGTGTCAATTACTTGGAAAGAAAAGGGTTTCTTTCGCTTAAGCAAGTCATTTTGCTCCTTTATAGCTTCGAAGGTTTGTGACATAAATTTTTTCAATTCTGAAAGTACTAATGTTAATGCCAATACTTCTTGCTTAGTTGCGGGTTCCTGACCGGAGGATTCGAGAGCATCTTCGAAGACTTCTTCTTCAATGGTCTCGATAGGCTCTATGAGATTAGATGGATCCTCTTGGTTTTCTTCGTCGGAAATAGCCAAAGAATCCGATAGTGGTGCAGTATTAATACTTGGCTTCTTACTTGCAGGAGGTAATGGGAGCTTGTTACTATCAATCAAATCTTGAATGGCTTCCTTTAACCTCCAACAATTTTCTGTAGGATGTCCTCTACCCTGGTGATATTTGCAATGTGCATTTGGGTTCCAGCTAGTCGTTCTCCTTTCGACAGGTGGATCTCCAAATGGTCCAATGGGAGTTATAAGACCTTTTGCATGTAAACGATCGAACGCGGTGTCATAACTCATACCAATAGGAGTATAGTTCTTCCTAAATGGTTTCTTTTGTCCTTGATTATTATTCATTGCTAATACTTCATTAAGAGGAAAAGTGCTAACATTATTTGAGTGGGTAGATTTGGATGAAGAAGGATTGTCGTTCTTCTTATTTTTCCAGCCACTACTTGAATTGTTACTAGCAATTTTCTGTTTAGTGAGGTCATCCTCAATGTTGATTCCAAGATCATATACTGCTTTGAATGTATTTAGGTTGCTTTGGTATTTGAGATGCTTGGAATATTTTTCCTGGAGGTTCTTAATGAACATCCTAACGGATTCCTTTTCACTAGGCACTTCGACCATTTTTGCAGTGGTTTCCCTCCATTTATTGAAGAAAGAGGTAAAACGCTCATTTTCTTTTTGTTTCAGCATTTCTAATTCTCTGTGATCGGTTTCAACTTGTAAATTGCATTTATACCTTTCAATGAAAGCACTCACAATAGATTCCCAACTAGAGGTCTTTTCTTTATCAAGTGAAAAGTACCACTGTTGACATACAGCTTCTAAGGATAATGAGAATACAGAATGAAAAGCTTTTCTATCTATCCCCTTAATGCCCATTACAGTTTCAAAAGCCCTTAAATAAAAATAAGGATTATCCATAGCCTTGAACTTAGGGATGTCGTTGGGATTGAATTATTGTGGAAGAAGATCCTTATCCACCGAGAACCCTTGAGAGCTAATCTCTTGAAATCTGAAATCGTTGGATAGCTTGCCCAAACTTTCCTGGATTAGGTCCATTTGTTTCTGTTTCTCAGGGTTATTTATTTGCAGCGATAGGTTTTGCAACATCTCAGCCAAGTTGGCTACCTGTCCCCTGATTTCATTAAGTTCTTCTTGACTAGCCATTGCCTTCTTAGCCTTCCTTTTCCTACCGATTGGTTTGTCGAAAAGTAAGACTTGAACAAAAGTGTTGTCTTTGATTAACCGCCCTTCCTTTCTTGACCACGTGCTGTAATTTAAACCATATTTGTTTTAATATTTGACTCTAATTGACTTGATTTCATGTTTAAAAGATTTAAAATAAAAAAAATGATAGGGATTAAAAAAAAATGATGGGGTATATATTATATATATATTAAGGGAAATTAAATTGGAGGATTAATATCCGAATTACCCCCCAAAAAAAATGACGGAAAACACGCATTCAAGACTCTCTAATCATGGTTATAACGTGACAAACATGTTATGTGTGTGCTTTATGTGTATGTGAGTGACATGCGTTGACTACTAGTGTGTGACCATGGGACTTTTAAATGCCTAAATTCAATTAAAGACTTGAACATGGTTTGAATAACTAACAAACTGATTAATCCGATTAGTAGACTGTTAATTAGACTCGTCGTGGTGACTCAAGCAAGAAAACTGGACTGTCGCTAAAACAACAGGACTGTCGCCACCGTTTAAAGCCTGTTGCCAGACGACAAAATTGTCGCCAGGCGACAGACACTAAATTGCAGCGCCACAGTCCAAATTCCTGTGCCATTGCTGGAACATTAATCTGGACTGTTTCCAGTAATTTTACTCTAAATGGACATGCCTAAAGTCGTATTAAGTTGAATTGATTAATTTATTAGCCTTTAATTAATTCAAGATTAATGAATTAATTAGACAAAGTCCTTTTAGTCATTAGTCAATTTTTTAGTCTTTAATACAAGTCAAACAAACGGTTAACACACATATAATATATACAAACAAAGGCACAAGTAGTTCACATAGTCACAACATGATGAGTTTGCAACCTAACCATGGCTCTAGTTCTCTAAAGTTCGAGGATATGGGTTAAGTCAAAAAGGTCCATGGTTAAGAATCCATATGCATTGCACACAAGCCTACCGGGAGGGTTGGAGCGAATGGACAAGATTCCGCGAGTTCGTGATGAAATCGAACTCGACGCCACGGTTTGGTGGATTCACAAAACTTACACGTCCCCAAATCTGAACTTTGCACAAGATAGTGGAATATTCCATTGGGCAGGCGAAGCAGGAACCCCCAGAGGGTTATATCCATATGTAGAACACATATGGGTTCAGAAAAGTGAGAAAATGACTCAATCAATAAGCAAAATCAAGCCAGCAACACTAGAAATGGTCAAAGCAAGAAGACAGACCCCTGGCTCGGTATTGGAAGAACTTGGCGCCAGACAACAGGGACTGTCACCGCAAAAAAGCTCCTGTCGCCAAGCGACAGAACTGTCGCCAGGCGACAGAAACTTTTTACGGGCGACAAGCCTTGTTTTCTAGACGCTAGTTCCTACATGCCTTGGCAACTTTTTGTGTTTTTCGAATTTTCCAGATTTCGTATTATCTTTTCGATTCTAGTCATGAAAGATATTTCCCAAATTTCCTACGTGTAAAATTCCTATGGATTGACTCATGGGGTACTCCCATGAGGACCTTTTAATGCATATGACAATAATGTTAATCAAATCACGCACATGAAATACTTAGAATTTTTCGAGTCTCATCCGCTCATTCTAAATAATTGCCAAAATTTAATAAATTTCAGGAATATAAATAGAAATCCTCCCCAGTGGAGTCGCCAAAAACTGTAGGGAATATTTCAAGCATTATGATAACCCCAAACTTGAACCCCACTGTGATCATACACTAAAGTACGGTGGCGTTACAAAGGGAAAGACAAAGAGCAAAAAGAGTCGCCAACAAGTTTTAAGGAACTTGTACCCAAAAGACAATCCAAAAGGACCATCAACTACTCCATAAGGTCTTGAACCAAACAGGGTCCGGGGATGAGGGTACGAATCCAATCTAAAAAAGAAAGGACCCGCCCTATGAAATAGGCCTCTACTTTGTTCTGCTCGTATTCATGTGCGCTTTTCAAATAACATACAAACATCATATTGATCCTAACCTGTTTATCTATGTTGGTTGAAATTAATGCACAAATAAGACTATTATTGGCGATCACTTGATTTAAAATCACATTAGCCTAAACCAAATTATTAATTATCTTATTAAGCGTGATTTCAAGTACAAATTCCCTTTAAACCTGCATAAAAGGCGTGATCAAGCAATAACAATAAAAATATATAATCAAGCAACAATAATAAAGAATATTAAATAACGATAATAGCATGATAAGGCATAATAAAGCTTGATAATAATAGCAAGATCCTAGGCATGATACTAACAAGATTAATAACGACTCCTAGCATGTCACTAAACAATAAAGATCAAAGCTTTAACCTAACATGGTACTAACATGATATCATGATATTAGAAAATATAAGAGGCACCCTAAACATGATACTAGAAAGCATAAAATACCATCCTAACATGACACTAGAAAGCATTAAAAGCATCCTAACATGATACTAGGAATTATAAACAATAATAAGCATGCAATCTACATTGTGAAAGAAATATGGAGTAAGCTAATCTACTTACTTTGAAGCCTCGTACCTCTTTCTAGTAACAAAATACACAAGTTAGTAAACTTCAATGGAAATAAATAAAGAACAATTAAAGAATTAAATTGAAATCAAATTAAATATAGTTTAGACTAGATTTGGACCAAACCCTCAGAAATTATCAAACCTTGCACGTCTAGGGCGAAGGCAACTTCGAACTTGGCTAGATGACTCTAAGTCTTGTGTATGCGGAATATTGTATGTAAAAACTAATTTAGAAAAAGAGAAGAAGAAAGCATGAATTGCTCGAGAGAGAAAATAATAAGAATTGATTGTGATTGATGATTCTGAAAACAGGAATTCGGACGCTATTTATAACAAAAATAATCTGGAAAATCACGGAATTTGATAAGGAATAAAATTCCACGCTGTCGCCAGGAATTAACTCTGTCGCGACGCGACAATGTCTGTTTAGTATCTTGGAATTAAAAAGAACTTTCTAGAAACTTCTAGAAAACTATAATTAAGCATAATAATTTTAGGAATAGTAATTAATATTGGGCCCTCCTCTAGATCATTGGGCCGTATTAAAATAAAGCACTGGGCTCAGTTTAGTATCTTGGCCATAACTTCCTCAATATTCATCGAAATTGGGCTTATAATATATCGTTGGAAAGGTCTTTTAAAGGCCCATCCAACTACACCATTATTGGACCCTTATCATGGACCAAAATAAACTGAAATGGACGTTTTCAAATAAATAAAGTCATTTTCAAAAACAGAGAGAAAAGAAATTAATTAAAACTAAACCGCGACACTTGACTTTCAAATCACTTTCACCTAATTCGATAATAACACGACGCACAAGGCATTCATCACTGGGTTTGGTTTTGGGGAGACACAAATGGGTGTCTACAGAAGGGTACGGAAGTCCTCGAAGAGTTGCATGCGGGATTCTGCGCCTCCCATATAGGGGGTAGATCCCTTGCTGCCACGGCTCTACTTCTGGCCTACACTTGAGTCAGATGCAATGGAATTGGTGAACAAATGTGACAAATGTCAAAAGTTTGGCAAGCTCATTCATCGTCCGGCTACAGACCTAACGGCCAACCACAACCCAATACCCTTCGCCAAATGGGGTATGGACATTTTGGGGCCATACACAGCCGCACCAGGCGGCAAGCACTACATATTGGTGGCTGTGGATTACTTTACTAAGTGGGTAGAGGCGGAGGTGGTCAAAAACATTAAGACAAAAGATGTCATTTCCTTCATCTGGAGGAACATAATCACTCGTTTCGGGGTGCCCATGTCTATGGTTTTTGACAATGGTCCTCAATTTGAGACGCCTCAACTCAAGACTTGGCTGGGAGACCAAGGGATCTCTAGCTTCTTCGCATCAGTCGGCCGGCCTCAAGCAAACGGCCAGGTCGAGGCTTTTAACAACTTAATCTCATACGGGATTAAAAAGAAAATTGAACGGGCTGGTGGCCTTTGGGCGGATGAATTACCACACGCCCTCTTGTCCATCAGGACGACTGCTAAATGAGCAACTGGAGAGACCCCATTCGTTATGGTGTATGGTGCAGAAGCTGTCCTGCCCATTGAGCACTATGAGCCGACTCTTCGAGTCATGTTGTATGACGAGGAGGCAAACTGGGAGGCCATGCGGCTAGCATTGGACTCACTACCAAAGCACAGGAGCAATGCTGTCTTGCGTCATGAGATATATCGTCTGAGAATGACTCAGGCTTTCAACAGCAGAGTACACAAGCGTCCTCTCAAAGTGGAGGACTTTGTGCTACGGAAAATGGAAGCAGTCGGTAGGGCGAATAAGCAGGGAAAGCTAACCCTAAATTGGGAAGGCCCCTATCGAATCTATGAGGAAGTAAGAGACGGCACCTACCGCCTGGAAGAACCAGACGGCAGGCAGCTGCCCAGAACTTGGAATGTAGACAACTTGAAAAAGTACTACTTCTAAGTACGAATGTAAACACTTCAATTTTATTATATCAAAGATTTGTTAATGAGAATTTGCTTCCCTTTTTCAACTTTTTTTATTTTATGTTTTTCAGCACCGTCCGTACCAGTTACAGACGGCCGATATATTTGAAAGGCGTCTCTCCCAACAGCAGACGCCCCATAACCTTTGAAGGAGCCGATTGTTCTAAACAGTCGTTCATACGTAATTTTATTAAGTTTATACCTACAATTACTAAATCAATTACGAGGCCTAAGGCCAGATAAAAATAAAGGAGACCGAAGGGTCACAGTCTGATCCAACATGAGTATGACCGTCTGCTCCAACATGAGTCAGATAACCGGTGACGCCCATTTGGGTGAATTCGCCGAGGAGAAGCATCTCCCATTTGGGTGGCACATTGCTCTACGAATGTACAAGCGGCCCAACCGAATGCTAAGGCAGCACTCGCAGTCGTTTGTTTTAATCGAATGTGAAATCTAAAAGGCCAGAATTTTCTATCTATTCTAATACAGTTCGGAAATCGTCACTGTTTCATAAGTAGAGGCTAACCGAGGCATAAAGCCGGATGCGCCTGTTTTAGCTCAGGGGCAAAACAGGCAGAATAACTTTATAAAAATGCGTTAAGTTAACTACTTAGCACTTATTAGAGGCTATCAGCCGGATGACGCCTGATCCTTACCTATGGGGCAAGACAGGCGGACAAATTACTTTAAAGAAATAGTTAAGTCCTAGACTTAACACTTTATTCTCAATGAGGCCAATGGCCGGATGCGCCTGTTTTTGCCTATGGGGCAGAACAGGCAGGGATTTTTTCCTTAGTATAACAGCTAAGTTGGAAATTTGAGTTTTGTTCGAGCCAATGGCCGAATGAACACTTATTTTTGCCAAATTCTGGATGGACGTCTGCCGCGTGGTTTGGGGCAATCACCATAGTGATTGATTGACTTAGAAACCATGAATACTCTTCTAAGTATCAATAATTTCCAAGTCAATCAATCTCACAAACCGAAACCACTCGACATCCGTCCAGGGGCAAAAACATTCGCATGGTATACAGGTTATAATACTTAGCCAAAAAACATGCAAAAATTTAAAACAATTCAAAGGATAGAATGAAAAAACTTCAGCCAAATGGCCGAATAATTCAAATTAAAAATGACCAATTGCCACCAGACGATTGGTTAAATTGTTATCTGGCAAAGCCAGAGAAATTGTCAAATTACCCGACCCCTCGGTCGATAAAAATACATAAATACTCGGCACACAGGCCGAAAAACCAAGTACTTGGCCATTCGGCCGCAGAAACAGAAAATAAAAAGCTTAAGTAATCAGGGGAGAGCCTCTTCATTGGCAGCCGGCCTGTTGTCCCTCGGCTGCTCTTCATCATTTTTCTCTCGCTCCTCCGCCTGATCTTCCTCCTCCTCCCCAGAGGACGACTCCCCAGAAGAGTCGGACCCAGAGCCTTCAGCAGTCTCGGCCTCAGCATCAAGCTTGGAAGCTTCTTCCATCTCCTCAAGGAGGCGATCGTCAAGAGCTTTGCTGAGCTCGTCAAATTTGGACTTCCAAATCTGATAGTCCGAGCCTGGCTGAACAGCCGCCCAAGTGTCCCGCATGATGGCCTCGTTATCACTGATCATTTGTTTTACCAGTTCAGCTCTATCTTGCTCGGCACGGGACTCAAACTTGGCCCTCAGCTGGTGCTCCTGGTTGGTGAGGCGCTGCTCCAGACGGCTCACCCTATTCTGGGCCCTCTCGGCCTCATCCTTGGCGTCCTAAAAAGGCTCGAGCTCTGCCTTAAGGAACTTGATCTCCTTCTTGAGGTTGGAGACCTGAAGGCGGGCTGAGTCCAGGTCCTTCTTCACCTGCAGGTTGGCCTCCGACTGCGAATACATCATATCAAGCGTCAGAAATTCATTCTGAGCAATATCAAATTGAGCCCTATCCAAGGCGGACTCGGCCTGAGCTTTAACAGCTTTTACCTCTTTGGTCTTTTCCTTAAGGGGTTTCTCCAGCCCTTGGACGCGCAGCATGGCCTGCAAAAAAAAAGCCGGATGGTTTAGAACCAGGCGGACGTAAAAAAAATAAATAAAAAAATTTTCAAAAAAAAACAAATTCAAAAGTCATTCAAGGCTAAGTCTGCCTCACAAAGGTTCCTTAGAATACCATCAAGGTCTAGGGTGCGAACTCCTCTGACGGATGCTTTATCATCCGGATCAATCGCCCTCAGCATGGACTTGGCCATTTGAACTACAGTCGGCCTCTGTACAGGAACAACAAGAGGAAAAATTTAGAAAAATATTCAAGTATGGATAACTTGAAAAAAAGAAAGGGGGGACGAATGGTCCTTACTGTCGTCCTCATCCACCTCCTCTTCCCCCAGAACCCTCTTCGGACCGGTAGAAGAGGCGGGCCTTTTCCCCAAAAGCCTCTTCGGATCGGATGAAGAGGGGGGCTTTTCCACCAGAAACCTCTTCGCACCGGTAGAGGAGGGGGGCTCTTTCCCCAAAAACCTCGTCTCACCAGCAGGGGCGTCTGAGGGCCTCTTGGGCTTATGAGCAATGTGCTTCCGGCCGCCCTTGTCGGATGCGCTCACATCACCCGCCCTAGTCTTTTGGAGCTTAGGGTCGGATGGTTTGGACGGGGATTTGGAGGAGGTACCCTGCATCATTGAAGACAAAACAAAGTCAGAGAACATTCGGCAACAATTCAGCATTAATCAGAAAAAATGCCGGGTATAAAAATCTCATCCCTGGGGTACCGACTGGTTGCTGCTCTTCCACCCTTGCAGTGGTGGCTTACGTCCTGTTAAGGACGTTTGATCTGTAACTGGCAGTAGATACATCCGGCTTCCTGGAGGCTGAGAGTTTCTCCATTGCTTTGTCTGCAAAAAAGAGTAAAGTGTTAGACACATTCAACAAGTGAAAACAAGCAAAGTAAAAATGGCATATTAAACAAATGGCCGACTATCTCTCGGCATCTCAGTACTTAGCCCACCAGCGGCCAAGAATGTCCCTTCCTTAAACCATTTGTATAAAGGGAGATAACATTGAGGGGTGACTTCCTTGTCCCCCTCCTCATTCGTCTTCACAAACACGGTGAACAAACCCGCGTCCATGATCTCCTCCTTTGCTCGTCTAGGAAGGCTTGGCATTGCACTCCTGCTTGCTAGGAGAGGTGGATCCTTGTTCCACCTGTTATAATTTGAGTTCAGGCGGCGGTCGGCACTTTTGACTATGTAGAACTTAGTTCTCCAGTCTTTCCACTTGTTCTCTTTGCCGACTGCCATCATGTACCCCTTGCAAGTAGTCAAGGTGTACCAGCCCTCGCCACCCCTAGCAGGCGCCCTGCTAAGATAATGCATGTGGGTGAACGCTTCAAAGCTCGCCTCCACCTTCAGCATTTCGCAGACGGCAACGTACCCCAGAATATTGATCCAGGAATTGGTACGAGTTGCCAGATACCAAGTTGGTATCCATCCAAAATCCTCTCCACAGCCGGATGGAGAGGGAAACACAAGCCAGCTTGAAAGGCCGCCTCATAACAACCGAATTCTCGGTCTTGATAGCTGGCCATACTCGGCCAAGTAATGGTGTCATCCTTATTGGGGACGCACAAAGTGAAGCTATGGCCCAGAACAACCTTACGCTTAAAACTTGTAAGGCCGTTTGCCATGGTGTTCCGCCTACTCTGCGGAATATGATGATAGTAGGGGGCTTTCTCCAAGCGCCTGGAAGCGCTCGGCTTGGCCCAGGATTCCCCCCTCTCAACTGCCAAGGACTCCCTGGCAGTATCTATTCTGGTCCTTACCTCCCCTGAAGAGGTGGAGGCATTATCTGATGAAGATGAGGAGGCCGACTCGTCATCAGAACTGTCATCAGAGCTAAGGGACTGCCGACTGGTGCCAGCAGGGTCCTCCCCTAGACTCTCTTCCGGCGCCTGTTCAGAAGGCCCTGCTGCATAGGTTTCATCTGCCTCCTCCAGTATCCTATCACTAGGAGTACTGCTTGAAGAGGGCGAATGGTAATAGGTGGGGGTAGGAGGAAGATAAGAAGGGCTATCAGGGTGTTCCGACACCTCACTTCGAGGCACCCTCATCGAGCCGTCAGAATAAAGAGTTGAACTATCCGACGGGAAAAAAGATCCATCGGAGTTGGGTTTGCTTGCTGTTCTTTTGGTTCTGGCCATTATGTCCTGCACAGACATGAAACCAGTCGGATTCGGAGAAGTTCGCAAAGCACAGTCGCTGACCAAGCAGTCGGCACTGCACGTTCTAGATTCTGCCGTCCCCGATGACCGGCTGATCACTATCCTATGCTGTGCCGCATGCGATTGGGATACCATTTTTTCGAAAACAAAGGAAAAATGAAAAATAAAAGAAGAAACGGTCGTTACCTTTAGAAGAAGGGTGAGAGACGCTTGGTTGGCTGAGAACGGTCGGACAGCGGGCCAAATGTCGGATGCTTGAAAGCTAAAAAACACTTAGGGAATTTTAAGATTCTTACAAGTCAAAAGTCCAAGATTCTCCAAAGATTCACAAAGGTGTAAAAAATCCGAGGGTGAAAACTTTCTATTTATAGAGGGGTTAAAAACCCTAAAACTTTCCCTCCACAGTAACTGTTTCAGGGTATTTTTACCCCGATTTATAGACAAATGAGAGGCTAACAAATGGCCCAATAGTAAGCCGACACGTGGAATCATACTCAGCTAAATAAAGGCCATTAAGAGCATGACACGTGGCCTTAAGAGAGACATTAGAAAAAGAGGGGCTCAAAGCCCATTAAGGAAACATACCTAGCATGAAGGAAACCCTAATACACGTGTCAACCACGTATAGGGCAGCCAATCTTCCTAGGTTATGAAACCCTAGGAGCATGATCTCCCACTTCCCTATAAATACCCCATCATTTCATGATGGAAGGGACACACACAATTCCAAAAAGGCACAATGCCCAAAATATGCTCTCACTTCTCTCTACTTTCTCTCTCTAAAATTTCGTTTTCCGGTCACTAACTTGATCGTCGGAGGCGAAACTCCGGTAAACCGGAGTTCCATTGTTTTGCAGGTGTTCGGCCGTTCGAGTGTTGCATCTCGGATCTGTTCCCCACGGGAATCCATACCCCCCCTTCGGGTTATCACAAAAATGCCCGAAACATTTGGCGCCGTCTGTGGGGAGGCACATCTGGAATGGCACTTAGCCATAATCGAACACCTTTTCGAGAAATAGAACTCTTCGTTACAAATGTAACCCAATGTGAGGGCAAAGTTGTAATTCTTTTAGATCATTCTTAAGAGAATGAGACGAACTCTTGTATGAAGATAAGACTTGGGCAAAACTAAAACCCAAAGTCGTGATCATTATTATGATTGATTATCAAATAAAAAATTTTTAATTCAAATTTTCTTCGAGCTACATTATTTGATGTGTGCCCGCGAGCTAGTCAAACGACTTGAAAATATCATGATTTTAAAAATAAACGAGCGAGGCTCCGATACCGCTGTTGGGGTTTGGTGAGTCCGACTCACCGCGGAAATAAACCCAAAACCAAGAACGCACTCGCAATAAATAAAACCATGAACATAATTAAATTAATCACAAGATTAAGTTAAGCTAATTACCTTTGACGCGTGCTTCGCTCCAAATGAGCTCTTACTTGAAAGCTTCAAGTCCCGCTCGCACGGAGACCTCCAACGAAGTCCACCCGCACCAACAAAACCGACTAGGTCCAATGTCTTGGGGTTAGCAAGACCCGACCAATAAAACCCGAGTAATAATATTGAGTTCAAAGGTTTTCACTAATTGTGATGCCTTTTTCAACTCTTACTCAAGCATCATTCCCAATGCCCATACATGGGTATTTATAGGAAATGATGGGAGTATCATTTGCTCTCCCATCAATGTGGGATACTTTGATTTTTCCATTTTATTTTAAAGCTAAAATAAAATTAATAATCAAGCTAGTAATAAATCAACAAGTGGCAAGCTCATGTGAGTGGTTAGGTGAGGACCATTTGGAGAAGGGGGGGGACCAAACTTGCTCCCCACTCCCTCTCCCATAGCCGGCCAACACACTCAACACACACACATGCACCACAAGCCACATGGCACCCATCCTTGGGCACCAAGGCAGCCAAGGTGGGCTGCCATGTGGTGCGGCAGCCACGCACAGCAAGCCCAGCAAGCATGCGGGCTGCTGCTGCTGCTGGCCAGCATGCCCCGCATGCTTGTGCGGGCTGCTGCTGCTGGCCTTGTGCCTCGGCCAGCACTGCTAGGCCTAGCAGCAGCGGGCTGGCGTGCCTAGCATGCTAGCATGGGTGCGCTAGCACGCACCAGCCAGCCTAGGCTCGGCTTGGTGCGCATGCTAGCCACCATGCTAGGCCATACGCCCTTAGCACTCGGTTTGCTAGGGCATTCCGATGCTAGGGGTATTTTGGTCTTTTGTTGATTTATTACTATTTCTCGTCTCGTCTTTCACTATTTTTCGACTCGACTTCCGACGCTCGGTTTCGACGCTCCAAGCTCGAATTTCCGACGTCTAAATAAATATTACTCGGTTGACTCATTAATTCCTTCCGGATTAATTCGTCGATTCGGTTTGTTGAATGCTTGGGTGTGACCCGAAGGGTTCAGTCAAGATTAAGCTGTAACATTAATTATCCATTAATATTACTGATCGGAAGCGGCCTCCACCCAGGCATTCCGATCACTTGACCTTACTGAATATATTAGCTTTCTAATAATTCTGAACCCGCTAACGGAATAGTACACTTGTTCGAAGGACACCATTCCTTTCAATCTCCCACTTGTCCTTCCGGACAAGTGCTCATTTTGTGTACAGCCCTTTCCTATGTCGCTTAATGTCTCTTCATGAACTATAAGGTAAGATTTATCTTGTCATCCTTATTACGTCCAGAAGTGTTTCCCGATTCCGAGTCCGACTGTCAATAAACAGATGATTTCTAAAATCCATCCGAGCACGGCCATGCATTTTACAGTCTCGCTCTACGAGAGGCCTTGTATACAACAAAGACATCTTCCCTATTTTACTAGGGGGACATTCCCAGTCTTGTAATGTAGCTCCTCTTACTGAGAGGACCTAGCCGCCCGAGTGTTGCCGTTATAATCCCCTATTACGGCAGACGTTTGACAACATCAAAGCGAACTAGTACTCAAACAAGAGAACTCCCACTACTCATGGTCGAGGAAATAGGTTCCGATAGCCATAATGAGAAGTATACTTATGACAAAAATTTTAAATTTCTTAAAGTATTCTCATAGGTCGATCCAGTATGGTTCTAAACCAATACCTGTGCAAATGATTTATGACAATCATGTCCTCGTAGCACATGAAACGGTGCTATAAATCAGACTACACACTAATCTCAAATGGTCATTAATCGTCCATCGTTTAAATGACCTTGATTAGGGATAATTTTTGATTATAATATTCAATGTTCACTTAATAGGTGTTTCCTTACCAAGACTGGTCTTGATACCCTATTTTGAATATTCTCAGAATCGAATGGACTCATTATTTAATCCTAAAGCACAATTAAATAGCATAATGGAGTAATAAAATGTTGCATGAAATTTTATATTACTCCCAAACATGAATGGTTTTCCTTAGTGTCTTACATTAACTTTTCTCAAAATTAACTAAAACACTAAACAAGGAAATCAAAGCCAGTCTCCAACATGCTTGATTCCCATTGCCTCAACGTGCTTGTTGTGCTTCACTTGAGGCAAAGGTTTAGTAAGTGGATCGGCTACATTGTCATCCGTTCCAACTTTGCAAATTCTGATTTCACCCTCTGATTTCCATTCTCGAATCATGTGAAATCGCCGCTTGACATGTTTGACCTTCTGATGTTCTCTAGGTTCTCTGGCCTGAGCAATAGCTCCATTGTTGCCACAATAGAGGGCTATTGGACCCTTTATAGAGGGTACAACATCAAGTTCGCCAACGAACTTACGAATCCAAACAGCCTCCTTAGCTGCTTCAGCAGCTGCCAAGTATTCGGCTTCAGTTGTAGAATCTGCAGTTGTACTCTGCTTTGCGCTCTTCCAACTAAACGCCCCTCCATTTAGACAGAACACATATCCAGATTCCGATTTGAAATCGTCTCTGTCTGTCTAGAAGCTTGCGTCGGTATAACCTTCCACAACCAAATCCTTTGTGCCACCATACACCAGGAATTTATCCTTGTTCCTTTTCAGGTACTTTAGGATATTTTTGGCCGCAGTCCAATGCGCCTCTCCTGGGTCTGATTGGTAACGGCTCGTAGCACTCAAGGCATACGACACATCTGGCCTAGTACATATCATGGCATACATGATAGATCCAATAAGAGAAGCATATGGGATCTGATTCATTCTTTCCCGCTCATCAGGTGTCTGTGGACACTGCTTCTTGCTTAGGGTTATGCCATGTGACATTGGCAGGTGACCTCTCTTGGCCTCCTCCATGCCAAATCGAGCAAGTACCTTATCAATATAAGTACTCTGACTCAATCCAATCATCCTTTTCGATCTATCCCTATAGATCTTGATGCCTAGTATGTACTGAGCCTCTCCCAAGTCTTTCATTGAGAAGCACTTTCCAAGCCAGGCCTTTACAGACTCTAACAACGGAATGCTGTTTCCAATGAGCAATATGTCATCGACATATAAGACTAGGAAGGCGATGTTACTCCCACTGACCTTCTTGTAAACACAAGATTCATCTGGATTCTTGATAAAACCAAACTTACTGATGGCTTCATCGAAACGCAGATTCCAACTTCTGCTTGCTTGCTTTAATCCATAAATGGACTTCTTAAGCTTACATACTTTCCCAGCATTGTTTTGGTCGACAAAACCTTCAGGCTGTGTCATATACACAGTTTCTTCCAAATAACCATTAAGGAAGGCGGTTTTGACGTCCATCTGCCATATTTCATAGTCGTAATATGCAGCAATCGCTAGGAGGATCCGAACGGATTTAAGCATTGCAACTCGTGAAAAGGTTTCATCGTAATCAATACCATGAACTTGTCTGTAACCTTTTGCCACCAATCTAGCTTTGTAAATGAATACATTTCCATCTTTGTCGGTTTTCAACTTGAAAATCCACTTACATCCGATCGGTATATAACCTTCGGGTAAGTCAACCAAGTCCCAGACTTGATTTTCAAACATGGAATCCATTTCAGATCTCATGGCCTCTTGCCATTTAGCAGAGTCGGTGCTTGCCATCGCTTGCTTGTAGGTTGCCGGTTCATCTCCATCCATAATCAGGATGTCCTGATTCTCGGTTAATACTAAACCAAGATATCTATCAGGTTGAGATCTCGGCCTCAGAGACCTACGTAGGGTAATGGATTGAGCATTTGCATTGTCGGTTCGACTTTGCACATTTTGATCATTTTGACCTTCGTCAACAGATGTTGTTTGAGCACTTTGACTGTCATTATGATTTTGTTGCTCATCCTCACGAACTTCGTCGAGTTCGATTTTCCTCCCACTTGTCATTTTGGAAAGGTGCTCCTTCTCCAAAAAGACACCATCGCGAGCAACAAACACTTTGTTCTCCGATTTGTTGTAGAAGTAATACCCTTTGGTTTCTTTTGGGTAGCCCACAAAGTAAACCTTGTCAGATTTGGGATGAAGTTTGTCAGAGATCAATTTCTTGACATATGCTTCGCATCCCCATATCTTTAGAAAAGATAACCTAGGAGGTTTCTTCGTCCATAATTCATATGGAGTCTTTTCTACAGCTTTTGATGGAGCACGGTTCAGTGTTAGTGCCGCAGTTAGAAGTGCGTGTCCCCAGAAAGAGATAGGAAGATCACTAAGACCCATTGTTGATCGTACCATGTCTAACAAGGTCCGATTTCTCCTTTCGGATACTCCGTTCCATTGTGGAGTTCCTGGAGGTGTCAATTCTGAAAGTATACCTTTTTCTTTCAGATGGTCATCGAATTCTTGGCTCAAGTATTCACCACCTCGATCCGATCGAAGGGCTTTGATTTTCGTGCCAAGCTGATTTTCAACTTCACTCTGAAATTCTTTGAACTTTTCAAATGATTCAGATTTGTGCGACATGAGGTAGACATAGCCATATCTACTATAGTCGTCTGTGAAAGTGATGAAATATCGATGTCCATTTCTTGTGGTTGAGCTCATTGGTCCACATACATCGGTATGTATAAGACCCAATAAGTCACTTGCCCTTTCTCCCAACTTGGAGAATGGCTGTTTAATCATCTTGCCTAATAAACATCCTTCGCAATTCTCAAACGATTCTAAATCGAAAGAGTCAAGAACACCTTCTTGTAGAAGTTTCTTGATGCGTTTGATGTTAATGTGGCCAAGACGATAATGCCACAAGTAAGTCTGATTTGACTCCATGGTCTTAGCTCTTTTGGTATCATTATAAACAATTTGTCCAAATACACAAACGTGTCATTCCATAAATATACACAAGATGATCTATCTTGTGATCAAGTTTACAATGACGTCCAACGCCACAAGATCAAAATATGGTAGATAAAACTAAACAAGTTTTAAATCTAGACAAAATATGAGGTTACAAGTTTTCTTTGAAAGATTATCTTCTTCTTCCACTTGTACTCATATCCACTTGAAAAGCATCGCTCACTTTGTTCCTGAAATAGGAGCATATAGTGAGTCAATTTTTCCGGTATCTAATACCTCATAAATTGCTTATGTTCAAGTGTAAAAGATGATACCTGAGATCGAGGTTACTTTTCCTTTCGCCTCATCTGCTAGATACATGCTACATTCTCTTTTGTAGTGTCCGGGTCTACTACAATAGAAGCAGCGCATCTTAGCTTTGTCCTTGAACTCCTTCTTCTTTGGTCTCAGGGCAACCTTAGCCTTCTTGCAAGAATAGGTTTTCTGGAGCTCTTGAATAACTTCCATCAAGGAAAGTTTGTTCCGCTTGGCCGTAAGTCGCATCTTTAATGCAACATACCCCGAGTGGAGTGAGCTTAGTAGCATGAGAGTTGCTTGCTCATCTTCCACTGGTTTGCCAATTAGCTCCAGATGGGTGAATAGCCTTGTCATGCTGAGCACATGGGCTTGAAGTGGCATCCCGGGTCTAAGTCTTGCATTATAGACCTTAGCCCACACTTCTTGTCTCTCTTTGATGAGACATCCATCTTGCGGTGGCTTGATCCTCATGTTCGAGAGTGACCTAGTCACATCTTCCACAAGTCCATCATAGTTGCCTCTGGCACTCTTGGTGACTCTCAAATTGACTACGTCTTCTAGAGCTTTGAGCATCATGTCCGGAAAATAGCTGGAGAACTTCTCCTTCCATTGTACCGGGATGGAGTTTGCCATGAGTCTGGAAACTCTTTTGCAATCCTCACTCCATTCCTCATGTGCCTCATCACTCATAATCCCCTTTGAGTAAAAACTCGGGATTTGAGTGTCCAGAATGTGCTCTAGGTAGCAATTTCGGAGGGTCTTTCGGAGTTCCTCTTCCCATTCCTTAAAGTTTACCAAGTTCAGAGAAATTGGCAACTTTTCGGGCAATTCCGGGAGCATAAGGTCGATGTTATTAGTTGAAGACATGATTCTACAATTGAAAGAATTTAAAACCATTCATTATACTTAAATAAGATTGAAATCATGCATTTTAATCAAACTTATTTAAAACGTCTTATTCACACATTAAAGATTGTCCCCAATTTTGGTGAGAATAAGTCGATTCCAAGATCCAAAGAAACAAAGAGTGGTTAAGCATGCTTTGGCTTGTCTTAACACTCAATCTCCTAAGGTAAGCAACGCTTTGCTAATGGCTCCAAGCCACTCTTGGTTGAATAAATCGTCGCATCCCATGCTCTCTAAACAATTTATTCACTTTGCCACGACATGTTAGGACTCCATCACTCATATCGTTGAGTATAACCAAAACCACTTGCATACCATCACTCCATCACTCATATCGTTGAGTATAACCAATTTAAGATTCTTACAAGTCAAAAGTCCAAGATTCTCCAAAGATTCACAAAGGTGTAAAAAATCCGAGGGTGAAAACTTTCTATTTATAGAGGGGTTAAAAACCCTAAAACTTTCCCTCCACAGTAACTGTTTCAGGGTATTTTTACCCCGATTTATAGACAAATGAGAGGCTAACAAATGGCCCAATAGTAAGCCGACACGTGGAATCATACTCAGCTAAATAAAGGCCATTAAGAGCATGACACGTGGCCTTAAGAGAGACATTAGAAAAAGAGGGGCTCAAAGCCCATTAAGGAAACATACCTAGCATGAAGGAAACCCTAATACACGTGTCAACCACGTATAGGGCAGCCAATCTTCCTAGGTTATGAAACCCTAGGAGCATGATCTCCCACTTCCCTATAAATACCCCATCATTTCATGATGGAAGGGACACACACAATTCCAAAAAGGCACAATGCCCAAAATATGCTCTCACTTCTCTCTACTTTCTCTCTCTAAAATTTCGTTTTCCGGTCACTAACTTGATCGTCGGAGGCGAAACTCCGGTAAACCGGAGTTCCATTGTTTTGCAGGTGTTCGGCCGTTCGAGTGTTGCATCTCGGATCTGTTCCCCACGGGAATCCATACCCCCCCTTCGGGTTATCACAAAAATGCCCGAAACATTTGGCGCCGTCTGTGGGGAGGCACATCTGGAATGGCACTTAGCCATAATCGAACACCTTTTCAAGAAATAGAACTCTTCGTTACAAATGTAACCCAATGTGAGGGCAAAGTTGTAATTCTTTTAGATCATTCTTAAGAGAATGAGACGAACTCTTGTATGAAGATAAGACTTGGGCAAAACTAAAACCCAAAGTCGTGATCATTATTATGATTGATTATCAAATAAAAAATTTTTAATTCAAATTTTCTTCGAGCTACATTATTTGATGTGTGCCCGCGAGCTAGTCAAACGACTTGAAAATATCATGATTTTAAAAATAAACGAGCGAGGCTCCGATACCGCTGTTGGGGTTTGGTGAGTCCGACTCACCGCGGAAATAAACCCAAAACCAAGAACGCACTCGCAATAAATAAAACCATGAACATAATTAAATTAATCACAAGATTAAGTTAAGCTAATTACCTTTGACGCGTGCTTCGCTCCAAATGAGCTCTTACTTGAAAGCTTCAAGTCCCGCTCGCACGGAGACCTCCAACGAAGTTCACCCGCACCAACAAAACCGACTAGGTCCAATGTCTTGGGGTTAGCAAGACCCGACCAATAAAACCCGAGTAATAATATTGAGTTCAAAGGTTTTCACTAATTGTGATGCCTTTTTCAACTCTTACTCAAGCATCATTCCCAATGCCCATACATGGGTATTTATAGGAAATGATGGGAGTATCATTTGCTCTCCCATCAATGTGGGATACTTTGATTTTTCCATTTTATTTTAAAGCTAAAATAAAATTAATAATCAAGCTAGTAATAAATCAACAAGTGGCAAGCTCATGTGAGTGGTTAGGTGAGGACCATTTGGAGAAGGGGGGGGACCAAACTTGCTCCCCACTCCCTCTCCCATAGCCGGCCAACACACTCAACACACACACATGCACCACAAGCCACATGGCACCCATCCTTGGGCACCAAGGCAGCCAAGGTGGGCTGCCATGTGGTGCGGCAGCCACGCACAGCAAGCCCAGCAAGCATGCGGGCTGCTGCTGCTGCTGGCCAGCATGCCCCGCATGCTTGTGCGGGCTGCTGCTGCTGGCCTTGTGCCTCGGCCAGCACTGCTAGGCCTAGCAGCAGCGGGCTGGCGTGCCTAGCATGCTAGCATGGGTGCGCTAGCACGCACCAGCCAGCCTAGGCTCGGCTTGGTGCGCATGCTAGCCACCATGCTAGGCCATACGCCCTTAGCACTCGGTTTGCTAGGGCATTCCGATGCTAGGGGTATTTTGGTCTTTTGTTGATTTATTACTATTTCTCGTCTCGTCTTTCACTATTTTTCGACTCGACTTCCGACGCTCGGTTTCGACGCTCCAAGCTCGAATTTCCGACGTCTAAATAAATATTACTCGGTTGACTCATTAATTCCTTCCGGATTAATTCGTCGATTCGGTTTGTTGAATGCTTGGGTGTGACCCGAAGGGTTCAGTCAAGATTAAGCTGTAACATTAATTATCCATTAATATTACTGATCGGAAGCGGCCTCCACCCAGGCATTCCGATCACTTGACCTTACTGAATATATTAGCTTTCTAATAATTCTGAACCCGCTAACGGAATAGTACACTTGTTCGAAGGACACCATTCCTTTCAATCTCCCACTTGTCCTTCCGGACAAGTGCTCATTTTGTGTACAGCCCTTTCCTATGTCGCTTAATGTCTCTTCATGAACTATAAGGTAAGATTTATCTTGTCATCCTTATTACGTCCAGAAGTGTTTCCCGATTCCGAGTCCGACTGTCAATAAACAGATGATTTCTAAAATCCATCCGAGCACGGCCATGCATTTTACAGTCTCGCTCTACGAGAGGCCTTGTATACAACAAAGACATCTTCCCTATTTTACTAGGGGGACATTCCCAGTCTTGTAATGTAGCTCCTCTTACTGAGAGGACCTAGCCGCCCGAGTGTTGCCGTTATAATCCCCTATTACGGCAGACGTTTGACAACATCAAAGCGAACTAGTACTCAAACAAGAGAACTCCCACTACTCATGGTCGAGGAAATAGGTTCCGATAGCCATAATGAGAAGTATACTTATGACAAAAATTTTAAATTTCTTAAAGTATTCTCATAGGTCGATCCAGTATGGTTCTAAACCAATACCTGTGCAAATGATTTATGACAATCATGTCCTCGTAGCACATGAAACGGTGCTATAAATCAGACTACACACTAATCTCAAATGGTCATTAATCGTCCATCGTTTAAATGACCTTGATTAGGGATAATTTTTGATTATAATATTCAATGTTCACTTAATAGGTGTTTCCTTACCAAGACTGGTCTTGATACCCTATTTTGAATATTCTCAGAATCGAATGGACTCATTATTTAATCCTAAAGCACAATTAAATAGCATAATGGAGTAATAAAATGTTGCATGAAATTTTATATTACTCCCAAACATGAATGGTTTTCCTTAGTGTCTTACATTAACTTTTCTCAAAATTAACTAAAACACTAAACAAGGAAATCAAAGCCAGTCTCCAACATGCTTGATTCCCATTGCCTCAACGTGCTTGTTGTGCTTCACTTGAGGCAAAGGTTTAGTAAGTGGATCGGCTACATTGTCATCCGTTCCAACTTTGCAAATTCTGATTTCACCCTCTGATTTCCATTCTCGAATCATGTGAAATCGCCGCTTGACATGTTTGACCTTCTGATGTTCTCTAGGTTCTCTGGCCTGAGCAATAGCTCCATTGTTGCCACAATAGAGGGCTATTGGACCCTTTATAGAGGGTACAACATCAAGTTCGCCAACGAACTTACGAATCCAAACAGCCTCCTTAGCTGCTTCAGCAGCTGCCAAGTATTCGGCTTCAGTTGTAGAATCTGCAGTTGTACTCTGCTTTGCGCTCTTCCAACTAAACGCCCCTCCATTTAGACAGAACACATATCCAGATTCCGATTTGAAATCGTCTCTGTCTGTCTAGAAGCTTGCGTCGGTATAACCTTCCACAACCAAATCCTTTGTGCCACCATACACCAGGAATTTATCCTTGTTCCTTTTCAGGTACTTTAGGATATTTTTGGCCGCAGTCCAATGCGCCTCTCCTGGGTCTGATTGGTAACGGCTCGTAGCACTCAAGGCATACGACACATCTGGCCTAGTACATATCATGGCATACATGATAGATCCAATAAGAGAAGCATATGGGATCTGATTCATTCTTTCCCGCTCATCAGGTGTCTGTGGACACTGCTTCTTGCTTAGGGTTATGCCATGTGACATTGGCAGGTGACCTCTCTTGGCCTCCTCCATGCCAAATCGAGCAAGTACCTTATCAATATAAGTACTCTGACTCAATCCAATCATCCTTTTCGATCTATCCCTATAGATCTTGATGCCTAGTATGTACTGAGCCTCTCCCAAGTCTTTCATTGAGAAGCACTTTCCAAGCCAGGCCTTTACAGACTCTAACAACGGAATGCTGTTTCCAATGAGCAATATGTCATCGACATATAAGACTAGGAAGGCGATGTTACTCCCACTGACCTTCTTGTAAACACAAGATTCATCTGGATTCTTGATAAAACCAAACTTACTGATGGCTTCATCGAAACGCAGATTCCAACTTCTGCTTGCTTGCTTTAATCCATAAATGGACTTCTTAAGCTTACATACTTTCCCAGCATTGTTTTGGTCGACAAAACCTTCAGGCTGTGTCATATACATAGTTTCTTCCAAATAACCATTAAGGAAGGCGGTTTTGACGTCCATCTGCCATATTTCATAGTCGTAATATGCAGCAATCGCTAGGAGGATCCGAACGGATTTAAGCATTGCAACTCGTGAAAAGGTTTCATCGTAATCAATACCATGAACTTGTCTGTAACCTTTTGCCACCAATCTAGCTTTGTAAATGAATACATTTCCATCTTTGTCGGTTTTCAACTTGAAAATCCACTTACATCCGATCGGTATATAACCTTCGGGTAAGTCAACCAAGTCCCAGACTTGATTTTCAAACATGGAATCCATTTCAGATCTCATGGCCTCTTGCCATTTAGCAGAGTCGGTGCTTGCCATCGCTTGCTTGTAGGTTGCCGGTTCATCTCCATCCATAATCAGGATGTCCTGATTCTCGGTTAATACTAAACCAAGATATCTATCAGGTTGAGATCTCGGCCTCAGAGACCTACGTAGGGTAATGGATTGAGCATTTGCATTGTCGGTTCGACTTTGCACATTTTGATCATTTTGACCTTCGTCAACAGATGCTGTTTGAGCACTTTGACTGTCATTATGATTTTGTTGCTCATCCTCACGAACTTCGTCGAGTTCGATTTTCCTCCCACTTGTCATTTTGGAAAGGTGCTCCTTCTCCAAAAAGACACCATCGCGAGCAACAAACACTTTGTTCTCCGATTTGTTGTAGAAGTAATACCCTTTGGTTTCTTTTGGGTAGCCCACAAAGTAAACCTTGTCAGATTTGGGATGAAGTTTGTCAGAGATCAATTTCTTGACATATGCTTCGCATCCCCATATCTTTAGAAAAGATAACCTAGGAGGTTTCTTCGTCCATAATTCATATGGAGTCTTTTCTACAGCTTTTGATGGAGCACGGTTCAGTGTTAGTGCCGCAGTTAGAAGTGCGTGTCCCCAGAAAGAGATAGGAAGATCACTAAGACCCATTGTTGATCGTACCATGTCTAACAAGGTCCGATTTCTCCTTTCGGATACTCCGTTCCATTGTGGAGTTCCTGGAGGTGTCAATTCTGAAAGTATACCTTTTTCTTTCAGATGGTCATCGAATTCTTGGCTCAAGTATTCACCACCTCGATCCGATCGAAGGGCTTTGATTTTCGTGCCAAGCTGATTTTCAACTTCACTCTGAAATTCTTTGAACTTTTCAAATGATTCAGATTTGTGCGACATGAGGTAGACATAGCCATATCTACTATAGTCGTCTGTGAAAGTGATGAAATATCGATGTCCATTTCTTGTGGTTGAGCTCATTGGTCCACATACATCGGTATGTATAAGACCCAATAAGTCACTTGCCCTTTCTCCCAACTTGGAGAATGGCTGTTTAATCATCTTGCCTAATAAACATCCTTCGCAATTCTCAAACGATTCTAAATCGAAAGAGTCAAGAACACCTTCTTGTAGAAGTTTCTTGATGCGTTTGATGTTAATGTGGCCAAGACGATAATGCCACAAGTAAGTCTGATTTGACTCCATGGTCTTAGCTCTTTTGGTATCATTATAAACAATTTGTCCAAATACACAAACGTGTCATTCCATAAATATAAACAAGATGATCTATCTTGTGATCAAGTTTACAATGACGTCCAACGCCACAAGATCAAAATATGGTAGATAAAACTAAACAAGTTTTAAATCTAGACAAAATATGAGGTTACAAGTTTTCTTTGAAAGATTATCTTCTTCTTCCACTTGTACTCATATCCACTTGAAAAGCATCGCTCACTTTGTTCCTGAAATAGGAGCATATAGTGAGTCAATTTTTCCGGTATCTAATACCTCATAAATTGCTTATGTTCAAGTGTAAAAGATGATACCTGAGATCGAGGTTACTTTTCCTTTCGCCTCATCTGCTAGATACATGCTACATTCTCTTTTGTAGTGTCCGGGTCTACTACAATAGAAGCAGCGCATCTTAGCTTTGTCCTTGAACTCCTTCTTCTTTGGTCTCAGGGCAACCTTAGCCTTCTTGCAAGAATAGGTTTTCTGGAGCTCTTGAATAACTTCCATCAAGGAAAGTTTGTTCCGCTTGGCCGTAAGTCGCATCTTTAATGCAACATACCCCGAGTGGAGTGAGCTTAGTAGCATGAGAGCTGCTTGCTCATCTTCCACTGGTTTGCCAATTAGCTCCAGATGGGTGAATAGCCTTGTCATGCTGAGCACATGGGCTTGAAGTGGCATCCCGGGTCTAAGTCTTGCATTATAGACCTTAGCCCACACTTCTTGTCTCTCTTTGATGAGACATCCATCTTGCGGTGGCTTGATCCTCATGTTCGAGAGTGACCTAGTCACATCTTCCACAAGTCCATCATAGTTGCCTCTGGCACTCTTGGTGACTCTCAAATTGACTACGTCTTCTAGAGCTTTGAGCATCATGTCCGGAAAATAGCTGGAGAACTTCTCCTTCCATTGTACCGGGATGGAGTTTGCCATGAGTCTGGAAACTCTTTTGCAATCCTCACTCCATTCCTCATGTGCCTCATCACTCATAATCCCCTTTGAGTAAAAACTCGGGATTTGAGTGTCCAGAATGTGCTCTAGGTAGCAATTTCGGAGGGTCTTTCGGAGTTCCTCTTCCCATTCCTTAAAGTTTACCAAGTTCAGAGAAATTGGCAACTTTTCGGGCAATTCCGGGAGCATAAGGTCGATGTTATTAGTTGAAGACATGATTCTACAATTGAAAGAATTTAAAACCATTCATTATACTTAAATATGATTGAAATCATGCATTTTAATCAAACTTATTTAAAACGTCTTATTCACACATTAAAGATTGTCCCCAATTTTGGTGAGAATAAGTCGATTCCAAGATCCAAAGAAACAAAGAGTGGTTAAGCATGCTTTGGCTTGTCTTAACACTCAATCTCCTAAGGTAAGCAACGCTTTGCTAATGGCTCCAAGCCACTCTTGGTTGAATAAATCGTCGCATCCCATGCTCTCTAAACAATTTATTCACTTTGCCACGACATGTTAGGACTCCATCACTCATATCGTTGAGTATAACCAAAACCACTTGCATACCTAGTATGCCTTACGTTCCTTGGAGAAGTAGTGATGCCTCGCTTTGGCGTAGCCCACCACTACCCTCGTTCGGTTGGTAAGTGTGTTTTGGAATGGCAAGTTTTACTCAATTTTAAGGGACCTAGGGTTTCTATGTTGGTTGATTTAAGTGAACTTAATTAATCATCTCAACATTTGAAATCCTAACCATGCATCTAACATATAATTCATATATATAAACATAAATATATATCGAAAACATAAATAGAGATGCATTTGGCAACTAGCATGACCCCTTGAGATCTTCAAGTCTTCAAAAGGTCTTCTTTTGCAATTTTATGGCTTCGTCTTCTAAGAACCCCGTCTTCAAGACTTGACCAAATAATATAATTGCTAGTGTCTACGATTAGGACTAATCTAAATATTAAGGTACAAAAATACTCAACGGTTCGCAGACCGTATTTAGATTTACAAAAATACATCACGGATCACAGTCCGTATTTTCTATCCTAATCGGGCCCCACTAGTTGCCATTTCATAAAACCTGTGAGAGAATTTTACATTCCATTCATCCATTCACTATCTGTGAATGGCCCATGCATTTTACAACGATCAAACAAGTAACAATGCATAAAACCGCGCGCGAACTAGTAATTAATCTAGGTGGTTAATTCTATTAACACGCCTAATTAAACTAGTCAAAGTTGTTTTATCCGGTTAAGGTAATGACTAAGATACGCTCCCACTAAATTCCGCATCCAAACTTAATTAATCCAATTAATTAAGTCGGTGAACCCAAATATTTGTCAAAATTAATTTTGCAAATGTCGCTCATAAACCCGAGGCCTAGCCTCAAAAAATTTTAATTAAATAACCAAAATAATTAAAATAATTAAAACGACAAGTTAAGCAAAATTACGTATTCCATAATGTCTAAGTGCCTAGCACTAAGACTTGGAACCCAAAATTACCCTTATTTACTTATTAAGCAATGCTAAAATTAACCTTAAAAATAGCATCGACTTAATAACCCGGGGTTATTATGCTAATTATTGAATCGTACATACCGTACAACAAGCTCGTAGCATAACCATCGGCACCCCGCAACACCAAGCATGCCCATGGGCTGCTTGTGCTCGCACACGCCACGCCCAGCCAAGCCAAGCGTGGCAGCAAGCACAGCGCGCACAACACTATGCTGCTGCTGCGCCATGCTGCTGCTCGTTGCTGGCTGGTGCGGGGTGTGGCTGGCAGCGAGCAGCAGCCCACGCCAATCCTCGCACACACAGCACCACGCACCAAGGCACGAGGCACCCAGAAGCCTCGGCAGCCACATATGGGTTGCGTGAGCAACCCAGCTGGCCGAGAGCTAGCTCGGGGCTCTTAGGCCTCGTGTTGCGTGCTAATGCTTCGAAAATTATCGAATTTTGCGTGTGACATTATAAATTAATTCTAAATTAATTTTAGAATCAATTTTGAGGAAAAATGAAAAATAACAAGTCCAACTTAAATAATTCATCCAAAGCAATTAACCAAATTTATTACCAAGAATCATTCTTTAATAAAATTGGTCTAACTTGGTGTAACAAAAATAATTAGGGCATTTCTCACTATTAATTTAATCACTTTAAATTAATCTTGAGATTTTGACAAAATAAAAGGGAGTTGGAAAAATGAACATAAGTTCAATAAAGACTCCAACTTTAATACTTGTGACTTCATGAAAAATTATATCTTCCAATATGAAGATAAACTAATTTTTTATCACAAGTTTTAAACTTTATGATTCCAATCAACTAAAAAATGATTAAATCAACAAAGTTTAACCAAAATTCATGGAATTTAGTAACTCAAAGTTTCAATCACTTATCATAAGTAAAGATTGAATGTTTAATACTTGGAAGCATCAAAGAACAACTATTTCACACTCAATGCAATTAATTTGCAATTATGTGAAAAATAAAACCAAACTTTCAAGCACCAATTACTACCAAGTAATCATGCTTAAATTGGTCTAAAATTGCATATAAAATAAGGAAAGAACCATTTACATAACCACCATAAATATGCAACCAATTTTCAAGGTTAGAAAGACTTAAAATTTTTCGTCAAAACGAAAAATCCCTCGAAAAATGCATTTCTGGTCGTTTTTTGGCTAAAAACCGAGCCCTACAAGGGTAAAACCATTTCCAGAACACGTTTTCCACCCAAAATTCACTATTTTTGGGTCGAAATCTGAGTTCGGGGCTGAAGATAGCTCAAATACGAGGTAAAAATAGAAAAACCGAGTTACTAATATAATTAGCAACTTAAAACCAGAAAAAAAAGCCATAATAACACCTTGAAAATATCATGATTTTAAAAATAAACGAGCGAGGCTCCGATACCGCTGTTGGGGTTTGGTGAGTCCGACTCACCGCGGAAATAAACCCAAAACCAAGAACGCACTCGCAATAAATAAAACCATGAACATAATTAAATTAATCACAAGATTAAGTTAAGCTAATTACCTTTGACGCGTGCTTCGCTCCAAATGAGCTCTTACTTGAAAGCTTCAAGTCCCGCTCGCACGGAGACCTCCAACGAAGTCCACCCGCACCAACAAAACCGACTAGGTCCAATGTCTTGGGGTTAGCAAGACCCGACCAATAAAACCCGAGTAATAATATTGAGTTCAAAGGTTTTCACTAATTGTGATGCCTTTTTCAACTCTTACTCAAGCATCATTCCCAATGCCCATACATGGGTATTTATAGGAAATGATGGGAGTATCATTTGCTCTCCCATCAATGTGGGATACTTTGATTTTTCCATTTTATTTTAAAGCTAAAATAAAATTAATAATCAAGCTAGTAATAAATCAACAAGTGGCAAGCTCATGTGAGTGGTTAGGTGAGGACCATTTGGAGAAGGGGGGGGACCAAACTTGCTCCCCACTCCCTCTCCCATAGCCGGCCAACACACTCAACACACACACATGCACCACAAGCCACATGGCACCCATCCTTGGGCACCAAGGCAGCCAAGGTGGGCTGCCATGTGGTGCGGCAGCCACGCACAGCAAGCCCAGCAAGCATGCGGGCTGCTGCTGCTGCTGCTGGCCTTGTGCCTCGGCCAGCACTGCTAGGCCTAGCAGCAGCGGGCTGGCGTGCCTAGCATGCTAGCATGGGTGCGCTAGCACGCACCAGCCAGCCTAGGCTCGGCTTGGTGCGCATGCTAGCCACCATGCTAGGCCATACGCCCTTAGCACTCGGTTTGCTAGGGCATTCCGATGCTAGGGGTATTTTGGTCTTTTGTTGATTTATTACTATTTCTCGTCTCGTCTTTCACTATTTTTCGACTCGACTTCCGACGCTCGGTTTCGACGCTCCAAGCTCGAATTTCCGACGTCTAAATAAATATTACTCGGTTGACTCATTAATTCCTTCCGGATTAATTCGTCGATTCGGTTTGTTGAATGCTTGGGTGTGACCCGAAGGGTTCAGTCAAGATTAAGCTGTAACATTAATTATCCATTAATATTACTGATCGGAAGCGGCCTCCACCCAGGCATTCCGATCACTTGACCTTACTGAATATATTAGCTTTCTAATAATTCTGAACCCGCTAACGGAATAGTACACTTGTTCGAAGGACACCATTCCTTTCAGAAAAGCGTCCGAGGAAAAGCAAGAAGCTCGTGGACACAAGCATATCTACTCGTACAGGGCAGCCACACAGCCTGTACGAGCAAAATTGGAAAGCTTGCTTACCCAAGCATAGCTACTCGTACAGAGCAGCAACACAGCCTGTACGAGCAAAATTGGAAAGTGTGCTTACACAAGTATAGCTACCCGTACAGGGCAGCCAAGCAGCATGTACAAGCAAAATTTAAAAGCTTGTAGGGGCATTCCCTAGCTAAATTACTCGGCCATGAAGACCATGCGGTCGATAAGTCCATCCGGCCTTATAATGGACGGACGGATGAACATTAGGAAATCCTAAAAATCGCCTAAGGGATTTTTTTACCTATATAAGGCAAGGACACTCCTAGGCGTACAAGCCCTTAAAAATTTGCAAGTTGAGAAAATACTTGAAATTTCATGAGTACGTCTGAGAGATAGCGTCAAAGGACTACTCAATACCATCACAAAAAAAAAAAAAAAAAAAAAAAAAAAAAAAAGCTGTCCAACTACATTCATTTATATATATATTCATATACATACATGTGCATGCCTAGAATAATATATGTATATATAAAACTTTATATACTACTTTTCATAGCAGCATACTCATGAAGTATTGCCTAAATATGAAATGCATGCGGCAGCAAGAATGTATCAATGAAATGCATTTTAAAAAAAAATGTTGGGTATCCAACATATATACGTATGTATACAAAAGGCAAGATTTTATCCTCCTAGCTTTGTTCTACATTCATCCAGCAAGAGAGATTAACTCGTGAGCTCTTGTGAAATAAAGAGAATATGAAGCAAGCCCCCCAAAGCATAGTAGGGCGGCATAAACAGAAGGTCGAGTTGCTCTCACACAAAGCATCAGGTTCCTATTTCCACACGGTCATCAACCTGGCTGAGCAAAAATAAAAATCTCGCTAACAAAGGCATCCATGCTCGGCCAAGAGCAACCACAGGCATGGCCGAGAAGCAAGCTGCTTGACCGAGTTACACTTTAGAGACTCATCATGTCTTCACTTTTGTGCGGCCAGCGTTTTTGCCGAGTTAAATGTGAAAGCTTGCCTTTGCAAGCATAGCAGCTCAGCACTCATGTTCTATGAACTTAGCTGCTCGGTATTCTGGCCGAGCTCCATGCGGGAAACACATTGAAATGGCCGAAATAAGCCCAAGTTGAGCAGCAAGTTTAGCAAATTGGTTACATACTAAGCCAAGTGGCCGATGGAATGACATTATAAGGTGCTAAAGATCTATAATTGCCGAGTGATACTACATTACAAAGAAATGATGCAGCAAAGTCAAATGGCAAAACATATATTTACATATTATATATGTAATGTTAAAAAAAAAAAATCAAAAATGAAATGTTATTAATAATAATTTCATACTATGGAAATTATTATTAAATAAACAATATGTTATGTACGAGAGTAGCAAATAATTAATTAAAGTGAAGCTCTTGCAAAGTTTTAAGATACTCCACGCACCTCATGAAACTTTAGTGGGCCTAGTAATTTTTGAGAGCTTATCTGCACCGTATTTGCAAAGCTGGCCGTGTTCAAAGGCAATCCATGCCCTCCAAAGCATAGATGCTCGGCCTCAACTTAGAAGAAAGTATGATGATGGCCGAATACCCTAGCAAGTCCGAGCATCCATATGGCCGAGCAACAATAAAAAGATACTCGGCCAAACAACCAGCAGCTAGCATGGCCGAGTTGGACAGCAGCATTTTTGCCGAGTAAAATGCGAGAGCTTGCCCTTGCAAGCATAGCTAGTCGGCCATGGCTTGGCGTCCGACCTGACTTTGAGTAAAGAATCACGTAGGCACTTCTAGACGGCAAGGTGGGCTACAAATGGGTGAATGATCCATTAAAGAGTCATGAGCTGCTCAAGTCCCTTTTAGCTGGAGCATGATTATTATTATGCTTTTGTGATATAATAATAATAATAATGATAATAATAATAATAACATTATTATTATTTTTATAATATTATACAATTATGGATTTGTATAAAGGCTAGTTGGCACTTTCATGAGATATGTGCATGGGTGATAATTATCTAGATGGTAAGCCATAAAGGAGCAAGCCAAGTGTCATATGCCTATGTTCAATCAGCTACTCTACACTATCATTTGCATGAATATAGCCGGGAAACAAAGGTATCACGCGGCACTACTATCAAGGAGTTTATTAATAAATAAATGCTTCAATATGTACTCCATCAACACCTTACTAAAGAGATGCTGGAAGCAAGCTCAGATACGGCCGAGCCACATTTACATGGGCAGTAGCATAAGCCGAGCTGCCCTCCAGCAGCGAAGCAGCATGTCCGAGCTGCCCAGGTGGCCGAATAAGAACACGAAGATGGCCTTCACCAGGTTAGATGGTCGGAAGGTAGACGAATTGTGTGTCCGACCTGGTATTGAGCAAGTGCCCATGCTCCCAATTTCATACGGCCAGTAATGTGTCTGAGCTTCTAGGCCGAGTGAAGTGGGTAAGCTCACCCTCACAAGCAATGATGGTCGGCCAACTAGAGCTGGGTGTCCGAGTTGCCATCTCGCGAAGCACCATGTTCTTACTTTCATACTGTAGGGAATATTTCAAGCATCATGATAACCCCAAACTTGAACCCCACTGTGATCATACACTAAAGTACGGTGGCGTTCCAAATGGAAAGACAAAGAGCTAAAACGAGTCGCCAACAAGTTTTAAGGAACTTGTACCCAAAAGACAATCCAAAGGACCGTCAACTACTCCATAAGGTCTTGAACCAAACAGGGTCCGGGGATGAGGGTACGAATCCAATCTACAAAAGAAAGGACCCGCCCTATAAAATAAGCCTCTACTTTGTTCTGCTCGTATTCATGTGCGCTTTTCGAATAACATACAAACATCATATTAATCCTACCCTGTTTATCTATGTTGGTTGAAATTAATGCACAAATAATACTATTATTGGCGATCACTTGAATTAAAATCACATTAGCCTAAACCAAATTATTAATTATCTTATTAAGCGTGATTTCAAGTACAAATTCCCTTTAAACCTGCATAAAAGGTGTGATCAAGCAATAACAATAATATATATCAAGCAACATAAATAATAAACAAGAGATAATAATAATGATAATAGCATGATAAGGCATAATAAAGCTTGATAATAATAGCAAGATTCTAGGCATGATACTAACAAGATTAATAACAAATCCTAGCATGTCACTAAACAATAAAGATCAAAGCTTTAACCTAACATGGTACTAACATGATATTAGAAAGAATAAAAGGCACCCTAAACATGATACTAGAAAGCATAAAATAACATCCTAACATGATACTAGGAAGCATTAAATATATCCTAACATGATACTAGGAATTATAAACAATAATAAGCATGCAATCTACATTGTGAAAGAAATAGGGAGTAAGCTAATCTACTTACTTTGAAGCCTCGTACCTCTTTCTAATAACAAAATACACAAGTTAGTAAACTTCAATGAAAATAAATAAAGAACAATTAAATAATTAAATTAAAAATCAAATATAATGAAGTTTAGACTAGTTTTGGACCAAACCCTCAGAAAATATTAACCTTGCACGTCTAGGGCGAAGGCAACTTCGAACTTGGTTAAGAGATTCAAGATCTAATGAATGCGAAATATTGTAAAACTAGAAAAGAGAGAATTGATTGTGAAAGTTGATGATAATTAATACTTAATGATAATTGATGATTCTGAAAACAGGAATACGGACGCTATTTATAATGAAAATAATCCGGAAAAACACGGAATTTGATAAGGAATAAAACTCCACGCTGTCGCCAGGACTGGACTCTGTCGCGACGCGACAGTGTCTGTCGCGAGCTGAGGCGACAGGGTTTGTCGCGCGGCGACAGAGTCTGTCGCGTGGCGACAGACTTGTCGTCTGGCGACAGCCTGTATAAGCGCGTTTTTATCTTTTTACAGAATCCGATCTTTAATCAACTTGATCTACGGAATCCATACAAAAGATGAAATACGTTTTTAGGATAATAAAATAATATTTTTATTCCAAATAAAAATCCTTATGATAATTAATTATTAATCCTATCAATATTAGAACTAAAAAGAACTTTCTAGAAACTTCTAGAAAACTATGATTAATCCTAATAGCTTTAGGAATGATAATTAACATTGGGCCCTCCTCTAGATCATTGGGCCGTATTAAAACCGAACTCCGGGCCCAGTTTAGTATTTTGGCCATAACTTCCTCAATATTTATCGGAATTGGGCTTATAATATATCGTTGGAAAGGTCTTTTCAAGCCCCATCCATCTACACTATTATTGGACCTTAATCATGGACCAAAATAAACTGAAATGGACATTTTCAAATAAATAGAGCCATTTTCAAAAACAAAGAGAAGAGAAATTAATTAAAACTAAACCGCAACATTTGACTTTCGAATCACTTTCACCTAATTCGATTATATTTCGACGCACAAGGTATTCATCACTGGGTTTGGTTTTGGGGAGACACAAATGGGTGTCTACAGAAGCCCCCACTTTGACTGAGTTTGAAGAAACTTATGTTTCGAAAACGAAAGTCAAAGTATCGATAGGGACGGAGAATGATTCAAAATGCTCTGCAATTCCAAATCATTCTTATAACGCCAATACCTGCAAAACTAATCATTAGTTAAAACAGATAAAAGAGTTAAGAAACGCATATCTTGCACCGTCGAGCACACGTCTCTGAAAGTAACCGTTTTGTTGTTGCATTTGCTGTTTGTGACAACCTCCACTGTGCTTCGTGAACGCCATCCTTGAAGATAACCATATGTCGCCGTCTTCAATACTCTTGATCCTCCACAGTATTTCGGGAACATCATCGAAAATAACTGTATGTCGTCATCTCCTGGGTGTGGCCATACTTTGCCACAGCAGTATGTCGCCGCTATAGACCATCTCTTCTTTACCTTGAAGGATCGCCGAAGGTGACCTTACTTCGCCATCTCCTCTTTTGTGACATTACCTCGTCTTGACCGTGCTTCGTCACTAAACAATCTCCCTCTATGTTGAGACATTGCCAAAGAATCACTTTACTTATTGACCCTTAATATCATTATATCAATGCCGGTACCTCGGTGCCTTTGCTTTTATAACCGTTACTTTGGTGTGCTTATTGAACCAATACTTCGGTGCCCTGAACCATTACCTTGGTGCCTTATTTGTTGAACCATTATCTTGGTACTTTATTTATTGAACCATTATCTTGGTGCTTTATTATGAGCCAATACTTAGGCGCTTCAAGTTAAGTGAGACGACTTTTTCATCAAATCGATCACTTAGTGCTTTTGATCGAACTGACCAAATCATGTCAATTTTGCTTAAAGGGGCTAACTGGCGTACCAAGGAACCCAAATCACTAAGCTGGAACAAAAAATCATAAGAAAGAGCCCAGAACCCTGTCGCTGCACTAGCGCCAAGCAAAAACGCCTGTCGCCGGCGTTTGGTTCTGTCGCCACGCGACAGAGCCTGTCGCCTCGCGACAAATTTGTCGTTTGGCGACAGA
Organism: Chenopodium album; assembly: GCF_948465745.1. Taxonomy (NCBI): domain Eukaryota; kingdom Viridiplantae; phylum Streptophyta; class Magnoliopsida; order Caryophyllales; family Amaranthaceae; genus Chenopodium; species Chenopodium album. The sequence goes on from NC_137852.1 coordinate 14,364,152, forward strand.
ATCGGGGTTTTAAAACCCGATTCTTCTTCTTCATTTTGCTGCTCTGCTTTCATTTTTCGCAAAAAACTTCGAACGATCGGTTCTTGCTCGTTTCTCAACCAAATTCGCTCAAACTTGTTGCAAATCAAAGCTCTTCTCATCTATTTTCCCGATCTATGTAAGTTTTGCTTAAACTCTACTCGATTTTTGATGAATTGGCTGTTCTTGTTTGCGTTTTTTTCGAAATTTCGAAACTTATATTGCTCAATTTGCTTTGTTCGTTAAATTTTATGCCTTGAATTTGTTTAATTATGTTTGTATATTGCCTTGGGAGTATTTTGAGACTTGTTTGACTCAATTTGGTGAAGAAATGAACAAATCACCATTGTTGGACCTCTTAAGGTCGTGAAAAACAATGTGAGTCGTTCTTGGTATTTTAACTGCTTTTTATGGTGCAATTTGTCACAAATATTCATTATGTGTTTGCAAGAAATTGTTTGTTTGCTCAAAAGATGATTCCATGTTTGTTTGAGATCTTACTCTGTTTTAGTACTACGTATTTTTTTTTTGCTCGAACATAGTATCATGCGGCTTAGGTGAACTGTAGAAACTATAGAAACTTAAGTTTAATTATTTTTACAAACTTTAGCATGGCTAGACGACGTGGTTCGAGTTCCCGGTCGAGGGACACGCGTCGAGAGGACGAGCCCACCAGCGAGGGCGAGGACGTTCCTTCTACTTCGGGGTTGGGCGACATGCCTGACTGGGACGAGCGCACCTTGTTTCACGCGCCAGTTCACCACCTGTCGGAGAGAGTCCGACGAGGCTTAGCGAGCGGGAGGACCCGTAGCCACGGCTCGGGTAACTCCACCATAGGCTCCTTGTACGACAGCTTCATCAGTCGTGACGAGGAGCTTCGTCACCTTTGGGAGTCATGTGGGTTGACTCCCTTGCTGCAGGCCACCCGGGCCATGTTTGCATACGACGGGGGCAACCTCGTCGTCCGAGCTTTGGTGGAGTTCTTTTGGGACACCACCAACACCTTCCACTTTCCCTAGGGTGAGATGACAGTCACTCCAGCTGACTTTAGCCTCATCACGGGGCTAGATTTTCAGTCCACTCCTCTTCCTTTTGATGCTGGCGTTACTGTTTACTCGCCAGAGGTGCTGGAGTTGTTGGGGCCGATCGTCATTCGGGCCCGGGCTGAGGTTCAGTCGGGACAGCTGAGTTCCCGATGTATTCGTCGCTGCACACTAGCTGCAGCTTTTGAGGATGATGCGACTACCCGAGAGCAGCGGGTACGCATCTTTGTGCTGATTCTGCTGTCAGGGACATTTTCCCCTGATCGAGGTAGTAGGGTGCTGCTATACTACCTGCCTGCCGTCCGCGACCTAGGATTGGTGGGGACATATGATTGGGCCAGCATGGCCTATGCTGATTTTTTGTTGGGCTTACGGCGTTCCTGTCGCCACAAAGCCCTGTCTGGAGAGGTCGCCCTGTCCAGCTTCTGGAGGGTCGTAGAGGTATGCCTCCGTTTTCATTACTTAGGTTTTGTCTCTGATGTTTAGGAACGTGTTTTCATTATTTTGCTTTTGTGTAGATCTGGTTCTACGAGTACTTCCCCTCTCTTGCGCCAGCGAGGCCTTCTCCTCGCGGGCTCCCCATTGCCGCCAGTTGGGGAGGCCGCAGGGGTCCGCCAGAGGCGTTACGTCTTCGAGAGATGATTCTTTCGGTGAGATTTTGGCTTTAGCTTTTACTTAAACTTTATTATTTTCGGCATTAGTGTCTTACTTAGTGATATTTCAGGAGCCTAGCCCGGTATATCGACCTTGGGCTGGTTTCCCTATCTCTCCACTAGCGGCGCAGTACACAGCTGAGTGTCGCTATTTTCTGGGGACATACGATGCGGTGGTCTACCTAGGGGAGCGGGTAGCCATCCAGCACTCCTAAGACTTCTTCGTAGTCCCAGCTCCTCCGCCCCGGCATATGTTCCATGATGCCTTGCAGCGGGATCGTGCTGGTGGTCCCTCGCGAGGTACTCATTGGAGGACCTTCATTCTCCTCGAGCAGAGCTATGAGGAGGATCTATTGCCGCTGCTGGCGCCGGCTCCTGTTCCTACAGAGGAGGCAGCAGTATGTCATTATTTGTTCAGTTTTATTTGTCTTAGGTAGCCCCCGAGTATCTTTTTGACCTTTTGTTTTTTTAGCAGGCTGGTCCTAGGGAGTTCATTCCTCCTAGGATGTCCATACGTTACCAAGGTACGTATGGACCGATTGAGGAGCTCATTCCTCCTGCTCCAGAGGGGGAGCGGTTTGTGGAGCGGTCCATCCCTCGTCACCAGACTCGAGTAAGTACTTAGACCATTTTATGTAGTCATTGTCCTGGCTTTATGTTTGTTATTTTGACTTGGTCGGTTTTTGGCAGTTTTCTCGTGAGGTGGTGACGGCTATGGCTAGGTGCATTGACGCCTTTCGCAGCCAGCTTGTGAGGTTGCGGAACCGTGCTACCTGTCGTAGCAACGACGTCGAGGAGGTATTATTTTGCTTTCAGTGTGTTTTGGTTTTATTTTCGTTATATTGGCTAACTTTGGATTTATTTTTGCAGGGGCAGCCTATTCCTTCTCCACGCACTCGGTCGAGACCCGAGCCTAGGAGGGAGACTACTAGGTCCGACTCGAGGCGTCGCAGGACTACCTCTAGTGGACGAGGTGGTCGTTCCGAGGCCGCGGCCGTAGAGGATTCGGCGTCGTCGCCGGAGGATGTTCCGACCGAGCCTACCGTTCGAGGTGGGATGGGTGGTGGGACATACGAGTTTGGGTCGTCATCGCAGCAGCCTCAGCCTCTTTCTGTCGGATTTCAGGGTGAGGTTGGGTGGCCTAGCCCTGAGCTGTAGTTCGCGTCATCCGGTGTTCCAGGGGATGATGATGGGCATACTCCGCGGAGTAGGGCGTTTTTCGATACATTCGGTATCCCTCGCGATCTGCGACCTCCGGCACCGTAGTTGTACCTGTATTTATTTTACTTGACTTTTATAGGACTTTGTTTTATGTATTATGTGACTCAGACACTTGTATATATATGCATTTATTTTATTTATTACTCATTTTGCTCAGTTTGTTTATGCATGCATTGCGTATATTTGCGCGAAATTTTTCCGTCATTTTTAATATTAATGGAGGGTATACCGACTCTCTCCCCCAAAAGAAAAAAGGAAAAAATGAGAGCAAGGTTAAAGAAATGGGTTTTATTATTATAATATTGGCAATGATGGTCATAACAACAATAATAATAATAATAATAATAATAATAATAATAATAATAATAATAATAATACTAGTAATATTAATAATAATAATAATAGTAATAATAATAATATTAATAATAATAATAATAATAATAAGGGATAATAATAATAAAATAAGAATATAGGATAAAAAAGTAAGTCAAGTCAAAGTCGAAGTCATATACGTAAAAACACAGTTTCCTACGCGTACTAGGTAATGCGGTTGAAGGAAAACACTGGCGCCACGTTATGTAAGTTGTCGCCACGCGACAGACTCTGTCGCCAGGCGACAGCTTCTGTCGCCACGCGACAATCTTGTCGCCTGGCGACAGACTTACTTTCCTGTTTCAATACGGAATGGAAGTCCGTCGTACAGAAAACGCTATAAATAGCCCCCGAATAATCCGTTTACTGCATAATTCGATCAGCTTATCAATTTATTAAATTAATTAGTGATCATGTCTTTAGCTAAGAAAACATTTTGTGGTTACATGGATGATTGGTGTCGTCGTTTGTCTGCTAAAGACAAAAAAGCATTAGAACTTTTGCATATGGGGGGTATATCTGGGGTTAGGGGAGTGACTCTTGATACTGATTTTATATATTCTGCTGTAGAGTACTGGGATATTGATACTCATTGTTTTAGATTTTTCCATGATGAAATTTGTCCTTTACCGGAAGAATTTGGAGCTATCATAGGTTATTATTCAACTGATCTTGCGGTAATGCCTAGAGTTAATGAGTATTATTATAAAGATTTTGAACTCTTTTTTGATTTGAGAGGGACGGCTTTAAAGAACATAGTGCATGGTAACTTAGTTAATTTGACAGATTTTGCGCATTATTATCATGATAATCCTAATCCTGATTTTCGCACATATAAAAGAAGAGCCTTTTTGTTTTGTTTATTTAATCAATTGTTCTTAGTTAGCGGGAAAGATAACGAGGGACAATCAATAATTGTTTCTGTCATAGAACAAGTTGAAGCGGGGAGAAATCCCATGCCATTAATTGTTGGAGAAACTATGTTATGGTTGGATTCATTGAGAAGGAACCCAAAGGCACCGTTTAGAGGCTCTCCAATCTTATTACAGGTATAACATAATACTACTATTATTTAATCATTAAAGCATATTATTATTTATACTTGTAATATTAATGTATACAAATATTTTTGCAGATATGGCTCATGGAGAGGTTGAAGCTTATCAATCCTCCTGATGATATTCAAACTTATGCTCCTAATTACATCACCTGTCGGAAGAAGCGATTTTTAAAGATCGGCCGCCGTGAATGGAGCAAGGTGTTTGCCGCCGGTGATTTTACCATAAAGTGGGTTGTTCCCTGGTGGAGGATTGACGCAATGATCGGTTGTAGTAATCAAACATATTGTCGTCTCCCTAGCTTGTCAAGATTAACATTTTATTTCCCTTGTAGAGTCTTGAGGCAATATGGTCTTGCACAAACCATCCCTACCGGAGATCTTCGCCGTCCTTATGAATTTCCGGTGTCACAAGAAATTGAGCGCTTTGATATGTACTGGAGTGGTAGGCCCTTATGGGAGGTGATTGCCTATAAGGAACCGCCTTTTCTATCAAACAGAGTAAAACAGTGGCTTGACGGAAAGTTTCAGAATTCTCAAGAGACCAATGTGAAGGACCGACTGGGTGACAAGAAAATTCCTGCCAAAGAACGTCTAGGGGCAAGAATCGAATTCAAAACACCTATTATGCCTAAGAAAAAGAGCTCTAAGAAGAATAAAGGAAAAAGAAAGGTGGACTCTACTGAAAAGGAAGTTTGGATGGAAAAGAAACATGGGGTCCTAGCAGAGGGAGAGACTGTTGATACTAAAATAGAATGTAGATCTTCTAATGGTTGTCTCCTAGCAAAAGTAATGGACCAAGAAGAAAAAAAAGACACAAACTGGAAAAGAATGAAGAAAGAGAAAGAAGATTAGAACAATGCTTGTTTTTGAATTTATTTAGACAAATTATGCTTTAATTAGTTTATTTTCAGCTTTTATTTTATCAATAATGTACTTTCTTTTATTAATTAATAAAATTCCAGCTTTTATTTTAATTAAGTTTTTAATTAAAGCAATGGAAACAATAATAATACATATTTTCGGAAGATAAATTCGAGTACGAGAGTCGAAAAAATTTCCAGAATGTACGGAACTTGTCCAGATGTTTGCAGAAGAGTAGCGCCGCTGTCCGGGGTACTGTCGCCGGCGGCTGGACTCTGTCGCCTGGCGACAGCCATTGTCGTCTGGCGACAGAAGCTGTCTTCTGGCGCCGGTCTCGAAACTTGGCAGACGTTGCTCTTTTGCTTCGGGGATACAGAATGTGAATAAATTAAAGGGGCCGCACCCGATTTGGGTTGCCTACGTATCCTTTATTTAAGGAATCAGGCCAAACGTAGCTCTTTTGAGTGTTTACTCAAATATTCATGGGTAGTATTTCTTAAGTTGGTCAAGATTTGTCATATTTGAGAATTCATTGCCATCCATGTCAGTTAACTTAGCCGCGCCTCCTGACAAAATTGTCTTGACAATGTATGGTCCGGACCAATTAGGGCGGAATTTTCCCCTTGGGTCTAGAACATTTTTTCTTAAGGCTTTTAATACCAAGTCCCCTACCTTGATATTTCGTGTCTTGACTTTTTTGTTGAAATGCCTAGCCATGCGGGTTTGATAGCACTGCGTATGATGTAGAGCTTCTAGTCGTTTTTCATCGAGTAGGATTAGCTCCTCATATCGTGCTCTAGTCCACTCGACCTCATCGAGTTTACTTTCTAACGCAATGCGTAAAGAAGGTATCTCTAATTCTACAGGTTGTACAGCATCCATCCCGTATACCAAATTGAATGGTGTATTTCCTGTTGATGTTCGGATCGACGTGCGATATCCCCACAGTGCAAAGTGGAGTTTGTCAGGCCAATCTTTATAATTTTCAGTCATTTTCTTGATGATTGTTTTTAAATTCTTATTAGCTGCCTCAACTACCCCATTTGCTTGTGGTCTATACGGTGATGAATGGTGGTGTTGGACGCCATATTTTTGTAATAATTCTTCACATTCTCCTTGAAAGTGAGTACCATTGTCACTTATCATCTCATGTGGGACTCCATACCGGCAAATTATGTTTCTTTCGATAAAGAGTGCTACATGTTTGGCGGTGAGTTTAGCATATGATTGTGCTTCCACCCACTTTGTGAAGTAATCTATAGCAACAAGGATGTATTCATGACCTCCTGTTCCTGGGGGTGTAATCTTTCCAATTATGTCTATTCCCCATGTAGAGAAAGGCCAGGGGGAAGTGTAGGTGTAGAGAGGAGATGGTGGAATGTGTTGTAGGTTTGCATAAATTTGACACTTGGGGCATCTTTTTACATATTGATGGCAGTCTTTGTTCATGGTAGTCCAGTAATATCCTTCTCGCATTATCTTTTGGACTAGCATTTTACCGTTAATATGCGTTCCACATATGCCTTCATGAATAACCCTCATAGCCCTTTGGGCATCCTTTTTACCTACACATAATAGAGCTCGTCCATTAGGTACCCTTTTGTGTAGCTCATTTCCTATGAGTACGAATTGGGAAGCTAAAAGTCTTAGTGCCCTTTTTGCTCTTTTATCGGCATGAGGAGGGTATTCTCCCTTAGTGACATAATTCAATATATCTGTGAACCAAGGTTCCTCCTCTGGTTCTTCTTCTTGAATTATTTCATCATCCTCTATAGCTTGAATGTAGGCGGGTTTATGCCTTTTTTCTATGGTTAGAGGCATTTGTTCAATTTCTTTGGGTATTCTAACCATTGAGGCTAACCTTGCCAGGGCGTCGGCGAATTGGTTTTCTTCTCTAGGTAGATAAGTGTATTCTACCTTTTCCAGTTGATCGGTGAGGGTTTCCAAATACGACTGGTAAGGAGCTAAACTCTCGCTCCTAACTTTCCATCTCTTGGAAATTTGGTTGATGATTAACGATGAATCTCCGAATATTCGGAGTTTTTTCACACCTAAGGCTAAAGCGGTTTCGAGGCCCACGACACATGCTTCATATTCAGCTGCGTTATTAGTGACGTCGAAATCTAACTTGATGGATATAGGAACATGTTCTTCCTTAGGCGATACCAACAAGACTCCTACACCGCACCCTTTTTGGTTCGAGGCTCCGTCAAAGTATAGAGTCCACGTGTCATCTTCTGTCATCATTAGATTTTCGTCTGGAAATTCGTTGTCCTCTAAAGGTGTTGAGTCTTCTATTGGGAAATCTGCTAGAAAATCCGACACCACTGACCCTTTGATCGCTTTTTGAGGCATAAATCTTATGTCGAATTGAGCTAAGTTCACTATCCACCTTGAAATTCGTCCATTAAGTGTAGATCTCTCGAATAGATATTTTAAGGGATCCATTCGTGAGACTACATAGACCGTGTGCACGAGCATGTAATGTCTTAGTTTAGTTGTGGCCCACACTAATGCGAGGCACAACTTTTCCAACGGTGTATATCGCGTTTCATACTCGAGCATTTTCTTACTTAGATAGTAAATGGCATTTTCTTTGCTTTCCACCTCTTGTGCGAGCATTGCCCCCATTGTTTCCTTTGTAACCGTTAAGTATAGCCTTAAGGGTATTCCGGGGAGCGTTGGAGCTAATACGGGAGGATTTGCAAGGTAAGCCTTGATCTTTTCAAAGGCTTTTTGGCACTCATCGTCCCATATGACTGGTACATTCTTCTTGAGTTTCTTAAATATTGGTTCACATATCGTAGTCAACTTAGATATGAACCTACTTATGTATTGCAACCGGCCAATAAATCCTCGGATTTGCTTTTCAGTTTTGGGCGGCGGCATGGACATGATTGCTTTTATCTTTGTGGGGTCTATTTCTATCCCTCGAGAACTTATGACATAGCCTAGGAGTTTTCCTGATGTAACACCAAAAGCACACTTAGAAGGGTTTAGCCTCATATTGTATTTTCTTAGTCTTTCGAAGAATTTCCGTAAGGCTATTGGGTGTCCTTGACGATCTTTTGATTTTACAATCATATCATCTACATAGACTTCCACCTCTTTATGCATCATGTCATGGAGTAGGGCAGTCGCTGCTCGTTGGTAAGTGGCACCCGCGTTTTTAAGTCCGAATGACATTACCGTATAGCAATAAGTACCCCACGGTGTTATGAACGTCGTCTTCTCCATGTCTTCTTCGGCCATGAGGATTTGATTATACCCTGCGTACCCATCCATAAATGAGAGAAGTGCATGATTTGCTGTATTATCTACCAAAATATCAATGTGTGGCAAAGGGAAGTCGTCCTTTGGACTTGCCTTGTTTAAATCTCGATAGTCAACACACATTCGAACTCTACCATCTTTTTTCGGAACTGGGACTACATTAGCGACCCATTCGGGGTATTTGGATACCCGGATAAAACCTGCAGTTATTTGCTTTTGTACTTCTTCTTTTATTTTAAGGGCCACGTCGGGTTTCATTCGACGTAACTTTTGTTTTACAGGTTTCATTCCTGGAATTAATGGTATAGTGTGTTGAGCTATTTCTCTATTAATGCCTGGCATATCTTCATATGACCAAGCAAATACATCGATAAAATCTTTTAATAGATTAATTAAATCGGTTCTTTCTTCTTTATTTAATGTTAGTCCGATTTTAACTTCTCTTTTAATGGTTGGATCTTTCGAGATATCAACCGTTTCTGTATCCTCGATTATTGGTGTTTTGTTTTCAAGTGTTTCCATTGCTTTAATAATTTCTTTGTCATTTTCATCATTAGCCAAGCAATGTTCATCATCTTTAGATAAGGAAAAACAAGAGAGATAAGGGGAAGAAGACATATTATTGAATTCGGAAATCATTACATCAAACAAAGAAATATCTGTTGGAACTTGACTACTAACTATCTTAGGAGTAGGAGAAGAAGAAAAAGATGCTACAACTAAGGAATTTGAAGACTCGATAGGGGGTGACTCTAATTCAGACTCTGACTCAGACGACTCTTCGAAAATCGGTCCTTGTCCTATGGTCACTGAAATTTCTTTTCCGTTTGTAGTGATGATTCTCACCGTCTTGCGCCATCCACGCTCTTGATCTTCTACCGGAGTAATAAGTTTGGAAGGATCGAAATTCTCGCTTTGGAGTACTGCTTGAATAAGCGATGAATTATCTTCCATATACTTTGACTCGTTCTTTTCTCTTCCAAAGAGGAGTCCCATGACATTAAAGTCGAAACAAGGAGGTGCTTTTTCTTTATATACTGGAACCGGGATCTCGTCTAGGAAGCAACAATCCAGGAAAATTTCGAATCCAGGCTGCCTTATACCATTTACGACAAAGGGTTCGGGAAATTCGAAACAAGGGTAATCCTCTCCTTCTTTTATGAATTGCCCATTTAGAGTGAGAGGATATTGGTCCATGGGTATTTCTCTCCTTTGTATACGGGCATCTCTTCGTGCCTTTAACTTTTTCTGAGCCCATTTGAAATCTTCACGAGTTGGTTCGAAACCAAGTCCGAATGTATCCAATTTAGGAAGGCCAGGAAAAGACATATGCTCGGCTATTCCCTTTTTCTTTCCTAGAGTCATTCCAGGAAAGTGTCCTTGTTTTCTTAAGATAGCATTCGTCACCATGTTTGAGTGGAGGTCATAATGAAGAAGGGTCCTTTCGTCTTCCTCTATTAAGGAGACCTCTTCACTAAAGCCCCACAGATCTTCGTCGTTTTCGTCATGTTCCACATTAATTAGTGGATTCTCTATTGTTTTAATCCTCATAGACGAAGCATCAATGGTGATTGGAATACCTACCACTATAGCCTTTACTTGTTGATGAAGAGATGAAGGGACGGCCTTTAGATCATGAAGCCAAGGGCGTCCTAGCAGCAAGTTGAAGGAAGCTTTGATGTCGACTACTTGAAACGTAGTGGCATGTTCAATTGCGCCTGCAGTTATATTCATGGTGATTGTCCCTAATGCCTGTCGTCGCGAATTGTCATAAGCTCTTATCCCTTGGGTTGATGGGGATAAATCCTCATCTCTTATACCCAGCATCCTGGCAGTTCTAAGAGGGCATACGTTAATTGCTGAACCGTTATCAACAAGGGTCATAGGGACGTTCATTCTTTTGCATATAACTGTGAGATTTAGAGCCTTGTTGTGTTTGTCACCTTCCGGGGGTAGATCCTTATCTGAAAAGGTGACTAAATTAATTGGACTTGGGAGATCACTCGTGAGGAAATTCGCGAGTCCCTCAGGAGTAGTGTCCGAATCTATGCCTACTTTAGCCAAAGCATCCATAACTGCTATTCTATGTTCTCGAGATGTGGCTAAGAGCTTCCATACGTTCATTTCTACTTTAGTCTTCTTTAACTGTTTGACAACGTCGTTGTCTTCTATAATAGGTATGGGAATTTGCTGGATGGAAGGTATGGGTTGTGTTGAAATGGGTGGTTGGATCCTCCCGGATCTAGTGAGGACATCTATGGGTGAATCTTCGTCGTCCCAAATGTCACTTACTGGATAAATTGTCGATAGAGGAGTTTCTTCAATGTCTTTGAGATAAACATCCTCATCATCACTGTCCCATACTCCATTTATTGTGGCATCCTGTGGCAATTGAACTAGCTTTCCTTCATCAATGAAGCGTTGAACCAAATCTTTAAATCTAAAGCATTGTTCAATCGTATGTCCCCCGGATTGGTGATATGCGCAGTAGTACTTGTCTGTCCTTTTTAATGATTCAAAGGGCTTTGGCTCGAGGGGTTTGACTTTTCCACTTTCAAAGAGCATTTTGAACATGTTAGTGTATGACATCCCAATTGGAGTATATTTCCTAGTACTCTTTTTAGGGGTGTCAATCACTTGGAAAGAGAAGGGTTTCTTTTTCTTGAGCAATTCGTTTTGCTCTTTTATGGCTTCAAAAGTTTGTGATATAAACTCCTTCAATATCCTCGAGTATTAGTGTTAGTGCCACTACTTCCTGTTTAGATGCATATTCTTGAATGGGAAGGTCGAGAGCATCTTCGAAGATTTCTTCTTCAATAGTCTCGATAGGTTCTATAAGATTAGAAGGATCCTCTTGGTTTTCTTCGTCAGAAATAGCTAAGGAATCCGAAAGTGGTGCAGTGTTGATGCTTGGCTTTTTACTTGCAGGGGGTAATGGGAGCTTGTTGCTATCAATCAAATCTTGAATGGCTTCCTTTAACCTCCAACAATTTTCTGTAGGATGACCTCTACCTTGGTGATATTTGCAATGTGCATTTGGGTTCCAGTTAGCGGTTCTCCTTTCGACGGGTGGATCTCCAAATGGTCCAATGGGAGTTATGAGACCTTTTGCATGTAGGCGATCAAACGCGGTGTCATAACTCATACCGATAGGAGTATAGTTCTTCCTAAACGGTTTCTTTTGCCCTTGATTGTTGTTCATTGCTAGTACTTCATTAAGGGGAAAAGTGTTAACATTATTTGAGTGGGTAGATTTGGATGAAGAAGGATTGTCGTTCTTCTTGTTTTTCCAGCCACTACTTGTGCTATTATTAGCAAGCTTTTGTTTGGTGAGGTCATCCTCAATGTTAATCCCAATGTCATACACTGCTTTGAACGTGTTTAGGTTGTTTTGGTATTTTAAGTGTTTGGAATACTTTTCTTGGAGGTTCTTGATGAACATCCTAACAGATTCCTTCTCACTAGGTACTTCAACCATTTTTGCAGTGGTTTCCCTCCATTTATTGAAGAAGGAGGTGAAACCCTCATTTTCTTTCTGTTTCAGCATTTCTAATTCTCTGTGATCGGTCTCAACTTGTATGTTGCATTTATATCTTTCAATGAAAGCGGTCACAATAGATTCCCAACTAGAGGTCTTTTCTTTATCAAGCGAAAAGTACCACTGTTGGCATACAGCTTCTAAAGATAATGAGAATACAGAATGGAAAGCTTTCCTATCTATTCCCTTAATACCCATTACAGTTTCAAAAGCCCTTAAATGAAAGTAAGGATTGTCCATAGCCTTGAACTTAGGGATGTCGTTAGGATTGAATTTTTGTGGAAGGAGATCCTTATCCACCGAGACCCCTTGAGAGCTAATCTCTTGAAATCTGAAATCATTAGATAGCTTGCCCAAACTTTCCTGGATTAGGTCCATTTGTTTCTGTTTCTCAGGGTTGTTGATTTGCAGTGATAGGTTTTGCAGCATCTCAGCCAAGTTGGCTACCTGTCCCCTAACTTCATTAAGTTCTTCTTGACTAGCCATTGCCTTCTTAGCCTTTCTTTTCCTACCGATTGGTTTGTCGAAAAGTAAGACTTGAACGAAAGTGTTGTCTTTGATTAGACGCCCTTCCTTTCTTGACCACGCGCTGTAATTTAAACCATATTTGTTTTAATATTTGACTCTAATTGACTTGACTTTATGTTAAAAAAAAAATGATGGGGTACATATTATGTATATATTATGTGAAATTGTATTGGAGGATTAATATCCGACTTACCCCCCCAAAAAAAAATGACGGAAAACACGCATTCAAGACTCTCTAATCATGGTTATAATGTGACAAACATGTTATGTGTGTGCTTTATGTGAATGTGAGTGACATGCATTGACTACCAGTGTGCGACCATAAGACTTTTATATGCCTAAATTCAATTAAAAGCTTGAACATGGTTTGAATAACCAACAAATTGATTAATTCGATTAACAGATTTATTAATTCGACTCAAAGTGATGACTCGGGTAAGAAAACTGGACTGTCGCCAAAGCAACTGAACTGTCGCCGCTGTCTAAAGCCTGTCGCCAGACGACAAAATTGTCGCCAGGCGACAGACACTAGACTGCAGCGCCACAATCCAAACTCCTGCGCCATTGCTGGAACATTAATCTGGGTTGTTTCCAGTAATTTTACTCTAAGTGGACATGCCTAAAGTCGTACTAAGTCGAATTGATTAATTTATTAGTCTTTAATTAGTCCAAGATTAATTAATTAATTAGTTAGACAAAGTCCTTTTAGTCATTAGTTCATTTATTAGTCTTGAAAACAAGTCAAACAAACGGTTAGCACACATATAATATATTCAAGCAAGAGGTACACATAGTTCACATAGTCACAAGATGAGTTTGCAACCTAACCATGGCTCTAGTTCTCTAAAGTTCGAGGATATGGGTTAAGTCATAAGAAGGTCCATGGTTAAGAATCCATATGCATTGCACACAAGCCTGCCAGGAGGGTTGGAGCGAATGGACAAGATTCCGCGAGTGCGGTAGGAGACCGGACTCGACGCCATGGTTGGATAGGTTCCAAGACATACACGTCCCCAAATCTGAGCTTTGCACAAAATAGTGGGATACTCCATTGGGCAGGCGAAGCAAGGAACCCCCAGAGGGTTATATCCATATGTAGAACACATATGGGTTTCAGAAAAGTGAGAAAACAATTCAATCAATAAGTAAAATCGAGCCAATAACACTAGAAAAGGTCAAAGCAAGAAGACAGAACCCTGGCTCAGTATTGGAAGAACTTGGCGCCAGACAACAGGGACTGTCGCCGCAAAAAAGTCTCTGTCGCCAGGCGACAGAAACTTTTTACGGGCGACAAGCCCTGCTTTCTAGACGCTAGTTCCTACATGCCTCGGCAAGTTCCTATGTTCTTCGAATTTTCCAGTTTTCGTATTACCTTTTCGATTCTAGTCATGAAAGATATTTCCCAAATTTCCTACGTGTAAAATTCCTATGGATTGACTCATGGGGTGCTCCCATGAGGACCTTTTAATGCATATGACAATAATGTTAATCAAATCACGCACATGAAATACTTAGAATTTTTCGAGTCTCATCCGCTCATTCTAAATAATTGCCAAAATTAAATAAATTTCAGGAATATAAATAGAAATCCTCCCCAGTGGAGTCGCCAAAACTGTAGGGAATATTTCAAGCATCATGATAACCCCAAACTTGAACCCCACTGTGATCATACACTAAAGTACGGTGGCGTTCCAAAGGGAAAGACAAAGAGCTAAAACGAGTCGCCAACAAGTTTTAAGGAACTTGTACCCAAAAGACAATCCAAAGGACCGTCAACTACTCCATAAGGTCTTGAACCAAACAGGGTCCGGGGATGAGGGTACGAATCCAATCTACAAAAGAAAGGACCCGCCCTATAAAATAGGCCTCTACTTTGTTCTGCTCGTATTCATGTGCGCTTTTCGAATAACATACAAACATCATATTAATCCTACCCTGTTTATCTATGTTGGTTGAAATTAATGCACAAATAATACTATTATTGGCGATCACTTGAATTAAAATCACATTAGCCTAAACCAAATTATTAATTATCTTATTAAGCGTGATTTCAAGTACAAATTCCCTTTAAACCTGCATAAAAGGTGTGATCAAGCAATAACAATAATATATATCAAGCAACATAAATAATAAACAAGAGATAATAATAATGATAATAGCATGATAAGGCATAATAAAGCTTGATAATAATAGCAAGATTCTAGGCATGATACTAACAAGATTAATAACAAATCCTAGCATGTCACTAAACAATAAAGATCAAAGCTTTAACCTAACATGGTACTAACATGATATTAGAAAGAATAAAAGGCACCCTAAACATGATACTAGAAAGCATAAAATAACATCCTAACATGATACTAGGAAGCATTAAATACATCCTAACATGATACTAGGAATTATAAACAATAATAAGCATGCAATCTACATTGTGAAAGAAATAGGGAGTAAGCTAATCTACTTACTTTGAAGCCTCGTACCTCTTTCTAATAACAAAATACACAAGTTAGTAAACTTCAATGAAAATAAATAAAGAACAATTAAATTATTAAATTAAAAATCAAATATAATGAAGTTTAGACTAGTTTTGGACCAAACCCTCAGAAAATATTAACCTTGCACGTCTAGGGCGAAGGCAACTTCGAACTTGGTTAAGAGATTCAAGATCTAATGAATGCGGAATATTGTAAAACTAGAAAAGAGAGAATTGATTGTGAAAGTTGATGATAATTAATACTTAATGATAATTGATGATTCTGAAAACAGGAATACGGACGCTATTTATAATGAAAATAATCCGGAAAAACACGGAATTTGATAAGGAATAAAACTCCACGCTGTCGCCAGGACTGGACTCTGTCGCGACGCGACAGTGTCTGTCGCGAGGCGACAGGGTTTGTCGCGCGGCGACAGAGTCTGTCGCGTGGCGACAGACTTGTCGTCTGGCGACAGCCTGTATAAGCGCGTTTTTATCTTTTTACAGAATCCGATCTTTAATCAACTTGATCTACGGAATCCGTACAAAAGATGAAATACGTTTTTAGGATAATAAAATAATATTTTTATTCCAAATAAAAATCCTTAAGATAATTAATTATTAATCCTATCAATATTAGAACTAAAAAGAACTTTCTAGAAACTTCTAGAAAACTATGATTAATCCTAATAGCTTTAGGAATGATAATTAACATTGGGCCCTCCTCTAGATCATTGGGCCGTATTAAAACCGAACTCCGGGCCCAGTTTAGTATTTTGGCCATAACTTCCTCAATATTCATCGGAATTGGGCTTATAATATATCGTTGGAAAGGTCTTTTCAAGCCCCATCCATCTACACTATTATTGGACCTTAATCATGGACCAAAATAAACTGAAATGGACATTTTCAAATAAATAGAGCCATTTTCAAAAACAAAGAGAAGAGAAATTAATTAAAACTAAACCGCAACATTTGACTTTCGAATCACTTTCACCTAATTCGATTATATTTCGACGCACAAGGTATTCATCACTGGGTTTGGTTTTGGGGAGACACAAAAGGGTGTCTACACATACAGCCAGCTGCATGGCCGAGCAAAAATAATAGGACAGCAGCAACATGGAAAGCTTCATGGCCGAGTGAAATCCGGAACCACACCTTGCCAGCATAGCAACTCGGCCAAGCATAGCAGCGTGGCTGACCGAGCATAGCACCAGCCTGGCCGAGTGGCAAGCAGCAAGCTACCTGGCCGATTTGCTACTCAAAGCACGCATCATGTTCTAGATTTTAGACGGCCATTGCATGTCCGAGTGAAATCGGGAACCTCGCCATTGCAAACATAGCAACTCGGCCAAGGAAGTCTGACCGAGTTGCCTTCTTCTAAGCAGCAGTGTAATAAGTAGCAGTCTAGCTGCAGCGTACAGCAACAGCAGACCACAAGTAGGCCGAGCCACCAGCTGCTTGTCCGAGTTGCTTGACCGAGCAAAATGGGAAAGCTCTCCTACGCAAGCGTGCCTGGTCGGCCTTCAAAGAGTGTCCGACCTGCCTTATAGAGAAGAACCATGTCCCCTATTTCGCGCGGCCAACTGCTTGTCCGAATGCCCTGTCCGAGTGAAAAAGTAAAGCATGCCTTCCCATACATAGCAGGTCGGCCAAGCACTTTGATAAGTGTCCGACCTGCCTGTTAGCAAGGAACCTCCCTTGCACTTTGATGCGGCCAAGCAACCTATCCAGGCTACCCAAGAGGCCGAGTAAAAGCTTGAAGATGGTCCTCGCAAGAACAGATGGTCGGACGGGGGCCAAGTTGGGTGTCCGACTTGCCTTTGAGTAAGGGATAATGTAATGAATTTCAGTCGGACAGCTAAGGTAGAAGCTCGTCCCTCAAGTGCTTGACGACGAAGGAAATCGTCTAAAATAAGGGAAATGATTTCTACTAGTCGGGCTCACAGTGTCAGAACGCTTCATAAAATACCTTTTCGGAAATGGAAAAGGGCCAATAAGTCAAGCTCACGGCTATGCCGCGAGTGACAGGCTTTTTTAGCCATCCGGGTTCATTTAGGGCCCGAAAATGGCCTTCAAACATTTTTTCAAGACAAAAAAGATAAAAAATTGAGTGGTGGCCGAGTTGCATATCAAAGGACCACCATCTCTTTACTTTTATGCGTAGAGAAGCTTGGCCGAGTTGAGTATATGCCGAGCTAATGGCAAACGACACCCCTCCTAGTATAGATAGTCGGCCAGCATGGGGCAGGGTGTACGAGTAGCCCATCGCGCAAACCACCAAGTCCCTGCTTCCATACGGCCAACAAAATGGCCGAAATGCTGTTGGGCAAGAGGCCTTGTTCCCTAATTCACACGGCCAGCAATGTGTCCAAGCTTCCCGGCCGAGTGAGATGGGAAACCTTGCCCTTGAAAGCATACATGGTTGGACGAAAGCCGAGGTTGGTGTCCGACCTGTTCTTAATTTCATACGGCCAACTCAAGGCGTCCAACCATCCTTCGAGCAAGGAATCACTTAATCACTTTTAGGAGGACACACGCTTGGCCGAGTTGCTATTGAGGAAGGGTCCATGTTTTGAATTTCATGCGACCAGCTTATTGACCAAGTGAAATATATAAGAAGAAAATTAGCAAACACTTGTATGCCTAGTTGTACTAATATTGACTGATCATTATTATGATTAATTTAAAAAAAAAAAAAAAAAAAAAAAAAAAATTAACTGTCCGAGCTTCCTGGCCGAGTGAACGGATGGTCTGGCATGGATAAGTGTCCGAATTGCTGTTTAGCAACGGACCCCCTAACCAATTTCAGACGGACATGTTGTAAGTCATCCATGGATAGGCGTCCGAGTTGCTATTGAGCAAGGGACCTTCTTTCCAATTTCAGGCGGACATGTTGTAAGTCAGCCATGGATAGGTGTCCGAGTTGCTATTGAGCAAGGGACCTTCTTTCCCATTTCAGGCGGACATGTTGTAAGTCAGCCATGGATAGGTTTCCGAGTTGCTATTGAGCAAGGGACCTTCTTTCCCATTTCAGGCGGACATGTTGTAAGTCAGCCATGGATAGGTGTCCGAGTTGCTATTGAGCAAGGGACCTTCTTTCCCATTTCAGGCGGACACGGAATGAATTGGCCAATGTGCCAAATGAAGTTAGATGATATGGTGGCCGAGCTGCTAACCTTCTCATTTTTAGGCGGACGTTGTCTTGCCAAGCTAGGACACCGAGCTACTATTAAGCAAAGGAACCTCCTTCTCATTTCTAGGTGGACTTCTTAAAGGGAGTTAATCAGCACAAACAGTTCAATACCGGGGTAGAAGCAACATTCACATCTGAACTTGGTGAAGTGTCGACTATGATAATTGGCTTGACATTCAAGAGTTGAATATAAAATCAAAGTATTCAAGCTAGACTTTGTCCAAGTGGTATTGCTGAAGATGGTTGAATAACGACCCATGATAAGCAAGAGAGCCTTTAACAAGGGCAGGGGGTAAGCGGCCAGCACCCAACCAAGTTGCAGGCAGCCGATTGTTGAAGAATGAGTAGGGGCTTGACAGCGCACATGTCGAGTTTCCAAATGGCTTGTATAAGGAGCATCAAAAGAGTCACCCGGACTTAGTATGCTCCAACCGAACGGCATCGTTGACAAGTATCTAGCAACATCAATCAAGGGCAAGGCATTACAGTCTTAGCCAAATCACGTAGCTTGCCGTATGAAGACATACAATATCTGGAGTTGGGCCTCTAGAGAGTTGTCCAGCAACAAAGTGAAATTGAGCACCAAGCCTGTCCGAAAATAATCAAACGGACATGAGGCTAACCAAGCGTAAAGTCCTAATGGATAGGGGCTAGTACGCAATGATAGCAAAACAACTAATCGAGCTGGCCGATGCATGAACCAAAAGGCCTAGCTTGAGCAAAAAAATAATCCTCTTTTGAGAAGACAAGTTGGAAGAGTCAAAGTGCCGACCAACTAATGACCAAACAACCTTCCTTTAGAAAAATGAACGGCACTTGAGAGCAGCCAAGTGGACGAAGACTTATTACTAAAGACCGCAAGCGGCAACAAATTTCTACCCAATGCAATTAGGCCGAGTAGGCCCTCCATGAATTCAAGATGCCTACTTAGTGTTCGACCCTCTATGTAAGCATTCATTGCTCACAAGATAGCTTCAAGGTCGGGTATCAATATAATCAAGTTCATCATTGAAAAAATAAGAAAGCCTATCAAAATAAGATAGGGCAACTCCTTCTAGTTTTTGAACGGCCTAATCACTATACCAAATGCTAAGCCGTTGGGGCAATAAGGAAAGACTAAAGTCCAAACATTCCTTATTGAGTAGCCACTTCATGAAATTAGCCCAATAAACGTATGAATATCTTCGGATAAGCCTCCCTTAATAGGGCAATGTACAAATCTTTATATGGTCCAAGTGTACCTTGAATGGCTCCTTCATCCGAACAAATACAGAAAACTTTAGAAGAGGTTGAGCTGTTCACACAGCGCCCTTCCAAGTCTGAGTAAGACTTATCATATAAAAGAGCGAAATGGCACAAATGCCAAGCTCCACTGCAAGGAGAAATCCAAGATGGAAGATACACATGGCAACATTGCCAAGTATAATTTCCAATACGATGGAAAAACACCGAGTATAATTCCAAAGATTTGCTCGGCAAAACACATTGTATAGCTTAAACCCCCAAAGTACATAGGTACTCTTAAATGTAGGAATTCTAAGCCTATGCGCCAAATTGAATTCTGAAGGCAAGGGCAAGAAGTAACAGATGGTCATCTTTCGCCCCAACTAAGTCCGAGCCCAATTGAGTCATAAATGACAAGGGCATGGGACGAAACTTCTCATTAATATGACTTGGAAGTTATTGAGAATTGGCCCTCTCAAAGGTTAGTCCAAACACTTAAAAAGTCGTAGGACGCCTAGAAAAGAAAAGATAAAGGAAAATCCATCCCTCCATAACGACGAGACTAAGAATCTCGGCAAATGCTGTATCTAATTCGGCACAGACATGAGGCAAAGCCCCTCGGCAAGTGTTAAATGTTCCACGGCATTTCCTAGTCTAAGTTAATTGAAAGCCTCTAGACTATATGTCGAATGAATACAAAAGTGGCATCTAAGCCTAATTGGCCATTAAAGAAAAAAATGTTTATGCCTAGGTCCAAAAATAATCCTTAAAAAGGATAGACCAAATACGGCAAACCTCATGAATAAGAGCAATTGAAAAAGCTTAAGAGCTAATCAAACCTTGTAAGAAAGGTACTTTAAGTAACCCATTAGTCGCAAGACAATCAAAGTGGGGCTTAAAAGCATAATGATCGACATTTGTCTAGTTCAAGGGCAATCATTATTATGATTGATTAACTTAGAAAATATCATACCGGCCAAGGTATAAAAATTTTCCAAGTTAATCAAACCTTTTTTAATTGAACTAGACAAAATGTCGAATTCAAAAAAGTTATAAATTCATTTTCGAGAGGTATAATCCCTCTTGGGAAGAGAAATCACCCCTGTCGAGGGGCTATGTTTCGGGGTATTTTTACCCCAATTTATAGACAAATGAGAGGCTAACAAATGGCCCAATAGTAAGCCGACACGTGAAATCATACTCAGCTAAATAAAGGCCATTAAGAGCATGACACGTGGCCTTAAGAGAGACATCAGAAAAAGAGGGGCTCAAAGCCCATTAAGGAAACATACCTAGCATGAAGGAAACCCTAATACACGTGTCAACCACGTATAGGGCAGCCAATCTTCCTAGGTTATGAAACCCGAGGAGCATGATCTCCCACTTCCCTATAAATACCCCATCATTTCATGATGGAAGGGACACACACAATTCCAAAAAGGCACAATGCCTAAAATATGCTCTCACTTCTCTCTACTTTCTCTCTCTAAAATTCCGCTTTCCGATCACTAACTTGATCGTCAGAGGCGGAACTCCGGTAAACCGGAGTTCCTTTGTTTTGCAGGTGTTCGGTCGTTCGAGTGTTGCATCTCGGATCTGTCTCCCACGGGAATCCATACCCCCCCTTCGAGTTATCACAAAAATGCCCGAAACAGTAACTTTTCAAAATCCGACCAATCGGATGTTGACACCTGTCACAGGCAACACGTGGCAAGCGCGTGTCACCTGTGAGGGGCAAATGATTTGGGTAAAAATACCCTAGGCCAGTTGGTCCAATTAGAGTCCGCTAAGTATTACTAAAAGGGGCGCCACCTTGGACCTCTTAGGGAACGACACGTGGCAGACAGATAAAAGGACCTGGGATTGGCGGCTTTCAGGCCCAAATCCCGAGGTCTGCAAAAGCTGCGTGAATATTCCCTAGGGCACGAAACCCTAGGAAGTGCACGTTTTTCGAGAAGCCTATAAATAGGAGATGACCTCCTCATTTACTGATACGTTCCTCTCTACGTGATACGTACACAATGAACCCTTTACACTCCTTTCGAGGAATATTTAGTGATTATTAGTCATTGTCACAACTGTCAATCTCAAGAGAACAGTACACCCGAGCTCGGAATCCGAGTAGATAACCTTTTACATTCTGCACCTTATTCTTCGGAGTTAGACTAACTTAAGATTCGGAGGCGGACCACCGACCATTCGGTGCTCTGTTGTTTTGCAGGTACAGGCGTCCAAGCGAGATCCAGTCTTAGTGTTGTAACTCTCCCAAGGGACTCAAAAAACCCCGAAACAGGATCGCTTATTGTAGGTTTGCTGATGAAGGTGAAGAGGCCATGGATGGTGGATTTACTGTTAAAAGATATAGTAATATACATATAAATATTTAATATACATGTGCTACTACGTAGAGATATAAACTGTTAATTATAAATTATAAATTTTTAATTAAATAATTTCTTTCCCTTAGAATTAATAAGATAATAGTACACACGTGGCACACAGATTAAAATTACGAACATGTGGTACATTAGATTGGAATATTGAACACTTGGCACATTCAATTAGAAAAGATAATATAGGATGAAGACATGTGTGCATCTTTGTTTGAGTTTTTAAATACTAAGTATAGATATAGATTTGTGGCTGTTTCTTGTCAAAAAAAAATAAAAAATAAAAGTAAAATTAATACTTATGCAAAATGAATTAGACTATTACAACTAATAATGTAATTTATTTAAATTTGAAATCCTATGTTGGAAATTGTAAGTTTATAATTGAAAACAAGCACCAAGCTACAACTCATACAAAGAGTATGCTCATAAAAATTAACAATTACCGAGTATAATTAATGAGCTAATTAATAGAACAGATCTAGTAAGTTACATAACATAGCTAAGTGAAGAGGATGTTAATTTTAGGAAATTTTGATTTTTACCACCTTCCAATAACGACTTTGTCGAATTTACTACCTCCATAAAAAAAAGATTTACTTTACCACCACCAAAATTACCAAAAAATTGATTTTACCACCAACTAACGGATTCAATCCATGAATCCGTTAGTAAGGCCCACATTTTGAACGTTTCTTCTTCATGTTCCCCGATCTTCCATGTCAACCAACCAGCAACGAAATCAACTACCTCGGTTGGTCGGAATTTTGTGTGGGTTTCGCGTCTAGGTGGTGGTGGTTTCGGGTCGCGGTGGTTTCGCGTCTGGGTTTGGATGGTGGTGGGGTTGGTCGTAGCTGTTAGGTGGTGGCTAGGGGAAGGAAAGGGAGGGGGTGGTCGGAAACGGGGAGGGAGAGGGATGGGGTGGTCCGAATCGGGGAGGGAGAGGGAAGGGGTGGTCGGAATCGGGGAGGGAGAGGGATGGGGTGGTCCGAATCGGGGAGGGAGAGGGATGGGGTGGTCCGAATCGGGGAGGGAGAGGGAAGGGGTGGTCGGAATCGGGGAGGGAGAGGGAGGGGGTGGTCGGAAACGGGGAGGGAGAGGGAGGGGGTGGTCGGAATCGGGGAGGGAGAGGGATGGGGTGGTCGGAATCGGGGAGGGAGAGGGAGGGGGTGGTCGGAATCGGAGAGGGAGAGGGATGGGGTGGTCGGAAACGGGGAGGGAGAGGGATGGGGTGGTCGGAATCGGAGATGGTGGCCGGAATTGGGTAGGGGAGGTGGGGCTGCCAGATTTAATTTTTTTTATTTTTAATTTTTTTTTTGTTTTTAATTTTTTTTTTGTTTTTTTTTTAAAATTTTTAAAACTTACCCAATAATAAAGCGACACGTGTGCAAAGTAGGCCCCACTAACGGATTTATGGACGGAATCCGTTAGTTGGAGGTGATTGGTGGTAAAACTGATGTTTTATTTTTTATGAGGTGGTAAAGTAAATCTTTTTTTTATGGAGGTGGTAAATTCGACAAAGTCGTTATTGGAAGGTGGTAAAAATCAAAATTTCCTTAATTTAAAGTAGGAGTAACTAAAGAATGTTATTTTAGTGCCTTCTTTATCTCAACAAGGACTTCAACTAACTTTTTAGTTTCCTCCTCCTTCTCTTTATCTTTTTGAAGTCGCTCTTTCTCTAATTCAAGGCGTTGTCTCTCCCACTCAACTCTTTGTCTTTCAAATTCCACTCTTTGCCTTTCAAAGTTAGTTGATTGTTCAGACATTTGTTGTTGAGATTGTTCCATCGGAAATGAATGTGGGGAGCCATTGGAAAATTTTTCTGCATAACTTAATGCCTTGAGTAATAGATCATTATTGGTCTCCAAATCTGAAATCAGTTTCTTCTTTCTTTCATCTAGTGACTCAACATGAATCTCATTGGAATATTTGTCGTTGGCTTCCTCTCTATATTTAACAATCTTCTTCTCATATTCACCCTACATTATATTGAATAACTTAAAAATTGAATATATATATATATACACACGCACGCATAAATCCTTACTCCATAGATTTAGAATTTGATTGTAAGCTGAACAAATATTTACCTCTTCAAGCAATTCCAATGGGTCTTTCTCTTCAACTTTAGAATCATCTTCTCCAATTTTGATCAATGCGTTTCCCTGGACCAAAGATTAACTTAAATCTTTGTTTCTTTTTATAATTATAATGCATGTGTCCAATATGGCTCTAGAACAATACATACCTCTTCAAGCAATCTAATTTGATTATCATCTTCTTGAATATCTACATGTACATGTTTCTCCCTCGCAAATGGAGTTAATGAAGTCTGAAGTGGTTTGGTACTTGTTTCCTCAGTAATTCCCGATTCATCCTTTGTAGAAGCAACTCGGTTTTCCTGGTAAAATTTTTACAACGTTCAAGATGTCAATGAGAAAAGAGTATCCATCCCAAAACCATAAATAATAGGAGTAGCAGCCTATTATTAAATGTTTAACTCTCTCTTCTTATTACAATGTTAAATACTTACTGGTGCTATTTGAAAAGTTTATACTTCAACAGATTAAATAAGTATATGACAGGTTAAAAAACCAAGATATTACTACTTTTTTTTTATTATTTTTTTTCCTTTTACTTTGTTTATCATACCAAGAATTATAAGAATTTTGATGTATGGCTCTAAAACTACTTACGGCATGTTCACATTTACTTCAGTTCAGTTCAGTTCCAATCAGTTTAATTAAGTTCAATTCAGCTCAGTTCAGTAAATGTGAATATACCATTAAATTTATTTTTTTCTCCATATTTTATGACTTGCTCCATTTCTCCAAGCGCGAATTTTTTTGGAGATTTAATAGAATGTAATAAAATATAAAGGAAGTTGGGTTGATAAAAGAATAAAGTATTACTTATTATAGTTGGGAATTGGGATGAGTGAAAAATATAGATATATTAAAATATGATAGTTGGGAGTTCACTTGAAAAGAAGAAATTAGTAAAATATTGTAAAAAGTTTTTATAAAACGAAGGAAATTTTGACAATTATCACCTTCTGTTATATCCATTTTAGCAATTACCACCTTCTATTTTTTATTTGGAAAATTACCACCTTCTATTTTCAAAAACATCAAAAGTTACCACCTTCTTGCCCCCCAACTACCACCTGACGTCATTTTTGGCCCATTTTTTCCCTTCCCTCCCTATTTTCCTCACATTTCTCAATTCTATTTGGATTTTTCATCTCCCCTTTCACTTTTTCCCCCAAACCACCAATAATTGTTCGTCAATTTTGATTTGGAGGAGTGAATTGAAGTGTTTTTGATTGTTTGGGGGAAAAAAGTGAGGGGGAGGGGATGAGAATCGAGTTAGAACTGAGAAATGTGAGAGAAATAGGGAGGAAAGGTAAAGAATGAACTCAAAATGACGTCACGTGGTAGTTGGGAGGCAAGAAGGTGGTAAATTTTGATGTTTTTGAAAAAGAAGGTGGTATTTTTTTTTAAAAAAAAAAAAATAGAAGGTGATAATTGCTTAAATGGATATAACAGAAGGTGGTAATTGTCAAAAGAGAGTAAAACGAAATAAAGCAAGTTATAAAATACGGCTATAAAATGATGTTGAGCAACTAATAAAATACAAAGCGGGTACCTCTTCTAGCAGCTGGACTTGAATTGGCTCGCCTTGATTTTCTTTGAGGATTACATCTTTCTTTCTTGCAGATGTAGTTGAATTTTGAAGTGGTTTGCTACTCGATTCTTCAGTTGTCTGAGGCTTATCTTCTTTGGAAATCAATACTTTTTCCTAACATAAGATTTTTTTTATAAACTTGTTAGGTTAAGTTTAACACAAACTTTTAAATAAAACGGATCTTCAGTAAATTACTGAACGTCCGTTATAAAGTGACAATAAAATGTGCAAAAGTTACACTAAAACGCACAAAAGTTACCGTGACATATATAAGAGTTATTTATACTTTATTGATAAATTTAACAAAAGTGACACTAAATTTGACAAAAGTGACACTAAATCTGACAAAAGTGTACCCGATGTACAGTAGATTACTGAAAACCGGGTGTATACAAAAGTTTTCCTAAGTTTAAATATGACCACCAACCATTGTTATTTCCTTCACATTGATAATTTATGGTACATGACACATAAATTATGACTGAGACAATACGGAGTACTAATTTTATGACTCGTTTTTCTCTTTAGTTTACAAGAAATTAAAAGTAATAATATTAAGATTGTGTAAACCATCTTTCTCAAAAAAAAAAAAAAAAAAAAAAAAAAAAAAAAAAAAAAAGTGTAAACATAGATAGGAAAATAAAAGCTGATATCAAAATAGAGATATATGGTAATTAATAGTTACCTGTTATGTATCTCCTGAATGAAAAAAAAAACATATACAAACGTAGTTTCCGTCATGTGAGAATATACAAACGTATACAAACATATACAAACGTGTGTGTGTGTGTATTATATATATATATATATATATATATATATATATATATATATATATATATATATATATATATATATATATATATATATATATATATATATATATATATATATATATATATATAGGGATCCGGTGAGAATAGCTTCACATGTGAGAATTCATACTTATATGAGAACTGATTTAAAATTTAGAACATGTGAATAAAAATTTAGAACATGTGACTCAAATTAAAATTTTGAACATATGAGTAATAATTTAGAACATTTGTGTGAATAATAAGTTTAGAACATCTGATTTAAGAATTAGAACAAGTGATTAAAAATTTATAAAGTTTGTTTTTATGAAATTTTAAACATACTAGTAAAACTTAGAAAATCTTATTTAAGATTATGAACATTTTAATAAAAATTTAGAACATCTGATTTAAGATTATAAACATGTGGATAAAAATTTAGAACAAACTAATATAGAAAGTGTGAGTAAAGTATTTAGAACATACGAGTAAAAAAATAGAACATATGCTTTGAAATCTGGAACAAATAATTAAAATTTTGGAACAAGCTATTTAAAATTTATGACATCAAACTTAACTAATTTTATGGTTTAGAACATGTGAGTACTAAATTAGAATATTTGATTTAATTTAGAACACCTAAGAAAAAGTTTAGAACATCATATTTCAGATTTAGAACATATGAGTAAAAATTTAGAACATAAAGAGTGTTCTCACATATGAAAAATTCTCACATAAGAAAAATTCTCACGAGAGTCTTCCCCTATATATATATATATATATATATATATATATATATATATATATATATATATATATATATATATATATATATATGGTTTACTATTAGTAGCAGTAGTAATAACAGTTATACTTCCTCCTTTAAAAGAATTGGACATTTTCATTATTCATGACCATATATTTGGATTTATACGTTAAGAAAATATATACTCATTTGGGAGCTTGATAGATACAAATTCATAAAATGCTTTCACAATATCAATTTTCTTATAATTTTTACTTTTATACAGTTATAGATATTTAATCTATAAAATGTGTTTTAAAATGCGCAATTTTATCCTTATTGCAATATTATTGGAATGGAGGAAGTGTCAATTAGGTTTACCATTTACTCATCAATATTCATATATAGTAAATTGTTGAAGAAAAAAACTCCCAAGTAACACCACATGTAAGTTTCCCACATTGGTTTTATAAGGCTAACGGTGGGCTACTCCTCCTATTGCCATATGTTTTTGGGATGAAACCTCCTTTAGAATTATTTAGTGCACACTCTCTCTTGATTTTCATGTGCAGCTAGACTCATAGAACCTAAATGGCTAAAGTTTATTGGTACATGCCAAAAGTATGTAGGTCTATGTGACTAGGAGTGAAGAAACACTCTAGCTCGAAAAATCACATGAGACAAAGTAAAAAGGGACTTTACATGTGAGAGGGGGTGTTGAAAAATAAACCTCCTAGACATTCTAAGTATCACAACATGTAATTAACCGTCCCACATTAATTAAAAAAAAGAGAGTTAATCACTTTATAGGGGCTGCTACTCCTATTACTATATACATTTGGGATTGAACCTCTTTTAGACTTGTTAAGTGCACTATCTATCTTGATTTGCAAGTGCGAGTTGGCAAGGCCCGACTACGATCTTGTTTATTCAAACTCACATAATTGGGCCCTCAAAAATCTGGGCCCATAATTTTAAAAAAACGCTGACTCAAAACTATATGTTAACATGAGTATAGGTATACAATAGACATACATAAAGTACTTTAAACTATGTATAATACTTCGTATGATAATTACCTCATCAAATGTTTGAGCTTGATCTCTTTGGTCTATAGACATAGCACTCCTAGGGATTAGTTTGGCAACGACAGGCACCAAATACGTCCTATCCACCGCAATTCCAACGAAAGTGCACATGACAATAATAACTATGCCTATCCACAAGGAGTTATGCTTGACGACAGCAAAGATACCAGACATAAAAGCGAACATTGTGCCAAAAAGAGCATGCATGAGAATAGAGACACTGCGATCGATTAATAAAAATGTCATATCTCGGTCTGGAACCATAGACCATATCAAGCAAAATAAGACCAATATGGATGTGCACAGGGCATATGCATCTGCTAGCAAAAATACCAAAAATGCTGCTTTCTTTGCCATAATGGCATTGCCATACTTGTCGTCAAGACCACCAGGAAGTGTAAATCCAGCCGTAAATGTGATTGTTGCTAATAGAGATGCGACAACCGATAGTGTGCTTCGCATTTGATCCACATTTGTCCCTGGATGAAGATATTTCGTTTTCAATTTTGGATTTACGTGTATTTGCTTGCACATCTTTTCCTGCATTTTTGTATATCGAATTAAGTTTAATTTTCATTGATAACGAATGAATCCACTTTGTGAAATGAAATTATATTAGAAAATGAACTGAAAAATTAGTAATTTATTTGGAGAAACATGTATTTAAAGCAAAGAATAAAAAAAAAATAGGGGTTACTCTTTCAATAATAATAATAATAATAATAATGTATTCAAAAGCGTTTCTAATTCAATAACGTCCACGTGTCACGTAAGCTCCCCTGACTATGTCACGTCATCCATTCAACTACTCATTACGTCACGTGGCTCTCTCTTTCATTTATTTTAATTACATGCACTCATAATAAATAAATAAAGAGTTCTCCACAAACATTTGAACTCGCAACTTCTAATTGTAAACCAAATGTTTAACCATCAAGTTATGTGATTTTTTATGTAATCTTTTGAATACAAAATATTAATATGTAGTATATGATAATATGAATAACAAATTTAATTACAAGAAAATTAAATCATAAATTACAATGCATATTAATGATTCGTTAGTTTCATGTAATAATCCGAGACAACGTCTGGGCCCAAAAACTAGTTGTTAATGAAAGTCCAGCTAAACGAAGAATTTGTGTTACTTGTTACTGTGCAATGTTCAACAAGTTATGTATATAAAAAACAAAATGTTAAAAAAAAAGGACATTTTGTGAGAAACTACCTTTTAAAGCATTTTTTTTACGAGAAACTACCTTATAAAAAAATTGTTGTAAAAAACTACCTTATAAAAGATAAATGTTGTAAGACACTACCTTTGGTCGGAAAGTGAGAGTTGACTTAATTTTCCCGGCGTTGACCTAGTCATGTGCCGGTCACGTGACGTTTAATTCATCTTTCCACATTTCCCCTAATTTTCCCCGAGCTTATCCATATAATACCCAAGATGAATTAAATGTCATGTGACCGGCACATGACTTGGTCAACGCCGGAAAAATTTAGTCAACTCTCACTTTCCGGCCAAGGGGTAGTATCTTACAACATTTAGGTTTTATAAGGTAGTTTATTACAACATTTTTTTTATAAGGTAGTTTCTCGCAAAAAAATTGCTTTAAAAGGTAGTTTCTCACAAAATGTCCAAAAAAAAAAAAAAAAGTTTGTAGGAACATACCCAGGCAGGGTTTTCGTTGCTAAGCTTAGCAAGTATCGACATGGCAGTTCTACCTTGATTGTCCTCTATATTTCGCCTCACCCCATCTTGCAAGAGAAGCGCTTTAGCTAGCAGCATGCCGTCCTCCCTGTCTAGTGCTCGATGCAAAGGCGTTTCACCTTTTAGATTGGTAAAATTCCAAATTTCGACAATGGAAGGTTTCTTCAACAAGTTCATGTACTCTTCGTATGTTTGTAATATAACGTGGTGTAGCGGAGTGTCATTTAGGTCTTGGCAAATCTTTGGAAGATCTTTACAGTTATCAACGAAGGCAAGTAGCACATCTTTCTCACATTTTTTAATCCAATCGAAGGGTACTTTCGGGATTAAGGTTGGTGTACTCAGCAAATTTATAAGCCATGGGATTTTTGCTGCTTTGGCTTCATCAAGGGCAGTTGCTCCGTTGTGGTCGGTGAAGTCAATCATCCACCAATATTTCCCAAGCAATTTTCTACCTAATCTTTCTTTATTTACAATTAAAATATCATCAGCATTCAAGGCATAGAGTTGTGTGTTTTTCTAAAGTAAAGAAAGTTGTATCTTATTATATTAAACTAACATATAAGGTATCCTAAGCTTACATTGAACAAAACAAGTCTCACAGGATTAAAAGGTTTAAGAAAATTATACAATCTACTTATCTAGTGTTACTCATTTACTGCAAATACGCAAATCTAAAAAAACTAAAATTGTCGACCATATATGTGGGTCATTTTATAATAGGAAAAATTGACTTTTGCTACCTGTAAAACAACTCGATTTCACTTTTGCTACCCATCAAAACTTTTATTTTATTTTACTACCAAACATTTGCACTTTTTTTCAATTTTGATACCCATTAACGGAATCTTAACAGATTCCGTTAAATTTATACTTTTTTTTAAAAAAAATAATAATAAATTCAAAAATCAAAAATAAAAATTAAAATTAAAAAAAAAAAAAAAAAAACCAGCAACCCCCTGCCACCCCTCAACCACCCCTTCTCTCCCCCCGTGCCGGCGGCCGGCACCCATAGTTTAGGTCGGCGCCGGCGCCGGCGCGCGAACCCACCTAGCCCCCCTTCCCGGCCCCCACCCCTACGCAGCCCCGACCCCCCTTTCCCCCACCCAGCCCCGACCCCATGAAGCAAAACAACCCCCCTTTTCCCTTCCCCCACCGGAATCCACCCCTAGCCTCGTTCCCCCTCACTGAAATCGACCCCCCTCCCCTTCCTCTACCATTTTCTGCCTCCCCTAAACCTAAACCACCACCCCACAACCACCAAAAACGAATTTAGGGTTTCGTTTTGGGTGGTTTTGGGGTGATGGTTTAGGGTAAGGGGAGGCCGAAAACGATAGGGGAAGGGGAGGGGGGGTCGATTTCGGTTGGGGAAATAGGGCTAGGGGCGGATTCCGGTGGAGGGAGGGAAAATAAGGTGGGGGATTTGGGGTGGGGATCGGGGCAGCGAGAACCGGGGGGGAAGGGAAGGGGGCTGCGTAGGGTGGGGGAATGGGTTTGCGCCGGCGCCGGCCGAAACTCTGGGCGCCGGGCGTCGGCAGTGGAGGGAGGGCAGGGGTGGCAGGGGTGGCTGGTTTTCTTTTTTTTTTTAATTTTTTTTTTGGTGGCTGACGGGGAGGCATTTAGGGTGGCTAAGGGAGGGAGTGGTGGCCGGAAGGTGGTAATGAGGGTGGCTTGATCTCACTAACGGAATTATAAACGAATTCCGTTAACTGGTAGCGAAAATTAAAAAACGGGATTTGATAGGTAGTAAAATAAAATAAAAGTTTTCATAGGTAGCAAAAGTGAAATCGCGTTTTTAACAGGTAGCAAAAGTCAATTTTTCCTTTATAATATACAGAGGAAAAAGATAGAAGTACAAGATTTATTAAATCCTATTGGGTCTACAAAGTGGTGATGTGGATGATGAAAAATTAATAAAAATTTGTAATAAGAAGTAAAGTAAAAATTGAGAAGAAATTAAAAAAACCGATGAAAAATTAATAAAAATGTGCAGTGTATTATTATTATTACTCGTATTAAAAAATGAAGATTTATTAAATACTATTTTTTTTTTTTTTGAAACACAATCTATAGTTCGATTTTGTAAATGGACTTATTATAAAATTTATACATATTGATGATTAAAACCTCCCCAATACCGTAAAAATTTGGATATCGGAATAGCACATTAGCACTACACAATGTATATATGCCACATGAACTGAAAAAAAACTAAATATGTAGCTGTCAGTCGATATTGTTTGTTGGTAAAAATCAAACTAAATACCTTTCAAAAAAAAAAAAAAGTATATAAATAAATAGAATAAATAATAAAAATGATTGAATGAATTACCTGGTACTTTTGGTAATCTATGAAGCACTGTAAATCCACTACTAGCTTGCAACATTGTGAAATGAACCTTTTGAGTGCTCAAAATATTTTCAACAACATCTGCACATCCATATTCTACAGCGGCAAGAAGAGGACTAATGCCTTGATTGTTTTGTATTTGACATACCTCTGAATCGAGTGATATGATATGTAATGCAAGTTTTTCGTTTCTTTTTGATAAGGCAAGGTGCAAAGGCGTATCACCACTTAAATTCTTTAGTCTCCAAGGATGTTCGTGACGAGTAATTGACTCGCCTTTAACTTGATTGTAGCCATTAATAATCAGCAGCCCAACCTCACTATTTTTATTTCTTGCTGCAATATGTAACGGTGTTTCATTCCTAATTCCACACCTGTAGATTAAATCATTAAAGATTTTGGTTCTTGCAGTCGCACAGCCCCCTTCTAAAAGCATATTGAATGGCCAAACTTCATGCGATTCAGCCCATTTGTGAAGTATATTGTAATTATCTCGATCCACTGCGTCCATCAGCTCTGGATGCTTCTCTAGTAGCAATTGTAAAACTTTTTCTACATATTAAAAAGGAAAATTTACATTAAACCACCTTTTATAACACTTTAATTGCAAAAAACCACCTTATAAAATTTTTTTCGCAAAAACACACCTTAATCGTAAAATTTTTTGCAATCACACACCTTTTCCCGGAAAATACCCATTCACTTGGTTTTCAAGGTGGTTTCCTGCAATTAAAGGGTTATAAAAGGTGGTTTAATGCAAAATTTCCTATTAATAAATGCACATTAATATTTACAATTAAGTAAATACAATGACATGTGAGAAATTGGGGCAAGCCTAATAAAATTAGACCCTAATTTAAGGTAAATTGGTTTTTTTTTTTTTTTTTTTTTCAAAAATGTAATCTGTTATTCGCGTATTATCCATAAAAAAGTAGACAAACCTGAAGAATTATGTGCCAAATGAAGGGGAGTGAGACCATCACTACCACTTATACTATATTTGGGAGAGGACGACAATATCTTCTCGGCAACTTTTTTGTACCCTTTTCTCATCGCGATGAAAAGTATGCCTTACCCAAGATAGTTTACCAAGCTGCTAAGCTTTTCAATATCCATTAACAATATGCTCATTGCAATTTTCTCCTCTTCACCGTAATTATTGCAACACATGACCTCGTGCAACGGTGTATTATTTCCGAAAAACATTAACCAAGGTTTGTCAATAGACGAATCTAAAGGTGATTTGTAGACGCTGAGGATGAGTTCGACCAATTGAAGTCTATCACCGCTTGTTCTGACCTCAGTCGCCATATGAAGAGGAGTTCGACCATAATAGTCTCTTTGCGAGAGGAGTTTTTGCTTTTCTTGGATATCTAAGGGTAATATTGCCAAGGCTAACCTAACGAACTCCAGTTTACAATTCCACGTTGCAAGATGGAATAGATTATTGCGTGCTTCTACATCATTTGATCCATCCGTCTTGTACAGAGTAAGGAAGTACTCTTTTGGATTCGAGGCAACAGCTCGTCTGAGGAACTCTACATCTCCAGAGCATGCTGCATTTTTCAGCTTCGGATCCATACTTGATTATGCTTCGCTAATACTGTAATAGTGTACTTTTTCTAGGTTGGCTATATCTTCAAAAAGATTTTAAGGTGAAAAAGCGACATGGTATTGGTTTTTCTGTGTCGCAGGGTATAGTAAGGGCGATAGCTCATTCAATATACGAATGAACATAGGACACCTCCAAGGCATTTGACTTTCGTAGTTTTACAAGACTCGATTTGTGGCAGTTTTGATTTTGATATTTTGTTATTATAGATATAGACTAAAGTCGTCGTAATTGTAATAAAATTACGCAACCATATATTGTTGTTGAGTTTGCTGCCAACTTTCTTTGTTGCTGCAATCAATTGCATTTTACTACCTCGATTTTCCAATTGTATTTATTTTTTGTTAGCCAGTGTTGGTAACAGTAAAATAAATTAATACGAGTAAAATAAAATATTACAAATGTACTACTTATTGAATAAAAATGACTTGACTCAAGCAATCAAGAACTGGACTACTATAATTTTTTACAATAACTTTTGTATACATCCGGTGTACAGTAATTTACTGTACATCGGGGGTCACTTTTTATCAAATTTAGGGTCACTTTTACAATTTTTTGGGTAACTTTTATCAATAAAGTATAAATACTTAGTAACATTTATTTATGTTAGGGTAACATTTATCCATATTAGGGTAACTTTTGCTTATTTTAGGGGTAACTTTATAACGGATGTACAATATTTATTGTACATCCGATTTATTTAAAAGTTTGTGAATTTTTTATTTCAAACTTTCATTTCTTCACGCTGTCTTGCGCAATCCATGGATCTCAAATCTTAGCTGCATTGACTTAAATCTGAGTAACGTTTTATTTTTCATGGAAATTGGTGTAATCAAATTTTTATTTATCATTATTGTATATTTGTAATTAAAAATTAATAAAATATACTTTAAAATTCTTACAAAAAAATTGAAATAATAATGTATGTTAAAATATACTTTAAAATTCTTACAAAAAAAACCCTAGCCTCATCTCTCTCTTCTCTTTTCTAAACTCTAGCCTTCAATTCATCTCCAATCCTTATTTTCTTTTAATCTTTTGATTTATTAGATTATAAGAATGTCTCCTTCGAAAAAAATAATTATCTCCTTCGAAACATAAGGTTTTTTCGATCTCATCTAAATATATACTATCTTGAATATTTGATATGGCAAGGTAGGCTACTGTAGCTTACCATTGGAGATGCTCTAAAATTGGATTATTGACTTTGTTGCATTAGGCGTCATACGCAGTTGCATTAGGCATGATCCATTGCTAGGAGATGGATCCCATTTTGTAGTCTAGTAATGTGCGTTGGAGGAGGGGGAGGAGGTGGCGTAATATTATTATTTTGTGTAGCATTAGGAGAAGGTGGGGTAGGATTAATATTATTAGAAGATGATATAGGAGTATTGGTAGCATTAGTGGACTCATTGTTAGGTAGAGTGTTGTTGGCTGTTTGTAATATTGGTAGTGAGAGAGTACACTGTTGATCATTATCTTCTTTTGTGTGCGGTGCTGTACACAATGATAATGAGGCAAAGGGAAAAGTTTCCTCCACAAATTTTACATACCTTGACACATATATTTTATTTGTGTTGAGATAAAGACAAAAATAAGCACTTTGGAGAGTAGAATTATTGAAGCAATATAATGTAGTAGAAAGCAAAAGATGATTTAATTAACTCAAATTGAAAGAAGCAAATTACATCTGTTTAAATAGTGCAGCTTACTAACAAAAATAAACTAAAAAATAGGGAGCATAATCCCACTTCCTAACTTTACTGCATAAACATACTAACCCACTAACAACCTCTAAAACAACTTTATTAGCATCCTAAGTTACTGCTAACACTAAACATAGCTAAATAATAGCAACTAACTTTGAATTAGTCATTCAACACTTCCCCTTGATTCAAAGTTGCATACTCCTAGTTGCATCCGGAAGAACTCATGCTTAGCTTGAGGAAGTGCCTTAGTGAAGATGTCAGCCACCTGCTCATTTGTGCCACAAAATTTCAGAATAATTTTTCCATCAGCTACAAGTTGTCGAACAAAGTAATGCTGCACATCTATATGCTTAGTTCTGGCATGAAATGCTGGCTTTTTGCTCATTGCAATAGCTGACCTGTTGTCACAAAAAATGTCAGTAGCTTCTGCTTGCATATAATCAAGATCAGCTAGTAATTTTCTAAGCCACAAAGCCTGACGTGCTGCTGAAGTAGCTGCTACATATTCCGCTTCAGAAGATGATAAAGCTACTGTCTCTTGCTTCTTGGAACTCCATGTTACTGCACCTGAACCAAGACTGAAAACACTCCCTGAAGTGCTCTTACGATCATCAATACTACCTGCCCAATCACTATCAGTGAACCCCACAAGTTTGAAACTTGATGTTTTTGAGTACCAAATGCCAAAGTCTATAGTTCCAGCAACATATCGAAGTATCCTTTTGGCTGCACCTAGATGTTGCCGGGTAGGATCATGCAAAAATCTGGATACCAGGCTGACTGAAAAAGCAGTGTCGGGCCTAGTGTTTGTTAAGTAATTTAATCCACCCACTAGACTCCTAAATAGCCTTGCATTTGCTGCTTCCGTTCCATCTTCACGTTGTAGCTTTTCATTGACATTCATTGGTGTGGCTGCAATTTTACATTCTGACATATTGAACCTCTGTAACAAATCTACAGAGTACTTCTTTTGGCATACAAAAATTCCATCCTAGTCTTGTTTTACCTCAAGACCCAAAAAATATTGCAACAACCCCAAATCTGTCATCTCAAAAGTCTTCATCATACTAGACTTAAAGTTTGCAGCTAAAGACTCGGATGAACCCATAAAAATCATATCATCTACGTAAAGGCAAACTAGTAAAAAATTACCATTACCTTCACGTTTGAAGTATAAGGTGGGCTCATTTTCACTTCTTGTGAATCCGTTGTTCCGAAAGTAGAAATCAATTCTGCTGTACCATGCTCGTGGTGCCTGCTTCAACCCGTAAAGAGCTTTCCTCAATCTGTATACTTTGTCTTCAAAGCCTTCTGGTTGGGCCACATATACCTCTTCTTGTAGATAACCATTCAAAAACGCAGACTTCACATCGAGTTGATACACAGGTAACTTGAGCTGGGCAGCCAATGCTAACATTATTCTCACCGTCTCAAATCGAGCAACGGGAGAAAATGTCTCGTCAAAGTCAACACCTTGCTGCTGGGAGCATAGTTATCAAAATCGCGATCCGGATCGTGGAATCGTGCGATTCTACGATCCTAATACACCCAGTCGATCTGGATCGTCCATAGAATCGATCTGTGGTAGGATCGGCCATAGGATCGGTAGAATCGTACAGGATCGGTAGGATCGATAACGATTCTACGATCCTATGGGCGATTCTACCGATTCTACAAAATAAGCTTAAAAGGAACATTTTTATCTTAGTGGACTTAGTATAGACTTGCTCATCTGGTTTCTTTCCAATTTATTTTTTTTCTTTATTTTTTCCCCTTAATTTTTATTTATTTTGTTTATTTTTGTTTAAAATAAGCTAAATCTGTGGGCCTACTATTGTTCTTGGTTGGTAGATACTGTGGATCCAACCCTGCCTGATTTCACTCGAATTTCACTTGATTGATGTAGCTGATTATGTTACAATGAATTTAATTATCTAATTTCAGTGCAAGTATGTAATATAAACCTTTTAATAATCTTTAGTGAGTGGAAGCTAATTTTTTTGGATTTTATAAACATGTAAAGCTCTAGCACAAAAAATTAAAATGATAGCCAAGTATGAATTATGTTACTAGGTCTACCACAACTAGCACCATTTTTTCTCTTTTTTTTTAGAGGTTAATTTTTTTTATTTGAATTAGAATGTAAAATTAACAAAGAGTATTATAAATTTAGATTGCGTATGTATACACTATCGTCATGTAATGTATTTAAGGAAATAACTTTTAAAAAAATTGAAATATTATTATTATATACTTAATTTAGTTTAAATATGAATAAATATTTGAAACAGTTTAGTAAAATTTTATTTTTTTTGCAATTTTTGTAGGATCGGTCGATCTTACGATCCGATTTTACGATTTGATCCTACTTCCATCTTCCGATCCAAAGTAGAATCCCGATCCTAATAACATTGGCTGGGAGTATCCTTTTTCCACGAGCCTAGCCTTGTGTTTTTGAATACTTCCATCGGCATTATATTTTGTTCGGAACACCCACTTCAGCCCTATCACATTCTTGTCTTCTGGAGCATCAACCAACTCCCATGTGTTGTTCCTTTCAATTGCTGCCATTTCTTCTCTCATAGTAAGCTGCCATTCAGGTTGTTCTTCAGCTTCTTCAAATAAAATAGGGTCGGTGACCAGCAAAGCATAATTACAGGAACTATAAAGCTCTGCCAGGGACCTACTTCTTCTTACTGGAGTGTCACGGCTGTCACTGCTGCCAGAAGAGCTAGGTGACTCGTTCGTACTACTACTTGGAGTTGATGGTGGAGTGCTTGCAGGTGAGGAGGTGGTTGAATTTGCAGCTGGTTGTTCATCAGCTTCACCATCTACGGGAACATAATCAGCCATGCCTTCCTTGTCGACAAACCACTTGAAGCGAGCTTCCTCATTAAACACCACATTCCTGCTTATAATCACTTTGCCACTTACAAGGTTATATAAGCGATATGCTTTGGATTGAGAACAATAACCAATAAAGATGCATTTGTCAGATTTATCATCAAGTTTAGAACGGTTATTAACCAAAGCATAGCTTACACAACCAAAAATTCTCAAGTGGCTTACCCCGGGTTTCTTACCT
The DNA here is from genome assembly GCF_948465745.1 of Chenopodium album. Classification (NCBI taxonomy): domain Eukaryota; kingdom Viridiplantae; phylum Streptophyta; class Magnoliopsida; order Caryophyllales; family Amaranthaceae; genus Chenopodium; species Chenopodium album. Next base: position 14,402,795 of record NC_137852.1, read on the forward strand.
CTCCATGCTTCAAATGGTGTTCGGTTGAAAACCACCCTTGTTGGTGATATATTTAGGAGATACACTGCAGTAGACACAGCTTCTCCCCAAAATTTATTCGGAAGCCCTTTTGCCTTCAACATGCTCCTGGCCATTTCTACCACTGTTCGGTTCTTGCGCTCTGCCACCCCGTTCTGTTCAGGTGTGTATGGTGCTGTAAGATCTCTTCGACTTCCATGCTCATCACAAAAGGCATTAAACTCATCAGACACAAACTCACCCCCTCTGTCAGTTCGGAGAGCAATTATATGTCTGCCACTTTGGTTTTCCACCAATGCCTTGAATTTCTTAAAATTCTCAAATGCCTCATATTTGAATTTTAAGAAATAAACCCAACTCATGCGTGAATAATCATCAGTTAATAACAAGAAATATCGACTTCCACCTAATGACTCAGTTTTCATAGGCCCACACAAATCAGCATGCATAAGTTCAAGACATTCGGATGCTCTCCATGCCTTCCCAGAAGGAAAAGAGGCTCTGCTATGCTTCCCATAAGCACAACCTTCACAAAAACTGAGCTCACCAATTTTTGGCAATCCTACTACCATTTCTTTTTGACTTAAAAGTTTCAAACTACGACCATTCAAATGTCCATAACGTAAATGCCACAACTCAGATTCATTTGTTAACTTAGCAATCAATACAGTGCTTATAACATGATTTGAAACATCAAGCGGAAACATTCTATTCTGAGTCATTTGAACATTTGCTATAATATGGTCTGACTTCTTATCAATCACAGCACAAACACCATCATCAAACACAATCTTATAGCCACTACTCATTAATTGACCAATACTCAACAGATTATGAGCTAAATTAGGCACAAATTGCACATCATACAGGAGTTTTACATCACCTTGCACGGTTTTGATGGCGATGACACCTCTTCCTGCCACTTGCATTTGCTTGTTGTCTCCTAGACGAACTTCTCCTGTTTTTGACTCATCGAGCTCTTTGAACATCGACCTTGCCCCGGACATGTGGTTTGAGCATCCACTATCCAGAAACCACACATCATGGTTGCTTGGGGAAATGTGAGAGTGTGCCATGAACAACCTGCTCTCATCTTCTGCCCTCTCATAGAAATTTGCTTGAGGTTGCTCATTTTTCTGTTTGGTCCAACAATCAGCCTCTTTGTGACCTTGTTTCTTGCAATAGTGGCATTGGATTTGAGACTTGTGTTGACGAGAATCATTAAAATGACCTCTACCTCTGCCGTTACCATGATATCCTCCTCGACCTCGGCCTCGACTTCCACGGAAACCACCTCTGCCTCTGCCATGGTTTCCCGAATTTTCACTCTTCCCCTTATAGGAAGACTCCCCCTATACTTGAAATGCCTTTTCCTCCACCTTGGAGGCACTTTTCTTCATTCTACTCTCATGAGCTAACAGAGAACCCATCAATTCATCAAAGGTAAAGCTTGATAAATCCTTTGACTCTTCAATTGCAGGAACGACATTATTCCAATCATCATTCAAACTTCTCAACACCTTACTCACAATGGTCTCATTACTAATTTTTTCACCATATGATCTCATTTGACTGACAATTTCAGTCACTCTAGACAGATAATTTTGGACATTCTCCTTCTCACCCATGGTCAAGTCAGCAAAATCACTACGAAGAGTTTGCAATCGTACCTTAATAACTCTCTGATCACCCAAATACTCTTGTTTGAGTGTCTCCCATGCTTCATGTGCACTTGTTGCTGCTGTAATTCGGGGAAAGATGTCGTCATCTAGTGCCGATTGAATGAAGAACAACGCCTTTGCATCCTTCTTGCGGTTCTCCTTCAATTGTGCATCGAGAATTGCCGGTGCCGGGTTTGGTTCATCATACCCATTCTCCACTAAATCCCATAGCTCTTGGGATTTAAACATGGTCTTCAATTTAAGACTCCATAAATGATATTTTTTTCCCCTTTGAAGATGGGAATTAAAGGCTGAGAGGATGGATTTGTGCCATTTCCTGCCATTTTTGCTCACTCACACTCAATTTTGTGGGTTTTGTGTTTGGGGGTAATGGGTTTCTCACGGCAGGGTACTTTCTCACTTTTGCTTTCTCACTCTAACTTTACTCTTTTTTTTTTCTTCTTTTTTTTTTTTTTTAATTGGATTGAATCGAAACCTGGTTATCCTCTTGATACCACAATGTTGAAGCAATATAATATAGTAGAAAGAAAAAGATGATTTGATTAACTCAAATTGAAAGAAGCAAATTACATCTATTTAAATAGTGCAGCTTACTAACAAAAATAAACTAAAAAATAGGGAGCATAATCCCACTTCCTAACTTTACTGCATAAACATACTAACCCACTAACAACCTCTAAAACAACTTTATTAGCATCCTAAGTTACTGCTAACACTAAACATAGGGCGTGTTCGGCAAAATGTAGCTGTAGAGGTAGCTGTTAGCTGTGCCGGTGGCTATTAGCTGTATATGTAGCTGTTACCTGTCAACTAGCTGTTAGCTGTGAAAATAAATAATTTAGTATGAGTGTTTGGTAAACTAGCTGTGAACTGTAAAATTCTAAAAAAAAATAGAAGAAAATTCAACAGCTACCTAGCTTTTCACAAAAGTTAATAATGTTAACTTTTCACAAAAGCTACTTCAACCACTAAACTCTACCCCCACCACTACATTCCCAAACACTCATAATTTTTTCTATGTAGTGTTTTGAATAAGTCAAACCACTAAAAGCTACCTAAAAGCTACTCAAAAGCTAGTGCCGAACACGCCCATAGCTAAATAATAGCAACTAACTTTAAATTAGTCATTCAACAAGAATACCCAACAAATACACAAGGAGTGGAACGAGGATCAAGTTTATTAGAGGCATAAGGACGTAGCCACGGGTAACAAAGACACCCAAAACTTCGTAATGTTTTATAGTTGGGAGTTGTACCATATATTTTGTAGAAGGGGGAATTGTAGTTGAGGGTTGAAGTAGGCATTCTATTTATAAGATATACCGCAGTGTTGAAGGCTAAAGTCCAATATTTTCGAGGCATAGAAGCATGAGATAGGAGAGAGAGTCCCGTCTCGACAATGTGGCGACGGCGTCCTTCAGAATATCCATGGTGTTCTGGAGTATGCGGAGGAGAAGTAAGATGTGTAATGCCATGAGCTGCAAGAAAAGGATTAAGACCTTCATATTCTCCTCCATTATCACTGAAAATAGTTATAACTGACCTTTGAAAATATTTTTCTACTTTTAATTTGAAAATAAGAAAGACATCCTTAGAGTCTGATTTTTTTAGGGGATAATACCACATATATTTTGTATAGTGGTCAACAAAAAGAATGTAATACTTGTAGCCATCATATGATAAAGTGGGGGATGACCAAACATCACTATAAATAACATCTAATGGACCATTAGAGGAGATTGTATTTTGATAGAATGGCATCTTATGGCTTTTATTGCAATCACAAGAGTTACATTGAAAAGCATTAGTCTTAGGAATAGAAAGATTGAAATTGGAACTAATTAGTTGTAAGATAGAATATGAGGGATGGCCTAAACGATGATGCCAATTAGTGGTGGAGAGAGCACTTGTGGCAGTTTGGACAGTGGGTGGTGTAGGACTCTGTTATGTTCAAGACCCACTACCAACACTAGTAGAATAGCTTGTTGGATAAGCCATTCAAGGAAGTGTGTAGAGTAAGCCAAGTGTTGACTTGGTTGGTTTTTTGTGGTTGTGTGTTTTGTACACTTTGTAGTAGGCTTGTAGAATAAGCTAAACTTGGTAGTGTGTTATGTAAGCTTTAGCATACTAGTATATTACTTGTATAAATAGCACAAGTAGAAGTGGGAGAAAGATTATTACTTACTCTAAGGTTTTGAGTGAAAACATAAGAGAGTGAGTAGTAGTTAGTAGCTTGTGAGTGCAAATACTAGAGAGCTTGTGAGCTCATTAAGAGTGTTTGTAATTGTGGTTTTGTAGCTCAAATTCATTAGTGAAATTGTCTTTGAGAAGGGTAACAAAGTTACCCATAAATTGCTTGTGTTGTTTTATTGTTCTTTGGCATTGTTGTTCATTTTTACTTGTTTTCGGTCCCGAATTTCTAACAGACTCCATTTATAGATGCCAGATTTGGTTGGTCCTTGGAGAAGTAATGCCCCTGTACAAAGATCCTTCACATGAAAAGAGTTCGGTGAGAAGGTGATAGATGAATTACTATCACGACAAAACTTTGATATAGAGATTAAATTACGAGATACTAAAGGAACATGAAGGATATTTCCAAGAGAAAAACGAGTAAAGGGAGTTAAAAAAAGATGTAGAACCAGTGTTGGCTATGGATAGACCCGAGCCATCTCCGATGATGAGTTCATAAGTTCCTTCATACGGGGAGTGAAGAGCAAGATTGTCAAGATCATTTGTGACATGATGTGTTGCTCCACTATCAAGTAACCATCCATTTTGAGTAGTATTTGAGGCAGTTGCAGCATATGCACGAGGATGGGCAGATGGTTGATTACCTTTTGCTTCAAATCGGTTTTGTGAGGGTGGTGGTATTGTGGCATGAGAAGGATTTTTAGGTTGGATTGCATTTGGAAATTGCTGCTGAAAAATTGGACATTGAGTAACACAATGCCCTTGAACACGACACCATTGGCAACGTCCTTGGTAAGGACGAGAGGAGCGAGGTTGAGATATGGTAGATAGATGATTTGGAGTAGGAAGAATACTGTTGGAAGGTTGAGATTGATGACTAAATGAGTTAGAACGATTGGTTTTGTGAGTATTTTTAGCTGATAGAGTATAAAACATATTCCTGGGCCTCAACCATCAGCTTAAGATTTTGGTTGAGTTGGTCCTTCTACATGGTATCAGATTCCAATTAGGGTTTTCTCTCTTTTCTTCTCTCACAAAACCCTAACGATCCTAGGCCTCCCCTAGCCGTCCACCACCTTCATCACCTTCATCTCAACCGTCCCTCCTAGCCTCCAATAGCAGGTGACGATGCAATCCCTACTCCCCCTCCTCCTCCTTCCACCTCCAACCATTTCCACCCCGCATATGCTGCTACAAACATCAAAACCCTTATTCATGTCACCCTTGATCAAGAGGAAGCCCACTATGCTACGTGGTCCAAACTCTTCCAAATTCAAGCATGTGCATACAATTTGCTTGATCATATTGATGATAAGGCCTCTTGTCCGACAGACATCGATGATGCAACATGGAAACGGTTGGATGCTGTTGTGAAAAATTGGATTTATGGATCCATATCCAAGGACCCTGTTCACACAATCATGAAACCGGGTGCTACGGCACAAGAATTGTGGGATCGTCTCAAAGAAATTTTTCATGATAATAAACACACTAGAGCAGTGTATTTGGAGGAGCAATTTAGCAACGCAAAGCTGGAAAATTTTGCTAATATGTCCGATTATTGTATGCATCTCAAACTCATTGCTGATCAATTAAGCAACGTGGATAATCCGGTCTCCGATAGGAAGATGGTCCTACAATTAATTGCAGGTCTTCCCGAGGGCAAGTATGACACGGTTGCTGCGCTGATTTCTCAGACCGAGCCTACACCGAATTTCAACAAGGCCCGATCAATGTTCATCTTAGAAGAAACAAGGAAGATCAAGCAAGAGGAACATGGGCAACAAGCTCTAATTGCCCAAAATACCCAACCTGCATCCACCGCTTCTCCGTCGCAGCACCAGTCGGCCTCCGACCAGCAGCGCACCGGTGGGGGACGTGGTGGTGGCCGTGGTCGAGGCCGCGGCACCAACAACAACAAAAACGGCAAAGGTCGTGGAAGGGTAAAGGCAGCAACAATAATTAGCAGGCTCAACAAGCTTCTAGGCCACAATTTCAGGCCCAACAACAGGCCCCTCAGTGGGGTAGTCAACCCAATTGGCCACCGCGCCTAATAAACTTGCTCCTAGGTCCAAACCGTGTGTTTTCTTGGGTTTCCCTACTAATCATCGGGGTTATTTATGTTATGATTTGTCCTTAAACAAAACCATAATTTCACGTCATGTTACTTTCGTTGAAGATCATTTTCCTTTTTCTAATCTTCAAACATTCAAGGAATCAGACTACGATTTTTTGGATTCCATGATTTCTGCTGCTCTAACTCCCATGATCACCCAAGCCCAAACACATGGCCCAACTCCTCACGCCCAACCTCACTCCCCAACTCAAACTGCCCAGCAGTTTACTCCGCAGGTGGGCCGCGGCATAAGCCTGCAGACCGCACCCACCTTGCGGACTCCACTGCTTTCTCCTCCAAACTCTCCTTCTAGCCCACCTCTCTCACCCACCAGCCCAATGATCCAATTCGGATCACTCCCCTCTCCAACTCCGGTCCAACAGTCCCCTCAAACACGGCCCATTCCCCAGCCTTCTCATTCTATGGCCACTCGTGCCAAATGTGGGATCTTTAAGCCCAATCCCAAATATCAAGCACATGTTACGGTTCATGACATTTCTCCATTGCTTAAAAACCCGAAAATTGCCATGCTTGATCATAATTGGAATGCCGCCATGAATAAGGAATTTAATTCTCTTACTAAACAGCATACTTGGGTCCTTGTTCCAAGACCGGAGGGGGTGAATATTATTAGATGCATGTGGTTGTATAAACACAAGTACAGGGAAAATGGTGAATTAGAGAGACACAAAGCAAGACTTGTTGTAAATGGCAAGTCTCAACAGGTTGGTGTTGATTGTGATGAGACGTTTAGTCCTGTTGTCAAGCCGGCAACAATCCGTACTGTTTTGAGTATTGCTATGGGTAGAGATTGGCCCATTCATCAGTTAGATGTCAAAAATGCGTTTCTTCATGGTGACCTCAAGGAAACTGTTTATATGCATCAACTACCGGGTTTTGTCAATCCCGATGCTCCGACTCATGTTTGTCGCCTCAATAAGTCTCTTTATGGTCTTAAGCAAGCCCCCAGGGCTTGGTATCAACGGTTTGCTAACTATCTTTTGCAGATTGGTTTTGTTTGCAGCAAAAGTGATAATTCCCTATTTATTTTGCGACATGGTGCTAATGTTGCATATCTTTTACTCTATGTTGATGACATTGTCCTCACAGCTTCCTCTGAACAGCTCAAGTGTGACATTATTGCTCAACTTAAGTCCGAATTCTCCATGACTGACTTGGGGAAATTGAGTTATTTTTTGGGAATTTCTGTAACACGAACAAAGAATTCTATGATTCTTTGTCAGAGTAAATATGCTCAGGAAATTATTCACAGGGCAAAGATGGACAGTTGCAAGCCCGTTGTTACACCCGTCGACACTAAGTCGAAACTTGGCGCTCATGATGGTGAGCCAATGAAGGATCCCTCTCTCTATAGGAGCCTTGCAGGTGCACTTCAGTACTTCACTTTTACTAGACTTGACATTGCTTATGCCGTTCAGCAGATCTGTTTATTCATGCATGCTCCTAGGGAACCTCATTTTAACGCTCTTAAGCGTATTATTAGATATATCAAAGGCACTTTTGATCATGGACTACATTTGTATCGTTCTGCACCGACAAGACTTATTTCTTACACAGATGCCAATTGGGCAGGCTGCCCGGACACTCGGCGCTCTACTTCAGGGTATTGTGTTTATTTGGGTGATAATATGGTCTCCTGGTCCGTAAAACGACAGGCTACATTGTCCAAATCAAGTGCCGAAGCAGAATATAGAGGTGTTGCTAATGTTGTTTCTGAATTATGTTGGCTCTGGAATCTCCTTCTCGAGTTACATTGCCCCGTTCGACGGGCTTCCTTGGTTTACTGTGATAATATTTCTACTGTTTACTTGTCTTGCAACCCAGTACAACACCATCGTACCAAGCACATTGAGATCGACATTCATTTTGTACGTGATAAGGTTGCACTTGGTGAAGTTAAGGTTTTACATGTTCCTTCTTCTTCACAGTACGCAAATATTTTCACAAAGGATTTACCTCGCCAACTATTCTTAGATTTCAGAGACAGTCTTAGTGTTCGTCCTCCTCCCGCATCGACTGCGGGGGTGTGTTAGATAATAGATTTATATATTATCTTGTTAATATTCTGTAAAGATCTATCGTGTGTAATTAGCCTCTCATAATTAGGTTGTAAATACCTATATATATTGATTAATGAGAAACACTCCAACTAAGGAGAATTACACTATTCTACATGTTAGATAATAGATTTATATATTATCTTGTTAATATTCTGTAAAGATATATCGTGTGTAATTAGCCACTCATAATTAGGTTGTAAATACCTATATATATTGATTAATGAGAAACACTCCAACTAAGGAGAATTACACTATTTAACATGGTATCAGAGCCATCGTGACACAAAGGTCAGGGGTTCGAATCTCATCCACCCCCCACTTTCAAGTGGAATATTAAGCGCAGGGTATGAGGAGGGCCCATGCTGCATCCACACTTCTAGCCCAACGGGCTCTCATGTGAGGGGGCGTGATAGAGTATAAAACATATTCCTGGGCCTCAACCATCAGCTTAAGCTTTTGGTTGAGTTGGTCCTTTAACATTAGCAGCATAGTTTACGGTAGCCGGAAAGGGAGTGGTAGAAGCAGCCTTATGTTTTAGTGAGAGCTCTTTAGTGATGTGTTTTTCATGCAACTCATCAAATGAAATAGATGATTCTCAGCTATTGATAGCGGTAGCAATACTATCATAATCTAGATCATTGAGTTGTTCAAAAAAAATTTCAACAAAATCATCTGCTTCAAGGGGACGTCCAAGAGAAGCGAGTTGATCAGCACAATTTTTCATCTCTTGCATATACTCACTAATAGAGTGATTGCCTTTGGTGATACTACGAAGACGATCTTTGATTTGTTTGATATGCCCCTTGGATGGATTAGCATACTTTTTTGCAAGAGTTTGCCAAGCATCATAAGTGGTAGCACATTGGGAAATAAGAGGGACAAGGGAAGAAGAAAGAGTTCCAACAAGTGCTCCAAGAATTAATTTATCTCGACGAAACCAATATGTATAAGCAGGATTGGAGGTAGTAGAATCACCTTCAGTGATGGTTTGACGAGGAGCAGGGAAAGAGCCATCAATGAATTTGTATAAGTCATACCCAAGTATTGTGGCTTCTAATTGAGTTTTCCATGATATATAATTGGTTGGAGTAAGCTTAATGATATGCTGTAGAGAGATGAGAATAAAGGGCTTAGAGGGATCATCATTATTAGGAATAGAGACTTGGGAGTTAGTGGATGCCATATGAATTGATTGGAGGGGAAACGTGGAAGGGAAACATAGAAGAAGAAATAGATCTAGGCTCTGAATACCATGTAGAGAATAATATTTGATTAAGTATAAATTACTTTTACAAGGATAATTACAAGGGTATTTATACAAATATATGTTCAACATAAGATTATATTCTAGCACTATCCTAGGAGAGAATAAAGCCTAATTAATTGAGAAAATATTTACATATAGAAGGCAATATATAATAATGGCAATATGCTTGATAATTGCTCACTGATTGAAGGCATGATATTTGGGATATCAATTATCTCTAACAACAAGCACTCTAAGACAAGGCCCACACCAAAATTGTTTCAACATACAGCTTAAGCAAAACATCTTCCAATTCAGTTTAAGAGTGGACCAAACCACAAAATAAAACTATAGCTAACAGAGGGATATGAAGAAATTAACCTTAGACCATGAAATACTTGTAACTTTGATGAATTCTCAGCAAATAAGAGTAATTATAAAAATAATTATTCCCATTAAAATTAAAAAAGACAAGATAAACAGCTTGATCAAAAACCAGCAGTAGCTCCCACCATCAATTCATTAGGAAGCACACAGTCAACAAACAATGATTTGAGCATAAATGTCATAGGCTCATAGCATATTTCCCAAATGACTACTTATTCAACTATTAATTTGATTCTCATGGCCCTTAATTAAAAATTTCATATGTACCTGTAGATTTCCTTTGCTGATCGCCATTGTTACTTGGATGGGCTAATGTTGATGCCTCACATTGTAGAATCTACAAGATTCATGACAGTTATTCAGTGATTTCAACAAGATCTAGAACCTAGGGTTTTGAAACGAGTAACATTTGGCAATGGCAACTTACAAGTATCAATTAATCTCACACAAAAAATGAAAGAATTACTATTAGGAGTTAAAAACAAACAGTGATGTAAAAATGTACCTTGTTAGGAGAACAAGAGCAATAGCTGCCGCAAATCCATCTTCAAAGCAAATAACCAGATCTGAGAAAAAGAAAATAATTTGGCAAGATATATAAATTATTGTGATAGAATTTTAGAAACGCAAGGAAAAAGATGATCCGAATTCGAAATCTAAGCAATGACTCCGTGAATCTCTGGATATAATTCCTATCAAATGAAGAAAAAAAAATACAGAATAGTTAGGGTTAAGAATATGATGAGTGGGGTGTTTTGTGGGTATAATGATCGTGTTGTTCACTTGATTGAGTACACGTGTGGGGCACATGTCAGTGATGTCGACGCTAAAAGTAGTCTAAAATTACTTCAGGCACTATAAAGCGTCGAGGAGACGCGCGATTATAATTTGTTGTTGACAAGAAGAATTAGGAAAGAAATAAAGAGAGGGAGAGAAAGAGTTTGGGTCAATAAAGGAAGAAACGAGTGAAATAGGAGCAAGTGAACCAAAATTTTTCAGAGCCATTAAAAAAAAGTGGGAACAAATAGGCAAAGTAAGAAAGGAGATAAATAAAAAAGAAAGAGAAAGATTATTGATTAGAAATATTAAAAGTCATTAAGCGGTAAGAAAATAAATTATCGTGCATTCCATGTTTACATATACACAATAACATTCTTAAAAATACATATTTATCAACCAACTATATTAGAATTCACTACAAGAATCAGGTCAAATAACGACGGACTAGTTCCGACGGACCTGAAAATCCGTCGGAAAACTCGATATTTCCGACGGATTTAATTTCCGTCGGACAATTCCGACAAATTAAAAAATTCCGTCGGAAAATAAATCCGTCGGAATAATTGGACATTCTGACGGAATATACCGTCGGAAAAGATCATTTTCGACGGAAAAATATTCCGTCGGAACATGTAATTTATAAAAAAAAAAAGGAAATGCAAAATATATATTTGATTCTAACCCTAAACACACAACTCCTTTCCGCCCCTTTTTTTCCCCTTACTTCTGTTTCCTCTTCTTTCTCTCTCCTCAACCTTCCTCCTTTCTTTTCTTCTTTTTCTCTCTGTCATCCCCTCTGTCCTCCCCTTCTCTCGTCTTCTCTTTCCTCTCTTTCTCTTTCCTCATCCCTCCTTTCCTCTTTCACCCCCTACCACCATCAATAACAACAACACCATAATCACCGTCGCAACTCCTCTTTCACCCCCTACCATCATCAACAACAACACCATAACCACCGTCACAACATACAACGACGACTACAACAACATCGGCGACCAGCCGACCACGACAACAACGGCGACCAAAAGAAGGACTACCACATGCGCATAGATCTAGTTAATTTTCTATGTAATTGTAATTTTAATTTATAAATTTTATTAGATGATTGTATAATTATATATTTCCTTTAATTTTTGTTGTTTAATTATCGTTTTTTTTTTAATTTTCTTTATGAAATTCGTGCTAAATTTGTAGATCTATTGGTTTTGATTTATTTGTGTGGTGTTTTTCGATTTTATTGTCTCAATCTTCGTACTTTTGGGTTGATTTTCGATTATGGGTTATTTTCCGTTTTTTTTTTGCTAAATTTTGTGTTTTTTGGGGTTTATTTTTGGAGTGTTAGTGTTTGAAGGTGGGAAGGGGCTAGGGTGGGTGTCGGTGGTGGTGTTTGAAGGTTGATTGGTGGCTGGTGTGGGTATCGGTGGTGGTGGTGTGGGTATTGGATTGGTGATTCAACTTACTCTATTGTTCAAAGCCTTAAGAGCTCTTTCCTTAAACAACATCAGAACAACATATTTATGATAGTTAGAAAACTAATTTACAGATAAATATTAATTAAGCAAACAAACTTATAATTGTTAAAAACTTATTAATTAAATCATAATAATCATATATCAAGAATTAGGGATTATAATTTACTAAATATGCTCGATCGCTAAAAACACTATAATCGTTCAAATGTAACTAATTAGCATAAACCAAACTTATGTGCATTTATATAATCTTAGAGATAAAAACACACAATTAACATTACATATATTGCACTGATTAATCCTTAAATTTGGGATAAGCAAAACTATTTGAAAATTCGAATATTTGTTGATCCGATCCGGATCTGATCTAAAAAATTTGGATATTCGATCTGAAAAAATTGGATATCGGATATTCAAGATAATCACACACAATAATAACATTAATGATACAACAAGCTCTTTTTACAATTCATTAACTTATACTCCCCTAATCAGCATGTTAATAACATCTCAAACTATGAAATTAAACACGATCAGATCCACGAAGCTTACATATCTTACCGTCGAGGGAGCACGCGCGTGCTCCAACGACTAGTTCCACTCAGATGGAAAAAGTTCTGTGTAAGTGAAAGTATTGCATTTAAATAAAATGACTTGACTATCTTTTCTTACAGGAATTACATCCTTTAATTTTTATCGCATAATAATTGAAAAGTGTATTCTAAGTTATTGCATTACTTGTTGATCAAGCAATAATGGATCCGATTCGTGATTTTCAGCATTGGTTATGTTTTGTTCAGGTAGTGAAGAGGGTGTATTTTGAGGAGATTCGTCACTACGCATTTTTCCCTGAAACAATAAATTGAATATACACTATTAAGAAGTAAAGGCAACAGAATTATTGTATGTTTAAGCAAAGATTGACGAGGTTCTCAGCTTACCTCTTCAAGCGTTCTGATTTGATCAGTTTGGGAATCGAGATATCGGATTCGATTAGCTTGGAAATGATTTGCAGCGGCAGGGACAAGCTTGGAAAGTACGCAATTCAGTAAGGTCTTTACCGCAAAAATAACAGGGAGAGAGCAGATGAAGAAGACAATTATGGCTACCCACAAGGACTTATTCGGTAATACAGTATAGATACCCGTCATAAAGGCCAGCATCGTACCATATAGGGAAGTTATCAGTATAAATATACTGCGATCAACCAATAAATACTCCATAGCACGGTTCGAAGCCATAGACCATATCAAACCAAACAAGACCAACATCGACGAGCACAGAGCATATGCGTCTGCTAGTAAGAACACTATAAATGATGCCTCGGTTGCCTTATTAGCCATGTTATCTTCTTCATCCACACCACCAGGGAGTGTGAATCCAGCAGCAAATGTAATTGTTGCCAAGAGTGCTGCTACAATAAATAGTGCACTTCTTATTGGATCCAACTTCATATCGTAATGAATAAATGATAATCTCAAGTGCGGATTTATATTTAAATCAAAGCACATATATTCCTGCAAGTCCAATAACGATTCATCGTAATTAGCTTTATGATATTGCACATGTGCTTAGAGGTGTCAAAACATGACCAAGCCCGGTCGGTGTCAAGGATGTTTCTAAAGCGGTCGTTTGAAATATGACTACCTTGTTATTTTAATGATAAATAACTTGAGCGATCTATTTTTTCACACTATAAATTTGACACAATTAGTATTCTAATTTCTACAATACAAATATATTTTTTGAAAAATTTAATCCAACATAAAATAAATATTTTATGAGAAACTGTAAAATAAGAGTAAAAATTACATAAATAAAACTAAAAATTTGATTAATTAAAAAAATATTGATAATAATATTTTATTGAAAAAATAGAATAATATAATTAATTACTTGGATAAAAATACGTTACTTATAAACTATATACTTCCTTTGTTACGTATTCTGTGCAAAATTTTCTAAAAATGGATGTTACACATTATGTGCAATGATAACTTGTTATTTGGTATGATTTTAGGGTACTTTTGAATCTTGTTTCATGATTATTCGACATCAAAGTTCATTATTTATCCTATTTTTATACAAATTTTGTATCATCCATGCTTCACGGGTTGTTTATGTTTTTGATGTAATTTAGCTATTTTTAGCACTATATATGGATGTGATCAATCACTAATGAACAAGGAGAAGGGAAAGCTTGGTTGATAGAGGAATGGAGGAAGAAGGATGAGTGCCTTAAAGAGAAGTGAAAAGCTTTTGGAAAGCTTTGAAGGGTTGTTTGCACAAGGGTCAACTTCAACTGACCATAACTTTTGTTCTACTCAACATTTTGAAGTGATTCAAATTTGAAAATAAAGTTCATCTCAAGATCTTTCCAACGACTGGTCACATGCCTTATTCTGATGAGTAACGAAGAAGTTATAACCTTCCAAAAATAAGTTGTTTCGCTAGAAAAGGACTGCACGTCTGTGCCAATAAGTGGCACGTCCGTGCCAAATGAAGCACGTCCGTGCAAGGTCAGGCAGTAGCTACTGCTCGTATTTTAACAGGTCTGCACGTTAGTGCAACCTTTGGCACGTCCATGCCGACCTACACTACTAGAAATAGGCTAAATTCCGACGGAAAAATTCCGTTGGAAACACCCTGAATTCCGTCGGAAATAGGGTTTACGACGGAATTCCGTCGGAAGCGGTTGTCGGAAAAGCATTCGTAGGAAAAATGAACTTTTCCGACGAAAATTCCGTCAGAAACACTATTCCAACAAAATTTTCCGCCGGAAAATTCTATTCAGGTACAGCAAGAATCCGTCGGAAAATTCCCTTTTTCCTACGGAATATTGGGTCCGTCGGAAGCAGTCCGTCGGAATTAAGCTATTTTCTAGTAGTGCTATAGACGGGTCGTTTTTCTCGTTTTCTCTGTCCTTTTTATTTGTGGTAATATAAATACCTTCTTAGCTCCAATTGTACAAAAAAAGAGCTTTTTAGTGTAATTTTAGCTTAGGTAAGGGTTTTTAGAGAGAGAAACTCTCATTTTCTAGAGAGAGAAAGTGGGAAAAACTTGTTGAAAGCTTGGAATATGAAGAATCGAAGGAAGGAGACTTGAAGATTTGATTATTTCTTGCAATATCAATGAGAATTTCTTAGTCTCTCTATTATTTTATTGCTTTAATTACTTATTTTTGCATCTTTTCTAGTTTAATTACTTATTTATGTTAATTTTGTGTTTGAATTCATGCTCTTAGTTGTTAATTCCTTAGCTTAGCAATTTATAATGTTTTGTGATTAGTTTATTTAATTTACTTGGGATGGTTGAAACCATTGATGAATTCACAAATACTTGTTTGCATGTGTTGATTTAGCTAATGTGGGATGTTAATTAGTTGAGCTTATTAAGTGGTTTCATTGTTAGTTCTTGTAAGTGGCCATTGCTAGAACTATTTATCTAAGCTTTCTCAACGAAGGATCGAGAGATGAACTTGAGTTAGCTCCATTATGCTTAATTGACTTGAAATGCCATGAGAATAGGAATTTCCAGTCAAGGGAATGTTTATGTCATCGTGATTATGCTTTAACACTTGCTTCTTGATTTGTAACCACGAGAGTAGATTGTATTCATGATTCAAGTAATTCCTCTAGCTTGAGAGAGTAGTTGGGTGCCTTAGAAGATCCCCCTAATTATTTATCCCGAAATGCTATGTTTGTATGTTAAATTGTAGTTTGTGAATGACTTAATTGGTGGATACCTTCCCAAGATCCTTTATATATTATTGTTTGTAGTTTTTCCTTATAACTCAAAACCCAAAAAGACTTGTCTTAGCTTATCACAAATCAATATTTGTTAGTGCTCCCCTTAGTCCTTGTGGGATCGACCCTTACTTGCCCTTTGTACCCATTATGGAGACCAAGTTAGGTTTTTATCTTTGGTAGGCTCGACGACGGCCTATCATGCAACAAACTATAACTTTCCCCTTTTAGTAAATTTTTTTGCTTAAAATGACCAATGTACCCTTAGTTAGCTATACTAACACATATTAAATGATTAAGATTATATGTTGTTAACATATTAACCAAAATTAATTAATCAATTATCTAAACCCATCCCGATCTCTCTCCTGCCTCACAACCACCTCCACCACCACCATCATCCACTTTTCTCTCACCTAACACCGCCGCCGCCACCGCCGCCGTCGCCGCCGCCACCACCATTTTTCTCTCTCTTCTCTCACAGCGACGGTCCGATCCACCCCAGCCGAAATCCCCCACCCACCCAATCCTAACCCCGAATCCTCCTGAGCACCTCCCCTCCACTGATTTCGCGGCAAAATTCCCCACCCAAGTCATTCTTTTCTACCTACTTTTCTGTTGGTCATAATTTTTCTTACCGTTATCTGTTCTAATTTTTCTTATACCCTATCAATATTTACCTCTCTTGCACATCATCAAATTTAAGTTTTGTAATGTATTTGATTATGTTGGAAGAAATCAGCCACTTTTTGATGGTTAAAGATCAATTTGAGTGGAGCCCACTAGTGAACTATTCATTATAAATTATGTCCATATCTTGAGGAAATTTACATTTGCTCTTGGACATTAATCATTTCTTCCATTAGTGCAATGCAATGAGTGATTCTGGGCGCATAGCGCCTATTGGCGATCTATGTAAATAGGAGGATAATAAAGTAATTTCCGCTGATTCAATTTTTGCTTTTAGATTAAGCTGACTCTCTAGTGGTACATTTTAATGTATCATTATGCATGTGTAATGTACCACTAAAGAGTATAAGTTGTCTGAATAGTACTTTTTATGGACTATTAAGAGTGTAGTGGTACTTTTTACCATCCTATTAGTTTCAACTTCGGTAAAAAAACTGACTCTCTAATGGTACATTATAATGTACCATTATGCATGTATAATGTACCACTAAATTATAAGTTATCTAAATAGTATTTTTTAATTGCAAAACTAGTTTTTGGGTCCGGGCAATGCCTCAAATTATTACATGGAACTGATCAGTAATATATGTGGTAATTTATAATTCAATGTTCTTGTAATTATTAAAATTTTTGTTCATATTGTCATTTGTTACATTTTTTTTTTTTTTGTATTCAAAAGATCACATTAAAAATGACATAGCTTGGTGGTTAGACACTTATTTAAAAGTTAGAAGTTGTGAATTCAAATCTTGTGGTGAACTTTTTTTTTTTTATTATTTATTATTATTATAGGTGCATGACATGTAATGAAAACAAATAGTAGGGAGAGCCACGTGGCGTTATGACTTATGAGTAGTTGTCTGGGTGACGTGGCGTAGGGAGCAGAGTTTACGTGACACGTAGACATTGTTAGAAACGCCTTTTGATATATTAGTAAAGATTATCATCCTATATGTGTTGAAATCAATAGGCGCTATGCGCCAAGACTTAACCCAATGGAATTATGTTTTATTCAGACCTATTTTTATTTCCATGAGCATTTTTTTTACCAGTGAAAAGAATGTTTATTATTGAACTTCAATGCCTGATTGACTGATGTTATAAACTTAAGCATGTAATCTACTATTTTTAAGTATATATATATATATAGTACTTAAGCAAACTAACATTCTTAACCTTTGTAATTAAAAAAAAAAAAAAACATTGTTAATCAACCTTCATCATTAACACATAACTAACTGAATACCTAAACTCTAACATCATTGTACTGCAATTTATGGTAACCAAAAGACATACACATTCTTCGTCTTACTAAAATTTGTTATATACATCTAGGTGTACCGTACATCTAATTTACTTAGGGTTAATTTTTATTGTTCATTTGATAATAAAATGGGAAACAATCATTCAAATGAGAACAAATATGTACTCATGGATTTACAGTACATCCGACTTTACTTAACAACCCCTCTGTCTTACCTTCATACCCCCACTTATATCTTTTATTACATTGAATTTCCCTTAATACCCTTTAAAGTGGGTGCCAAAATGTACTAATTGCACAAACCAACAACAAAGCACATAAAATAATTAGTTTGTAGAAAGCAATAATGTCTCTTGTAATATTAGACCCAATGTTATTCACAAATGATTTCATACTCCCTTCACTTCAAGACCTTCGTTAATTTGTGAAAATTTTGTCAAAAACTAACAATAATACGTGTTTTTGAAACAAATACATTTTTTAAAAAAAAAACAAAAACTACCACAAAGTTGTAACAAGGTTAACTACCACTACCACTGTAACCATTCCGGCTAAAATCTTTGGGATGTAGGTCCCACTTTTAACTGAGATGATGATTTAAGAAGGGAAAAGTAAAAAGTGGAACCTACATACTAGATCGAGATTATAGTCGAAATTATTAGGGTGATAGTACTAGTTAAACCTTTTACAACTTTGTAGTAGATTTTTGGTCAAAAAATTCCAAAGTGCTTTAATCGATAGTTGGTAAGAAAATGAGAAATCAACACAATATTATATATGTGACGGAGTTGGTATAATGGTAAATTAAACTCACAGTTATCATTGAATAAACAACAACAATTTTAAAAAAGAAATAGTTGGAGGAACATACCCAATCGCGATTTTCGCATAGTTCGGCAAGCAAAGACATGGCAGTATTGCCTTTAGGATCCTTAATGTTTCTCTCTACCCCCTCGTCACGGAGAAGTGCTGTAGCTAGATGAATATCCTTCCTCTCTAGTGCTCGATGCAAAGGCGTTGCGCCCTTGGAATCAAGTGTATTTTTAATTTCAGCAATAGATGGATTCTTCAATAACTTCACATAGTCTTGGTAATTTCGCAATTTAATGTGGTGTAGAGGAGTGTCATTTTTTTCAAGGCAAATCTTCCGAAGATTTGGGCAACTATCAATGAAGGCTTCTACAGCCCATGCCGTCTCATCTTTCTCACACGCTTTTACCCAATCGAAAGGTTTTAAATTTTTTGAGGTACGATAATTTGTTATCAAACTTATAAGCCACTGTATGTGATCTTGTATGGCTTCTTGAAGGGCAGTTTCACCGGCAGTTTTTTTATCGGCATCACGCAACTTGATCATCCACCAATATCTTTCAAATAACTTTGTTCCTGTACTCTCTATATTTATAACAATTAATAAAGATATATTGGTTATCATTATTTCATGTAAAATGTACAATAACTAATAATATAAAGTGTACATTAGTAATCAAACAATTGAAAGATATATATCTCAATCAAATTTTAATAACTTGCCAACAACTTTAGCGTAACTTAAAATTTGATGATTGTGTTGAAGGTTCTAGCATAGTCGTCAGCTACAGACAACTACGGATGACTATGGTCGACTACACTAAGAGATTAGATCTAAACTGTTTATTATGTTTGCTGCTTAATCTTAGCCGTTGAATATTACATTTTTTTATAAATTAAAAAGTCTAATTTACACATCATTTAAATAATGATCAGTCAGTGACCAGCCAACAAAGTGTTGTTTGTTTTCTTACTTTTAGAGGGTTTTTTTTCCCCAAATTATTATAAAGTGCTATCTAAATAAATTATAAAATTGATCTTTCTTCAATGGCGCAATTCATTTGTAACATATATATTAATGGGACACTTCATATTCAACCTCTAATCTTCATTATTCATTCCAAATTTACCAAATTATATAAAATTAATAGATTTAATGTATAACTATCATGATTATTCTTCAATTTCACGTCAAACTAGCTTATAGTAGATTATAATCAATATGATTATCTTCATGAATATTTTCATTTAAGGAATCTTGTATTATATTATATCTTATGATTTCTTGTTTATTTAATTTTATTATACTTTTTTTATTTATCCACCATTGTTGAATATTGAAGCACTCAATATAAACAACATGTCATTGTTGAAGGTTGAAGATCTCAAAGATAATAACTGTAAAATAGGAAGGTGGTCATATGATTTTAGATAAAAAATAAAAGAATTTAATTTGTATAAGTTCATTTTTCAATACTTTTGAAGGACTTATTTGGCATCGTTTTTTTGTTTTCAGTTTTCAGTGTTTTTTTAAAACAAAAAACAAGAAAAAAGTGTTTCCACTTTTCTGTTGCCAGTTTTCAAAATTATCATAATCTTAATAAGTTTGACTAATTTTTTACTCATTATATGACATATATCATATGATTTTAAAAAACAAAAAACATAAAAAACAGAAAATCACAATGATGCCAAACAAACCCTTATATTTAGGTTTGTCGATTTAGTTTTTAAGAAATTATTGGATTGATTAAGCATTTCTATTAATTAATGGCATTACTAAATTGACAACAAATATATAAATCACTTGACATTACATTTTAATTATGATATTAATATTTAAGAGTGCCCAAATAAAAGTTAGATCTGCCTAATTTTTATTGCTGAATAAATAGAATGACCGTTCCCAAATGCTAAGTAATTGTTAGGCATAACTAAAACGTAAATTACATGATATTAATATTTAAGAGTGCCCAAATAAATGTTAGGTCTACCAAAATGCTATCAATTTAACCTTCATTTTAGACAATCATAAGTACTTAAATAATTATACTGCTTTTCAAAAAAATAATAATAATAATAATTATACTACAATATGTTAGTTAATTGAAAAAATGATATGTCCACCAAGTAATTAAAAAAACGAAATTTTATATGTAAAATGGCTTAGGCCGTCCTAAATAAATATTAGTTAATTCCAAATAAATCAATAATCAATCAATAACTATATACTAAAAGGCATATTCGGGAAATTGATTTTGGCACACCCTTAATTTATTTTGGCACACCCCAATGTGAGAGCACAGTTTTTTATGCCCTTCTCACATAGGGGTGTGCCAAAATCATTTACCGCATATTAGCAATAACACAGGCATATTAGCAATAATACATGTCATTTTCTGGCTTGTTTTTAATTTTTTGTTTTGTTTTGTTTTTCTTTTTTTGAAAGAAGAATATTATTTATAATAAATAGTCATACGACATCTAAAATAAAAATAAAGATTTGTAAACCACAAATCTAGAGAAAATAACATAATTTTTACAATCAAAATCAAAATATATAACTTACTAGGTAGTCCCAAATGAATATTGGGCAATTCCTTTTTTTTTTTTTTTTTTTGTGAATAAGGGTAATTCCAAATATGAATTCCTTTATTTGGTTCTAAAAATTAAATTAGATTTGATTAAAAAAAAATGAATGAAAATAGAAGGAAAGCTCCCTTCACAAAATCTTTCCCATCCTTTCCTCTCAAAATTGAAGGAAATTGAGAGAAAAGAAAGAAATTAAATATACCAAGCTTATAATTGGTTTTCTCTTCTCTTTCCTTCCTTTACTAATATCATATCAAATAATAAATCACTCTCATTTTTCTTAATTCCTTTACTATTATCAACCCAAACATACGTGTCAAAAAAAATTAAAAAAAAAAATTCAACCCAACCATTGGATGGGTTTAGTTTTTTTTTTCCCTTTCCCTTCTATTCATTTCATTCTCTATTCTTTACTAATGTTGAACCAAATAAAGTACTAAATATTTTCACGTTGAATATGTATTTTGTAATATTTAAATGGGACCTCCCAATTAATAAATAGGTAACCTCAAATGAATAGGTTTTAATTAAATTAGATATACAACACACAAAACTATAAATTATATTTTTTTAAAAAAATTTATTTACAAATAGTTGTATAACTTTTTAATAAAATAAAATAAAAGATTATGTTTTTCGTGTTAATATTCCATTTCTTAAATTTTCCGAAGATATTGAATAATGATGATCTAACAAACAATGGGAGTACATCAGTACATGTGATTGATTGATATATTTTATCGTTCTTTTGAGTTTTTGGATTATTCCATTAGATTATGAGTCGCACACACGCACATACACACATAATCTTAATTATAATATAACCTTTTACGCACATAAATTTATTGGGACTCTATAACACTTAATTGGGATTGCCTAAATTTCATTATAACAACCTCCAAATATCTTAATTGGGACTCTATAATAATTAATTGGGGCTGTCTAATTTGATTATAATAACCCCTAAATATCTTTATTGAGACTCTATAATACTTAATTACTGCCTAAATTATTTATAATAATCTTCAAATCTTCTTTATTGGGACTTTATTATAATACTTAATTGGGGATGCCTAATTTTAATTCTCCTCATAATAACAATGGCTAAACATTCCCAATAAACAAAATTTTGCATTGACATACATGCCTATGAGAAATTGTGCACTTAATATAGAGATAGAGAATATTTGTATTATAGAGGCAGACATATTAGTACATTAAATTTGTTTTAAACTTATTTTATCAAATAATAATTGTATAATTTTACAATTTTATTTTCTTATACGTATTTTTATTACATAAGTTCTATGCAATAAAAAGTAGTAGATACTTCTTCAAATATTACTTGGATATGTATAATAATAAGATATACAATATATTATTTGGATATCCAAACAATTTTTTGGATAATTAGGACTACCTAATTTTATTGTAGTAACCTTTAAATACTTTATTGAAGCATTATTTGAAAAGGTAAAGATTAATTTTATAATCTACATTTTTACAAATAAATGTGGATTAAGCTTCTCGTGTACTTTGTTTATTAGTTCTGTTGTTTGTAATGGACTTCGCCTATTAATAAATTTCACTTATAGGTATCTCCAATTTAATTTTGGGTTCAAATGTTATTAGTTAACCAAATGATTTACAAAGATATGATTTAATTAAAACATAGATAATGGTGTATAAAATGTTTCATGTATTGGGTATGCCTAAGTTATATATGGGCGTACCTAAAATGAAGTAGTTCAATTTTTATTTTTCTTACAAAATACAAAAGTTAAAGTTATTTCGGATAATCACATCCATTTTTAGTACTCTTAACAATATTTATTTCCACTCTATGTAACCAAGGTCACATTAACCGAAGCATGATTCTTATTAAAATAGAAACACTGATTTTGAATTTTTGAATGTTAGGGTGTGTTCTATTCACCTAATTTCACTTATCTGAACTTAGCTTAACTTACCTAAACTTATCTGAACTTATTAGACCTTATTATAGCTTATTTAGTTGTAATTTGTACTTGTGTAACCCTTATTAGAACTTATTAAATCCGATCTGAACTTATCTGAATTTATCACACATGAAATAAGTGAAAATAAGGTGAACATAATAGGCCTTAGTAGATTTCAGGGAGAAAAAAAAGATTGTGAATTTAGATTTGGCAAAAATAAAGTTAAATATTATTAGTATCCCTGATTTACGCCTAACATGATGTATTCATTTTTTTTATTTATTTTTTTTAACCAATGGGTAACTAATCGTTTTTATTTTTATATCGGCGAATTACATACAAACTGCAATTTGTAGGGATTTAACCAAAGTGCTACTAATGTAAAAGTAATTCTCTAGATCAAAAAAATAATTATTATATCTAATTTTAATCCTTTAAGAAACAAAACAAGTGTTTAAACCTTTTATATACACAGATACCGAAAATTCTACAATAAACGTCATGTACCACTATGTACTACTAAAGCAGCGTACTGCTATGTACCACTAATATTTTTATATTATCTTTCTTATATTTTTAATTGAAATATTTTACATCAATTTTTTTACTACGTAATTAAATTTATTAAAAATTGAAAATTATTATTATTATTATTATTATTATTATTATTATTGTTATTATTATTATATATATATATATTAAAAGCTAATATTTGTTTCATATCATCAATATTAATTTAAATAAAACAAGATTTTTTTTACAATGTACAACTAATTAAAGTTTTTCAAATAAAAATTTTCTAAATTTATTTAACTTTTTTAAAATCTAATATTTGTATGTATTTTCTTAATGTAATTCGAATCATCCTGTGTGGTTTAAACTTTACGGCTCTATATATTAATACCAATTTAGTCAAATTTACTCATATATATATATACATTGTAATTGTATTATTCTAAACTTGTTAATAATTAGAGATCAATAAAATCTTTTCCATCCAATATCTTTTCCACAACATATTTTTGTCTTGAAAGAAAAAGAAATTATAATATCATATCTTACATACGACTAAAAAAACGACTAATACCTAGAAATTTGTTGAAAACTCCATGAATAATGTAAACTCTCAACGTATCCCCCCAAAGTAAACATAATGATATAAAAAAGAGACAAAAAAAAAAAAAGATGCTCACGCTAAGGAGGGAAAAAAGAAATTAAAGTAAATTTTCTTTTACATATTAGTAATTCTGTATCAACTTTTAATATTATTTTAATATTTTTCATGATCCTAATAAAAAGAAACATCTAGCTAAAAGCCTAAAAACAAGGAATATATATCTACAAGAATCTAAAAGGGATAATTTTTTTTTTTTTACTAATACATAACGATACATAGCATTTACAGTACATAGCATTACACGTCATGTCACGAGGGTGCTCATAGAAGTAAGTGCACCTTTCTTTTTTCGTTAATTTTTTTTTTTATTTTTTTTTTGTTGTTGCTCATTTGATATAATTTTGCTCATTTTAGATTTTGTAATGAGCAAAAAATATTTTCAAAGAGGAGTATACACTTGAGTGCACCTTACACACGGGTGACACGGATGTGTATAACAATTTTCACTTTTAATGAACGACGGCTATGCTAGTTATAATGACATATTTAACAAAAAAAAAATATTTGATTTGATCTTCAATAAAACAAAATTATCACTAATTTTGTTTAATATATTGATTTAATAAAATATTTCACATGTTTTACTAAAATAAATTATTAATAATTGTAACTTTGTAATCAATCTAATCATGCATGTATATGATCGAATGTATGATAAATAACTTCTTAAAATTATCATTTTGGCAATTTAACTTTATGTCTTCTTAGTGTTGACTACAAAATTAGGTACGTTCTTTTAGTGGTTAATTTAAGCATATAAGCAACTTATTATTAATGCTAGAAAATTCCAAGTTGGTATAGGAAATAAGAGTTGAATTTAGGAAAATTATGTTACTGTATATTTTTTTTTGGACGAAAGGAAAATTATGCTACATATCAGATATCTCTATCCCCCCAAAAACTCACTAATCACGGAAAAAATATCTTATCATATATTTCCTTCCACAAAAAAAAGACCCACCAATACACTTATTAATTTATTATTATTTTTTTTATTCTAAAAATAAATTTAATTAAATAAATTTTTTAAAAAAAGATCATTCATCTTCAACCTCAAATCTTGCCTATCTTCAAGTTTCAACAAGAAATGTGTAACCTTCAACAATGTCGAATTAATCGTAAAATCATATTAAATTTAATCACAGAATAATTATATATAATATTATTGTTCTTTTTTAATGAAAATATTTTTACAAATAATTAAGGTGACTATAATGTCGATCTGGAAATAAATTTTATAACTATTCGACTTTTTTGACTTAAAATTGAAGAATTACAATGGTTAAACATTAACTTAGCAAATTTATATAATTTTGAAATCGATGAACGATGACTATTTTTCTATTGAAGATGAAGGTTTTAGGATGAAGATGACATAGGTTGAAGATGAAGGATAAATTCAACTCATTAAAAGGTTAATAAAGTTACCAATGGTATAGATTGGTTGAAGATGAAGTATTTAAAATTATATAAATTTAGTTTGATTTTAATTTAAAAAAAAAAATTCATGCTTGTTAAAAAAAATAAAAGAAAAAAAAACAAAAATATTCCAACCAAACAATACTTTAATGACTGTGTAGCTTAGGTGTTGGATTGAACGGCTAGGATTAGACAAATGTGATATCAACGGTCTAGATTAAAAATATCAGTGTAGTCGACCATAGTCGTCCGTAGTCGTGTGTAGTTGACGACTACGCTAGAATTTTTATTGTGTTGTAGGGCTAATACAATTATTTTTTTGGAAATTTTTTGAAAACCATCTTATAAAAATCAAATTTTGTTGAAAACCATTTTATAAATTTTTTTTTGGTCAAAAAATCCCACCACTTTTCGGATTTCGACGATTGATTGACATTTCCAGCATTGATTAGCATGTCCACCTCACATGGCCCACTTAACCCACTTTTCTATTATTCCCCCCACCCTTTTTTTCTCCCATTCATTCCCCCTTTGTCACTTACATTTCCGTGCAATTGTCTAAAAGACTATAAAAACCAAATTATGATGAAGAGGAGTGACGAAGAGAATAAATGGAGGGAAGAGGGGGGGAATTGAAATAAAAGAAGAGTGAGGCTAAGACGTTAAGTGGTCACGTGAGGAGCACACGTAAGTCAACACCGGAAATGTAAGTAATTAGTCGGAATCCGGGAGAATGGTGAGAGTTAATAAAAAAAAAAATATTAAAACAGGTGTGCTTTGACCAAAAAAAAAAAAAAAAAAAAAAAAAAAAAAAAATAAAAAATAAAAACAGGTGTGATATGAGGAAAAAAAATTATAACATGGTTTTCAACAAAATTTGGTTTACATAAGATGGTTTTTAACAATTTTAAAACAGTTGTGCTTTGACACTGCACTAAAGTTTAGGTTTTGTTTTTACATTTTTTTAGGGAAATTCTCTTTGATGAACTCTAACTTTTTTATTTTCTACGTGGTAAAAGTTGTTAAATTTTATTATCAATGGTAAACCTAAATTATTGTTTACCATTGATAACTGTTATTTCCTTAACTATAGTTAGTTTTTTATTTTTTAAGTTATATTGAAATTATAAAAAAAAAACCCTACCCCTTCCCCAACCCACTGCCAGCCTCCTCCCGCAACCCAGCCCCTTGCAG
This sequence comes from Chenopodium album, assembly GCF_948465745.1. Lineage (NCBI taxonomy): Eukaryota > Viridiplantae > Streptophyta > Magnoliopsida > Caryophyllales > Amaranthaceae > Chenopodium > Chenopodium album. The sequence goes on from NC_137852.1 coordinate 14,429,620, forward strand.
GTGGCCAGAAACCGGCGAACTTCCTCCCCTAGCGCCAGCGACCCCTACCTCCTCCCTCTCCTCCACCTATGACACCTCCATTCTCTCCTAAAACCCAATCCCATTTCCCCGACATGAACCACCAACTCCCTCGAAAACCACTCCCCTCCCCAGGGCTAGTGTCCAAACTCTCAACCCCGCACCGCCGAACCCAAACCGCTATTCCCCTACCATTTCCACCCTCTGAAATACCATGTCGAACCCCAAAATTAAAAGCCCCAAAATCAATTTTTAGGGTTTCGATTTTGGGGTTTTAAGGTTTCGGGGTGGTGATATTTGGCTATGGTGGACGGTGGCGACGAAGGGGAGGGCACTTGGGCTGCCGGCGAAGGGGTTTCGGGTCAAGCGTCGGTGGTGGCGGGGAGGCTAGGTGGGTGTTATGGGGAGGCTGTGGGACTATGGTGGCTTATTAGTGGGGGGTTAGAGGTGGTGGTTTCACCGGGGGTTTGGTAGGGGTGCCGGCTGCCGGCAGGGGGAAGGAGGCTTGGTAGTGGGTGAGGGAAGGGATGGTTGATTTTTTTAATTTCAGTATAATGATTAAATTGTTAAAAAAATAATTAAAAACCTAACTATAGTTATATATTCTTGTTAAAAAAAAACCTAACTACAGTTTAATTTTTAATAAAATATAATAATTAATGTCATAAGTAATAAGTAAAAAAAGTTTATGATCGAGTACCAAAGATAATTTTATTAAACTTTGTTCACCACTTAGAAAATTAAAAAGTTGGAATTAACCAAAGAGAATTTCCCTTTTTTTTATTTCATAACATGAGCCGCTTTGTTTATAACACAATATATAATTTTGACAAACAATATAAACTCCGTTAAATTTTATATGCAATAAATGGGTTTTTTTTGTGAGAGATGAAAAATTCTTTTGTTACATATAAAAATTACTCCCTTTGTCCTTGAATTTTTTACACAATCAATTTTGCACATATGTCAATGTACTAGTTACACTTTATAATTAAATATTAATGCAAATTATTTTTAAAATTATATTATGAAACTTTATATTAATACCTATTTAATCACATATTTTATGTTAAAATATGAATACTATATATTAAAATAATCACCAGGTCAGTCTTATCCTCAAAGTACATGTGTCGCGTTCATAATAAAAATTTCCCACCAAAAAACCCATTTTTTGTTCTTAATAAAAAAGAAAAACTGATAATAAAAAAAGAGAATATGCAGCCTAATTAAACAACCTAAAAACTAGAATACAAATTACAATATAAATGAATCTTTTTTTTAATCGTTAATCTATAAAATGTATATTCCCTTGAATCTTTAATCGTTGCTAGTAATGTATAAAATGTATTGTTCATTTTCTACTAATAAAAGGATTTTAACTCATTTTTTATTTCATAACATATATATTAGCAAAACTAAAATTAGAGATTAGTACATTATCGTATCTAATCTATTATAATTCGATAACATAAATGTAGATACTTCGTACAAACTTATAGTAATTTATTAAATTAATTTTTTTCTTGTGAATATCCGAGCGTTGCTTGGACAAAGAACAAATAATTTTTTTATATTAGTATAAATTTTGACTTTTACCACCTCCAAAAAACGATTTAATTGATTTTACCACCAATCGCCTCCAACTAACGGATTCTATCCATAAATTCGTTAGTGGGGCCTACCTTGCACACGTGTCACCATATTATTGGGTAAATTTTTTAAAAAATAAAATAAAACAAAAAAAAATTAAAATTAAAAAATCCCCATCCATCAGCTGGTGGTTGTTGGCACCGTAAGGACCCCCACCGCCGGACCGACTACGACCAGTCCCACCACCTAACCGTTACCAGCCCCCACCACCTATATGCCACACAACGACAGGCACAACCACCGCACCAGATTTTGACCCCTTTTCTACCAAATTCCGACGTTAAACCCCTAGCCATCAAATTCCGACCACCCATAAAGGCCCTCCTAATTCCGACCACTCTTAACACCCTAGCCACCACCAAATTCCGCACTCCTAAACCCTAGCCACCACCTAATTCCGATCACCTCCTTAACCCATACACCAAATTCCTGCCCCTCCTTAGCTCCATACGAAATTCCGATTAACTGAGGTAGTTGATTTTGTTGCTGGTTGGTTGACACGGAAGATCGGGGAAGATGAAGAAAAATTAAAGGTAGGCCCTACTAATGGATTCATGGATGGAATTTTAGAAATTTTTAGAAATTTTACTGGTGGTAAAATCAAATTTTTAGAAATTTTGTTGGTGGTAAAATAATTTTTTTTTTTTTAATGTAGGTGATAAAATCAAATAAGTCCTTTTGTTGGAGGTGGTAAAAATCAAAATTTCCTACAAATTATGGTCAAAGCTGATGTATGAATTTGTAAAAAAAATTCTAACGTTTTATGTATTTTGAAACGAATGGAGTAAAGGGGATAATGTATCATTTCAAAAAATACACAATTAATTATATGGTAATGCTATATGTAGCCTTATATAACCATTAAATACATTTTTGGAAATTGTATAAAAACTAGGAATTCATGACAAAAATACCCGTAAATCAGTATAATTAGTGTTTATATTTTTATAATTTCTTAACTTTTTACGATTTTCAAGTGTAAATTAAATGTTTATATGTAGTTCTTATGTATATATTTTCCTTATATATATTCTTGTTAAAAAAAAAATACTTTGTAATACTGTATTATATTCTATTGTATTCTAGATTAATTATATTGTTTGTAAAAATTATAGAGCACTACAAAAAAGGGACAATTACTGGTTTATTGATGACTAATAATAACTCTCGGTGGTTTTTTCAGAACGTACGGCTATAGCAATGCAACTACCGTTGACCATCAGTTTGCTACCCGACGGCCAGGCCAATAGGCCATCAGTATAATTACCATTTTTTTAAGGGAAAAAAGTTAAACGATTACTAGAGGTCTCACATGATTAATTGAAGGACTTTTGTTAAAAACCACCTTATATACATTAAACTTTATGAAAAACTAACCTTATAAAAAAGTTAGTTTTAAAAGGGGCCGTTTTTCATTAAACTTACCCTCACTTGTATTCTACGTTTTTCTTCTCACTAACTCAATGTAACATTCTCTCCGATTCTAACAAATAAATCATCACCCAGGCCACCACTGACCGCCGAAGGCGAGGTTATCGTCGAAGTTTAAGTCATGTCTTTTTTTAATTTTTGGTTAGAGGTCAAACGCCTAATTTTTTCAAATACCCAAGGAGAAAACGCCTAGAATTTTAAAAAATCCTTGGGAGAAGGTAAAGTTTTAGACGTTCCTCCCCATGGAGTTGTGAAAATTTTGGGCGTTTCTTTTTCAGTTTTTTTGCAATTTTGTTTTTATCATAAAATTTTATCCCAAACTCAAATTAAGACAAATATTATATCGTTGGAATGCTCTGGTTTTCTACTTTATAACCCAATTGGAATCAGGTCATTATCATTTCAAGATTTTAAAGAATGGATGAAATATATACTTGTCTAAAATCGATACCTTACACAATTTCGCCCTAATCTTAGTATCTAAAAATGATATTGACCTGATTTTATTAGGTTTAAAACAAGACATTCAGAGTTTTTGAATGGTATATTATTTGTCTTAATTCGCGTTCGGGACAAAAGTTATGACAAAAACAAAAACGTTAAAAAACTGGAAAAGAAACGCCTAAAACTTTCAAAACTCCATGGGGAGAAACGCTTAGAATTTTAGTTTATCCCTAGGAGTTTTGAAATTCTAAGCTGTTTCTCCTTTGATATTTGAAAATATTAGGTGTTTGGCCTCCAGCCAATTTTTTATTTTTTTTTAAAAAAATAACTACTTAAACTCTGACGATACCCTCGCCTTCAGTCGGTGGTGGCCTACTTGGTGATGGTTTGTTGGGAGCTATGAGGAGAGAATGTTTCATTGAGTTAGCGGGAAAGAAAACATAAAATACATAAGAGGGTATGTTTGTCAACTGCAATTACTAGGTATATAAAGGATCACTATTATAGAGATAACTAGGTCATTCTTTTAGGTTGTCAATGTCTGTTCCTAGATATGATAAATGATCTTTGAGCTAGTCAAATAGTCCAAAGCCTAATAAAAATAGGTCCTATGAGGTCACACACAAGGGTATTAGGTTAAACAAGTAAGAGGTCCATTAATGGGCCACATGAGATTAAGACAAACCATGAAAGAAATTGGGCTAGAATAGTTTGATTAGGATTAGAAGTTTGAGCTTGAAATGGACTCTTATTTCTAGATATGATCAATAAATAATCTCCATGTCTAGGGTTGAATCAAATCACAATTAACGGTTAATAAATTGTGAAACAAGGCAAGCAATTCCAAAACCCTAATCTCTCTCTCCTCTCACACGACCCTCCCTCCTCTCTGACCAAGCCACACGGCCGGCCCCTCCTTAGTGGTTTGTGGTGTTCGTCGTGGTAGTTCGTAGTGGTGATTCGTGGTTAGTTTAATTTGCATCTCTCTTCTCCGTAGAAGGTTAATTGAAAGTTCAATCAGAACTAATTAGCATTAGTGGAGGTTTAATCTATACCCGTGGATCAAGTAGAGTATTTACACTTTGGGTTCTTATTCTCCTATTGTTCTTGCTCGATCACACTTACGTGGAGGTATTATTAAATGTTGTTTATGTGTTGTGCGTTGATCTTAATTACAAGATGCTTATAAATGTGATCCATGCAATTCCGCTTAGAGTATCAAAAGTCCTATAGGCGTTACCTCGTAAAATGATGGTGTCATTTAACAATCCAATATTATAAGTTTATAACAATTATATATTAGCAAATTATTCTTGTGAATATCAATGCAAAACTCATAATATATTTTTATCTTATCTACTTCTGTAAATGCCAACATTAATCATTCAAGATATATGTTTTCTTACCTATTTTTATAAACAACTAGGATTAACAAAAATTAAAATGAATTAGGTGAATATAGCATAAAATCAACACATTGCACCAAAAAAAAAAAAAAAAAAAAAAAAAATACAAAAAATACAAAAAACTGAGTATCAGTAAATTTCGTGGGTGATCTTGGAAACAAAACATAAAAAAAGAGCGAACGAAGTACCTGGCATTTTCCATAAGCTATGAAGCACAGTGTTTCCCTTAGTTTTACGCAACATGCTGAAAGTAACTTCATGTTTATTCAAAATTTCTTCAACAAAGTTTGCACAGCTATCACCAACAGCAGCAAATAGAGGGCTCTCTCCACTATCACTGAACATATGCAATAATGTTGAATCGAGGTTGATGTAATACAGTGCAAGATCTTCGTTTTGTTGTTCATATATAGCAACGAGCAATGGTGTAAATTCGTACCTATTCCCTATTCTCCAAGGTGGAGACTCTGTAAAGGTATCAGTTGATTCAACCATATTTCCTATTCTCATTTCCTGTTCTAGTTTGTAACCATATATAATCGATTCCGTAATTTTGACATTCTTATGTGTTCTTGCAGCCGTATGTAAAGGAGTATCATGCCAATTCTCTTTTTTCGTCTTCTTTGTGATTAAATCAGTGAAGACTTTGGTCCTCGCAGCCGGAAATTCTCCCCTTAAAAGGAAATCAAATGGCCAAACTTGATTCAATTCTGCCCATTGGTGAAGCATATTGTAACCATTACTGTGATCCACGGCATCCATTAGCTCAGGATGTTTCTCTAGTAGCAATCTTAATACATTTTCTGCATCCCAAAATTTAGATTTTATTAGATAACATTTGTGTATTACTTTAATATTATATTCTGTTATTTAAACGATTTGTCTAATGTATCTCTATGGGCAGTTGGGCACATGTAAGTACAAAATAATGCAATCCTGTTAATCAATTACATTTGGGGTTTTTTTATAATGATAAACTACGGGGAGGGATTCTTACCCTATCACAGGAATGGGGGCTATGAGGAATCAAACCCCTATTACTTGGGGGGATGGTCCCTCCATATCCTCATTCCTCACAATACATTTCTTGATTGTTACATAGAATTGATACTTTGTATAAAAATATTGCCATGGAATATAAAAATATTGTTAAATGTATGCCTTTTATGTGTAAGAGGTTACGGGTTTGAATCTAGCTCAAAGAATAAATTATTTTGTTAAATATAACGTCTTAAATATATAGTATAGATATATGAATATAATAAAAACAAACAAAAAAAAACAATAAAAGTATACATAATTAAAAAGATTATCTCAAGTTATGTAGAGTACAATCCTTTGTATAGGCTTAAGGAGTTTTCCTCTTAATAATATTTCTTATTCTTTGCTGTCTATCTGTAAGTTAACTTAGGAATATGTTTTAGACATCTGACCCGGTTCATATTAAATTCCAATATCCATCCTTGGTTAAACTAAATCACCATCCAGTAAATGTTATACGGATTACTTGGTCAATTAATAGGCGTTAATCGGTTAGTGTTATAATAGCTACTTTGATCTTTACAAAGGGATACATTGTGTAGCCAGTTGCACACAAAACTTGTTCAGTTGATGCCCTACTAGAATTCGGGCAAGGTTAGGGGGTTGTCGGTGGTGGCGCTAACCGGTAAGAGGGAATTGTTGGATTTTAGATTTTTTGTGTTTAATTTCAGATCTAGGGTTGTTTGTGGGTTTATGTGTTTTCTGAGTTTAATTTGGTGGTTTTGGGTGGCGGTGGAAAGTGTGGCGGCGCTAGGTGGTTTGTGATGGCAGTTGGTGGTGGTTACGGGTTATGCGACTAGGCTACTTTGGATGAAAGGGTTAAAGGAGGGATGTTGTGGCTAGGTTTGGGTTTTGTTTTTTTTTTTTTTGTTTTTAATTTCTTTTTATTTCTTGCAACGGCTTTTTGCGACGGCTAGCTGTCGTTAATGTTGTTTTGTGTGGCAGTTTTCATGGTTGTTGTACTTTTGTGATGGTTTTAAGCTGTCGCAAATTAATTATAGCGACAAAAAATGAAACTGTCCCTGAAATTGGTAAAACCGTCGAAAAAAATGTTTACGACAGTAATATCGCAAAAATAAAATTTTATGACAAATGTGATTGCGAAAACGGTTTATGAAAGTTAACTGTCGCAACTATTTTTTGCGACAGTTTTTACTATTTATGCGACAGATTTTGGCTGACGCAAAATTGCTTAGAAAAAATACACTTTAATAACCTCAGCTATTGCTTATTTACCTATAATAATCCCAACTAAGGTTTATTTTTTTAATAGTCCTAACTATTAAGTGAGTTTTTCTCCAACAGTCCAAAAAATCGGTTACCTACTAAAAGGGTAAACTTTTTTTTTTTTTTTTTTTTTTTTTTTTTGTTTTTTAAATGACACATGTCAGTACATGAGTGCCCTAATATTACAATAAAAATAAAAAAAAAAACAAAAACCATCCCAGCCACCCCTAGCCAACTAGGAATCTGACCGGCCAACCTCCAGACCACCGGAAAATGGTCGGTGAACCCGCATACCATCGGAAAATAACAGACAGGCCCTCCCAATCCCCAAGAGCACCAGCCACGATCCACCCCAACTCCAATTACTCCTCCCGCACGGCCAGCGACACCTATACAACTACGACCGCTCCTCACCGCTTGCTAGCTGCCAGATCGCCGCCAGCTTGCTGCGACTACAGCCGCACAAACCCAATCACCAATCGCAACAAAATCCACCGCCTCCAAAACCACTACGTTATCCTCCGCCACCAAAACCGACCTCAATAACCACCTTCTCCAGCCCCAAACCCCACCTCCACCTCTTGCCTCAAACCCTAAAACACCACCTTCTCTAGCTAATAGGTTCGGTGAAGGGTTGATGGCGGTTTCAGCAAAATGCTTCAATTTCAGAAGAATTTGGGGGACTTTCTCAAGCATTTATGTTGGTTATTTTGGTGCGATTTGGGGCTACTAGTAGTTTCACAGGCAAGGGTTAGGTGTTTTGCCAGGTTTCAGGGGTGCGGCTGGTCGTGGGAGTTGTTTCCGGCTTGGTGGCTAGAGAAGGTGGTGTTTTAGGGTTGCGACAGGAGGTGGAGGTGGTGATTAGGGCTAGAATGGTGGCTGCTAGAATTTTTTTCGTTTTCTTTTTTTTTTTGTTTTTTTAATTTTTTTTTGAACCACTCACACACAGACACGTGTCAAACAACCTACAATAATAGGTTGTTGACCGACTTGGGACTCCTGGAGGAAAACTGACTTAATAGTTAGGATTATTGTAGAATAATCGATAGTTTGGATTATTGTACATAGGTAAATCGCCTATAGTTGGGATTATTAAAGTGTATTTTTCCAATAGTTTTTTTTTAAAGACAAAAAATAGCTTATTTCTTGTAGTGTGTATTGTTGTAAGATCTATCAAACATGAAATTTGGGAGTATACTTTGATGAAAATGATAAACTAGCTAGAGTTAAGCTATACAAAAATTTGGTAGACAGGTAACTAACCTGGAATGAAACTATGAAAGTGGTCATTTCAGTTGCACCGATCCCAACAAACTACAAATGATTGAAATAAATAAAAGGTTATATTCGGTAATAATTTTTTTTTTACAGTATTTGGTAAATTATTTATTTATGTATAATTAGCTTATGAAATAAGTTAAGTTAATGTGTTTGGTAGAATACTTATTTAAAAAGTTTAGGATATTTTGATTTTTATCACCTTCCAATAACGATTTTGTCGAATTTACCACCTCCATAAAAAAAAGATTTACTTTACCACCACCAAAATTTCCAAAAAATCGATTTTACCACCAACTAACGGATTCCATCCATGAATCCATTAGTAGGTCCCACATTTTGAACGTTTCTTCTTCATCTTCCTCGATCTTCCATGTCAACCAACCAGCAACGAAATCAACTACCTCGGTTGGTCGAAATTTCGTGTGGGTTTCACGTCTGGGTAGTGGTGGTTTCGGGTCGCGGTGATTTCGCGTCAAGATTTGGATGGTGATGGGGTTGGTCGTAGCTGTTAGGTGGTGGCTAGGGGAAGGGAGGAGCTGGTCGTAAACGGGCAGGGGAAGGGAGGGGCTGGTCATAAACGGGGAGGGAGAAGGATGGGGTGGTCTGAATCGGGGAGGGAGAGGGAAGGGATGGTCGGAAACGGGAAGGGAGAGGGAGGGGGTGGTCGGAATCGGGGAGGGAGAGGGATGGGGTGGTCCAAATCGGGGAGGGAGAAGGATGGGGTGGTCGGAATCGGGGAGGGAGAGGGATGGGGTGGTCCGAATCGGTGAGGGAGAGGGAAGGGCTGGTCGGAGTCGGGGAGGGAGACGGATGGGGTGGTCCGAATCAAGGAGGGAGAGGGAAGGGGTTGTCGGAATCGGGGAGGGAGAGGGATGGGGTGGTCCGAATCGGCGTGGGAGAGGGAAGGGCTGGTCGAAAACGGGGAGGGAGAGGGAAGGGGTGGTCGGAATCGATATGGTGGCCGGAATTGGGTAGGGGAGGTGGGGCTGCCGGATTTAATTTTTTTTTGTTTTTAATTTTCTTTAATTTTTTTTTTAAAACTTACCCAATAATGTAGCGACACGTGTGCAAAGTAGGCCCCACTAATAGATTTATGGACGGAATCCGTTAGTTGGAGGTGATTGGTAGTAAAACTGATGTTTTATTTTTTTATGAGGTGGTAAAGTAAATCTTTTTTTTATGGAGGTGTTAAATTCGACAAAGTCGTTATTGGAAGGTGGTAAAAATCAAAATATCCAAAAGTTTATTCCAATAATAAATTCTTTTTCAATAACCCCGTAAAAAAAAAAGAAGTGCAGCTTTTTCAATTTGCTTATTCAATATGTTGTGGTGAAATGACACATATACTCCAAATTAAGTTTGAATTCTACCTTAACTATCTACCCCAACAATTGAATTATTGGTCAATTCACGTAATCAAACAACTTTAACCAATCAACTATTTATCAAAAAATTTTATACAACCAGCTAATAAAATAAGCTTATCAAAAGTTAATACATGTCTCTAGTCAAAATAAGCTCTCAGCTTTCTACCAAACAAAATGGATCGGACTCGGTTTGACCTGAAACAAAAGTTCCCTCACTCAGTTGGACCTTGGACCCGTCTAGACTTATGTCTGCACTAAATTTTTTCTTCCTTACTAATCCCACCGTATTTAGATATATAAATGTTTACTTCACCGAATATGGATCGGAACTTTAAGAAGATTGGTAGAAAATCATTAAAATTTATGATAACTTACTACATCTAATTTGTGTCTCTTTGTCCGATGTTCATTAGTTACACTACAGTTTTCCTATATTTTTTTTAAGACCTTAGTTAAAGATGAAAGAGAGTCAAACAAGCGAGAACTAAAGGCCAAGAAATACAGACATACCTGAAGAATTAGGTGCAAAATGAAGGGGAGTGGAACCATCTTTCCCACGAAGACTATAAGAGTAGGAGGACATCAATATCTTCTGAGCAACCTTATTGCACCCATTTTTAACAGCAAGGAAAAGTGGGCTGTTTTTCTCGCTGTCTTCCATCTTGCAAAGCGGCTCCATATCCATCGACAGTATATCCATTGCACTCTCTTCATTAACAACCTCAATAGCCAAGTGTAACGGCGTATAACCATTCTGATTATGCTCTAACCATGGTTTATTAGTAACCGGCACCCCTGATTTGTAAAACCCAAGGATGAGCTTCACAATTTTAAGGCTGATTTGCCTCGATTGCTTCAGCCCAGCGGCCGTATGAAGAGGTGTACAACCATTCTTGTCTCTCTGAGAGTGGAGTTTTTGTTGAACCTGTTCCGGTAATATTTCCGTAGCTACTTCGAGAAATTCCGATTGCTCACACCGTGTCGCGAGGTGGAAAATATTTTCATCCATTGGTGAAAGTTTAGTAAGGAAGTACTCATCAATTGGTTTTAAGCCAACAACACTTCTCAGGAAATCTACGTTTCCCGAGCATGCGGCTTCTTTCAACTCTAGATCCATTGTATTTTAGTTTGTTTTTTTTTTTTTGGGTGTATTTCAGATGTTATGTTTTTGTATAGAAAAAATATAATAAAATTCTGAATTGTAATAAACACCAAGAACAAGTGTTACGAGTTTATATCGTTTTTTGACAATGAAGATTAACGTGTGGGTATCGTGTAATGAATTGTTGTGCGACTTTTTGTGTTTTTGGATGCGAAGATCAAATTTATCAAATACAATGTTGTCACCACCCCTCTTGTTAAATAAAAATTGTTGTCACCCCTAATAATAATAATAATAAATTATTATTATTATTATGGAATGACGACTTTAATTTGTGTAATATAATAAATTAGACAAATATTAATAGGGTGTTTGGCCTATAGGCCAACTTGGGTCATGTCAGCCCCCATGTAATGGATTTATTAAAACTACTTGTTGATATTAAACTAAAGGCATGTTCATATTTACTGAATTGAGCTGAACTGAATTGAACTGAACTGATTGGAGCTGAACTGAACTGAACTGAACTGATTGGAACTGAACTGAACTGAACTGAACTGATTGGAACTGAACTGAACTGAACTGAATTAAGCTGAAATGAATATTTTATGTGAGAGGGAAATTAAGAGCTGAACTGAACTGAACTGAACTGAACTGATTGGAACTGAACTGAACTGATTGGAACTGAACTGAACTGAACTGATTGGAGCTAAACTGAACTGAAATAAAGTAAATATGACAGGCCCTAAATCGGAATATTTTGATAAGTCAACTAGCTTTAGCCGTAGAATCAGTCATACTACTATTATTGGGAAGCAACAATAATCTTCTCGATAAGTCAACTAGTTGAGGGTGGTTATTGTTACCTTGATTTTAGGATTTTAGTTTAATCATTAGAAGTAATGTTACGTAGTGCGTGCCTGTCAAAAAAAAAAAAAAGTGACGTAGTGGCCTAGTGGGTTTTACTTAGTCAAAATCTTGTTATTGTTTACGTTGATTGTTACTAGTTAGATGGTAAGTGGGTTAGTAGTGTTCTATTGGTTTCCTAATATGTTGTTTTGGTGTTTTATCATTAGCTTATTTAGTAACACAAACTCTTATATGTGGTCCTTTGCTCTCAAACTTATTCTTTGCCTATGATATAAGTCTTTCTGTGGAGGCAAGTGTGGATCAAGCACAAGTAATTCAAGATTGCTTGGATCGCTTTTGTAAAGCTTCGGGGCAAAAAGTGAGTTTGGCCAAATCAAGAGTATACTTCTCAAGCAATATGTGTGAGTCCATGCAAGAAGAAATCAATGCTGCTCTGCAAATGGAGAAAACATAAGACTTGGGAATGTACTTGGGTATGCCAACGTTGACTAGCAGAGTTACCAAAGAGACCTATAGTACTTGTGTGAGAAAATCGACCGTAAACCTATCTTTGGCTGGAAGAATTACATTAGCTAAGTCCACGATATCAACAATGGCTAATTATTCTATGCAAACGGCAAATATTCCCAAGGCTACTTGCGAAGAAATAGATAAGAAGACAAGGTGATTTATTTGGGGAGGGAACGATGAGCATCGTAGAGTTCATCTCCTTTCTTGGGAGAAATTGCAAGCGACAATAAGTCAAGGTGGAATCGGCATTACGTTTGCAAAACAAGCTAATGCGGCCTTTTCAACAAAGCTTGGTTGGAGGGTCCTCTCCGAACCTAATGCTCTTTAGTCTAGGGTCCTTAGAGCGAAGTATTGCAAAGTTTGCTGTGATGTGGAGATGTTTGAACACAAGGCAGGGGCTTCGAATGTTTGGAATGGAATTATGGAGAATGCCAAGGTCATCGGGGAGGGTGTTCGTACAACTATAGGCAATGGTGAAAGCACACTATTTTGGGATCACAAATGGTGCTCAAACAAAACACTAAGCGAGCTAGCAATGGCCACTATTCCAGAAGACATTCTTTGTGCGACGGTGGCTGAAATGTGGGAGGAAGAAGTTGGGTGGAGATGGAGCACTTTCTCGCATTTTCTCAATTCTGAAACTTTGAAATTGATTCAAAATCATGAGCTTCGGGTTGATCCCACTACTAAAATTCGGTTAAATTGCGACCGTTTTTCTATGACCGTCTCAAAAACAGTCGCAAATTATTAAATTTTCCACCGTTTTTTTTTTGCAGTCGCAATTTTGCGACAGGTTTAAAAGTGGTCGCAATTTCACGACTGTTTTTAACCAATTAACCCGTCGCAAAGTATATTTGAATAGTTTTTTAAAAAAAATGTGAAAAATTAATTCAAAAGTAAATAAAATAGTTGCAACCGTCAAAAGCGGTTGCAGATTCGTTACTTGCGACCATGTTTAGCGGTCGTAATTATTTTTTTTAAATTAAATTCTGGTATGAAAGATGTTCACAACTCATCCTAACCCTAATTTTTCCTCACTTAGTCGCTGTCTCTTCTTTTCCTCTCTCTCTCTTCTCTTACTCTCTTACTTTCTCCCTCTCTCTCTCTCTTCTCACGCCACTCTTCCTCCATCTTTCCTTAACTCCTCTCTTTCCTTCTCTTCGTTCTCACGCCCCTCCTCTCTTTACTTCCACCTTGATTCTCCTCTATCTTTCTTTATCTCCTCTCATTCCTTATCTTCTAATTATCAAACTTTCATTTCCGAAAACTCAGACAAAGTAAAAGCACTTCGAAATAAAAGAATCAGCAGCTGCCGGAAAATCGTTGCTCGTTCAAGCAAGCCCACTGTCTCCTCAAGAAAGTACACGAAGTTTGGTGTTTATGGTCAAGTTCAACCATTAATATTCCAGATCTGGAGTTTTCATGGTCGAATTTGACCATACAAACCCAAAGAGGAAGATATATTGGGAAACGTATGTTGAGTTTTCTGAAAATATTGTTTCTTTTTGTTTATTTTCGATTTTGGTGGTTTTTTTCATTTATTTTTCGAATTTTAGTTTTGTTTGATTTTTTTTTATCAATTTTTGTTTTCATGGTCGAATTTGTATAATTTTGTTCGAATTTATTAAATTTTGGTTTTATTTTGAGTTTTCGTTGATTTTGTTCGAATTTATTCATTTCTAGTTCGAATTTAATAGATTTTTTGTCTGATTATGAGTTCTCGTTTATTTTCTTAGAATTTCTGTGAACTTTGTGAGTTTTTTAGGGTCTATTTATTGTGAATTATGTGATTTTTTTTTTGTGAAACATGTTTTTTGGATCTAATTTTTGCGTAATAATTTCTTAGAATTTCTCGTTTTTGGCTGGTTGGGGTTTTCGTGGTGATTGGCTGGTGTTTTAAGGTGTGCAGTGCGGTGGGTAAAGGTGGTTGGCTGGGAAGGGGCAGTGGGTGGAGTTGGCTTGGGTGTGAGAAGTGGTAGGGGGGCGTGGCTGTGAAGAGCAGGGGTGGGTGCGTAATTTCTTTTTTTTTTGTTTTTTTTTTCAACTTTTAGTGATGGCAAAAAGCGGTCGCTAATTTCCAAAATTGCGACCACTTCTTTTACTGGTCACAATTATTAACATTTGCGACCGTTTCCCTTGCGGTCATTGAAAATATATTGCGACCGTCACTGAGTTGTAATAATTTGTTTTTGCGACCAAGTAAATAACAACCACCCCTTTACAACCGTTGACGGTTGCAAGACCGCTTTTGCTATTTTCTGCGACCGTTAGAGGTGGTCGCAAAAACCTTAATTTTAGTAGTGTTCTAGTGTGGGAGACCTTGTTTATTGGCAAGATGGAACCAAAGGGAAATTCACTATTCATTCTGTTGTACGAATAATGAAGCATGACACTTAAGTATTGGATGAAGAGTGTTGGGACTTGGTGTGGAAAGCGCTGGTACAACTAAGAAGTAGAGCGTTCTTATGGCTAGCTTGCCATTATCAAATCATGGGTAACCTTAATCGTTTCAAGAGCAACCTCACTGATCATCCTAAATGTTATATTTGTGGAGAACGGAAAAAGAGCACTCTCCATATTCTGCGTGACTACCCTGCTGCCAAAGTAGTTTGGCGCAAAACTCTCACTCCGAGCATCTTCAATAAATTTTTTCAAAAGGGATATCAAGGAGTGGATTGCAATGAATTTAAGGACCCAGATGCATTTGATGATGAAAGCTGGGTGATTTACTTTGGAGTGGAAGTGTGGTGGATATGGCGTTGGAGAAATGACTTTGTGTTATAAATAGGATGAAATGCCAATTGATTTTGTTGCTTTTCTTCAAGTGAGATATGAAGAATCAAGGAGGGCTTTGAGATGTGAAATAGGGGAGGACAACACTGCTGCGAGGTGCAAAGTGGAACCAAACACATCTTGGCATGCTTCAGATTATGGTTGGTATTCTTTGAATTGTGATGATACGGCAAAAGTTTGCCCAGGACCTGCTGGTGGAGGAGCAATTATCAGGGACTACAATGGTAGGTGTGTTTCGCCTTTTGCTAGCAACTTTGGGTATTGTTTTGCCTTTCAAGAAAAGGCAATAGCACAAACCAGAGGCTTGGAGTTGGCTAAGAACCTGCAGATTACAAATCTAGAGGTGGAAATGGATAAGTTGGCATGTGTACAAGCCTTACATAGGCTGGAGGTTCCTATAGGACAAAATGTGCACGACATAGGGTATTGTAGGAACTTGCTAAGTGATTCTAGTTGGGAAACAAGGGTGGCTCATGTTTATCTAAAGGAAATCGAGCGGCGGATTGGTTGGCCAACCGCGGAGTTGTTCAAGGCTCTTAATTAGTTGATTTTAATGATGTTACGTTAGAGCTTGGGAGAATTTTAGAGGAGGTTGCTAGGGGCGTGGCTTTGCCACGATTTATTCCTCCGAGTAGTTTCTTGTTGTTTTTTCTTATCTTTGGCTTGCTCCTCTTTTGAATAAAAAAATAAATAAATAAATAAAAAAAAAAAACTCTTATATATGGCTAGTCACATACTCACATGGTATGGTTACTACGCATAATCACATTAAAGGCAATTAATTAAGAAATAGGGGTCACGGTGATGAGCAAATGGGGTTACCTTAACATATGTAGGTTACTTAAATCAGACAAAGGGGTGTCACTCTCTTAAATAAGTGGGATTATTCTTTCCTTTTTAAAACAAAAGAATAGAGGTTACTCGATTCAACAATGAGAGTACTTATTTTTAATTAAATAACTAGATTTTACTCGTATAATGAATTTGAGTTACTTTTAGGAATAACATGTGGTTAGTCTTATGAAAAAATGAAATTACTCATAAATCAATGTGGTCACACCGTATGACACTCAGCTCATTTAATAATGTTATGGATATATCTCATTTTATCAAGGGAACAATATTCAACATTTATTTTTTTTATCTTTTTTTATCTTTTTTTTTTTTAGTTTTATCTTTCATATCTAACATGATATGACTATAAGAGAGCCCATGGGTTTTGTTGTGATCTATACCAGCATTTCTAGGGAATATTTTAAGCATTATAACCCCAAGCTTGAACCCCACTGTGATCATACACTTAAGTATGTTGGTGTCCAAAAGGAAAGAAGTTAGAGCAAAAGAGTCGTCAACAAGTTTTAGGAACTTGTAAACCGTTCACGAGGTGAAGGCTACACCCCTTAATGATCCATGAGATCGTCAACTCCAAAAGGTCTTGAACCAAATAGGGTTCGGGGATGAGGGTACGAATCCAATGTACAAAAGAAAGAACTCGCCCTATAAAATAGGCCTCCACTTTATTCTACTCGTATTCATGTGCGCTTTCTGAGTAATATGCAAACATTATATTAATCCTAAACCTGTTTATCTATGTTGGTTGAATATTAATGCACAAACAAATCTATTATTGGCGATAACTTGAATTAAAATCATATTTGCCTAAAATCAAATTATTGATTATCTTATTAAGCGTGATTTCAAGTACAAATTCCCTTTAACATGCATAAAAGGCGTGATCAAGCAACAACAATAGATATATCAAGCAACATAATAATAACCATAATAATGATAATAATAACAATAATCATCATAATCATAATAAGGCATAATAAAGCTCTTAATAATAATAGCAAGATCCTAGGCTTGATACTAACAAAATTAATAGCAAACCCTAGCATGTCACTAAGCAATAAAGATCAAAGCTTGAAACCAAACATAATACTAACATGCTATATGATATTATAAATAATAAGAGGCACCCTAAGCATGATACTAGCTAGAAAGCATTAAAAAACATCCTAACATGATACCAGGAATATTAAACAAATTTAAACATGCTTTCTACATTGAAATTAAAAAGAGAGTAAACTAATTACTTACTTTGAAGCCTCGTACCTCTTTCTAATAAAAAAATACACACGTTAGTAAACTTTAATGAAAATAATAAAACTAAGAATTAAATTAAATAATTGAAAGAAAGAGTTAAAAAGTTTAGACTAGATTTGGGACCAAACCCTCAGAAAAGTATAAACCTTTCACGTCTAGGGCGAAGGCAACTTCGAACTTGGTTAGGTGTGTCTAGATCTTGTGAGTGCGGTGTCGTGTTTTGAAAAGCTAGTTTAGAAATCAAGAGGGAGAAAAAATAAGCTAATGCTTAGAGAGAGAATAGAGAGAATTAATGATTGTTGATGATTGAAAACGGAGGCCAAGGACCCTATTTCTAAGAAAAATAGTCCGGAAAATTATAGAATATGATAAGGAATAAAACTCCACGCTATCGCCAACAAACCAACCTTGTCGTCAGAAATTCATCTTGTCGCGTGGCGACAAGCTTATCGTTTGGCGACAAAGACAGTTTTGCAGATTTTGTTTTTATCATATCTTTTGATCAAGAAGTCTAAATAAAGCTTATAATATATCGTTGGAAATATCTTGAAGTCTACTTTCCAATGCAATTAGAATCACATTAAAATATTTTGTAGATAAAACGATATGGCCGAAATAGTAGAAGGGTGTCAGTTTTGGATAAAGTTTCGTATTCCTTTCATATCTTTTTCGTTATATCTTGGAATTAATATTATAATATATCATTGGAAAGATAATTTAGATATCTATCCAAATATATAGAATTTGGATAAAAAAAATATGAGGTACAAAAATAATATATGACTGTCTTTGAACATCATTAAATCCGAATAGAATTAAGACTCTAAAAAAAGGAAATTTTTATTCAAATTCAAACTCTATGATCTTATGTTTTCAAAAAAGGATAATTAAGATATTATAGAATCTTATAGAAGATTCTAATTAATCCTAATTAAATAGGAATAGGATTAAACCTTTGGACCCTCCTTATGATCATTGGGCCGTAGGTATAATCCGATTTAGGCCCAGTTTAGTATTTTGGCCATAACTTCCTCATTATTCATCGGAATTGGGCTTATAATAAATTTTTGGAAAGGTTTTTTCAAGACCCATCCAACTAAACTATTATTGGACCCTTATCATGGACCAAACTAAACTGGATTGGACATTTTTATAAAATAGGGTGGGTTTTCGAAAACAGAAAGAAAGATTTTTAAATAAAAATAACCGCAACACTTAACTTTTCACACTCTCACTTCATTTGATTATGTTTTGACGTGAAAGGTATTCATCACTGGGTTTGTTTTTGGGAAGACACAATTGGGTGTCTACAGAAGCCCCCACTTTGACTAAGTTTGGAGAAACGCATGTTTCGAAAACAAAAGTCAAAGTAGCGATAGGGACGGAGAATGATTCAGAACGTTCGGCAATCCTCAATCATTCTTATAACGCCGATACCGGCAAACTAGCGTTAGTTAAACAGATAAAGAGAGTTAAGAAACGCGTATCTTGCACCGTCGAGCACACGTCTCTGGAGTAACCGTTTTTGTTGCTGCATCTTTGTTGTTGTGACAACTTTCCACAAGCTAGGGAACACCATTTTGCTGTTGTTTATGTTCACTCGTCACTGAACAAGGGAGCTTTATTGAGGATTGTTCACTCGTCACTAACTAATGGAGATTTCTTGATAGGATCGTTTACTCGTCTCTGAACAAGGGAGCTTTCTTGAGGATTGTTCACTCGTCTCTGAAGAATGGAGCTTGATAGGATGCCCACGCATCTCTTAGCAAAAGAGCTTGATGATATGTCCACGCGTCTCTGAACAAAAGAGCTTTGACAGGATACCCACGCGTCTCTGAGCAAAAGAGCTTGATGATATGTCCACGCATCTCTGAACAAAGAGCTTTGATGATATATCCACGCGTCTTTGAGCAAAAGAGCTTGATGATATGTCCACGCGTCTCTGATCAAAAGAGCTTGATGATATGTCCACGCATCTCTGAACAAAGAGCTTTGATGATATGTCCACGCATCTCTGAACAAAAGAGCTTTGATGATATGTCCACACGTCTCTAAACTATAGAGCTTGATACTTGAATATTTGTTGCGATCGTTCGGTTGGCTGCGAACAAGAGCTTTGCTGAATGGTTGTATCCTGTAAAAATCAAAACATTGCCAAAAGACTTTGCTGGTGTTTTTCTTTGTTTAGGGTTGACCTAAGGCTTATTGACTGACTTGAGGTTGACTCAATGTGACTGACTGACTTAAGGTTAACCCAAGGTGACTGACACGTGTAACTCATGACACGTGTGACTTAATGTGTTTTGACACATGTGTTAGACTCAACTCGATGTGATATGACACGACATGACTCAAAAATGCAAAATAGCAAAAAATTTCTGTCATTTTTGTGGAGGGTACCGACTCTCTCCCGAAAAAGAAAGAGGCGAAAACGAATCGAAGTGTTTGATGGTGCATGTTGAATAAGCTTAATGCGTCAACGTTGTCTCTTATAGTGCAAGGATTAATCCATCCTAGACAATCTTAGTTGAAAGTATTTAGGTAACCTAGTGATATATCCATTTTATATAGTGATTTACCCCCGTCCCTTGGTCGTAATTAGTAGTGTTTTTGGCTCTTTCAAGACACTTTTATTACTAATTGGTGTTTTCTAGTGTTTTCGTAGTTTTGTTTGAGTTTTGAAAGAAATTGCACATTTGGAGCATTTTCCCGGATTTTTGAGGAGCGACTACGAGCATTGGAGGAACACGACCACTCATTGAAGCCTAAGACCGGTTAGAAGAAGCAAATCGGTGATTAAGGGCTCGATACTTGAGATTCTGAGGCGTTTTGGACCGAGTATATTCAAGACCCGAAGAGGAAATCCGATTGGGCTGAAGGTTTAAGGCCCAATCGATGTCCAAATATAGCCCAAGAGCCTCGACCGGGCCATTAAGGGTCGCCCGAAGGCGCGCCCGGCCGGGTGGGGCGAGGCAGCACTCCAGAAGAGCTCGCGCCCGGCCGGGCGCGAGAAAGGGTTCAGCAGCAATGAAGACGCGCCCGATCGGGCGGCCCCTAGCCCGACCGGGCGCGTATGTTTGAAGATGTTAATTATCCTCTGATTAGTTCGTTTAGCGTAGTACTCTTGCTTAGTATTAATGTAATTTTATTAGGCAAGTTTAGGACACTTCTTTACACTCTATTATTACTTTTCTCTCTCTACTTAGATTTTCTCTCTCAAAACTTTTACTTTTCTCTTGTTCCCAAACTCCATTTGTAATTCCGTCGATTCGGTACGATTTCTCTTTTATTTATTTCAGTATTTGTATTCTTTAAATTCCTTATGCCTTGTTTAATTATTTTGATGTGTTTAGCTTTAATCATGTCTGAGTAGTTCTCTTTCTAGGGTTTATGGGGATCTAATAAATAATATGAAGGGGTAATTTATGGTCGTTGATTGTTAATGCTTAATTAATTTCCTATTGATTTTTTTAATGCTATGCAATTAGATTTGGCCAGGTTTAATTGTATGAGTTTAGCAATATTGATTCGAGATTCGAAAGATGAGAATTGATGTTTAGGCTTAGTTTCAATAGGCAGATTAATTTATAAATGATTAGGTCGAGAGTCGAGAGATGAGATTTAATATCGGTAAATTAACTCTGTGATTGTAATACGTAGCGAAAGCCCTTTATGATCTGATTAATTAAAGCATTGATGATTGATTATTATGTTTTACCCGGGAATATTGTTAATTAGTGACCCTATGCCCTAGGCTTTTATTAATATTTAATTCCTTCCTGATTATTTCTTCTTACTCATATTCTTCCTAGCATAGATTTTAAATCACAAAAATATTGGTTACTTAGATAATTTAGATTATAATAATTAATTAGAGGTAGAAGGACTAGTTTCCCTGTGGATTCGACCCTACTTCCCTATCTGCATAAGTTAGAGGACTTATGTAATTACTTTTGATTAGGTGATACGACTTTGACCTGCCACCTAGGCACGAAGGCTAAGTACTTCATACTTCCTGATACAATGATGATTATGAGTGATGAGTGATGTTGATATGACAAAGCATGCTTTAACGTTATGTTAAGACTTCATGACATAGGGTTCTTAATGGGAAAGACTATTTGTTCATGTATTTATGATGTGTGTGAAAGTGACACTAAAGTTAGGCTGCAAAGGTTAAGTGTATGAAAAAGTATTATTTGATAAGAGTCAAATAATGATGACTCTTAGGCTAGGTAGGCTAATGATGTAAGGATCAATCCCCCAAGTCTAGCTCTAAGTGAATACGGAAGAGCATTGGAGATCCCTTGATATGAATGCATTTTTATTACGACCGCACCTCTTTGTGAGGTTAATTGCCTACGTATCCGTTAGGAATCAGGCCAAACGTAGCTCTAGCCGAACCTCGCACAAGTGTGTGTATACCTCAAAAGGGTCTTTTTAAGGGTTGTAACGGGGTTAGGCTAAGGGTTGTAGTTTTCGAACGTCTTCTTTTAGAGTTGACAAATTTTCCCCGGTGTTATCTAAGAAAACCCCTTCATCTTCGTCAATCATGGCCACTTCATCAATAGAAGTTATATAAGGTTTATTGATCATGGGCTCACCTACTGGTGTTATAAGGAATGAAGGATCAAAGGATGTTTGATCTTCTGTGATGGCTAAAATCTCGGAAGTTTTATTGTCATCAATCAGGTCTTGAATAGCTTCTTTGAGTTTCCAACACTCCTCAGTGTCGTGACCCTTTCCTTGATGATATTTGTAGTGTTTACTAGGATCCCACGTAGGTGGCCTAGCTTCTGGAATTGGGTCTTTGATAGGTCCTATGGGCATGAATAGTCCTTTGTGGTGTAGTTTTTCGAAAGCTATTTCATAACTCATACCAAGTGGAGTGAACACTCTTTTTGACCTTTGGATTCGCTGCTTAGAGGTGTTCGTAGAATGTACTTCATTAATGGGAGAGGAAGAAGAAGGATGGTCGTTCTTCTTTCCTCCCGCACTATTATTTTTCAGATTGTCATCTTCCATGTCAATACCTATATTATACACAGCCTGGAAAGAATTCAAGGTGTGTAGGTATTTTAAGTGCTTTGCATATTTTTCTTGAAGGTTCTTGATGAACATCCTTACAGACTCATTTTCGGTAGGAACCTTAACCATATTAGCAAAAGTTTCCCTCGATTTGTTGAACAAAGAAGTGAACCCTTCGTTTTCTTTTTGTTTTAACATCTCAAGTTGTCTGTGGTCTGTTTCATCTTGAATATTGCACTTATATCTATCTATGAAAGCGTTTGTTATTGAATCCCAAGAAGAAATTTTCTCTTTTCCAAGAGAAAAGAACCACTGTTGACAAACGGTTTCTAAAGACAATGAGAACAAAGAATGAAAACTCTTCCTATCAATCCTCTTAATATTCATTATAGTTTCAAAGGCCCTTAAGTGAAGGTAAGGATTGCCAATTGGTTTAAACTTAGGGATGTCATTGGCATTGAACTTATGCGAAAGAAGTTCCTTGTCCACCGAGACCCCTTGTGAACTAATTCCCTGGAATCTATAATCATTAGAGAGTTTGCTCAAACATTCCTGGATGAGGTCCATTTGTTGTTGTCTTGCAGGGTCATTAATTTGAAGAGTTAAACCCTTCAACATCTCAGCCAGGTTAGCCACTTGTCCCTTAACCTCATTGAGTTCTTCTTGACTTGCCATTATCTTCTTATATTTTCTTTTCTTACCGACTTGCTTATCAAAAAATAAGACTTGAATGAAAGTGTTATCCTTGATTAATCGTCCTTCTTTCCTTGACCAAGTACTGTGGAAAGGGAAATTAGGGGTAAGTTTTATACTAATTATTTTGACTCAAGCTCTATTCAACATGCAATAGATGGGAAGAGATCATGGAAAATTGAGAAGAATGATATGCATGGGGAAAGAATGTAGTGAGTGGGAAGATGATGTAGATGGAAAAATTAGGAATAGGATGGACCCCCAACTCAAATGACGGAGAAACGACTCATACATGAACCTAAGACATGGTCATGGTGACATATGCAAAGTGTGTGCTAAGACTAATGAGTGTAGATGACATGTTACGACTTGTGTGATGACCATGTGGCTAGACTTTGTGACTAGACTTGAGCAAAGATCACTAAGTTAGGACCTCACGTATATGCATTAAACTGGACAGGCTGTGGTATTTTAGTCTTCAATTTTGATCAGTGACTCTGATTGGAACAAAACCAACGCCAAATTAAAGATAAAACTCGGGGCTACAAATCCATAGGTTATACCACTTGTAGTTCTTCCTAGAACTCCGAAAATGACCAAAACAAGTTGACGCATATGCAGTATACGGGAATAAAAATCCGGGTTGACTTAATGAAACTATTACTCGACTTAAGGGAGTTTTATTAGTTCAAATTAATTAATTAATTAATTAAACAAAGTCTTTGGTCACTGGTTAGTTTATAAAGACTTATTTACAAACACAAGTCAAACCAAACGGTTAGTTTAGTCACATGTAAGCTATGCAGAAGTAAGAGATGCACAAGTAGTCAAGTAGTCACAATATGATGCAATGCGTTTGCAACCTAACCATGGCTCTAGTTCTCTAAAGTTCAAGGATATAGGTTAGTCAAAGAAGGTCCATGGTTATGAGTCCGGATGCATTGCGCGGAAGCCTTACCTTTAATTTGGAAGGGTTGGCGCGTTTGGGTGGGACTTCGCAAGTTAAAAACTTGCTTCCACGGTTTGGTGGAATAAAAAACTTAGCTTGGAAGTACCCGTCGTTTCCAGGAGCGTGCGATTGGGTAGATGGAGCGTGAACCCCCAGAGGGTTATGGCCATATGTAGAACACATATGGGTTTTAGAAAAGTGAGAAAAACTCAATCAGGAAGTGGAATCGAGCCAACAATACTAGAAATGGTCAAAACAAGAAGGCAGAGTTCTTGCTCGATATTAAAAGAACTTGGCGCCAGATGATATGTTCATATTATGTAGTATTTTACCCCCGTCCCTTGGTCATAAATTAGTAGTGTTTTTGGCTCCTTTGAGCCACTTTTATTACTAATATGCATTTTCTAGTGTTTTCGTAGTGTCTGTTGAGTTTTGTAGGGAATTACATTTTTGGAGCACTTTCCCGGGATTTTATGAGGCTACTACGAGCATTTGAGGAGCTTGACCGTCATTGAGGCCCAAGGCCGGTAAGAAGCTATCTAGCCGGTGATTAAGGGCTCGGTATTTGGAATACCGAGGTTTGGACCGAGCATTCAAGACCCGAAGAGGAAATTAGGATTGGGCCGAGGAATCGAGCCCAATCACAAGTCCAAGCCTCGAAGAGAAGCAAGGGCCCGATCGGGCAAGCTTAGCTCGATCGGGCGTGGCGTGCAGCAAGGCTGGTGCGTGGCCATAGGCGCGCCCGATCGGGTGTGATGCTCGCTCGATCGGGCGCTGCTGCTAAGAAGGGAACGCGAGAAAAAGGCGCGCCCGATCGGGCGCATGTTTCTGGGATTCTTGTTTTGTCGAGGCACTTTGTTCTAATTAGGAGAGTTTTAGAATTTGGTTTAAGTACGCTTTTAGGATAATTATTTTACATACTCTTCCTTTTTCACTTTCTCTCTCTAGTTAATATTTTCTCTCTCTAGATTTTTCTCTCTACTCTACTTTTGATCTCGACTACTTTGTAATTTCGCCGTCTTGGTACGATTTTTATTTCAATTAATTTCAGTATTTTCTCCCTTTTAATTTCCTTATGGCTTCCTCTATTGTTACGCATGTTTTAGATTTAATTATGTCCGAGTAGTTTAATTCTAGGGTTTGTGGGGATCCATAATTAATATGAAGGGATAATTTGTTATTGTTGATTATTGACTTTGCATGATAATTTCTTATTGAATTGTTTTAACTCTTTGCAATTAGATTATGAATCGAGCAGATGTAATTTAATTGTGAATGTTTAGCAATATTGAATTGATGAATCGAGCAGATGTTAATTTAATATTAAAGGCTATTTTCAATAGGAACTTAGATCTAGTAAATTGCGAGAGCCTGTTAGATCTATGTTGGTTAATAAATTGCGAGAGCCTGTTAATCATGTTATTTGTGCAATGTTGATTGATTGATTGTTATGTTTTATCCCGGAATATTAATTATTGGTGAACCTATGACCCTAGGCCTTCTTATATTTGATTTTCTCCCTAAACTTAATCTTCGTAGCATAGTTTTATATTAAATACAACAAACTGGTTACCTTGATAATTTAGACTATATTAATTAATTAGGAGTAGAAAGACCAGTTTCCCTGTGGATTCGACCCTACTTCCCTATCTACTTTAGTTAGAGGATTTAGGTAATACTTTTGATTAGGTGATACGACTTTAGCCTGTCAAAATTTGGCGCCGTTGCCGGGGAAACGGTTTTATTTTTATTTCTAATTATTTTTATAGTTTAGATTATTTTCTCTTTTGCCTCAAGGGACATTAGTTCTTTGAGGTAGTACTAATATCTGTTTTTTAGTTCTTTGTTTATGCCCAGGTGTTCCAGATCAGGTTACATTCCATTCGATCCTGAGATCGAACGCTCGTTTCATAGACAAAAGAATCTTTACAGGCAGATCTTAGCAGATTCCGGGAGTAGTGATATTCCTGGAAATCCATTACCTTCCTCTAGTGATTCGGAGCATTCATCTGATTCAGAACTAGAGATGGGTACACCACCACCTCCACCACCTCGTAAGCTAAGCGATTATTCGCAACCATCGCTGACAGATTTTCCGCATCTTTCTCCTACGCCCGATCTCGAGGGAGTCCAGTTCGAGATCAAGCCCCAATTCATCACGATGATAGAAAGAAAGCAATTCAGTGGAGCAAAGGGTGAAGATCCTAACCTTCACATTGCAGATTTCTGTCAATACTGCAATACTATTAGGCAGAATGGGGTAACGCAGGATCAGATCAGGGAGATTCTTTTTCCCTTTTCTTTATGTGGAAAAGCTAAATTATGGTTTAATGGTTTGAATAGAGCTGCACTTGGTATTACTAACTGGGAGACTCTTGCGTTGAATTTCTATAATAAATATTACCCTGTAGAGAAAATAGCTTTATTAAGAAGCGCTATTCAGAACTTTGCCCAGGAACCAGATGAAGCATTATATGAAGCTTGGGAAAGGTTCAAAGATCTGCAGAGGGAGTGTCCTCACCACAATTTGGCTAAGTGGCAACTAATTCAAGCCTTTTACAACGGATTAGGAAATGCATCTAGAACAATTTTAGACTCCGCAGCTAGCGGTAGATTTATGAATTTAAATGTTGATGATGCAGGTCAGGTTATTGAAGATATGGCAATCCATAATTCCCAATACGGGAATGCTAGAGGTTTTGCTCACAAGGGCAAGCATCATGTTGATTCAGTCACTCTTTTGCAAGCCCAGCTTACTTCTATTTGTCAGAAACTAGATAATCTTACCACGAACAATTCTAATTTTGTTGCTAATGTTTCTGCTGTTGCTAACAATGCTAATGATGCTTTTTGTGAAAATTGTGGCAGTGTAGGTCATTATGAACAAGATTGCAGGAGTTCTATGGAGCAAGTTAATGCTTTCCAAACTTACAAGCAAAATAACCCATACTTCAATTCCTACAATCCTGGCTACCGGAACCATCCTTACTTATCTTACCGTAGCACCAATGTTCAAAATCCTCCACCTCCACAACAACCACAACAAGCACCCCCTCCACAGCAGAAATATTACCATCCTCACGCCAATCAGAAACCCGCATCACACCCCCCTACTACATCTTCTGACCCTGCTTTATCAGAAATTAGGGCAATGCTGACTAATATGCAAAAGCATATGGAGAGTAGAGACCAACAGATTGACTCTATTATAGCCCATAATAAAGTCATGGACACCCAAATTGCCCAATTGTCTTCTACCCTTCAATCTCGTCAACAGGGAGCTTTACCAGCGCAGGGAATGCAACCAACGGATCATGCAAATGCAATCACCCTAAGGAGTGGTTCACACTACGATGGGCCCCAAATGCCAAAAGAAGATGAACCTGAATTATCTGACATTGCTAATCCTGATTCCTTTGTACCAATTTCCCCTGCAGGGCTGCAGGGTAAAACTCCTGATACTAATATTTTTGATGATTCATTGCAGGGTACAACCCCAGGGAAGGATGCACCCCAGGAGAAGAGTAGGGAAGCACCACCAGCTATCAAGCTACCTTTTCCCAACCGTCACTTGAAAACTAAGTTGGATAAACAGTTTGGTAAGTTTTTGGAGGTTGTTAAAAATTTGCAGGTAACAGTTCCTTTCACAGAACTTATTACTCAGGTTCCTGCATATGCTAAATTTATGAAAGACATTCTGACTAGGAAAAGGGCCTTTAATGAAGTTGAAACCGTAGCATTCACTGAGGAATGTAGTGCACTTTTACAGAATAAATCCCCTCCTAAATTAAAGGATCCTGGTAGTTTTTCTATCCCCTGTCATATTGGTAATGTTTTCATTGATAAAGCATTATGTGATCAAGGTGCTTCTGTTAGTGTAATGCCATCGTCTGTTTGTGCTAAATTAAATATGGGTGATTTAAAAGTTACTAATATAACATTGCAAATGGCAGACCGTTCTGTTAAATACCCCTTAGGTATTTTAGAGGATGTACCTGTTAGAGTCGGTAAATTTTTTATCCCCGTTGATTTTGTTGTTCTAGACATGGCTGAGGACACGCAAATTCCCATTATATTAGGTAGACCTTTTCTCCATACTGCAGGAGCCATTATTGACGTCAAAAATGGTAAACTAACCCTTTCTGTAGGCGACGATAATATCACGTTTAATTTAGGGAAAGTTTTAAAAGGTCCAATGCTTGAAGAAAATTGTTATTTGATTGATGTGCTTGATATAATGGATAATATTTGCGAGGAAATCTTACCACAGGTTCTTGCAAGGGACCCCTTGGAGGAAATTCTTTGTGGAAATTTGTCTGCAGGTGACATGAGCGTATGGAGCAAGGAGGTGGATGATATAGAAAGAGCTCTTGCCACCGAGGAATCTGATCTTAATGATTGTGTGAAGGTAGTAAATTTGGTTCAGGAATCAAAACCTGTAGTGTAGACACCCATTTGTGTCTCCCCAAAACCAAGCCCGGTGATGAATGCCTTGTGCGTCGAAACATAATCGAATTAGGTGAAAGTGATTCGAAAGTCAAATGTCGCGGTTTAGTTTTAATTAATTTCTTTTCTCTCTGTTTTTGAAAATGGCTCTATTTACTTGAAAACGTCCATTTCAGTTTATTTTTGGTCCATGATTAAGGTCCAATAATAGTGTAGTTGGATGGGGCTTGAAAAGACCTTTCCAACGATATATTATAAGCCCAATTCCGATGAATATTGAGGAAGTTACGGCCAAAATACTAAACTGGGCCCGGAGTTTTATTTTAATACGGCCCAATGATCTAGAGGAGGGCCCAATGTTAATTATCATTCCTAAAGCTATTAGGATTAATTATAGTTTTCTAGAAGTTTCTAGAAAGTTCTTTTTAGTTCTAATATTGATAGGATTAATAGTTAATTATCTTAAAGGATTTTTATTTGGAATAAAATATTATTTTATTATCCTAAAAATGTATTTCATCTTTTGTACGGATTCCGTAGATCAAGTTGATTAAAGATCGGATTCTGTAAAAAGATAAAAACGCGCTTATACAGGCT
Source organism: Chenopodium album (assembly GCF_948465745.1). Classification (NCBI taxonomy): domain Eukaryota; kingdom Viridiplantae; phylum Streptophyta; class Magnoliopsida; order Caryophyllales; family Amaranthaceae; genus Chenopodium; species Chenopodium album. The sequence goes on from NC_137852.1 coordinate 14,458,582, forward strand.
GTCGCCAGACGACAAGTCTGTCGCCACGCGACAGACTCTGTCGCCGCGCGACAAACCCTGTCGCCTCGCGACAGACACTGTCGCGTCGCGACAGACACTGTCGCGTCGCGACAGAGTCCAGTCCTGGCGACAGCGTGGAGTTTTATTCCTTATCAAATTCTGTGTTTTTCCGGATTATTTTCATTATAAATAGCGTCCGTATTCCTGTTTTCAGAATCATCTTTCATCATTAACTATCAATTATCAATTACTTTCAATTCTCTTTTCTCTCTTGAGCAATTTATGCTTTCTTTCTCTCTTTTCTAGTTTTACAATATTCCGCATTCATTAGACTTAGAGTCATCTAACCAAGTTCGAAGTTGCCTTCGCCCTAGACGTGCAAGGTTTGATAATTTCTGAGGGTTTGGTCCAAAACTAGTCAAAACATTATTTAATTTGATTTCAATTTAATTCTTTAATTGTTGTTTATTTATTTTCATTGAAGTTTACTAACTTGTGTATTTTGTTATTAGAAAGAGGTACGAGGCCTCAAAGTAAGTAGATTAGCTTACTCTCTATTTCTTTCACAATGTAGATTGCATGATTATTATTGTTTTACGATTACTAGTATCATGTTAGGATGCTTTTAATGCTTCCTAGTATCATGTTAGGATGTTATTTTATGCTTTCTAGTATCATGTTTAGGGTGCCTTTAATCCTTTCTAGTATCATGTTAGTACCATGTTAGGTTTAAAGCTTTGATCTTTATTGTTTAGTGACATGCTAGGACTTGTTATTAATATTGTTAGTATCATGCCTAGGGTCTTGCTATTGTTATTAAGCTTTATCATGCCTTATCATGCTATTATCATGATTATTATATATTGTTTATTTATGTTGCTTGATTTATATTTTCTATTGTTATTGCTTGATCACGCCTTTTATGCAGGTTAAAGGGAATTTGTACTTGGAATCACGCTTAATAAGATAATTAATAATTGGTTTAGGCTAATGTGATTTTAACTCAAGTGATCGCCAATAATAGTTTTATTTGTGCATTAATATTCAACCAACATAGATAAACAGGGTAGGTTTAATATAATGTTTGTATGTTATTCGAAAAGCGCACATGAATATGAGCAGAACAAAGTAGAGGCCTATTTTATAGGGCGGGTCCTTTCTTTTGTAGATTGGATTCGTACCCTCATCCCCGGACCCTGTTTGGTTCAAGACCTTATGGAGTAGTTGACGGTCCTTTGGATTGTCTTTTGGGTACAAGTTCCTTAAAACTTGTTGGCGACTCTCTTTTTGCTCTTTGTCTTTCCCTTTGGAACGCCACCGTACTTTAGTGTATGATCACAGTGGGGTTCAAGTTTGGGGTTATCGTAATGCTTGAAATATTCCCTACATGTAGAGGTGAAGAAACCTGAACTAAAACCTCTCCCTTCCCATTTAAAATATGTTTTCCTTGATGAGCAGGTTTTGTACCCTGTGATCATTAGTACTGCACTGGATGACCCACAAATTTCTCAACTTTTAGAGATTCTCAGAACCCACAAAAGGGCAATAGGGTACAGTATTGATGATCTCAAGGGTATAAGCCCTGATTTTTGTATGCACAGGATACACTTAGAGGACAATTATAAGCCTTGCGTTCAACCCCAGAGGAGGTTGAATCCTAATATGCAAGAGGTAGTCAAGAAAGAGGTTATGAAGTTACTTGATGCAGGTATCATCTATCCTATTTCTGACTCTAAATGGGTAAGTCCTGTACAGGTGGTTCCTAAGAAGGGTGGGATGACTGTCGTTAAAAATGATAAAAATGAATTAATTCTCACTAGAACTGTTACAGGGTGGCGTATGTGCATTGACTATCGTAGATTAAATGTCGCCACTAAAAAGGACCATTTCCCTCTCCCCTTTATTGATCAAATGCTTGAGAGGTTAGCAAACCATAAGTTCTTTTGTTATTTAGATGGGTATTCGGGATTTTTCCAAATCCCGATCCACCCTGACGATCAGGAAAAGACTACATTTACATGCCCTTATGGCACTTTTGCATATCGTAGAATGCCTTTTGGCTTGTGTAATGCGCCTGCTACTTTTCAACATTGCATGATGAGTATCTTTTCTGAGTTCATAGAGTCTATCATGGAAGTCTTTATGGATGATTTTAGTGTTTATGGTTCTTCATTTGATGCATGTCTAATTAACCTAGCTAAAATCCTGAAAAGGTGTGAAGAATGCAACTTGGTCTTAAATTGGGAAAAATGTCACTTTATGGTGATAGAGGGGGTAGTCTTAGGTCACATTGTATCTGATAAGGGCATACAGGTGGACAAAGCAAAAATTTCAGTGATTGAGCAATTACCTCCCCCAGTTAATGTTAAGGGAGTTAGGAGTTTCTTGGGTCATGCGGGGTTTTATCGCCGTTTTATCAAGGATTTTTCTAAAATTGCTAAACCACTAACTCAGCTTCTGCTTAAGGATGCCCCTTTTATTTTTACTGACGAGTGTCTTGAGGCTTTTGACAGGATTAAGCAGGCTTTGATATCGGCACCCAACATATGTACTCCCGATTGGAATCTTCCATTCGAGATTATGTGTGATGCAAGTGACTATGCTCTAGGGGCCGTGCTTGGACAAAGGAAGGATAAAGTTTTGCACGCTATCTATTATGCAAGCAAAACTTTAGATGAGGCCCAAGTCAATTATGCCACCACGGAAAAGGAGTTTCTTGCTGTTATATATGCTTTAGAAAAATTTAGATCATATCTTGTTGGTTCTAAAGTCATTGTTTTTACTGATCATGCAGCGTTGAAATATCTAATAGCTAAGGCTGAATCCAAGCCAAGGCTACTCCGGTGGGTTCTTTTGCTCCAAGATTTCAATATTGAGATAAGAGACAAAAAGGGAGCAGAGAACGTAGTGGCAGATCACTTGTCTCGTATCAGGTATGATGAGGGTAAGGATTCTCTTCCTATAGATGATTCGTTCCCCGATGACAACCTGTATGCAGTAGTAGAGAATCACCCTTGGTATGTAGATTTCGCTAATTATTTGGTGGGTGGTACTTTACCTCCTGACTTGTCCTACCAACAGAAAAAGAAATTCCTTTCTGATGTTAAACATTATTTTTGGGATGATCCTTTTTTGTTTCGTGAGTGTGCAGATGGATTATTTCGCAGGTGTGTTCCCGAATGGGAGGTTCACGGCGTCCTTACTAGTTGCCACACTTCACCCTATGGTGGACATCACGGCCCCTCTAGAACGGTGGCCAAGATTAACGAGTCAGGCTTCTTTTGGCCTACCATGTTTAAAGATGCTAACACTTTTGTGCAGGCTTGTGACTCTTGCCAGAGGACTGGCAACATTTCGCGGAGGCATGAGATGCCCCAAACTGGGATACTTGAAGTTGAAATATTTGACGTTTGGGGTATCGATTATATGGGGCCGTTCCCATCTTCCAATGGGAATTGTTACATACTTGTGGCCGTCGATTATGTGTCCAAATGGGTTGAAGCCATAGCATCACCAACAAATGACTCCAAGTTAGTCATCAAGCTATTCAAGAGAATCATATTTCCCAGGTTTGGTGTCCCACGAGCTATTATTAGTGATGGAGGTTCCCACTTCCACGAGAGACAGTTGGACAACTTACTTAAGAAGTATGGTGTGTATCATAGAACCGGGCTTGGTTACCATCCCCAAACTAGCGGTCAAGTTGAGGTCTCTAATAGAGAAATCAAGGCGATTTTAGAGAAGGTAGTAGCCAAGTCTAGGAAGGATTGGAGTATGAAGCTAGATGACACACTTTGGGCATACCGAACGGCATTCAAGACACCAATTGGTACTTCACCTTATAGGCTAGTTTATGGTAAGGCATGTCATCTTCCCGTAGAATTGGAGTACAAAGCTTTTTGGGCAATCAAGGAGCTTAACATGGATTCTAAAGCCGCGGGCAAGAAGAGACTTCTCCAACTCAATGAGTTGGATGAGTTTAGATTGTCGGCCTATGACAATGCACGCATCTACAAGGAGAAGACCAAGAAGTGGCATGACAAGAGGATCCTACCAAAAGAGTTTACACCGGGTGATAAGGTCCTTCTCTTTAACTCTAGATTGAAGATTTTTCCAGGAAAGTTGAAATCTAGGTGGTCCGGTCCCTTCACTGTCACAAAAGTGAACAAGTTTGGTTCGGTGGATTTGGTGAACGACAAGGGCGAAGAGTTCAAGGTAAATGGCCAAAGACTGAAAGTGTATCATGATGGTACTACTACTAGGGATGTGGAGGAAACTCTCCTAGCTCCACTTCCTAAATGAGCTCAAAGGTGGTAAGGAGGTCGTGCGGGACCTAGATAAACCAGCGCTTTGCGGGAGGCAACCCGTATTTCTTGCTTTCTAGGCTAGTTCCTTTTCTTTGTTTTTATTTTGGAGAGGAGAGAAGAGTGATTATTTCACCATCTACAAGTTTTGTTGTACAGGTAAGAGTTTGACAGGTAAATGACTTAGAAAAAATTTTGAAGAAGAAAAAAAATCGGAGCCAGAGCTAGGTGCGGGCCCGATCGGGCAAGGCTCGCCCGATCGGGCGCTCAAAGTAGGCTCCAAATTGGGGTAAACTTCGCCCGAACGGGCGATTACACCCGATCGGGCGCGCAAGCATACCAGTTTACGGAGACAATTTCGCCCGATCGGGCGACGTTTGCCCGATCGGGCGAAAGTTTGTGGAAAATCGAGTGAAGGAAAAGAAATGTCGGGCAAGGCTTGCCCGATCGGGCAAGAAAAGAAAAAAAAAAGCATCGTGTTCGCGCCCGATCGGGCGAGGTCCGCCCGATCGGGCGCGCAACTCACAATCCAGAATTGCGAAGGCTCGCCCGATCGGGCGAGGCTTGCCCGATCGGGCGCGCCTCCAGGCCGTCAATTATAACTCCTCTCACCTTCCTTCTTTTCTCACTTTCTCCTTATTTCATCTTCTTCATGCTACTTTCTCTCTCTAAAACCTCCATTTTCAAACCTTCAACAACTACTTAAATCTTAGATCTTCTCAAATTCCTTCATCCAAACTCAAAAATTCTTCCATTTTCCAACTCCTCTCATCTTTCTCTACAATCTACACTAACTTTTCAACACTTTCTCTCAATTTTCACTCAAACCCTAAGAGAGAGAAAGCTTCAATTCCCATATTTTTTTCAAAGAAAATGGCATCAAAGAGGTCAAGGACTCAAAGGGGTGAAAGCTCGAGGCAACAAGCTCCAATCATCGACCCGGAACTTCGAATTCCGGGATGGGAGAGGGTGGTCATCACCACCCAAGAGCAAAGGGCTAGGATGCTTAACCTCATCGCGAGGCAGGTAATTCCTACCCGTTTTATTCATCATCCTACTTTGTCTAGATTAGGAATTGATAAATATGTTGAAAAATTGTTTAAAGGAATTGGCATGAGTGGTTTGTTTCAATTACATTATGATACTTATGATTATTTGACCCTAGAATTTATTTCTAGTTTTAATGTCATAAAATCGAATGCTTTAATCTCCCATGCTCAATTTCGTTTGTTTAATAATGATATTAGATTGTCTTTGAAAGAATTTGGAAAATTGTTTGATTTAAAATCGGATAGACCAATTGAACCACCCCAAGACAACATAACCTTCGTTTATCATGCTTTAACGGGGAACCCAAACTTGAACCTCCAACATGCCAAGGGCACTTGGATTCAACATCCCGTGCCAAAACTTTGGCAACGGTTTGTTGGCCTCACCATCTTTGGGAGGCACGAACCCGCGAACGTGAGGAGGGATGAACTAGAATTGCTAGGGTCTTACATGATCCCTAGGAGTGACAAATTGAACATAGTTCATAGGATGGCCCAACACTTCCAACGGGTGGCCAATGCGGCCGAGTCGGGTAGGTCTAGAGTCCCGATTTACTTTGGGGGGTTAGTTACCCATATAGCGGTCAAACATCTAGGTTGGACCCCCGACGGAGATGGAAAGGTAGTCGGCCCAACCCTTATGGATGGAGTCTACTTGGGAGGGCTAAATTGGATTAACGTGATAGGGGGTGACACTTGGTGGGTAATCCATAGGGAGTCCGGTAGACGGGAAAATGCTTTCACCTTACCCAACCCGGCCATCACAAAATTTGAGAAGGGTCTTCCCTCCTACACCTTCGAATTAGGAGATTTAGGAGAGGCCCAACCTCACCACCAAGCACCTCCCTCACCACAACACTTCCACCAACCATCTCCACCACAACATTTTCACCAACCACCACCCCAACACTACTCACATGACATTCCCACTTCCTCAACCAACTACAACATCGACCCTAACGCCCCATATGACTTCTCGGCTTTTAGGAGCCAATTAGATCGGATAGAGAGTGGGCAAGGGAGGATAGAGGGTATGGTTAGGAACTTGGACACTAGGGTAGGATCCCTAGACACTAGAGTTGGGGTAGTGGAGAAAAAGTTGAGTTTCATTGTAAATATTTGAGTTTTGAGTTCAAAGTTTGTTATTCACTCTAGTTCATTATTATTATATTTTTATGAGTGAAATTGTAAGTTTTGGGATTGTTTTTTATGATTGGAGTATATTTGGTGGATTTGTGTTGGAGTTGGTTATGTTGGAGATGTGTGTGATCATTATTTTTGGTCATGAGTTTATTTAGGATATGGCTCCCTTTATGCATAGCTTTTCTCTCACATGTTCCCAAATTTATCCTACCCTTTTCCCTAGCCTTACATTACAAGCTTTAAAAGACCTTTTGACTTTGTGCATAGAGTTGTGTAAATATGAAAGTGTTGTTTATCAATGCAAGTTATGATTTGACATATTCCGAGTCGACTATTAGGTTGAGTGTATGTCTTTTTAAACACACGAGTGTTGTGAGTTTGGGAGGGCATTGTTCACATTAAAGGGGTTGGGTTGGAGAGCGATCGAGTATATCTTTTACTCGCCACATAAATGAGAGTTGAGTGTGTGAGCACTAGTCTTGAATTCTATATGCTCTTGTGGTTTGCTCTATTTGACAATTGTTGGGGATGAAGGGTGATTAGATGGATAAGATTGGTTGATTTTGAAGCATGTTCACTTGATTTGCCTTGAATCGTTTGTGCTTGATTTTTATATTGGGGTGAGGCATGTTTTATTTGTTCATTGAAGAGCTCTTTGCTTAGGGACAAGCAAAGGTTTGGCTTGGGGGAGTTTGATATGTTCATATTATGTAGTATTTTACCCCCGTCCCTTGGTCATAAATTAGTAGTGTTTTTGGCTCCTTTGAGCCACTTTTATTACTAATATGCATTTTCTAGTGTTTTCGTAGTGTCTGTTGAGTTTTGTAGGGAATTGCATTTTTGGAGCACTTTCCCGGGATTTTATGAGGCTACTACGAGCATTTGAGGAGCTTGACCGTCATTGAGGCCCAAGGCCGGTAAGAAGCTATCGAGCCGGTGATTAAGGGCTCGGTATTTGGAATACCGAGGTTTGGACCGAGCATTCAAGACCCGAAGAGGAAATTAGGATTGGGCCGAGGAATCGAGCCCAATCACAAGTCCAAGCCTCGAAGAGAAGCAAGGGCCCGATCGGGCAAGCTTAGCTCGATCGGGCGTGGCGTGCAGCAAGGCTGGTGCGTGGCCATAGGCGCGCCCGATCGGGTGTGATGCTCGCTCGATCGGGCGCTGCTGCTAAGAAGGGAACGCGAGAAAAAGGTGCGCCCGATCGGGCGGCCCTTAGCCCGATCGGGCGCGTGTTTCTGGGATTCTTGTTTTGTCGAGGCACTTAGTTCTAATTAGGAGAGTTTTAGAATTTGGTTTAAGTACGCTTTTAGGATAATTATTTTACTTACTCTTCCTTTTTCACTTTCTCTCTCTAGTTAATATTTTCTCTCTCTAGATTTTTCTCTCTACTCTACTTTTGATCTCGACTACTTTGTAATTTCGCCGTCTTGGTACGATTTTTATTTCAATTAATTTCAGTATTTTCTCCCTTTTAATTTCCTTATGGCTTCCTCTATTGTTACGCATGTTTTAGATTTAAATATGTCCGAGTAGTTTAATTCTAGGGTTTGTGGGGATCCATAATTAATATGAAGGGATAATTTGTTATTGTTGATTATTGACTTTGCATGATAATTTCTTATTGAATTGTTTTAACTCTTTGCAATTAGATTATGAATCGAGCAGATGTAATTTAATTGTGAATGTTTAGCAATATTGAATTGATGAATCGAGCAGATGTTAATTTAATATTAAAGGCTATTTTCAATAGGAACTTAGATCTAGTAAATTGCGAGAGCCTGTTAGATCTATGTTGGTTAATAAATTGCGAGAGCCTGTTAATCATGTTATTTGTGCAATGTTGATTGATTGATTGTTATGTTTTATCCCGGAATATTAATTATTGGTGAACCTATGACCCTAGGCCTTCTTATATTTGATTTTCTCCCTAAACTTAATCTTCGTAGCATAGTTTTATATTAAATACAACAAACTGGTTACCTTGATAATTTAGACTATATTAATTAATTAGGAGTAGAAAGACCAGTTTCCCTGTGGATTCGACCCTACTTCCCTATCTACTTTAGTTAGAGGATTTAGGTAATACTTTTGATTAGGTGATACGACTTTAGCATGTCACCAGACTGACAGACTGTAGGGACTGTAGCCGCAAAAGTACCCTTGTCGCCAAGCGACAGAACTGTGGCCAGGCGACAGAAACTCTTTACAGGCGACAACTCCTGATTTCTAGACGCTAGTTCCTACATGCCTTGGCAGGTATCTGTGTTCTTAGAATTTCCCAGATTTCGCAGTATTGTTTCGATTCTAGTTGTGAAAGATATTTCTCAAATTTCCTACGTGTAAAAATCCTATGTTTTTGACTCATTTCGGATGGTCTATCCGATGAGGACCTTTTTTTATGCATATGACAATAATGCTAATCAAAATTACGTACATGAAAACTAAGAACTTTTCGAGTCTCATCCGCTTATTCTAAATCATTGCCAAAATAAATTTCAGGAATTAGAATAGAAATCATCCCTAGTGGAGTCTCAAAAAACTATAGGTAATATTTCAAGCATTATAACCCCAAGTTTGAACCCCCACTGTGATCATACACTTAAGTATGGTGGCGTCCAAAGGGAAAGAAGTTGGAGCAAAAGAGCCGCCAACAAGTTTTAGGAACTTGTAAACTGTTCATGAGGTGAAGGTTACACCCCTTAACGATCCATGAGATCATCAACTCCAAAAGGTCTTGAACCAAATAGGGTTCGGGGATGAGGGTACGAATTCAATGTACAAAAGAAAAAACTCACCCTATAAAATAGGCCTCTACTTTATTCTACTCGTATTCACGTGTGTAGACACCCATTTGTGTCTCTCCAAAACCAAACCCAGTGATGAATGCCTTTCACGTCGAACCATAATCGAACGAGGTGAAAGTGGTTGAAAGTTAAGTGTTGCGGTTTAGTTTTATTCAAAATTCTCTTTTCTCTGTTTTTGAAAATAACTCTATTTATTTGAAAATAGCCAAACCACTTTAGTTTGGTCCATAACTAAGGTCCAATAATAGTGTAGTTGGATGGGGATCGAAAAGACCTTTCCAACGATATATTATAAACTCAATTCCGATGAATATTGAGGAAGTTATGGCCAAAATACTAATCTGGGCCCGGTTAATTATTTACATACGGCCCAATGATCTAGAGAAGGGCCCAATGTTAATTATTATTCCTAAAATCATTAGGATTAATTATAATTTTCTAGAATGTTCTTTTTAATTCTAATATTATTAGATTTAATAATTATTTATTTTTAAATAGACTTTTATTTGGAGTAACACATTATTTTATTATTATTATTATCTTAAAAATACGTATTTTATCTTTTGTATGGATTCTGTAGATCAAGTTGATTAAAGATCGGATTCCGTGTGAAGAAAACGCGCTAATACTGGTTGTCGCCAAACGACAAGTCTGTCGCCATACGACAGACCCTGTCGCCTCGCGACAGAGTCGATTCCTGGCGACAGCGTGTAGTTTTATTCCTTATCAAATTCTGTATTTTTTCCGGACTATTTTCCTTATAAATAGGGTCCCGAACTTCTGTTTTCAAATCATCAACTCTCATCATCAATTCTCTCTATTCTCTCTCTAAGCAATATAGCTTAATTTTCTCTCTCTCTTTCTAAACCAACCTTTTACAAACACAATTCCGCATTCACAAGATTTAGAATCTCTTAGCCAAGTTTGAAGTTGCCTTCGCCCTAGACGTGAAAGGTTGATATTTTCTGAGGGTTTGGTCCAAAACTAGTCAAAACTTTATTTAATTTGATTCTAATTTAATTCTTTAATTATTCTTTATTATATTCATTGAAGTTTACTAACTTGTGTATTTTGTTATTAGAAAGAGGTACGAGGCTTCAAAGTAAGTAGATTAGCTTACTCCCTATTTTATTAACAATGTAGAAGCCATGCTTATTATTGTTTAATATTCCTAGTATCATGTTAGGATGCTTTTAATGCTTTCTAGTATTATGTTAGGATGTTATTCTATGCTTTCTAGTGTCATGTTTAGGGTGCCTTTATCTATTTCTAATGTATGTTAGTACCATGTTAGGTTTAAAGCTTTGATCTTTATTGTTAAGTGGCATGCTAGGATTTGTTATTAATCTTGTTAGTATCATGCCTAGGATCTTGCAATTATATTTAAGCTTTATTATGCCTTAACATGATTTTGACTATTATTATTGTTATTATATTATGATTATTATTATTATTTATTATTATGTTGCTAGATATTATTTTATTGTTATTGCTTGATCACACCTTTTATGATTGTTAAATGGAATTTGTACTTGAAATCACGCTTAATAAGATAATTAATAATTTGGTTTAGGCTAATGTGATTTTAACTCAAGTGATCGCCAATAATAGTTTATTTGTGCATTAATATTCAACCAACATAGATAAACAGGTTAGGTTTAATATAATGTTTGTATGTTATTCGAAAAGCACGCATGAATACGAGCAGAACAAAGCGGGTCCTTTTTTTTGTAGATTGGATTCGTAACCTCATCCCCGAACCCTGTTTGGTTCAAGACCTTATGCAGTTGATGGTCCTTTTGAATTGTCTTTTGGGTTTACAAGTTCTTAAAACTTGTCGGCGACTCTTTTGCTCTCTTTTTTTTCCCTTTGGAACGCCACCGTACTTTAGTGTATGATCATAGTGGGGTTCAAGTTTGGGATCATAATGCTTGAAATATTCCCTACAGTTTTTTGGCGACTCCACTGGGGAGGATTTCTATTTATATTCCTGAAATTTATTTTGGCAATTATTTAGAATGAGCGGATGAGACTCGAAAAATTCTAAGTATTTCATGTGCGTGATTTGATTAACATTATTGTCATATGCATTAAAAGGTTCTCATGGGAGAGCCCCATGAGTCAATACCTAGGAATTTTACACGTAGGAAATTTGAGAAATATCTTTCATGACTAGAATCGAAAAGGTGATGCGAAATCTGGACAATCCTAAGAACACAGAAACTTGCCAAGGCATGTAGGAACTAGCGTCTAGAAAACAGGGCATGTCTCCCGTAAAAAGTTTTTGTCGCTTGGCGACAGAAGCTTTTTTGCGGCGACAGTCCCTGTAGTCTGGCGCCAAGTTCTTCCAATACCGAGCCAGGGGTCTGCCTTCTTGCTTTGTCCATTTCTAGCATTGTTGGCTTGATTTTACTTATTGATTGAGTCCTTTTCTCACTTTTTTGAACCCATATGTGTTCTACATATGGATATAACCCTCTGGGGGTTCCTGCTTCACCTGCCCAATGGAATAATCCACTATCATGTGCAAAGTTCAAATTTGGGTACGTGCAAAGTTTGTGAATCCACCAAACCATGGAGTCGAGTTTGATTTCATCACGAACTCGCGGGGTCCCATCCATTCGCACCAACCCTCACGGTAGGCTTGTGTGCAATGCATACGGATTCATAACCATGGACCTTTTTTACTTAACCCATATCCTTGAACTTTAGAGAACTAGAGCCATGGTTAGGTTGCAAACTCATTGCATCATATTGTGACTATGTGAACTACTTGTGCATCCTTGCTTGTGCATATTATATATGTGTTAACCGTTTGTTTGACTTGTGATTAAGACTAAATAAATTGACCAATGACTAAAGGACTTTGTTTAATTAATTAATTAATTAATTTGAACTAATGAACAAGCCTAAAATCGAGTCATAGTTCCATTAAGTCAACCCGGATTTTTATTCCCGTATACTGCACATGCGTCAACTTGTTTTGGTCATATCCGGAGTTCTAGGAAGAACCACGAGTCGTTCAACCTATGGATCTGTAGCCCTGATTTTATCTTTAATTTAGCGTTGGTTTCGTCCCGATTAGAGTCACAGATTAAAAGTTATGACTAAAATACCACAGCCTATCCAGTTTAATGCATATACGTGAAGTCTTAATTTAGTCTTTGCTTAAGTCTAGTTACATAGTCTAGCCACATGGTCATGACATAAGTCCTAACGTGTCACCTACACTCATTAGTCTTAGCACACACTTTGTATATGTTATCATGACCATGTCTTAGGTTCATGCATGAGTCGTTTTTCCGTCATTTGAGTTAGGGTCCATTCTATTCCTAATTCTTCCATATTTCTCCATCTACATCATCTTCCCACTCACTACATTCTTTTCCCATGCATATCATACCTCTCACTCTTCCATAATCTTTCCCATCTATTGCATGTTGAATAAAGCTTGAGTCAAAATAATTGGTATAAAACTTATCCCTAATTTTCCTTTCTACAGTACGTGGACAAGGAAGGAAGGGCGTTTAATCAAGGACAACACTTTCATTCAAGTATCACTTTTTGACAAACCGGTTAGTAGGAAAAGGAAAGCTAAGAAGGCAATGGCTAGTCAAGAAGAACTTAATGAAGTCAAGGGACAGGTAGCCAACTTGGCTGAGACATTGCAAAATTTATCTCTACAAATAAGTGACCCTGCAAGAGAGAAACAAATGGACCTAATCCAGGAAAGCTTGGGCAAGCTGTCCAACGACTTTAGATTCCAAGGGATTAGCTCACAAGGGGTCTCGGTGGATAAGGACCTTCTCCCGCAGAAGTTCAATCCCAACGACATCCCTAAATTTAAGCCTATGGATAACCCTTACTTTCATTTAAGAGCATTTGAAACTATAATGAATATTAAGGGAATAGACAAGAAAGCCTTTCATTCTGTATTTTCTTTGTCTTTAGAAGCTATATGTCAACAATGGTACTTTTCTCTTGACAAAGAGAAGACCTCCAATTAGGAAGAAATAAAAAATGCTTTCATCAATAGATATAAATGTAACATTCAAGTTGAAACTGACCATAGACAGCTTGAGATGCTAAGACAAAAAGAAAATGAAAGTTTCACTTCCTTTTTCAACAAGTGGAGGGAAACTTCTGCTAATATGATTGAAGTCCCTACTTAGAAGGAGTCAGTGAGGTTGTTTATCAAGAATTTACAAGAGAAGTATTCGAAGCATTTGAGATATCAACAAAACATGAACACTTTCAAGGTAGTCTACGACATAGGCATAGAGATTGAAGATGACCTTGCAAAACAAAAAGCTACTAACAATAGTAACCACAGTGGCTGGAAAGGAAAGAAGAGCGACAATCCTTCTTCTTCTGAAAGCACCCACTCTAGTAACAATGTTAGTACCTTTGACCTCAATGAAGTCTTAGCCATAAATAACAAAGAATCTAAGAAAGAATTAAGGAAAGAATTCACTCCTATTGGGATGAGCTATGATGTTGCCTTCGATCGACTCCATACTAAGGGGCTCATTACTCCCATTGGACCTATTCAAGATCCCGCACCTGAAAAGAGATTGACTAGTTGGAATCCAGATGCACATTGTAAGTACCATCAAGGTAGGGGTCATACTACTGAGAGCTGTTGGAAGCTAAAGGAGCCCATCCAATATTTGATCGACAATAACAAACTTCCTATACCTCCAGTCGGCAAGAAGACCGGGTGATGATAAAGCACAAGACAAGAGGCGAGCTTCAACGACAAGATTTCGTGACCTCTTTTTTCTATTTCTTTTTTTATTCCTTTTTCCAATAAGTCTAGCATAGGCACCTTTCATTTTCCCCTAGTTTTTAGTTTGTAGGACTTTCATTTACTTTTTTTCCTTATAATAAAATGAGCATTTTATTTTCTTGCATATGATCATCGCATTGCATTACTCAAAAAAAAAAAAAAAAAAAATCCATGTCGAATTAAGCACAAGGTATACCCATGATTAGAGGCACCTCTTGTAGCCATATCATATCTCTTACCCTTCAAATATATAATCCTTTTCTTGATAAACCACTTTGAGCCTCGTCTAACGATAGACCTTTCATTTTTCAACCCATATCTACCTAACCTTGGGATGGGGTGGTGTGTAATTTATGCAAATTCTAAATATGAAAGCTTGAGTAATCTCAAAAGAATAAGCAAATATAAAAATAATAAAAGTGTACAAAAGGGCAAGTGTTCTAATTTCTTTGATATGAAAATATCTTTGATTAGAACATGTCTTAGATTGCGTTTCTTATCGAGTGCTTGGTACCGTGCCTGAGAAACATGAATGCCAAGTGAGTGATAGACCGCATGATCGGATTGCCCACACTTTTAAAAATAAAAAAAATGCAAAAGCAAAAGATAGAGCAAAAATAAACAAAAAAAAAAGAAAGAAAGCTCAAAAGTGAGAAACCTCAAGCATGAAAATATAAAGATTCAAAAGCAAGGTTGCACACCTTGGGGGCTTATTTAGGGTCTTGAGCCTTTATCCCCTTCTTCTCTAACCTTTAGCCTAACCACGTTACAACCCATAAAAGACCTTTTTGAGGTATACACACACTTGTGCGAGGTTCGGCTAGAGCTACGTTTGGCCTGATTCCTAACGGATACGTAGGCAACCTCACATTGAGGTGCGACCGTAATAAAAATGCATTCATTTTCACATTCACACACTTACACCATGATCATATCAAGGGATTTCCAATGCTCATCCCTATTCACTTAGAGCTAGACTTGGGGGCTTGATCCTTACATTATTAGCCTACCTAGCCTAAGAGTCATCATTATTTGACTCTTATCAAATAATACTTTTCCATACACTTAGCCTTTGCAGCTCAACTTTAGTGTGACTTTCACACACTGCAGGGATACATGACCAAATAGACTTCCAATTAGGAACCCCTTGTCATGAATTCTTAATATAACGTTGAAGCATGCTTTGTCATATCAACATCACTCATCACTTATAATAATCATCATTGTATCAAAGTATGAAGTACTTAGCCTCCGTGCCTAAGTTACCTAAATACTTTCATAATCAAGTCAACTAAGATAGTTTAGGAGGAATTAATCCTTACACCTTGAGAGATAGTATCAAATGCATATACTTCACTAAGCTCATTCAACATGCACCATCAAACACTTCGATTCTTTTTCGCGTCTTTCTTTTTTCGGGAGAAAGTCGGTACCCTCCACAAAAATGACGGAAATTTTTGCTATTTTTCATTTTCGAGTCGCACATCACACACGAGTCATGTACATTGAGTCATGTTGTGTCATATCACATCGAGTGGAGTCTAACACATGTGTCAAACGCTTTGAGTCGAGTCATGACAAGCCAATGAGTCAAGCAACACTAAGCCTTAGGTCAACCCTAAGATAACAAACAAATACTAATAATAAGCAAAGTCCTATAGTCCAAAATATAGATGCAGGTACATTCCAGTGAGCAAGAATATTCCTGGATTTTTTCGAAAAAAAAAACCGCGAATATAGATATATGAGATTCTTCCAAGATAAGAGAAGTTTGAGCAAAATTATAAAGAGCTTTAATTTCCAAAAGATTTGAGCAGATTTGGTCGTAAGGAAATGACCAAATTGAAAGTTTAGAGTGAAACCAAGCAATGAACAGCAGAGCAACGAAATGAGAAAGAAGAAGAAGACGGGTTTTAAAACCCCGATTCTGTCGCCAAACGACAGAATTGTTGCGAGGCGACAGATGCAAATGCTCGCGACAGTTGTCTCTGGCCAGCGCTGGAGCGGCGACATGATTCTGGGTCCCACATTATGACTTTGTGGGCCTATTTTAGCTGTTTGGGTTCCTTGGTACGCTAGTTAGCCCCTTTAAGCAAAATTGACATGATTTAATCAGCTTGATTGTGATTGCATTCAGTGATCGACCTGACAAAAGATCGTCGCACTTAGCTTAAAGCGCCTAAGTATTGGCACATCGCAAGCGCCAAAGTAACGGTTCACAACGATTCCCTAGGATGGAAGAAGATTTGAAGATATGAGATGACGAAGCCTTCAACAGGGGGCTTTAAGATTAAAAAGAGTCTATTACTTGGATTTGAGAAGAACGATTCAAGATGAAGCGACCTTCAATAGCTTTCACTAAGATTGTGGAGGTTGTCACTTATATTTGAGAAGAGCGGTTTGTGATGAGGCGGTCTTCGACAACATTCACTAAGATTGTGTAAGTTGTCACCTAGATTTAATTGAGAAGAGCGGTTCATGATGAGGCGGTCTTCGATGACCTTCGCTAAGATTGTGGAAGTTGTCATCAAGATTTGAGAAGATAGCACGAGATGGGCAATCTTCGACGACCTTCACTAAGATTGTGGAAGTTGTCATCAAGATTTGAGAAGATAGCACGAGATGGGCAGTCTTCGACGACATTCACTAAGATTGTGGAAGTTGTCACCTATATTTGAGAAGATTGGTTCGTGATGAGGCGGTCTTCGACGACATTCGCTAAGATTGTGAAAGTTGTCACCATGATTTAACGAAAAGCTCGAGATGTAGCAGCAATAATAGACAGTGTTCCCTAGGATGTGGAGAGTTGTCACAAATTCTGAAGATGGTGAAGCAAGGTCACCTTCGACGGTCCCTCAAGGTAAAGAAGAGATTGTCTATAGCGGTGATGCACTGCCGTGGCGACATACGGCCACAACTTAGAAGATGACGATATACAGCTATTTTCGACGATGTTCCCGAAATACTGTGGAGGATTGTCACCAAGAATACTGAAGATGACGACATATGGTTATTTTCAATGATGACGTTCACGAAATATTGTGGAGGTTGTCACAAACAACAAATGAAGCAACAGTAGAATGGTTACGTTCAGAGACATGTGCTCGACGGTGCAAGATACGCGTTTCTTAACTCTTTTATCTGTTTCAACTAATGATTAGTTTGCAGGTATTGGCCTTATAAGAATGATTCGGAATCGCAGAACGTTTTGAATCATTCTCCGTCCCTATCGATACTTTGACTTTCGTTTTCGAAACTTAAGTTTCTCCAAACTCAGTCAAAGTGGGGGCTTCTGTTTGTGTCTCTCCAAAACCAAACCCAATGATGAATGCCTTTCACGTCGAACCATAATCGAAAGAGGTGAAAGTGGTTGAAAGTTAAGTGTTGCGGTTTAGTTTTATTTAAAATTCTCTTCGCTC
Organism: Chenopodium album; assembly: GCF_948465745.1. NCBI lineage: Eukaryota > Viridiplantae > Streptophyta > Magnoliopsida > Caryophyllales > Amaranthaceae > Chenopodium > Chenopodium album. The sequence goes on from NC_137852.1 coordinate 14,476,093, forward strand.
TGTTTTTGAAAATAACTCTATTTATTTGAAAATAGACAAACCAGTTTAGTTTGGTCCATAATTAAGGTCCAATAATAGTGTAGTTGGATGGGCCTTGAAAAGACCTTTCCAACGATATATTATAAGCCCAATTTCGATGAATATTGAGGAAGTTATGGCCAAAATACTAAACTAGGCCCGGTTAATTATTTACATACGGCCCAATGATCTAGAGGAGGGCCCAATGTTAATTATTATTCCTAAAGTCATTAGGATTAATTATAATTTTCTAGAAGTTTCTAGGAGGTTCATTTTAATTCTATTATTATTAGATTTAATAATTATTTATTTTTAAATAGACTTTTATTTGGAGTTAAACATTAATTTATTATTATTATTATCTTAAAAATACGTATTTTATCTTCTGTACGGATTATGTAGATCAAGTTGATTAAAGATCGGATTCCGCGTGAAGAAAACGCGCTAATACAGGTTGTCGCCAAACGACAAGTCTATCGCCTCGCGACAGACCCTGTCGCCTCGCAACAGACATTGTCGCGTCGCGACAGATTCGATTCCTGGCGACAGCGTGTAGTTTTATTCCTTATCAAATTCTGTATTTTTTCCGGACTATTTTCCTTATAAATAGGGTCCCAAACTTCTGTTTTCAAATCATCAACTCTCATCATCAATTCTCTCTATTCTCTCTCTAAGCAATATAGCTTAATTTTCTCTCTCTCTTTAAACCAACCTTTTACAAACACAATTCCGCATTCACAAGTGTTTAGGGTATTTTTACCCTTGACAAGTGGACCAATGAGGAGGTGCTACGTGTCAGAGGCTGGCAGGTCATCCTTGGCCAATCTCCAGTTGACACGTGGCCTCTCCATATACTCTCTTAGAATTACGGCCTTCAAGGGCCCAATTCCCCAAAAATCCGCTATTTGGCGGTGCAACCCATCAGTCCTAGGTTAGAATGACCTAGGGAGGGGCACTTTTCCCAATGACCCTATAAATAGGGAGATATTCCCCCAAAATGAGGGACATTCAGAAATTTACTATCATTTATTACATCTTACTTTCTCTCTCATCAGAGAACACTTGAGCTTGGAATCCAAGCAGATCCCCACCTAAATTTTCGCACTTTTTATTCTCCTTCAAGTTACTAACTTGAGCGTCGGAGGTGGAGCACTACCCAACCGGTGTCTCCGTTGTTTTTCCAGGTACAGAGTCAGCAGGACCAGTCTTCGAGCTGTAACTCTCCCAAGTGACAAAAACACCCAAAACATTTGGCGCCGTCTGTGGGGAGAGTACCTCAAGATGATTCAAAATTCTGTACCGATTCTCAATTCTACCTCTCTACGTCCGGGTACTCAGATGGGTAACCCTGAGGACCTGCAACCGGTTATTCAGCCGGAAGGATTTGAAATCCCTCAGCCTCCACCTTAGCCTCAGGCAGAGGTATTCACTGAGGAGGAGGAAGAAGAAGAAGACAATGATGTGGAGACCTACATAACCAAAGAAGGCTCTCTCATCTCTAAATCCATTCGTTCCGGATATCAACTAGAGCGAAATCTAGGTCAGGCGGGCCCAAGCAGCCGGCCCACTGGGAGGTTAGACGGGGAAACCCGGAAGACTAGAGGAGAAGCTCCTGTCACCCAGAATGAGCTCATGAAATTCTTGAACTCCTTCAAGGGTGAAATCAAGGAGATGATCAACAAGGCAGGCTCTTCCAAGAGTCAGCCGGCTAAAAAGACTCCCAATGATGGGAAGAAGAAGAAGCCGGTCAAGGAAAGGCAACCAACTCCTCATCCAAAGGAGAAGGCAGCCGCAAAACTTGCCTGGTCTAAGATTCTGATGCCCCGGCGACCCCAGGCGGAGGCTAAAAAGACGTCTACCTTAAATGCTAGAGAAGTCATCAATCGAAGGAGGCAGCAACAGTCTGAGTCAGCTTCTACTTCAAGCTTTCCGGACAGCTTCAAGGAAGCTTCTGCAAGGAACTTTATGTCCTTGTATGAGAGTCGGACAGGCGGTAAATCCGTCAACACCAAACCTCAGCTGATGATAGGGTATATGCCATACGCACCCCAGGCGCAGTATGGGCAATATGGCCTCCAGTTCATGCAGCCACCCCCATTCGGAGGGTATCTTCCTTTGCAGCCAATATAACCGAGGCGACTCAGCCGGCCAAGGTTAAGAACATTTTAGTTGGTGCTTATGATGGCACCATCAACCCAGAAGACCACCTGATGGCATACACCAACCTGATGTGTTTACAAGGTTGGGACGATGCCACCTGGTGCCGCTGTTTTCCGGCTACATTGAAGGGCATTGCCCAACAATGGTTTGGCAACTTGCCAGCCGGATCTGTTGACTACTTCAAGAAGCTAGCCTTCTTGTTTGCCACCAACTTCTCAATGAACATCCCTGCTAAGAAAACAAGTTTAGACTTGAGCACCATTAATCAGGGATAGAGAGAAGGGCTACGCTCATATGTCAGACGGTTCAACCTGGTCAGAATTCAGATCCAGGGGCTGTCTGACGAGGTAGCATTTACAGACTTCTTCAAGGGTCTGAGAGACGGGTCGACTTTTAAGTTCGACCTTGTTAAAAAAGGGGCATTTACTCTACAGGCGGCCCTGAGGGAAGCGGAAAGCTATATACAAGCAACCGACCTCTGTACGCCTGGTAGCCAGTCGGACTCTAAGAAGTCTGACAAGCAAAAAGAGAGCTGGTCTGCTCAGCCGGCAAAGAAAAAAGAAGAGAGCAAGAAAAGAAAAGAAGTCTGGCCGGTCAGTGATTTTGAGCAGCCGTCCCAGAAGAAGAAAAAGGAGTTTAAACCGTACGTTCCCCGGTACGAGTTTAACAAAGACTGTAACTCCATCCTCATGGAGGTGAAGGACCGGCTGTCCATTGAGAAGCCGAATCCAATGAAAAGTTCCGTTTAGTCTCGGAACAAAAATAAATATTGTCAGTTCCATGAAGAGGTTGACCATGACACCAACGACTGCTTCAGTTTACAGCGGACGTTGGACCGTCTAGCTGACAAAGGGCTTCTGAAGTCCTATATTTCTAAGTCCCCAGCCGGGGCAAAGAAGAAGAACAAGGGTCAGTCCTCTAAGGCTACCCCCCAGCCTACTAGTAGTTCAGAAACCGACAGGGATCCGGTCTACACCATAGCAGGCGGATTCTCTTGTGGTGACCCTACCATCCGGGGCACCAAAAGCCATCTTCGAAAGATGGATAAGGATGATGAGGAGCAGGCGTCTGCCAGCTCCACTTTTCCGGATGTCCTCAGTACTGAGAAGGACAGGGGCAGCGTCCGCCGCCCGCATGACGACCTGGTTGTTATTGAATGCAAGGTCGCCAACCAGTTAGTTGGGCGCATCCTTATTGACACTGGCAGCTCGTCAGACATCATCAGCCTCCGGTGCTTGCAGAAGCTGAAATACAACTCCAGCAGCATGCATCCGGTCACCCACCCCTTGGTTGGTGTTGGTGGTGGGATGGTCTATCCAGCCAGAAGAATTGACTTACCCATCCGGCTGGGTGAGAAGGGCCAGGGACGACATATTGTCGTCAGATTCTTGGTCGTTGAGGAGCTGACCGCCTACAACATCATTCTTGGGAGGCCAACCCTCAACGAAGCCAAGGCGGTAATCATCCCTTCTCTCATGCTCATCAATTATGAGAGGGATGATGGTTCTGTTGGTTCCCTGAACAGGGATTAGAAGAGGGCAAGGGAGTGCTACCTCTCAGCCGTTAAAGATACTGTGGCCGCAGACGCCCAAGGGAAGGAACCAATAGACCTTAACAATGTCAAGGATGCTTCTTTACCCCCACCAGCAGCCGGAAAAAAGAGAAAAGCTGCAGAGCTGGTGGTGATGAAGAAAGAAAAGAAATAGCAATCACTGACCAGTGAACGGTCAGAGGAGCTCTGTCCCCAACCGGCTGGTGAAAGTATTGATCTTGTTATGGATGACAGCCGTCCTGAGCGAACTGTTAAGGTTGGGACGGTTGCTAATGCCGTTCTGGGTGCAGACTTGCACCTTCTGCTGAAAGAATTCAAAGATGTGTTTGCCTTTGAAGTGGAAGAGATGTCAGGCATCAGCCCGGATCTCGCTGTCCACAAACTCGCCGTGGATCCAAAAATGAAGCCCATCCGGCAAAAGAAGAGGAACCACGGTGAGGAAAGAAGTCAGGCGGCAGCTGCCGAAGTCAAAAAGCTGCCCATTCGGCCTTGTAATTTCCCCGACTTGGTGACAAATGTTGTACTTGTAAAGAAGCCGAATGGTACCTGGCAGATGTGTGTAGACTACACAGATCTGATAATTGACATGAAGTCACCCCGCACTGTCAAGGAAGTTCAAATGCCTGGCCGGTTGCCTGGCCGCCTTGGGGAGATTCCTCAGCCGGTCAGGTGACAAATGCCTTTACTTCTTCCAAACAATCAGGAAGAAGACTAGGTTTGAATGGGGGGATGATGTTGAGGCGGCATTCCATAAATTAAAAGAACACTTACACTCTTTGCCAAGGCTTGTTAGTCCTTTGCCTAGAGAGAAGTTGTACATGTACCTAGCCGTCTCAGACCATGCTCTCAGTGCCGTTCTCCTTGCTGAACGAGATGGTACTCAGCTCCCGGTATACTTCATTAGCCATGTGTTAAAAAATGCTGAACTCCGGTATCCCATGGTGGAAAAATTTGGTCTTGCTCTATATATGGCCTTCAAAAAGTTGAAGCCATACTTTCTGGCACATCCAGTTGTAATCTACACCGATCAGCGCCTCAAGCGGCCAATGTCTACTCCGGAATCATCCGGCAGAATGTTGAAATGGGCTATTGAAATGCAAATTCTTGAAATCTCCTACGAACCAAGGAAAGCAGTGAAAGGTCACGCGTTTGCCGACTTCATTGTTAAAATGACTCGTCCGATTCTCCCGGATAATGTTGATCAGGTTTGGAGGGTGTATGTAGATGGGAGCTCTACAAAAAACGGTTGTGGTGCAGGCATTGTTTGTGAATCTACAGAAGGAGATTGATATGAGTATGCACTACGGTTCAAGTTTTAGGCCTCTAATAACGAGGCGGAGTATGAAGCCCTGCTAGCCGGAATTCGCATGTGTAAGGCAGTAGGGGCAACAAAGATTGACGCCCATTCTGATTCTCAATTGGTTGTTGACCTGTATGAGGGCACTTACGAAGCGACCCATCCGGCTATCATCAAATATCTTCAGGCTGTCAAAGATGAGGCTGGGACACTCGAGGAATTCAGATTGAATCAAGTGCCCCGGTCAGATAACCACCCGGCAGATGCACTGTCAAAACTGGCATCATCCGCCTGCCATGATACGCCTCGGTCAGTCTTTTGGGAAGTTCTTAAAAAAGAAGTATTTATGAAGAGCCCATTGGAATTCTGGATCGAAGTTCTACTTGGATGGATGGCATCCGGGCGTATCTTGCAGACGGCACGCTCCCTGATTCACCTCAGGAGGCAGCCGTCATGAAAAAGAGAGCAGCAAACTTCGAGTTGAGAAATGGAGAACTCTTCGAGGCTGGATTTCTCAAGCCCTTGTTGGAATGTGTTACCCCAGAAAAGGGGAAAGAGGTACTCGAAGAGCTGCATGTGGGATTTTGCGCCTCCCACATAGGCGGCAAGTCCCTAGCCGTCAGAGCCAGGCGACATTATTTTTGGCCTACCCTTGAGGCAGATGCCAAAGAATTTGTGAAGAAATGTGATAAATGGCAGAGGTTTTGCAAGCTAATACATCGCCCGGCTACTGATCTGACGGCAATTCACAGCCCAGTTCCGTTTGCTAAGTGGGGCATGGACATATTGGGTCCTTATACGCCTGCTCCAGGCGGAAAGCGCTATATCTTGGTGGCTGTGGATTACTTCACCAAGTGGGTGGAGGCGGAGGCAGTTAAGAATATCAAGACAAAGGATGTCATCTCTTTCATCTGGAAGAACATTATCACCCGGTTTGGGGTACCTATGTCAATGGTATTTGACAACGGCCCTCAGTTTGAGACGCCTCAGCTCAAGACTTGGTTAGGAGATCAGGGTATCTCAAGTTACTTTGCCTCAGTCGGCAGTCCTCAAGCAAATGGTCAGGTTGAGGCATTCAACAAACTCATCTCAGACGGCATTAAAAAGAAAATTGAAAAAGCCGGTGGTCTATAGGCTGAAGAGTTAATTCATGTACTTTGGGCCATCCGGACAACTGCCAAGGGGTCAACCGGAGAAACCCCATTTCTCATGGTATACGGGGCTGAAGTCGTTTTACCCATTGAACACTATGAGCCTACGCTCAGAGTGATGCTCTATGATGAAGAGGCAAATTGGGAGGCCATGCGGCTGGCATTGGACTCCCTCCCGGAACGCAGGGGCAATGCTGCCCTGCGACATGAGATATACCGTCTGAGAATGACGAGAGCCTACAACAAAAGAGTGCACAAACGTCCCTTGAAATTGGACGATTTTGTGTTACGAAAAATGGAGGCAACCGGTAGGGCCAATGAGCTTGGAAAGCTAACTCCTAATTGGGAAGGCCCCTACCGGATCTATGAAGAAGTTAGGGATGGCACATACTGCCTGGAAACCCCAGACGGTAGACGCCTGCCTAGAACTTGGAATATAGATAACTTAAAAAAGTACTACTTCTGAGTATTGTAAAGTTATTTATAACAAGAAGTATTAATGAGAAATAATTTTGTTTCATTTATTGTCTTTTTTATTTCCGTCTGGGTTTACCCATACCAATTTTGAAAAGTTTTAGTAACAAATTTAATATATGAATAACTTGAGGCCAGGGGCAGATAAAAAGCTAAGTTTGATACTTGGTGTTTAAAATTGAAGGCCAATGGCCAGATCCTTAAGCTAGGCACAAAACCGCCTAGTGGCTTGCAGCCGGTCTACAACTAGACCTGAGGCCAAGGGCCAGATGGTTGTCCTTTTTCACAAATTCGTCTATTCCAACATTGATATGGGCGTCTGGCGACACCCCTCCGGGTGCAATCGTCGCAGAGAACAGCCTAACTGCTCGTTCTATGTACCCTTGCAAGCGGCAAAGATTGAACGGCTAAGTTAGCCGACTCATAGCCATCTGACTTCAACCTTTCCTAAGAATGTTTTGAGACTGTGAAACTCCGGATGCTCTCAGGCATCAGCCAGAGAACGATCACAACCTTTACTTAGGATTTTCTCTCTTTCAAGTTGCGCACTCCTCCTATTGGGGCAAAACTCTATTGCGTAATGGCTTAAATTGAATACCCAGGCGGTTTGATACCGACTGGGGTAGAGATTGCATGCCTGTTAATTGGTCGGTACTCGGTTTGGGGCAATCACCATTGTGATTGATTGCCTTACAAACATCTCATACTCTTTAAGTATGAGATGTTTCCAAGGCAATCAATCCTCATTTTATAGGATTAAACCAACCACTCAACCGTCCAGGGGCAAGGACAGCCGGATTTTGTACCTGCCGCATGCTTTTCATAAGATAGGCAAATTCACAAGTATATATTAAGTATATATGAAAAAGTGAAAAAAGTGAAAAAACTGAAAAATTGTGCAAGTATAAAAAACCGACTAAGTCGGTATACTTCGATAAATAAACTGGCTCAAGGTCAGGTTTAATTGTTAGCCGGATCCACATCCGGTATACAGAGACATAAAAAAAAAATTTACACAATTACTCGGCACGCAGGCCGGAAAAGCAGATGAATGGCATACTGCTGCTGAAAAACAAAAAAAAAAATATTTTGGCATACTGCCGCACAGAAGGAGGGGAGCTACGCTTGTGGCTGTTCCGGCTGGGCTGGAGTGGTTGAAGGAACATCATCCGGAGCCACAGCCTCTTCAGGCTGGCTGTCCTTGTTGTCCAGTTCCTTTATTATCTCATCCAGGTCCGGCTCCTCTGTGTCCGAAACCTCAGCACCATTTTCCAAGGCCCAGTCCTTGAAGCGAGGCGGAGTAGGATCCCCAAGAACCTTGGCATCATACGCCTCAGTGGCGTAGTTTTACCTCAGTTTGTAGACTTCAAAGTCTACCTCAGGATAGAGAAGCCCCCAAGCGTACCGGAGGCGGATCTCATTGTCCCGCTCATTCTCCTTGATGAGCCGGACCTGCTCAGCCTTAAGCTCCTCAGCATGCTTACCCTTTAGAGTGCCAAGCTCAGCAGTCAGCCGGGACTTGTCTGCCCGTAGGTCAGCATTCTCTTGGTCAGCCCCCTCCAAGGCTTTGAGGTTTGAGCCGGCAGTTTTCAGCTGAAGCTCCAGGTCGCTAATCCGGTTGTTAGCTTCATCGTTAGCAGCCGTCAAGGTCCTGACCTACTCCTCCTGTTTCAACTCGAGGGCTTTAATCTCAACATCAAAGTTAATATAGGCATATTCAGCAGAGTTGAGATTGGCTTGAGCCCTTCTCTTGGCATCAGTTACCTCTTCCTACTTCTTCCGGAAAGGCAACCGGAGCCCATCCATCCGGACCATAACCTGAGCAAGGTCATCCGGGAAACTAAACAATTAGCAAAATTGAAAAATGAAATGAAATGGAATGAAAAGAAAAGGGGCAAGTTTCACTTACCTCCGCCAGCTGCCCCAGAATCTGGTCGAAGTCGACCTCATGGCGGTTGGGTATGGAGTTCTTCTCCGTTTGGGTGAGGGTTCTCACCATCCATTTGCCAAACCCCGCGAGGTCCGGGGCAGAAGTAGCATCTGCAGCATAAGAAGGACTTGGTGAGAGACTAGCAGCATATTTGGCATTCATTCTTTGCCGGCTACTCACAGAACCCCCGGAAGGGTCAGTTATAGTCTTGACGCGCATAAAGTCAAGCGGCCAAGGAATCTCAATCTTACCTTTGGAGTCGACCCTCGCCGGCTCCTCCCCTGCGGCTGCAACACCACCTGCAGCCTTGGATGGCTCGCCATCCTTCGATGCTTCAGTAGCATCCGGCTTTCTCTTTGACTTATCTGAGTTTTCACTCAGAGTTTCCATGGCTTCGGGGCCTTTTCCCCCGGTTGTTGGGTGACCTTTGGCGTTAACGCCAGAGGCCGTTGAGGTTGCCTTCCTCCCGGTTTTAGCAGCTGGTTTCTGAAGGTTCTCATCCCCAAGTCTTTTTAAGACCTTTGTCATAGAGCGGGGGAGGATGCCAGATGAAGCCTCCAAAAAACACAAGGAAACCATAAGTCATCCAGAATCAATAGAACTTGGAAAATTTCAAGGAAAGTTGGAGTTATCTTACCCCTCCTTTTTTGGCCTCCTTGGCCTCAATGGTGGCCTTCTTGGCCATGATGTTTTCTTTGCGAAGCTGAGCCGCAGATTTAGCTGGAGTCTTAGCCGGATCGACCATTCTCCTTGCTTCCTTTGCAGAAAAACATGAAAAGTGTTAGAACAACAAAAAGTCCAAAACAATGAAGTTTAAATTACAGGCGGAAAACCGCCAGGTGGGTGAGTGTATCTACCCTTTAGAAACATAGGGCTCAACCCGCAGGCGGACAAGAATCTCTCATTCGCAAAGAAATCCGGGTGGGGAATCCAGTTTCTTGTAACAACTATATGAGTCCCATCCCCCAAGGGCTCAGTTGTTGTCTTGAAGAATTCCAGCTCTATTATTTGCTCCCGGGCTTTGGCAGTGAGAGCTGGGCGTATGCACTTTTGGCCCACCAAAGCCGGCTCCTTGTTGTAGCGCCGGAGGATTCTGTTTATTCTCACTTGTGGCTAGGAGACCAAGTACCACTTGTCTTTCCAGCCTCCCCACTTGGATACCTTCTCCAAGATCATCAGGTATTCCGGGAGCGTGGAAATAGTGTACCACGCTCCATATCCGCCTGGGGCACTTTTGAGATAGTGCATGTGGGCGAAGGCGGTGAAGCTAGGCTCAATGTCCTGGAGCTCGCAGGCGGCGATGTAGCTCAGGATATTGACCCAAGAGTTAGGCGTTAATTGCCACACTCCCAAGTCATACCGCTTCAGGATCTTCCGGATGCCTCTGTGAAGGGGAAAGCGGAGGCCGGCTTCTATTACCGCCTCATAGCAGACAAAGTAGTTGTCTGCGTTCTCAATGTCATCCCCCAGGCTAGAACAACATCAGCCGGAGGGACGATAATATCCCAGTCATCCCCAAAGGGATGTTGTTGTTTGAAAGCCTCAAAGCCGCTTTTCAGAAGGGCCCTGTCTCCAGGTTTCATCAGGGTCTTGGTAGGATCCGAGTTTGTTTCTTTCTTTGCTGTTTGGCGATAAGCCTCAGCAAGGTCCTCTCCCTCAGAACCGGATCCTTCTTGTTCATCAGCAGCCTCTTCGGCTGCGTCCTTTGGTTGGTCTGGGGAGGAGGCGGTCTCCTCACCGTCTCCCCTTGAGTCCCTATTGCTGGAGGTAGACGGGGTATCCTCAGCTGAATTGCTTTGCTCAGCCGCCTCATAATCCTCCTCCCTAACAACTTCACTTGCGGGCACTTCCCTAGTGCGCCGCCTGCTGGACTTTGTAGCCGTTTGTTTAGTTCTGGCCATTGTGTCCTGCACAGACACAGAGAGGGAAGAAGCCAGAGATGAGCAAAACACTCCAGAAACTCCAGACAAGGCACCCCCGGTTCTAGACTCAGCCGTCCCTGGTGACCGGCTGAGCGTCCTAGGCAGTGCCGTGTGTGCAAATGGAGAGTTCATTTTATTTTTTGAAAAATTAATGTATACAGCCGGAATTCGATGTATACAGGCTCAAGAGAAAGGAAAGAACAAGAAGAAAACTTAAAGAAGGAAACAGATAGTTACCTTACTTTGAGTTTTGAAAATCTGAAAACGGCAAAAGCAACCGGTGACCGGGTGACTTCGAAAGAACACACGGAAATCTTGAATTTGCTTAAACGCAACCGGGATCAGAGCACCTCTCTCTAAGAAAACTCTTTTTCTCTCTCTAAAAAGTCAAGATTGTGAAAAGTGAAGAGTAGAGAGGGGGAGGGGGGGTAAATCACTATTTATAGGGGTTGAAACAGCACGAATCCCCGTCACCACTGTCAAAAAATGGTCGTTTTTCACTGTTCACCCTTCATGGGCTGACACGTGTCACAGGCGCCACGTTGCCTGCCACGTGCCACCTGTGAGGGGCAAATGTTTGGGGTATTTTTACCCTTGACAAGTGGACCAATGAGGAGGTGCCACGTGTCAGAGGCTGGCAGGTCATCCTTGGCCAATCTCCAGCTGACACGTGACCTCTCCAGATACTCTCTTAGAATTGCGGCCTTCAAGGGCCCAATTCCCCAAAAATCCGCTATTTGGCGGCGCAGCTTATCAGTCTTAGGTTAGAATGACCTAGGGAGGGGCACTTTTCCCAATGACCCTATAAATAGGGAGATATTCCCCCAAAATGGGGGACATTCAGAAATTTACTATCATTTATTACATCTTACTTTCTCTCTCATCAGAGAACACCTGAGCTTGGAATCCAAGTAAATCCCCACCTAAATTTCCGCACTTTTTATTCTCCTTCAAGTTACTAACTTGAGCGTCGGAGGCGGAGCACCACCCAACCGGTGTCTCCGTTGTTTTTGCAGGTACAGAGTCAGCAGGACCAGTCTTCGAGCTGTAACTCTCCCAAGGGACAAAACCACCCAAAACAACAAGATTTAGAATCTCTTAGCCAAGTTCGAAGTTGTCTTCGCCCTAGACGTGAAAGGTTGATATTTTCTGAGGGTTTGGTCCAAAACTAGTCAAAACTTTATTTAATTTGATTCTAATTTAATTCTTTAATTATTCTTTATTATTTTTATTGAAGTTTACTAACTTGTGTATTTTTTTATTAGAAAGAGGTACGAGGCTTCAAAGTAAGTAGATTAGCTTACTCCCTATTTTATTAACAATGTAGAAAGCATGCTTATTATTGTTTAATATTCCTAGTATCATGTTAGGATGCTTTTAATGCTTTCTAGTATCATGTTAGGATGTTATTCTATGCTTTCTAGTGTAATGTTTAGGGTGCCTTTATCTATTTCTAATGTCATGTTAGTACCATGTTAGGTTTAAAGCTTTGATCTTTATTGTTTAGTGGCATGCTAGGATTTGTTATTAATCTTGTTAGTATCATGCCTAGGATCTTGCAATTATATTTAAGCTTTATTATGCCTTAACATGATTTTGACTATTATTATTGTTATTATATTATGATTATTATTATTATTTATTATTATGTTGCTTGATATTATTTTATTGTTATTGCTTGATCACACCTTTTATGATTGTTAAAGGGAATTTGTACTTGAAATCACGCTTAATAAGATAATTAATAATTTGGTTTAGGCTAATGTGATTTTAACTCAAGTGATCGCCAATAATAGTTTATTTGTGCATTAATATTCAACCAACATAGATAAACAGGTTAGGTTTAACATAATGTTTGTATGTTATTCGAAAAGCGCATGAATACGAGCAGAACAAAGTATAGGCCTATTTTATAGGGCGGGTCCTTTCTTTTGTAAATTGGATTCGTAACCTCATCCCCAAACCCTGTTTGGTTCAAGACCTTATGGAGTTGATGGTCCTTTTGGATTTTCTTTTGGGTTTACAAGTCCCTAAAACTTGTTGGCGACTCTTTTGCTCTCTTTTCTTTCCCTTTGGAACGCCACCGTACTTTAGTGTATGATCACAGTGGGGTTCAAGTTTAGGTTCATAATGCTTGAAATATTCCCTACAACGTGCGCTTTCTGACTAACATGCAAACATTATATTAATCCTAAATCTGTTTATCTATGTTGGTTGAATATTAATGCACAAACAAATCTATTATTGGCGATCACTTGAATTAAAATCATATTTGCCTAAAATCAAATTATTGATTATCTTGTTAAGCGTGATTTCAAGTACAAATTCCCTTTAACATGCATACAAGGCGTGATCAAGCAATAACAATAAATATATCAAGCAACATAATTATAATCATAATAATGATAATAATAACAATATTCATCATAGTCATAATAAGGCATAATGAAGCTTAATAATAATAGCAAGATCCTAGGCATGATACTAATAAAATTAATAACAAACCCTAGCATGTCACTAAGCAATAAAGATCAAAGCTTTAAACCTAACATAATACTAACATGCTATATGATATTATAAATAATAAGAGGCACCCTAAGCATGATACTAGAAAGCATTAAATAACATCCTAACATGATACTAGGAATATTAAACAAATTTAAACATGCTTTCTACATTGACATTAAAAAGAGAGTAAACTAATTACTTACTTTGAAGCCTCGTACCTCTTTCTAATAACAAAATACACGCGTTAATAAACTTCAATGAAAATAATAAAACTAAGAATTAAATTAAATAATTGAAAGAAAGAGTGAAAAAGTTTAGACTGGATTTGGGACCAAACCCTCAGAAAAGTACAAACCTTTCACGTCTAGGGCGAAGGCAACTTCGAACTTGGCTAGGTGTGTCTAGATCTTTTGAGTGCGGTATTATGTTTTGAAAAGCTAGTTTAGAAATCAAGAGGGAGAAAGAATAAGCTAATGCTTAGAGAGAGAATAGAGAGAATTAGTGATTGTTGATGATTGAAAACGGAGGTTGAGGACCCTATTTATAAGAAAAATAGTCCGGAAAATTATAGAATTTGATAAGGAATAAAACTCCACGCTGTCACCAACAAACCGACCTTGTCGCCAGAAATTCATCTTGTCGCCAGGCGACAAGCCTATCGTTTGGCGACAAAGACAGTTTTTGCGGATTTTGTTTTTATCATATCTTTTGATCCAGAAGTCCAAATAAGACATATAATATATCGCTGGAAATATTTGAAGTCTACTTTCTAATGCAATTATAATCACATTAAAATAATTTGTAGATAAAAAGATATGGCCAAAATAGTGGAAGAGTGTTAGTTTTGGATAGAGTTTCGTATTCCTTTCATATCTTTTTCGTTATAGCTCAGAATTAATATTATAATATATCATTGGAAAGAGAATTTCAAGATCTATCCAACCATATAAAATTTGGATAAAAATTATAAGGTACCAAAATAATATAAGACTTTCTTTTAACATCATTAAATCCGAATAGAATTAGGACTCTAAAAAAAAGAAAGTTTTTATTCAAATTCAAACTCTATGATCTTAACTTTTCAAAAAACGATAATTAAGATATTTTAGAATCTTATAGAAGATTCTAATCAATCCTAATTAGTTTAGGAATAGGATTAAACCTTTGGACCCTCATTATGATCATTGGGCCGTAGATAAAATCCGGTTTGGGCCCAGTTTAGTATTTTGGCCATTACTTCCTCATTATTCATCGAAATTGGGCTTATAATATATCGTTGGAAAGGTCTTTTCAAGCCCCATCCAACTAAAATATTATTGGACCCTTATCATGGACCAAACTAAACTGGATTATACATTTTTATAAAACAGGGCGGTTTTCGAAAACAGAAAGAATGTTTTTTAAATAAAAATAACCGCAACAATTAACTTTTCACACTTTCACTTCATTTGATTATGTTTCGACGTGAAAGGTATTCATCACTAGGTTTGGTTATGGGGAGACACAATTGGTTTTCTACAGTATTATAGATAACTCACATGTCAGGGAGAATGTTAAGCCATGAGTTAACTCGATACCCACATGTGAGCGAAATTAGTGTTGTGCATATTGAAAGAGTGTAAAAGTGTTAAGATATGTATCGATAAATTCTCCTTGTATTTCTAAATCATATAAATCAGCCTCAATACAATATAACTTCCTCTGTTTTTTTAGTTGATACCATACTATTCACAAATTATATTTTGACTAGCTTTTGTGATTTATTACTACGATAAAACATGGTTAAGTGGGATCTTGTTTGAATCATCTCAATGTACATATTATTAATAGGATTTTTTTTAGAAAATAACACCACAAAAAAGTCACAAAATAGATTTGAACACCACAAAAAATAAAAAAAATAAAAAACCTTTTATTATAATACCACAAAAAAAAAAAAAAAAAAAAATTGCTCCCATAAATCCCAACTTTGCCTCGTCCGCCCAAATTAATCCCTACTTTTGATTATTATCTATTGCACCCAACTTTAGGGGGTATTAATTTTCGTTGCACCCAACAGGTCATCTAACCTGATGTAGCAGGTCACCTAGCCACGTGTCAGCGTATGATTGGCTCCCATTTTTTTTTTAAAAAAAAAAAAAATAAAACAAAAAAAATTAAAAAAAAAAATAAAAACCCCACAAACCACCCCATACCAGCAGCCGGCCACCACACACCACACCCCCACCCCCACCACGCTGCCGGAAACCCCTCCCCTGCTGCCGGAAACCGCCGCCCAACCTTCCCCCTACCTCGAAACCCCCGAAAACCATTCCCCCACCCCCGAAAACCCCTCCCTCACTCCCGGAAACCGCCGCTCAACCCTCCCCCTTCCCTCAAAACTCCCCCTTTCCCTTTCCCCACCCCCGAAAACCCCTCCCCCACCCCTATTTCCTCCATTACTCCCCTCTCCCCCGCCGTTTTCAGACCCCAATCCCCTTCCCCTTCCCCTTCCCTTCGTTTTCGCCGCCGTTTCCCCCTCCCTGTCATTTCCGCCCCCTTCGACATCAATTCCGACCCGAATCCAGCCTCCCTTCCCCTTCGTTTCCGCCCCCTTCCCCCACTGCCATTAACGGTGGCTGCCGTTAAGGGGTGGCTGCCGTTAAGGGGTGGCTGGGTTTTCTTTTTTTTTTTTAATTTTGTTTTTTTTTTAAATTTTGTTTTTTTTTAAATTTTGTTTTTTTTTTAAATTTTTTTTAATATGACCATTCATGTAGTGACACGTGTCCAAAAACAATGTAATACACAAATGTTGACCGGATTAACCGGTTGCAGGTAAGTTGGGTGCAACGAAAATTAAAACCCCCCAAAGTTCGGTGCAATAGATAATAAACGAAAGTTGGGATTATTTTCGGCGGACGAGGCAAAGTTGGGATTTATGGGAGCAATTTTTCCAAAAAAAAAAAAAAACCCTAAAATTTAATTTCACCACTACTTCACGGATTCTTTGATGGAATAGTGGGGCCCATAATAAACACAATCGACTAACCTATTGGTATTAAAAAAAAAAGAAAAATAAAATTAAACCTAAACAACCTAACCTAGCCCAACCTCACCACCGGCACCACTTGCCCCCACTGCCGATAGCCTAACCCAAGCCGTTGGCACTTCTGCTCTACCTAAACCGGCGAAACCCACCCTTCCCTCACCCCGAAAACCACCCCAACCTGCCTAACCACTGTAAATCACCACCTACCCGGCCACCGCAAATCACCATCTACCTTAACAACATCACCTTCGCCGAACCGCCAAAACCTCAACCAATTTGAACCCTAGCGCCTTTATACACCGCAAATACCAACGGCAATCACAACCAACTCGATGCGAATCAATATTTGTGGTGGTTCGAAGGTTTGAGAATTGATTGTGTGTAGTGGCGGAGGTGGTTGCGAGGTTGCTCAGTGCGAATTCGTGTTGGAGATGTGAGGCTAGGCGAAGCTGGGGTGGTTTTCGGGGAAGGTGAATAGAGTAGGGCTAGTTTCGCGAGTTTAAAAGGAAGCAGGGATCGCGGGCGGTTGATGTAAGGTTTGCGGCTGTTGGAGCGGGTAGTGCTGGTGATGAAGCTGGCTATGTTATGGACCATTAAGCTAATGACAAGTGTAAGTTGTGGGCTACTAACAAATTCCATCTAAGAATTAGTTAAATGGTGGTGAAGTCAATTTTTGTGGTTTTTTTTTTATTTTTTTTTTTTATTATTTTTAATGGTGCTTTATTATAATTTGTGACAATTTGTGGTGTTATTTTCTAAAAAAAAATGCTTACGAGTATTCACTTTATATAATTTTATAATGTTGAGAAATAGATATATTAGTTGTTAAAATAGTGTGTTGTCAAACGTGATAACTAAATAAAAACCCAGGAATGAATTATTTAGTACTAGGAAGTGAAACTGTTAGGAATATAGGAAAATATATTATTGTGATATATTTTCCATATAGATATAAAACTCTATATCTATATGGAAAATATATCACAATAATATATTTTCCTATATTCTTAACAGAAACCCTAACAAAACTTCTAGAGAAATCATAACTTCATTCCAAAAGTATATCCAATCTACCTAAACATAGCTTTTCACAATATCTCCAATTTGTATCACAAGAATATCTCCCATATCGCTTCAAGTTGGATCATACGGATCTCACATGCCCAACTTGCAAAGAAGAAATTCAAACGTAGACACATACAAAGGAGTGATGACCCCATCCGTGATTGCATCTTTCACAAAATGACAATCTTCCCAATTGTAATTCGTTCTATTGTAACTCAAGATATTGAACAATATATAACGCAGATTGACGATCACAATACAAATGCAACCCTTTATGATATTGAATTCCCTAGTATCTAGAAAGTTACTTTAACTATTTTAATTCACAAGATATTCCTTTTGTAGAAGACTGGGAGACCGTACGTTGCTTCTTGGTCTTTCTCGACACGGAGAGAAACCAAGAAGAACCAACCAACTACACAAAGATCGTCTAATGAGCGAGCATCGAAATCACACCATCCTACTAGCTGTACAGCAATGTCACACCGTGAAAATATTCCTTGACTACGAATTATCTACAAATATTATCTACAAATATCTAACAACTCGAAAAGTTGTTCCCTAATGTACCTATCTTCCAATTTTCTTAAACCAATAGAAAATATGAACCAAATAGTCGAGGTTCAGTCTGGTCAAAAACAAATAGATTAACTGATCCATAAGTCAAAGGTAATTTTCAACATCCTGTAATAAATATCCCTTAGCTAAGGTTAAAAGAGTAGTGTCCTTTAAATAAGTGTATGGAAAATTTGTCTAAAACTACCCGGAAGATAGGCTATTTTGTTAACAACTACCCTTTTTTTTTTATTTGTTTACAACTACCCGCAAGATTAAAAACGTTAGGGTAGCACTACCCAATAACGTTTTCCGTCCAATTTGAACGTTATATGGGCCCACCACTTACCTTTTCCCACCCAAATTACTTCCCCCCAACTACCTTTTCTCTCCTCTTAAATCTCCCTCCATTATCACTCACTCTCTTCTTTTACTGTCTTCAATTGAGGTTCAACAATTCTGACCTAAGCAACGAATAATCTCCATCATCTTTGCCCCTTTTTCTGAAATTCTCAACCCTACCATCTCTGTCTTTGCATTCTCTCTCTCTTCCAAGTCATCTTTATGCTTTTTTGGGTACGCTGAAGTTACTCAGTGAAACTACAGATATGGACAAAGGGGAAAGGTCAATAAATACTCAATTGACTGCAGCAAAGGGAAGACCTTCAAGGTACATTGGTGGTTTGACCATAAATTTCTGTCCTTTTCAATTAAAAATGAAAAAAATGTGAAAACCCTAAATTTTTTTATACTCGAAATTGGAACCCTAATTTTTTAATTGACAAAATTGGCTGTACAATTAAACAAATCAAACGCTTTATGATATATAAATAATTAAAAACAAACTAATTGTTGTAATTTAGGATATTGTTGGGCTATGAGAAATGTGCATTATTTGGTTGGTTGCTTTGCCCTGTTTTGTTTTTGCATGTTGGTTTTTTAGGTTTGATTGAATGTGTATGGAGCTTAGATAGTTGTGCATGTTGCTGTTGATATTGAACACTTGCTTTTTTCAGTGTTTTAGGGAGCTTCCACCCTATGTTGATATGAATATATGGGTGGGGGGTGAATTTCAAGACAGCAAGGGTATGACTGAGTATGTTGGGGGAGGGATGTTTATGAGGTTGAGTTGTTGGTTGAAGGAACTGACTGTTGTGAATTTGAGGAAGTGGGTGATATATGCTTATGATGTAGTGTGTAGTAGGGTACCAACCATTTAAGTGTGTAGTATAGATTACATGGCAGGAACTTAACAAATGGAAAGAGGAAGGTGGAGACATTTGATGACATTATCAATTTGGTCAACAGTAGGGATCTGAATGATAGAGTTATAATTTTGGCCTTAATTGAGAAACCAAACCCTGTCCAGCCTTTACAACATGGGCTAGGTCCAAGGACAAAGAACCCAAGCTTTGTAACTTCTTTAACACACAAACCAGAACAGAAAATTGTGCCCAGTCCACCCTCAAACAGGTCTTTGTTGCCACCCAACAAAAAATTGAAGCCCATCAAACAAGAAGTGAAGCCAGTTAGGTGGAGTTTAAGGTTATCTCCCAAAAAAAGCCAACTGGATATTGATGATGGTGATGATGGTGAAGCTGTTGTCATTTCCCAAACTGAGTTTGAAACCCATGTCAGCCAGCTACACAATAGCCCATTGGTATCCAAAGAAATCTTTCCCCCTACTTTGTCTATTAGTCCACAAAAAGAAACACACATGCCCAGTTCTTCTTCTTTTCCTGCAGTGAACCCTAGCAGCTCATCCCCTTGTAAAACACCTACCCCTAGGAAGAAAACACTTTGTTCATAGGGAAAGTCAAAGAAAACTGTAGCAAAAAAGGGTAAGCAAGTTAAGGCTCAGGGAAAGGGTAAGGGTAAGGGGAAAGGAAAGGTTGACAGAAAGACAAAGTAAAAAAGAGTGACTGAGCTAGGTGTTGATGGGGAGGATTGGAGTGGAGAAGGAGAGTGGTCTGATGAATCTGAGTGGTCAGATTTAGATCCAGACTTTTCTATTGAAGGAGAAGACATCTTAGAAGATGAAGCTGACCAGAACAAGACTGAACCAGAGATTAGACAGGAAGAATTCAATGTTGGTGATGCTGTTGAGGTGGAATATGATTCAGAAGAGCTTAGATCTCTTCAAGGCTCGGATGATGAGGTATATCCCCATCCCACTTTTAATCCTGAGGTTGATTTTAAAAGAAAGATAAGCTTTGTCAAAGGGTTAAAGTTCCCTATTGTTGAAGTTGTTAGAAAAGCAATTAGGTGTCATAGCATTGAAAACAATTATGTTATTATTTTTTTCATAATGGGAAGAGTACGGTGAGTGTGTATTGTAGAAACAAATGTGAGTGCCCATGGGACAAGAAGCATGGTAAGATAATTTGTTCTTGTAACTCAGAGAACAAGTGCAACTTTAGGATTCTGTTCAGGCAGCCAAGAATGGAGCATACTCTCCAAATCAGAAATTTGAATCTGAATCACACTTGTGGATTTCACCATGAGAGTTCCAAAGTAACATCTGAGTATCTGGCTGATGGATACCTAGATGAATGGAGATCTGACCCTACTTGGAAGCTGAAAGTGTTCATAGAGAGGGTTTACAGGGATTTAGGGGTTCATATTGGATACTATAAGGCCTGGTTTGCTAGGGCAAGGGCTAAGTTAACTTTGTATGGAGATTCTGCTGAGGAGTATGCAAGGGTGTGTGATTATGGGCTGGCTTTGCTTAAACACAACCCTAGTTCTATAGCCATAGTGGTGTTAGAAGGGATTGAAAACCCATCCCCCATTTTTCAGAAGATGTATGTGTGTTTTGGAGCATGCAAAGTACAGGGTGAAAAGGAAGGAGCTGAGTCATCCCAAAAGCCTAAGAAAGCACCAAAGTGCTCTAACTGTGGAGTCCCAGGCCATTACAAGAACAAGTGCAAAAACCAAGCACCACCCAAAGAGGTTGATAAAGGTGGCAGACCTCCATCAATGGAGCCTTAGAATGTACTTCAAAGAAAGAAAAATTGAGACAGAGTTGTGAAAAAGGTATGTGAACCTTCAAGTTTGCTTGTGCATTGTATAGTTACTTATTCTGACATGTTCTAATTAGGTTTGTGTTCTTGTTTTGTCTGTCAGGGTAAGATTAATCCTGAAACTAGGGCATCCACATCCCAACCTGCTCCTACTCAAGCAAGCTCACAGGGTGTAGCTCCACCACATCCAACTCAATCAACCCATCCAAGTGCAGCTACCCAGCCTAGTCAACCAACCCAGATAACCCAATCCCAACCTAAATCAAGTGGCACAATGAAGTCAAAGGCAACATCTTCAACAGCCAAGCTACCTATTAGGTCAAAGATGAAGAATCAGCCAGTGTGGAAGCCCTATAATAGGACTTTGTGCTTTTGTCTTGTTGTGTGTCTTTTCAGAACAATATTTCTATAATTAGTGATGATGAACAAATCTACTTTGCCTTTGCAATTATTTTGGAATTTCAATTGTAAGGCTTTGTGTTTATAAGTGTGCAAAAAATATGGCATATTTAACATTTGCAAAGCTTAATTTCATTTCATTTCATTTTATATGCATCAATACAACCTACTTAGATAAAGATTAACATTTGCACTATGCTTACATTCCAAAATTTGTGACATCTGTCACTCATACACTGCAAATGTAATACCATTCATTACTAAATTGCCTAATACATCATTGCCTTCCCTAAATAAGCTAACATCATTCCGATTGCAACAACTATAACCAGCTGCATTAGTGCTGAAATCCCACCACAGTCACCTGCCTTTGCTTTCTTCACTGCAGCAGAGAGTGCCTTGCATTTCTTGGTGAGCCTCTCCTTTTCACTCTCCAGCCTTGCCTTTTGATCTTGAAGCATGCAAACTTGTTGTTTCAGCAACCCTATCTCATTTTGCATCAGCTTTTTATCCAACATGAAAGGAATGGTGTCCTTCGAACAAGTGTACTATTCCGTTAGCGGGTTCAGAATTATTAGAAAGCTAATATATTCAGTAAGGTCAAGTGATCGGAATGCCTGGGTGGAGGCCGCTTCCGATCAGTAATATTAATGGATAATTAATGTTACAGCTTAATCTTGACTGAACCCTTCGGGTCACACCCAAGCATTCAACAAACCGAATCGACGAATTAATTCGGAAGGAATTAATGAGTCAACCGAGTAATATTTATTTAGACGTCGGAAATTCGAGCTTAGAGCGTCGAAACCGAACGTCGGAAGTCGAGTCAAAAAATAGTGAAAGACGAGACGAGAAATAGTAATAAATCAACAACAGACCAAAATGCCCCTAGCATCGGAATGCCCTAGCAAACCGAGTGCTAAGGGCATATGGCCTAGCATGGTGGCTAGCATGCGCACCAAGCCGAGGCTAGGCTGGCTGGTGCGTGCTAGCG
This sequence comes from Chenopodium album, assembly GCF_948465745.1. Classification (NCBI taxonomy): domain Eukaryota; kingdom Viridiplantae; phylum Streptophyta; class Magnoliopsida; order Caryophyllales; family Amaranthaceae; genus Chenopodium; species Chenopodium album. The sequence continues at coordinate 14,498,169 of NC_137852.1, forward strand.
CACCCATGCTAGCATGCTAGGCGCGCCAGCCCGCAACAGCTAGCAGCAGCACGGCTGGCTGCCTAGCATTGCTAGCCGAGGCACAAGGCCAGCAGCAAGCCCGCACAAGCATGCGGGGCATGCTGGCCAGCAGCAGCAGCAGCCCGCATGCTTGCTGGGCCTGCTGTGCGTGGCTGCCGAGGACAAGCACCACATGGCAGCCCACCTTGGCTGCCTTGGTGCCCAAGGGTGGGTGCCATGTGGCTTGAGGTGCATGTGTGTGTGTTGAGTGTGTTGGCCGGATATGGGAGAGGGAGTGGGGAGCAAGTTTGGTCCCCCCCCCCTTCTCCAAATGGTCCTCACCTAACCACTCACATGAGCTTGCCACTTGTTGATTTATTACTAGCTTGATTATTAATTTTATTTTAGCTTTAAAATAAAATGGAAAAATCAAAGTATCCCACATTGATGGGAGAGCAAATGATACTCCCATCATTTCCTATAAATACCCATGTATGGGCATTGGGAATGATGCTTGAGTAAGAGTTGAAAAAGGCATCACAATTAGTGAAAACCTTTGAACTCAATATTATTACTCGGGTTTTATTGGTCGGGTCTTGCTAACCCCAAGACATTGGACCTAGTCGGTTTTGTTGGTGCGGGTGGACTTCGTTGGAGGTCTCCGTGCGAGCGGGACTTGAAGCTTTCAAGTAAGAGCTCATTTGGAGCGAAGCACGCGTCAAAGGTAATTAGCTTAACTTAATCTTGTGATTAATTTAATTATGTTCATGGTTTTATTTATTGCGAGTGCGTTCTTGGTTTTGGGTTTATTTCCGCGGTGAGTCGGACTCACCAAACCCCAACAGCGGTATCGGAGCCTCGCTCGTTTATTTTTAAAATCATGATATTTTCAAGGTGTTATTATGGCTTTTTTTTCTGGTTTAAGTTGCTAATTATATTAGTAACTCGTTTTTGTATTTTTAACCTCGTATTTGAGCTATCTTCAGCCCCGAACTCAGATTTCGACCCAAAAATAGTGAATTTTGGGTGGAAAAGGTGTTCTGGAAATGGTTTTACCCTTGTAGGGCTCGGTTTTTAGCCAAAAAACGACCAGAAATGCATTTTTCGAGGGATTTTTCGTTTTGACGAAAAATTTTAAGTCTTTCTAACCTTGAAAATTGATTGCATATTTATGGTGGTTATGTATATGGTTCTTTCCTTATTTTATATGCAATCTTAGACCACTTTAAGCATGATTACTTGGTAGTAATTGGTGCTTGAAAGTTTGGTTTTATTTTTCACATAATTGCAAATTAATTGCATTGAGTGTGAAATAGTTGTTATTTGATGCTTCCAAGTATTAAAGATTCAATCTTTACTTATGATAAGTGATTGAAACTTTGAGTTACTAAATTCCATGAATTTTGGTTAAACTTTGTTGATTTAATCATTTTTTAGTTGATTGGAATCATAAAGTTTAAAACTTGTGATAAAAAATTAGTTTATCTTCATATTGGAAGATATAATTTTTCATGAAGTCACAAGTATTAAAGTTGGAGTCTTTATTGAACTTATGTTCATTTTTCCAACTCCCTTTTATTTTGTCAAAATCTCAAGATTAATTTAAAGTGATTAAATTAATAGTGAGAAATGCCCTATTTATTTTTGTTACACCAAGTTAGACCAATTTTATTAAAGAATGATTCTTGGTAATAAATTTGGTTAATTGCTTTGGATGAATTATTTAAGTTGGACTTGTTATTTTTCATTTTTCCTCAAAATAATTGATTCTAAAATTAATTTAGAATTAATTTATAATGTCACACGCAAAATTCGATAATTTTCGAAAGCATTAGCACGCAACACGAGGCCTAAGAACCCCGAGCTAGCTCTCGGCCAGCTGGGCTGCTCACGCAACCCACATGTGGCTGCCGAGGCTGCTGGGTGCCTCGTGCCTTTGGTGCGTGGTGCTGTGTGTGCGAGGATTGGCGTGGGCTGCTGCTCGCTGCCAGCCACACCCCGCACCAGCCAGCTACGAGCAGCAGCATGGCGCAGCAGCAGCCTTGTGCTGTGCGCGCTGTGCTTGCTGCCACGCTTGGCTTGGCTGGGCGTGGCGTGTGCGAGCACAAGCAGCCCATGGGCATGCTTGGTGTTGCGGGGGTGCCGATGGTTATGCTACAAGCTTGTTGTACGGTATGTACGATTCAATAATTAGCATAATAACCCCGGGTTATTAAGTCGATGCTATTTTTAAGGTTAATTTTAGCATTGCTTAAAAGGTAAATAAGGGTAATTTTGGGTTCCAAGTCTTAGTGCTAGGCACTTAGACATTATGGAATACGTAATTTTGCTTAACTTGTCGTTTTAATTATTTTAATTATTTTGTTTATTTAATTAAAATTTTGGAGGCTAGGCCTCGGGTTTATGAGCGACATTTGCAAAATTAATTTTGACAAATATTTGGGTTCACCGACTTAATTAATTGGATTAATTAAGTTTGGATGCGGAATTTAGTGGGAGCGTATCTTAGTCATTACCTTAACCGGATAAAACAACTTTGACTAGTTTAATTAGGCGTGTTAATTGAATTAACCACATAGATTAATTACTAGTTCGCGCGCGGTTTTATGCATTGTTACTTGTTTGATCGTTGTTAAATGCATGGGCCATTCACAGATAGTGAATGGATGAATGGAATGTAAAATTCTCTCACAGGTTTTATGAAATGGCAACTAGTGGGGCCCGATTAGGATAGAAAATACGGACTGTGATCCGTGATGTATTTTTGTAAATCTAAATACGGTCTGCGAACCGTTGAGTATTTTTGTACCTTAATATTTAGATTAGTCCTAATCATAGACACTAGCAATTATATTATTTGGTCAAGTCTTGAAGACGGGGTTCTTAGAAGACGAAACCATAAAGTTGCAAAAGAAGACCTTTTGAAGACTTGAAGATCTCAAGGGGTCATGCTAGTTGCCAAATGCATCTCTATTTATGTTTTCGATATATATATTTATGTTTATATATATGAATTATATGTTAGATGCATGGTTAGGATTTCAAATGTTGAGATGATTAATTAAGTTCACTTAAATCAACCAACATAGAAACCCTAGGTCCCTTAAAATTGAGTAAAACTTGCCATTCCAAAACACACTTACCAACCGAACGAGGGTAGTGGTGGGCTACGCCAAAGCGAGGCATCACTACTTCTCCAAGGAACGTAAGGCATACTAGGTATGCAAGTGGTTTTGGTTATACTCAACGATATGAGTGATGGAGTCCTAACATGTCGTGGCAAAGTGAATAAATTGTTTAGAGAGCATAGGATGCGACGATTTATTCAACCAAGAGTGGCTTGGAGCCATTAGCAAAGCGTTGCTTACCTTAGGAGATTGAGTGTTAAGACAAGCCAAAGCATGCTTAACCACTCTTTGTTCCTTTGGATCTTGGAATCGACTTATTCTCACCAATATTGGGGACAATCTTTAATGTGTGAATAAGACGTTTTAAATAAGTTTGATTAAAATGCATGATTTCAATCTTATTTAAAGTACAATGAATGGTTTTTCATTTTAAATTCTTTCAATTGTAGAATCATGTCTTCAACTAATAACATCGACCTTATGCTCCCGGAATTGCCCGAAAAGTTACCAATTTCTCTGAACTTGGTGAACTTTAAGGAATGGGAAGAGGAACTCCGAAAGACCCTCCGAAATTGCTACCTAGAGCACATTCTGGACACTCAAATCCCGAGTTTCTACTCAAAGGGGATTATGAGTGATGAGGCACATGAGGAATGGAGTGAGGATTGCAAAAGAGTTTCCAAACTCATGGCAAACTCCATCCCGGTACAATGGAAGGAGAAGTTCTCCAGCTATTTTCCGGACATGATGCTCAAAGCTCTAGAAGACGTAGTCAATTTGAGAGTCACCAAGAGTGCCAGAGGCAACTATGATGGACTTGTGGAAGATGTGACTAGGTCACTCTCGAACATGAGGATCAAGCCACCGCAAGATGGATGTCTCATCAAAGAGAGACAAGAAGTGTGGGCTAAGGTCTATAATGCAAGACTTAGACCCGGGATGCCACTTCAAGCTCATGTGCTCAGCATGACAAGGCTATTCACCCATCTGGAGCTAATTGGCAAACCAGTGGAAGATGAGCAAGCAGCTCTCATGCTGCTAAGCTCACTCCACTCGGGGTATGTTGCATTAAAGATGCGACTTACGGCCAAGCGGAACAAACTTTCCTTGATGGAAGTTATTCAAGAGCTCCAGAAAACCTATTCTTGCAAGAAGGCTAAGGTTGCCCTGAGACCAAAGAAGAAGGAGTTCAAGGACAAAGCTAAGATGCGCTGCTTCTATTGTAGTAGACCCGGACACTACAAAAGAGAATGTAGCATGTATCTAGCAGATGAGGCGAAAGGAAAAGTAACCTCAATCTCAGGTATCATCTTTACACTTGAACATAAGCAATTTATGAGGTATTAGATACCGGAAAAAATTGACTCACTATATGCTCCTATTTCAGGAACAAAGTGAGCGATGCTTTTCAAGTGGATATGAGTACAAGTGGAAGAAGAAGAAAACAATCTTTCAAAGAAAACTTGTAACCTCATATTTTGTCTAGATTTAAAACTTGTTTAGTTTTATCTACCATATTTTGATCTTGTGGCGTTGGACGTCATTGTAAACTTGATCACAAGATAGATCATCTTGTTTATATTTATGGAATGACACGTTTGTGTATTTGGACAAATTGTTTATAATGATACCAAAAGAGCTAAGACCATGGAGTCAAATCAGACTTACTTGTGGCATTGTCGTCTTGGCCACATTAACATCAAACGCATCAAGAAACTTCTACAAGAAGGTGTTCTTGACTCTTTCGATTTAGAATCGTTTGAGAATTGCGAAGGATGTTTATTAGGCAAGATGATTAAACAGCCATTCTCCAAGTTGGGAGAAAGGGCAAGTGACTTATTGGGTCTTATACATACCGATGTATGTGGACCAATGAGCTCAACCACAAGAAATGGACATCGATATTTCATCACTTTCACAGACGACTATAGTAGATATGGCTATGTCTACCTCATGTCGCACAAATCTGAATCATTTGAAAAGTTCAAAGAATTTCAGAGTGAAGTTGAAAATCAACTTGGCAAGAAAATCAAAGCCCTTCGATCGGATCGAGGTGGTGAATACTTGAGCCAAGAATTCGATGACCATCTTAAAGAAAAAGGTATACTTTCAGAATTGACACCTCCAGGAACTCCACAATGGAACGGAGTATCCGAAAGGAGAAATCGGACCTTGTTAGACATGGTACGATCAACAATGGGTCTTAGTGATCTTCCTATCTCTTTCTGGGGACACGCACTTCTAACTGCGGCACTAACACTGAACCGTGCTCCATCAAAAGCTGTAGAAAAGACTCCATATGAATTATGGACGAAGAAACCTCCTAGGTTATCTTTTCTAAAGATATGGGGATGCGAAGCATATGTCAAGAAATTGATCTCTGACAAACTTCATCCCAAATCTGACAAGGTTTACTTTGTGGGCTACCCAAAAGAAACCAAAGGGTATTACTTCTACAACAAATCGGAGAACAAAGTGTTTGTTGCTCGCGATGGTGTCTTTTTGGAGAAGGAGCACCTTTCCAAAATGACAAGTGGGAGGAAAATCGAACTCGACGAAGTTCGTGAGGATGAGCAACAAAATCATAATGACAGTCAAAGTGCTCAAACAGCATCTGTTGACGAAGGTCAAAATGTGCAAAGTCGAACCGACAATGCAAATGCTCAATCCATTACCCTTCGTAGGTCTCTGAGGCCGAGATCTCAACCTGATAGATATCTTGGTTTAGTATTAACCGAGAATCAGGACATCCTGATTATGGATGGAGATGAACCGGCAACCTACAAGCAAGCGATGGCAAGCACCGACTCTGCTAAATGGCAAGAGGCCATGAGATCTGAAATGGATTCCATGTTTGAAAATCAAGTCTGGGACTTGGTTGACTTACCCGATGGTTATACACCGATCGGATGTAAGTGGATTTTCAAGTTGAAAACCGACAAAGATGGAAATGTATTCATTTACAAAGCTAGATTGGTGGCAAAAGGTTACAGACAAGTTCATGGTATTGATTACGATGAAACCTTTTCACCAGTTGCAATGCTTAAATCCGTTCGGATCCTCCTAGCGATTGCTGCATATTACGACTATGAAATATGGCAGATGGACGTCAAAACCGCCTTCCTTAATGGTTATTTGGAAGAAACTGTGTATATGACACAGCCTGAAGGTTTTGTCGACCAAATCAATGCTGGGAAGGTATGTAAGCTTAAGAAGTCCATTTATGGATTAAAGCAAGCAAGCAGAAGTTGGAATCTGCGTTTCGATGAAGCCATCAGTAAGTTTGGTTTTATCAAGAATCCAGATGAATCTTGTGTTTACAAGAAGGTCAGTGGGAGTAACATCGCCTTCCTAGTCTTATATGTCGATGACATATTGCTCATTGGAAACAGCATTCCGTTGTTAGAGTCTGTAAAGGCCTGGCTTGGAAAGTGTTTCTCAATGAAAGACTTGGGAGAGGCTCAGTACATACTAGGCATCAAGATCTATAGGGATAGATCGAAAATGATGATTGGATTGAGCCAAAGTACTTATATTGATAAGGTACTTGCTCGATTTGGCATGGAGGAGGCCAAGAGAGGTCACCTGCCAATGTCACATGGCATAACCCTAAGCAAGAAGCAGTGTCCGCAGACACCTGATGAGCGGGAAAGAATGAATCAGATCCCATATGCTTCGCTTATTGGATCTATCATGTATGCCATGATATGTACTAGGCCAGATGTGTCGTATGCCTTGAGTGCTACGAGCCGTTACCAATCAGACCCAAGAGAGGTGCATTGGACTGCGGCCAAAAATATCCTAAAGTACCTGAAAAGGAACAAGGATAAATTCCTGGTGTATGGTGGCACAAAGGATTTGGTTGTGGAAGGTTATACCGACGCAAGCTTCCAGACAGACAGAGACGATTTCAAATCGAAATCTGGATATGTGTTCTGTCTAAATGGAGGGGCGTTTAGTTGGAAGAGCGCAAAGCAGAGTACAACTGCAGATTCTACAACTGAAGCCGAATACTTGGCAGCTGCTGAAGCAGCTAAGGAGGCTGTTTGGATTCGTAAGTTCGTTGGCGAACTTGATGTTGTACCCTCTATAAAGGGTCCAATAGCCCTCTATTGTGACAACAATGGAGCTATTGCTCAGGCCAGAGAACCTAGAGAACATCAGAAGGTCAAACATGTCAAGCGGCGATTTCACATGATTCGAGAATGGAAATCAGAGGGTGAAATCAGAATTTGCAAAGTTGGAACGGATGACAATGTAGCCGATCCACTTACTAAACCTTTGCCTCAAGTGAAGCACAACAAGCACGTTGAGGCAATGGGAATCAAGCATGTTGGAGACTGGCTTTGATTTCCTTGTTTAGTGTTTCAGTTAATTTTGAGAAAAGTTAATGTAAGACACTAAAGAAAACCATTCATGTTTGGGAGTGATATAAAATTTCATGCAACATTTTATTACTCCATTATGCTATTTAATTGTGGTTTAGGATTAAATAATGAGTCCATTCGATTCTGAGAATATTCAAAATAGGGTATCAAGACCAGTCTTGGTAAGGAAACACCTATTAAGTGAACATTGAATATTATAATCGAAAATTATCCCTAATCAAGGTCATTTAAACGATGGACGATTAATGACCATTTGAGATTAGTGTGTAGTCTGATTTATAGCACCGTTTCATGTGCTACGAGGACATGATTGTCATAAATCATTTGCACAGGTATTGGTTTAGAACCATACTGGATCGACCTATGAGAATACTTTAAGAAATTTAAAATTTTTGTCATAAGTATACTTCTCATTATGGCTATCGGAACCTATTTCCTCGACCATGAGTAATGGGAGTTCTCTTGTTTGAGTACTAGTTCGCTTTGATGTTGTCAAACGTCTGCCGTAATAGGGGATTATAACGGCAACACTCGGGCGGCTAGGTCCTCTCAGTAAGAGGAGCTACATTACAAGACTGGGAATGTCCCCCTAGTAAAATAGGGAAGATGTCTTTGTTGTATACAAGGCCTCTCGTAGAGCGAGACTGTAAAATGCATGGCCGTGCTCGGATGGATTTTAGAAATCATCTGTTTATTGACAGTCGGACTCGGAATCGGGAAACACTTCTGGACGTAATAAGGATGACAAGATAAATCTTACCTTATAGTTCATGAAGAGACATTAAGCGACATAGGAAAGGGCTGTACACAAAATGAGCACTTGTCCGGAAGGACAAGTGGGAGATTGAAAGGAATGGTGTCCTTCGAACAAGTGTACTATTCCGTTAGCGGGTTCAGAATTATTAGAAAGCTAATATATTCAGTAAGGTCAAGTGATCGGAATGCCTGGGTGGAGGCCGCTTCCGATCAGTAATATTAATGGATAATTAATGTTACAGCTTAATCTTGACTGAACCCTTCGGGTCACACCCAAGCATTCAACAAACCGAATCGACGAATTAATTCGGAAGGAATTAATGAGTCAACCGAGTAATATTTATTTAGACGTCGGAAATTCGAGCTTAGAGCGTCGAAACCGAACGTCGGAAGTCGAGTCGAAAAATAGTGAAAGACGAGACGAGAAATAGTAATAAATCAACAAAAGACCAAAATGCCCCTAGCATCGGAATGCCCTAGCAAACCGAGTGCTAAGGGCATATGGCCTAGCATGGTGGCTAGCATGCGCACCAAGCCGAGGCTAGGCTGGCTGGTGCGTGCTAGCGCACCCATGCTAGCATGCTAGGCGCGCCAGCCCGCAACAGCTAGCAGCAGCACGGTTGGCTGCCTAGCATTGCTAGCCGAGGCACAAGGCCAGCAGCAAGCCCGCACAAGCATGCGGGGCATGCTGGCCAGCAGCAGCAGCAGCCCGCATGCTTGCTGGGCCTGCTGTGCGTGGCTGCCGAGGACAAGCACCACATGGCAGCCCACCTTGGCTGCCTTGGTGCCCAAGGGTGGGTGCCATGTGGCTTGAGGTGCATGTGTGTGTGTTGAGTGTGTTGGCCGGATATGGGAGAGGGAGTGGGGAGCAAGTTTGGTCCCCCCCCCTTCTCCAAATGGTCCTCACCTAACCACTCACATGAGCTTGCCACTTGTTGATTTATTACTAGCTTGATTATTAATTTTATTTTAGCTTTAAAATAAAATGGAAAAATCAAAGTATCCCACATTGATGGGAGAGCAAATGATACTCCCATCATTTCCTATAAATACCCATGTATGGGCATTGGGAATGATGCTTGAGTAAGAGTTGAAAAAGGCATCACAATTAGTGAAAACCTTTGAACTCAATATTATTACTCGGGTTTTATTGGTCGGGTCTTGCTAACCCCAAGACATTGGACCTAGTCGGTTTTGTTGGTGCGGGTGGACTTCGTTGGAGGTCTCCGTGCGAGCGGGACTTGAAGCTTTCAAGTAAGAGCTCATTTGGAGCGAAGCACGCGTCAAAGGTAATTAGCTTAACTTAATCTTGTGATTAATTTAATTATGTTCATGGTTTTATTTATTGCGAGTGCGTTCTTGGTTTTGGGTTTATTTCCGCGGTGAGTCGGACTCACCAAACCCCAACACAACACCAGTTGATTAGTAACAACCCTCTGCCACTCAAGTATATCTTCATCAATCCATTTGAAAAATTTGCATCCTCTTCTACCAGACGCAGCATCATAGAATTTACAAGCGAAAAATCTTATCTCAGGGTTTTTGGTAGTCCATGAGGTCTCCAGCTTTGGTGAAATACCACAATTGCACTTGTTGGGGTGATATTGCATAGAGGAGTGGTATAATGAACTCGACATCCTAGAAATTAACAATTAACAAAGTCAATATGTTAAAAAACCTAACAAAAATGCCTCCAAACCCGGCCCCCTAATTGATCAAACCTATGAGTCAATTGAATTCCTTAACCCTAGAAATCAAAACCCCCAAATTCGATTGAACCCAGAAACCCTAATTACAAGAACAAATTAAAACCCTTACTCTTTAAATTGCATTCAAGTAAAACGTGTAGACAATTGCGAAAATCAATAAATAAAGAAAAGCTGAGTTAAAGATTACCTGATTTTTTTTGGAATTGCTTGAATTCTTGGATCTGATTTTTTAGGATAGAAGGGAGGGAAAATTAAGAAGCATTTGAAGAGGAGAGAGAAAAGGTAGTTTGGGGGAAGTAATTTGGGTGGGAAAAGGTAAGTGGTGGGCCCATATAACGTTCAAATTGGACGGAAAACATTATTGGGTAGTGCTACCCTAATGATAACTTGTTATTCGATATGATTTTAGGGTGATTTTGAACCTTGTTTACTTGATAAATTGGCGTTTTGGTTCACTTTTACTCTATTATCGTACAATTTTTGTGTATCCCTTGCTTCACGGGTTGTTAGTGTTTTTGTTGAGTTTTTAGGTTCGAAGACGACCATTTGAAGCATATGGATGATAAACCGAGGTTAGAAGCCGAGACAAAGGAGCAAAACCGAAGAAAAGGTGGGAAAAGGGCCCAAGAGACCCTGCACGGCCGTGCCATACCCTGCACGTCCATGCAGGAGTGTTCCAGCAAAACAGAACCTTCTGCCAGAGCACGCACGTCCGTGCAAGACTCCAACACGTCCGTGCAAGACCAGCAGCACGCCCGTGCAGATTACTGCATGTCCGTGCAGATTGCCCAGCTCGGATCATTCTGCAGCCCAAGGTCTGCACGTCCGTGCCATACTTGGCACGTCCGTGCAGAATTCCCAGGCCAAAACATTAACTAGCTGAACTGTCTGTCTTGCTATGCACGGCCGTGCATAAGGTGGCACGACCGTGTAGAGTAGGCTGCACGCCCGTGCCAAGTCTGGCACGCCCGTGTTTACCTGCAGACGAGCCCGACTCTTGTTTTCTCCGTCCTTTTTATTTGGGGGTCATATAAATACCCCCCTTAGCTCATTTGTAGAGGAGAGAAAAAAGTTTGGAGAGCTTTCCTCTTAGTTTGTAATCTTAGAAACACAAAAACTCTCAAATCATTAGTTAAATTCTAATTATTAGCTTGGAAATTTCAATCTCAATCATTGTAGAAGACAAGTTCCACCATTGTTATTCAAAGTTGAAGCTTCTAGTAACATTTCTTACTCTTCTCTTCCATCTTAAATGCTTTAATTGTTAATTATTTGCTTAATTCTTGTATGCTTAGATTGTTAATTGGCTTAATCTTTAGTTTGAATCTTGTTCATGAGTAGCTTGAATTTCTTAATTGCTTTAATCTCCATGGATTGTGAGTAGTCTAATTTTCTAGGGTTTGGGTAAAACCCTCAATGTAGTCACTAATCACTTGTTGTATGTGCCAATTTGGTAATCGTTGGGTGTTAATTAGTTGAGCTTAAGTGGTTTAATTGCTTAGTTCTTGTATATGGCCATTGCTAGAACTATTTATCAAAGCTTTCTCAACGAAGGATCGAGAGATGAACTTGAGTTAGCTCCCTTATGCTTAATTGACTCGAAATTCCATGAGAATAGGAATTTCCAGTCAAGGGAATATTTTGTCATCGTGATTATGCTTTAATACTTGTTTTATGCTTTGTGACCACGAGAGTAGGTTGTATTCATGATTCAAGTAATCCCTCTAGCTTGAGAGAGTAGTTGGGTGCTTTAGATGACTTCCCCTATACTATCCCCTTAATGTACCTTGATTGTTACATGCTAATTGTGATTTGTAATGAAGTTGAGTGGTATAACCCGAGCCCTAGAATTCCCTAATATTTGTTAGTATCCTATTAGTGTTAGTTGATTGAACTAGTAGAAGTTACTTAAACCAACCCAATTTCGACTTCATTTGGCTTATTTAAACAATAATATCTCGGTGGTTGATTCAACGCCTCTCTTGGGTTCGACCCTTTCTTACCCTTGCTAATAGCTAGTGAGACCAAGATAGGACTTTATCTTTGGTAGGCTCGACGACGGCCTATCAAATTTTTGGCGCCGTTGCCGGGGAGGCAAAGTCACATTGAATGTATTATTGTTGAATGAGACTAAGTGTGTGTATTTGTATCATAATTTTTCTTATTTATTTTTGCTTAATTGTGTTTTTAACTTGTGATAGTCATTGCTAACGTTTTTCTTAGCTTTGTTTGACTTTGCATGACACGAAAGAGTAAGCAATCACCGCTTATTCCCGTTGATTTAGAGTTGAACAACACCTTGAGGAACGTAAGGAGACTCTTGCAAGGCACCCCCGAATTCTCCATTGTCTATTCGGATTCCGACTCGGAAGAGGTTCTCGGGAACAACGAAGAATATAACATGGGAGATAACGATCATCCTCCTCCTCAACCGTTGCTTCGAGACTATGACCACCCCAACGCATTCCAACTACGGAGTGGCATACGTCTCCCCACTACGAATGCAAATAATTTCGAGCTTTCACCTCAACTCATCCGTATGATTCAAAGTGACCAATTTGGAGGTAGTTCTCATGAGTGTCCTTTTGCTCATTTGGACAACTTTCTCGAGTTGTGCACAACCATCAAGCAAAACAACATTACGGAAGAGTTCATCCGTATGCACATGTTTCAATTCTCCCTCCGTGACAAAGAAAAACATTGGTTGAGAACGGTTGAAGAGGGATCATTGAGCACTTGGGATGAAGTCACTAGAGCTTTCCTTGGAAAGTATTGTCCCCCGGAAAAGACCGCCGAACTAAGAAGAAAGATCACCAATTTCAATCAAGAGATTGATGAAACGTTGAGTGAAGCTTGGGAGCGTTTCAAGGATTACACAAGGAAATGCCCACACCATGGTTTCACATCATGGATCATTGTTCAAAGCTTCTATGACGGTCTTACTCCTATTTCAAGGGCCAACCTTGATTCCAGGGCCGGTGGTAGCCTTAAAAAGCTATCGGTGGATGATGCATACAAAATGATTGAGGAAGTGGCAAAGCTCTATGCATATGGAGGTGATCGAAGGCAACCTCAAGCAAAGAAGGGCGGAATCCACGATCTTAGTGCAATAGACCTTATTGCATCAAAGTTTGATATGCTAGCTCACAAGCTAGATCAAGCCACCCTTACACCTCCAAGCTCTTCTTCACAAGTCATGGCTTGTGAGACTTGTGGAGGAAATGATCACTTGTCCTCCTATTGCAACTCAACAAACCAAGAGCAAGCGGCGGCAATTGGGCAAAGAAATGAGCAATACTCCCAATCCTACAACCAAAGTTGGAAACCCCAACAAAACACGGGATGGAAGCAACACAACCAAGGCCCCCCACAAAACAACTACAACCAAAATCAAAACCAACCTCAAAACCACTACAACCAACCCCATTCTCAAAACCAACAAGCTCCATATCGCCATCCTAACCAAAGAGATCAAAACCAACAAAGACCACAATATAACCAACCCACTCCTCCTCCCCCACCTCCTCAAAAGACTAGCCTTGAATCCGTTCTTGAAACTTTCATGACACAACAAGTAAGGAACAATGCGGATATGAATGCAAACATCCAACAACTTCAAGCGCACAATAAGTTGATTGAGAGCCAATTAGCTCAAATTGCACAACAAGTTGGAAATTCATCCTCCAATCCTAGTGGCCACTTTCCAAGCTCAACGGTAGTGAACCCAAAGGAGCATGCTAAGGCTATTACTTTGAGATCGGGAAGAGGTTATGAAGGTCCGGTCATGAGTGAAGAGGAGCCACAAAAGAGAGATGAGGGAGTTGTGGTGAGAAGTGAGGGTGATATTGAGAATGAAGTAGTTGAAGTTGAGAGGAAGGAGCAACAAAAGAGTGATGAGGGAGCCACAAAGAAAGATGAGGAAAGAATAGAAAAAAACCCCATGAGAGTATACAAGCCCCCCATTCCATTTCCTCATAGAATTGTAGAGAAGAAGTTGAATGAGAAGTTTTCAAAATTTCTTGAAGTCATGAGAGGACTTCAAGTGAACATCCCCTTTCTTCATGCTATGTCACAAATGCCTACCTATGCAAAGTTTTTGAAGGATCTCCTATCCAACAAGAGTAGGCTTGAAGAGAGTGCAACCATCTCCCTTCCTAAGGAGGTGAGTGCAATCATTCAAAACAAGCTTCCCCAAAAGCTTGGTGACCCCGGTAGCTATGCAATACCGGTGAAGATTGGAGATTTGGAAGCCATGGATGCTTTGTGTGATCTTGGGGCAAGTGTGAGCTTGATGCCCTATTCTATTGCAAGAAGCTTGAATATTGGAGACTTGAAACCAACTAGAATGTCCTTACAACTAGCCGACCGCACGGTTAGGCTACCTTTGGGAATTCTTGAAGATGTGCCGGTTCAAGTTGGAAGAATATTTGTGCCATGTGATTTTGTGGTAATGGAGATGGAAGAAGATACAAGAGTACCCCTCATTTTGGGGAGACCATTTTTGAACACCGCGGGAGTGGTGATTGATATGAAGGAAGGAAGATTGACTTTGAATGTGGGAGATGAGAAAATTTCATTTTCATTCTCACAAACTTTGAAAAAGCCATTGATTGATGAGGTTCATAGAATTGGAGAGGGACTTAGAAGAGTTCCGAGAAAGATTGTATGAAAGAGATCCCTTACAAGCTATCCTAACAGGAAGCTTAGTTGAGGAGGGTGAAGAAGCAAAGGGGTATGATCTATTGCTCAACCAACCTTTGATCCACGACGTGATGAAATTTGAAGTGCTTAACGTGGAAGCAAAAGAGGAGAGGACTACGCCTCCTCATAAGGTTGAACTTAAACCCCTTCCCCCTCTACTTAAATATGCTTTTCTTGATGATAGTGAGAGTTATCCCGTTATTGTCAATGCTAAGCTCGATGATATCTCTCTTGAGAAACTCCTAGTTGTTTTAAGGGAGTATAGAGATGTCATTGGGTACAAAATTGATGACATTAAGGGGATAAGTCCCACCATTTGCATGCATAAGATTCTACTTGATGATGATCATGCTTCCTCGATTGAGCACCAAAGAAGGCTCAATCCAAACATGAAGGAAGTAGTGAAAAAAGAAGTTTTAAAACTTCTTGAAGCAAGCATAATCTACCCTATCTCCGATAGTAAGTCGGTTAGCCCGGTTCAAGTTGTGCCAAAAAAGGGAGGCATGACCATCATCAAAAATGATAAGGGTGAGACCATTTCTACGAGGTCGGTCACCGGGTGGAGGATGTGCATTGATTATCGAAAATTGAATAAATCCACCCGGAAAGACCACTTCCCACTCCCCTTCATTGATCAAATATTGGAAAGACTAGCATCACATAGTCATTATTGCTTCTTGGATGGATACTCGGGATTCTTCCAAATCCCAATCCAACCCGAGGACCAAGAAAAGACTACATTCACATGCCCTTTTGGCACCTTTGCTTATCGAAGGATGCCATTTGGACTTTGTAATGCACCTTCCACATTTCAAAGGTGTATGATGTCTATCTTTTCCGACATGCTTGAATCATCAATTGAAGTATTCATGGATGACTTTTCTGTTTTTGGTTCATCTTTTGACATTTGTCTTTCGAATTTGATTAAAGTGTTAAAAAGATGTCAAGAGGTGAACTTAGTTTTGAATTGGGAAAAATGTCATTTCATGGTAGAGGAGGGCATTGTTCTTGGTCATGTGATTTCTAGTAGGGGCATTGAAGTAGATCGTGCCAAAATTGAGGTGATTGAGCGCCTCCCACCCCCTACAAATGTGAAGGGGATAAGGAGCTTTCTTGGACATGCGGGTTTTTACCGCCGGTTCATAAAGGATTTTTCAAAAATCGCAAAGCCGCTCACTCAATTGTTGGTAAAGGATGCCCCTTTTGTGTTTACTAATGATTGTTTGCTAGCATTTGATAGTTTGAAGGAGGCATTGATTTCGGCTCCTATCATTCAACCCCCTAATTGGGAGCTTCCTTTCGAGCTCATGTGTGATGCTTCGGATTTTGCCGTTGGGTCCGTTCTTGGACAAAGGAAAGACAAGAAGCTCCATGCTATCTACTACACTAGCAAAACATTGGATGAAGCACAAAGAAATTACACAACCACGGAAAAGGAGTTCCTAGCCATTGTTCATGCAATTGAGAAGTTTAGGTCCTACTTGTTGGGATCTAAAGTCATAGTCTTCACCGACCATTCGGCCTTGAAGTACCTCTTGTCCAAGAAGGAACCAAAGCCAAGATTGATACGGTGGGTCTTGCTCTTACAAGACTATGACATTGAGATTAGAGACAAGAAGGGTGCCGAAAATGTTGTGGCCGACCATCTATCACGGTTGCCTATCTTTGTAGGTGACCTTGATAACTTGCCAATCGATGATTCATTTCCGGATGATCAACTATTTGCTATTCTTCAAGCACCGGCACCATGGTTTGCGGACATTGCAAACTATTTGTCTTGCTCTATTCTTCCTCCCGACCTCTCCTATCAACAAAAAAGGAAGTTTCTTCATGATGTTCTCCAATACTTTTGGGACGACCCCTTACTTTTTAAACAAGGTGTTGATGGCCTTTTTAGAAGGTGTGTCCCGGATAATGAGATTGAAGATGTTATCACAATGTGCCACTCCTCACCTTGTGGAGGGCATATGAGTGCTAACAAAACTTTGGCGAAAATCTTGCAATGTGGTTTTTATTGGCCTACAATGTTCAAAGATGTGTGGGGTGTAGTGAAAGCTTGCGACCGGTGTCAAAGAACCGGCAATATTTCAAGAAGAAGTGAAATGCCTTTGAACAACATTCTTGAGTTGGAGATTTTTGATGTATGGGGCATAGATTTTATGGGGCCTTTCCCGACCTCTTTTGGGAATAAGTTCATTCTTGTGGCCGTCGATTATGTGTCAAAGTGGGTAGAAGCGGTTGCATCTCCTACTAATGATGCTAAGGTGGTGGTCAAGCTTTTTAAAAGAGTAATTTTCCCAAGGTTCGGGGTGCCACGTGCCGTCATTAGTGATGGAGGTTCACATTTTGCAAAGCGGTCCTTTCAAGCTCTCCTTGAGAAGTACGGTGTGAGGCACAAGGTGTCATTGGCTTACCACCCACAAACAAGTGGTCAAGCCGAGATTTCAAACCGGGAGGTAAAAATGATCCTAGAGAAGACGGTGGATAGGTCTAGAAAAGATTGGTCTACAAAGCTTGATGATGCTCTATGGGCCTACCGCACCGCATTCAAAACTCCCATTGGCACCACACCATACAAGCTTGTTTATGGAAAGTCATGCCATTTGCCGGTAGAACTTGAGCATCGTGCTCATTGGGCTATCAAAACATTGAATTTCGACCTTCAAAGTGCCGGTGAAAAGAGGTTGCTTGACCTCCATGCCTTGGAAGAATTAAGATTGGATGCATATGAAAGCGCACGGATCTACAAAGAGAAGACCAAGGCTTGGCATGACAAGCATATCAACAAAAGGGAATTCAAAGAAGGTGACAAGGTCTTACTATTCAATTCCCGGTTGAAGTTGTTTCCGGGTAAGCTTAAGTCAAGATGGAGTGGACCTTTTACCGTTAAGAAGGTGTTTCCATATGGTGCAATTGAAATCTCAAATGACAATGGTGAACCGTTCAAAGTGAATGGCCAAAGGCTTAAGGCATACTTTGACGGTTTTGTGCATGAAGAAGCCAAGGTTGTTCACCTTGATGAGTTTGATGTTCCTTACTCTCATTGATCCCGCAATGTCGTCAAGCTAGTGACGTTAAAAGAGCGCTTCCGGGAGGCAACCCGAGTTTCTCACCCTCTCTCTCTTAAAAACCATCATTTCATTTCCATCATTTTTATTATTACTAACTTTTCTCTTAATATCTTTTGTAGGTATTGATGAAAAGAAAAAGTAAGAAAAAGATGTATTTGTGGAAGTGAAGTAGTGGTCTTAATAAAATCATAATAATAATGGTGATAATAATAATTTTATTACTATTATTATGCCTTATAGTAACAAAAAAAAAAAAAAAAAAAAAAAAAAAAAAAAAAAAATTAACCCAAGGATGAGACTCAAATGACGATGCTTATATGTTTTGCTTGCTTGACTCTTGAGTGATGAGTAAAAGTTCTTTTAGAGGGGTGTGTGCAAGAGTTGGGGTCATTTAGAGGTCTATTAATCTCGATTGCATTAGAGCATATGAAATGAAAACCGATGAATGCTCAATTGCACGTCTAGCATAGGATATTGTCTAAATTTGCCTAAGTAGGATATGTTTGCATCGAATTGCGGTCCCTTGTGCCCTTGATGTGCCCCCTTTCCTTCCCGAAATGAAACTCTATTAGGGAATTGGTTCTTTTTGTATCTTGTGTAATAAGTGGCATAATAAGCCACATGTTTCGAATAAAAGAAAGAGCCGCTCACAGTTAAAAGAGGCGAGGGCAATGAATGTTGAAAAAAAAAAAAAAAAAAAAAAAAAAAAAACTCCCCCAAATTCTCAAATTTTCACTTTTAGAGGTCAACTTGTGGATGCCTCCCACACATTGTCTATTTTGACGTTTCTTGTGTAATTCCCGAGTTAGAGTGTAGTTAAAGGGGCTTGGGAGTGCATTTTGGGAGGTGGACTTGCATTTTGAGATTTTATAACCGAAAGAGGGCTTGTTACAACTTTGGAATATCTAGATGTGCTCTAATGAACTAGTAAAAGGTCTAAAGAAGTATCCTAGTGCAACCTTGCTTAGTTGTCCTCTTTACCCCCAACTCATGTGCACATTTGTATGATTGGTAATTCTTGAAAGTCTCTCACTTGTCTTGCTTGTGATTTATATCCCGATGAGTTGACTTGGGCGATAAAAACACTGGAATCGGTGTAATTCGATAGTTTTGTTGTGGTTTGTGTGAGTTGTGGGTTAAGCTCAATGGAAACCCTCACGAGATAAAAACTCGTCCTCTTAGGCGACTTAGGGGTTTAAATTGCCTATCACTTGTGCTAAAAGTGATTATGGTTGTTACCATGCGGATTTGTGTTTTTGTGCTTCCTCTTTATTACCTCTCCTTGGCTTGATCATTAGCAAGTTATTTTCCTTCTTGATTTGACATGTTTCCTTTGCTCGAGGACTAGCAAAAGCTTAGCTTGGGGGGATTTGATAACTTGTTATTCGATATGATTTTAGGGTGATTTTGAACCTTGTTTACTTGATAAATTGGCGTTTTGGTTCACTTTTACTCTATTATCGTACAATTTTTGTGTATCCCTTGCTTCACGGGTTGTTAGTGTTTTTGTTGAGTTTTTAGGTTCGAAGACGACCATTTGAAGCATATGGATGATAAACCGAGGTTAGAAGCCGAGACAAAGGAGCAAAACCGAAGAAAAGGTGGGAAAAGGGCCCAAGAGACCCTGCACGGCCGTGCCATACCCTGCACGTCCATGCAGGAGTGTTCCAGCAAAACAGAACCTTCTGCCAGAGCACGCACGTCCGTGCAAGACTCCAACACGTCCGTGCAAGACCAGCAGCACGCCCGTGCAGATTACTGCACGTCCGTGCAGATTGCCCAGCTCGGATCATTCTGCAGCCCAAGGTCTGCACGTCCGTGCCATACTTGGCACGTCCGTGCAGAATTCCCAGGCCAAAACAGTAACTAGCTGAACTGTCTGTCTTGCTATGCACGGCCGTGCATAAGGTGGCACGACCGTGTAGAGTAGGCTGCACGCCCGTGCCAAGTCTGGCACGCCCGTGTTTACCTGCAGACGAGCCCGACTCTTGTTTTCTCCGTCCTTTTTATTTGGGGGTCATATAAATACCCCCCTTAGCTCATTTGTAGAGGAGAGAAAAAAGTTTGGAGAGCTTTCCTCTTAGTTTGTAATCTTATAAACACAAAAACTCTCAAATCATTAGTTAAATTCTAATTATTAGCTTGGAAATTTCAATCTCAATCATTGTAGAAGACAAGTTCCACCATTTTTATTCAAAGTTGAAGCTTCTAGTAACATTTCTTACTCTTCTCTTCCATCTTAAATGCTTTAATTGTTAATTATTTGCTTAATTCTTGTATGCTTAGATTGTTAATTGGCTTAATCTTTAGTTTGAATCTTGTTCATGAGTAGCTTGAATTTCTTAATTGCTTTAATCTCCATGGATTGTGAGTAGTCTAATTTTCTAGGGTTTGGGTAAAACCCTCAATGTAGTCACTAATCACTTGTTGTATGTGCCAATTTGGTAATCGTTGGGTGTTAATTAGTTGAGCTTAAGTGGTTTAATTGCTTAGTTCTTGTATATGGCCATTGCTAGAACTATTTATCAAAGCTTTCTCAACGAAGGATCGAGAGATGAACTTGAGTTAGCTCCCTTATGCTTAATTGACTCGAAATTCCATGAGAATAGGAATTTCCAGTCAAGGGAATATTTTGTCATCGTGATTATGCTTTAATACTTGTTTTATGCTTTGTGACCACGAGAGTAGGTTGTATTCATGATTCAAGTAATCCCTCTAGCTTGAGAGAGTAGTTGGGTGCTTTAGATGACTTCCCCTATACTATCCCCTTAATGTACCTTGATTGTTACATGCTAATTGTGATTTGTAATGAAGTTGAGTGGTATAACCCGAGCCCTAGAATTCCCTAATATTTGTTAGTATCCTATTAGTGTTAGTTGATTGAACTAGTAGAAGTTACTTAAACCAACCCAATTTCGACTTCATTTGGCTTATTTAAACAATAATATCTCGGTGGTTGATTCAACGCCTCTCTTGGGTTCGACCCTTTCTTACCCTTGCTAATAGCTAGTGAGACCAAGATAGGACTTTATCTTTGGTAGGCTCGACGACGGCCTATCACCTAACGTTTTCAATCTTGCGCGTAGTTGTAAACAAATTAAAAAAAAATGGGTAGTTGTTAACAAAACAACCTATCTTCCGGGTAGTTTTAGACAAATTTTCCTAAGTGTATTAAACTAATACATGGTTCAAATTAATTCAGATGAATTATCCAATGAAGTCAAGTGATTAAAATGTGTAGCTGGAAGCCGCTTTCAAATCAATAAGCGAGAATAATATTATTAGGGCTTGTTTGGTTGGCTAAATATTTTGTGGGAAGTCCAAATTGACAAATGAAAATGAATTTCATTTTCAGCCTCTTGTTTGGTTGACACAAAAAAAAAAAAAAAATGGGGGCAACGAAAATTCATGGGAATTTGACTTCCCACAAAAAATGGGAATTCACTTACCTTAATCCCCCCTGGTAAGTTGAAATTCCATGGGAATTTCCTTATTCCATTAGCTTAACTAGACCTGGAAAATGGGTCATTCGGGAGGTCATGTCACTTTCGGGTAGGGTCGGGTCGATTCGGGTTTCGGGTCAGGTATTGGGTCGAGTCCAGGTCAGGTATGTTCGGGTCGGGTAAATTTTGCGTCAAGTATATTCGGGTTATATTCGGGTCAGGTCAAATCTGGTCGGGTCACGTTCGGGTTGTTTCATTTATGGGTCAAGCTCAAATAAATAATTTTATATAGAGTATATTTCAGTTTATGAGCTTAGCTATGGATGAAAATGAACAACTTTAGTTATTTTTGGCAAAAGACATTTTTTGTTCAATTATAAGGTAATTTTAGTTTGGGGCATTTCTAGTATCGGGTCAATATCGGGTCTGTTCGGGTCAATTTCGGGTATCGGGTCTATTCGAGTCAAACACTTTGGGTCAATTTTGGGTCAGGTCAGTTCGGGTGTCAGGTCAACTCCATTTTTGGGTCGGGTCAATTTCAGGTTTCGGGTCAATGTTTTTGGGTCAATTTTGGGTCATGGGTCGGGTCAACAGGTATGGGTCAGGATTGCCAGGTCTAAGCTTAATCAAACAAATTTGTTGAATTCCCATGATTTTAATGATGAAATTTATTTCCCACAACTTGAAATTTCATGGGAATTAACACTTTCCTAATGAACCAAACGACCTCATAGTCTCACAACTTTCTCATGACTAATCCTTTGATAAGGTCACAAGCTAAACACAAAATCAACCGTAAGATGGATTGGGCTAAAAGGTCCATATACACCTATAAATATACTTTTAATCAATATGTTGGTGATTGGGCTTAGTTACGTCAAATCCAAGCATGAAACATCTAGTCGATACAAAGGATCAATAGACGAAGGAATGAATCAGATCAAGCGGCGAGCTAAGCTAAAGGGCCTCGCACGAAGCCTTGGTCACCACAAGGGTGGACGCAAGGCGGCCCAACCAAGGCTAGGAAACCTTAGGTCAAGCGCAAGGCCAAAGGCTAGGCCTCGCTAGCTCTCGCAAACAATAGCCTCAGCATAGGGCCATGGCTTGTTGCCTTGCCGAGGGCACGTACGCAAGTAGCAACAGCGCCATTAGCAAGGCTCAACAAAAGTTGCAACTACATGTGCAAGGCCTGTGCATGCGGGTTGCTGTGTGAGGCTAGTACGTAAGGCATGCTGCCTTGCCTACCTTGGTACGCAAGGCTCCTTGGCCATGCCTTGCCGTACAAGGAAGGTCGAGCCTTAAAGGCATTGGTCGACCATCCATTTGCGTGAGGTTCCACGCGTGCAAGTGTGTGTACGTGTGGGGTCCACGTAATGCTTGCTCGTTGGTTTATCAATATATAAACTTCATAATTAATTAATTAACTAATACTTTATCTACTAGGTTTATTCTTTAAGGAGGTTTATTATTTATTATAAATACACAATGACTCATTAAATGATCATACAATAAATTGAAAAATTATTCATGACTACTACTTCTCTAAAGTAAGAACCTATATCCATATAAACACTCTACCTTGAAGGATTTGGTATGGTATTCTAAGCTAGTACACTCAAGGCGGGTTTAATTGTGCAGGTGGACTTTCTATAAATTGCACACGCCCTTATTGTTCTTGGCCCCATTCACTAAACAAGCACTCTTCAAAGGATTAGAGTATATTAAATGTGTTTAACCTAGAGGTGATCAAAAAATTGGGCCGGACTAGGCCTTAACATGATACGTCGTTCCCAAACCCTCTAAAAAGTAGCGGGCTTGTCGGGCTAAAGCGAGCTTTTCAGGATTATTCTGGCCGGGTTTAGGCTGTTAACTAAATTGCATTTTAAGGCTTGCCCAAACCCATCCTATTTTTAGGCTAAATCGGCCAAGCTAGCGGGCCTAGCTAATGTTGATCACCTATACTTAACCTTTTGAATCATACATGGCTCCGGACATAGGGCTTGTTTCTACACTCGTAATTAAATTAGAATAAAATCTAACAACGGTATTAGAGCCTCTTGTATTGAATTCAATTGATTAATTTTAATTAAGGCTTTAATTAAAAGTGGATTGAAATCTAGGTTTTTGACAATTATGTTTTTAAATTTCCTTAGATGATTTTTCGATCTATCACTAATTACATAACCCTGAATTCACTTTTAGAAAACAGGCGTTTTCCGACGAATTAATTATATCAAAAACACTTTGTTTTCTATCGTAAAACGTGTTTCCAACAGAATGGAATTTCTTCAAAAACAGTCGTCGGGAGGACATTTGAAGGAAGTTTGACCTTTTCCGACGGAACTTTCGTCAAAAACAATTCTCTGAAGGAATTCTCGATGGAAATTATGTATCGGAATTCGGAAGAGATATTTCTGCCCATAAATTTCCAACGGAATACAAATCCGTCAAAAAATTCTGACGAAATTTACGTCGAAAAATTCTTAAATTTTTTAGCCCCACACCACCATTACTAGCCCACCTAACCCGTACCATCACCCCATCACACGCCCAACACCACCCACAACCCGACCACCAAAATCTAAATCGTAAACACACTAACCCCTACCAGCCCACCTAACCCGTAAACACACCTCAACACCCACCAAAAGCCGTAACCCACTTCACCACCCACCAGAACCCCAACCAAAACCAGATTCACATCCACCACGACCCTCATCCCCACCCACAAAAACCCCCACCAAAACTAGATCTACACTACCACAAAAATGGGAATAAGCAACACACCATACATAACGGTCAAGTTTCACAGGCGATCTCTAGCATTATACAGAGCGCCTATGTAAGATAAGCGTTTTGTAGGTTAAAACTTATAGAGCGCCTGTCTAAGTCAACAGCTCTATATGATATATTCAAATATAACACTATATGATATAGATAGCCCCTTATAGATAACCGTTCTATAGGTATAATTTATTGAAAAAAAAAGGAAAAGAAAAAGAATTGTGCTTATTCCATTTCCACGACACTCTAACATTCTAACCCTATTTCATTCATTCCCTCATAGCTGCCACTTCCCTCATTTCTCACCTCATTCACCCTTCTCTCCTCTAACTTCGTACTCCCTCCTCTAATCCTAACCCTTCTCTCCTTCATCCCTAAATTACCAATCACTTTTCTCCCTACCATACATACACACAACAACGACCCATTATACCACCATCACTCCGATCCCCTGCTTTCAAAACTCTAACTCCGGTGCGGTTTGGTTCGCGAAAGTCCGATCGTGATGATTTTTGGGTTGTATTGTCGCAATCCTGATGATTTACCCTGTTTTGGGCGCAAGTTGTTGCGGGTTAATGGGTGTTAGGCTTTGCCGAACTGGGCGGTGGATGCAAATGGTGGTGTTTCTTCTCTTTCCTCTCAAACTAGCCCTAGTCATTCATCAATTCGTGTTGTAGGTGGTGTTCATATGATGCTAGAATTTCGATTCAAGTTTTTGATTTTGTTCTAATTTAAATTTCTAATTTAAATTTTAATTTTAATTAAAATGTGATTTTAATTCTCAAATTTTAATTTTAGATCTCAAATTTCTGATTTTCACTTTAGATTTGGTTTTAAATTTCAATTGTATAAGATCTAAGATTTCTGATTTTCATTTTACAATTTTATTTATATTAGATCAAGTGAGATGTTTGATCAAATTTATGGGTTTTGACATCTGATGTATATATATATGAACACCTGTATCTCCGTCGTTAGATATGGGTTGGTTGAACCGTTGAAATGAAATGTTCCTGTCATAAATTTGATTTTCATCTCGATTTTCATGTAATATTTCCTTATCAGATGATTTATATGTTATAATTTTGATTAAGTTTTGATTTTTCATCTTTGAATTGGAGGTGTGTGGTGCACGTTCTCTATTTTTGTTCGCTTAATGGAAGGTGGTTGAGGTTGGTGGAGGCTATGCGGTGGTTGAGGTTGGTGGAAGCAAAGCGCTGCTGAGTGGATGATTGCGGTGGTATTCGATTTTGGAGGCATATTCATGTTGGTACACTTCTAGAGTAGTTGTTAGAACATTGATAATTAATTAGTTATGTCAAAAGCCTTGTATAATAATTTTTTTCTCAAAGAATTTAGTTATTATAATTGAAATACTTGTATTTTAATTTTTGTACAAATAAAATGTGATTGTTAGTGTGATTTAGTTATTAGCTATGAATTATTATTATTATTATTATTGTTATTATTATTGTTATTATTACTATTATTATTATTATTATTACTATTATTTTAATAATAATAGTAATAATAACAATAATAATAATAATTTTTTTTATTAAAAAAGTGAGGAATAGAGAGCGCCTATCTATGATAGGCGTTCTGTTTTTATGTAGCTAGAGAGCGCCTATGCGAAGATGGGCGCTCTATTTTCCTAGTTTTTTTATTAACTTTTTATATAAAATATGAAGCGTCTATCTTAGACAGGCGCTCTGCATGGTGTTAGATATAGATCGCCTCAAAGAGGCGTTCTACAGACTTTATAGAGCACCCCCTCAGAGGAGCGCCCTACAGGCGATCTATATTGGTTGTTTTAGGCGATCTCTATTCCCTATTTTGTGGTAGTGCTACCCGAAACAACTAGCCCATTCCCACCTAACCCTTACCCCATATAAAAACTACCCACCACCAAAATTACTATACAAAAACTACCCACCACCAAAATTACTATGTTTTACTACTCCCTAGTCCTTATGTCTTTTAATAAGTGTTGCACTTTCTTTTATTTGGCATAAAGCTGCATTTAAATATACTATCCCTCTCCTCATGGTCCCTTCCAAACCCTAATACTATTTTTTTTTTATAATTTCTTTTCTCACATTTATTAATTTACAATAAACTATTAACCCCATTATTTTTTTTTACCATTTAATTTTTAATACTTTAACTACCTCAGTTATCTCATATTTTATTTATGTAGTCAATTATAGTGCCTAAAACTATGTGCCGGTCAAAGTGTAATAATTATTAAAACATGGAGGGAGTAGGTTAAAATTACGAACACTATGTTTAATATAACGTCAGTTGCGAGCATACAAATCTCATGTCCATAATAATATTATTGTGAACTAGGTCCTAGGAACTTTTTTTCCCACCTATAGGCATTTTAATAGTTGTTTGAACAATTCTCCCAACTCTTAATTAGTAGAATTGTAAATTAACTGGGAAGAGGGAATTGAATTCATTAAATATGTAGTTAATTAGTTACAGTACTTGTGACAGATTAAAAAGGGAAATACCCTGTTTCTCATGGTGAGAAATGAAATTTGTTTCTCTTGGTGAGAAATGAAATTTGTTTCTCATAGGGGCATTTTTGTGAATAAATCAACAACTTTTTCATTATTGTAGGCTCCACAATTGAATAAAGTTGTTGGTTTATTACGAAAATGCAACATGAGAAACAAAATTATGAAAAACTGGGAAATCCTCAATTCAAAACAATCAAGTATGTGAGGTCAACATATATAATAACTTACTTTGAAAGACAGTACATATAACGACATATTTTTTGTCACAGGCAAAACCTTACCCCTAATGAGCAAGTAAAATCATGCAACTTTCCTAGAAAGCAAAATAATTACAGAAAGATTGAAAAATCAAGGTGCTGCAAGCAATTCTTGAGCTTTAACTTCATGCTCGAACTTCAATTCCTTAGAATCATCAGCACACCAAAAGAAGATCCCGTGTAGTAAATTCTTTTCCATAAGCTTCTTACAAGCTTTAAAGAATTTTTTTCCTGGTTTTAGCCCTTTGCTTCCATAACTAATATAACTTGCCAATATCTTACCATCTTTGTAATTTTCCCTTTCATTCTTAAAATAATTGATGAATTCGGATTTACTTGTGATTTGCTCATATGAATAAAACTGAAAATTAACGTAGTCTATATACTTCCCATATTTCGTCCACAGAGCCTGGTAGCGTTTTTGGACTTCGTCATCATCAAATGGAGCTATTGACACAAATTTCACTATATTATTCTCCTTGAGATCCTTTATCAACCGTCCGATGCACTCAACAAACGTCTGAGTATCACTTCCTCCTTTAAAGTGCTCGTAATTGATGTCAATGCCATCAAGATGATACTTATTGATGATATCCTTCAATGAAGAAACGGCGTTTGAGACCCATGAATCTATTGAACTGGGCATGAAGTTAACTGGGTGGGCCGAAACAGTAGCACCACCTATGCTTACGCCTACCCTTACATTTGGGTGCTTGTTTTTGATAGAGGAAACTTCCGAAGGAGTGAGTTTGTTATGATCCCAAAAGATGTTAAATTTGCCATTGGTGGGGGTTGGAGAAGAAGAGGATTCTGTGTAATCGATAGCGAATGAAAGAAGGAAGTTGAATTGCACATTTTTGTTGATTGGTACGTCTGAAAATTTTATGTTTTTGTACATTGCTCCAATGTATGCTGTGAAGAGCATTGAGTTTCCTGTAGAGGATGAGGCCATAATGAAATACCCCGTATCTCTTTGTTTTTTTTTTTTTTAGTAAATGATGAAGGTTAATGTTTGGTGCTTTTTGGGAAGGGCAAGAATACCATATTTATAGAAAAATTTGACTCTTTCTCACCCAAATATTCAATAATATGTTTAGATGAATAGATAGCTGTTAGAACTTAGAACGAACATCCCCAACTATGCTATAAAAATAATACCATGACACCAATTTCTCATTTTTTCAGGATAACTAGATAGCTCTGAGAACATTCCCAAGTAGGTTATAATAATTTATACTATGACTCTTTCTTTTTCAAGTTCACACGCAAGTACTCAACCATATACTTCATCCATTTTTTTAGTTAATATAATAAAAGAAGGTATTGTGTCAGTCCGGACTGACAAAATGCGGATTTTTGATATCCTCAATTAGCGGAATAATATCATCTATTGGCTGGATGATATCATCCTTTGACTAGATGATATCCTCTACTAACTGAATGATATCTTTTATTGGCTATATGATATCCTTTATTGACAGGTTGATATTTCTACTGACTAGTTAATATCCTCTGGATGATATCCTCTACTAACTGGATGATATTCTTTATTGGCTTTATGATATCCTTTATTGGGCTATATAATATCCTCTATTGGCTGGATGATATCCTCTATTAGGTGGATATCATCCAACAAACAAATAGAGGATATCATCCAGCCTACAAATGATATCATATAGCCAGGCCATTAGAGGATATATCATAGAACCAATAGATGATATCATCCAAACTATAGATAATATCATGAAACCAAGATATCGTTGAACTAATATAGGATATCATGGAACTATTACATGATATCATATGAACAATGGATGATACTATCCAACTTATAGAGGATATCATCCGACTTATAAAGGATATCACCCAACGTATTATAGATAATATAATCAAGAAAATAGAATTTATTTTATAAAAATAATTAAAAGGTCAATAATGGTGGAATCACCATTAAAGGTCCCGTACTAAACTCATGGGTATAACATAACATGCTCATTTCTCAACCAAAATACATGCATTTGCTATCAAAATGCTCACAATTCAACATACAATCATATAGAACAATCAATTTCGACAATTATACATCACACTAGAAAGCCCCAAATAAATTTTATGGGCTATTTTCGAAAAATCCGAAAATCTCAATCAATTATCAAGCCAATTCAAGCATAAATCATGGACAAATATAATCAACAATATTTATTTTCACTATCCTTACCATCCTCTTCAAATCTTCAATTCAAGCTTGAATTATGAACAAATAAAATGGAGTAATTTAGCAGGAAGTTGAGGAGAGAGAAAATAAGGGTGATTTAAAGGTGGGGGAGGAGAGAAAAAGTGAAGTGGGATTGAATGAGAGTATTGTTGGTGGTGGTGAGTAGAAAGAAAGGTGTGAAAAGTTTGCAAGTCTTACAAAAAACAATATATGAACTGAAAAACTATTTGCTTGTTGTTTGTGATATAATAATATGTGTCTTTCACAATGCTTGTTGTTTAAGGGTGAAAGTTCGTTTGCGGTATGGATTTTACATAATCGAATCCAAACAGAATTTGTTGTTCAATTAAAATATAATTCAAGCTCACATGAACATAACTAAGTCACTAATATGTGTCAACTATAATTTGTTGTTCTTCATTTATGGTTTATTCAAAATTTGGGAAAATTATCAAATGAGATAATTTTTCAAATTAAGCATTGTTTACATTGATTAGCTCTATATGGAACTAATATATATGCTGGTTTCAAAAAAAAAAAAAAAAGAACTAATATATATGCTCAATTAAGGATTGTAAATCATAATTTAGAAAAGCATTTGACATTAAAATATCCCTAAAATACATATGAACCCTAATTTTTCAAATCAATAATTACTAATAATTTCTTAACATTAATATCAATTTTGGTACTAATTGAAGACATAATACGTTTAATCGATGCAAAATAGTCCCAATTTTAAAACTTAAACACTAAATATAAAACTCCAAATTTCATTTCAAAATCCTAAATGATTAACGTACACCATCCTATATTTAGCCCCAATTTTGTAAATTAGGTATATAATTTAGTCGTTTGTTTATATATTTGGATTTACAACTCAAAAATCGAAGAACAAAGTTAGAAAACAAATAAAATTGAAAAATTCCGTCAGTGGGGCCCAATAATGTCATGTAGGCAATAAAATTGGGAAATTTTCATTTTTAAAAAATAATAGGTGAGTATTAGAAAAAAATAATAATAAAAAAAAATTATAGATGGTAATTACTAAACCTCCGTTAAAAAAATCCTAAAAATAAATAAAATTGAAGTATTACCTTCAAGAGCAACTATTGTAGTTGGAGTGAAATTAAGAATGAGAAAGGGAGTAGTGGACAACTGGACCGTCAGAGAAGACTGAGAAGGAGAGCGGTGATTACAAATATATGGAGCGTTTGGTTCGAAAAAATGAAAACGAAGTGGAAAGGAAACAAATAAGATGGGGAAGACAAAAGTGTTGGGACTTAGTGCTTCAACTTGTATGTTTTTTTTTTTTGTGTTCCACCCGGTTCACCCTTTGGGCTAATCAGGATTGGAGGATTGATCAACAATATCTATTTAAAGCTAGTTGTAATCTCTTTATTAGATGGATTGAATACATACAAATTTATGTTCTTCTTTCTCCTTTCTCATCTCTTTATTTATAATTTCAACAAACATAAATCATTTAGCTATGACCTTTCCTTTTGTTTGGTTTAACCATTAAACGGGTATTTATAAAGAGGAGGGTAAGGATATTTGTTACCCCAAGTTTTTGAGAGGTAACAAATGAGGGGTAACCATTAGCCTTAGGTAATAGTAATTGGTACTATGTTTTCAAACCAAACACTCGGTAATGGATGGTATTAGTTTAATTAAATCTATTTCCAATCCAAAAAATTACACTAACCAACCGTTCTCTTAGAATGAAAGGGATTAGGGCTGCCTAAGCGATGGTTGATGTGCTTTGTGGATGAGCGCCTGAGTGGTGGTCACAAAGGAAGTCAGGAATGAAAAACTGAAAAGAGGGAGAAGGAATAAATTAAGGTTGTCGCAACTGAGTGTCTGAAAAAAAGAAAAAAGTATAGTTCACCCAGGTGCACCATGCGTATAGTGGACCCGAAAAGAACATTAGGCATATTTTAAAGAACATAGGCGAAAAAAATGATTATACTAGTGTTTGAAAAAAAGAACATATTAGTTTTTGAAAAAATAACATATCTGTGTTTGACAAAAGAACATGTTTGTGTTTGACAAAAAAACATAAAGTATATATTTACAAAAAGAACGTGATAATACATTAAGAACATGGTCTTTTTCAAGGTTACTCAAGTGGTTGAATTTTTAACCTTTTTTTTCATACATTAAAAACATATTTTATAATGTAAAGTACATATAGTTCACACTCAAAGAACAAAATAATCAAACTCAAAGAACATATTATACTCGCGTTCATTATAAATGTCTATACCGTTCTTTTTTCGCCCATGTTCTTTTAAATATATCTAATGCTCTTTTTCGGGTGCACCACACGCATGGTGCAAACTCGGGTGCACCAACCACAAATTAAAGAAAGAATAATGAGGAATAAAAATTAAGGAAAAGCGATTAGGGTTCTATTTTATCAATAAGTATTGCCCACTACCAGGTAAGGACAATATATGTCCATACCTACGTTGAAAAAAAAAATTCGCTAAGTGTTGGAAAATCAAAATCCGCTATTTTAATACTGTAATTTTAGGTCTATGCGTGTTATAATAAAGTTGAAAACTGTTATATGTTCCTTTAATATTGTTATCGAAGTGTCGTTTTGTTCTTTTCAGTAGTACTTTTATTTGCATACAATTGCATATAGTTATTGCCCAAGAAAAATCTGTTATTAAGGAAGACAATACTGTTATTATAGGATTAGAAACTGTTTTACTAGTGCCACTGGGAGAATTTGGTATCAGAGTCATACGGTTAAATCTAAGTAAAACAGTTAATTAATTTAAATAAATAAGTAAAGCTGGAGAATACTAGACCATCTACTGAGTGCAAGAAGCCTGATTTTAAACACTACTATCATATTCCTGAAAATACTAATAATTTTGGCCCAGTCCTTAATTATATTGTAGATCAAATTGGTGAGCTTAAAGTAGAAGTTGGTAGCATACATTGTCGTTGCATGAGTAGTGAACATAAACTATCAATAACGATATCAGAGATTAGTAAAAACATAAGTGAGCTAAAAGAACAAGTTAAACAAGTACAACTTGCTTTAACAAACGAAGTAAGACATCAGTTTAATAAAGAAGTATCACCTAATAAGGATAAGGTTATTCCTTATAAATATAAGTATCCTTTTCAAAATTTAGATAAAAATAAGAAATTTAGTGTATCGATCACTCCCTAAAAGACCTACTAGTAATCAAGAAAAAAACAAAAAAACTAAAAATGAGCCATCATCTTCAGGAGAAAACGATTGAAGAATTGCAAATCTTGTTTGATAAAGAAGAAAACCCTAATAAACTAAATGATATCATGAAAATAATATCTAAAAAAATGATTATTGTTGCTGGTGTAGTTAATGAAAATAACTATGCTACTTTAGAAGAAGACCTGTATTAACAAATGGGATTAATGAAACAAGATGAGTTAGACTTTCTACCTATAGAAGTGGTTAAGCAAAAAATTGAAAATAAACTAGGTAAAAGGGTAATGGATAGTAATGATGTTGGAGAAGAAATTATTAATGAAAACAATAATGTAAACAATGTTATCCAAAGACCTAGGTATCAAGGAGAAGGAAGTTGCACATGACCAAGATACATACCAGGGAAGACTACCCGATTTAGTGTCAAGGTTATGCCAAATCAAATTCCTAAATATGAAGAGGTGACCCTTGAACCTATAAGTCAAACTGGCTATAAGCTTAAGTTAGATGGTGTAAGAGATAGACAAGATGTTTTAGATCAATGGAAAAAGAGCATGAGTAGTGTACTCAATTTAAACACTGAATGGACTTTTGAAAATTTCCTAAATTACATTGAAAATAGTTTCTATGGCTGTGTAGAAGATTGGTACGATGGAATAGATGAAGAAGTCAAAGCTACACTAAGAGCTAGTAAAAAATGTGCTGAGCATGGTATAATCCTTGGAAAAGATAAATGTATTTATGCTAAACAAGAAATTGAGTTTCTAGGATTAGAGATTAAAGTAGGACAAATAATATTGCAAAAACATATCCTAGAGAAGATTGAAAAATTCCCAGATAAAATTGAAGATAGAAAACAACTAGAAAGATTTTTAGGATGTTTAACTTATGCTTCTGATTTCATAGAAAATCTTGCTCTATTAAGAAAACCATTACAACACAAACTCAAGAAAGAAATCACTTGGAACTGGAAAGAAGATAATTCCAAAATTGTTCAAAATTTAAAAGCTATGTGTAAACATCTTCCTATACTAACACTACCTACTAGTGAAGATGATTTGATTCTTGAAACAGATGCTAGTAATGAGCACTGGAGTGCTGTATTAAAAGTCAAAGAAGGAGAAAGACTCTGTAGATATAGCAATGGAAGTTTTAATAAAGCTGAGTCAAATTATCCTACCATGCAAAAGGAAATCCTTGCAGTTATTAGAGGGATCGAGAAGTTCTTAATCTTCTTAGCCCCTAAACAGTTCTTAATAATAAGAACAGATTGCAAAGGCATACTTGGTTTTGTTAAAAAGAATTTGTCAAATATGCAAGCGCAAGGAAGACTCCTGCGTTGGCAATTATGGCTTAACCAATTTTCTTTTACTGTTGAACATATACAGGTATCAAAGAATTCTTTGGCAGATAGCATGACCAGAGAGTTAGCCAATGGTGAAGAAGCACAAGACATCAGAAAAACCTCCTGCCCATCAACTAGAAAAGATGGAGGCAGAGAGAAATACTCTTATTGAAGAAACAAATAAAGCAATGGAGCGGGTTTCACCCTCCACTTGGGCCTTAATGGAGGCCATGATTGTTTCATCAAAAAAGAGATCTCGTGATGGTTTGATTAAGAGTTGTCATGTAGCAGTTCGAAGGTTCCTAATGTACGAAGTAATGGTCATTATCTTACGACTCATTCCAGATGTTCAGGATATAATACTAAATAAAATAAAAGATAACGATTTCAAATTCTGGTACAATTTAGTTGTATCAAGGTCATACAAGTTGTATGATGTTTATGATCTATGGGGGAGTAGAATAGTGTTCAACACTAATTTCAGAGTGGGTACTGTGTCAATTCGTCCACATTTTTTGGAATGGAGGACACCATATGTGGCGGAGCACTACAAAGCTTGGGATTATGGAATGGTTCATAGCATTGTCCCATTTCCTGATTACAATACTACTTTCATTGAGAAGCTCACAAAATTTCAGAAGTATGTATTTAGGAGAATTTATGATGCAAAAAGATACAAAGGAAGAGTTGAACAAGTCCTCGTACAAAGTGCAAACATTGAAATGGTGGAAGGAAAAGTTAGCTCTCCACATTTCCTGATCATGTTTGAAGATGTTCATCGCAAAGTCAAAGATCCAATCTGTATCCAACAAAGGCGAGTAAGGGATCCCACGGAGGCTAGAGCATATGGATTTTTCTATATTGCTCAATATCTTAACCAATTCACACTACAAGAAAAAGGTGAATTAGCAACTGATTTTTGCAACTACCATAATAATTAGTTGCAAAAAATAATTTTTGCGACTGAAAAAGACGAGTAGTCGCAAATTTTGCAACCGATTTTGCAGTAGTTGCTATGCGGTCGCTAATTAGCGTCTGATTTTTGCGACTACCATAATAATCAGTCGCTAAGAATATTTTTGCGACTAAAACAGACGAGTAGTCGCAAAATTTGCTACCAATTTTATAATAGTTGCTATGTGGTTGCTAATCTGCGACGCTCTTATAACAATTTGCGACTAAATTGTAGTTGCTGGTGTTAATAATTTTGAAATCATTTTTTTTAAAAAAATTGCGACTATTATTGCAACTAAATAAACAAGAACTATCACTCCTCCTTATAATAAAGAACTGTCACTACCATTTTTTTAAAATTTATCAAAAAAGAAATAAAAAACCCTCAGTATAATAAAGTTGTTGCCGCCAATAAAACAAGAACTATCACTCCTCCTTATTCCTTATCGTCCTTGCTCGCACAAAAAAATACTTCTATTGTACTCCGTAAAACAAACCCCAAAACAAAAATTTGTAAAACCCCTCTCTCTCCTCACACAGCGAGTCTGCGATAACTACACTTAAGCTTATTTGAGATTTCTCATCCATTGAAGCGACTTTGAGCCTTCTCCTCCATTGAAGCGGCTTCTCAGATAATTACACATAATTTAAGGTTTGTTTTCTAATTCATAAGCTGAATTTTGCTTTTGATGTATTAGGTTTTTACTCATGCTTTTGATTAGTGAAATTGTGGTGCTAGAATTTCGTTTTGTCGGGATTGGGTTCAATTATGTGTGCTTAATAACTATGGCTTATTTGGGTCCCTTTCTGAAATTTCAAGCGAGCTTCTATAGTTTTTCTTGGTAAAGAATGGCTGAATTGTGTGTGGTTGTGTTTTTCCGCAATTGGACTATCTTGTTTTTGTGAAATATGATTGATGATTGTACAAATTGTGAAATTGTGTTCCTTCTCGTGAAATAGAAATTGTGTTTCTGCAATTTTCCCGATTTTATTTGGGTATTTGGGAATAAATTTTGATTTTTTTCAACAATAATCAAACCCTTAATAATCTGTAATTGTTTTTAACTCTTAACTCCTAAAAACCTTGATTAGGTATGTTTACTGCATGTTTGATTAATGTATTATGTTAGTTCTTCTCTAAGGAATTTAATCCATTTCTCAACTCAATAACTCACAAGTCACAATTGCATT
The DNA here is from genome assembly GCF_948465745.1 of Chenopodium album. Taxonomy (NCBI): domain Eukaryota; kingdom Viridiplantae; phylum Streptophyta; class Magnoliopsida; order Caryophyllales; family Amaranthaceae; genus Chenopodium; species Chenopodium album. The sequence goes on from NC_137852.1 coordinate 14,533,853, forward strand.
AATATGCTAGGGACAAAAACTATCCCTCAATCTCAGAGGCACATGAAAGAATGAATAAATAAAATGAAATTCATAATATCAGGCTATTAGCTTTTGATTAGTGAAATTATGGTGCTAGAATTTTGTTTTGTCAGAATTGGGTTCAATTATGCGTGCTTAATTAAGGCTTAATAAAACAGAAGTAATGTTTACATGAAAATTATTAACATAAATCTTTATAAACGAACCCGTGGGAGCACAATTGAGATTACTTTCCCTAGTAACACTTCCACCTCTCTTCCCATGTCCCTCACTGTCTATCTCAACCATCAGCCCCCAACTTAGCTTATAATTCATTCGGGCCCTTCCATTCATTCTCAAAGAGACCCCTGTTCCTAGCTCGTCAAATTGCATAAACCAAGACCACCCACCTTCTTTCCTCCACCCCCAGCTTCTTAAAAACTTGCAGCACCCAGTCAACGAAAGAATTTAAAATGTGATTTTATCCAAATGACTTATTCATACCCATTTATTGATCCATAATACCAACCTTGTTGCATCCAGGAACCAAATCTTGTAAGAGTTTCATTCTCCCACTTATCTTTTCTATCCTGGTCTGCCAGAAGCAAAAAAAATGTGTATGGTAAAGATTTAGGAGCTGGAACCTTGTACTTTTTCTGGAGTGTTCCTCTTGCCTCTTTTAAAGAGAATGCTTTCATGCCTTTTAATCTTACAATAGCATGGATGAGCCCTTTCCTTCACAGTCTCACCTCCATAATTTTCACTCTCTTAAGTTTCTGCGTGTCTTTTATCTACTAGATATTTTTAGACTATTTTTCTTATATTTTTCCTTAACACTAGATATCCTATTCTCATATATATGATGCTTCATATTTTGATGTATGTAGTTTCCGCTGTTCTGAAATTGTGGTCCCTGATTTGGTAAAATAAATTGATTTGTACCTATCATTGTTTTGTTCTGCTTGTTTCACTATAAGCATATGCGAATCGTGGATACATACACTGATGCATTAAGTTTCTTTTTTCTTTTTTGTTCCTATTAAGTTTCTTTTTTTGGTTTCTCTATTTTTTGGTTTCTCTATTTTTATGTTGTCCCACCAAAGGAATATTGAACACTTCTTTTTCCATTGTTTCAAAAATAAAGAAAAAGGATTGTGTATACACTTTATGACTTACCTGTTGCACCTTTTCTTGCTTATCTTTCTCTTTTTTTCTAAGTAATTGATTGCCTAAATAACTAAGTAACGTATATAATAAGAATAAATTACATATATAAGAAGACTATATTACATATATGTGTATGATTAACAATGTCGTTTAGCAGTTAGGATCATGGAGAAATTGAATCGAAAATGGATGTATGAGAGATTAGAAGGTCGACTACTAAAAAAAGAGTTCACAATTGGCGTGCGAGAGTTTATTGAGTTTGCTAAACAACACCGTGATTTTCAAGAATCTTCAAAGATTAGATGCCCTTGTTCAAAGTGTAAAAATGTTCCTTTTTTAGATGTTGAAAGTGTAAGAGAGCATTTGTATAAAAAAGGATTTCTTAATGACTACTATGAATGGGTTTGTCATGGAGAGGATTTTGATTCTTTAAAAGCATCAGATGAGCCGTCGGATCCATATGTTGACATGATTATTGATGCATTTGGTCAAGTTGATGGTGATCCAATGCATGAAGATATTCGGAATGTTGAAGAAGAACCTAATCCTCAAGTTAAGAAGTTTTTTGAGATGTTAGCGGCCTCACAAAAACCATTGTATGAAGGAAGTCGATTATCTGTTTTAGAGATGGCTTCAAGGATTACGAGCTTGAAGTGTGAATATAACTTGCCCCATAGATGTGTTGATAGTATTTCATCGCTCATTAGTGACGTAATTCCTGATGAGAATTCAATGTCCAAGACGTACTATGACACTAAAAAGGTGGTAAAGGGCCTTGAACTTCCTCATGAGAAGATACATGCATGCCCTAAAGGATGCATGTTATTTTGGAAGGATAAAGCTCACCTTGTAAAGTGTTCGAAATGCGGGGGGGAGCGTTATAAGAAGACTTCTCGTGGAAAATGTGTGCCGGCCAAAGTGTTATTCTACTTCCCGATCGCGCCAAGGTTGCAGAGGCTCTATGCGACTAAAGACCTTGCACATGAAATGCAGTGGCATTCACAAAATCCTAGGGTAAGTGGGACACTCGCCCATCCAAGTGATAGTGAAGCATGGAAACATCTTGATAACACATACAAGGATTTTGCAAGCGAGCCCCGTAATGTTAGATTGGGTCTATGCACAGATGGTTTCTCAGCACATGGAAAATTTGGAAGGCAATATTCTTGTTAGCCAGTAATTGTTACCCCATATAACTTGCCTCCATGGTTATGTATGAAGAAGCCATTTATGTTTTTATCCATGCTCATTCCGGGTCCTAAAAACCCAAAAGGGAACTTGGATGTGTACATGCAACCCTTGATTGACGAACTGATATCTTTATGGGAAGTAGGTACAATGACATATGATGTATCCACAAAGCAAAATTTCAAGTTACGAGCTGCCCTTTTATGGACGGTTAGTGACTTTCCTGCTTTTGGGATGTTATCTGGTTGGACTACATCGGGAAAGATGGCTTGTCCATACTGCATGGACAAGCATAGATCTTTTTGGCTAGACAACGGCTCTAAAGTATCATGGTTTGATAGTCACCGTCAATTTCTCCCACCTACACATCCTTATAGAAAAAACCGCACTGCTTTTTTCAAAAAAAGAGCAGAAACTCGATTGCCTCCTCCAATATTGACGGGCCATCAACTATGGGAGCAGGTTAAGGAGATTCCAAAGTCTATTGATCCAAAAATCCGTTCGACAAAATCAAAAAAGGTTAAGACAGGGTGGCATAAGCAAAGCATCTTTTGGGAGCTTCCTTATTGGAAAGATTTGTTGATTCGACATAATTTAGATGTTATGCACATTGAAAAGAATTTTTTTGATCAACTCATCCACACAATAATGAATGTGAAAGATACCGGAGTTGATACAGATAAGGCTCGCCTAGATGTTCAGCGATATTGTAAGCGGAGTAGCTTAGAGCCTATTGAATCTGATGATGGGAGCTTGATCTTCCCAAAAGCACCATACACTCTTGATAAAGCACAACGTAGAGTGTTGTGTGAATGGATAAAAGATCTTAAGTTTCCAGATGGATATGCTTCTGATTTTGGTAGATGTGTGGATTTGCAAGCCTGTAAGATACATGGAATGAAAAGCCATGATTGTCATGTGTTCATGGAAAGGTTGTTGCCCGTTGCAATGAGAGAACTTCTTCCTGATAATGTTTGGAAAGCAGTCACTGAAATCAGCCAATTTTTTCGCGATATATGCTCTTACACTATTAAAGTTGATGATGTGACTCGTTTAGAAAAAAACATTCCAGAAATCTTATGCAAGTTGGAGAAAATATTCCCACCTGCATTTTTCAATTCAATGGAGCATTTGCCCGTTCATTTGCCACATGAAGTAAAAGTGGGTGGTCCTGTGCAATACAGATGGATGTATCCATTTGAGAGGTAATATACATTTTCCTAAGCCACTCCATTGTTTTCAAGTTTCTTCTATATGATTTATAATTTTACATGTTTATGAGTCAATTTAACTTATTTTGTAGATTTCTTAATCATCTGAAGAAGAAAATTGGTAATAAGGCACGAGTGGAAAACACAAGGCAACTATGAATTATGGTGTGGATGTAATAAGTGAGGAGGAAATTGATTACTTCGGCATTTTAGAAGAAGTCATTGAGCTAGTCTACTTGGGGACCATAAATGTCTTCAAAACCATCTTATTTAAATGTAATTGGATGGATTCAGTGAATGGCATGAATATTCATGAGCAGTATAGATTAGTTGATGTGAACCACTCTAAGAAATACCCTGCATATGATCCTTTTGTTCTAGCACATCAGGTTTATCAAGTGTATTTTAGCTCTTATCCAAGCTTAAAGAAAGATAAGAGTCAATGGTGGGCTGTTTTTAAGACTAAAGCTAGGTCAAGTGTGGATGCCCCAATCGATGAGTCAATTTTCCAAGTAGACATTGCTGAGACCCCAACCCTTTGTTCGTCGGATGATGATGAAATGGAGGAGGACGGGTCAGGTGGTGAAGAGGAAGAACAACATGAAAAAGGTGAATGGGATGATACCGAATCTGAATCTGAAGAAGAGGTTGATGGAGAGTTAGGATATACTGACAGCGATGACGAGGACGATGACGAGGATGATGATGATGATGATGTGGATGAAGAAGAAGAATAATTTCTAAGCTTGTAGTTTTCAATGTGTTTTCTTTGTTATGGGCTTATTTGTTTGATAGACAATGTGTTTATCTTATTTGTTTGATATATGATAAATGTTTTAAAATTTGTTGATCATATTTGTGAGCTTACTTTTAAATTTTTATTTATTTTTTTTATTATGGGTTATTATGTATAAATTAATTATTGTCTTCTGATCTTTCTAGTTCTTTGGAAATGAAATCCTTCATGAAAAATTCAAAATTTGGCCGGGGAGGTAATCAAGGCGGTGTCCGAGCCAATAATCAATCGGTTGATCAAGAAAATCCTGTGGTCACACGACCGACACCACCACCTTCTAATGAACAGGTACACGTAAATACTAATGCTGATGTTGCTGTTGAGAATGATGTGGCACCACAAAATTTGAATGGAGTGGAACAAGGAAAGATTGAGCTCTCACCAGATGGGCTATGGTCAGTTATATTTATCTATGTATTATATTTGTTGTCTTAGTAGCTTATTATCATCATTTATGCTTGTGCTTAATCTTTCTTGCATCAGGTTTGATGACCATACTGTTAGTGGAAATGTCACAAAATCTTGGACACTACTAGAAATAGGCTAAATAGCGACGGAATCATTCCGACGGACGCTATATTCCGTCGCAAAGTTCAAAATTTACGACGGAATTAAATGCGTCGTAATTTAGCGACGGAAAAAAATTGTTCCGACGATTTTTCCGTCGTAAATCTTCCGACGGAAATTTATTCCATCATAAATTATATCTTCCGACGGAATTTTCCGTCGAAAATTTATTTCCGACGGAAAATTCCGTCGGAAGATATATTCACGACGGAATGAATTTCCGTCGGAAAAAGTATATTAGGTTTTTAAAAAAACAAAACAATTTCACAAAAAAAAAGAAGGGGGAAAGAACGGGGCTTAGGGTCAGATCTAGAAAGAAAGAAAGAAAGAAAGAAAGAAAGAGATAGGGAAAGAGAAAGAGAAGGCGGAAGAGTCACACCGCCGCCGCCGACTACGCGCACACGTCCGACGAAGAGTCACACCGCCGCCGGTAATGTGAAGGAGGACGGAAGAGAAGACGGAAGAGAAGAGAAAGAGAAGGAGAAAAAGAAAGCGAAAGAGAAAGGGAAAGAGACGGAGGAAGAGAAAGAGAAGGCGGAAGAGCGAGCAGCGGCGGTTCCGTCCAGCCTCCCTTGACGCCGCTGCTGGTTGTTGCCGGCGCCTTGTTTAGGTCAGTTTTTTTTTTCGTTTTTTTTAAATTTCCTTTCAAATCTGACTTACCCCTCACCACCACAACCGCAGCCTCCGTCCTCCTACCTTCCCTCGCTGTGGCTGAAGCTCATTACGCTTGCAGTTAGATGAAAATTCTGGTAAGTGCTCCTTTCCCCCACTTTTTTTTCAATTTAATTTTGTTTAATAATAAACCCTTATTTATTTAACTAATTTTTTTTTTAATATTTTGTAGGATTTATACAATTACATGGTTTAATCCTCAAAAAGAAGTGCAGATCTAACGGTTAGTCATATTACAAACCCTAATATAATGTATGTATGTTAGTTCTAGTTTGGTTTTGTTTAACATAACTTACTTTAGTTATGTTTATTCTAATATAATGTGTTTTAGTGTAGTTTAGTTTACTTTTTTTTTTTTGTAAGTATGTTAGTTTAGTTTTATATAATAAAACGGTAGTTTGTTTTGGTTTGGTTTACTTAAATATGATGTGTTAGTTTACTTTTGGTATGGTGTGATTTGGTTTAATTATGATATAATGTCTAATATTATGTATGTTAGTTTATGTTATATATTTAATAAATAAATCATTTACATAATCATATGCCTAGATACCCGTTCAAGGCATACACATTAGGAGTATGTCTTGAATAGTCCCCGGTTGGGACTGTCCTTGTACGTTTATTGTCACTTAGGTGGTGAATGTGTTCCATTTTTTTTATTCTAAGGAATATCCTTGCTCGTCATTTCTCTACAATGTTCTCTGGGTACATATATAGGTGTATATAATCGCCTACATCGTGTACTTGGAGAACGGTAGGGAAATACTGCCGGATTTTCCATAGAATCGAAAACTTGGCATACATTCACTAGTGACATTAAACGTCCAAGGATGGGTTAGGTTGGAGTGATAAGGACCCTCGGAAATCATTTCATTTCTCATTTGCATTTTCATAATATTCTGTTAGATATTGATTATATAGTGTGGTTTGTGGCTAATAAAGTATACACATGCGTGAGTTGTGTAGAAGTTGTAACCATGAAACGAAGAGAACGTAGCTGGATGTATGTAAGGAAGATTGGGAATTCTGTTAATCCAGCATTCGAGAAGGGGGTAGACGAATTCCTTAAATACGTCAAAGATCATCCCGAGAGTAGCAACCCAAATGAAGTTAGGTGTCCATGTGCTAAATGTAAGAACAAACGACTATGGGATGCAGAAACGGTTGAACTTCATTTGTATCGCAACGGTTTTGTACCTAATTACTATGAGTGGATGTGTCATGGGGAAGGGTTTCCAGGAACTCCTAAAGCGCAATCAAATGATTATCGTGAAATGGTTTTGGATGCATTTGGTCAGTCTCAAGATCATGGGCATTTCGAAGAGGCTAGTGGTTCATCAGATGAGGAGCCAAATGCACAAGCTAAACATTTTTTTGATTTGTTGAAGGCTTCTGAACAACCATTATACGATGGGAGTTCATTGTCTGTGTTAGAGATGGCTTCTAGAATTACCAGCCTGAAGTGCGAGTATAATTTGCCGCACCGATGTGTCGATGGGTTTGCTAGTTTGGTTAATGAAGCAATTCCTAACAACAACAATATGGGCAAGACATTCTATGAGGTGAAGAAAATTGTTAAGGGATTAGAGTTGCCTCATGAAAAGATTCATGCATGCCCGAAAGGATGTATGTTGTTTTGGAAGGATGATGCTGAGCTATCTACATGTAGGGTGTGTGGTAGTGACCGATACAAGGAGACTTCTAAAGGTAGCTTAGTGCCTTTGAATGTTCTATTTTATTTCCCTATCACACCTAGGTTGCAAAGACTATTTGCAACTAAAAACATTTCGGAGGAAATGACATGGCATGCGAAAAATCCTCGAGTTCAAGGCACAATGGCTCACCCTAGTGATAGTGAAGCTTGGAAACACCTTGATAGCTGCTTTCCTGACTTTGCCTCCGAACCTCGTAATGTTCGTCTTGGCTTATGTACTGATGGCTTTGCTCCACATGGTCAGTTTGGGGGACAATATTCTTGTTGGCCTGTTATTTTGACCCCTTATAACTTGCCCCCCTCAATGTGTATGAAAAGACAATTCATGTTTCTTTCATTGCTCGTTCCTGGTCCTAAAAACCCAAAGGGAAACTTAGATGTTTACATGCAACCGCTCATAGACGAGTTGAAACAATTGTGGGAAGTTGGCGCAAATACTTTTGATATTTCAAGAAAACAGAATTTTAATCTACGAGCAGCCATCTTATGGACCGTTAGTGACTTTCCGGCTTATGGTATGTTGTCTGGTTGGACCACAGCTGGTAAGAAGGCTTGTCCATATTGCATGGAAAAAAGCAAAGCATTTTGGCTCGAACATGGTGGAAAAGTTTCTTGGTTTGATTGCCATCGCCAGTTCCTTCCGACAGATCACCCTTTTCGAAATAGTAAAACTGCATTCTGTAAAAACAAAGTTGAAAAAGGGGCACCACCTCACATCATGACAGGAGAGGAACTTTGGGAATGTGTGAAAGACCTTCCAAAGGCAACAGATGGAGCCGAGGCACTCAAACGTCTTAAAAAAGCCAAAAAAGGATGGTTCAAGCAAAGCACTCTCTGGGAGCTTCCATATTGGAAGCATCTGCTCGTTCGTCACAACTTAGATGTCATGCATGTTGAAAAAAATTTCTTTGATCAGCTGATTCACACTATAATGGATGTGAAAAAGCTATCTTGTGACACGCCTTCAGCAAGGAATGACATTGCCAAATATTGTAAACGGCCTCAGCTTCATCTTCAAGAGGATGATAGAGGAAAAGAATTCATGCCAAAGGCTCCTTTCGCTCTTGACAAGGCTCAGAGGAAGGTTCTGTGTGAATGGGTTAAACAACTGCGGTTTCCTGACGGATACGCCTCTAATTTGAGTAGATGCGTTGATTTGCAAGCATGTAAGCTTCACGGAATGAAAAGCCATGATTGTCATGTGTTCATGGAGAGGTTGTTGCCCACCGCTTGAAAGAATTGCTTCCTACCCATGTGTGGAATGCAATTACAGAGATAAGCCAATTCTTTCGCGATTTGTGTTGCTACAAAATGACAGTTACTGACATGGAGCGATTGGAAAAAAACATAGCTGAGATCCTGTGCAAGCTTGAGAAGATTTTCCCTCCTGCATTCTTCAACTCCATGGAGCATTTACCAATTCATTTGCCTTATGAGGCAAAGTTATGTGGACCTGTCCAGTATCGGTGGATGTATCCTTTCGAAAGGTAAATCAAAGCCCATTTCTCAATTCATTACTACATCCCATTCAGTGTCATAACCTACTTATACTTCTCAATTGCAGGTTCCTGAATCACTTAAAACGAAAAATTGGTAACAAGGCTCGAGTTGAAGGTTCCATATGCAACGCATATCTCACTGAAGAGATAGCAAACTTTTGCTCCAATTACTTTCAGTCTTCAGTTGACACAAAAACACGAGATCTAGGTCGAAATGTGAATGCCGATGTGGATTCTATGGTTGACAATGATGAAATTCCAGAGTTGTTCACCGTGGATACCGGTCGAGTCTCAAATGTGGGTAAAACTCGGTTTTTAGATGACAAGGAACTCGAATGTGCTCATTTGTTCGTTTTAAGAAATACTGGCATACTCGGTGAATATGAAAGGTAAGTAATTGAATGATAGTTTTTAAAAATCCTTACAATTGAAATAATTGAAACAATGATATAACACTCGTCATTAATCTGCTAGGGAGTTTGAGGACTACATTCTTCATACACGATCTGATTTGCGTAGAGAAGATGTCATGGAGAAATGCGAGGGTGAATTCCCTAATTGGTTTCACCAAAAGGTTATAATACTACTGTAACAACACTTATCGATTAACTTGTGATTGTACATTACATTTCAATGCGTTCTAATGTTGACAATTCAATTCGAACCGGTTGTAGGTGGTTCAACAAAAACCAAGTTCCGATGTGTTGCGTGCACTGTCGATGAGGCCTTTCAAGCGTGTTCGGACTTGGAACCAGATATTCGTCGGTGGATTTAAGTTCCATACACAGGCCTATGGGAAACACAAATCTACCATGAATTATGGTGTGTGTATGTCTAGTGAGGACGGTGGAGAGTATTTCGGCATTTTAGACGATATTATTGAACTTGTCTACACCGGTCCCGAAAGAGAGTACAAGACTATTTTGTTCAAGTGTAATTGGATGGATTGTGGTAGAGGAATGAACATACATGAACAATACAAGCTCATTGACGTAAATCATACTAAGAAATATCCCAAGTATGATCCATTTGTCTTATCTTACCAAGTTTCTCAAGTGTACTACGCATCATACCCCAGCCTTAAACGAGATCGAGTTCAATGGTGGGCTGTGTTTAAAACACAAGCAAGGTCGGTGGTTGATGCTCCAGTGGACTTAGAATTTTTGTAGGCACCTTCACCACAAGTTCATGCAACACTTTGTCCTCCGAATGATATTCCAGACTATGATCTAGATATTGATGACGATGATGACGATGGCTTCATTATCTCCAGTGAAGAAGATGAAGAATCTAGCATTGACTCTAGTGAAAGTGACGATGATGAGGACATCGATGTATTTTTAGATGACACTAGTGACAGTGATAATAGTAGTGATAGTGATAGTAGTGATAAGAGTAATGAAGAGGAGACAATGTAGTTACTATGTAATTTTAGTAGTTAAAAGATGACTGGGTCTTGTAATGTTTCATTTCTTTTTTTATTACTTTATATTTGTCTTTGTAACATGATTCCAATATTGCATTACTATTTTTGTTAAATTTAATTTAATTAGTAACATGGCTCTAAAATTGCACTACTTTTTTTGGCTAACTTTAAGTTAATTAGAAACATTGTTCTAATTGTCCTTGTATTTGGAACTGTTTCAGGTGGTCATGGCGGGAGGAAAAAAAGGGGAAACATCGAAGAAGACAAAGGGGAAGGGCATTACTCAGGTTGTTGTGCATGACGATGATGAAGACTCCATGGAGGAAGAGGAAGCACACGATTTGGGGGCGTCTCGAGAAATCATTTGGGCACACGATTTGCATATTGTTGCCCATGATCCAACATATAAGCAGCGGTCGGAACAAAACAAGAAGAACAGAAGGGGCGGATCCATGGATAATGTCGTTGAACCAACCCACTTTCAAGGTTCCATGTCAGCTGTGCAACATGCAAAAAAGATGGTAAGCTTACTAAAATGTCATTTCATTATTGAAGTCAATTGTGTATTATTAAAATAGTTAATGACATGTTGCCACAATTTTTCTTCCATGTACTTATAAAGGCGGAAAAAAATCAAGGCCAGATTCCAAATGCCCCTGACCTTTTCAAGAAGACACACTTCAAGGATGTTCCCGGGAAAGGGCAAGTGGCTGCCAACACCAAGGCCAAGAGGATTGCGGTAAAAACTTCATTATATCTTTCATTACTCTTATATAAAAGTTTGTTGAATTTGGATGAATAGGGTTCCTACAATGTGTTAAGTGCTAGTTTCATTTGATTTCAAGCCATAGTCACCTTATACTATGTATTATTTGCATGTTAGAAGAAAGAACGAAGTCATTTCATTAAAATGGTAGGATATGGGCAAACTAGAAGCTACATAGGCCAAAATTGGTTGAATTTGAATGAGTAGGGTTCCTAAAATGTGTTAAGTGCTAGTTTCATTTGATTTCAAGCCATAGTCACCTTATACTATGTATTATTTGCATGTTAGAAGAAAGAACGAAGTCATTTCATTAAAATGGTAGGAAATGGGCAAACTAGAAGCTACATAGGCCAAAATTGGTTGAATTTGAATGAGTAGGGTTCCTAAAATGTGTTAAGTGCTAGTTTCATTTGATTTCAAGCCAAAATCACCTTATACTATGTATTATTGGCATGTTAGAAGAAAGAACGAAGTCATTTCATTAAAATGGTAGGAAATGGGCAAACTAGAAGCCACATAGGCCAAAATTGGTTGAATTTGAATGAGTAGGGTTCCTAAAATGTGTACGGTGCTAGTTTCATTTGATTTCAAGCCATGGTCACCTTATACTATGTATTATTGGCATGTTAGAAGAAAAAACGAAGTCATTTCATTAAAATGGTAAGAAATGGGCAAAGTAGAAGCCACATAGGCCAAAATTGGCTGAATTTGAATGAGTAGGGTTCCTAAAATGTGTTAAGTGCTAGTTTCATTTGATTTCAAGCCATGGTCACCTTATACTATGTATTATTTGCATGTTAGAAGAAAGAACGAAGTCATTTCATTAAAATGGTAGGAAATGGGCAAAGTAGAAGCCACATAGGCCAAATTTGGTTGAATTTGAATGAGTAGGGTTCCTAAAATGTGTACGGTGCTAGTTTCATTTGATTTCAAGCCATGGTCACCTTATACTATGTATTATTTGCATGTTAGAAGAAAGAACGAAGTCATTTCATTAAAATGGTAGGAAATGGGCAAAGTAGAAGCCACATAGGCCAAATTTGGTTGAATTTGAATGAGTAGGGTTCCTAAAATGTGTACGGTGCTAGTTTCATTTGATTTCAAGCCATGGTCACCTTATACTATGTATTATTGGCATGTTAGAAGAAAGAACGAAGTCATTTCATTAAAATGGTAGGAAATGGGCAAACTAGAAGCTACATAGGCCAAAATTGGTTGAATTTGAATGAGTAGGGTTCCTAAAATGTGTTAAGTGCTAGTTTCATTTGATTTCAAGCCATGGTCACCTTATACTATGTATTATTTGCATGTTAGAAGAAAGAACGAAGTCATTTCATTAAAATGGTAGGAAATGGGCAAAGTAGAAGCCACATAGGCCAAAATTGGCTGAATTTGAATGAGTAGGGTTCCTAAAATGTGTACGGTGCTAGTTTCATTTGATTTCAAGCCATGGTCACCTTATACAATGTATTATTGGCATGTTAGAAGAAAGAACGAAGTCATTTCATTAAAATGGTAGGAAATGGGCAAAGTAGAAGCCACATAGGCCAAATTTGGTTGAATTTGAATGAGTAGGGTTCCTAAAATGTGTTAAGTGCTAGTTTCATTTGATTTCAAGCCATGGTCACCTTATACTATGTATTATTGGCATGTTAGAAGAAAGAACGAAGTCATTTCATTAAAATGGTAGGAAATGGGCAAAGTAGAAGCCACATAGGCCAAATTATTGGCATGCTCGTGTTCTAAAACTTTGTTGGCTACATTTGCTTGAATGTTAACTAGAACAATTTTTTTATCATGTATATTTTGTAGGAGACCTACCAGAAGAAGCTCGAAGAAGCTAGGAGTCAAGGGATTCAGAAGAGTCCTAATGAGTTGTATTGGGAGACGGTGGGGGGGCGCAATAAAAAAGGTCGTGTTAAGGGACTTGGCCAAAGTGCAAAGCTGTACTATGGCAACCGAATGGGTCGAGTTTCCAGTTCTTCACAACAATACACTCCATCCATTATTTCTCAGATGCAAGATCAGATGGAACATAGGGTGCAAGCTCTCCAAACTCAAATGGAAGCTGAGATGCAAAGCCAAATTGAAGCCAAAATGGCTGAAATGGAGAGGAGATACAAGGAGAGTATGGATGAGATGATGAGTCGTTTCACCAACAACAGCACATGTTCGACCATTCCTCCTCGGCCTCGAGACCCTAGGGATGACCCAGGTAGTGGCGGAGCAGGCCAGGGTACCCCGGCGATTGTTTAGCTTAGCTTCACTCTACTCTAACATAGCTTTTGTTTAGTTTTAGTTGGATATTATATTACTTTGGATTATCTATTGTTGTAGGACATTAATCATATATATATATATATATATATATATATATATATATATTAATGTAAATATGAAAATTTTAAAATTTTGTGGGTCGTTTATTAATTTTTTTGTAGCAGAAAACAGGTGTAAGCTGTGCAGGTTTATCAAATATTTTTTTAAATCGGAAAAAAAAAATATTAAAATCTGGAAAAGAGATTTGCGACGGAATTAGTGGTCGCAAAGTTTGCGACGGAACATTTCCGTCAGAAGTACACATATTTTGCGACGGATTCATCCGTAGGAAATAAACAGATTTTGCGACGGAATTATCCGTCGGTTTAGTTGCGACGGAAAGAGTCCGTCGGAAACCCAATTTTGCGACGGAATAATCTGTCGCAAATAATATTTTCCGACGGATTTTTTCCGTCGCAAAATTACGTTTCCGACGGAAAATTCCGTCGCAAATTTCCATTTTCGACGGAATAATTTCCGTCGGAATTTTGCGACGGAATCAGGCACCCATCCCAAATTCCAGTCCGACAGACTGTAGTCCGTCGGAATTTCCGTCGGAAAAGTGGGTTCCGACGGAAATTCCGTCGGAAAAGGGCTAATTTGCGACAAAGGTTATTGCGACGACCTCTTCCGACGGAAATCCGTCGGAATTATGTTTTCCGACGGATTTTGACTTGTTTACGACGGAAAATTTTCGTCGCTATTTTGCTGTCTTCTTGTAGTGGGAAGGCACACTACAACCACCCATACATGAATTTTACTGAGGTGCCACTTATGGTTAGGGATCGTTGGTTCACTGAGTTTAAGGTATATTTAGAATTTGAGACATTCTCTTGTATACATTGTTCTTAAATCATATTAGCCTTAATACTGTGTTTTGTGTTTTGTGCTTGTAATGTCGTGCTGCTAGATTTAACTAGCCTAGAGTAATATTATGCTCAGATTTTATGTATAATATGCTTTCTTGAGTTAAAATTATAAGCTTTACATGTATAATATGCTATTTTGAGTTAAAATTATTTATGTATAAAATTATTTATGTATAATATGCTATTTTGAGTTATAGTTATAAGCTTTACATGCTAATTATGTGCAGCGTACATATACTTGGAGAACTGAGTTCGATGCTAAGGCTAGGAGAGAATTTGACAAAAAAGCTGGGGACCGACTTAGGGGCACATTGAACCAAGTTTACAAAATGCCTCTCCATAAGGAAGTTAGTTTCATGACTTACAATGTGCGAGCTGAATTCATAAATAAGCGTAAGCATCCTGATTTTCTGAAACGTTCTGACCAAGCAAGAGATAATCGGTTATCTGGCCAAACATTAGAGAAGTTTGACCCTGGCCATCGCCAAGGTAGCGTATCTACTCCTCAAGTGGTTAAAAAATGGTAAGTGTATGATTTTAGCAGTAATCTTATGATTTTATATAAAATTGAAGCAAGTAGAAAACTTTTAGCCACTCAGAGATGACAATAACTAGTCTTTATTACAATTGCTCTGTAGTCTATGTCCCCTATTTTTTGTTGTATTTTTTTTAGTGCTAACAACTTCTTCTAATACAAGGCAAAGAAAAAGGATGGAATTTTACCAACTGCTGCTGAAGTTTATGAGAGCACTCATTCTGTTTGAGTGGGCAATGATGAAGTTGAATTGATGGGTGACAAGTCTCAAAAAGTCATGGTATGAGTATACTTCTATATTTTGCTAAGATTACAAAAATAAATATATATATATGGTAGTTAATGTTTTTTGGAGTATTATAGATTGTTTATTTGTTTGTGTGATTGAGTTGGAGGATGAGAATGATTTGCCGGCATTAATCATATGATTAATGTGGTATGGCACAATGTTAATTGAGACAGGTATATTTGAAGCCATACCCTATAGGAGGGGATTCTTCAATTTACAAAGGAGACTCTGCCGAAATTTTTACTAATAACTGCTTACATAAATTATTTTGCTATAAGTGTTGCATTTTTTATTTGAAAAAAAAACAACTATAATAAAAAAAAACCCATGATCCTCTGTTCCCAATAGTTGTACCTTTGTAATCTGGAACATCTATTAAGAGGTAAGATGACACTTTTACCCCTGATTCTCACATTCAGGAATTTCCAAACCATCACTACCCACCCTCAAATGAGTTTGACTACCCAACGACAAGTCTATGAAAGGAATATACATTATAAAAATTACCCAGCAATTAATCATGCCCACCAAATTTCACCAACACAAACTTAATAGCCATTCTGAAACGAAAAGCTCACCTTGGGTTATAATTATCAAAGAAAGCAATACATATCTAACCAATTGATTACCTTAGTCTGCTACATCAAAACCCAGGACAGATTATGCAAGAGGAAAAAAAATGTTTGTGGCCTCCTGATTACCTTAGTCTGGTATTTTTCCCTGAACCAGCAAAAGTTCAAATGTTATGTAGCCTATCATTTTAGTTATAAGAAAGACTATAAGATACCAATTGATAATCTAAGCAGATAAACAGGCCAAACAACTCAATGATACCAAGCCAAAATGAGAAGCAGAATTGACATCCAGTGAGAAGACTGAGAACCTCAGAAATACTCTTATCCCAAAAACAGCAAACTACTACTACACATTAAAGCTTTTTAGCAAGTCTTAACATCAAACTGAAGATCTTCAGCATGCCAATTAATCACCAGACTTACTATGTTCTTTCTTATAACCAAAAAAACATAGTAAGTCTGGTGAGTCTTGAAATCAAACTGAAGATCTTCAGCATGCTAATTAATCACCAGACTTACTATATTCTTTCTTATAACTAAAATTATCAATTTAGTTTAGTGAAATCCTGCAAATATTTAGATTAGTTGATCCAAAATCTAAAGTTTTAACATTAGCTAATTAACTATTTAACTTGTGGTCTTTTGCAACGAGGCATGACAACAGCAACAATAAAAACAAAAATTCCTAGTTTTGTCACAGTAACACCATCACATCAGCAACAAGATAAATGTATCAACTTCAAACATATTATAAACAATATTATAATATAAGAAATAGATAATCCAGAAATTAAAAAGTAAATATTGAGTTTAGAAGCATACTGGTCCAGACACTTTGCGTGAAGTACCCTTTTTCGTCACAGACCGAGCTGAAGTCGAATCCTTCTGAGTTGAATCAGCAGCAATTTGATTCATCTTCACAAATCCATTAGCCCTGACTGAGATACTCTTAGGCAGAGCAACACGAGCATTCTCCTCCTTACAATCCTCCTTTTGACTCTTCTCATTCACAGTTGATCGATTCTGATTATTATTGCAGATTCTAATTTAAGAACTTCATTTACATTATTTCTTATTCCCAAAAGATTGTCAGCGTCCCCCTATTCAAATCCAATTTTCAGATCCTTTTATAATAGGTCTTGGTACTCTGACTGTACTTGTATTCATGTTCTTGCATCATTGATGGGTAATACTCTATTAGCTGCTCTAAAGTAACTAAATTGAATTGTGTTTTAGAAGTCCAAACAAGTTTTTATCCCGGACGATGTCCCGAGTCATTGCTTGTATTTTTATTATATTTGTTTTTTTAAAAAATGTATTTAGTTTATTTAAGTTTTAACATTTGAGATCATAGTTACTAATACATATCTTAATGCAGGGAGAATATATGGAAAAACTTGAGGAATATAAGAGCAAAGGAATTGAGATAAACCCCGACAAAGTCTACTTGGAGGTTGTAGGTGGGCAAAAGAAAGGAAAAGTCTACGGTTTAGGGAGTGCGTCACAAATGTATTACAAGAGTGATCCTACTTCTCAATCTACTGCTTCATCTTCCACTCCTTCCATGATTTCTCAATTAAGTTCTCAAATTGAAGAACTAAAGAAGATGGCAGAAGAAAACAATAACAAGGTAGAAGAAAGCCAAAAAATAGCGACAGAGAGCTTAAAATGTGCTAAGGAATTCGTCGAAAATCATGAGATCGAAAAAGCTACATGGAAGAAGGAAAAATTAGCTATGCAAAAAACATTGCAGGATATGGCATCACTTGTAAAACAAGTTTACCATCCTTATAAGCCTCCTACGCCTGCAGTCACCCGCTCTCGTGATACAACTAAGTGATTTTTATTTTCTTGGTGGTAATTTTATGAACTGGTCTTTTACATTGTCATTAATTCTTGTTTGAAGTAGCTTTTTTTTATATGGGAGGTGACTTTTGGAACAATTAGTCTTATAAGTTAAATATTGTTTTTTAATACATTGATACAAAATTGATTGATATTTTGGATATTTGAATAAAATTAACATTTTGGTTATTTGAATTTATGCGTGGGTACCTTTTTTGCTTTGTGATTAATATTGGTTGTCGCTTAATTATGGTCTCAAATATTGATAGTTAGTCGCAAATATTTAGCGACTGCAAATTTGGTTTAGAGACTAATTAGTTAGTTGCAAAATCATTAGTCTCAGTAGTCGCTAATATGTCACAAATAATTAGTTTTGTAGTCGCAAAAATTTGATCTCGTATGTAGTTGCTAATCCGTCGCAAAAAACATTAGTCTCAATAGTCGCAAATCCGTCGCAATTAAACTAGTCTCCGTAGTCGCAAAAGTTTAGTTTCGTAGTCGCAAAAGTTTGGTCTTATAGTCGCTAAACCGTCGCAAAAGTAGTGTTAAAACATTGGTCTAAGTAGTTGCTAATCCGTCGCAAATATTTTACGACGGATAATAATTTAGTTGCTGAAATTTGAAAGTTAGTCGCTAAATGGTAGTTGCAAAGGCGTTGCAAATCCGTCGCTAAATTTGCGACTGTCCAAAAATTAGTCGCAAAAATGGATTTGCGACGAGGTCTTTGGCAACGAACCAAAGTAGTTGCAAATCGATTTGCGACGGATTTGCGACTACTTTGGCCGTCGCTAATTACCCTTTTTCTTGTAGTGTCATGGCAATAAAGGAAGAGCCACCAATCATAATATATGTGGGAAATACTACAATAGTAGCACCAGAATGGTTAAAGAATTATTTAGAAGAAGGAGTATTACATGGTGAATCAGTGTATGACTATCTTGAACAAGTTGAAGCTGGAAGATATTTATCCTTAGAGGGAAAAGAGCACTTATTTGAGATCTTTGTCACATGGGATGAATCCTATGCTGCCAAATGTGTGATGGATCTCGGAATAGAAGAAGACAACCAAATGTATGTCCATTATGAAGAAAGTAAGGACAACGAAGGTGGTCTACAAAATATGATAGAGTCCTGAGCCCACACTAGAAATTATGTTTTCTAGTACTTTTTACTGTTGTATCACGTTTTATTTGTTTTAATGAATCTTTAGGAAAGCAGTAAACGATATTCATTTGCTCAGTCATGGTTTCTGTAAACCATAGAAAGTGTTGGTGACCTTTGTAAGCCTTCCCCTATATAAAGGGCATTAGGCAAAGAAGTGAAGGCAGGCTTGAAGTGAGTTTGCTAGAGCATTTCTAAAAACAAAAGAATTCTCTAGATAAAATCCTCACCTTAAGAGATAGATTGGTTTTCCATCTCTCTTAAAGTAGAGAAAAACTCTATTTCTTGTCATGTCTGTTTAAACTTTCTGTTTTTATTTCTGTGAGAAATGAGTGTTGTAATCTTTTCAAATTAAATAAAATTTTCCTTTCAGAAGGAAACGTTTATCCTCTCAAAACTTATGTCACAAATGAGTTAGTTTTATGTTTAAAAAGTACCATCAAAAAACAATAAAGATTGTTTAAGTAGAGATTACGATCTTAGGTAGGAAACGAATCAGATCTGTGCTGTGCCTGATCTAAGGAAGACGGGGTTGGGGTTAGCTACCTGGGTAAAGCCGGAAGCTCAGAACGCCGGAAGTTCCATTGTCGACTAAGTTCAGGTATTGGTCAAAACTCTCTACGTAAAACATTTTATATTGCGAAGCATGGTGGACTATTAAATGTAAAAGCTAATTTGCTTAAGATATAAGTAGTAAAGTAGTGAAAACTAGTACCAATAAAAGTCATATAAATTATCAAATTGAATTATAGTAATAATCTGTGTTAATCGTTTTTTTAAATCAATGTACTGTTATTAGTTTATCAACTACTGTTATTTATTTATTAAGTACTGTTATTTACTATAGGCTAATTATATATATATATATATTTTTTTTAAAAAAAAAAAAAAAAAAAAAAAAAAAAAAAAAAAAAAAAACTGACGTCACTTGGTATTGGGCGACGCGACCTATACCGGGTAGCGTCCATCATTCCTCCTATTTTATAGATTAATATATGAAGGGGAAGACGAATTGGGAATTCGGCGTCTTAGAATTTTTTTCTTCAAATTTCAGTTTTAATGTTTTGAAGCTCAAAACAAAAAAGTGATCTGTAATCCATATTTTAGTAATGTTCCAAACCAATCTAAATTGAAATGTTAATTCAGCTCATTCATTTTACAGATTTAATCCGTATTACTTTTACCCCTACATAATAATGCTACCTTTATCTCTAATTTTGCATACTTTAAGTGCTAGGCCCTCTTCTTTTCACCTTAAAAAAATAATGTTAAGTAAAAATAATTTCAGTTCAGTAAAAATAAGTTTAGTTCAGTAAAATTAATTTCAGTTCAGTAAAAATAATTTCAGTTCAGTAAATATAAGTTCACTTCAGTAAAATTCAGTATTCTTAAAGAAGATTTATAATAGAATATCATTAAAAATAATTTCAATTCAGTAAAAATAATTTAAATTTAGTAAAATATTTCAGTTCAGTAAAATTAAGTTCAGTTCAGTAAAAATAAGTTCAGTTCAGTAAAAATAATTTCAGTTCAGCAAAATTAAGGTGAATCAAACAGGGCCTTACTCTAACCGAATGCTGCCGTTGTTTAGTAATGTTACACTTCGTTTTTAGAAAAAAAAAAAAACTAAATTTGAATATTATATCCTTCTAATCCCCACTCAAACTCACTATCATTTTATTATTATTATTACATTCATTCTTTTTCAATAAACTGTTAACTCCAATGTCTTTCTTTAATATTCCTACTGCCCCACTTACCTACTTCTTCCGTTTCTATTTAGTTGACACATTTGATTTAGGCACATATATTAAGGAGAGGAGAGAGAGTGATAGAGAATGAAAAGGCAAGTGGGGCAGCTTGTATATGCAAGGTAAAAAATTTACCTAAAAAGGAAACGTGTCAACTAAAAAGAAACTTCCTAAAAAGGAATACGTGTCAACTAAAAAGAAACGGAGGTAGTATTATTTTTGTTAAGTCAATTAAATTACCTAAAATTATGTGTCAATACTGTAACACATATTAAAGGGAGTAATATCACATTAACAAATAGATTTTAATATATATACATCTGGCAGAATTTAAAGTACACCTGTTTTTGCTTTAATATACAACTTATTGATTTTGCTCATTTTTTATATAAACTTTTAATTAAGAAGGAATGAATGTGGTAATTAGGTTGTTGAGCAATAGGACATAACAAGGAGAAGTGATAGGTCCGCTAATGCTATATATGATCATTTTGGTGAGCAATAGGACATAACAAGGAGAAGTGATAGGTAAAGGGCACATTAAAAGCATGATGAATTTATGTGTAGAAATCTACAGGTTATTTTTATTACTTTTCTTATATATATACTTGTTTTGAGGTTTATTATTTGGTATGTTGTACTACCTATTCCTTTGGTTTTTAAAATTGGTTTTGGATTTTGGTCTAAGCAGTGATGGTTCCTAGGTTTTTTCAATGGATTTGATCCCAGAGTTTGTTTGGTTTGAATTATATTTTAGGGTGCGTTTTATTTACCTAATTTTTTTTTTTATCTAAACTTATTTGATCTTATATAATTTATCTGAACTTATCATAACATATTTGAACTTATTAGTACTTATTAAAACTTATTTTAGTTATAAGTCAAACTTGGGTAGCCCTAATTAACTCTTATCACATCTTATCTAGAATCATTTGAACTTATTTTTCCTAAACTTATCTTATATGACCTTATTTGAACTTATTAACCCTTATTTGAATTTATCAACCCTGAAATAAGTGCAAATAAGGTGAACTGCACAAAGCCTTATTTTAATGTTAGATTTTAAAGTACGTGTTTCATTATGTCTTTGATAAAATTCTTAATCATTATCATGGTGGCGATAATACTTAATTTTTTTTGTTGATACTTAATTAAAGGGAAAAAGGGATTCTATAATATATCAACTTGCTACGATGCTAACATACAAGATCTTTAGCAAAAAAAAAGGTGTCACGTTTCTCTCGAACCTACCATTTATGCTTAGGGAAACATTTTAGCTTTGTATTTTTTTTTTTTTTTTTTTTGAATTTTTTTGTGAAAAACTATCTTTTAAACTCTATATTTTGCAAAAAAGTACCCTAAAAAACAAAATGTTGTAATTAACTACCTTATAAAGTATAAAATATTGTAATTGACTAACTTCCATCGGAATGACACATTAAGCTTTTATTTTCCGACGTTGACCATGTCACATGAGGATCACTTGACCCTTAAATGACTTAATTCCCCCTTTTCCCCCCAATCCGGAGTTTAAAAGGTAGTTTTTTTATGTCTTTTAGTTGGTCTCCTTAAAAAGGATGCCGATTTTAATTATTGTGCGTCGTTTAGCTAAGATAGTTACTTCTGAATTGATTATATTATATATGCGAAAAATTTTGTCCATGCGAAATTGATCTATATGGAGTGCAACTAAGCGCATATTTTCTATTTGTTTAGGATGCATATAGGAGGGTTAATTGGTAAATTCACTTAGTTTTTGTGATTTTTTTTTTTTTTGCTACAATTGTATTTTTAATGTACCATTATACTTACAGTTGAATTTTTAATGTACAACAAAGTATAAGCTATATATATATATATATATATATATATATATATATATATATATATATATATATATATATATATATATATATATATATATATATATATATATATATATATATATATATATATATATATATATATATATATATATATATATATATATATATTATATATATATATATAGGGGAGGGATCCGGTAAGAACCCCACCTTATATAAGAACCCTTTCTTATGTAAGAACCCTAATTATGTTCTAAACTTTTTCCTATGTTCTAAATTTTTTTCAACTTATGTTCTAAAGTTTTTCCTATATTCGAAAAATTTTCTTACTTATGTTCCAAAATATTTCCAATGTTCTAAATTGTTTTTTAGATTATGTTTTAAATTTGTTCCTATGTTCTAAATTATTTTTTTCAGCTTATGTTCTAAATTTTTTTTCTATGTTCTAAATTATTTTTTCAGCTTATGTTCTAAAGTTTTTCCTATATTCTTAATTTTTTCTACTTATGTTCCAAATTATTTTTAATGTTCTAAATTGTTTTTAGATTATGTTCTAAATTTGTTCCTATGTTCTAAATTATTTTTTCAGCTTATGTTCTAAATATTTTCTATGTTCTAAATTATTTTTTTCAGATTATGTTATCAATTTTTACCTATGCTATGATTATTTTTTTCAACTTATGTTCTAAATTATTTTTCTTATGTTCTAACTTTTTTGGTTGTTTATGTTCTAAATTTTTGCTATCTTTCAAATTATTTTTCTTATGTTCTAAAATTTTCTGCTTATGTTCTAAACTTTTTCTACTTATGTTCTAAATTTTTTTTTCTATGTTCTTATGTTCTAAATACGAAATTCTCAAAATTACAGAAATGCCATTACTAAAGTATCATTATAGATGGTTAGATCAAAACTAATAAAGGGCTGAGATTGGTTCTTATATAAGATTGGGTTCTTATATAGAGGAGGGTTCTTACATGAGCCTTCCTCTATATATTATATATATATATATATATATATATATATATATATATATATATATATATATATATATATATATATATATATATATATATATTATACATATATATATATATATTATATATATATATATATATTATATAATATATATATATATATAATATATATATATATATAATATATATATATATATATATATATATATAATATATATATATATATATAATATATATATATATAATATATATATATATATATATATATTTATTTATTTATTTATTTATTTTTTTAAGTATAAGCTATTTTAGTAGTACTATTTATAGCTATTATAAGTATCAGTAGTACAAATATTGTACAACTAGAAAAAGAAATTCACCACTCTTTTTATCGTATAGCTGCTATTTACTTGACATGTAAATAACATTTATGTGCCAAGGTTTTGTATGGACCCGGTTTACAATAAATTATTGTAGACCCAAAATTTGACACTTTCAATAATATAATCACATTCTGGATTATATAATCACTTTTTTAGATGATATAATTATCTTTTTGTGAGTCATATTTTGAATTATATAATCTCATATTAAACCATTTAATGAGATTATATAATTATCTTTAGGATGATAACATTTAAAAATCATCTTTTGAATGATGTAATTTACTATTTGATACTTTTTATAATGATAAATTTACTTTTTGAGTGATATATTTACATAACTGTTTCAGGATGATATAATCACTTTTGTAGTAATATAATCACATTTCGTATGATATAATCACATTCGTATGGTATACTAGAAGATTAGGTCTACAATAAGTTATTGTAGATCGGGTATATTCTAGTCTTTACCCAATACTTAACCATCTATTTTATGTATCGGTGGACAATATTTGTAGTAATCAAATCTAGATAAAAAAAAATAAAAAGTAAAATATACATGGAAATTATCCAATTAGCTAGGTTGTTTGCCAACTTGGGCTATGTCGTATGTGCCTGTCAGAGTATCAGGCCTTCAGTCAGCATGTTGCGTTGATTGCGCGTAATGCATAAATTAAAACTACTTGTAGATTTAAAAGTAAATTGGCATATTTTGTAAAGTCAATGTCGTGGATTTACAAAGTAAACTACAAGTATATATAAATAAAAAGCAATAAAGTCAATGCCGTATATATTTTTTTTTTTAATTTTTTATTTATTTATTTATTTTATTTTTTTTATTTTTTTTTTTTTGCAAGGAAAACTATATAAATAAAAGCAATAAAGTCATTGCCGTAGATTTCAATCATTCTATATCAGAAATGTATTTTATTATTGAAGTGTATAGTGTAGACCTAACAAATGGGTCGTTCGAGTTGGCCAGTTGGGTATGGGTCGGGCTGGTTATTCCGGGATTGTATATCAAAACATTTACAATTTCTAAAGAAAATAAAAAAGAAAGAAGAAGTTAATATATCAAAATATTTACATTTTCTAGATATAAACATTTACCTTTTTAAAGCTTGATAATTTTTGTCACTTTCTCGCTAAATATTATTCCCTCTGTTCCACGAGTGCATCATGTCGTATAGTCCCTATATGCATTTGTTGCATATAGGAGGGTAAAAGTGGAAAAGCGCATTCAGAATGGTACTTTTTATGGTTTCAGTAGTATATTTTTCATACTATTATACTTGTATTGTACCATTTATGTCTTAGTAGTACTATTATATCTCATAGTAATATAATATTTTGATGTACCATTTACATACTTATTTGTACTATTAGCATAATATTTCTACCATTACAACATTTAATGGTACTATTTACCTATTAAATGGTACTTTATATTCCCACTACAACTTCAACTTTATTACTACATTGCCATCCTATATGCAATGTTTGCATATAGGAGCTATGTGCTAGACCTTAACCCCGTTCCACAATGATGTTCTAGTTTGGAATCTTTGACTTTTTTAAGAAAGAGAGAATTTTCTAAATTTCTCTTAATCTATAAGAATAAATATAGTCATGTAGGATCTAGTTTGATTCATCTTGATGAGTAGATTATTAATATCTAACTTTTATAATTTTTGGTAGTGTGAGATTAAAGAATTTGCAGTCAAAGTTGGGTAAAAATTTGCATCGATTTACAAAATAGGAACATCATTCTAAAACGGAGGGAGTAATTATTTCTACTACGATTTCGAATAATATTGCACGGTTACAACATCTAACACATTTATCGTGCATATGTATATAACTTTAATAAAATATATACCATACATGCAAATTCATTAGGGCCATTTGTAAAATTCTTTTCAAAAACTAGCCATAGCGCGCCAGAACCCTTAGTATGATAAATTACTGGATGAAGCCCGTGCGATACACAGCTTGTTTGAATTTTCTAAAATATATTTTTTTTTTATTTATGTGCTAAAATTTGTTGCATATTTAGATAAAATTCTTAGTATCAAAAGATAATAGTTTATATTTAATTAATTTAAACTTAAAAATATTATTTGTCAATTTTGCTTACGTGACATTTGAATTATTTAATTGTAAAATAAATTAATAATCTCTTATTTAATTGGCTACAACTAAACGTTATAATCCTACGTGGCGTGCTAAGAAAATTAAATCGTACGTGGCTCTCTATAAACTCAGGAAAAAACTCCCCTTTTTATATATATATTAGATTGAATAAAACTTACTTCACCAATAGCTTTGTGAGACAAGTCCAAATTAAAATAAGGAAAGTCTATATCTATATACTTCGTATACCGTATATAAAAAGATGTTGCTACATGTACCCTTTCTTACACCGGTATAGCGTCACATCATCATTTAATAGTTTTTAAGTTCATGCCACAACCTAAGTGCGATAAAAAGACCTTTTGTGACACCTTTTTTATAAAAAGACCTTTATAAAAAAAAGACCTACTTAAAATTAAAGGACCTTTTTTTTTTTGAGAAAAAAATTAAAGGACCTTTTTTTTTGAGAAAAAAATTAAAGGACCTTCTTCACAAATAATCCTATCATTTTTTACAACATTTCCATGAATAATGTTTTGATTTTGAATGAACATCGGTAAAATTGGAAGAAATTTGCTAAAAAAATTTTGGTGGATGACCAATGTGTCTGACAACAAACTGAACAAAGGAAGAACCGCCCTTGATTAAGCTAATGAAGCAAACATCCAATGGAACTTGCTTAAGAAATCCAATATAAAAAAGGAGCCATTCGATTGGGCAAAAGCATGTGAGAAAGAAGAGGCATGGGCTGTAATTATTGCCTTCATTTATCGTTGTCAAGAAGACCTTTTGAAGATTTGTTGTGAACAAAATGATACATGGACTTGTTGAAGAAGCCTTCTGTTACTTTAGAAGAATACTACAAGAGGGGGGGTGAATTGTAGTTTGTGAGAATTGAGCTAATTTTCGCGGAATAAAAACTTATTAAGCTAAAGGAACTTAAAGTGAACACAGAGAGATTTTACGTGGAAAACCTCTTGGCCCTAACAAGAGGAAAAACCACGACCACTTGGGATTTTAGGAATGATTCTTCACTAAAATGGGGCAAACAACCTATTACAAGCTAAAGAATCAATCTTCAAGTTCCTCTATGAACTTGAAGTTCCCAGCAGCAAGTCCCTCTACTTGCTACTCTTCTCTTCTCTATTCTCTTCTCTCTCTTTCTCAACAGATTTCTCTAAGAGTTCACTCAAACTCCCAATTCCCAAATTACAACTCAATAACAAACTCTAATGAAAGTAATTACGAAAAACACTTAGTGGAATGCGACACTTGACTCTCTTAAACAAAGAATGGATAAAAGTATTTTAGCAAGGGTGAGAGTATACTGAAAAAGACTTCAATATTTATAGAAGAATTTTGCTTGGAGAAAACGCCTTGATCTCCACCACTTGCACCACCTTCGTTTCATAACTTCTCCACTACTGAATACCACTTCCCAAGTTCTAAATCGTGTCCTAGAACTTAGGGCACGTTCAAAACTCAAAAGCTAGTATCTTCGTTGGTGGAGAAGACTTAATCAACTACTAGTAGCGCAAGTTTAGGAATTCAGTTTTTAATAAGATATTTTCCAGAAAAACAACTAAGCGTTAAAAGATAAGTTTTAACAAAAATTATCTTAAAACAAATTCTTCTATTTTTTAGCAAAACAAGTTGTTATCTTTTTCAACCGCATTCCACTAGGCATTAGACATAATCAATTTCATTTACATAAAATCCTAAAGTAGAAAAATACTTCAGACTTTATGTTTCTCTTAGAAGTCTCTTCTCCGAGTCTTCTTTCCTTGGCTTCTGCTCCGAAGCTTCAGTTCCTTTTCAGGAACTCCTTAGCTGATCTCTTGGACTTTGTTTCCTTTTGCTTCAGTGAGTCCTGTGACTTATGTACAGACTGCAACACTCACAATATATGTTAAATTCCTTGTTTGACTTGTGTTATCATCAAAACATCAAGGGCAACAATATTCCCCCTTTTTGATGATGACAAACAAGGCAAACATATTAAGCAAAAAATATACCAAGAGATGCAAGCAACTACTGTAAAGATACTAAAGGACGAAAGAAACTTAAAGGAAGAAAGTTTTATACCTTACTGAGAACCAGAGAGACATAAAACTTTGAAGTGGAGATGGATGATAAGTGTGTAAGTTGGTTTGCCTGTATACTTTCCCCCTTTTGGCATTATCAAAAACATAATGTATATAGCAAATTATCCCATCACAGCACCATAACATGGTCAAATGATAAGGCAGAGATCATATAAGCAATTCAAAGCAGAGAATATGCACAAAAATATATAGATAAACCATCATCCAAACTAATGAAAACATTAGCCAAAAGTGCATCAAATCCACAAGTTCACAAAAGATATAATCCCTGTTTTAAGTTACAGACCCAAAATAATAAAAATTGTTCAGGAAAAGCAAAAGAAACACAGTAGCAATATCATCATAAAGGCTGGAGGGGCACAGAACAGGGTTAGACTTCTTCAGCAGTCAGATCATCAAGCTTGAGAGCAATCTTCTCCACAACCTGCTTGATTGCTTCATCTCTGGCTTGAGCAACCTGAAGTAGAAGTGCCTTAGCATCACTGGCACATCCTGAAACAGCTCTCTCTAGAGTCTCCACCTTCTCAGAATTAGCTTTCACTTCTGAAACAACTTCCTTCAGCATCTTCTTAATCTCTTGAAGCTCAAGAGTGACAGCTTCATTCAGCATAGCTGGGGAACTCATCTCAGGAAATCCAGTTCCCTTAGGTTCTGATTTGGGTGACTCTGTAGGAGTAGGAACTGTTGGCTCTTTCACTAGGTCCTGTTCCCCTAGATCAATGAGAACAGGTTCTGCTTCCTTAGGAGCTTGCTTCTTGGACAGCCTTAAACTTTTTCTCTTCCTTCCCCCTGTTTCCAAGACCTCTTCTTCTTGCACTCCAGATTTTTGTCCCTTCTCCCTCTCTCTCTTTTTCGATTCTCCTCCTTTTTGTTTACTTTCCTCAATCTCCACTTCCCCCTCAACTTTTGCTTCTTCTTCTCCTTCAGAAACTACAGGCAATGCTTCTAAACACCCATACACCACATGCAACCCTCTATTGTCAAGAAATGTTCTTTGAATGAACTGGTTGTTCTGTAGGTATAGGGGTGCACAGGCAGTGAGGTCTATTTTGAAGCTTTCGAAGACAGTGGTGAGGAGGTTACCGTACCCAATTTTCCAGTTTCTAGGTACGCAATGGGCTAGGTGCTGGATCATGATTGAAGGAAAGTTTATGGGGATTTTTTGTTCGAGACAGTACATGAAGATACAGTCAAGCTTGTTGGCTGAATCTCTTTTCTGGGTTCTGGGAATAATGTCATTGTGTACGATTTCAAACAACAATTTTTGGAGAGGGGTGAAATTGTTGTGATTGACATAGGTGGCTTTAGGGTTTCCATGGAAGTGTTCAACAATTGACTCAATTGATATATTAGGAAGGGGTTTCTGCACAGATCCTTTAAAATACAACTCATACCCAGCATTCGGAACTTCAAACAACTCTCCTAAATACTCAGCATCAAACGAAATTGACTTCCCTAACACAGTGCATGTTATTTTTCCTTTATCACATGAAAAGGATCCATGAAAATCTTTCAAAGCATCAGTATACAAAGGCTTATTAAAGCATTCACTTAACAGAAAAGTCCAATTCTGAAATTCAATTAACTCAAGAAATTCATTGAACTTACTAGCCTTACACCAGGGTAGGTTTAAGCTCAAACCTGTTATGAAGTGAGCTGCATTATCCTCAAGACGCTTGATCGCTGCTGTCTTGTTTTTGTAGGAAACCCCCAATTCTTCGATTTCTTCTTCTTTGGGCTGCTCGATTGGTTCCTCTTCCATTTTAGCAGATTCTGGTGTCGGAGGATATTCAAGAAGAAGTTGATGAAGAGTTTCTGAGGTTTTATCTGTGGTAATTTCTTGGATTTTGACAGCAGGGGATTTTTCTGGAGTTAGGGTTTGGTCTTTTGGTGAGATGTCCATGGGTGAATATGAGTGAGGTTCTTTGAAAGGAAGGGGTATGACTGTTTTAAGCGGTGTAAAAAATTCTGAATGTTCCATCACCTTTATACTAGAGTAAATGTGATGTGTCACTTCAGGGTATAGGGTAGGTGAGGTGAATTATGATGAATCGCCACTTGCATTTATAGCCTTGGGTAAATAAAAGATAAATCTAGAAGATGGGATGAATTTTGCATGTAAAGGGATTATTTCAACAAGAGTGAATGAATGAGAATTTATTGGATAAACCGTGTTTGATAGATAAAAAATAAAAAATTGAAAATTATCAAATACGATTAAGTTTGTTGAAAAGATAAACTTGTGAATATACAAATTAATGCACGGAACAAGTCAACATAGCTCATGCCATTAGTCAAGGATCTCAAGAATATCATACTTTTATGCACAACTTTGAACTAACATGCTTAATTCATCTGCCATATCTATGTAGTAAAACATATTCAATTTGTGAGAGATAAAATGTACATCAGTTTAGAGATTTTTACCTGAGGGAACATCAAGGCATTTTCCTTAACACAACTTAATCATTCCAAGCTCCATCCTCATCATCTCATGTATTTCTCTATTTAAAGGCTTAGTCAAAATATCAGCAATTTGATTAGTAGTCTCACAAAATTCTAACTTAATTAAGCCTTTCTCAGAATTATCCTTTAAAAAGTGATGTCTAATATGAATATGCTTAACACGTGAGTGGTGTACTGGATCTTTAGAGATACAGATTGCACTTGTGTTATCACAGAAAATGGGAATACAATCAAATTTCATACCAAAGTCTCTGAGTTGTTGTTTTATCCACAACACTTGAGAGCAGCAAGCAGCAGCAGCTACATACTCTGCTTCAGCAGTAGATAAAGCTACAGTGTTCTGTTTCTTAGAACCCCATGAGACTAAGCATGGCCCTAGGAACTGGACCATACCTGATGTACTTTTTCGATTGACTAAGTCTCCTGCATAATCTGCATCTGCAAAACCTTTTAGATCAAATGAATCACTTCTAGGATAAAAGATACATAACTCGTCAGTTCCTTTTAGATATCTCAGAATTCTCTTTACAGCAGTAAGATGAGATTCCTTAGGATTTGATTGAAACCTGGCACACAATCCAACACTGAAAGCTATGTCAGGTCTACTGGCAGTTAAATATAGTAAGGAGCCTATCATACCTCTGTACATCTTTTGATCCACGCTAGTTCCTGATGGATCATCATCCAA
This sequence comes from Chenopodium album, assembly GCF_948465745.1. NCBI lineage: Eukaryota > Viridiplantae > Streptophyta > Magnoliopsida > Caryophyllales > Amaranthaceae > Chenopodium > Chenopodium album. The sequence continues at coordinate 14,564,782 of NC_137852.1, forward strand.
TCTTGTGCCTGTTCCCATGGGTGTGTGATTTGTTTTTGCTTGATCAAGGTTATATCTTTTCAGAAGTTCCTTGATATACTTTTGTTGATGAATTGAAATTCCTTTCTCTGTCTGCTTGATTTGTAGACCAAGGAAGAAGTTCAATTCTCCCATCATGCTCATTTCAAATTCACCACTCATGAGATCAGCGAAGTACTTGCACAAGATGTCGTTAGTTGCACCAAAAATGATATCATCCACATATATTTGTACAACTAAAAGATCAGTTCCTTTTGATTTCAAAAACAAAGTTTTATCAACTTTTCCACGTTTAAAATCATTTTGCAAAAGGAACTTGGAGAGCCTCTCATACCAGGCTCTTGGAGCTTGCTTAAGACCATAAAGGGCTTTGTCAAGCTTAAACACATGATTTGGAAATTTTGGATTTTCAAAACCAGGAGGTTGTTCCACATATACTTCCTCCATTAAGTAACCATTAAGAAAAGCACATTTCACATCCATTTGGTAAAGTTTGAAACCCATGTAAGAGGCAAAAGCAATTAAAATTCTAATAGCTTCTAACCTAGCTACAGGAGCAAAGGTTTCTTCGAAATCAATACCTTCCTGTTGATTGTAACCTTTAACAACCAAACGAGCTTTGTTCCTTACGATAGTTCCGTACTCATCTAGCTTGTTCCTGAATACCCATTTAAGACCAATCACTTTCTTCTCTTTGGGCTTCATTTCAAGATGCCAGACTTTGTTCCTTTCAAACTCGTTTAGTTCCTCCTGCATTGCTACAATCCAGTCAGCATCTTCTAGAACTTCCTGATGATTTCGAGGTTCCAGAATGGACAGAAATGCATTGAATGCACAGAAATTCCTCATTTGGGATCTGGTCTGAGTTCCTCTGCCTATATCACTGATTATCAGATCAGTGGGATGAGATCCTTGATATTTGAAGGGTTTTGGATGGAATTCTCTTGCTGGTACTCCGATTTGTGGAGTTTCTTGATTTGCATTTCCATCTCCTTCTTCTGCTTCATGATCTTCAGGAACCTGTTCTTCATTTTCCTGCTCTTCATTGGCTTGAGCTTCGTGACCTTCTTCCTGAGGATCTTCAGCATTTTGTTCATTTGGATCTCTTTGCTCTTCTCTGGTTTGCTTGTGAATTTCTTCATCTTCATCTCTGTTCCTGACTAATCCAATTTCAAAATCATCATTTTCCTGTTCCTGTACATTCATAAAAGAGTTAGTTTCATCAAATATTATATGAATGCTTTCTTCGACACACAAGGAGTTCTTGTTGTAGACTCTGTAAGCTTTGCTGTTTGAGGCATAGCCAAGGAATATGGCCTCTTCACTTCTCTCATCGAACTTTCCCAAGTTCCTCTTTCCATTGTTGTGAACAAAACACTTGCATCCAAAAGGCCTGAGATGAGAGATGTTTGGCTTCCTCCCTTTGAATAATTCGTAAGGAGTCTTGTTAGTTATTGCTCTGATGGTTACTCTGTTGATTATGTAGCATGCGGTGTTGACAGCTTCAGCCCAGAAGTTCCTTGGCAATGAGCTTGCTATCAACATTGTTCTTGCCATATCTTCCAGTGTTCGATTTTTCCTTTCAACTACTCCGTTTTGTTGAGGAGTCCTTGGGGCAGAAAAGTTATGATTCATCCCTTGACCCCTGCAAAACTCATCAAACTTTGAATTTTCGAACTCTGTACCATGGTCAGATCTTAGATGGATTATAGAGAATCCACTTGTTTTCTGCACATGTTTTGCAAATGCTACAAATTCATCAAAAGTCTCATCCTTACTTGTTAGAAAAATCACCCAAGTAAATCTAGAGTAATCATCAACTATAACTAACACATATTTCTTGCCACTTCTACTTTGAACTCTCATGGGACCACACAGATCCATATGAATTAATTCCAATGGTTTGGTGGTGCTAACCATTCCTTTTGATCTGAAGGAACTCCGAACATGCTTTCCTTTTACACAGGCATCACAGATTTTATCATTCAGGAACTTGATAGAGGGTAGTCCTACAACCAAGCCCTTTGACCTGAGTTTCTCAATTAAAGAATAACTGGCATGTCCAAAGCGTTTGTGCCAAAGTAGAGAGTCATCTTCAATAACACTCAAGCATGTGAGGCTACTCTTTGAGATTGAGTCAAGGTCGACCACATAGGTGTTTCCTCTTCTCTTTCCTTTTAGAATAACCTTACCTGAACTGTTATTGAAGATATGGCATTCATCAGAAGTAAAGCTTACCGAATTTCCTCTATCACAGAATTGTGATATGCTAAGTAGATTGTGCATCAAGCCCTCGACCAGGAACACATTTTCGATTGCATGGGAGGATGACTTTCCTATTTTGCCTTTGGCGATAATTTCTCCTTTCTTGTTATCTCCGAAAGTCACAGTTCCTCCTGGATAGGTCTCTAGTGAAAGAAATTTTGATTTGTCTCCAGTCATATGCTTTGAACAACCACTATCGAGGTACCATAGGTTGTTCCCCTTCACTAGGACCTCCTTTTCAAGTTCCTTCAGGTATGCTCGCCTGTCATCGGAATTTGCCATCAAGCATAGGTTGGCGGTTTCCTCTTCAGGTTGATCTTCATCTTCTTCACTTTCAGAATCTCCCCAGGCAGCAATCATGGCTTTCTTGACATCTGTTTTTGAGAAAGGAGTTTTGTATTTCTCTTTGGCTTGTTCCTTGAATTTCCCTTTTCCTTTCTCAATATCCCATTGAGGACAATCTCTGATGAAGTGATCTGTTGATCCACATTTGTGGCATCCATAGTCTGGTTTGGAATTAGACGATTTCTTTTGAAAATTTCTGGAGTTTCTATCGTTCCTGTTGAACATTCTCTTGAATCTCCTGACTAGCATAGCTGCTTCTTCTTCGTCTACTTCGGATTCCTCCTGATCAGCTTTCAGAGCCAGCCCTTTGTTCTTAATTCCTTCACTGTTGCTAGTTCCTAGATGCAGCTCATGTGTCATGAGAGAACCAGCAAGTTGTTCAATATTGAACGTTGTGAAGTCTTTTGTTTCCTGTAGGGCTGTCACTTTAGCTCTCCAGCGCTCATCTTGAGGAAGACTTCTCAGCACTTTCCTAACCTGCTCATCAGTAGGAATTTTTCTACCAAGAGAAACTAGTTCATTAATAATGTTAGTGAATCTAGTAAGCATTTCTTGGATAGATTCTTTGGGTTGCATTTCGAAACGTTCATATTTAGACATAAGTAAATCGATTTTAGAACGTTTCACTTCATTAGTTCCTTCATGAGTTACTTGAAGAAGATCCCAAATTTCCTTTGCGTTCTTGCACCCCATAACACGATTGTGTTCATGTGGTCCAAGTCCACAGTGAAGCAGTTTTACAGCCATGGCATTGATTTCCATTTTATCAAAGTCTTCTTTCTCATATTCAGACATGGGTTTAGGAATTACCTCATTTTGAGCGTTGGTTTTAGTTACCTCGAAGTCTCCAACTTCTATAACTCTCCAGACTTGATAGTTCTCTGCTTTGATGAAGATCTCCATTCTATTTTTCCAATAGGTGTAGAATTTCCCATTGAACATCGGAGGTCGTTGCGTAGAGTAACCTTCTTCTAACTTCTCATGAGTATTCATCTTGCCCGGATTCTCCTCCTCAGGGTGTCCTGATTTCGAGAGGATTAGGCTCTGATACCAATTGTTACTTTAGAAGAATACTACAAGAGGGGGGGTGAATTGTAGTTTGTGAGAATTGAGCTAATTTTCGCGGAATAAAAACTTATTAAGCTAAAGGAACTTAAAGTGAACACAGAGAGATTTTACGTGGAAAACCTCTTGGCCCTAACAAGAGGAAAAACCACGACCACTTGGGATTTTAGGAATGATTCTTCACTAAAATGGGGCAAACAACCTATTACAAGCTAAAGAATCAATCTTCAAGTTCCTCTATGAACTTGAAGTTCCCAGCAGCAAGTCCCTCTACTTGCTACTCTTCTCTTCTCTATTCTCTTCTCTCTCTTTCTCAACAGATTTCTCTAAGAGTTCACTCAAACTCCCAATTCCCAAATTACAACTCAATAACAAACTCTAATGAAAGTAATTACGAAAAACACTTAGTGGAATGCGACACTTGACTCTCTTAAACAAAGAATGGATAAAAGTATTTTAGCAAGGGTGAGAGTATACTGAAAAAGACTTCAATATTTATAGAAGAATTTTGCTTGGAGAAAACGCCTTGATCTCCACCACTTGCACCACCTTCGTTTCATAACTTCTCCACTACTGAATACCACTTCCCAAGTTCTAAATCGTGTCCTAGAACTTAGGGCACGTTCAAAACTCAAAAGCTAGTATCTTCGTTGGTGGAGAAGACTTAATCAACTACTAGTAGCGCAAGTTTAGGAATTCAGTTTTTAATAAGATATTTTCCAGAAAAACAACTAAGCGTTAAAAGATAAGTTTTAACAAAAATTATCTTAAAACAAATTCTTCTATTTTTTAGCAAAACAAGTTGTTATCTTTTTCAACCGCATTCCACTAGGCATTAGACATAATCAATTTCATTTACATAAAATCCTAAAGTAGAAAAATACTTCAGACTTTATGTTTCTCTTAGAAGTCTCTTCTCCGAGTCTTCTTTCCTTGGCTTCTGCTCCGAAGCTTCAGTTCCTTTTCAGGAACTCCTTAGCTGATCTCTTGGACTTTGTTTCCTTTTGCTTCAGTGAGTCCTGTGACTTATGTACAGACTGCAACACTCACAATATATGTTAAATTCCTTGTTTGACTTGTGTTATCATCAAAACATCAAGGGCAACACCTTCCATAAGTGAACTTAAGAATACTACTGATCATGAAGGTGCAACGCCTTTGCATCGAGCAATACTGAGGATGGATATGCTATTAGCTAAGGTACTACTCCTTGATGATGACGTAGAGCGAAACATTGAGGATTATCGTGGTAGAAATGCTATGGCTTTGCTTGCTAAACTTGTCAAAGAAGATAAAGATTGGGGATGATTCTATGGTGTCATTCTTAAAAAAATGACACCATAATATGACGAGGTGTCATGTTATGATTGGGCGAATTTTGACTCATTTTTAAATACCTAAATATACAATACATGTATGTATAATTGTGAATACGTGTATTTTTTTATAGAATACATAATTATAGTTTTTAAAAATCTATTTTAAACTTAATTAATTCATTTTCAAAAATTAAATTAGAATTACAATTTAGTAAAAATAAAATCATCATTGTTCTTCGTTGTTCTTCATTCCGTCCACAATTCCGACCAAAATTCCGACAAAAATTCCGACCACAACTCCGACCACAATGCCGACTAAATTTCGACCAAATTCTGACCAAAATTCCGTCCAAAACCCCACCCAATTTCGAGTATAAATTTCGTTTAGGGTTTGATTGATGATTTTGATTCATGTAAAAATCACTTTATTTGATAGTTTTGAGAATGGAAAAAGCCTTAGTCGTGTGTAATATGATGATGTGAAATGCTTAATTTCTTGTTTTTTTAACGTCAATGGATAACGAGGGTTTGCTCTTCAGTTTAGAATTCGAGTTTGTTTTCTTTTTCGAACTGTTTGATCCAAAATTTTCATTTGCGATTTTTGTAATATGTTTGTAATTAGGTAATTACCTGTATGTAGTTAGGTCATTACATTTATTCACTACTACATTTTTTATCAAATGCCACGACCTAATAAAGGCTATTACAACGGTATTTTAATTGTCTTTGCAATAGAGTAGGCTAATGTGACGGATTCAACTTTAATGTTGTAAGAGGTAGAGCTATTACAACGGCTGTAACGAACCGTTGCAATAGCCTAGATTTTCCACATAAAGAAAAGCTGATGCAACGGCATGTGATTATGTAATGGAAAAAGTAGGAGACGCGCCGAAAATTTAGATTCCCTCTACTTTTTTTGCCCAAATATTTTGAACCCTTACACTATCTTAAGGGCAAAAAAAAAAAGAAAAAAAAATAGAAAATAAAAAAACCCTTACACTATCATTTTATCACATTTTGTACTACCAATTTACCCAGTTCTCCATTTCCCCCAATTCTCCATTTTCTCAAATTCCCAATTTTCCCCAAATCACATACCCAATTTCATCTAACTTCAACTTAAGCAATTTCATCTAACTTCAAATTCCCAATTTTCCCCAAATCTCCTTTCTTGAGGCCATAAATTAGACGAAGTAGAGTAAAAGTTAGCGAAGTAGACGAAGGCGACACTCAAGAGGTGGCTGGTTGCTCGAACTTCATCTTGCATGTCCCTTCCTTGTGGCTGAAATTTGAGTTCAAGGTATACATTTCTGAAATTTCTTAATTGAATATTTTGTTGTTGCATTTTGGTAAATTAAATTTGAAGTTTTTACTGCTGTCTTTGGGTATTCGTACTTGTGGCCATGGAATATGGAAGTACTTTATCTTTGAGTTCGAATTTCAGGGGTTTTTTTCCCTTAAATTTTACTGCGATAATGTATGCCTAGTTGGGCTATGTTTAGTCGAATTGTAGTTGTTTTTTACTCGAATTAAATGGGGAAAAAATGATGTAATTTTCTGGTGTATATTGTGCCCGAAATTTGGGGTGTTTTTGCTCGAATTTAATGGGTTTCTATTAGCAGTAATGAATTTATTTGTTTTTTTTTTTAATTATTGAAACTTAGTTGTACTGAATATTGTTGGTTTTTTGGGGGAAATTTCATAGAAATGCAATTATTTAGTTCTTTGTATTTACGAATAATATTTCCGAATCTTGTTTTTTTGAGTGCTGTTGTGATTTGACATAGCCTTTGTAAACCGTGTGTCTTGTATTATTTAGTTCTTTAGAGAGGAGGGAATGTGGGTGTTAAGGGAGTCCAATGTGGGTGTCAATGGAGTCCATCTGGCTGAAACATTTTAAGCTTGGTTACATGGTCTAGGCGTCTGTAATGTGATATAGTTTGTTACTATATGATAAATGTTTGCCATTTCAATTCTTGTTGACCTCTGTAATGTGATCATCCTGATTGTGTGGTTTTGAAGAGTTATTATGTCTATTTGTGTGCGAAATGAATTCATTCGGATTGAATTCAGTTATTTTGCTAATAACTTAATAAGATAGCCTGTAATATTGTGTTGTTAGTCCTACCCTTTTGATTATCCCTGTAATGTGGATAGTAGTTTGTTTTTCCTGCGGCTTTTATTGATGAAATTTGAGATTCTTCTATTTTATCTATCTTTAGGTCCTTAGTTGATTTCACTTGGCCACCATATTTTTTCCTTTCTTGTTGGCCGTCTTTGTGTAGGTACTATCATGCTATTTAATCCTTCTACCAAGCTTTTAATTTATTCATTCCCTTAGTTGTGGTTGAGCTTGAGTTTTAGGTTAAGGCATGCCTTTTCATGGGTATGTGTAACTGTGTAAGGCTCTCTAGTTTGTGATCTTGTTTAAATGTTAAACAGTTGTGAAAACCTATATCCTTGCATTGTAAAATTTGCAACCTTGTTATTGATGGTCATAAAACAAATTTTACTTACAATGTCTGTAAGTTCTCTGCTTTTCTTTTTAATCTGCCTGTAAAGTTTGATTGTATTGTATAGCATAATTAATTACTCTGAACAACTACTTAGGATGACTGTTATTGCTGACAAGAAATGAGGCAAAACAAAGGATGACATCAAGCAATTCATTCAATAATTAAAACATCCTATCTAAAAACTTAAGAGAGAACAGACCCTTGTTTTCTCATGAGCCTTTCCAAAGCCTAACTTGAAATTGTAGTATAGGGATTATAACACTAGTTCACTTCCTTAAAATGGTGTCCTATTTTCTCCTTGGATGGAGGTCTGATCCTCTTGTCCTGCCTTGGTCTTTGCTGCTATTGAGTGTGGGTTATGGTGCCTCTACCTGGTGTACACAACCAACAGTTGCCGCTGAGTCATCAAATTACTGTTGTATGTTGCTGTTGTTGATTTTCATGCTTTTTATAGTCTTCTGTATCTCTAAATTATCAATCAATTAGGACATGATTCTTGAGTTAGATCTTGGAACTGCTGGTCAAATTAAGTGTATCTTGGAAAAACTATAGTTTATTTGGACCTTGACCATATTTATAATTTCCCTTGCTAACTTTTAATAGGATTACTTCTCTTCATTTGATTTCTTTCATTTTTTGTTTAATTGTTCAATTTTTTAAAATTGTTAATATAGATTTTGAATTTGTACTGAATTATGCCTTTGGTTAGCTACTTATTGATAAAATGTTGTAAAGGATCCAATTTCTGTTTGTTGATTGCTTTGTATGTTCCGTTCCGTTGTTGATTTGGCTGACAGTTGGAGAACTTGGATGATGTTGTCTTTGGACTACATATTCAGTTAATTTAAGTGCATGTACTAGCATTGGGACCTTTACCGATTATATATTATTGTCTTAAAGAAAGTATAGAATAAGGTCTTATATAATTTGTCAAAAGCAATAGTTAGTTATTGTCTAATACATTTGTTGTGCTTAATGAGTTTTCTGGATTCACTTCTATTATTTTATTTTATTATACATGTAGGTGCATGGCGAGCTAAATGGAGATGAGGGTGATCACTAGTCATCTAACAAGTGGTGCATATATGTTGGTGACTCTAATTCTATTAAGTTTAAGTTTGTGAAGATATGGAAAATCCGGCTTATATATATATATGTTTAAATTTGTATTTTGAACGATTAAATTAATTATATAACTTTTATTTATTAGTAGGGTATGTCATACCAAAAACAAACAAGTAATATTTTGTAATGTACGTATTTAGCATTATAATTATTATATATAAATTTAATGATATGTTGTTTTTATTATTAGTACTACGTATATTTAATGCTATGTTGTTTATATATATATATATATATATATATATACATCTTCCATTCAAAAAAAAAAAACAAAAAAAAAATATTATACCGTTGCAGTAGGTGCAATTTCATCATAATTATTAGTCAGCAATTTATTGCCACAAATAATTTATGCCGTTGTATCAGCTATTGATCTATCGCGACAGATTATAGCTGCCGTGGCATTAGGTGTTAGATACCGTTGCATTAGACCTACTGCAACACCAGCAGATGCCACGGTACGCTGCCGTTGCATTAGGCCTAATGCCACGGATTTTGATGCCTGATGCAACGTATTTGGGGGTTGCAATAGGTCAAAAATGTAGTAGTGATTTACAACCCTTTTGTTTTATTGGAGTAACCTGTTACTATAAAGCTCATTACCTGCTGTCATATGTTTCTGAACAACAGTTACAACCCTGATTAGTGTGGAAATTGACCTTGTGTGTTATGGTATATTACCAATTGCATTTTTCTTTTGTCTGTTCTATAAAGTACATGTTTGCATATCCTACATATACTTTTATTAAAACTGACTGTTTTAAAATTGGTGAAGATATTGGCAATAACAATGATGGAACAAGCAGCCGCAACATTCCTGATGGGTATCAGTCTGGATGTGAAGAAAGTATATAATTTTTTAAACAAGAATCTTGTGATGGTGCATATTGAGATTAAAAATTGAGATGAGTGAATGACTAAATGAGTCGGTTGGGAGTTGGTCAAAGATATTGAAGTTTAAATCTGAAGACTAATGAAATTCTAGGTATTTTATTTTACAAATTCAATAAGGGCTTCAAATCAAAAAAAATTCAAAAATGGCATAAAAATTTTCAATTAAATACTGCTTTTAGTTTCAAATTCATAAGGGTTTTTATAAACGGAAAATGAAAATGAAGGGATTTGTTTTAGAACAAAATTTAATGAGGGGGTTATTACAAAAAATAAAAATAAAATTGAACTTATATTATGACCTATAATAGAAAAGGTTATTACCTTTATTAGTACAACTAAATTCTGATTTGTTAAATTAAAAATAATACATTATATCTAATAAATTTTAATTTCATTTTACTAAAAAAGTTTTAGGCCATAAAGAAAATACCATGAGAATTAATTATCTCATAGAACTATTTAAGTCATATGCATAATAAAATGATGAGTTTACAATTTGTTTGCAATTGGTGTAGATGTATGGTTGTTTAATTTAGCAGTAGTTTTTACCATTACTATTAAAGGTTAATACTTTAAAAATATCATGCTACCTTATTTTATATATATATATATATATATCAAAACTAATAAAGGGCTGAGATTGGTTCTTATATAAGATTGAGTTCTTATATAGAGGAGGGTTCTTACATGAGCCTTCCTCTATATATATATATATATATATATATATATATATATATATATATATATATATATATATATATATATATATATATATATATATATATATATATATATATCAAAACTAATAAAGGGCTGAGATTGGTTCTTATATAAGATTGGGTTCTTATATAGAGGAGGGTTCTTACATGAGCCTTCCTATATATATATATATATATATATATATATATATATATATATAGATATATATATCAAAACTAATAAAGGGCTGAGATTGGTTCTTATATAAGATTGGGTTCTTATATAGAGGAGGGTTCTTACATGAGCCTTCCTCTATATATATATATATATATATATATATATATAGATATATATATCAAAACTAATAAAGGGCTGAGATTGGTTCTTATATAAGATTGGGTTCTTATATAGAGGATGGTTCTTACATGAGCCTTCCTCTATATATATATATATATATATATATATATATATATATATATATATATATATATATATATATATATATATATCAAAACTAATAAAGGGCTGAGATTGGTTCTTATATATGATTGGGTTCTTATATAGAGGAGGGTTCTTACATATATATATATATATCAAAACTAATAAAGGGCTGAGATTGGTTCTTATATAAGATTGGGTTCTTATATAGAGGAGGGTTCTTACATGAGCCTTCCTCTATATATATCTATATATATATATATATATATATATATATATATATATATATATATATATATATATATATATATATATATATATATATATATATATATATGTACATATATATATATATATGTACATATATATATATATATATATATATGTACATATATATATATATATATGTAGATATGTAGATATGTACATATGTACATATGTACATATGTACATATGTACATATGTACATATACATATACATATACATATACATATACATATACATATATATACATATACATATACATATATATATAAATATGTATATATATATACATATATATATATATAGGGGGAGGCTCTCGTGAGAATTTGTCTTATGTGAGAATTTTTCTTATGTGAGAACAGTTTTATGTTCTAAATTTTAACTCTTATGTTCTAAATTTTAAATCTGATGTTCTAAATTTTTCCTTAGGTGTTCTAAATTAAATCAAATGTTCTAATTAGTAATAACATGTTCTAAACCATAAATTAGTTAAGTTTGATGTCACAAATTTTAAAAAACTTGTTCTAAAATTTTAACTTATATGTTCTAAAATTTTAAAACGTGTGTTCTAAGATTTATAATTACATGTTTCAGATTTTAAAGCGTATGTTCTACTTTTTTTTACTCGTATATTCTAAATTTTTTACTCACACGTTCTATATTCTATATTAGTTTGGTCTAAATTTTTATTTACATGTTTATTATCTTAAATTAGATGTTCTAAATTTTTTTGTTCACATGTTAAATCAGATGTTCTAAATTTTACTAGTATGTTTAAAATTTCATAACGCAAATTTTATAAATTTTAAATCACTTGTTCTAATTCTTAAATTAGATGTTCTAAACTTATTACTCACACAATGTTCTAAATTATTAGGAAAATTTGAATTTTAGTACCTCAAAAATGGGGGTAATTGAATTTTAGTACCCATCTAAAATTTTATTTTAAATTAGTACCTCCAAAATGACAAAACTATAGGTTTCAGTACCTCCGTCTAGTTCCGTTAAGTTTTCCGTTAGTGGGGCCCATTTTTAAATATTTAATAATTTAATTTATTAAAAAAAAGGAAAAACATTTTTTAAAAAAATAATAATAAAATCAGCCACTGCCACCAGCGCCGGCGCCGGCGCCGGTTGTTGGTGGCCGAATTCTCCTGGCACCGGCGCCGGCCACCCCTTCCCTTTCCCTCCCTGTTTTCCCCTTCCCCGACACCGGCGCAACCACCACCATCTTCCCTCCCTTCCTTGTTCTTGGCCGCGACACCCCAACCTTCCCTTTCCGTTTCCCTTTCCCTCCCTGTTTTCCCCTTCCCTTTCCCTCCCTGTTTTCCCCTTCCCCGGAACCCTAGCTCGATCGACCTTCGAAACCACCCACAAACCGAAAATCCCGTAACCCACCACCCACAAACCGAAAATTTAACCCTAAAACCCTTAAAATTGATTTGGGGGAAAAGGGGAAAGGGTGATGTGGTGGTTTTCGGGAACCTCGAGGCAGCCAAGAGTGAGAAAGAGGAAGGAAATCGGCGACGGGAAAGGGAGGGGGTTTTCGATGTGGTGGTTTTCAGATCGTGGGGAGTGGCGTCGTGGGGAGGCAAGGCTGGTGGGGGGGATTGGCGTCGTCGCGGGGAGGCAGGCAGGGTGGGGGTGGCGTCGGAGCAGGGAGGCAGGGCTGGGTAGGGGGGGTGGCGTCGGCGCGTGGAGGCAGCGTGGGTGGCGGGGAGGCAGGGCTGGGTGGTGGGGAGGCAGGGGCTGGGTTTTTGGTTTTTTTTATTTTTTAACTTTTTTTTTTTATTTTTAAGTTTTTATTTTTATTATTTTTTAAGTTTTTTTTAATTAAATGTTTTTTCTTTTTTTTTTAATAAATTAAATTATTAAAGAATTAGATAATGGGACTGATATAAATAGTTTAGTCTTTTTTAAGGTACTAATTTAAAATAAAATTTTAGATGGGTACTAAAATTCAATTACCCCCATTTTCGAGGTACCAAAATCCGAAATTTCCAAATTATTACTCATATGTTCAAAATTTAATTTGAGTCACATGTTCTAAATTTTAACTCGCATGTTTAAAATTTTTATTCACATATTCTAAATTTTAAATCAATTCTCATATAAGTATGAATTCTCACATATGAAGCTATTCTCACCGGATCCCTCCCCTATATACATATACATATATATATATATATTATATATATATATATAAATATATATTATATATTATATTATATAATATATATTATATATTATATATTATATATATATATATATTATATATATAAATAAATATATATTATATAATATATATATATATATCTATATATATAATATAAAATATATAATATATATATATATATATATATATATATATATATATATATATATATATATATATATATATATATATATATATATATATATATATATATATATATATATATATATAAACTAGTTTCAGTCTACATTATTCAAAATAAAATGTAAGAAAAATATACGTGACCTATGTAACTAGTTAAATTAAAACGTATGTTAAATACAAATCTTATCTGAAAATTAGTCTGCCGTTGGAGTTGGATTGGAGTAAGGCTAATGTAGATTAATATATGTGATCTGTAATATTATTTATTGAAAAAAGTACGAGTATAAATGAACAATGCCGATCAATAACTTACCCGGGTTCAAGCTCGGTTTAAGCTTAGCTTGTTCAAGTTCTCATATAAAATTTCGGGATCTTTCTCGGACTCGCCTTAATTAAATGAAAATAAACATACCCAAGGCAATCCCCGACTTTGTTAATATACACCTCTATCCCGTTGTTTCATAATACTTGCAAACTTTCCGTTTTCATCCGTTTAGTAATAATTGCAATATTTTCTTATTTCGTAATGACCTATAATTACTTTCTATTTCTATCAACCCCACTTAGACTATTTTAAATTACTACATTTCTTTCTCTTACTAACAATTAAATATATCTCTATTAACCATATTTTATATCAAATAATTCTCCTTCTAGTCACAACCTTATAATTTTTCAAAAACTTTTAGCCAACACCACATTTGCGATTATTATGAAACATATGGAGTATTTATTTTCTAATAATATATAGGTAAATTATAGTATAGTGTGAGAAGGTATATCATAATCTAATATTTTGTCACTTCCATATTATAATAAGGTTCATACCAAAGTATAAAAAACATTGTTTTCCTTAGTAGTGACCAAACTTAGTTTAAGTCATTACCTAATCCACAAACAAGTTCGAGAAAAGCTAATTAATTACATAATTACATTTATTGGATCAAATATAATGCGTCCACTTCATTGTCTACAAACTTGATACTCCTTGTTCTTTGACAAAATTGCACAATTTGAGTCCACATAAAACAACTTTGGAACCATTTAAAGAGGAATTCTTTCTTTACAAATACTTATGAACAATATCAATTTTCTAACAATATATAATTATATTTTATTTTTTTGACAAAATATAAGTATATTATGTTAGAGTGAAAACGTGTATCATTTAATTTTCAGTCTAGTCCATAATATAATAAGGTTAATTCCATAATTTTAAAAAGATTATTTTCTTATGTCATGACCAATGATAATTTAGGTAATTACCTAACCCACAAACAGCTTCGAGAAAACTTGAGTACATTTAACAGATCAAACAGGGGTTGTGGTAGTTAAAAACATGCGACAAACTTCATCTTCTAAAAACTTGACACTCTTTGTTCTTTGACAAAACTGCACAATTTGAGTCCACATAAATCATATTTTCGAACCATTTATTCCAAAATTCGTCATTTGCAAATAATTATAAATGCGATTGTTGTTGAGATTTTTGTATGAACGAAAACCTAAAATCAAAAAGTGCAAAAAAACAAAATGCAAAACACAATTATTGTCGAAATTTTATCACGATTTTAGCTGGGATATGCGAAATTATCAACAATTAACATTGAATTCGGGAATGGGGGGCTAATCTAAGGTATGATTGATGAACGATGATGAATGATGAGCGATGAGCGATGATGAACGATGATGAGAGATGATGGATGATGAACGATGAACGATGAACGATGATGAGTGATGATGAATGATGAACGATAAACAATGATGAGTGATGATGATCGATGATACCATGATGAAAAATTTTGATGTAAATCATGAATGAATTTAATTTTATGATTTATAATTATAATTATAAATTCGAAAATTAATATTTATTATAAAAAAGTTTTTCACAATTTATAAATATGTATTTCTAAAAAAAAATACATGTATTAAAAAGAATACAAAAAAGAATACAACTTTAATACATCACTACTACAAAAAAACCCCTATCGAGTCGCCTGTAAATGACCTAACGAGTCGCTTCAAAGGCGACTCCACAGCCACAGACACAATAGCTTCCAACTTTAGGAGTCGCCTATGAGGTGACTCGATAGCTTTTATATAAGTCGCCTATTAGCTGTTAGGCGACTCTATTTATTAAGCTTTTGTGTCGCTTGTGTTGAAAGAGGCGACTCCGTAGGTTAAATCTATTGTGTTGCTTGTATTGAAAGAGGCGACACGTAAAAAATCAACATTTTTTTCCAACTGTTTTTTATTAGCTCATATAATGTTAGTGTTCATGACACTCAGCATGCTTGATCTCTGGTTCTTTGCCTGGAAGGTTGAAGTTCTTGCCATTATGCCAAAGTTACTTTTCATATATATATATATATATATATGATATTGTAACTATTTTAAATACATTCTTAGAATTAACCTATCGAGTTGCGTCTTACGCATTAGGCGACTTATTAGGTAGTGGTCATATAATAAAGCTCCTAACAAGTCGGACTTATAGAGTCGCCTGTATATAAGGTGTGACTTGTAAACATATCAAGTCGCCTCATACTTATTAGGCAACTTGTTATGTTGGGGTTAAAATCAACAAAGCACCTAATGAATCGCCTAATATACATGAGGTGACTTGATAGGTTTACAAGTCGCACCATATATGCATGTGACTCTATAACGCAACTTATTTGGTGACTTAAATTAGATTTTTGAAGTCACCTGTATATAATTAAGGTGTGACTCATTAACCTATCGAGTCGCCTTATACATATTAGGCGACTCATTAGGTGAAAGTCATAGATAACAAAAATCACCTATTGAGTCGCCTAAAATTTATAAGGCGACTCGACAGGGTTCGAGTCGCACCTTATGTACAAGTGACTTTGAAAATCTAATTTAAACCACCAAATAAGTCGGATTATAGAGTCGCATGCATATATTGGGCGACTTGTTAACTTATCAAGTCACCTCATATATATTAGGCGACCCGTTAGGTGTTTTGTTGATTTTAATCCCAACTTAACATGTCGCATAATAAGTATGAGGCGACTCAATAGGTTTATAAGTCGCACCTTATGTACAAGTGACTCTAAAAGTCCGACTTATTAGGGCTTTTTTGTAGTAGTGCATTATGGACATTAAAAATAATTTAAATTAATAATAAAACTACAAAATACGACCCAATACATGATCAGCGTTATTTTTTTTAAATTTCGAACCCACGGTTCGGAATTCCTGGATACGCCATTGGATGTCAGTGGGGCGGGTCAATTAGGAGACCCGCCCCATTACCCCAATGGGGCGGGGATGGGTCTCGGTTTGGCGGGTGGTGGGGCGAGATGGGGATAAAAACCATACACACTATGAATGATGGAGCGGGAGTGGATTTTAAGTTGTACCCACCCCACTTTGTACCCACCCCATCCCCACTTCATACCCACATCTATATACTTTTATACTATTTTATAAATTAATTACGTGAAATAAAATATTAATTATAATATTTTGTACTACACTTACATTATAAACAAAAATGTGTGTAATATTAAGAATGTTTTTTTAAAATATTATAATCTGTATTAATTATGTAGGATCGTGTATTTGAGAGACGGAGATTAGGTGTGTCTTGGGTGGGGATTAGGCGGGTATTTGGTGGAGATTAGGTGGGGATGGATATCCAAGTGAGGGGTGGGGCGGGGATGATTTTGGAATTGTACCCGCCGGGGCGGGAATGGAGATGAATTTTAGACCCGCCGCGGGGATGGGATGGAGATTGAGATGAAAATGTTAGTTTGGCTGTTGTATGGTCTGTTAGGGTCTCTTTGTATTGCTTAGTTGCAAATTATATTTTGGTTGTGTTTTGGTGGTAATATAAATCTTTTTTCCTTTTTCAAAAAAGAAAAAATCAATAGAAAGTCAAACATAACGAAACAAAGATATATAATTGAATAAAATTAAAGTACAAAAATGTAAAAAAAAAAAAAAACAAATTGAAATATATGAAAGTCAAACACATTCAAACAAAGTTAAGTAATCATATGAAAGTCAAATGAATTCAACAAAGCTAATTGTTTCGGGGTTTTTTGTGATTCCCTCGGATACTGGTCGCGCTCTGTTGATAATGAGACTCGGACACCTGCAAAATAACGAATATTCCGGTGATCGGAATATTCGCCTCCGACGATCAAGTTAGTGATCGGAAACCGGAAAAGGCTAGAGAGAGAAAGTAGAGAGAAGTTGGAGCTTTTAGTGCTCTATATTTATGTTACGTCAAAATCCACCCCTCCCATCATAAATGATTGGGGTATTTATAGGGGTGGGAACATGTGACCCTCTAGGGTTTATGCCCTAGAATCTCGTGACATGATTGGCTGCGCAATCAGAGGTCGCCACGTGTCATGGGGGGCGCCGTTTTACGGCTTTCAAGGGTTTCTCGGGATTTGGGCCTGAGGTCATCAGGGCCTTTTTCTCTTTCTGATGTTGTATTAGGGTATTTAGAGATGGCTGACATGTGTCACCCTGACAGGTGGACACGTGTCTCACTCTCATAGGGCCACGTGTCGCCTTTTTACTGGGCCACGTGTCACTATGAGATTGGGCCACGTACTTGAGGTATCTTTACCCTAAACATTTGCCCCTCAGAGGGGGTGGCTCGTACACTTACTGGCCGCCTCCTCTGATCTTGCATTCTGGACGTCCTGGTACTCTGGATAGGGTTTGCCTCCCATCTGCCCTAGACGTCCATATACTTTTGTTTCAAGGCTGTTTTTGCTACCTGGACGTCCATATATTTTGCTCTGGACGTCCTCGTAGTCTGGAGTGAGCTTGTCTTCTTGCTCATTTGGACTTCCAAACTTTGTACTGGACGTTCTCGTACTATGAGAGAGGCTTAACCTCTGGGTTCATTTGGACGTCCACTTACTTTGGGCTGGACGTCCTGATATTCTGGGAGGAGCTTATCTCCTAACTACCCAGAGCGGCCACAACAATGGGGCTGGACGTTCTGATACTCTGGGAGGGGCTTATCTCCTACCTACCCAGAGCGGCCACAACAATGAGGCTGGACGTTCTGATACTCTGGGAGGAGCTTATCTCCTACCTACCCAGAGCGGCCACATCAATGAGGCTGGACGTTCTGATACTCTGGGAGGAGCTTATCTCCTAACTACCCAGAGCGGCCACAGAAATGAGGCTGGACGCTCTGATACTCTGGGAGGAGCTTATCTCCTAACTACCCAGAGCGTCCACATATTTTTTGAGATAAACTGGGCTTCCATGATTTCAGACGTACTCTCTGGCTCTTTAATCATGCTGCGTACGTCTGGATTTGTTCTTTTGGACCAAACGTCTGAGAACTGGGCGGACGCTTTTTCCTCTTAGATATTCTCGAGTTTTTGAGACTAAGTGTTGAAGGTGTAAGACTCTTGAATTTGTCACTTAACTCATCTCAACCCACTTTGACGTGCCGTCAATTGTCCGTCTGATTTTTCCACAAGTTAACAGAACCCTAACGTCGTTCTGTCCATTTCTTCGAGTAATTTCTCAAGAAATTACTGTTTGAATGTTTAGGCGGGAAAAATGATTTTACCATTTTGCCCCCATGAGTTCATTCTATAAATATGGGAAGTGAATTCTCATTTTCACACTTTACCCAATTGTGAATTCTAGAGAGAAGTCAGAGCATTCTAGTGAGAGAAAGTTATTTTTCCCTTAATCTTCAAGAGCGCCGCCGTGAGTTTGAGTTTTCCGGGCATTTTTTGAGTTTTCCGGTCAACCTTCAAGAACTTCGCCACCACCTTCAAAGTTTTCCGAACGTACAAAGGTAGGCCGTCTACATTTTCTCTTTTACTTTTACTTGTTTTCTTTTTCTTTTACTTCAATTCGGGATCCATACTCGGCTTCGTCCGACTCTCCTCATGAGGCCGGCCGTTCGCCTGGGACTGAGGAGTCTAGAGTGGACGGAGAAGAGTTGTCTCCTCCTTGGAGTGAGTCTATGTCTGATATGTACATACTCACCCCCACTTATTCTTCTCTGTCCCAACAGGCAATGGCAAGAACAATGCGTACGCGCGAGATTGATGGGAAGGAGAACGGTAGGTCGTTGGGCTACCACCCCACCCAATCAAACAAAATTTGTAACTTAACAAACCCCTATTTAGTGTAGTGGTAAGTCAAGGTCGAACCCACAGGAATGGAGGTCGAATGCACAATGCCTAAGTCAAGCTATTTCGAAGTCAAGTAAAAGGGGTTTATGAAGGAAACTAGAGCTAGAGCTAAATGATGCAAGAACTTTTATGAAATCAATCTAAAGACACTAGGGCAATGGATCCACATGTAATTGTAATGGAAAATGGTAATTTGGGAGGTCAAACTGACTAAGTCAAGTGATATGAAGGAAGATCATCATGTATCCAAAAGAGCATACCAAGATGGTTCACCTAGAGGTCTAACTAGCGTCAACTACGCTAAACA
The DNA here is from genome assembly GCF_948465745.1 of Chenopodium album. Classification (NCBI taxonomy): domain Eukaryota; kingdom Viridiplantae; phylum Streptophyta; class Magnoliopsida; order Caryophyllales; family Amaranthaceae; genus Chenopodium; species Chenopodium album. The sequence continues at coordinate 14,584,555 of NC_137852.1, forward strand.
CTACCTAGGGAACGTCAAAAAGCACCTCAATCGTGAAATTGCAAGTTACTAATCAATGGTCCGTATCATACCAAGCTCACAATGCAATCTAGTGCAATAATCAAAGATGGCCAAACCTCAATTAATCACACACATGCACATGAATTATCAACCAAATTTAATCATATCATCAACTCCATCAATTATCCCCAAATTACTCTAATCCATTATTCAAACATGCTTCACCATTTCCCTAGCTAGAAAACTACTCACTAGCCATAGGAATCAAGATCAAAACTACAACAATCATCAATTTCATCATCAACATAATTGAAATCAAAGATTAAACCAACAATCAATCAAAATCAATCAAAATTCAATCAATAACCAAATCAATCATCAATAACATGGAAAACAAATGAAATCAACTAGAATCAAACTTGTATTGAAATCAAGAAGAAGATCCTTACAAAACTTTGATCTAAAGATCAAATACAATGAGGAATTCTTGAGCAATCACCAAAAATCATGAGTTTCTCTCTCTAAAGTTCTTGAGTTTCTCTCTCTAAAATTCTCCCAAAAACTAACTATCCAATTCAATCTAAAAAAAACTTCTTACTAAAAATAGGTAGAAATAACTATATATACAAAGAGGAGGTCGGTAATGACGCCCAAAAATAGACCCACGTCGGTGCGGGCGCTCGAAGGAGAGAGAATGGTGCGCACGGGAACACACCCAGACAGGTGCGCCCGCATGCACCTGGTGTGCGGCCGCACACCACCTTGGTGCGCCCGCACAAAACTGGGTCTTTCCCCCTTCTTCTCTTCGTCCTAGCTCAAACGGTGCACACGTCCTACATGATGATGATGGAGGACAAAGTAGGCAGAAACTTTCTTGAATTTCTTGAAAAGTATAAGCCATGAAGAAGGCATATACAAAGCCTTGAAACTTGCCTCTTGGATCCACCCTTGACTTGAAGCTTCTTGCACCATCTCCAGGCATGAAAATAATGAAAGCTCATAGAAAGGAAGCTCGGGAATTCTTGGACAATCAATTACCACCTACAAATAAATGATAAAAAGCAAGTAAAAGAGAAAAAATAACAAGTAAACTAGAAAAAGCATGAAATAGAGAAACTAGCTACAAAAAGCATAAAATGAAGAAAACAAGAATAAAACTAAGGAAAACTAAAGAAAAGAGAGATAAAATGAAATAGAAATCATCCAAAAAGGAACCAAATGAGTGCCATAAATGTCACTCATCAGAGATTCATGCGGCCAGGAACCCAGACGGCAGTCTGGTTCACCCTAGGGTCCCCTATGACCCTAGTAACCCAAGTACAATGGTGGAGACTAACTCCACCACCCAAACTACGACCGCCTCCACTAGCTCTCATCACTTGGCCGTGGAGGTCACTTCTTCCTTCGAGGAACGCCTACAAGCTGAAGGCGCCTCATCCACTCCTACTCCGGAACTTAGGTTCCCCCAATTTGCCAATTCAGTCATGGATGGGGCCGAACTGGTAGTCTGCAAAGACCATTCTTCCGATCCTGGGGCGGACGCTGCTGGTTCGTCCGTCCCCTCTTCTTCTCAACCTCTGCTTCAACTGGGCGGGGCGGACAGACCCTTGACGGGAATCTCAATCACGGAACCGTTCGACCTGCCTATTCGCAACGCCCCTCCTTCGGGAAATCAGGAGGACGCTGCCAAGGACAAAGGCAAGCGTCCATTAGTTGAGGAGGGCGTTCCTTCTTCCATGGGCGTACATAGCTCAAGAGGCCGAAGCTCGGCCGAGGCAGTAGACCTGGACAGGGTGCTGTCTTCAGAGTTTGGGAGTGCTCCTTCTCACCAAATGGAAGAAGAAGAAGTTGAGAAAGAGGCCATGGGTGAGACGGCCGAAGGTGAGGCGGTGGCCGAGGAAAACGTCGCAAATATTGACAACTTCAGGGACCCGTACGCCTGTACGGTTGGGGAGACGGCCCTGAAGTTTTTGAAGAAAGATTTTGAGAAGTACAAGGAGTCCCTCCATTTGGGGGAGGGATTCGAAATACAAGTACCAAGGAAAGCCATTGATGTGACTACCTGGGATGAGGAGAGGCCGCGCAAACAGGCGTTTTGCGTTTACAGGGCCGCCTTGGATGTGGGCCTTCGCTTCCCTCTTCATCCATTCGTCCGGACAGTTCTGGACGAATACGACATTGGCCTCTTCCAACTGACGCCAAACAGTTGGATGAATATTTTTCGGTACTTAGTGACGTGCATCTGCAAGGGTTTCACGCCATACTTTGCAGTCTTTTGTGAGATGCACTCACTCACTCGGCTGGAGAAGGATGTGGATGGCTGGCTCATCTTGAGTGCGACCAGGGATTACATGGTCGTGGTCGACCATGTCAGCAAGTGGAGGGACTGGAAGCACCGCTTTTACCGCGTCAAAACTCAAGATGCGGAGTTCAACCTCCGCATGAACAAGTGCCGTCCGGAACCTATTCAGCTCGGACGCGGAGACCATAGACCTTACAAGCCGCCCATCCATCCTAGCCATGAGCACCAGCTGGAATATTTCAAGGTCAACCGAGTCAAGCGGGGTAACAAAACAGAACGTGTCCCTAGCCATTGGGTTCCTCTTGCCAATTGGCTTAGGGACCCTATCTTCATGTCTGCGTACGGCCTGTACCAGAACATGCCCCAAGGTGGACACTTAGATATATAAACTTTTTTTACGCACGCAGAGTTTTTTAGAAAAATATTCTAACACTTTTGCTTTTTTCTCTTTGCAGCGGAAGCGTACGCTATGCTTGACTCGGCCCAGAAGGGGGAGGTGGAGATGTCCGAGGTGGACCTGGCTAGATACAAAGCTCGTTTTAAGATGTACGAGCAACTCAAGGAGGTAAACACTTAGTTTATTTTTTGAGTTTCTCCTTCCTCATTGTGTCCGTTCTGCTATATTGGGAGGAACCTGCTTCCTGAGTTTGCACGGACGCTTTACGTCCGTTCAGGCATGCTGGAAAGGAGCTCCTTCCCCAATTCATCACACGGACGCCAGCATATTCTTTGTCTTGTAAAATTTTTCTAACTTTGATTGTGTTTCTTGCAGTCCTCCTCTACGCCGAAGGCGAGGAGAAAGCAGCCGGCCACGTCCACTCCTGATGCGAACGCATCTAAAAGGAGGAAGACGGTTGCTTCCAAGACTTCTTCAACATCCGCGGCCAAGGCGAAGTCGCAGACTGCTACAACGCAGTCTCAAGGAGAACAGCCCCGGCTGACACAAAGCGGGGTCTCCAAGCCCGTGGAACCTGTTGCTGATCAGGTCCACGATGAGTCCGTCCCTTCGGACGATGGGGATAAGTCAACCCTTGAAAAAATGACCGGCTCCTTCACAATTCCGGGAGTCGAGATAGTCAAAAAATCTGACTGGCTACATGCCAGTCAGTCGGCCAGTGATGCTGATGCTAGTCATCCAGGAAACGAGGGGGAGGCCTCTTTGCCGCCTCCTCCCACCAATCTCTCTCCTCCAAGCTTCTCCACTGGTTAGCCTTCTTTCTTCCTTTATTCTTGTACATCTTTATTTGTACTTGTAAATTTTAGCTAACTCTTCTTGCACGGTCGTCCGCAGATATATCAGAGGAGATGCAACTGAGGATGCCCGGCCAGTCACTGACTGGTGCAGACAGGAAAGCCATGCGCGAGGCCATGGTTCGTGCGGTCCCCCAAGCGCAGCGTGACAAGCTGCGGGGGATCAATGAGGGCTTCCTCGACCCCATGCTCAATTGTAGTGCCGAGGTACGCTTCATTTGCATTATACTTTTTCTTTCCAACACTTAGCAAAATTTTCTTATATTTGCCTAAGTTTCCCTCTTTTGTCCGCTGCTCTTCCTCTGCCTGAACGTCTTCCTTGACCGGAAGGACAAAGAGAACGAGCGGCTGAAGCAAGCTTGGCTAGAAATTAGAAAGGTCGAGGACGCTGTGACTGGGACGGCCGCCGTCCAAAGGGTGCATTTTGAGACCCAGATAACCGCGCTGTCCGACAAAGCGGCGCGGCAAACAGAGGACCTGGTCAAACTGGGCAAGGCACTCGAACAAGAGTCCTTGGCCAGGGAGGCCTTGAGGGTTGAAAGGGACGAGGCCGTCCTAGAGAAGGAAAAGTGAAGGCTGGGCTTCGAGGCGTCTGAGGCCTTGAAGAGTGAGCTGAAGTTGGCCCAAGCCAACCTTAAGTCTGCTCTAGATGAAGCGGACGCGCAGAAGGTCGAGGTTGAGACCTTGAAGAAGTCCATTGCGGACTATGAGGAGCAACTTAAAACTCCTCGGCCACCCAGCGCGGAAGAAATCGTCCGCATAGAGCAAAATGCTGAAGACAGACTTAAGGCATACTTATTCGATGCCTTCGACTTGATGGTGGACGAAGGTGAAGCCGCCTATTATGAGGAACGCTTCAAGAAGCGGCTGCAGTTCGTCTGCCTCAGAGTAGAGGCAAAGAAGGCCGGCATGCCTCCTCTTGAGCTAGTAGTTACTTCCCCCGAGTCTGGGGAGGACGGGGATGAGGAGGAGGAGGCGGACGACGGGGCTGCTCCGGTCGCGGACGCCAAAAGTGCTGAGGAGCCTGCCAAAGACAATACGGCTAAGTAGAGCTCAGGTCCTCCAGCAGCCGTCTGCTTAGCTTTCCAGCTTTCTTTCTTTTTTCAGCTTTCTTTGCACTTAGCTTTTTCTGTACTTCTTTTCTTTTCTGCTTTGTATTTTGAAGCCGCCTGTTAGAGCGGTATTGTAAACATTTGCGGCCGCCTTTTGGGCGGTCTAATCAATGAGAATTTTGTCCGCCTTTTGAGCGGTTTTTCAACTCTGTTTCATACTTAGCAATTTTTGCATACTTAGAATTTTTGCTATTTCGTGCTTTTTGAATGCTTTTCGTACGTCTAAATATTATGCCTTTTCGTTCGTTCCTAGGGGTATGCCCTTAATTCGGTGTTCGCCTAGTCCATTCTCTAAGTGGTTTGATTAACTTAGTAGTTTTTATGCCTTAAAGGGTATGACAACTAGCAAGTTAATCAAATCATAGTAATGATTGCCCTTGGACTAGGTGAAGCACCAAATCAATTTAATTGGCCGTTCGGCTATCATTGTGCCGAATGTAATCTCTTGCGTCCTTGAAACGCTGTGACGGCTCAGTCTCAACTCTTTTCGGCTGTCTGCCCCTCCCCCCAGCCGACTGTGTTTTCGCCAGCAGGCTAGAGAAGTTGGTCCGTGGGACTCGGGGAGACCTTCTATGCGGACGGCGGAATGGGGTGTTACCAGCATCAGTTGCGTTGGTCTTGTGTTGGCTTTCTTGAAGGTGCCTCCTCCCCATTTTTGCTGAGTAGCGGCCAACTCCTTGCGGAGCTTAGTCAGCTCGGCCATTAGAGTAGCTGGGGTGACAGGAGGTTGTTCGGCCTCTTCAAATGAGGCAATCAAAGGATTGCTTGAATGTATGGTAGTACGTATGTCTTCTACATATCCGTCCTCGCCTGGACGAGGACCAGAATTAGGTGTCTGACCATCTATTGCCATAACGGACGAGTATCCCCACAGACGGCGCCAAATGTTTCGGGGTTTTTTGTGATTCCCTCGGATACTGGTCGCGCTCTGTTGACAATGAGACTCGGACACCTGCAAAATAACGAATATTCCGGTGATCGAAATATTCGCCTCCGACGATCAAGTTAGTGATCGGAAACCGGAAAAGGCTAGAGAGAGAAAGTAGAGAGAAGTTGGAGCTTTTAGTGCTCTATATTTATGTTACGTCAAAATCCACCCCTCCCATCATAAATGATTGGGGTATTTATACGGGTGGGAACATGTGCCCCTCTAGGGTTTATGCCCTAGAATCTCATGACATGATTGGCTGCGCAATTAGAGGTCGCCACGTGTCATGGGGGGGCGCCGTTTTACGGCTTTCAAGGGTTTCTCAAGATTTGGGCCTGAGGTAATCAGGGCCTTTTTCTCTTTCTAATGTTGTATTAGGGTATTTAGAGATGGCTGACATGTGTCACCCTGACAGGTTGACACGTGTCTCACTCTCATAGGGCCACGTACCTAGGGTATTTTTACCCTAAACACTAATTGAATTATATGAAAGTTAAAAACACTATATTTAAGTTTTGTTTCAGTTTAACCTGTTTTATGGTGTTTTTTGCTTCATATTATCTGTCAAGTACATACAATCTGACTCTTATATCCAATAATTACGAGTTTATCTGAGACTAGTTCGAGTTTAGGGTCGGTTGAATCGACTAAAAAACGTATCAATTTGAGCTGAAACTGTTGGGTTTCGGAAAGTCTGACTTTTCGCGGAAACAAAACCAAACCCCAAGACCCGCTCACAATTAATATAACTAATAAGCATAATTAACAAGATAAGGAGAAAGTCAATATTCGCGGAAACAAAACCCGACCCTAAGACACGTTCACTATTTCACTAACTATACTTATATTAATAAATACTCTTTTTGGTCCCCATCATATGATTTTCTTAAATTCTTGTGTCAACATTATTACTGATGCAATCATTAAGTAATAAAAGGATCGGAGTATAACATTTTATAAATTAATTCAAGATTATCCCGAATTTTCGAGTCAATTATGTTTTGGGTGTTTTTGTCCCTCGGGAGAGTTACGTCACAAAAACTGGTCCGGCTGGAGCTGTACCTGCAAAAACAACGGAGACTCCGGGTGATGGAGCTCCGCCTCCGACGATCAAGTTAGTACCTTGAAAAGGAGTAAAAAGTGCGGAAATTTAGGTGGGGATCTGCTTAGATTCCAAGCTCAGATATTCTCTGATGTAGGAGAATAAGGGTGTAATAAATGATTTTTGATGTCCCCAAAATGGGGGAATATCTCCCTATTTATAAGGCCGTTGGAAAAGTTCCCTTCCCTAGGTCATTTTGACCTAGGACAGGTGGGCTGCGCCGCAAAAGTGCGGGTTTAATTTTGGGGAATTGGGCCTTTGAAGGCCGCAATTCAGAGAGAATATATGGGGGGGAATGCCACGTGTCAGCTAGAGATTGGTCTAGGATGCCCTGCCAGCCTCTAACACGTGGCTTTCCCTTACTGGACCAGGTGTCAAGGGTAAAAATACCCCAAACATTTGCGCCTCACATGGGTCACGTGGCAATCCACGTGGCGCTTGTGACACGTGTCCCCCCAGGAGGGGTGAATAGTAAAAACGGCTAGTAATTAACGCAGGGGTGACGGGGATTCCCCCGTTTCACCCTTCTATAAATAGGGTTTTACCCCCCCTCCCCTTTCTCTCACTTATTTTTCATTGCCTTAACTTCAGAGAGAGAAAGAGAGATTTTAGAGAGAGATTCTCTTATTCTGGTTGCGTATTTTTCTTCTCAAGACTTCCGTGTACGTCTTTCGACGTCACTCGGTCACCGATTGTTGCGGTTTTCAAACTTTTTCAGAGCTTTAAGTAAGGTAACCGCATGTACCCTTCTTTCAGCTTTTTCTTCATTTTATTCAGTATACATTCTTTTTCGTCTGTATACATTTTCTTTCAAAAATAAAAATGGACTCTCCATCCACACACACGGCACTGCCTAGGACATTCCGCTGGTCTCTTGGTACGACTGAGTCTAGAATCGGGGGTGCCTTTTCTAGACAGTCGGAACTGCTTTTCTCATCCCCGAATTATTCCCTCTCTCTGTATGTGCAGGACACAATGGCAAGATTTAAACAAACGGTTGTACGACACACACGGCGGCGCGCTAGGGAAGTGGCCGCAGATGAGGTTATAAGGGATGAGGACTATGAGGGTCCGGATGAGCAGGACAGTTCTCACGAGGATGCTCCATCCACTTCAAATAGCAATAATACGGAAGAGGCAGACGGTGAGGATAACGCCTCCTCTTCTGAGCAGGAAAATGAGTCTGGCGGAGAAGCCGCTGAGAGGACATAAGCCGAGGCATCCAACTCTGACCAAGAGGACCTCGCTGCTAATTACAAGCAGCTGGCCAAAGCTGCCGCTCTCCCCGATCCTAAAAAGACCGGGATGCTTCCGGGAGATATCTCAATGCTGGAGAGTGGCTTTGATGCCTTCAAGGAACAACATCCCTTTGGAAGGGGATGGGATATAGTCGTCCCGCCTGCTAACGCAGTGATGGCTTGGGATGATACAATTGAGAACGCAGACAATTACTTTGTCTGCTATAAGGCGGTAATAGAAGCCGGCCTCCGGTTCCCCCTTCACCGAGGAGTAAGAAAAATACTGAACGGGTATGATTTGGGGGTTTGGCAACTGACCCGAAACTCTTGGGTCAACATCTTGAGCTACATCGACGTCTGCGAGTTTCTGTATATTGAGCCTAGCTTCACCGCCTTTGCTCACATGTATTACCTGAGCAAGGCCCTAGGCGGGTATGGGGCGTGGTACACTCTATCCACGCTCCCGGGATATTTGATGTGCTTAGACAAGGTGTCCAAGTTGGGTGGGTGGAAGGAGAAGTTTTACTTGATCTCCTCCCCCACTTTGAGGCATAACCGAACACTCCGCCGGTACAACAAGGAGCCGGCACTTTTGGGCAGGAAATGCGCCCTTCCGCACTGTCTACCAAGGCTAGGGAGCAAATAATAGAGTCGGAGTTTTTCAAACCCACAATTGAACCCTTGGGGGATGGGTCTTACATAACTGTGCCAAAGAACTGGATCCCCCATCCGGACTTCTTTAAGGACGAAGCCTTTTTGTCCGCCTGTGGGTTAAGCACCATGTTTCCCAAGAGTAGAAATACACATTAATCCGACATTTACTGACTGTGTGTATGTACTTCAATTATTTAAACTATTTCATTCTAACTTTCTTTTTGCCTTTTGTAGACGAATTAAGAAGGATGGTTGACGTCGAGAAAACGCCGGCTAAGTCCACCGCCTAACTCCGCAAGGAGCAAATTTTGGCCAAGAAAGCAGCCGTTGAGGCTAAGGAGGCCAAGAAAGGCGGGGTAAGACCGTCTGCCTTGCATTATCTTCTTTCAATTTTTCTCTAAGTTTTCTCACCGACGGGTGACTTACTTTATCCTTTTCTTTGCAGGCTTCTGCCAAGGTCCTTCCTCGCTCCATAAGCAAGGTCATCAAGAGGCCTGGAGACGAGCAAATAAAAACTCCGGCTGCCAAAGTCGCAAAAATGAACCCATCCGTCTCTACCTCCTCTGCTAAGGAGCGTCTCACAACCGGAGGAAAGTCCCCCTCTGCTCTGAGGACTCTAAGTGAAAACTCAAATTTAAGTGGGAAGAAAGAGCCGGATGCCTCTGAGGCATCGAAGAGTGGCGAGCCACTCAAGGCTCCAGGTGGTGCTGCAGCGACTGGTAAAGAGACAAAAAAGCCCTAGGCCCAAGGTAAGATGTTGTAGGGAATATTTCAAGCACTATAACCCCAAGCTTGAACCCCACTATGATCATAGACTAAAGTATGGTGGCGTCCAAAGGGAAAGAAAAGAAAGCAAAAGAGTCGCCAACAAGTTTTAGGAACTTGTAAACCCAAAACGATCCAGGAGATCGTCAACTCCATAAGGTCTTGAACCAAATAGGGTTCGGGGATGAGGGTACGAATCCAATCTACAAAAGAAAGGACCCGCCCTATAAAATAGGCCTCTACTTTGTTCTGCTCGTATTCATGTGCGCTTTTCGACTAACATGCAATCATTAGATTTAGCCCTAAACCTGTTTAATCTATGTTAGTTGAATATTAATGCACAAATAAAACTATTATTGGTGATCACTTGAATTAAAATCATATTAGCCTAAACCAAAATTATTAATTATCTTATTAAGCGTGATTTCAAGTACAAATTCCCTTTAAGAAGCATAAAAGGCGTGATCAAGCAATAACAATAATATAATAATCTCAAGCAACATAATATTAATCATAATAATAATAATAACAATCATAATATAATGATAATTACAATAAAAAAAATCATGTTAATAATAAAGCTTAAATATAATAGCAAGATCCTAGGCATGATACTAACAAGACTAATAACAAATCCTAGCATGTCACTAAACAATAAAGATCAAAGCTTTAAGCCTAACATGACACTAACATGATATTAGAAATAATAAAGGCTGACTCGGACAGCTGCTAGTGTCTCCTCCGCTCAATGATGTGCCGAACGTCGGACACTGATTTATTGCTAGAATCCGGGGCTGCCTCTGACTAGTGGGCAGTAGAATTTTGGTCCAGTCAAGTCTTGAGGCTGCCTTCTCTTTCTCCTTCTCCTTTAAATGGGGAGTTGGCCGCCTGTCCTTGACTGGCTTCTTTTTCCAGATGGGGGAGTGTTTTTAGCCGGCTGACTCTTGCTAGAGCCAGCCTTGTTCTTGTTGATCATCTCCTTGATTTTACCCTTGAAGGAATTCATGAATTTCATGAGCTCGTTTCGGGTGACTGGAGCTTCTCCTTTGGCCTTCAAGGTTTCCCCTTTTGGCCTCCCAGGGGGCCGCTTGCTTAGACCTGCCTGGTCTACAATACGCTCCAACTGATCTTTGGAGCGTTTGTACTTGGAGAATAAGGAGCCATCCTTGGCTACATATGTCTCCACATCATCATCAGCTTCATCTTCTTCCTCGGTAACGACCTCCGGCTGAGGCTGAGGAAACGGCTGAGGAATACCAAAACTACTCGATTGATTAACCGGTTGAGGGTTATCTTGGTTATCCGGTTGGATAACCGGTTGCAGATTATTAGGATCAGGAAGTGGTACAGACTCTTGAACCATCTTTGGAGTACTCTCCCCACAGGCGGCGCCAAATGTTTTGGGTGTTTTTGTCCCTCGGGAGAGTTACGTCACAAAGACTGGTCCGGCTGGAGCTGTACGTGCAAAAACAACGAAGACTCCGGGTGATGGAGCTCCGACGACGACGACGATCAAGTTAGTACCTTGAAGAGGAGTAAAAAGTGCGTAAATTTAGGTGGGGATCTGCTTGGATTCCAAGCTTAGAAATTCTCTGATGTAAGAGAATAAGGGTGTAAAAAAGGATTTTCGATGTCCCCAAATTGGGGGAATATCTCCCTATTTATAGGGTCATTGGGAAAAGTGCCCTCCCCTAGGTCATTCTGACCTAGGACAGGTGGGCTGGGCCGCAAAAGTGCGGGTTTTGGGGAATTAGGCCTTTGAAGGCCGCAATTCAAAGAGAATATCTGGGAATGCCAGTGTTAGCTGGGGATTGGTCTAGGATGACCTGCCAGCCTCTGACACGTGGCGTTCCCTCACCGGACCAGGTGTCAAGGGTAAAAATACCCCAAACAAAATATAATTTAGATTATCGACTCGACTCATTAACAATTCGAGTCGGTCTCAAGTTTGAGTCGAGTTAATACCGAGTTTTTACTGACTAGAGATCAATTACACAGCAAACAATAAGAAAACATATATATTAGAAATGCTTTATATTTCTGTTTGGGGTTTTTTGTGTCCCTTGGAAGAGTTACGTCATTAAGTTTGGTTCCTGGCCGACTGTACTTGCAAAATAACGGAAGCTCCGGGTGATTAGAGTTCAGCCTCCGACGATCAAGTTAGAAAGTGTTTGGAGAGGTAAAAAGTACAAAAAGTTATAGTTGATCTTTTCAGATTTCGAGACCAGGTGTTTTCTCTATTGTAAAAGTAGTAAATGATATAATGATTGAAAGTGCCCCCAAAATGGGGGGAATCTCCCTATTTATAGGGTTATTGGGATTTGTGCCCTTAAGGTCGTTTCGACCTAGGACTATTGCGACTCTATTTCGGGAGTTGGACCTTGAAGGCCGCCAATTCCTTTTAGGGGTATCTGCCTGCCATGTGTCGACCCTAGGTAAGTCCACTTTGGGCTCTCTCTAGAGAGACATGTGTCACACTCTGGTTGGTCCATAAGGCGGGGTAAAAATACCCAAATCATTTTTCTCTCTATATTTCTGCCACCCCTCCGAAAGATGTCAAGGTACTTATTTTTAATTCCAATGTAATGTGACCGTAAAATAAATGGATTAAGTAGTCAATACAACATATAACCGATATTAAACTATACCCTTTCCGATTAGTAATAATCTCAACATTTTCTTTTTAGGAATTTTTTTATTACAATTTAAAAAATTTCTTATTTGATTTGGACCCGCAATAATTTTTCATGTCTCCAACCATCCCGAATTATTATTATTATTATTATTATTATTATTATTATTATTATTATTATAATAATGATAACATTAGTATATAATAGTATAGATTATTATTACTAGTTTTGTCCTCGTTCAATGCATGGATCTATAAATTATGATTTACTAAAAATAATAGTTAATTGAAAATAAATGACTTTCGTTACACTTTTTAAAAAAAATTTAAATTTATTAGTGTCTATCCTTTTAAAAAAATTTGTTACAATAAATTTATTACAATAGATTTCATAAATATTTTGGAGGGAAATTGTTTCACAAAATCATAACAAGTGTCTCTCCAGTGAATCAGTGATTACTTTAGTACGAGTACTATATAGTATAGAATATAGATAGATAGATAGATTGATTGATTAGTTTTACCCATAAATGATGAGAGACTCTTATCTAGGGTCTATAAACCACCAACCAGTCAACTAGCATTTAATATGCATTACATTCAATTACTACCTCCGTCCCCGAAAGAACGACCTATTTGGGTTGATTACGTGAGTATTATGAAAGTTAAATAGAAAGAAGTAAAAGGATATTGAAAAATAAATTTACATGGAGTTTGTAAAAAAAAATAGAGAGAGAAAGTAATAAATTACATGGAAAATCAAATTTTTATATGGGGAAGGTAATTTTGCACAAATATTGTTGCAAATTAGGGTCTGTTCTTTTACGTTGAAATTCAGTTCAGTTCAGTTCAGCTCAGCTCAGTTCAGTTCAGTTCAGCTCCTAATTTCCTTCTCTTATAAAATATTCATTTCAGTTCAGTTCAGTTTAGCTGAGTTCAGTCAATGAGAATAGGTCCTTAGTGGGTGTTTTAATGCAAATGGATCATTATTTTTGGGGACTAAAATTAAGTCAAATGGGTCATTTTTTCGGAAATGGAGGGAGTAATTTACACAGTAGACAGCATTTCACCATCCAGTCAACTACTCATTTAAGTAGTACATTCAATTAATATACACAGTACGTCATCTACATACATACGTTTTCCAAATTCTGTCATCCACGTGAATCTTCCATCATTGATGCTGAAAATTCTACAGTAAAACTCAATTTTCACACTTTCAAATTTACAAGACCTGCACGGCCACAGTTCAAAGATTGATAGGGAAAGACGGAAAGAGTCTTCCATCCATTAATTATATACATGTACCATCCAATCCAAAGGGATCAATTATTAATACTTACAAAACTTTATTCACTTGTACCTTTTTTTTGACAAAACTCATCCACTCGTACCTTATCGCTACTTTACCTTTTTTTTTTTTTTTTTTTTTTTTTTTTTTTTTTTTTTTTTTTTTTTTTTTTTTGAAATCAATCGTTACTTTACCTTGTAAAACAAATATCTATATTTTTTTTTGGGGATAACACTTACTTCCTCTGTTCTTTTTTACTTAACCTGTTTCTTTTATTACGCTTGTCAATGCAAAACTTTAATGTTCAACAACTTAAATTTTCCATAAGTAAAATTTATTTAAGTTATATATTATGATAGTATTTATTAAGACGAATCCAAAAAGATCGTACATTAATATATTTTTCCTTACATATTATTTACAAAAGACGGTTAAAGGAGGGGTGGTGAATAATGTAAAAGTCAAAGTGGATCAAGTAAAAAAGAACGGAGAAAGTATTATTATTATAATTATTATTATTATTATTATTATTATTATTATTATTATTATTATTATTATTATTATTATTATTATTTATGTACTTTATATTTATTAAAATGTTGATGTGTCACATTCATAATCTTTATTTCATGTCCGGATTAATAAAGAATGCATGCAATGAGGTTTGTATACTAAACTCCTTAAATTCCCTCCAAAAAAAAAAAAAAAAAAAAAAAAAAAACTCCTTAAATAAAGACCACACTTACTACCAACTTACAAATATATTTTAAAATGTATCATAAAAGTAAAAATAATCCATGAATAAGATCAAGGCTAAAGATTAATATGTTGTAAGGCACAACGCGAGAGAAAGTTTGCAATACTTAAATATTTCAATTTTTATAGTAAGGTGTAAACAATTAATCCATGGATCCAAAGCTAGAAGCAGCAGCAAAGTCAGGAGACGTAGAGTTCCTGAGAAAAGCTGTTGCCTCACAACCACCAGATTACTTCCTCACAACCACCACGTCCACTTCCTCACGTCCACCAGATTACTTCCTCACTCAAAATTATTGCCAACGAAATATATTCCATCTTGCAGTTAGGAATAAAAAAGTGGAGTTTGTGAGAGTAGCCTTGGAAATATTACCGATTACTATCCAACAAAAACAATTTCTCCTCTCTCAAGGGGATGAAATTAACTGGACTCCTCTTCATATGGCCGCAACTAAGGTGTTTGATGAAATGGTGAAGTTAATCTTAGATGTCTACAAATCACATTCAGATCCACCTATTCAAAAACCCTGGTTAGCAATTACTAAACGTAAATATGCTGAGCCTGGTAAATGTACACCGTTGAACTTGGCCTTGAAATTCTGTAACAAGGAAAGTGCAATGGAGATAATGTCAATGGATATGGAGTTGCTATGTAACATGCTAGACGATGAAGGAAACAGCCCACTTTTCCTTGCAGTCGAAAAAGGGTGCAATAAGGTTGCTGAGAAGATATTGATGTCATCCTTCTCTTACAGTCTTAGTGGGAAAGATGGTTCAACTCCACTTCATTTTGCACCTAATTCTTCAGGTTTGTTCGCAGAATATTATACTTTGTATTATTGATCTATGTTTTTTGTTTTTTTTGTTGGATGATACACTTTTATTATTATTATTATTATTATTATTATTATCAGGGCCGTCTTAATCATTTTGGGGGCCCTGTTCTAAACTTAGAAATTGGGCCCTAAAATTTTTTTTTAACGAAATTATCATATAACAACATATTAAAAAGAAGCCAAAAAACACAAAGTACTTTATTTAAATTGTAAATAATATGATTAATATCAAAATACAATCTTAATTATTAAAAGATCAAACTATTTAAACAGAGCTATTCTTCTAGCATTTCTTGAAGCAAATTCATCAACCACATCTTCATATTCCACCTTCTCCAAAAGATCATTTTCAATTGCTAACAACGCCAATCCATTAAACCTTTCTTGTAACATGGTAGACCGCAAATAAGATTTCAACAACTTCAATTTTGAAAAACTTCTTTCTGCAGAAGCAACTGTCACAGGAATAGTCAATAAGATCCTATAAACAATACTAGCATTCGGAAAACACTCTACATCATTCAAAAAAGATAATATATCAATAGCTCCCATCTTTTTTGTTGGCATTGATGGAAAAATATCTCTTAATAGCTTAAACTCCATATAGAGTTCATTTCCATCAATATCAGATTCACGATTTGCCGCAACCCCCTTGGCTTTGAATCTCTGATCTTCTTGTTAACCAATTTCTTAATTGTTTTTTTATTTGTTAAATGTAATTTGAGTACGAAGAACACAAGTAATTGAAAAAGATTGAAGATTGAAATGGAATTTATAAGGGGTAAAAAATTTTACCGTTTGATAAACGAAAATTAAGGGGTTTAATTGTGGAATACATGAAATTAATATCTCCATTGAAAGCAATTCGAGACTTGAGGAAAAATTCTTCATACCCGTTGTAATTTTTTTGAAACCAAAATGTCAAATTTGGAAAATTAAAAATTTGGGGGTAAAACAATAAAATTAAATGACAAATTAGGAAGTATTCAAAGAATCAAAGAAAGGAAATTAAAGAAATTTTCAAAAATTTTGGGAAGTTGGGGCTATTTTGATGGAGCTAATTACCAAGGAAGGAGATGAAGAATCTAGAGAAGTGGGGAGTAAATGGAGGAAGTGAGGAACAGCTGTATTCACGTGAGGAGTATGAGTTGCTGACTTTTTCTTTTTTTCTTTTTTTTTTTTTTAAAAAAAAACTTAAAGTCCAAAATTTTGGGCCCTCCCAATTTGGGGGCCCTGTGCTAAGGGCCTGTTTGCACAGGTCCTTAGCCGGGCCTGATTATTATTATTATTATTATTATTATTATTATTATTATTATTATTATTGTAAAAATTACTTCTTCCGTTAGTAATAATCACAATATGGTAGGGAGGGAATAAAGTTTTGAAAAATTGTGAAAAAGGATCTTTTAAATGGTTGACTTTTTGAAAAATGACATTTTAAGTGAAAACTTGTGAAAAAGGATCTTTTAAGTTGTATTTGTTTGTACAGGTACTTGGGTGAGCTTGTGAGGTGGTTAACGCCGGAGCTCCGGTGTTAACTATCACATGTTAGTCACGTGACTTATTTTTAAAAAAAATTCCTCAAATTTCCCCCCTTTCCCGACCTACGTGAGAATATATACTATATGAAAGGGTTAATTAGGTCGAGAAATGAGGGATTTCTAAAAAAAGACACGTGACTAATACATGACAGTCAACCCCCGAAGCTCCGGCGTTGACCACCATGCAAGTTCAACCTAATACTCCATACAAACAAAATACAACTTAAAAGGTCCTTTTTCACAAGTTTCACTTAAAAGATCCTTTTTCAAAAAATCGACCACTTAAAAAGAACTTTTTTCACAATTTTCTTTATAGTTTTAGAAAAAATATAGGATGGAGATCTCACCAGGGAAATTAATGATTTAAAGCTTAGTTAATAGAAAATTACTCCATTTATTATTAATAAGGGAATTTTGACTTTTACCACCTCTATAAAACGACTTATTTGTTTTTACCACCTATATAGTTTAAAGTTTTATTTTACCGCCTCGTAAAAAATAAAGTTTGCTTTTCCCACCAATACCCAACTCCGGTGACGGAAAAGTAATGTGAAACCCATAATAACGGCTATTTTTGAATTTTTCCCCAATCTATCATGGTTTCCTTCTTTATTTAAATCTATCTTCTTCATTTCTCAAAAAGAGAACGTAGAATTGAGCTTGAATTTGGCAAATTTCTCCCCAAATCCTCAAATTTGCTCTACCTAACAATCCTAGCATCCAAATTTCCAGATTTGTGCTCGTTTTAAATGGTCAGCTGTTAGAGAAATTGGAACAAGGTATGCATTACACTTAATTCACAAAAATCATGAATTACTAGGTGTATTAATTACCATCCAATTGTTTTGTATCATTGAAATTGTTAATATCACTTATGAATTGAGACCCAAATTAAAATTGTTAATATCACCTATGAATTGGGCCCCAAATTCAGAGTTAAAAATTAGGGTTCATGTTTATAAATATTAATTTTGGGTTTTTGAAATTGTAATTGGTTAAAATAATTAGGGTTAAGGAATGATAATTGTGTTCAATTAGAACAAGCATTGATGTTGTTGGCTGTGAATTGTAGAAGCAAATGTCTTCTTTAAATTTATCACCTTCAAAAGAGAAAAGATGTCAATGTGGAGTTCTAATGGCAAGGCTTACTTCTTGAACTCGAAGAAAGGTGAGAAATTTAGGGTTTAATTTTCACAGAGAGATGAAAAATATAAGAAGAAAGATGAAAATTTTAGAAAAATTTAATGGGAGGAAAGTGAGGGTATGAAGAGAGAGAGAGGAAATTGTGTTTAGGAGCATTTAATTTGGAGGGATATAGAAAAACTTTGGGCCCCACATTATTTTGTAGACACCGGAGTTGGGTTTTGGTGGAAAAAGACAATTTTATTTTTTTATGAGGTGGTAAAATAAATTATTAAATTATGTAGGTGGTAAAAGCAAATAAGTCGTTTTATAGAGGTGGTAAAAGTCAAAATTTCTAATTAATAATAATAGCAATAACAATAACAATAACAAGAATAGTAATAATAACAAAAATAAGAACAATAATAATAAGAACAATAACAACAACAATAACAATAACAATAATCCTAGTGAGTAATTCTAGTGAGGTCGCTGCCCCTAAACTCATGAAGAAATTGGCATATATATATTTCACAAAGGTTACCGCTTCTGCAGACTCCACCTTTTCTTTTCTCCTCGGCAGTCGATATTGTGGAAGTCGCACTAGGGTGATCACATTTGTGCTTGGCTTTGGGCAGTCCCTATTTATGAATTGGGTCAGACGATGAACGTTAAGACATACCGATGTGTGTTGTGTTATTGGATGGGTGTTCCAATGTTCTCTGTCTCGACACCGTGCTCTGCTTGTTCGAGGGATTTTTCAGGGGATATTTTCGGTGATCATGCGGTGTCTTGTGCTGGTATTGTGGGTATTAAACATCGGCATAATGTTGTTCGGGATACACTTGTTGACATTTGCTATCGATTAGGGATTTCAGCAAGAAATGAGGTTGACATAGGGTTGTCTAGAGGGAATGACGGGGCCCTCAGACCTGCCGATGTGTTACTTTATTCATGGGATCGTGTTCGCGATGTCTATGTTGACTTGACAGGGTCTTCTCCATTGACACAAACAGGGCTTTCTGACTTTGTTCCGGGACAGGTGGTGGCTGATGCGGCTCATCGAAAATGGTCTAAGTATGAAGCTCGTTGTCTGACGATTAGATATGATTTCATTCCCTTCTCCTTTTCTTCGCTTAGGGAATTAGAGAAGGAGGTTGTTGCGTTGCTGAAGCGGATTCAGAGATTCTCGATGACGCAAGACATAAGGGCTTGTACTGCAGCTCATATATTCACTAGGCCGGGTAGGCTTTGCTATTGCTAGAGGAGTGGGGGCCCAGATTGTATCTCGGCTTCTCACTAATTTATTGTAGGTTGTATGACTTTTGTTTTTGAGATATAATAATAATAATAAAAAAAAAAATAATAATAATAATAATAATAAATAACAATAATAATAACAATAATAATAATAAGAAGAACAATAAGAACAATAAGAATAGGAACAGTAATAACAATAATAATAATAACAACAACAATAACAATAACAATATTAATAACAATAAAAGAGTAGTGTAGGCGTGGTTGGTTTAAGAGAAAAATTATAAAAAAAAAAAAAATAGGTTAGGTCCCGTGCCGTGCACAATTATTTTAATTACTCCATATTTTTTTTATATAAATTATTTTACGCCTTTATGGCATACAAAATAAAGGAAAAATTGCTCCCATAAATCCCAACTTTGCCTCGTCCGCCGAAAATAATCCCAACTTTCGTTTATTATCTATTGCACCGAACTTTGGGGGGTATTAATTTTCGTTGCACCCAAATTACCTGCAACCGGTTAATCCGGTCAACATTTGTGTGTTACATTGTTTTTGGACATGTGTCACTACATGAAGGGTCAAATTAAAAAAATTTTAAAAAAAAAAATTTAAAAAAAAAATAAAATTAAAAAAAAAAAACAATTTTTTTTTTTAAAAAAGAAAACCCAACCACCCCTTAACGGCAGCCACCCCTTAATGGCAGCCACCGCTAATGGCAATGGGGGAAGGGGGCGGAAACGACGGGGAAGGGAGGCCGGATTCGGGTCGGAAATGAAGGAGAAGGGGGCGGAAACGACAGGGAGGGGAAAACGGCGAAAACGAAGGGGAAGGGGAAGGGGATTGGGGTCGAAAAACGGCGGGGGAGAGGGGAGTGACGGAGGAAATAGGGGTGGGGGAGGGGTTTTCGGGGGTGGGGAAAGGGAAAGGGGGAGTTTTGAGGGAAGGGGGAGGGTTGAGCGGCGGTTTCAGGGAGTGAGGGAGGGGTTTTCGGGGGTGGGGGAATGGTTTTCGGTGGGTTTCGTGGTAGGGGGAAGGTTGGGCGGCGGTTTCCGGTAGCAGGGGAGGGGTTTCCGGCAGCAGGGCGGCGGTTTTCGGCAGCGTGGTGGGGGTGGGGGTGTGGGGGTGTGGTGTGTGGTGGTCGGCTGCTTGTATGGGGTGGTTTGTGGGGTTTTTATTTTTATTATTTTTTTTTGTTTTATTATTTTTTTTTTAAAAAAAAAATTTAAGCCAATCATACGCTGACACGTGGCTAGGTGACCTGCTACATCAGGTTAGATGACCTGTTGAGTGCAACGAAAATTAATACCCCCTAAAGTTGGGTGCAATAGATAATAATCAAAAGTAGGGATTAATTTGGGCGGACGAGGCAAAGTTGGGATTTATGGGAGCAATTTTTCCAAAAATAAAAAGTTAATAAATTTGTAGAAAGATTATTTATTTCCTTATTAATCCGTGCTTAATTGGGTAATAACATAAGAAAGGTAACTATTATTGTTTGTGTATTTGGTTGACAAAAAAAAGCTTTTCTTTTAAATAACTTCTTTAAATAAAATTTTCTAAATTAATTAAATTAAATTAATACCACCTAAAGTTGGGTGCAATAAATAATAAACGAAAGTTGGGATTATTTTCGGCGGATAAGGCAAAGTTGAGATTAATGGGAGCAATTTTTCCAAAAAAAAAAAAAAAGGATTAGAAAAGATTTGATGTATCTTTCCAATATATATTTATGCCATAAACATCTTAACATAATTTATGACATATGCAAAATGAGTTGAGTTCTATGTAAGGGATTTTTTTTGTCAAACGTCAAGAGTGACATAATTTTTTTAGCTTCGTGAATGAAGTTATCCTCTAAGGGCCTGTTCTCATTGACTGAACTCAGCTGAACTAAACTGAACTGAACTCAGCTGAACTGAACTCAGCTGAACTGAACTCAGTTGAACTGAACTGAACTGAACTGAAATGAATATTTTATAAGAGAAGAAAATTAGGAGATGAACTGAACTGAACTGAACTGAACTCAGCTGAACTGAATTGAACTGAATTTCAACGTAAGAGAACATGCCCTAAATTGTGTTGATTAAGTCAAATTAATGTTAGCTTATTATTTTGGGACTACTTAGTAATGAATTGAGGCTGCTTAATTATATGTGTACTAGACCTTGAGTTTTCTACATTAAAATCGATAGTGATTAATTGAAATAATCTTAGTAATATATAATTATTTTTTAGAAAAAAAAAAAAGACATGTTCATTTTGGGTATTCCTAAAATAAGGGATGTATAAATAAGGATATAATTTTTGCAATACGAGTTATGCAAGAGATACATAACATTTATTTGTCAAATAGTAAAGGAAATAACTAGGTTATGAAATGAGGTTTATCCTCTGATTTGTGCTGATATAAGGCAAATAAATTACAACTTTTTAATTGTTTAAGACTGTCTAATTATATTTTTTGCTACATTTAATGTATATGTTTTGGCCAAGCAATTATCTGATAAGACCTTGGTTTGTTTCCCGCAAAACCAATAAACAAGTCAATATTCAAAATTAGCAATATTATCTTAATCAACATGGAAATATATATCCATATAAGTCTTAAATATATAATAATATTTGTGTTTAAGTATTCCTAAATAGAAATTGAAGGTACCTAAAAAAAATAATCTATAATACTACCTCCGTTACATATTAGTTGCAACTTTGGAATATTTTATCTCTTACAAATATTGCCGAAAGTTGCAACTAATATGTAACGGAGGTAGTATACTCTATGAGTGTTGATTTACGTAAGGAATATTATTCTTTTTAAACATTAGAACGACAAAAAATATTAGGTCACGCGAATATATTTAATTTCAAAGATTATTCTTTAAATTGTGTTGCTTAAAGGCAATTTAATCTTAACTTTTTTTTTTTTTTTTAATTTTGGGACTACCTATGATTGTTTGGGACAGTCTAATAATGTATTTGCTACTACTCAAAACCTCATTATTAGTTGCAACTTTGAGATATTCATTGTGAGATAACTAACCCAAAATTGTGTTTTTATATATGTGTAATAATATATATTTTCTCTAAATAATAATTTCTATTATTTTATTTTTGGTGTAAAATAGTATTATCAATATTTTTTATTTATGTAATTTTTATTAATATTTTATATTTCTCAATAAATATTTATTTTATATTGGATTACATTTTTTAAAAATTATATTTCATTGTAGGTATTAGGAGACTAATTATGTCCACTTTATGATGTGAAAAAATGAACCAATATATTTTATTATTTATCATTAAAATAATATGATAGTCATATTATTTATTTTGGTATAAACTTATAACTACTCTTTACATAACTTAAGATACATACTCGTATTATTTGTTATATAATTTTTAAACTCCGAAATGCCCATATTCAGCAAAAATCATCAAAACACCGCATGATATACATTTGCATGTGTATAAATACTTTGTCATTTTGGTGTCTAACTGCAGAAAATGTTTTAAGATTGCTACTAGAGAAGCATCCACAACTAGCAGACGTAGTGGATATCCGCGGATACACTGTTCTTCACCAATGGGCTAAACAGATGAAGGAAGTTTGGCCGCTTGATTTTCTTTTAAGGGAGTTTCCTGCTTTGAGGACCAAAGTATTTACAGATTTCATCCACCGATTGAAGAGGGACGATGGAAATAATCCATTACATGTAGCGGCCGAAAATGAAATTGAAGAGATTGGAAAAGCGATTATTAATGGTTATCAAACAGAAATTAAAGCAGCAGGGGATTTATATGTTCCTAATCCTCCTTGGAAAACAAAGAATAGAATTGGAAATACGCCTCTGCAACAGGCTTTATCCTACAGAAATGAACAACTTGCGTTGTATATATTATCACTCGACCCAACAATATATCAAATATTTAACAATAAAGACGAGAGTCCTCTGCTTACTGCGGTACAAAATGGATGTGGAGAATTTGTTGAAGAAATTTTGAGTAACCACCATGTTAATTTCAGCATGCTGCTCGATTTTCATGGATCTACGGTGCTGCATTTCCTACCAAATATCCCAGGTAATGATTCAACGTTTTATATATAGAATTTTTTTTTTTTTTGATACCATTCAACGTTTTATTTTATTTTGGTAAATTAGAAAAAAAAAAAATTATGTCTTTAATAATCTTTTATCAGTGCGTTTCTGGTGTGGCCAGCCGCACGGTGTGGCAAGGTGCCACTGAAGTAACCTCTCTAGTTTCCCTCGAAGTAACCCCTATTCAGTAATCCCTGAATTAACCCTTGAAGTAACCCTTGAAGTAACCCCTCTAGTAACCCCAGAAGTAACGCTTGTCTAGTGACCCCCGAAGTAACCCCTAAAGTATCCCTTGAAATAACCCCTCTAGTAACCCTTGAAGTAACCTATGTCTAGTAACCCCTAAAGTATCCCTTGAAATAACCCCTCTAGTAACCCTTGAAGTAACTTATGTCTAGTAAACCCTGAAGTAACCCCTCAAGTAACCCCTCTAGTAACCCCCGAAGTAACCTCTGTCTAGTAACCCCCGAAGTAACCCCTAACCGAATCTAATAAACCCTAACTTAACCATCAATTCCACCGCTAAAGCCGCCACGAAACCACCAATTCCAAGCAAAATTACCAGAAGAAACTAACTTAATAATTAATAACCAAATAATTAAAAAGAAAAGGATCGAAACAAGTTTCTGAGTTTCAAATCAACAATGACGATCAAATCTGGGTAACTATAAATCAATTTGGTGCATGAAGCATATGATGTCTACTAATGTAGAAATTATAGATCTAGGATTTGATGATTGCCTACTTTTTGTGCCTCTGAACAAATGGCGAGTTCTTCGCTTACTCCTCCGCAAAAACAACAAATTAAAATCAATGAGATAATGATAAAATCAAAATCCTCTACAAAAACATCAAACTAAAATCAACGAGATCATGATAAAATCAAAACCGATCATCAATGCAATCAAATTGGCGAATTAGGGAAGATTGAGATGATGATAGGAGAGAGAAAATAAAAATACCAATAAGACCAAGAAATAATTTGGTGATGATGATAATTTGGTGATGATGGTGCCGATTGACGGCAAAACCGACTAGAAAAGGCCATTTACGATTCCATTCTATCTTAAAGAATTTCGCTGAAAATGATGATTAGGGAAGAAGAGTGGAGGTATTTTGCTGCCATTTCTGTAAGGTAGGAGAGAGAAAGTGAGCAAAAGGAAGGGGAAATACAGTACAAGTGGGAAAATAAAAAATTAAAAAAAAAATTGTGGCTGGACACCGTGTGGCCTGATAAAGTTACGAGAAAAGAGAATGATGGAAAGCTTCAATTATATTGATGAATAATCAAGAGTATATATATAGTACAAGATTAAAGCATTGAACATACCAAACTACGGTCAGTACAATATATATGACTAGGTACGTTAGCTAATTATAAGGGATATACTTTGACTATCAACCTAAAGAGTAATTCAAGGGATTGCTAATTATAAACAATATCAATAACTATGATTTGATCAAATCCTTTACACGCGCCCCGCAAGATGGACGGCCAAAGGGAAAGTACAATCTTGTAAAATGAAATGTTCTTGATCGTTGATTGCCACTTCAAGATGTTGATATGGTGGTTCTTCAATTGAGAGTTGTACGTACCAAATTGGGAGTTAAAAGTGATTTTTTTTTTTTCTTTTTTAAAGAGGAATTGCATGCTTGGAGCAGGGTAGGAGTGTTTGGAGAGGGAAGGGAATTGAGATATAGAGGAAGGATGAAAATTTGATCATTTTGTTATAGGAGAAGAATTTCATTTAGTATCATTGAACGAAAAGAGTTCGAGGATCTCCATAAAAGTTTGGAGAAGTGAATTTAACACTTGGTAGATACACTATGTAGGCCAAAGGGGGATTGTTTCTCCATAAGGGGGGTTGGAGAATTGAGTTTATGTTCGACAACACTTGGTGGATAAACTATGGGGTGTCGAAAAGGGATTGTTTCTCCATAAGGCCCTGCCTGGATTGGCAGTAAAGAAGGAGGAAATTAAGATTAAAGGAGTAAAAAATTCTGGAACTTTTACTTATCTGGATCGAAAGTAAAAATGCAAAGGAGTAATATATTCACCTAAATCTTGTCAAAAAAAAAAAATATATATTCACCTAGCTAAAAAAGGGGGTAAAAGTTACCCAGGGGCCCCCTAGTGAAATGTTTTCCCCCTCAACATCTCCGCTTGATTTCCATTTTTCTCTCTCTCCTCTTTACCAACTGCCTTCTACCTTCCAACTCCCACCATCTTTATTCCACCATAGCCAAGTCCTACAAAAAATTATCATACTCCAATATTTATGAGCTTACCATGGTCTGTTCAGGTTAGTGCAGGCAATGGAGGAAATCTTTACTCTAGTATTAATGCCAAACTTTTGGAAAATGAAGTTTTACCCTATAATTGATCCTCTACTAATTTTTTCCCCATTAGATTTTAATCCCTTAATTATTTCAAAGAATCCAGGCAGGACCTAAAAGGTATTATGTGGAGAAAAAAAAATAGTTAGCATCTCTTGGTATATAAAATACGGGGTGGTAAAAGAGTTGAGCTTAAGTTTGATTTGGGTTTGAAGCTTTCCGAGAGGGAAGGGAGCACAAGTATGGTCACTATCATTTGTCGGCATCGGCAAAGGGTTTTGATAGTGTAGCCATGGTTGTAGCGGAAGCAAGAAATGATGGATCAAAAGCTCATGATATCATGATAGAGTTATGAGAAAAGAGAATGATGGAAAGCTTGAATTATTTTGATGAATAATCAAGAGTATATATAGTACAAGATTAAAGCATTGAACATACCAAACTATGACTAGATACAATATATATGACTAGGTACATTAGCTAATTATAAGGGATATACTTTGACTATCAAAGTTATATAGTTTTTTTTTTGGTGGAGAACTATCAAAGTTATATAGTAAATCAAGGGATTGCTAATTATAAACAATATCAATAAATATGATTTGATCAAATCCTTTACATGGCCCGCCACATATGAAAGTTGGTGATCTTGTATTATTTATTAATTATCCTATATATTAACTATCCTATGATTCCTATCCTATCATATTATATCAAATCATATCACTAATAATCATATAACTAATATATATAGCTAAACTTTTAGCCTGGCCACGAAACAACAACACTTGGTGTCTCAACTTTTTGCCAAGTGTCGTGCTACATAAGCGACATATAAGATTTAATACGATACCTCTGACGTTAGATTAGCGAATTTAAGATAGATTTTAAGGATTAAAAGTTGAATATGAGATAGATTTTTTAGATAAAAAAGTTACTTAGAGTTTTATTTCTTAATGGTATTCGACGTAAAATATCCTTAATCAAAAGGGATATATACCTTTTACATAACACTATCTATATCGAAATTGGCATATATATAAATACACAGATAAAATGTTTATCTTATTAGTAAATAACCCTGACGATGTCCGGGGCGCAATACTAGTAAATAAATTAAAGTCAGTCTCACAATCAGGTCACGAGACAGCGACACTTAGCATTTCAGTTTTTCGCCAAGTGTCGAGCCACGTACGCGACAAATAAGTATTATAATGACACATAAGATGCTAAGTAAGCAAATCTTTAATAGATCTTTTAAGATAAAAATGTTGTATACAGTTTTATAATCAATAGAATTCTAATTTTTCATATGCACAAAAATAATCATAACTTTTAGTAAATATTAAAAAACTATCAGTTTTATTTCCATCATAAAATTATTTTTTTAAAAGTTCTTTAAAATGAGATCCATTTATAATATATTTAATTTATGTAAATAAATAATAGAAGATTAGAAAAATAATTTTTGATGAAAAATATAATTTTAGTTTGGTAAAATACTTTCAATTCAGTAAAAATAATTTAAGTTCGATAAAAAAAATTTAAATTAATGATAAATTAAATATATATTTACAAACAAAATTATAAAAAGTTTAATTGTATAAATATCAGTATAATATCGTATGTATAAATAATCTACATCATCAAAAGAGATTATATTACCATATTTAACACTTAAGCGAAAAAGTTTATCCTAAAAATTAGCCAACAACTAGTAGTGAAACTGACGAGAGAATATATAATACCACCGACTATACTTTATATATTACGGAGTATAATTTAATGGAAAATTTGATTCTAATAATCTAACCTTTCCCCGGTCCTATTCTATTAATCCAACCTTTTGATTATTCTAGAATAATCCAAGCTTTAGGGGTGTTCTATTCTATTAGGTCAAGGTGACCTGCTACCTATTCTTCAAGTAAATTTTTAAATACATTTTTTAGTTTTTTAACAAAAAAAAAAAAAAAAAAAAAAAAAAAAAAAAAAAACTAAATATCCCCCATTGATTCCGGCACCTTGAATCCCCATCCGGCAACCCCTCCCATTTTCGGCCACTCCCTCCCCCTCCCCCCGACGTCCCTTTTCTGACCAACCAATCTCTCTTCCCCTCTCATTCTAAGTGTTTTGCCACCGTTTTTCATGAGCGCACTTTTTGTGTAATACCCCTCATGATTGCTTTAAAAGAGTTTGGTATACTACTCATATCAGCTAGATGCATCTTCCTTTTAGGGAGCTCATATATTAAGAATACTCCATAGTTAAGCGTGCTTGGCTGGGAGTAGTCTTGGGATGGGTGACCTCCTGGGAAGTTTTCCTGGGGTGTGCATGAGTGGGGACAAAATGCGCCGGAAGGACTCGTGTTGGTTTGTGGGGACAGTTGTTGGCCCTCGATGCGCATTTCGTGACAATAGGCCCCTCCCTAATTTGTTTGGGGTCGGGGTGTTACATTTTGGGTCTTCAATTGGTCAAAGATTAAAGATTCTCCTTGCCAAATTACTATAATTAAAGGCCCAAATTGTTGCAATTGGTGGCGAATTGATGTTTGCAGGCTCTAAATTAGAGTAATTTATGGTGATGTTGGTGGGTGAAGCTAGCGATGCGCTAGGAGTTGTAGTGTTAGGCTGGTGCACTAGGTGCGGCTGGGTTGTTACGGTAGCTGGTGCACTAGCTGTGGATGGGTTATTGTGGTGGCTGGTGCACTAGGTGCGAATGGGTTGTTGCGATGTTAGGCTGTTGTAGCACTGTAGTGGGGTCGTCTATGGGTTTGTGATGAGTTGCGAGAGTTGTTGTTGTTGCAGGCGGTTGGTGGCTGGTGGGGTGGGGTTCCTTGTTGCCGGAAGTGGGGTGTGGTGGGCGGAGGTCTGGCTGGAAATGGGAGCATTCATGGAGGTGTGGAAAAAGGATAGGGAGGAAGGTGAAGAGAAGGGAAAAAAAAAAGAAAAAAAATTAAAATTAATGTTTTTTAAAAGAAAATTCTTTTTTTTGGACAAATGATAATGCGACACGTGGCGGGTGACTTATTGTTATAGGTTAAGTGACCTGTTTGACCTAATAGAATAGAATGTCCCCAAAGCTTGGATTATTGTGGATTATTGTGGAATAATCTAAAGGTTTGATTAATAAAATAAGACTATGCAAAGGTTGGATTATTATAATCAAATTTTCCTAATTTAAAATCATCAAGTTATATTAAAGTATACATATATTTTTTCTAAAATTATGTGTTCAGCCTTATGCTAGCTATAAAATATGTTGAACGAAGGGAGTACAAAAATTTGATTTAAGCTACAAAACTCTCTGTTGTAAACTGATATTATGTTTTTATGATTGAGAATAAAGAGGATTTATGCAAAAAGTTGCTTGAGAAATATTGGTGGATGATCGACTTCGCCAACGAAGATGGAAGAACCGCCCTTGATGAGGCTAGGGAATCAAATATATCATGGCTTACAAATTTGCTGAAGAAACCTTCTTTGATACAACAAAGAAAATCCTTCGATTGGATTACCAAATGTGAGGAAGATGAGACACACTTTGTACTTGACTTCATTGATTATTGCAAAGACCTTCGTCAGATTTGTCGTGAGCTGAAGGATACTCCTCTGCACCACATCAAATTGCATTCTTATGAAGAGTACTTAAATTTGTTAAAGAAGCCATCCATTGCAGAGCTAAAGATTACAGCTGATTATGAGGGCGCAACACCTTTGCATCGTGCCCTAGAGAGGAAGGACATGCATTTTGTAAAGGCCCTACTCGATGATGGTGTTGAACATAACATACGGGATCGTCATGGTAAAACTGCAATGGATGTGCTTGCTGAGCTTTGCGAGGAAAACAACGAATGGGTATGCTCTTCCAAATTGTTTTTTTTTTTTACCTTTTTGTGAGAAACTACATAATAAAACCAAAATTTAGTGAGAAACTACCTAATAAAAAAAATGTTGTAAGAAATCATCTAAAAAAAGGTAAAATGTTGTAAAATTCTACCTATAGCCGGATTTCTTCTGTTGACCAAACTTTTGGGCGTTGAGCCGTTGACTCACCTCTAAAGTAACTTTGAAAATAGGTTTATTTGAAAATAAGATAGTGAAAAACAAATAAAATTTGTGAGAAAGGTCCTTTTATTTAGACCTTTTTTTTGAGGAAAGTCCTTTTATATACAAAAAAGGTGGCACAAAGGTCTTTATATCGTGTTATAGGGTTGTGGGAAGGGTCCTTTAACCATTTTTCAGTGTTGACTTTTTTTCCCGGCCAAAAAAACTCACGTCCAAAGCACGTGACCACTTAAGTTCCCTTTTTTCCCCTCGTTTTCCCCGTATTAACCCTAAATTCTGAAATAAGGGTTTACACATAAATCACTTAGGGGTAATTGTATTCAGAAATTAAGATTTAATAAGGGATAAAAGGGGAAAAGAGGGAAAAAAATAAAAATAATAAAGGAAACTTAAGTGGTCACGTGCTTAACAGGTAATTATTTTTGGCCGGAAAAAAAATTTAAAAAAAAAAGTCAACGCCGAAAAGTGGTTAAAAACCCTCCCCACAACCCAACACGATATAAGGACCTTTTGTGTGACCTTTTTCATAAAAGGACCTTTCACACAAACAATCTACATAAAAGGACCTTCCTCACTTATTTTTCAAAAAACAATTATTACATGTCATATATATCAAGTAATTAGATATTAAAGTAACTTTGAAAATAGGTTTATTTGTATGGAAATAGGTAAATATTTTTGTAAATATAAAAGAGTAAAGGTTTGTTCAAATTACTGAACATGGCTAAATTGAATTGAACTGGACTGATTGGAGCTGAACTGAATTGAATTGAACTGAAATGAACTGTACTGAATTAAACTAAAATTAAGTAAATGTAAACAGGCCTTCAATAACTTTATTTGAATTTAAATTCAATAAACTTAATCCTCTCGCAAGAAATGGAGGGACTACTATGTCTACTAAGCTAGCTGCATAAATATCAATATTTGTATTTAACTTCAATGCATTGGCCATTCTGCTAATCTATTTGGCTCACGAGCATAATCAATATTTCCTCTGTTTTTTAAAGTGCCCTATAGTGACATGATACACATGTTAATGTAAAATTTTGATCAATAATTTATTTATACGATTTTAACAAATACCTATAAAGCTATATTTTTTCTTACGTATAAATTACAAACATTGATTTAAGTTGCACAAATGAATTGTACCAACAACTGGGGTACTTATAAAAAAATAGAGGAAGGGTCTGTTCTCATTGACTGAACTCAGTTGAACTGAACTGAACTGAATATTTTATAAGAGAAGGAAATTAGGAGCTGAATTGAACTGAACTAAATTTCAACGTATGAGAACAGGCCCGAAGTATGATGGAGCTGAATTGACATATCTAATGGCGTGCAGGATATGATGTGCAAAGAGATGAATATAGTTCCTCACTTGAATACAACATATGTCAATCCAGAGACAAATTTGGATCAAATGCGAAACACGCTATCTGTTGTCGCAGCTCTTTTAGCAACAATCACATTTGCGGCTGGATTTACACTTCCTGGTGGCCTTGATGATAAATCTGGGAATGCCATTTTGGCAAAGAATGCAGCATTTTTAGTGTTTTTACTAGCAGACGCGTATGCCATGTGCATGTCCATGTTGGTCCTGTTTTTCTTGATATGGTCTATGGTTTCCGAAAGAAAATTTTCTTTTATATTGGTAGATCGAAGTGTATTGATACTTATGCAAGGCCTATATGGCACAATGGTGGCATTTATGACCGGTATCTACACCATGATAGCGCATGACTCCTTATGGGCAGTCATTATAATCATCGTCATGTGCTCTTTCATTGTTATTTTGGCAAATAGGACCATTTTGCATTACATACTAGTGAAGCTACTCCCTGCAGCAAATAAAAACTTAGAGAAGAGCCTTGAAAAGGTAAGATCGTTGCTCGTCTTGTATTTTTACAAACATTAATTACTCTTTGTTGTATTGTGTGAGTACTCTCATGTCAGGAAACGTGATAGAATATAAAATAAAATTTAATTTGGGGTTCTAACCATGACTATAAGTTCTTTGTTGTTGAGTTTATCTTTTGACAAAGGATTATAATTTCTTCAAAGTTTAATGATGTAGCTAGAATCCTTGTGATCTCAGACACATGTTGTGTATAGAGTAGTTCCAAACGTGTACTTTTATTTATATGAGGTATCTTGTTCGAGAATTAATCTTAGCATATAAGAATTTGGAATTTATGTTTCAGGAAAAACCAATTCCTTCTAAAAATTCAACCTCGTCGACAAAGGAGGGAAACTTAATCAGTGCAACAAATCAAGACCTGGGAGATCAAAATCCATTGCTTGATGAGGAGGTAATAATTAAACCAATTATTTCTATAACATCATACTTCGTATAATTACAAAATAATAATCATCAACAAGTACTTCTCATTTTTTTATTGCAAATTGCATTGGTACAACATTGGGTTTTCTCAAGTTTACTGCCAAAAAATAGGTGAGCTATTACTGCCAAAAAATAATCTGAAGTACTTCGTATGTATACATTATAGTATTGATTACTTTGTTATTTAGGATCTGTTTGGCAAAACTAGCTGTAGTTGTTGGCTATTAGTTTTTGAGTAATTGTGACCTATAAAGGTAGTTGTGAGCTGTCAAGTAGTACTGATGTTAGAGGTTAGCTGTCAAGGTAGCGGTTCATACTATGAGTGTTCGTTAAAAGTAGCAATTGAAGCTATAAATACAGTTATTATTATTATTATTATTATTATTATTATTATTATTATTATTATTATTATTATTATTATTATTATTATTATTGTTATTGTTAGTGTGACGTGTTATTTATCATATGTTTGATAATTTCAAATATTATATAGTATATAACATATATTTCTTTTAGTATATAACATATATTGCTAATAAATAATCAATTTAAAAAATAAGATAGAAAAAAAAATACTCCTCATAATGAAAGAAAAAAAAAGGATATGGATAGAAAATTTTGATATTATGGTTGACCGAAACAAATAATACTGAGTCACAAAAAAAAAAAAAAAATAAATAAATAAATAAAATAAAATAAGGTTGAATGCTACTTTACAATTTCAAAAGCTATCTTTTTTAGCTTTCAACAACAGCTATCTAAAAGCTACCTCTACCTCTACCTCTAACAGATACTTAAAATACTAATTCACCAAACACTAATATTATTTTAAGGTAGTGTTTTGACTAGGTCTAAAAGCTAACAGCTACCGTAAAAGCTAATGCTGAACAGATCCTTAATAATTTTGTGTCCTATTGTCTTGCAATCACAACTTACAAGTTTTGCTCGCAAGAATTGCAATGTGAAATTCATCTACTCCATAATGATTTCTTTCAGTTCAATTATATTCACATTCAGCTTTATAATCATGCACATCCAACTAAAATTTTATGCACATTCGATTAATTTTTTCATGCACATAAAGGTATTGTGTCAGTCCGGACTGACGAAATGTTTTCGTCTGTCCGGGTTGACAAAATGCGGATTTTTGATATTTTCAATTGGCGGGATGATATCCTCTATCTATTGGCTCCATGGTATCCTCTATTGGCCGGATGGTATCCTTTACTAATTGGATGATATCCTTTATTGGCTACATGATATCCTTTATTGGCTGGATGATATTTCTATTGACTAGATAATATCCTCTATTGGCCGGATGATATCCTATACTAACTGGATGATATCCTTTATTGGCTATATGATATCCTTTATTGGGTGAATGATATTTCTACTGGCTAGATGATATCCTCTATTGATTAGATGATAACCTTTATAGGCTATATGGTATCCTTTTATTGGCTCGATGATATTTCTACTAGCTAGATGATATCCTCATCTATCGGTTTGATGATATCATATAGTCAATAGAGAATATCATCCAGCCAATAAAGGATATCATAGACGCAATTATAAACAATATCATATAGCTAATAGAGCATATCATCCAACTATGATATCATATAGCCAATAGAGAATATCATCCAACTAATGGAGGATATGTATAACATGTTTGAAGATATGTATAATTTGTTTGATAATATGTATAACAATGGTAGAATCTCCATTGAAGTGCTCATACTAAGGTCATGGGTATAACATAAATTGCTCATTTCTCAATCAAAATACATGCATATGTTATTAAAATGCTCACAATTCAACATAAAATCATATGGGACAATTAATTTCAACAATTATACATCTTATAAGAAAGCCCCAATTCGACTTTTAATTTGGGCATTTTTCAATAAATCCGAAAATCTCAAGCTTTCTATCTCTTCCGCCATGGATGACCTCGCTGCTCTCCTTCGCCGTAACCACCACCAACTTGTCATCGGGTGGAAACTTGTTCTTTATCGCAAGTTGAAGATGATGATAATCTGATACTTTCTTGAGTCTCGACTAACGAAACATAGCCGCACCCAATACTTTGTGCTAAAATATTTATATACCAATTAACCTAAGCTTGATCCAATAAGAAAGATTGTACCTTCCAACCTTGAGGTTGGGGTTCAATTTCCACTAGAGACACTTTGAGAGTGGTGATTCTCTACCCTTCCCCCCTCACTCTCAAAGTGTCCGATATATGTATCTATATTTCGTAAAGAAAACGCTTATATTTTTGTAATGTATGTATATGGTTGTCATTCAAGGAGTAGTTTCTTGAAATGAAAAGGATAAATGTGCACAAAAAAAAAGTATGATAATCAATAAATAAAAATGAAAAATAAATCATTAAATGTTTAGTTTGATTTTATTTTAATGTGTAATTTATAATGAAATCATGCTATATATGAAAACTAATATGATTAATCTAATAAATTATAACTGTGTTTTAAGGGTAAAATATTTATGTCATGTAGATAATAACTTTCTAAGTATATATGTGTAAAACATTAACCAGTCTTATAATAACTTAATGCAACTCCACCCTAGTCCAGAATTTGTGATAAGATTATCGAGCTGATAAAAATTTTAAACAAACCCTCAATATTTTATTGCTTGTCCTACTTTTCTTTTGCAACTCTATTTAGTGTGTTTTGATGCCATAAATAGTCACAATCGGAACCTTGATTCAAGATCGAGAACAAACCTTCGAGAGAAGGAGAACCTAGAAGAAACCCTAGAAAAACACTCCCAAGGAAAACCTAGAGGGAACTATTGTGTGTAAAGTAACCTGGCCTTTTAAAATATATTCAATTCAAAGAAAGTTATTTACTTTGGGGAATGAAGTCAATCAAAAACAGCCAAGGGTACAAGTAGGGAATTAAGTGGAATAATATCACGATTAAAAGTGAAAATAAAAAATAATTATAAAATATCAAAGTTATTTACTTTCGTATGTAAAGTAACCTTGCCTTATAAAATGTATCCAATTCAGAGAAAGTTATTTACTATGGAGAATGAAGTCAATCAAAAAGGCGAAGGTACTAGTGAACCATCTCAAATTTCAGTTTCATTTGCGAGAAGAAATTATGCAAATCCCACAGAAAACCAAGATGACCAAGATCAAATCCGACTGCTTGAAGAGGTAAAAATCGAGCAATACTGAGTCATAAATTTTACAATATAATGTTTGATGTTAAAAACTAATAGTTGAGCTCAACATGATAATGAATTTCTTGTTTCAGGGACATGCATTTACTTCAACAAATGATGACACTAAAGATAAGGGAGCAAGTAGTATTCGACTTCAGAAATTAGGACCATAAAATTCAACTTCTACTTCTAGTGTTTACAAACCTTCCCTTGTTTCTTAGCTTTCATTTATTTAGAGCAATCTCAACAACACATGTCTAAACAATTGGTTGAATTTGAAAGGCAAAGAGTCGAATTTGAAAGGCAAAGGGCTGAATGGGGGAGAGACAACGCCTTGAACTAGAGACAGAGCGTCTTCAAAGAGAAAAGGAGAGAGAAGGAAATAAGAAAGTTGATTCAACTCCTTGTTTTACAAGTTCGAATACTCTTTACATAAATTTTTCACTTCAATATGCTTGTTAGCCAAAGCATTAGTTGGCTGATGTCTTTATTTTTCGAATTAAGGATTTGACACATTATTTAAATCTGTACTTATCTGTAATAGACTAACTCTTCCATCTTGCAAACTTTAATTTATTTGTGTTATTAAACATCATTTATTTTTTCTTCGTGTTGAATTTTGTACAATATATGTGAACATATATATACTAGCAGGAGTGTGCCACTGCAAAATAGTGAATACATAGGACAAAAAAAAAATGCAATTGACAACAACCAGAAAAATAACACAAAGAACAAAGGGTAGCCAAATAACACAGAGCTAGCGTTTACTTCACATTGAATCATAGAAAGGACAAGTGTTAAATGCATAAGGAAATTTGGCAATCCATGTATACTTTTCTTGTATCATTCCAACCCTTGATACATGATATGGTCACAGAAGAGTAATAAACACATACGCATTGCTTCTAACGAACAAGAAAAATGATGGCATTGTGTAATGAGTTCTATGGTCGATAAATAAATTGTGTAGGGAGTTAAGGACTGGGCTAACGATGCAAGTTACAAAAATTCATGTCATTTATAATATACACTCATAAGAATACAGCTTAAAACTTGAGTCAGCACAGAAGAAATTTGAAAAAACAGTCTTCACTACCACTACCTATGTCTAGATCTAAACACGATACATGTATTCCTAGCATCTCAATTAGGATAACAGTCATCTTCGGAGTTTTGCTGCAAACATTCCTCTCACAAGGTTCGTGGTGAAACTTCACAATTATGGAGCAAGTTCTGCTGCAACCATTACTCTTCCAAGGCACATGGTGCAACATCATTATCATGGCCTGGAGAAATAGCAAAGTTGCCTGCGGATAGAAAAATCAGCATCAAAACTCAATAGCATCTAACTTAGCACAGCACAGTAATGTCATAATAAGAACATAAATCACTGTCTTTTCTTTCTCCTTCACTAAATTCCTTTAATTGTCCATCCTAGGACTTAACAACATTTTCCACATAAAAATCAATTAAACAATTTGCTGCTCCTGGACAGAGGTCAAGATGAGCAAGAATTAATTAACAAGAATCAACAGGAAACAGTGCTGCAACCTTTTTCATGCTTTTTCGACTAATATAATTACAGCAAAAAAAAATAAATAAAGTACAAAAAGTTTACTTGTATTTACCAAGAGGCTCAAATGTTTGAATCGTGAGGAGCAACAAGCAAAAGTAGACATAAGAAAACCAAAATCCCTCAATTCATCCCGCTACATTGAAAATTACAAGAGACAACACACATCCCAAATCATGAAAGGTTGCTATGACTAGTCCTGGTTCTTACCTGATTTCACAGACAACTTAATGAGGCAACTATTATTACAGCGTTAATAAATTAATTTGTAATACACCCTTGGCTCCCCACAAAAAAAAATTTACAATATCTAATTTCACTGAAAAATCTACACTCTAAATGGCTCAAGGCTTCTGATCTGATCAGATGATTGCATACAAATTAGACATCCTGCAGAGTTCTGAGTCGCTGACTAGTTATAAAAAAGATAATTTGGTGCCAAGAAAAAATCTAATCTGGTCAGATAGTCATTTAAGCATGATTGAGGTATCAGGCTTATGGGGGCTCAAGGGAAATGGAATTTCTCAGCAGCAATGCCTAATTTTAATTTGCAAATTATATGGTACAGTTTGTAATAGAGGAAAGCATGAGCAGACAGGGGATGGTCCGCCTTGATTAGAAGTGACATTCCACCACCATACAGAGCAAATCTTCCCATGTATACACATGGTTGCAGCAGCCAACAGGTCATACAAAGCAAGTCCAAGTAACTATACATGTAATTTCTTGTACACAAATTGATCTATAATTCCATACCATTAATATCAAGAAAAATTGAGCAATTAAATTAAAATCAATTCTAAAATCAAGTACCCCAAAAACTAGACAAGATTTTAAGTTAGTTTTACAGGAGTTTCACATTTAAATGATCAGGTGACAATAATATTAAAATTCAAACACAGAAATTACAGCAGTTCCCCATTTCCACTTCCCTGCCTCAATGGATAGGTACAAAAATCTCATAGATTGTACATTGTGATTGTGAATTGATCTTGTGACTTGCTTATACAACCCAGAGTTGAATAATATTTGAAGAATTTTGAGCAAATTCCAGAAAAAGGCACATTATATAGATACACTCTATCTTCTCCATACTTTTTTTCTTTCTTTCCAAGAAACTGGCCACAATCACTCAGCTGATTCTAATAGATAGTACTATCATAGCTCTACAAAACACATAATAAATTTATAAACTCTGCTCAATTAGACTAAATAAATCTTTAAAGACCAATTGGGTTTCCTATGTTCTCCCTAGATCTAAAAGTTAAAACTAAAAGGAGAATAACTATAATCCAGGATTAAATATATAATTTCCAATTTGCACTTTCATTTATATATAAACAAAATAGCAGACTAAACTAAGATGGGATTTTAAATTGTCTCCAGTCCTTGTTATAGTTGAATAGAAAACAGCTGTTGAGTATTCTTTGGAGACAGTATTCATTGCAATCACCATAATATGAATCAAAGCAAACATACTTGACAAATTCCAAGAGTTTTAAAATCAATGCAGATAAAAATCTCAGGAAAGGGGCAGGGGTTCTTGCAGCTAGTACAGCTGTCAATATAAGAGATGATGGTAATTCAAACTAACAAATCAAATCTGAACTAATTTATAAAATATACAACTGCCAAAAAAATAATCGCAAGCCGGTACAACATCCAACTAGGAGATGATAAGAATATCCCTCTTTCAAGACGAAGTGGCACTTATACATAGAATAAATACATAAAGCATAGTGTAATATACCTTCCAAAACATCTGCCTCAAATAATCTTATTTCGAATCTCTTCCAGTTTCTTTAAAATCTCTGCAGGAGTTCTGTCCAATTCATCTGCAATCTTCCTCTGCATATCCATAGGTAAAGTTGGAAACTGTTCGCACAGATCTCCATCAATCACATCCTACAAAATCAAGCAAAAATTTCAGCGATCATTGGAAAATAAAAATGCTTGAAGAGAGCCTGACACTGAGAAGGCCATGCAATCTTAGTATCTTACCCATCTATAAGCTAATTCAGCCAAGGCTCAAGCGGTTATATAAGGTCTGAAAATAAGTAAATGATAGATAAAGGGGAGGGATGTAGTGGTGAGGAAACTATTACAGTCAATTGGAGGCAGTCCATTATCCTGAAGCGGAAGTTAATTACTACAGACAGATAATCTACTAACTTGTATTCTTCCGCCCAATCGACCATATACTAATAACAACCATCCTTTTATTCAATTCAGAATTCAGATTGGCCGTTTATCCATTAACTTCATCACTCCAAGGCCACCCTAAGGCTCAATATTAAAATGAATTCAATTAAAAATATTCAAAGAGGGCAAACAAGAGGAATTTAGGAGACAACAAGCATACCTTAACAGGAAAATATGCAGATCTATATGCCATATGATCTCTGCCACACAGAGGTGGGTGCTCCTGCCTCAAATGCATTTCCAAGTGCGAAAAGAAGTCAACATCATCACGGGACGTGAAAGGAAGAAATGCTCCCAAGCTCCCCATTACAGTGCCATAAATAATGCATTCTCCACCGCCAGGTATGAGTGATGCCTTCTGCAGACTAGATACAACATCACCAACATGAAACTGAACTATCTCCTCCACCTTGTTAGGTGCTCCATTTAATCTACCCTGTTCCCATTTTATTTTCCCACCAGTAGGGTCCTCTTCAATTTCGTCAGAGACATCCTGAGGTAGCCGAACAAAATATACATTCCCAAATTTGTCTGCACCAGCCATTGTGTCAAAATCAACATGGTGTGACGCAGTGAGCCATCTAGGGTAAACATCATCAGCAAATATGTAGAGCTGGTTCTCATCCCGTCTATACTTGCAATAATGGAATGACTGCAAACAGCAAAAGATATTTTTTTTGTCAAAAGTCAACAGAAACAAACACACCAAACAACTAAAAAAACTGAGACGAAAAGGCTAAAAAAAACATAAAGAAACATTTCCAAACAAGATGAAATTGCACAATTACCAAAAAAAAAAAAAAAAAAAAATCCCAGGACTCACAATGCACAAGACACCAATGGGAGTGGACCAAAAGGAATCAAAAATATAATACAAAACTTTTAAAAAATTAAAAGTAGTCTTTATTATGTTCGATAGTGTCAGACTATGATATTTGGACTTAGAAATTCGAGGACACCCGCAGGACACAATAAAGAAACATCTAGATTTTGAAAATAGACTCGAGGGCATGGAACATAATAAAAGCATATTTTTATACTTCTGCCATTTTTTTTACAAGTGCAACAATTTGATGTTGACAAACATTTGTTATTTTAAGAAAGGCAATAGTTATGTTCTGCTAGTTATATTTGTTTTGAAATATAAACTTTATATAGTAGACAGTATTAAAGATACTAATGACCAAAGATTTGCATTGGCAATAATGAAAGTCTAAAATTTGCACTTACAAACTGAGGAATGGTTTTTGCAAGAAATTAAACTATTTAAAATACTTTTAATATAATTAGAAGTATATAGGTGATAAAATGGAAGTATATTTTTATTTATTTTCCAGCAGACCATTTATATACTACCCTGCCCAACCCCCGCGTTTAAAAAAAAAAGTCTCCTTAAGAAATGAGTTGTAGTAACTCTAGCAAGGTATTGTTAATTAAAATCTTAGGGTACTAATTCACCTGATATCAAAGTATGGCAGTATAGTAATGCTAACACACATCAATGAATAGACTAACCTGTCACACTAGTGTCAACACAACCCAACCCAACCCAACCCAACCCATCACAAAAAATGGGTATTGGAGTTGGTAGAGATCACAGATCAGTACCCCTACACTTACTAAAACAACTAAAACAAGAGGCAGGACATTGAAGCTTTTGAGCATGAAAGAATGATGTGTAGACCAGGTCCACAGGTATGAGTAGTCTTCTCTGGCGAAAAGGCTTGGCTTTCTTCAATATTTTCACAATTGCAATGATATTCCAGTACCCAATTTTCCCTTCTTTTTATTAATGTACGAATAAGGGGTAGCCGAATAGGTGTTGGAAAGTGAAACCCACCAGACAGCCACTAAACATTCCTTTCTCCCTTTTAGTTTTTATAACCTTAGAACTCCAAAAATAAGGGTTTTACATTTCAGCCATCATTAGTTACGTGTACAATGTAGTATAAAACAGGATATGGTGGGTCAGAGGTATGAATACTAGAAATCTGGACCAGCCTTGCCAAAATAATTGAAAGTGTTCATCTTTGGGCAGGTGTTGTTCACCTTATCTACTAATTTCAAGAAAAATTAAGTTATAGAATCAAATAAGTATTAATAAGTCCGGATAAAATTAGTTTAGGGGGGATAAATAAAAGTTCAAACATGGGCTAATAAGTGCTACACAGGTTTAACTTATAACAAAAGCAAGTTCATAACTTCATATAAGGTCAAATAAGTTCGAGTAAGTTAAAATATGTTTATATAAGGTGAAAAGAATGTACCCTTATTCCCTTAGTCTACGGAGAGGATTATATGCATAAATTAATTCTATTAATTGATGTGCTCCTAAGCCTAGTTATGTTTCAAGTTCATTTAAAATGTGTCATCAAGTCCTTCATTTTTTATGTCTAATATTCGTATCCAAAACCATGTCTGAAAATCCAAAGCACAAATTGTTGATCACTACATTGATTCACTCTTCTCATAAAAGATTGGATTCACAATGTCACAAAAACCTGTGTTGTGATGGCCCTACATATGTTCAAACAAAATCAATTGAAGCAGAAGTTGACTAACAATAGAAATGTCAATGAAATAAAGAACTTGACCCCAACCAAAGATTGAATAGGTATATGCTAGACTTAGTATGATATAGCATGAATAGATTTTTGTTTGAGACATTACAACCAAGAACCAAACCCATGATCAAAGCACATTTGGGGCACAGCCCACCTTTTCCCATGCTTTTTCCATATTCGAGCCAATCCAAAACAACAATACACGGTCCACTATCAATTTTTATACTGGATCATGCATGGCTTGATGCCATGACTTCCATTTTTGCACCAACCCTTCCATTCCTTCATATAAAAAGAAGTTGCATACCCAAAAAAAAAAAAAATTAAAATGGCTAACAAATTATTCCCCTTACTAAAGCAATTAACTAGTTTCTTAAGGATTGTGGTAATTTAAAATCATGTTAGCTATCTAAATAAGAGGAATCTAGCCCCTCTTTGTTACGTATGCCAATCAATCTAAATCATAACTATGTCCACAGTAGGACTGTCAATCTCGATGCCTACACTAAAGGTACAAGAATGAATATGTTGGGAATATAAATATATATACTTCCTTCGTTTTTTATAGTGCATCATTTTCCTTTATGGGAGGTTGCATATTAATTGCATCAATTCCTTTTATGGTATACTTTCATAAACCTTGAGCATGTGTTCACACACCAAAAATCCATTATACCTTAGTAGACATTTGATAATAATCCATATAAACCCCACCTTATCCCTCTGCTTTGTACTCACATGGGCGTTCTCAAACCCCCCCCCCCCCCTTTTACTCCCTTTGTTAAATCTTGTGCCCAAAGCAAATGGTGAAATTAAAACGGAGGAAGTATTTGACAAGGTCTCAATTATCCAAAAAACATGTCATGTGACTGGTAGTAGTGTCCTTTTCAAATGGAGCCAAATAATCAACAATTCTAAATTGACTTATATTTGAGCAAATAAGCAAAAAGAGAAAGACATAAACATTAATTGATAATGCTAAGCCATTCTTTCGAACTTATAAGCTTGAAGCTACAAATCTCGAAGTTAGTGACTAGCTTTTGTCTCACAGTCTTCATGCCTCCTCCTTCCTCATCTCTCTCTATTTATATTCACAGTTTCAATCCCTATGATGATTCTAGACTAGCTTTTATCTCACGTGCACAGGTTGCCGCTCTCTCTATTTATAATAAATATAAAGACTACTAACGTAATAATACTAGACTACCCACAATGCCCCTCCTTAGGTCAGTTTACTACAGATTCCCTAGTCTTAAAATTAATGATGTAAAACAAAAGAGAGCAAATTAATGTCACTGACTCACCACTAACTGCCAACTGGAAATAGAAAAATCCCTATGCCAGACACTCATCAAGCCACTAGCAATGGCCTTATTAAAGCCGTTGGCTTGATGTTGATGATGTTGTTGTGTTATAGATAGGATGTAACAATTCTTGACAAGGATCTTAGGGTAGTTTAGTAATAAGACAAAATGACATATTTTTGCTAAACATGTAGAAGTGACTTTACTTGTAAGTTATTCAAACAATCACAATAAAATAGAGGGAGTGCCTAAGTCGTGACTCATGAAGAGGATGTGAGTAAAGGGCAGCAAAGAGTCCAACTTTTCATACTAGAATTTTTTTTCATATAAACATCAAACAAGAAAAATAACAATCATCAAGATTTTTGAACACTGATAGATGATTATTTGAAGTAAAAACAAATGAAAACCCAGAAAATGACATGATAAGAAATCAGAAGTGCATACCTCTTGGATATCACCCACATAAATACGATCACGGTAAGTGTGTATAGTAATAATTGTGTTGGGAAACAGCTTATTCTCACATTTTCTTAGTAGTTTCTTCTTGCCCAAGTCATACAGCCTGAGCACAGGTCCTATTCCTGCAAGTAATCTTCCCTGAAATTGGGATAAAGCCAATGGAACACCTTCTACTTGGGTTTTGTGCAAAAGTTCAAGCTTTCCACCATCAACAAATCGATAAATATGAATATATGCAGCCTCAAACGATCTTTTAGGGAAAAACTGTAATGACTTTGCAGTACCAACAGCTAATAAGGTACCATACTCCTTGTCATGGAAATTTACCGTGCATATACTAAATGCAGCCTCATTATCCTGAAGCTCTAGGCAGCAAGTAGTTTCCTCTGTTCTCGGATCAAGAACCCTGATGCAAGAAACCCATTTCTCTTTCTCTGCTTTTGGATAACCATACTGCTCATCAGAGAGCTGATTATCTTCATCTTCATCACCATTTTCCATTTCAATGT
Source organism: Chenopodium album (assembly GCF_948465745.1). Taxonomy (NCBI): domain Eukaryota; kingdom Viridiplantae; phylum Streptophyta; class Magnoliopsida; order Caryophyllales; family Amaranthaceae; genus Chenopodium; species Chenopodium album. The sequence goes on from NC_137852.1 coordinate 14,628,011, forward strand.
TACCATTCTCATCCAACCCAGCACCAAAGCATTCTTTCTGTGCAGCCTCACGTTCTTCAGCAGTTAATGCTCGCTGATCGCTCTCAATCGTGACCAGCAACTTACGCTTAGGCTGAAGCACAAACTTTCGTGGAGTGTACCTTAAAGGGATTGCAGTTTCATTAAATGTCTCACCAAGCCTCTCAATAGTAAACACCTTTAAAGCCTCAGCAGCAACGGCAACTACACCTTCTGCACACTGATCAGATGAAAATGAGGCCGCAAATTCAAGTGTGCCACATGTCAGGGGTGTCAAAAGGAAGTGTCCCTGATATATGTACCCAAGCCAAGGACGGCTTGACAAGCAAAGCATAGCACGCCGACCTCGCACTATGATTGAAAAAAGTTTTGGGGCTCTGAGCCCCAAAAACCGAGAACGAGAATCAGAGAGTTGACCTGTGACCATGTCTACAACTGTCCTAAACAATACACCATTCTGCAAACCAGCATTGAGGAAAAGACTGGCAGGATGATCAGCACCGTCCTCACCTCCAGTTGATGCCTGAATCTCGAGAAACAGTAAGGATTCAGGGGGCGAAAAAACACTCTGCAAACTCAACACTTGCATACAATCATCTGGATCCAGAGACAAGATACGAATAGTATTATCATAGGAACCAACTGCAAGAAACCGAGATCTCTGTCTCCCTTCCGGGACTGGAGCAATGTCCAAACAAGCCACATCTCCAGGCATTTCATGTTTCTCCACTTCCATCAACTGACCAGTCATATCCACCTCAAAGTAGATAAGCTCTCCTCCGCTGAGAGCAATAACAACTTGAAGCCTGTTGTACCCAACCTTAACTATGGTCCTCTTTCCAGGGGTTCTCCACTCATTGATACGACCATCTTCCCTAATGTGCCTAATACCACTAGGGTGGACTTGCATGAGAGAATCATCACCAATCAAAGATACAGCAAGAGAAGGGGTTGTATCCAGAAATCCACTGTCACTAACTTCTTCAACTGTCTCACCAATTGAGAGTACAAGAGTAACACTAGCAAATGAAACCACAATATAAGCATCAAATTCATCATTAACATTCTTTTTCACTGTCCATACCGCATTTGGGACACCAGGAAGTGGAGAGGTAGCCATCTCAGTAATTCCCAAACCAGGCCTTAAGACCCTTAAAGAGGAACGCGAACCTTGTCCACAGAGAGTAAAAATTTGGGGAGTCTCTTCCTCAAAAAGATTAAACACTTTCATGTCCATTACCGGCATCAAACTCTGAACCTGGTCGACCCTAAGAAGGTTCTTAAGCCTCCTAGGTTGGAAGAACACTGGCTGGAAACCTTCATCGGTTTCCAATTCCATCATCCTAGCAGAAGAAGACTCTACATCCGGTTCATCTCCAATAGCTTGAAACTGATAAAGAGCATGATTACCAAATTCGGATGCAGCAAATAAGAAACCAGACTTTAACACGCACAATGAAGATGTTACAGGGATTGTATCAAAATACTTTATCTTCAATTCGGATACACCCTCATTGCCATACTCCAAAGTGACCTTAAAAATATCACCATACTCCGTCTGTAGCAAAAAGAAGAACATTGATTTCTGCTTGTGAGTTGCAGCAGACACAATCAACACGCCACGTTCAGCAGGCAAATCCAATCTCCTAGGAATCAAAGCCCGAACATCCGGATGCCCTTGATTTTTATAAATCACAAAATTCTCAGCACAAACTAGAACACCACTAGGCCCATCCCCACCACCAGGCACTGTAACAAGCATGTTAGCACCATTATCAACAGGTTCTGACCACTTCCTAGAAACATGGTTAAGACCCAAATCAAGCTCATAAAAAGTAAGATGTTTTTGAGCCTCGGCCGCAGCTTGGCCGGTAGAATCCTGATCAGCCTCCGAATAATCCATCTCAACAGCCGCGAATATAGGGTTATCAAACCCACAATCAACCCCACAAATCGAATACGTTATCGTATGCGACTTATGAGCCTCTAAAGGAGACGAAATCGTCAACCTAGCAGCAGTATCCCTATTCAAAACATAAACAAGCTTCTGCTTTTCACAAGCCCCAATCATAACAGCCCTCCCTTTCGGGTCAATCGCCAAGTACTGACCCGGAACAATCCGACGACAACCCGATTTCCCAAACGTCTCCTGGTGAACCTTATCAAACACATTCTTCTCTTTATTATATTCTAATATCACAATTCGACCCGAATCGGACCCGACAACAATATAATCTTTGTGCGAACCAGTAAGCCTAAATTGAGCTAAAGAACGAATAGCACCAAAAATATCAACAGAAAGTAGGGTTTGAATCTTACCACTGTCATCAGGACGAAGAAGATCAAGAACTTTGCCTCTTGCTACAACAATTTCTTGAACCTTACCACCGGAGAAGTTCCCATTAATGGCGCAAACAATGCCAGTGGGTTTTTGAAGGGTTAAACTGTAGAGATACATGGTGTCGGAAACCCTAATCCTAGGGTTTTAGAGAAAATGAGAGAGAAAGAGAAAGAGGAAATGGAGGTGAGGAAGAAGAAGATGAATTGATAAACCCTAATTCATCTGAGATTGGGGAAAAATGAGGAGAGAGAAAGTAGGGTTTTAGAGTTTAGAGAAGTAGCAGAGTGTACTGAGAAGAAGAGGGAAGAAGGCGGTGTGAATTCTGAAATTTTTGGATCGAAAAAATGAGATTCGACACCTCGACATTTTAATTTTTTTTTTTTCCGAATTGGAATATTTTTATAAGGAATTTTTGAGTTTTTATTGGAAATTTTTAATTTTTACAAAAAAAAATAAAAAAAAAAACCCACGAAATAAATTTTTATCACCAAAATTTCAAAATTTATATTTTACTACAAAAAATTTCTAAAAATTGTTTTTCATCACCTGGCATCACGAAAACCGTTAAATCTAACAGTTTGAAAAAAAAAAAATCTTTGATTTTTGTGCCGAAAACATTTCTTTAGAGGTTTGGTGGGTCATTTTGCCCTTTTACATCCGATTTAAGGTCATAATTAAGACCATCTCCAATGGTGAGACTCAAATTTGAGTATTGAAATACAAAATGAGTTGTTTATTACCTCCAATGGTGATACCATATTCACTTCTCAATTTAGCAACTCATGTGAAGACTAATTTTCCAATAGTGAGATTATCTAAAATATACAAATGTCACTTTTAATTTATGGCTCACCAAATCCATTTCTTTTTAATATCAAATATTGCAAGATTTTTTTGACGGGAAATATTGCAAGATTAAAAAAAGGTAAAACTTATATAAATTACAAAATATATTAGAAAATTGACAAGGGGTCCACATTTTTTGTCAAATGAGACTCAAAGAGAGTTGCTAAATGCCTAAATTTAGGTACCAACTTATTGGTATACATTGCAAAAAATAATCTCTCTCTCTTAAAAATACTCACTTGAGTCTCACCATTGGAGAGGGTCTAACAAAAAATTAGCATAAATGCTTTGTTTTGTATGTTTAACGCAAAACAAGGTATTTATAAGCGCAGCATTCATAATGAGTCGTTTATGATATTTTTTACTCCCTCCGTCCCCAAAACATAGACCCTTTTGGGTTAATTTCGCGTTATTAAGAAACTTAAATAAAAAAAATAAAAACATATTGGAAATAGAAATTTACATGGGGTTAGTAAAAAAACAAAGAAGGGTTTTTCTACATAGTAACCCAGTTTTTTTTTCACTTTTCTACGTTGTGCCCCAACATATATGACTTTCTACATGGTAACCCCAATGTACCTTTTGTTTCCATACCGTAACCTTGCCGTTAAAAAATTCCGTTAGTGGGGCCCACTCTCCATTTATTAATATTATTTTTTATCGAATTGGTATTCCGTCAAAGGTTTCGGGGGCTATTTTGGCCCTTGAGCTCAGATTTGACAAAAAAAAAATAACGTAAATGTCTCGTTTTGTGTGTTACAATGTCAACACGTAAATCGAGACATTTCTTAATAAGCAAAACGAGGCATCTACGTTATTTTTTTACCAAATCTGAGCTCAATTTGGATCCCTAAGGACCAAAATAGACCCCGAAACCTTTGACGGAATACCAATTCGATAAAAAATAATATTAATAAATGAAGAGTGGGCCCCACTAACGGAATTTTAACGGCAGGATAACGGCAAGGTTAGCGTATGGAAACAAAAAGTATATTGGGGTTACCGTGTAGAAAGTCATATATGTTGGGGCACAACGTAGAAAAGTGAAAAAAAACAGGGTTACTGTGTAGAAAAACCCAAAAAAAAAAAGTATAGAGATAAAGTATTAAAGAAACATGAAAAAACAAAATTTTACACATGGAAGCTAATTTTGCCCAAATATTGTTGTAAATTGGTGGGTATTTTAATGCAAATGAGTCGATCATTTTGGGACTAAAATTAGGCCAAAATGGTCGAATTTTTGGGGACGGAGGGATTGTCAATTTTGACTTTAAATCGGACTCAAAGGACCAAATAACCCCCAAAACCATGAAAGAACATGTCTTTAGCACAAAAAAGAATGATTTTTTAAATTTCGTTAGATTTAATGGTTTCTTGCCGACAACCGATAGGTGGTGAAAAACAAAATTTCGTAATTTTGGTTTGTGGTAAAAGTCAAAATTTCCGTTTTATTGATTAACCACTATTAAGTATCACCACCAAAAACAAATTAAAAAAAAAAAAAAAAAAAGAAGATTTTGCTACTACTATAATTGTAAACATTAACATTTCTTTAGTGATCATTCATTAAGTTTTTGTTCTTGATTTGCGAGTCGAAAAATGTTCCGTTAACATTTTAGTGGTAAATTCAATTTAAAAGGCTTCAATTGAGCTCAAAATTGGCAAAAAAATAAGTGTCTCGTTTTACTTTAATTTACGTGTTACACTATGAATAGTAGCACATAAATCGATATATTTGTTTTTTGACGATCAAAACAAGACACTTACGGTTTTTTCCCTATGTATTCGCTGCCTATTTTTCCTAATTGTCAAGAGTAGCACGCACTTGAATACTACTTTTGTAGATATTCGTATGAACTAATGATTAATGAAACATTTTTTTTTTGGTAAATGATTAATGAAACTTTCTTTAAAGGTTATGCTAAACTTATTATTATAGCATAGTGACCATCTTCATTAGTTGTAGACTTGTAGTTAGGGACTTGCTTGCAATTTAGAAAATTGTATAACTACTAAGAGCAACTCCAATGGTTATAGCTATGGACTTGCTTGCAATGTTAAATAATTCCTAGCCATTAGTTTGACTATTGGACTAGAAAATGCAATTAGCTTGGCTAAGCAAATTAGCTTTGTCAAACTAATATTTGCTTGGAAAATAACTAGCCATTGAACTTCGAAGTAGCTACAATTAAAAAAAAAAAAAAAAAGAAAGAAAAAAAAGGGAAATTAATAAAATGAAATATAAAAAGTTACTTAAGGGGGTGAAATTCATTTAAATTTTAAGCTAATAGCTAGCCATTGATTGTTAAATTAGATTGCCGTGGGAGTTGCTCTAATTAACTTGCTTGAGTATTGGAGCTAAAAATGGCCAAGCTAATTTGCTTGAGAAAACACTCGCTAAAAAGAGGGTTGATATTTTAATAAAAAAAATATAAAAAATCTATAAAGCTAATTTAGAAATTAAGACTCAATTAAATCACAAGTTAGTAACTAACCATTGGGATACAAACTAGTACAAAAGAGATTAACTTTTAATCTTATGTGGCGTAATAAGCTGACATTGTAACATATATTAATTAATTAGCTTAGTGTATCACAACTCCAATGGTTGTAGCTAGCTTGGGACTTGCTTGCAATTTTTAAATAATCTCTGTAACTGTTAGCTTGACCAAGCAAAGCTTTATAAAAAAACTTGCCAAAAAGAAAATGCTAAAAGTAAATTTGTAATTAAGATGAAAACAAATAACTTAAATATTAAGCTGATAGCTAACCATTATATTGGGGCTCAAACTAGCTAGAAAGATAATTAGCTTATTTAGCATGACAAGCGAATTTTACAATTAGCTTGCCATTGGAGTTGTTCTATATGTTTGTTACTTTTATTTTTCTGGCCATAAACAATATAAGTTTGCTATAAGTTTTTGTTAGTATTTTGTATAAAGTCATCTAGATAATTTTTTTGGATTTTTAATTTAAAAAATTTACAATATAAAATAATACTAGGCTGTATAAGTATTTTTAGATCACTTGATTGTAAGATAAAATAGTTGGTCACCTATTACTTATTTAGTTATTTGGCAATAATATGAAATGTCACGATAACTAAAAGTTTTTTTTAATGGACTAAGGCCCTGTTTGATTCGCCTTAATTTTGCTGAACTGAAATTATTTTTACTAAACTGAACTTATTTTTACTGAACTGAACTTAATTTTACTGAACTGAAATTATTTTTACTGAAATTAAATTATTTTTACTGAACTGAAATTATTTTTACTGATTTTCTATTATAATTCTTCTTTAAGAAAACTAAATTTTACTGAACTGAACTTATTTATACTGAACTGAAATTATTTTTACTGAACTGAAATTAATTTTGCTGAACTGAACTTATTTTTACTGAACTAAAATTATTTAACTTAATATTTTTTTTTTAAGTTGAAAAGAACAGGGTCTAATACTAGACCATACCATTTTCCATAAATAACTTTTGTCATCTAGCATAAGATTGGTTGGCAAAAATTAAGCTACTTTAGCTATCTAGTTTTGTTATAAGAGAAGCACTTGAATACCATATGCATATATACATTGCCGTTAAGATTACATGGATGAGTTAATTCTAGTTAATTAGTTAGTTTTTTTTTTTTTTTTTTTTTTTTTTTTTTGTTAATAGTTTAGTTAGTTAGTAGCTAGTTACGAAACCAAAACTACTCCAACAAATATTATAGCAAATTATAGATACATGGATTAGTTGTAGTTATGAAACTATAACAACTCCATCATTCTTGTATATACTTAATAAATAACAAAATTTCCTAAATGCAAAACTAAAATAACATGATGTGAGCCATCTTCCAATACCTTCACATAACAAGCTTTCCTATTAAATCATGTCTTTCTCATGTACATTCTTTCTCCTCTTCCTCTACACAATCCTAACTCCCTCTTACTCAGCTAGAATCCTCCTCGACGTCGCCGACCCACCTCAAGCATTCCAACATCCAACTCAACCTTCAATTACATTCATAATGCAAGACATACAACCTTCAACAAAAAACACAATAACCCCTCAACAACAACAACCACCACTTCCTTTCTCGAAGCCCTTAGGAACTTTTCCTCTTACATATGGGGGAAATCCCTTACCCTACCAAACTAACCCTAATAATGATCGAAACACTTTTACACAAACAGCTACAGATATGCCTAGATTCGGGATCGTGTTCCCGGCAGCTAGCACTATCCAAGAGGAGTTGGAATTCGGGTCAGTGACTAACATTGAAGAGAATATATACGTCGAAAACACGGTGTTTGGACCGACGGTGGTGGGGAAGGCTAAGGGGGTGTATGTGTCCATGAGCTCATCATCAGATAATCACATGATGGCTATGACAGTGAGTTTTTTAGTTGAAAATGGAGATGATGATGATAAGAGTAGTGAGATAGATAGTTTGAAGTTTTTTGGGGTGCATTTGAGAGATGTTTTAGAGTGTCATGTTGCTGTGATTGGTGGTACTGGTAAGTTTAAAGATGCTAATGGATATGCTGTTATTAAAGTGGTCAATAATAGAGATGTAGGGTTTACTGATATTATTCAAGGGTCAAGTGATGATGTAAAAATAATGCTTATGTACAATGTTTTTCTCAGCTAACTATATACTTGTATTACATACGTATAAATTAATTATTGTCATTTACTACCTCCGTTCTTTTTTAGCTGACACGTTTTGACTTTACCACTATTCACACACCTTCCTTTGACTGTATTTTGTGATTTATTAGTAATGAAAAATATAGTCATGTGAGGTCTTGTTAGATTCGTCACGATGTATATTTTCATAATATCAACTTTTTAATTTTTGGAAATCGGTAATTAAAGTTATTAATGGTTGAATTTGTGCATTGGCAAACGTGACTAAAGAAACGTGTCAACTAATAAGAAACGGAGGAAGTATTTATTATCGTTTGTTAAACAGTTACTTGTGAATCCCATATAGAACCATCTTGTAGACTTGTAGTATATTATCTATATAGAGACTGTTCCGGGTAGCTCCGGCACAGATAATCTTCGTGGGTTGGTAAAGGTTTACCGTCCAATTGCGCACCTGCACAGTCAACACAGATAAGCTAACCCGGGGGTTATCCGGGAATAACCTCTCCGATGCTAAAGTCAGCAATCCGGTAAGAAGAAAGAATGAAGAGAGAGAAAGTGTTTAAGTATGTAGAGAGAGAGAGAAAAAGATTGTACCTTTGGGTGAATATTTGCTTGGGTATATATAGAAGAATAACCAAGCTGGTGCCACCTATATATAACGATAGGTGGCAAACCGACCTCATAAGCAACAGGTGCCTACGTGGCCTCAAGTAGCTCTCCACGTGGCCGTTTAGGAAGGCCGTTATGGGTACTTGAACTTTCTTATTAATCTTATTAATCAGTTGTTCCTGTGTTATGATTGTCTCTTATCGGCTAATTAGGTATTATTACCGGTATTATCCCGTACAACTAGCCCCCCAAGTGAGGGCGTCGGTGGAACCGGCAGGCTCACTTGTAACTGTGATAAGTATTAAATCCGATTGAGGTATCGAGAGTTCTTTGGAATTTGAAATGTAAGTTTCGCCCCTTAACTGAGTAAAGTACCGACAATACGATGGGCGATTTTACAAAAAATCTCTAAATTGCCCCTAAAGTAATCAAAATACCGATAGTACTTTGGTCACTAAAAAACTTAGCGAGATTTTACAAAAAATCTCTAAATTGCCCCTGAAGTGACCAAAATACCGATAGTACTTTAGTCACTCTAAAACTGATGTAGATTTAGTAAAATCTTCGATTCCTCCCCTTAGTGAGCAATGTACCGGTAGTAGGCATTATCATAGTAATGGGAAATTTAAAAATTTAAAAATTTCAAAATCTTGTGGGCGGGATAACTTTAAAGTTAGTGGGGCACGTGTCATTCATCCTGCGTTCTAGATTGCGAAAAGGCGTTTTTCCCCAGCCGTTGGATCGCATGCACAAACTGTCACTTCAACTGCCACTGTTCATGGGGGTATTTAAACCTCGAAAATCAGAAATTTTCCTCATTTACACTTTATTTCCAAAAATTTTCTCCAAAGCATTTTCTGCGAACACACTTAGGGTTTCGTCGATCGATTTGCATCAACAAAAGGGGAAAAATTCCAGTTGCTTGCTCAAAGATCCAAGTTTCTCAACTTTCCGACCTTGGTGTTTTTGTCAGTTCTTTCCTGCGAAGTTCATCTGACTCTACGAGGTAAAAAGCCCTAACCCTTCATTTAATTTGGTAATTTAGAGCGTCAATTGCCTGTTTTACCTTAGTGTTGCGTCTGCGGTTATATTTGTTAAGTTTATGCCTGAATTTGTTCAAAACTCGACTTCGGGTAAGGCCGGCGAGGCTGACCCGTTTGCACCCTTGTCCTCACCTCCAGTGAACGAAGTTGAAAATTCTTGTCAGCCTACCTGGTCTAATATTTTAGAAGACGTTGAGATCATCTTAGTCTCCCCGATAAGTATTTGCCCTCAATTGCACTCTACTTTCGAGATAATTCAATACGGGTCAAACTTAGGCAAGATAGGTCGTAAGACAACAGCAATGCCGAGAACCAAAAGAACTAGTTATGAGCCTGAGGAAGGTGAAACCTCTGAGCACCGTGAAGGTAAAGAACCCGTGGTTGAGGAAGGTTCTGATATCGGTGATGAACACATACAGTCTGTAGAGAGATCTTTAGAGGAGATGGGTGAGGAGAGTGTGGGTAACAGTGGAGATGAAGGTGTAGGTGAGAGTGGAGATGAAGAATCCAGTAGTGGGGATGGCAGCCAGGATACCGAGGGTGAGAGTGAGCAAAGAGTGAGAGTGAGGGAGGGTGAGGCCGCTGAAAGAAGCGATGCCGTCATGAAAGAAGAGAGTGTAGATGAGGGGTATGATTCTGAGAATGACGATCCAAAATACCGACAACCTCTTGAGATAAAGGCTGAGTATAAGGTCGCGTCAACGAAAGATGACCCAGACTGGCTTGCAAAGGCTACCGAGAAAGAATATTGTCGTATCGGTGCTCATTTCTTCAATCTCCCTGACGGCTATGATTTGAAATTACCCAAAGAGGGTCAAACTGCTCTTGACTGTCCTGACGGTCATATAGTCGTATATGCAAAACACCTTGAGTATGGCTTACGGTTCCCGCTGCATCCTTTTATCGAGAAAATTTTCAGGGCTTGGAATGTATGCGTGGCACAGCTGACACCCATTGCTATCCGTAATCTGATCGCATTGGTATGGGTAATGATATTTATGGACTTCCCTCTTACTTTGAATTTATTTCGCACCCTTAACTGGCTAAAGAGAGATAGTCAATCACCAGGGTTTTGGTCATTGTTCACGGCCCCGGGCAAATGCACAGTCTGGCCGAAACTGACCAGTTGTAAAGGCTGGATGGAGAATTTCTATTTTTTAAGTGTTCCTGAAGAATACAGAGTTCGCAGGCGTTTCTACCCTGCTCATAGCATGTTCGATACTATTAGGCGTAGGGGATTAGGTGAGATAGAGAAGTATGCTTGTAAATTTTTTGACTGTACATATGTAAGGGCCGGTAGTAAGAATAAAGCTGTACCGGGGGTGTGGCTACCCAACTGTAATTATATCTTGGGTAACGCCCCTTTGTCTCATGTCGGTCTCTGCTGGACTGACGCATTTGGTATGGCTCTTCTCATATTAACAGTTTTGCTTTATTTATTGTTATAAGTTTTTATTATTTATTATTTTAGTATTCATTGTCGTCATATTTCACTTATACGCTTTTATTGGAGTACCTTGATGCCTAAAACCAGTTATTTCAAAATAACTGACTGCCCTGTCGGTATCTTGAATTTTAGTGTATCTGAGCTTCATATCTCGTATTTGTATTCATTCTTCGTGTGCTTGTTGTGGTGCAGGTATTAACAAGTTAGACTTTGCCACCTTGGGTTTACATCCTTACGGCAGGGTAAAATATCAGTGCCCTCCAAATCCAAGGCACAGTTATGATACCTTGCCCGTTTAATGCACACGCGCTCACAAAGGGAAGAAGAGAAGGCCGCAAGACATGACTTCCAACGAGCAGCGTAAAACCAGAGTCCCTCGAACCCTTCCGGTCAGACGCGGCGGGGCAAATACTCAAAAAAGGTCTAGCGACCTCTCTGACCGTGACCAGAACAAGAAACGGAAACAAGAAGAGGCCGCTACCGCTCAGCAAAAGCCGACAGATCCCTTCAAGGATCTGAATATTGTGAATTTAGAGGACGACGCTCCTATCGGCGTCAGGAGACTTAATATCACCTTGCGCAGGCCTACCGAGGCGACTGTTACTACGCCTGAGAAAGTGATAACGGCTGAAAAGTCGGTAGCGGCCGAGGAGTCTTCTCTAAGACAAACCAGATTGTCGGCCAGGTCTACTAGCAGCAAGAACGCCTTCATTCCCGTGACGGCTGGGGACTACATCGAGGTTCCGCATGTCAAGGTCCCTACCGAGGTTGCTGAGGAATTCTTGGTCCCTAGCGGCAATGCTGGTGAGCCGTGGCATCCCCGAATCAACGTGAACAGGGGGGAGTCTGTCATTTGCGACGACCCCAATACCGATGGGAGCATGGGCTGGAGGGTGTTGAAGGATCTGGCCACCCCGGCAGACAGGCCGGTGGACAAGCTGATAGCCCCTTGCGGCCAGATGATGAATGATATGCTCAGGGTAAGGCAAAACTGCCGTTACGAACCTCTTTTATTACTTACGTTTTTATTTATATATCATTATTTTGTTTATCATAAATTTTATTTATTACCGTTTTTTTTTTTTTTAATTTTTTTTTTCAGACGGTTAACTCAGCTGTCGAGGTGGTACATATGTACCGCTACTACCAGCGTTGTCATGATCAAGCGGAAGCGAAATTCAAAAAATGCGACGACGCCCGACAAGCTGCTGTTAATGAGCAGGAGAAACTCAAGATTGCCGTCAAAACCATGGAGAACCAAATGGTTGTCCTAAACACAAAGCTGACCAATCAGGAGTCTATGCAGAGAAGGATTATCAGCCTGGAGCTGGAGCTGAAAGCCGAGAAAGAGGCTAAGGCTAGGTTGGAGGGAGCTTTGAAAAAAGCTGAAGAGGAGAAGCCCGGCATCAGGCGCCGAGCAGTCAACCGGTTTCTGCAGTCCGACAACTACCGGAACTTGCTGGTGGACCGGTACACTGGTGGGTGGGTGGCCGCTCACCGCTGCGTCTGCAAAGCCGAAAACTGGGATGCAGAAAAATGGCAGGCAGCTGAAAATGCCTATAGTGAAGACATGCATCTCTCTCCTACCAGCTATGAAGGGGATTATTTTGACAACCCCCCTCCAATCGAAGTGCTGAAGAATCTGGACCCACGTGATTTGCCGGAAGAGGAGTTTGCCGATGCTCTCATTGCTAGCCCTGTCAACAAGAATGTTGCTGCCGGCACCTCTGAACCTGCCCCCGAGAAGGATTCTGGAACAAAGAAAGATTAATGGGGCGGGCAGTCATCACCGGAGTCTTGTGGGTCCTCGCTGTCTGTAATTTTTAAGGCTTATTGTTGAGCAGCTTGTGTTTGTGTCTGTTTGAAGAAAACAACAATTTATTCTGTGTTTTTTTTTTTTTTTTTTTTTTAAAACTTGCGTTTTAGCCGATTTGACCCTTGTCTTTTTTGGGTGATGGCTGTCGATGTTGAATGTATAAGCTGTAACAATTTCTGTTTCCTTTGTCTGTAGTCCTGATAACAATTTCTTTCTTCTCTTTATTATCGGTTTTTATTTAACGAGTTTATCGTAGAAAACTGACGTACTTTGTTTATTTCCCTATTGGATGAGTTTTACCGCTAAATTTGTTTTCAAAGACACATGCATGTTTCTTTACTGTATTCGTTTTAATACCGTTAATACCTGTTAAACACAAAAACCCTTATAATGCCGTTTTTATTATGTTTAGACTCTTAGGCACATGCCCCCGAATTCCGTAATCAATTTCCTTAGAAATTGATTTTGGAATTCCTTATCATATTTGTTATTGCCGGTACTTTTGTGTATCTGCAACCTTTATCAGACCAAGTATTTGACAGTATATCAGACCGTCAATTTCAACTTGCCTTGAGGCGCAATAGTTATCTAACCTTCCTCTTTACTTGAATGAAAGAGACAGCTAGCTAGGCTGTTTATCAGATCATATCGAAAGTAGGGGATGGTCCATGTGTTATAATACATACTTTTCTTATTAATGGCCTTAGCCAATCGTACGTAAAGAAAATACAGTCGTGAAACTTGCCTAAAAATACAAAACGAACACAGAACAAGCCAAACCATGACTACATGTCATGCCGCTAACAAACATGGACTAAAGTACATTCTAGACATAGTATTTTTTGAGGACACCCGTATTCCAGACATTTTTTAACGGTACGCCTTCTAGAGTCATAAGCCGATACGATCCTTGGCGAACTTTCTCGTACACTTGATAGGGTCCTTCCCAGTTCGCAGTGAGCTTGCCATCGGAATTCCCCCTACCCGTTGCTGCCGTTCGACGAAGGACCAAGTCACCCTCTTCCAGGGGCCGGTAGTTGACTCTCTTGTTGTACGCTTGACTCATACGACTCTTATAAGCCGCTGACTTGATTGCAGCCGTAAGCTGAATCTCAGGTAAGAAGTCTAATTGCTGTCGTAGGAGCAAGTCGTTTTGATCCTCACAGAAATGCTGGATACGAAACGTGGGGAGTCCTACTTCAGCCGGAACGACGGCTTCGGAGCCGAAAGCAAGGTTGAACGGCGATTCTCCGGTGGTTTCCCGTGTTGTCGTTCTATTTGCCCATAATATTTCCGGGACCAGATCTGCCCACAAGCCTTTGGAATCTTCTACTTTCTTTTTCAACGCCGTTAATATCTGCTTATTTGCGGCTTCCGCTTGACCATTTGACTGAGGATGGCAGACAGCCGCGTATGCAAATTTTACCTTGTATATGCTAAGGAAATTCTTAACCGGATTGCAATCAAATTGGGAGCCATGATCAAATACCATGGCGACCGGTAGCCCGAATCGGGTGAATATATTCTTCCATATGAACTTCCTAACTTCACCGGCTGTTATCTTTGCTACCGGTTCTGCTTCTATCCACTTAGTGAAGTAGTCAATCCCCACTATCAGGAATTTCCTGTTCCCCGTTGCTGACGTAAAAGGTCCGATAATGTCCATTCCCCATTGTGCAAATGGTATTGGATTGAGAATTGGTGTCAGATCGTTTGGCGGCTGATTTATTGCCGGGCCAAATTTTTGGCATTTGTCGCACCTTTTTGCGTATGCTGAGGTATCGGCATTCATTGTTGGCCAATAGTATCCCCTTTTCATAGCTTCTAAGGACATTGACTGGCCTCCAGCATGATTCCCGCAATCTCCTTCATGGATTTCTTCTATCAGCCTAGCTGACTCATAGGCCGATATACATCTTCGCAGTGGCAACGAGAACCCCCTATTGTACAACATTCCTTTGAACATGACAAACCAGATACTATGCTTCTTTATTTTCTAGGCTTCTATTTTGTCTGCTGGTAGGACATCATGCACCTTGTAGGCCAATATATCATCATACCATTCTTTGTCGTTAACCACGCAATTCACTTCTTTTTGTTTGTTGTCGGGGTCAATGCTTTTACGCTCTAGGAGTTCCACCATCACAGTACGCTCTAGATCATTGAAACTTGAACTTGCCAGTTTCGCCAAGGCGTCTGCCTGTGTGTTTTGCGCTCTCGGCACCAAATGTATCTCGAATGACTCCAAATCAGCCGTTATTGCTTTAAATTTTGCCAGGTAAGCCATCATTGTTTGTTCCTTGGCTTCATAGGTACCGTCAAATTGACTTGCCACCAATTGTGAGTCGGTCGTGTGCTCTACCCGCCTTGCTTCAGCCGCCACACATAATTGCACCCCCGCAAGCGCTGCCTCGTATTCAGCTTCATTGTTAGAGGCTTTGAACTTGAATTTGATGGCATATTCGAATATGTCACCTTGCGGTGATGTCATGACTATACCGGCTCCAGAGCCTGTTGATGCTGAGGAGCCGTCAACGGAAACCTTCCACACTCCGCTGGTTTCTTCTTCTTCTATGTAGGATGCTTCCACAATGAAATCAGACAAAGACTGAGCCTTTATCGATACTCGTGGCTTGTAAATTATAGCATATTCCGACAACTCCACCGCCCATTTAAGCAACCTTCCTGACGTCTCCATCTTCTGTAGGGACTTCTCTAACGGCTGGTTTGTTAACACATCAATGGTATGCGCATCGAAATATGGTCTAAGTTTCCTTTCTGCTATTACCACTGCATATGCAATCTTTTCTATAAGAGGATACCTTCTCTCGGCCGCGTTCAAGACGTGGCTCACAAAATAAATTGGCAATTGCACCCTTTTTCGGTCTACTATCAGCACTGCTGCAACCGTTTTCGGAGATGCCGACACATACAACTGCAGGCTTTCTCCCTGTTCCGGCCGTGCTATGGTCGGGAGAGACCTTAGATGGTTTTTGACCACCTCTAACGCCTTTGCTTGCTCTTCTCCCCAAGTGAACGTTTTATTTTGTCGAAGCACTACAAAGAACGGTAAGGCTTTATCAGCTGATTTGCTAATAAACCTTGTTAGCGCTGCCATGCGCCCCGTAAGCTTCTGTATGTCTTTTATTGACTTAGGTTGCGGTAGGTTGAGTATAGCTTCCACTTTGTCGGGATTTGCATCTATCCCTCTTTCGCTAACCATAAACCCTAAAAACTTGCCTGAGCGGACTCCAAAGACACATTTTTCCGGATTGAGCTTCATCCGGTACTGGCGTAAAGTTTCAAATGTCTCTCTCAAATCCGCGACTTGATCAGTGGCTAATCGGCTTTTTACAATGGAGTCATCAACATATACTTCCACGTTTCTTCCTTTCTGATTTGCAAAGACTTTGTCTACCAGTTTTTGATATGTTGCCCCGGCGTTTCGTAACCCAAACGGCATTGCCTTGTAACAAAATACTCCGGCATCAGTGATAAACGCCGCTTTCGTTCTATCTGGTGCATATAAGCTAACCTGATGATATCCCGAGAATGCATCCATGAAGCTGAGCAGGGCGTGGCCGGAAGTGGAATCTACCAACCTATCTATTCGAGGCAGTGGATAGCAATCCTTTGGGCGAGCTTTATTCAGGTCAGTAAAGTCCACACACATTCTCCATTTTTCTGACGGTTTTCTCACCATGACCACATTTGCTAACCATTCAGGGTATGTGCAAGGCTCGATAAACCCCGCCGCTAGCAGTTTGTTTACCTCCGCTTGTATTGCTTCTATCTTTTCTGTCGAGAAGTTTTGTTTTTTCTGCATAACCGGCCTGGCATTTCTATCCACATTCAGCTTGTGTACTATGACGTCTGGGTGAATCCCTGGCATTTCATCTGCCGAGAAAGCAAATACGTCAGCGTTTTCCCGCAAAAGTTCCACCAGATGGCAACGGGTATCCACATCCATGTCTGACCCTACTCGCACAGTTCTTCCCGATACCCCGGGCTGCAACTCAATTTCTACCGTCTCCCCTCCCGGCGAAGGACGGGGAACTGCTGCCGGGCGAGTATCAAAATTCTCCATCGCCAAATCATGTGTAGATACAGCTCGTCCCCTTTTCTGCGTTTCCTGGTTGATGTGGGGCTGTCGGTTAGGCTGCTTCAGAGCTGTTGCATAGCACTCTCTGGCCATTGTCTGTCCTCCCCTAACGCGCTCCGTCTTCCCCAAATTTGAAACATATACCATTGTTAAATGATATGTAGAAACTACCCCCTGCACATCATGGATCAAGGGTCTACCGACAATGGCGTTGTATGCTGATGGCACATCAATTACTAGGAATTCCGTCATAACATCCCTGGCCGCCCCGCCTTCGCCGATTCTGACTTGCAGTGCTATACTTCCTTCTGGCCTGACCGTAGAGCCGTTGAAACCGATAACTGGGTATGATACCGGAGTAAGGTACTTCCGGCCTATTCTCATTGCATCAAACGCTTCCGTGAACAGGATGTTAGCAGAGCTTCCTCCGTCGACCAACACGCGCTTGATGTTGGCTCCATTGACCGTCAGAATTAGAACCAACGGATCATCGTGAGGAAAAACCAAACCCTTGGCATCTGCCTCTGAAAAGGACACCGCCGGCATGGACGCGGGCCTTGGTCGTTCATCTATACCTAGTGCATTTACGGTATGTCGGTGTTCAGACAAACTCTTTTTCGCCCCGCTAACTGATCCCCCATGAACCGGACCACCGGTAATAACCTCTATGGTGATCTTGTGTCCTGGCGCATTGTTCCCTTGCCGGTATTCTCCGTTGTTGTTTCGCCGGTAGGTGTCGTCTTGCACGGACGACTCACCCTGTCTTCGGTATTCGCTCTGTCTGGGTTGCGGGGCTTGCTGCCGGCTTGGCCCTGCCTGAGCTCGATATTGAGCCAGATGACCCCTTCTGATAAGGTCCTCTATATTTTCCTTCAGCTGAGTGCATTCCTCCGTATAATGGTCGATATCCCTGTGAAACATGCAGTACTTCTTTGTATCCTGACCCTTGGTTATCATTGGTGCCGGTCGTGTCCATTCTTCTCGGTGTTGATTTATCGAATATATCGCCGCCCTGGGTGTGTTCAATTGCGTGTAGCTGCTGTACCGGCCAAGACCTCTGGGTGGCCTAGCGGCTCTTGGCTGGTTTGACTGTTGTTGTGGTCTAGTCGCTCCGCCGACATAAGAATGAGGCGCAACGCCATCATTCTGCCTTCGCGAGGGCTCTGACGCCGCTATCTGACTACTGGTTTTCAGCAACTCCTCGCTTTTGATGTACTCATAGGCCTTACCAAAGGCCACGCCTAAATTTGGGAACGACTTTCTTGCCATGTATTTCTTGAAGTCGCTATCCCCTAGACCGTTCATCAAGGCCATTACCGCTATTTCTTGTTGTAATTTCGGTATTGTATTAGCCTCACCATTAAACCTTCTTATGAAATCTCTAAGGGACTCATCCCTCCTCTGCCTGACCGACATAAGCTCTCCAGAAGTTCTCTGTCTGGCACTATTACTAACATACTGACCGGTAAACATTTCGACCAAGGTATCGAAGCAATCAATTGACCCGTTCTCCAAATTCGAAAACCAATCCGAGGCTGGCCCCGTAAGTGTTGTCGGGAACACCTTGCACCACACGGCATCGGTGTCGGTGTAAAGTAACATATGGCTTTCAAATGCCGCTATATACCGCTTGGGGTCTCCTTTGCCGTCAAAGGTGCACGCCGGCATTTTTATCCTTTCCATCTGCTGGTCTAGTACCTCCTGGGTAAAAGGTGATACTCTCGGCCTGACTACAGTCCTTACTCCACGCCTTAGCGGTCCGCTACTAATCTCCTGCTGCCGGGACCCTGAATCCTCTATTTGCGTCCCATGAGTCGGTTGGCGCTCACTGGGAACAACCAATCCTCGATTTTGGGGTGGTGGCGGCGGTTGCTCGTCTGCCTGGTTGAACTGGCTTGCCAGATTAACAATCACAGGAACGGCCGGTGCATTTTCTTGCCCCTTATTGGCTGCAGCCTCAGCCTCTTTCCTTTTTCGGGACATCACGTTCATTACCCTTGCTGTTACTTCTAACTCCTCAGGGGTAAACTCCTCCATGGGGTCCAGCATCCGTGCGGGGCTTCGCTCTGGCGTTATCGGTGTGTTCACAGTATTCCTATGGAGAAGGTGAGTTTCATCCTCCACTACAATCTCGGGTGTTGCATTGACGGTTTTGTTTGCATTAACATTCAAAATGTTACTATCATACTGGCGGTTATCGGCATCTGCTATCGGTGTTATGCGTTTCTGATTTTCTTCCATGACTGGCGAAGGTTGTTTGGACGATAGAAGTTATTACTACCCCCTCCTTCTAGCGCCAACTGTTCCGGGTAGCTCCGGCACAGATAATCTTCGTGGGTTGGTAAAGTTTACCGTCCAATTGCGCACCTGCACAGTCAACACAGATAAGCTAACCCGGGGGTTATCCGGGAATAACCTCTCCAATGCTAAAGTCAGCAATCCGGTAAGAAGAAAGAATGAAGAGAGAGAAAGTGTTTAAGTATGTAGAGAGAGAGAGAGAAAAAGATTGTACCTTTGGGTGAATATTTGCTTGGGTATATATAGAAGAATAACCAAGCTGGTGCCACCTATAACGATAGGTGGCAAACCGACCTCATAAGCAACAGGTGCCTACGTGGCCTCAAGCAGCTCTCCACGTGGCCGTTTAGGAAGGCCGTTATGGGTACTTGAACTTTCTTATTAATCTTATTAATCAGTTATTCCTGTGTTATGATTGTCTCTTATCGGCTAATTAGGTATTATTACCGGTATTATCCCGTACAGAGACAATATATAGAATTGGATACCAATAAATCTGGATTCAAGTCAGGTTGAGTACTAAGTGTGAATTAGTGAAGCTTCCCTACCAATGATGGATTTTTTGTCAAAGGACACGATGAACCCGATGCGACCTTAGCTTAGAACAACTTCTTTATCGATCAATTGCTCCAACTCCTCCAATGTTTGTTGGCACCTAATGAAATGCACATGATGAATTGTTTTATACCTTTAATAGGTAATGCTCAAGTACTGCTTAGTTTTTAAAAAATGAATACATAATATATAAATATGAAAAATATAGGCAAGTAAAAAAAATGTTTAATTTACTTTGTTTAACTAAAATTACAACACTTATTGATGTTTGAGTTGTTTTAAATAATTGCACTACTGTCTTGATGGACAAATTAGCTATATAAGGCACCATAAGCGTTTTCTAAACTAAAAAAAAAAAAAAAAAAATGCAACACTACATTAAATCTTTTGACAACTAGTACAACTTTCAACACCTAATTTATTCTCTTTCAAAAAAAAAAAAAAAAAAAAAAAAAAAAAAAAAAAAACACCAAATTTATTCATATTTGGCTAGGTACTATGCCTTGTAAATATTACTATAAGACCCTATGGTGTGGCTAATAAGTAAATAAAGGCATATGGTTGCCTCTATATGTTAGCTTGGGAAGCTAAGGTTGATTGGATGGGCATTGGACTCAAGGATTGGGGCCAATAGTCCATTATTGTGTTTCTGTCACTGGCGTGTTCACTAGAATTACAAGCGTAATACTATATAAAGCTCTATAGGGGGAAGGTGTCGGTCATGGCTTGGTGCGGCCATGGGCTTATAGTAATATTTACTCCTAAGATTTGATACAAGCTCACCAAGAACACCATCTTTCTTATCACCTTGAGAAGTACTCCGTTGTTACTCTTCCTCCATTATAGAGTAACATCAGCTCCAATCTCCCTAATAATAGATATAGCTCATTCTCTGTGAACCACTATAAATTCTTGCGCTGCTTATGTATGTTATACTTGATTTATCTTAATTGATTTCTCATCTACACCTTTGTCTTACAAATCAAAGTCAAAGCCCAAAGGTCCTTCTATTTATAACAAATAAAGTAAAAGAAATTATCGCCAAATTGTTGAATGCAAGCTAAACCACACACAAACACTAAAATGACTTGAAACAAATAAGGACTATACAAGAAATGTACGAAAAATATAAAGGTGTTAATTCGAATGTTCGGATCAGGTTCGGTGAGGTTGGATTGGGTTGTCATGTCAATTTTATAACTTGAGTCATGGTATATTATTGTATTCACGCGAGTCAAAATCTAAATTGGATATTTTTCGAATCAGTTTCAGATCAGGTCGGATTAAGTGTGGTTTTGACACGAAAAATACCCAAACAAAATTAAACAAACCCATGAATCTAAGATCTCACTAGCAATACATTCTCTCTTATTAAGGGATAGGTTAGTTGTTTTGGGAGCTTATAACTCTAGACTTTTCTTTCTTTTCATTTTCACTAGTTCTCCCTCCGTTTGTTAAAATGTTTTATTTGGCTTATGCATTGACATTATAAAAATATATAAATGTTATATATAATATATCACTAGATTAGTCATAATGTCTATTTTCATAATTTAATATTGTTACTATATTACGAATAGACAATTAAAGCTATTAATTATACAAATTACATATTAAAAACTGATGCATGTAAAAAAAAAAAAACGGAAGGCCTTATTTCTTGATATTCAAATTTAAAAACTATACGTTGAGGCAATCTTATCACTCTTGGTAAAACAGTTGTTGAAGTGACGTCATCGATTGGTAATTTATTAAACTTATTCATGAGTTAATGTAAAATACAGTCTCTGAAATTTGGTATTTGTAATATTTTAGTCCCTCAACTTTCAAATGAGGCAAAATAGTCCCTCAACCACCCAAGCCTCATCCATTCTGGTGAAGGAAAAACTTAGTCAGCAAAGTTTAGGGACTTCCAAGCCAACTAAGCAAAGTTTAGGGACTATTCAATATGATGTGTCATTTACTTTAATTTTCAAGTGAAAGTATAGAGGCTTGTAAGATCACAAGTCAATTAATTAAATTAAATTTAAACTAAACCTTAGGGTTGCGTTCCTAAAAACGTCCACGTGTCACGTAAGCTCTCCTCATTGCACCACGTCACCTACTCAACTGTTCATTACGCCAAGTGACTCTCATTCCATTTGTTTTTCATTCCATGTCATGGACTCATCATAATAATCTACAACCCTTAAAATGTTTCACTTGTTCCCCTTATGAATAGTGCCCACATGTGTGGGGACATGTGTGTGTATTTTTTTTTTTTTTTTTAAAAAAAAAATTTCAAGAAAATCACATGTCTTCTTCTTCTAACCTTCTGCCCTTCCATCTCTTTCTTTTGATGATTCATGCAACATTGCTTTTTACCTAGAAATTAGCCACTTTGTTTTTTTTCAATTTTCTTCTCTTCCCTGATCAATGATGTTGACAAATAAGACTTGCATTGCCAACAAATGAATCTTCACCTTCTAAATTCTAATAAAGTAACTTAACATCATTTCCAACTATCTCAATGGTGTGATCCAAAAATTCAAGAGGAGAGCCACATCTGAAGAAACAAGATTGATCGGAAAATGTCGTAGCGGTGGAAGGAGAGAGATAGTGACGGATTTTCGCCAAATCTTTCACGGCGGAAGTCCGATGATCGCTGGAAAACCAATGTTTCAGGTGATTCTACCTTTTCTCTCTATGATGCAAGTAAATTTTCTTTTTACCTTCTACTTTATTTTTTTCCTCTTTTCTTTCCTGTCTCTTCTTTCTTTCTCAGATTTCTCATCTCACTTTCTCTCTCTTGCTTTTTACCTGGGAATTTTCTTCTTTCTCCTTGCTTGATGAGATACTGTACTTTGGATCAACTAGCATGGTTGCCAACAATAGAACAAGATAATCACAGAGATAGATCTCATGGTAGGTATTTTTTATTTTAATTTAAATTTTCTGTTTCAATTAATTTTCTAATTCACTTTATGAATTTATTTAATTTAGTTTTGACGGAAAACATAAAAGATGAAGGCGTCACCACCACAATCTAGAACATCAATTCACCGGATAGGGAGGAAGAGATGGCGGAGTAGATGAAAGAACATCAATTCCCCCCCTGCCGATTACAATTGCGGGCATCTTGTTCTTTGAATCCAACCCCATCATTAAATTCATCTTTAGACTCGTCTAATTCAAATGGGTCTTCGTCGGAGCCCCGTATTTTCTTTTATCCGTCACAATCCTAAATGCAAAAGGTATGATAACTGTTGTTGCCAATTCTGCATAGTAATTGATGAAGGACGTCGAATTTGCGCTACCAAAGCTTGTGAAAATCCTACTCGCAATGAACTTGGAGATTGCTGCAAGTTTCTCAATCTTCCTTAACATAAAGAGGTTTGATATGAATAGCGGTTTTGAGATTTTGGAGTTGAATACATTTTATTATTTGATTTTTCTGATATAATTTTTTTCAAAAATATTTGATATTTAATTGATATGAAGTTAATTGAGGAAAATCTGGGTTTAATTGGATCTGGGTGAAAAAACTGATTTTTTTTTTTTTTTTTTTTTGTTAGAAATTAGTATTTTGTCAATTTGTTTGTAATTTTGGATTTTGTATCAATTTTGGTGTAACTTTTGTTAATTTCGTTGAATTTTGCCTGTTGATGTATGTGATTTCAGGCTGAGATGGCTTATGCAAGGGATTCTATGCAAGAAGCGAGAGGTTTGATAATTTCACATATGCACAAAGCGGATCCACATTCTAGTGGCAGCACTAATGTCCACAGCCTTTCATAACCATACCTATCATTTTTCAGTGTAATTGAAGAACGAAACAACTATGGTCAGGGAGGAATGAAGGTGAATGGGGTTGTTTCTGTCAAGTAGGATCCACTTCTTGAAGGTATGACAGCCTCCTTAATGTCTGGTACTCACATTATACTAAAATTAATGTTTTTCATTTCATAATCTTATACTAAAATTAATGTTTCTCATTTCATAATCTTATACTAACACTCCAACAGAATAATTGAAAGTTGAAACCAAATAAGTCCCTTCAAACAAACTTCATTATAATTGATTTATTGGTACTCAAATTGTTTAGTCTCCTCATTAGCCTTAGA
The DNA here is from genome assembly GCF_948465745.1 of Chenopodium album. Lineage (NCBI taxonomy): Eukaryota > Viridiplantae > Streptophyta > Magnoliopsida > Caryophyllales > Amaranthaceae > Chenopodium > Chenopodium album. Next base: position 14,651,841 of record NC_137852.1, read on the forward strand.
TTCAACCAAATAATACTATAATTCTCACAAAAATTGACTATATAAAAGCCAATCGTGAAATGTGAATTAGCTAGCATATTGAACAATGAAAGCGTACTCACAAGTCGCAAATATGATTGGCATTTTGACAGTAGAATATGTAATCTCATTTTCTTATTGTTCAAAGTCAAAGACTGAGCTTAAATAAATTAGAAACTCATGTGTTTAGTTTGGGGATTAGCATGTTGTTTAAATATGTTTGCTCCTTTCTACAATATTTTTTTTAAAACTACTTTATACTGATCTTTATTGTTTATTTTAGAAGTTGTAGATATGAGGAGAAGAAAAGCAATGGATAATACTAGGAGAGGCGGCTATGCTAAGTATCTTAAATTTTCTAATTTTTTTACTTTAATTTTCCTGTTATTGAAGTTGATTGTTTGGGCTTTTTTAAAAAAATTTAATTTTATATTTTTGGTTGTTGATCTTTAGTCAACTTATTGATGAAGAGCAGTGGAGCACCCTTTACTGAATTATTTGCAAGAATTGATGCATTGGACTAGGAGAGGCGGCTACACTAAGTATCTTAAATTTTTACAATTTTAGCAAATTTGTAACGCCTCATTTAAATTTTCTTATTTCAATTTATTTTACAATTTTGTCTAAATATTTGAAATTTAGATAAATGCTCTTTATCAAGTAGCTTTAATGTTTTAGAATATGTACGACATTGACTAGGAACAATCCTGGCCTTATTTTGAGCTTAATTTTTTTTTTGTTGGGTAATAACTTACATGTTAATTCGCTATTGTCTGTAGTGCTATTAACTTGTGTTATTGTGTATAAAAATCGTTACAAACAAGCTAATATGAGATTTAAACAATATAACACCTCATAACATAGTCTAAATAAAATCGTAAACCCCATTCCTTAAATAATTACACAATTTTGTTCTATTGGCACAATTTTTTATCGACTTCTATGTTCACTAATTAATTTACGTGTATTTTAATGTCCATTAAGAAAGCAAACATACTAGCCAAAAAAGGTCACGCTTTCGGCCTCGCTCACTAGCATCACTACATTATTTCGCGCGCAACGCGCGCGTGTGCAACCCTAGTAATAAAAAAAATGTTCTCCACAAGAATTGAACCCACAACCTCTAATTCTTTCACTAAGAATCTTACCACCAAGCTAGGTAATTTTTTATGGAATCATTCGAATACAAAATATTAATATGTAGCAAATGACAATATGAACAACAAATTTAATTATAAGAAGAATAAATCATACATTACAATGTATATTAATGTTCAATTCCATGTAATAATCCGGGGTATCGCCCAGGCCCAAAAACTAGTTAAATATTTATAAAGTGAATTGACAAGAATTAAAAATTGCTAATAAAATTTGATAATCATGATATATTTTGTATTTTTTATAATTAGGTTATTTTTTTTCCTTGTGTTAATTTCTAGGAAAAATTAATAATTAAAATAGATTATTAACTAAATGTATTTAACGGAATGAGTAGAGACTAAGAAGGAATTTTTCTTTCACAAACAAATATCGTATTATAGCAAGATTTTAGCGAGATTTCTTAACATATTTTAGTGTGAGAAAGTAATTTGTGACCATGAATTTCACACTTAAAATATCTCACTTATATATTTTTATAAAATTAATAATTTTTACTAAAATTATATTTTTTTATTGATTTTTTTTAAATCTAATTAAATTAATTGAACTAAATTACACTTATGGGTTAAAACTTATAATCACTCTTGTATGGGAGCATCATGTGTCCCTATAGGTCTCTAAACTTTGGCCTATAATAATTGCATAAGCCACCTCACCCTATAGGTCCCTAAACTTTCATTTTAAATTTAATTAATGTCAACTCATCAACTGAAGGGCCCCAAACTTTGTTTAATATCATTAAATTTATTACCACATGTGCACTAAGGTCCCTAAACTATGCTTGGTCAGCTAGTTTGTACCTGAAAAGTGAGTGATTGGTTGTAGAGGGACCATTTTACCTCATTTAAAAGTTTAAGGACTAAAATACTTCAAATACCAAAGTTCGATTTTACCTTAACTCGCTTATTTATAATTCAAAACACATATTGTCGATTAAAGTTTTGTATTACCAAACATAAAAAGTCATGATAGAATTTTTTTTTAAAAAAAAACAAAACACTTGAAAGAATAGCAAACTTGAGATTAACACATTTGAGATTCTATTACTCCCTCCGTTTCTTATTTCTTGCAACAAAGGGGGGGAGCACGCTTCCCAAGTCAAAACTTTTAAGGGAATAAAGCAATGTTTAATCCCATGTGATTAAGTTTAAAAAAGGAGGGAAAGGAAAGGGACCACATCATTTTTAAAGGAGCACATGGCTGATTTTTTGGGAGGGTGTACTTTTCCCTCCCATTTTTTAACCAAAATTTAAATTTAGTGAACTTTTTGTGAATTTCTTCCCTCCATTTACTTTTCTCAAGTAAATGGAGGTATATAAAGGTCCAAAAACCAGCAGAATTGTTTTGTTTAAACATTACAAACCCAAGTTTTCTCCCCTAATGAATACAATTTTTTTTTTGAAATTTCAAAAGTTAGCACTAACCTACAATTAGTCCTACCATAATTACCCATAATCTACTTAATCTACTGTACTTAGTGCTAAAAACTAGGGGCAGCATCCTTGCTTCATCTTCCTTCAAAAGCTGGTTCTGTATGAGCACGGCCAAAAAATTGCATCCTCCACTTCATCACCATCCAAAGGCCTGAAAAAAACCCAAGTTAGTATCTGCTCATGGATGAAGAAGAATTTTTTTCAATAGAACAGTTAATCGGAGAAGAGAATCAGGGGTATTCAAGTGGTTCATCACACAGCAGCAGTGACTCAGAGGATGAATATGCTGGTGAATGGGCTTATTCACAAACTGTCAACAAACAGCAACAACCAGAGGATGTAGACAAGAGGAGAGACCTCACCATGGAGAAAAAAGGCAGCTTGTTGATGCCATTTTACTGAAAATGCAAGGGGGTGAACTGCCAAGAGGTTTTCTGTCCCAACTTGCAAGACAATTTGATATTCACAGATCAACTATGTCTAGATTAAATGCAGACATCAAAAAACAGATGGCTCAGGGGAATATCATTGATATAAGGTCTAAAAAATTGGGCAGAACAGGGCCAAAACCAAAAGAGTACTCAGATGAGTGGCTACAATCTGTGCCACTCTACAAGAGGACTACAGAGAGAAGTTATGCAGGGGCATTAAATGTGTCACATTCAACCATACACAGATTAAGGAAGAAAGGAAGACTCAGAACTCACACCAGCACAAACCACCCAGCTCTAACATCCAACCACAAGGTGGCTAGAATGAAGTGGGTATTAAGTCACATAAACCCAATTCCAAGACATGGTAATCCAAAGTTTGTTGACATGCAAGACACAATTCACATTGATGAAAAATGGTTCTACTTGAACCCAGAAACAAGAAAGTTTTATCTTCTGCCAAAGGAAGAGGACCCTTATAGATGTCAACAATCCAAAAGATTCAAGGTGAAGGCCATGTTTATGGCTGTGATTGGGAAACCATTATATGCAAGAGATGGGACTCTTTTGCATGATGGAAAGTATGGCATTTTTCCTTTTGTGAAGAAACAAATGGCCAAGAAGAAGAGTAAAAACAGAGATGCAGGGACATGGGAGACAAAAGCAGTGCAAAATGTTAACAAAGAAGCAATCAGGGAAATGCTTTTGGAACACATTATACCATCAATAATTCAACAATGGCCAGAAGGAGTGTCCAAAAAAGTCAAAATACAGTGGGATAATGCAAGACCACATCAAGTGCCCAATGATGCTGAATTTATTGCTGCATGCAATACAGAGGGATTCAACATAGAAATGGTGTATCAACCAGCACAATCTCCTAACTTGAATGTCCTAGACCTAGGGCTGTTCAAAGTTATTCAGTCTCTACAGTATCAAGCCTTCCCCACCAATTTGGATGACTTAATCAAAGAAGTTATCAATGCTTACAATGCATTTGAAGCAAAGGCAAACAAGTTCATATGGCTCACATTGCAATCAGTCATGATTAAGATTCTAGAGAAGGAAGGCAACAACAACTTCTCACCCCCACACATGAAGAAGAAGAAGCTGGACAGACTAGGGGTGTTACCCAAGCATCTACATGTGCCAAGGGAACTCATCAAACAAGCAGTTACTTATTTAGACACAATGTTCATCCCAGCACCAAATGCAGCAGAGGAAGAAGCATACATGGAAGTGGATGCAGACTGAAGTGAAGCCACAAACAAATGGGACTCATACACTACACATAGACTGCCACACCTAACCTTGCAAGTATTTTGAAGACTCTGGTAATACAACTACTATAATCTGTGCCACTTGTCTTAGTATCTTTTGATTTCTCTAGATTGTTAATGCTTAGGTTAGGTGTATTTTGATGCATCAAAAGGAATACATGTAAGGCAGTCATGTAAGTATGGAATTCAAGATCTTGTCTTTTTGTGAATTCAAAGTTAAATGACACAAGTGTCTTAATTGAACAACTATGGTTTTAAATTTGTTTTTTTTTTAAAACAAAGAAGACACAACCATCAGAGAGGGTATGTACATATCAAAATGCTGCTCAGTGAATTTACCTCAACATCCTGGGCATTTTACCCAGGATGGAGCTATTCATTCACAAGCAACAATGATTCAAATGAGTCCCTTCATCATATGGTTTTCAATTACACAGTTAACATGGTATCAAACAGAGGGGACTAACTCAAAACAAGATACCAAAAGCTCCATAATATGCAGGGACAACAGTAGGTAATAAGATGACAGTCCAACAACACCCACAGGGAGTACAGAACCATGAACCAACAATATAAGGATACAACAAAAGCCACAGGGAGTACAGAACCATGAACAGAACAGGCCTCAACAACAGCCACAGGGACTCCACTACAACCAACAAATACATGCACAAACAACAGCCACAGGGATACAATGCAACAACCACCAACAATAAAAGCCAACAACAACAGCCACAGGGATACAACAACCACCAACAATAAAAGCCAACAACAACAGCCACAGGGACTCAACACCAGCCATTAACATCCAACAACAACAACCAACTCAGGGTAGCCACCAACAACATTAATCATATGCATAAAAACATAGTTAAAAGGCAAACTACAAGATCAAAAGTAACAACAGCATCCATATGCATAGCAATATCAGCAACAACAATTTCAAAGGAACTCACAACAACAGCAACAACCACAACCACCAACAAACAATAATTTACTAAAAATTGTAAAAAGAGGGAGAAGAAAGGTTTTACGCTGCTTAATCATTTGTCAGCAAACCACTCAGGGTGGACATCCCTCAGAAAATCCAGGTAATCCTCATCAGAAAGCTGATCTGGGTCAATAGGCAACCCAGATCTGACTCTCTTCATCCCAGAGAGTGAACCCTTGTTCTGCTGCTTCTCCTTCACGGCTTTCCCCTTCCCAGATCCAGCCCCAACAGCCTTTCCAGACCCAGATCCAGACGCCTTCTCCTTCCCTTTGGTACGGGACACAAGTTTTTTGGAAGATCCCCCAACATTTCCCTGCACACCTCCCTCCTCGTCACTTTCGCCACTCAGATCTATGACTTCGACGGGTTTCTCAGGGGTTTTCATCACCAAAGCCTTGCTGACCTCTTCTTCTTCGTCGGAGGAGATGTACTCCGTCAGCTTTGCGCCACGCTTCACCCTGGCGAAGATGGGTCTCAATCTAGCCCGTCGCAAGGGCTTGATCTTCCCTGTGCCCCTCTCGCATATGTATCTGGTGGAGCCAGGAGGGAGATCATCAACGGGTTTTGGTTGGGGAAGGTTTTCATAGCAAAAGAGTGAAGCATCTGTTGTAGAGGAGGAACTCATGGTGGTTGTTTTCTCACAGATCTGAGAAGAAAGCAGAGAGAGGAGACTGGAATAGGAAGGAAACGGCGAGTGAGAGATGCAGATTTAGGGTTCGAAATTACCAGGAGAGAGAAAGAGAGAGTGTTAAATACGGAGAAGAGAGAGGAGAAGAGAGAGGAGAGAGAAGAAACTGAAGAAGCTGTCATGGAGTTAATGCAGTAGGATGAAGGAACAATGAATGAGGTGGTTGGGAAGATGAACAATTTTGTTCATCAATCAGTAGATTTAAAAAGGGGAGATGAATTTGGGGTTTTTTTTTTTTTTTTTGGTGGGAATCATTAGGGGAAGATTAGATTAATGTAGGGGAAGTGATAGATTATTAAAAATAATCAACATACTTAAGATGTTATAATAAGGGTAAATCTGTAAATTCACCCTTAAATACTTACTAAAAGAGGAAAAAAAAAAATTGTTGCAACAAATGTGAACCACCCATATTTAGTAAATGTTGCAAGAAATAAGAAACGGAGGGAGTATTATTTATTATCCAAACTCGGTACTCCGTATTATTTTCACTTATCTATATGATCAACTTCAAATGAGTAAACTAAAAAAAAAAATTGTATCCGGTAAATTGTCATGCACATCAAGGTTAATTAATAATTAGGCACACCTAAGCCATTCAAAGACAAAACAGAGAAAATTTATCAATGCACTTTTCAACCTGTAACACCAATGAACTCTTCCTAATCAACTACCTAACCAGTATTTTCTAAACTATCTTCTTTTCAATCTGCTTAAACATTTAGGTTGACTTAACCCATCATAACTTATATAAATATATATATCTACTATATGATCAAACCCACATTAAACTACCACTACTCTTACTATATACAATCAATTTCATCAGCTCCACTATAATTTTTCTAACAATCATTTATTAAAAGAAATTTGAAGCTCCTCAAAACTTATATATACCCTCAGTTACATCTTTCTATTCATCACCAACAACAATTCAAGCAATTATCTAAAAGAGATACAAAAAATCCAATCTCTTATAATCTGTTGTCTTTGCATTACCAACATCCAAACCCGAAATGGCTAAGTTTTTCTCCCTTCCCACCATCTGTCTACTACTAATACTGTCCCTTACTCTAGGTCTTGCCAACTCTGCTCGAATCCTCGACCAAATGAGCTCTCAGTTTACTCCTGCAGACGAACTACCAAGTCTACCACCAATGGGTGATTCCACTTCTACAACTGTTTTACCAAGCGGCCAAGCTCCTGCTGTTGGGACAGAAGCTCCTCCTGTTGTAACAGAAGCTCCAGCTGCTGCTGCAGAAACTCCAGATGCTGCAGCAGAAGCACCAGCTGCTGCTGCAGAAGCTCCTGTTGAAGAGGCTGCAACCCCGGACAATCAACCTGATCAGCCTCAGCCAGACTCTACAACAACAGCTGCAGCAACCCCCGAGGAAGCTCCTGCAGCTTCACTAGCTGCAGGACCTGCTGTGCAAGGTGGTGCTGCAGGCGGAGCAGAGCAGCCTGGACACCCTGCTATATCCTTCTATATGCATGATGTTCTAGGCGGGTCAAGCGCCTCAGGCAGGATTGTCACTGGTCTAATTGCCTCCAGCGACGTCAATGGAATCCCATTCTCACAGCCAAACAACCAAGTGTTCCCAGTCTCCAACGGAATACCCCTCATGAACAATGGCAATCTCAACAACGTCCTCAACAACAACAATGTCCCCTCATTTGCAGGACTTAACGGTCAGAACCAGCAACAAGTTGTACAAAACGCTGGCAACAACAACGTTGTAAACGGTGGCAACAACAACCAGGCTGCATTTGTCAACCCTGGCCAGCTTCCCTCTGGTACAACCCTCCAGAAGCTGCTATTTGGTTCCATCACAGTCATAGACGACGAGCTCACTGAGGGCCATGAGCTCGGGTCTGGTGTCATGGGCAGAGGCCAAGGCTTCTACCTTGCTAGCTCCCTTGATGGTGAGAGTCACACCATGGCCTTCACCGCAATCTTCCATGGTGAGGGTCATGAGCAAGAAACCGATGACACCATCAGTTTCTTCGGTGTCCACCGGACTGCCTCTCCGATTTCTCAGATGGCTGTCATTGGTGGAACCGGTAAGTATGAGAATGCTAAGGGATATACTACTATTGAGACCATCCCTGATCAGAACCAGCACACTACTGACGGCGTTGACACCGTTGCTCATTTTAGTGTTTACCTTATCTAGGTATAACTGCAGATTCCTGAATTTAAAATTTGTGTAATTTGATGCTTGTGCTTTTATTTTTATTTTTTTTAAGGTTGGAGTTTCATTCACTTTGTTGTACGTATTATGTATGTATATTAAGCCATGTAAGTTAATCAGAAATTATGTACTTAATGCAAATGAGTTTCTTGGATTTACCTTCTTCTTTCTGTATTTCTTGATATGACATATGCAAAACATTCTGGTAAAGATCAGTTTTCCAATCTGATATTCTGATAATATGTGCATACTAAAGAGTCGCGTTCCTTAGGTATCTTCCTAGAAGACTAGAAGTGGTTTTTAATTACACCTTAGCACATACATGTTTTTCTGTACCTATACCTCAGTTTTTATTCATATATATGAAGTACAGCACAAAATGCAAACATATACTTAATTAAATTAATAAACCCTTGTTAGATTTATACTTCAATTAGTAACCAACGGTTTAATACCACAACAAAGTACAAACTAGCAAGTAACAAGTGAAACACGTATAAATATCAGACATTTTAGCGTTCTTAAAATAACACCACACTTTGTAATGTGGTGTAAAGAGAATTTAAACAATATAAAAAATTATTAGAGTGACAAGGCTCCATTAGCCGTTATTATTTAGCATGGATCACATACAGATGAAAGAATCCTAGTCTAGAGAGACGGAAGTCAAATTATCAAGCCAAATTAAGATAGAGGCCGAATCTTGTCTAGCAGAGAAATTATCTTCTAAAATAGAGAAAATTCTTAACATAACAGAATACATATCGTGCTGTGTGGTTTTCAAGAATGTATTGCATCTGTTAACATAATAACATGAGTTTTATACACATGAAAGTAATCTAGCACTTCATTGACGGAATTTAGGGGAATTCCTGCAATGTACTGTAGTTTATAAAGGATCCAACTGGAAGTGCCTAAGGTTTGAGCAGGTTGTGCTATCCAGAAGTCCAGAACTTGATAGGGCCCTGATGACCGCGCAGCTATTAGATTTAGCAGTTAATATCAAACTACCAGGAAACACCACTGCGGCTTTTTCCATTCAATACAATAACCTTCTCTGAATTTCCAACTCCCCCCTATCAGTCTTTCCCAGGAGATGTTTTACTCATGTCAAGCTAAACAATTTTGTAAACAGAGTAATAATCATGACATGGAAAATGCCTACTTGCTTCTTGGGACTCGACATCATCATATATCAATATTGTCTTATAAAGGATCGCAAGTTGTGTAAAGCCATCTCAGAGTTAAATGTTATTAGCTGTCTTATTCCTAACAAAGCTGGTCGACAGTACTAATTTTAAGCGAGAAAATAGTAAGATAACAAATTTGTACCAAGCCTTAAAAGTATGGAATACAAGTATGAACACTGCCACTAACAAAACAATCAAGGGTTCTAATTGTGATTATGCAATCTAATCACGGTAAAAAAATAATCTTACAGCTTCTCCAAATCAAAGAAATGAGGTTAAAAAAGAAAAAGAATGAAAAAAGAATTTAATAGGTAATATAGACAGTGAATTGGACCACAGTCTCCACCCCATCAGTCTGAATCTGAATTTTTGAGGGTGGTAAGGTCTTGATAATGGCATACCCCTTAGCATTGACAAACTTGCCAGTTCCTCCCATGACCGCCACCTGAGATTCCGATACACCCAACAGATGAACCCCAAATAAGCAGATTGTATCAGCATAACCTCCAGTCTCGAACATAGCAGTGAGGGCCATCACCTGACTTTTACCATCCACAGAGCTTGACACATAGAAACCCTGTGCCTTTCCCACCCTATCAGAGCTCAGCTCAGGCCCCAGAGTAAGCTCATCGTCAACCACAGTCATAGTCCCAAACATAAGCTTCTCTATGGTTGAACCAACTGGGAGACGTACTCCATTCATGCCATTATTTTGGAAAATATTAGAAGTGGTGCCACTCAAGCCTGTGAGGAAGGGGAAGCCGCCAGCATTATCTACTTTGACTCCACTATTGATAGGGAGGACTGCACCATAAGGCTTAGCGAAGGGGAGCTGGCCACTTAGTCGCGGGTTGTTAACTATACCGGTGACAGCTCTAGCTGTGGGGTTAGACCCTCCAAGTATATCATGCATGAAAAAGGTAAAAGCAAGGTCTGTGCTTGGAACAGGGTTAGGGGCAGGGGCTCCTTGGGGAAGCATAGCTTCCCAATCAGCCTGTTCATCGAGAAATCGAGCAGTGGAGGTTAATGCAGTAAAGCCTAGGATTAACCATGAAACAATGGAATACTTGGTAAACATGGATTTTAGAATATGCATTTCGATGGCAAAAAGGTCAAATTCTGAACAGAAAAAGGCAGGCTTCTTTTATATGTGGTAAAAAGTTCAGGATTTTGCTAAAATGTATACTCCCCTTACAAAATAAAATTGCTATGATGAAAAAAATAGTAGTACGTTGATGAAATGGAGTTGGTGTTTACGTAAATGCATGCAATAAACAGGTGAGTGGTGTTTTGGTTAGCTTTAAAAAGTCAAACGTTGACTATTTTAAAGATTGGTTTAGTCAAAGAGGATTGGTTGGATAAGGAAAATCAACTTGATCAGAACAATCAAGAAGATATGCAGTTGTCACCTTTCCCAATTTAATCAGCAAATCTGAATGTATAATTTGATCATTGACTTTTAAGATTATGCACTATTAGTAAATTGACATACAGAGTAACAGCTATTAGTTTCCTAAATCATTCATGTCAGCATGCTCTATCTTAGTCATAAAAAATACAGAAAAAAATGGTCATATTCAAGCCTACTAAAAATGCAAGGTTTACCAAAAATCAATCAATATTACATGTATTAGTATTCGTAAATCATAGTTCAAGCCATACGGTTTACAATTTTTGATAATCGCGGTCCAAGTCATAGGGTTTCTGTTTTTGGATCCAGAGCAAGTAGTTCGAATCAAGTACTTGAATATTATAGTCAGTTTTGTCTGAGTCTAAGGCTCTTACTAGGAATTATCATCCTAAGACTGTAGTAAGACATTCTAGTCAACATATCAGGTCTAATTAGACTAAACCATTTAATCCAAATCACTAAGCAAAGGCGCTTTAACTAAATAAAGGTTGCTTCCAATCAAAGTATCAAGGACCAAGTATTACAGGAAAAACAATCACTATATTTCATTTTCAACAAACTTTTATGAAAAATGTGCTTTATACAAGAATGAAGCAATCATTGCAAAACATTAGCAACTTAAATCTTCAACAATGACCCAAAAAATGTGTGCTAAAATCAATCAATAGTAGTTCCCCTCAAGTGAAAAATCACTAAACAAAACTCCTATATGCTTGTCCCTCAGGATTTAGGGAGCATGCAGACTCTAAAAATACGTTCTGCAGAAAAATGTATTTTGTACAAATCCAATGACTAAACCTATCTACACGAACACGCGTTCAACAAAAAGAAAATTCCCCACTCACAAACTCCTCTATAAATTCGTCTATCAGCAAACTTTGTATTTCTTGTACTATCAAAGTTGTTTCTTCTTCTAAATCTAACCATTCAATCTCCTTTCTACACACTTCATCAGATTTCCTCTTAATAACCTCTTGCTGGTTGACCAACAATGACCACAGGTCTTCCTCAATGAGCTCCTGACTTTTTTGCCTTTGACAAAATCTTTTCGCTACAGGTTTCTTCCATGTACTTAGGCCAACATAAGGTTTGACAATCTCCAAGAGCCCCAAGTTTAAGCGATCAAATAAAAGCCGTCTTTCTGACTTTTCCCATGGCATATGCTTGCCATACTTCTTCTCTAACTCATCAAACACTAAAGGTTCCAAGACGTAACCCCGCAAACACCAAGTTTTGCTTTCCATCTCCAAGTCCATCATCTGAAGACCTGACTCCACCAACACATCAACTACATAAGAGAAATCCAAGCTTTCTTTGATTAAAGTTTGATAAACTTCCATTATTTGTGGATCATTCTGATATAAACCAACTGAATCTTCATAATCGCCCCCCTCACTAGATACTACCATCTCAGGTCCTTCTGATCCTGATTCTAAAGACATGGTTTCTATGAGTTGAAGCTTTCTTTGCAAACCTACACACACAATAGAGGATCTAAAATTTAGAGATACAACATCATCATCATCATCTATAAAAGAGTCAGTAAATAAGATTTTCTTTACCAACCTTGGCAATCGTTCTCTACTTGATCAGACAAATGTCCTGCTGCCTCCACAGATATATTTGGAATATGCATGCAACCTTCTGGGCCTTCCAATGAACTCACAGGAGACCTTGGCTCAGCAGCCTTGTCTTTCTTTTTTAACTGCAAAATTGACATCCAAATAATGAGAAGAGAAGTACTAAAATGGATTAATGAGTAAAGACGTAAAATTAGGATGATAGCTTTTGGGGAGGGGGGGAGCCAAAATTGTCTACAAAACAACTTCCTTAACCGATTTAAGGATATGTATGAAAAGATAATCAAGCCACAATCAACAAAGATAAACTTGGTGAAGTGAAAGACAGTCAAGTAGGTTATATATTTACTAGGAGAACCTAAGCTCAAACAACATAATGTAACTGAAATTCCATGAATGAAGTATATGTCTCTGCCAATTATTTATATAAGACCTCCAACATTTATCTTTAACAAAAGGTAACATCCTCCAAGATTTTCAATATTTTATCCTAGTCTGGCAACAAAGATCCCACAACAACTCAAAGCTTGTCTTATAAATGAAATAAATATGTTTCAATGGTTTACAATCAAAGTCTCCAACTGCGGAAATCATCCTCATGCAATTTCTCAAACAATTTGCCGCATCTCTGTATGATGGTATAGTATATTAAAACCACTAGTAGAAAAGGATGTTTAAACCAGACCCAAACACAGAACTCTCCCAATAGACACAAGTATATTTATCTTCGAGCTTCAATTAACTCATTAAGATTTAATGACAACACCACAAAACTTAAATCAAAATTCTAAATCAGTTGCTAGAAAAAATTGAAAAATCCCCTATTTCATCAAGCCTGTAGGACCAGACGTCAACAACAAATTACCAGAGAAAACAGCCAAGATAGAAATGACCTAGGTGGTGACAAACTTTATGCAAACATTTCTACTCAAATTGAGACTTTAGATCTGAATTAGATGGTAGATAAAAAGCTTAACCAACATAAAATGCATGGCTCATTGCTTAGCAACAAACAGATTTAGAAGCAAAATATAGGAAGGGTATCATTCATATTTAGCTATTCAAGTGTAAATATTATCCCCTCCATCTTAATTTATTTGCCTTGTTAACAACCTATTATACCAGCGTATATTGAAAGTCAAATGAGGATCATTAAATAAAAAGAATAAAATAAAGTTCAAAAGTACCTGGTACTTCCAAGATTCTTGATCTCCCAACAAAATGCATGAAGTTGACTTAGCTGACAAGTTCTCCCTTCTAACTTCAGTAGACAAGTTCACTCTTTTATGCTCATCATCAGAAAGGTCCTCTGTCTCCAAAGCTAAATTACAATCTGTAGACAAGGATTCAACAGTGTTGTTTTGAGAAACAACTTTTTCTCGACGCCTTTCCTTAATCTCATTCAGGATTATGTGAGCCTCGTGATAAGCAGGACTTTCTAAATCTGAAAAAGCCGTGTTACTTACAGAATTGATCAATGTAAAAGTTTCTTCATGCGACTTATGTCCCACAAGCTCAAATGAATCATTAAGGATTATGGAAGCTGCATGATGAATGCATGGCTTCTCTGAGTCTGAGCTATTACATTCAGATGTTGACTGCACATCTTTAGGCCCAATATTGTCCTTGCCTGAGTCATTACATTGCTTTTTATCCCACTTTCCTGGTCTCAAACACCAACTTTTATCAAAAGTAAATTGCCTTACTCTGCTTCTGGGAACCCAAGCAGAAGGAAAACGTGTTGGTTTGGACAAATATCTGGCAGCAGACAGCGGACAAAGATTCACATTGTCATAATGTAAAGGACTGTTGAAGTTCACATTACTGGTGTTGAGGACAGTATTACTTCCATTACTACTTGTAACAAACACTTCATCTTGGGTTTTGCTGCTTCCACAAGATGTTGTTACCTCCTGGGAGCATTTCCTTGCTCTGCGCCTTTCTGAGATCTGTTTTCTGACCGTCTGAGATTCCCTGCTAGAAGATCCACTGGCTAAATTGAAAGGAGAAGGTTCATGTTTCTTCTCTGAATCAAATAAACGAGCAGATAAAGTCATTTTTTCCTCATCATTTTCAGAACTCTTTTCAGCTCTAGGCCTTGAACTGGATAACTCTGCACAACTATGCCAAATACTATGCTTTACTTGACCAGAAATTTGCTTTGCTATTTCCTGAGATGACAAAGAGCCATGAGTAGGAGACTTTAAGCTGTTATAGGAGCTACTCGTTTTCCTCCCTTGAAAATGTCCATTAATCCCTTCAGACACAGATAATTTTCTTTTCCGGTCACTAGATGAGGAATTAGATGATGAACGTGAATTCCCAGCAAGAAAGGACTTCTCAGTTCGACAAAGCAAACTCTGGTAATCAATCACACTTGCTCCTCCTAAATAATCAGCTGTATCTTCACTTTCCTCCATGTAAGAATCAACCTCATCCAAATACAAGAATGCCTTCTCCCTTTTACCAACCGAAGCAATATTCTGAAGATAGTTCTGAGAGAGTACTTTATGCCTTTGATGTGCAGTATTCAAGTTTGATGGTTTATCAATACCCATCAACTTTGCAAGAACACTCGACGCATTTCTTTCTGTTGCCATTTCCAAATGTATTAACCCAACTGCTACCATATACAGCTTCAACACACTAGATACATAACAAAGACAGGACAGATTAACACGAAAATTCCACGAAACGTATCAAAATTCATCATACATGCACCTTTAGTTCTAAAAAAAAAAAAAATAAAAAAAATAAAAAAAAATGAAGAACACATATTAGCACCGCACACTTCTAGACCCACACTCTACATATCTAACATAAATCTCTTTGAAACCATAATTGCAACATGCCAGAGACAGCATACACTAATTACAACTCATACTTTCATTATTTTTATATCAAATTAAAGCTAGAAAAGACAAATCTAATGCTCTACTAAACACTCATTAAATTTGCATAAGAAGCCACCTAGAAATTCACTTAAAAAGCAAATTCCTACAACATACAATAATCATAAACATAACCCACTAAACAAAATTTTCTGCATTATTTTTTTTTTCATATTAAACATCAAAGATAACCTATAGTAAAGAACATTTCTCTATGGTTTAAAAATCCCTATATTAAAATGGGACCTTTATTCTCTCTAAATTTATTTTTAATTTTTTAGGGTCTCAAAGTTCGGGTTCTAAATTAACGGTCGGATATACATGATGGGGAAAATACAAGGATTCGGACGAAAAAAAGAAGTTCTGAATATAATAAAAGGGTGCATTGCATTGGTGAAAAAACCCATTATAACTGAAATTCACTAAAGCAAAAGAAAGTGGTTACACATCGATTCCATACCAGCAAAATAATGACAAATATAACCAAATTATTATCATAAAATAACAAACAATAATTATTCTTACTTTAACACAAAAATGCCAACAACTTTAATAACACTGAAACCCATCTTCCATTAATAAAAAAATAAGCTAAAAAATCATCAAAATCTTATAACCAAGAATTCAATAATACCCAGTTTCAGATTATAACAAACATTGAAACATAAACACAAAATCAATGAACATAATTACATAAGCCAAAATCAAATTTAACACAACTCAGAAAACTAACCTTAACCCAGAATTATTACAGAGGAAGAAATCGCCAAAAATGAAGAAAAAAATGGATTGAAACAAAAAATTCAAAAGAATAGACAGAAACCTGTCTAAAAATAAACCCAAAAATGAAAATGGAAAGAAAGCAAAAGGGGTAAAAAAAACCCGAAATTGCGGGAAAATTAGAGAAAAACTAGGAAAGAAATTGACGAAGAAATTTGGAAGTAAGAAAAAAAAATTGGATGTGAAGTAGGAAGATGAGAAGACTCGCCGGCCGACATTTAGAAAGTCGAACCGGCCCGCCAAAGGTTATGACATCCCTTAAAATAAAAATTGGACGCAAAATTTGTTTTTGTATGAGTAATAATTAATTTAATTAATTAATTGATGCTAAATATGTCATTATCATATACGTATATCTACTTGCCAACTTATATAATTCAACCTAAATTTATAATGTTATTGGTCAATGGAAATTGGAAATGCGAGGGAAAGTGAACTATATCATGCATTTGCAAATGGGTAGGCGCCATGGGGGTCCCTATTTATTTTATTTTTTTCAATATTAATAATTCATGTTGGTTTTGGTTTATAATAACTAGTTCTTTGCTCGAGTAATACGGTGTAGTTTGTATTCACATGGGAAAAAAAAAATTACTTTTATAAATTACTACTTGTATGAATTTGTATATATCTGCTTTCTGTGCAGTTGGTTACTTGGCTATATTGTATGACTGCTTGTAAGAAAATGAAATAACCTCTATTATACTGACATGTTAACCCATTATTATATTTAGGTTATTTTGATTTTGACCACCTGACAAAAACCCAAAAATTGATTTTTACTACCTCCACAATCAAAAGTTTTATTTTACCACCTCATACAAAAATTAAAGTTAGATTTTACCACCACAACCTAACTCCAGTGACTGAAAATTGCTGAGGGCCCCACTATTTTTCATTTCCGTCCAAGTTAAAAGGTATAAACCCGATTTTCCTTTCTCTCTTTATTTTCTCATCTTCTCTATTCAATTGCAATCAATTTCTCACCTTCCTCCATTAAATTTTCTGAAATTTAACCTCTCTCCTCTCAATTTGTTTTCTTCTCTCTGTAAAGTAAAACCCTAACTCTGAACTTTATCACTATCTTTTTCATCTAGAGAAGAGGTGACACCACAAAATTTTCTGATGGTGATATACTTATGGAGGATATTTCCTGCTACAATTGACAACCACCAGCATCAACCATTACTTCTAATTGAACACAATTATAATTCTTAAACCCGAATTACATTAACCAATTGCAATTAAAAAAAAAAACCCCCCCAAATTTTTTGATACTAACATGAACACTAATTTTTAAAATTTGAAATTGGGGCTTAATTCATATTGTGAAACTAATATTCATATTGTGCTGTTGTTACACCTATTTCTAGGTGCAAGAGTGTGCACCTAAGAATATGTGTGCGGAGTTTTAGGATATATTAAAGAGCTCATTTAATTGTTGCTTAAATTTTTCTGGCTTAGTGGGTTAGTGGGTTTAAGATTATTCCTCATGGTCTATTGGTTTGAGGTTCAATCCTATTCAACATATATTTTTGTTTTTTTTTTTTTTGTTTGTGGGAACCTCTTTGACTCCTTAATTTTAAACTCCATAATTAAGCTTCATAACTCCAACAATATTAGATCTTTCATCTGATTCTTTCCTTTTTTGTTTTTTTTTTCACAAATTTTCTACAACAATATCATCTAGTAATTTTATTTTTTAGTTTCTTCAATATTTTACTTGTATTCAATCGTGTAAATTTTTGTTTTATAAATTCGAGTTTATTTTACAAAAAATAAAAATTTTACTTTTGTCTAATTGTGTTTGTAGTAATTTGTCTATAGATCACTGTTTTTCTTTTTTATTTGATATGATATGATAGTATGATCCTGAATTTAAAAAAAAAAAAAAAAAAAAAAAAAAAAAAAAAAAAAAAACCCTCTTAATTTTTAGAGTGGTTGATAATCAACAAGTGAATTTTACACTAGTTTTATACCTAGAGAAATAGATTGCCATTAATTTTAACATATAGGCCTTGTTTGGCAATTGGCTGCTGGCTGTTGGGTGTCGGCTGGTTTGACTGGCTGTTTGTATTGGCTTTTTTATTGGCTGTTTGACTTTTTATTATTTTAGAAACATGTTTGGTAAAATTGGTTGTTGTATGTTATTTATAACTTAGATAGTCAAAAGCCAAAAGCTACTCCAAGTACGTAGCTTTTTCATTTTGGCTTAAAAGCCAGCTTTTCAACTGGCTAAAAAAGCCATTTACCAAACACAATTTTTAGATGTTTGACCAAATGAAAAAGCCAAAAGCCAATCAAAAAACCAATGAAAAGCCATTTACCAAACAAGCCCATAATCTTTTATTGATGTTAATGAAAAAAATAAAAATAAACTGCGATAAAGAAAAAAAAAAGGACTGCCAAACCTACCCTCTCTTTCTGAGAAAAAGGTATCATCTTAAGTAAAAAAAGAAACTCCAGCAAAATGATTGAAGGTGAAACTAAAAAAAGGAGAAGTAGGGAAGTACTAGATATTTAAACCCTCTCTTTCTTGCAATGTTAGCCTACACATCACTACACTACACTACTACGAGTTTAGGCACCATTGTCTTTAATGGAGGTAACTTTAGTGTTAAATTTCACTAGGATCAAAATAAATTCATAAAGGTTTAACTTTTTTTTTTTTTTTTTTTTTTGACATTGGAAAAACAAATAGCTTAGTACATAAACGAAGAAGGACTAGTAACATAAGAAACTAAAAAGGTTGCTGCATCCTTAGCTAATCTATGGGCTACTTCCACCTTTGCTCTGCTTTCCTTGCGGATAACGCACCAGGTAAAACTCTTACCCTTTTCCTTGATCTCAGAGATAGTCCACTCAACTGTTTATCTCTGGCCTTCCCCTTCTGCAAAAGAGTAACCAAGTTAACAACATCCGTTATAAATACCATACTATGTAACCCTTCCTGGAGGCACCATTTTATAGCATTTAGGCAAGCTATAGCTTCCGCTTGAAGAGCAGAGCTTGCCATACCAAAACTGCAGCCATAATGCCCTGTTAATACTCCATTGTCCGCTAGTGCCCAACCTGTACCCATCCTCTTTGTTTGCTTATTCCAAGCACCATCGATCTATTTGTATCGAGAAGTTGGAGTAGCCTTGAACTATCTTACCTAAACTTGCAACTGTGAACCCTGGAGGATGCATACGGTCTAGATCTTGAGGATACATTTCTTCTAGCCCACTTGTTTCCTGATTCACAAAAGTCCGATGTTCTTCCATACGCTTGTCAATTTTCTCCAGAATCTCCTCTGCAGGCACCATGTTTCCTCTAAATATGAACTCATTTCTTGCACTAGTGGAAAAAAGGCCATCCGTAACGGGCAAAAAGGGCCCATCCGTAACGGGCAGCGTCCGTTACGTATGCGGCCGTTACGGATGGCCATTATTATTCGTAACGAGCACCGTCCGTTACGAATAACTACTTATTCGTAACGGGCGTTTAAAGTGCCCGTTACGAATAATGGGTTATTCCCAACGGGCATTTCAGGTGCCCGTTAAGATTAACCCGTTATTCGTAACGGGCTTTCAGGTGCCCGTTACGATTAACCCGTTATTCGTAACGGGCAAATCCCGTTACGAATAACGGGTTATTCGTAACGGTCATTATATCTGCCCGTTACGTTTGATGCAATTTTAAAAAAATCCAGCACGTGCTAGCACATGCTTGATCATTTTATCAAATAATGAGATAATTTCTTTTTTTTTTTTACACAAGTATAATACACAGATTATTTATATATTACACAAGTATAAAACACAAATAATTTTTTTATTACACAAGTATAATACACATTTAATATACTATAAGCAAAAATATATTCATTATCACTGCAAAATACATCAACTTGCTCATATAATAAGACTAAGACTAATAAAAGAGCAAAAACAAATCATAATTATTATAAAAACAAGTTTTATCCCGACATTTGTGGTCTGAGACGTTGAGTCTTAAGGCAACTTCTGAGACTGCTTTCTCTTTTCGTTTCTCCGGCGAGGTTGAGGCTGCTCTAGAGGTGGACTTAGATAGAGTGCCAACGCAGTCGGTGGAATATAATGAGGGCTGAGCAGATAGACATCATGGTGAGATAACAATGAATTTAACAGCATACAATTGACCGACACTATAATATAATATTCCATGAGATAAAATCAATCTCTTCAAATGCTGATCAAAGGAGAAGCCATTTTCTCCACCAATATTTACCAACTTACACTATAGCAGAATGCCTACATTTACCAAAGGGATACCAATGCTCAACTGACATGGATCAAACTAACAATGCCACAGTTCCTACATTTCAATCATAAGTAAAAATAAGCTAACTACATCCTGCATATGGATGAGCATCATAAACTGAACAAACCCTGCAGTAATTACTGAAAACCTTGGCCACTCACGGCAATACCATACCCACACAATGTATCAACCTTGCAAATGTAAAAAAATTCTCTCTCTCTAAAAGTTGAGAGCTTATCTCACTAAGTTGTGAGTTTCTCGGTCAAAGCATTTTCTTGCATGCATTTTCATTGGGTGCTCTTCTTTCCCCCTATCAGTGGAGTTTGCTTGCATTCAATTACAAAGGCATAAACCTTTCCATATCCTTCCTTCGATTTTGTAGATGATTAAAGCCTGATTGGTGATTTCTTCCATAAACTCACCCAATCAGTGAAGCAAAATTTTTCTGCTACTAGCTTAGAGCCCCGAACTCAGGCTAATTAATTTTCTCTCGGGCGTGCTATATAGTTATTACAGATGTCGGACATGTATGGGAGAGGGGGAGCTGAAGAGTTGTGTTTTTGGCTATAAATGCTCTGGTTAATTGGTTGTTTCAGCATATTCAATCAATCAAATTTCTTCTCTGAGTATTTCTTCCTATGATTTATTCCTTTTTCTTGTTTTCTTCTTCTTGTTAAACTCTGCTAATGGAGAATAACAATCAAGACTCAGTGTTTAGAATGGGGGATTTAATTCCTTCGTCCAACAACTCACAGTCTCACGATCGAATTAATTACTATTGGTGTGTTATTGGTAGCTTCATTGGTCATAATCCACCATCCGTGGAATATGTTCAACACATGGTTAATTCGAGGTGGGTGAGACGTGGTGATATCAGGGTGCATAAAATAGGAGTGTATTTTCTGTTCGAGTGTAGGGAGCCCTTGGATCGACAGGGTCTCATAAAGGAGCACACAGCCAATTTTGACGGAAGAATGATCGTCTTCCGCCGATACCAACCTCTTGATGTCCCGCAGCAAATTGAATTCTCGATGGCTCAAGTTTGGGTAAGAGTTTACGGCTTACCTTTTCCTTTTCTAACATCTCACTAGGCTCGTCGTATTTTTGAGCGTATAGGTCATATTGATATGCTTGACCAAGTTAGTGATCGGGCTCCGCGATTTTCTGAGTTACGGGCAAGATTAATTATTGATCTCTCACAGCCATTAATACCGGGGTGTTTCATCCCTGTTTCGGAAGAGAAAGTGGAATGGGTGTACTTTAGATACGAAGGTATATTTAAGTTTTGTAAGCAATGTGGGCTGGTTGGTCATTCAACGAGGAGGTGTAATCTGACTTCTCAGGTGGCACGACGACGGCTGAGGCAGCGGATGGCTGCTAGGGAGCAAAGTGGGCTTCGCATTTTGTATGGGCCTATGGATCAGCCTTATTACACCAATATGATCCGTAGGTTGCCGGATAGATACATTTTCCAAAACACGGCTGTCAATCTGAGGAGATTGGAGGAGCCGGAAGATTTATATGCTGAAATGCGGCGTCAAAGAGATAATGATTTCACAGGGTCGAAATTCGATCAATCGTCGCCATCAAACGACACGGAGGTCTATTATTCAGGGAATAGTGACCCGGAGGAGGAATCTCACGACCAAGGAGAAGTAGACTTTGCTCCTAACTTATCTCCTTCTCCGGGGAGACACTATGGTTTACAGGGGGATCCTTACGCTCGGTTTTACCCACAGCAGCAGCAGGGGCGGAGCAGGGGCCCTAGTGATGATGGCGAACCCGCCATGACTTGTCTAGGGGGCTGGTTACAAATCACCACAAGAAGCCCACCTCGTTGGAGTCCAACGAATAATCAGCATGGGACTTCATTTCCACCACCGCCACCACAACAACGTTTTGCTAACTCCACCTACGAGGTGGGGGAATCATCGGGTGCGGCAAATCAACAGGGGCAGCACCAACCTAGGTCTATGTTCCAAACTTTGGGAATTTCGGAATGGACGGCTGAACCATTCAATCAGTTAAGTGCGAGGGCACCAACGGGGCTACTCCAAGACGTGCCGAATGCTGAGCTTTTTTCTCCATCTCCGTCGAATGTTCCAGCTCCCTCGCATCTTCTCTTGGAGCCGTTTCCGCAACCAAGGTTAACTAGAATTAATTCTCCTAATTCTAATATTTTACCATATGCAAGAAACATTATTGAAGCAGGCCGAAGGCTTGTTCACTCCCTCACAAGCAGCAGGAACACGTCAAGAGTGTACCCGGAGCCACTGCCAGATAGAGCTCCTTTCTTTGAGCCCGGTTTTCCCCACATGCCGGCAATGGAATTCGACCCTCCTAATTCCCCAGCTTCGCAAAATGGTGACCTCAATGATCCGCAAATGCTAAGCTCAACTGATTGTCCGGGGGCTTGGCCGAGAAAGCGAGCTAGGGAGGAAATTCAATATATGTCTCGCTCTTGTGATGATGGGTCCATTAGAGAGAGCTCCTTCGACTTGGAATGGGTGGCAAAGAAAAGACGTCGAACTCTTGAAAGATGGTCGGAAAAGGGTGGTTTTAGTTTATGGCAAAGGGACAAAGATATGGGTTTCGAATTCAAGTCAAAGGCTATTTCGGATGTTGATATGGCAAGGCAATGGGGTGTGAAAGTAAGGTCTTCTCGGATCAAGAAAGATAATGGCAAGAGGAAAATGCAAACTTCTTCTTCCTCTTCATATTCTAGTCCATCTAAGAAATCAAGGAGTGAAGAAGTAACCTCAAAGGAATCTTGTGGAAATGATGATATGGAAATTGAAGTACAACAAGCAATCATGAGTTCTATGGATGAATGTTTTGGTGAGGCGGCTGCGCCGAATCAGCCCCCGAGGGATATATGAAAATCCTCTCATGGAATTGTAGGGGTCTAAATGACACACAAGCCCCTACACATCCATATCTAGTGTGGCTATTATCTACTAAACTTCCTACTTTCTTATTTTTAGCGGAAACTAAGATGTCCTTTAGTGATGTTAAGCTTGTAGTGGATCCGTTTACTCCAATTTTTTCTTATGGAGTAGACTCGGAAGGTACTAAGGGGGGGCTTGCGGTTTTTAGTTGGTATCATGGGGATTGTAGTTGCATAGCCTTATCTCCCAACTTCATCTTTTGTAACCTCAAAGAAGTTAATGGAAGTAATAGAAATGTTTTATTTTTGTACGGAGAGCCTAAGATTGAAGAAAGATCAAGAATATGGGGGGAACTTTCTACTTTGCTT
Source organism: Chenopodium album (assembly GCF_948465745.1). Lineage (NCBI taxonomy): Eukaryota > Viridiplantae > Streptophyta > Magnoliopsida > Caryophyllales > Amaranthaceae > Chenopodium > Chenopodium album. Next base: position 14,675,427 of record NC_137852.1, read on the forward strand.
TCCTTAACCCCTAATTGCCTAATAATTGGGGATTTCAACCAAATTGACTCTCTACAAGACAAATTGGGTGGGTCTACTATAATTAGGGGTCTTAATGATTTTGTGGATTGGCGCTTGGAAAATGATATCATGGATGTTCCATTCTCGGGTCCTCGTTTTACTTGGACGAACAAAAGATTGAATTATGGTCTCATTATGGAAAGATTGGATAAGGCTTTATGTACTTCTCAATGGTTTGATGATTTTCCAGAAGGGAGAGTTCACCATGAACCTATTATAGTCTCGGACCATGCGGCAATTGTGTATGACTCAAACCCAACATTCCTAAGATCAAATCGACCTTATCAAATAGAACGATGGTGCTTGAAATTCTCAGATATACACTTGATGACTACTGATATTTGGGCAAGCAGTGTGAGTGGATCAAGCATGTACACCCTTGCTAGATATCTTCATATTTTTCGTGCAAAGGCTCAGAATTGGTGTCTCGACAATAGAACCTTTTGGGGAATTAATTGGAGACAAATCACAAATAGCTTATCAAGACAAGGGTCGGCAGTGGCTACATTGAGTGATGGGGTAGACTTTGTGGCGGGAATTAACAACTTAATTCCAAACTGTGCCATTGACTTTCACTATTGGCAACAACGCTTGAAAGACTCATGGATTAGGGAAGGGGATATGCCATCATCAATGATGTACAAAAGAGTTAAGCAAAAGCAAAAGCGAAGGGAAATTGTCTCCCTCCGAAATGATGAGGACCAGTGGGTTACAGGGCAAGATCAGGTGGCTTTGGTGATCCAAGAATCACTAAAACAGGTGTTTATGCCGAGCCTAACAATGCAGGATCAGACGGACAACAATAGGTCAGTTGATATTGATCTATTGTTCAGGGAAATGGTTTTTCCGCAGTTAGATGACGAAGAGGCAACAACCTTGGTGAAACCTTTTAACCCCCCAGAAATCAGGAATGCTATGTTCTCTATTCACCATCTGAAATCCCCAGGGCCAGATGGAATTATCGCGGAATTTTTTCATGTTCACTGGAAATTAGTAGGAACCTCTGTGATCGAGGCGGTGCAACATTTCTTTAAAACTGGTTTCCTTCTGAAAGAATTTAATGCTTCGCTCTTGATCTTGATTCCAAAGGTAGACTGCCCAGAGATTGCAGCGCATTTCAGGCATATTAGTTTGTGCAATACGATTTACAAATGCATAACTAAGTGCATGGTCAATCGTATGAAAAAATCTCTTCCGAAGCTAATCACAGATTTTCAGCTTGCTTTTGAAATGGTATATGGAGGACAATATTCTTCTAAGTCATGAATTGACACATGTCATCAATAGCAATCAGATTAAATGTCCTCTGGCGGCCCTTAAAATAGATATGTCGAAGGCTTATGATCGGGTGAGTTGGATTTTTATTGTTAAAACTCTAAAAGCTTATGGCTTCCCGGCTCAATGGGTTAAATGGGTTGAGCAGTGCATTACTACTGTATCCTACAAGTCCATGATTAATGGAAGGGTTACGGACTCTTTCACTCCAGAATGTGGCCCGAGACAGGGTGATCCTCTCTCTCCTTATCTTTTTCTATTCTGTATGGATGTGCTCTCCAGGATGCTCTTACTAGCAGAAGATATCAAACTGATTCAAGGCATTAAGGTTACAAGAAGGTCCCCCTCGATTTCTCACTTGTTTTTTGCAGATGATGCTATGATTTTTTTTCAAGGCTAGTACAGCTATGATTTTTTTCAAGGCTACTACAGAGCAAAAAGTAAGAATGCATAACACTTGCTTAACTTCACCTGATATCAAACTTCACCTGATATCAAACTTCACTTAATATCATAGAATTGTCATAAAATAACAAAATAAAAGTCACAATCAGATATATACAGTCAATACATATAAGAAATTTATGAATAAATTGGAAATAATGTCAAATGTAAAGATCTTCAATTTAATCAAGCAAAAGGGGTACCGCACACATAAGGAGAAAAGTACCATTTTTATTTCTAAGCATTTAAATCACTATACAAATAAGAAAAAAAAAAGTTAAACTCAAAATCTAGAATTACAGATAAATAGAGCTCCTACATTTGATTACTTTTTAAAATTGAATTAATGTATGAAATAAAAATCCTAATCAAATAACCCCATAAAAATTATACACAACCAAAAATGAATTAATCTTTGACACATCCCACCAAAAAAAAAAAAAAAAACACATAATGTCGATTCAATTAATTTATACAACAAAATATCCAGCAAAATTAACTCAAACCCATCAATCATCCAAATCAAGTCACACAAATTAGATCAAACAAACCCGGCGAGATTAGGGAGAAGCAGCGAAGGAGGGCGGCGGAAGGCGGTGGAAGGGCGGATGGAAGGAGATCCGGCGCAACTTCCGTCAATAAACCCTTGAATTTCCAGTTCATATGAAAATTTATCGAAAAAATTGCACTTTATACATGAAAACTACACTATTCATATAAAAATTGACCACTAACAACATCAAATTCAAGGAAAATCTTCGCTTACTATCACATTTTGTAAATAATTAAACATCAAGCAAAATATGGAGAATCTAATAAATAAATCGCATAATATTTTCCAAAATTCATACTGAAATTATACCTTGACGCAATTCTTACGATCACTTTGCGGCCTCTTAAATTGCTTCACCCGCTTCTCCACTGTCTTCGTGTCGAGTTTAGGAACCGCCATTGATGATTTCTACAAAAATATATAAAACAAATTCGAATTAATTACAAAATTCAGAAGAAATTTTTTCAAAATTAATTCTTAGGAAATGAAGTGAATTGATGAAAATGATGAAGAAAGAGAGAATGAGACTTCAATGAAGAAAAACTGTTAGAAATTAAGCCAGTGGACGGTGGTATACTGTATCAAACAACATTTAACCATTTTTTCCCTCTTGTCGTTCCATCTCGCTGTTTTTCTACAACGGAAGGGGAAAGATTGATGGAGGAGAGGAGAGAGGGCCTGAGTTTGAAATGAAAGAAAGAGTTGAATGACGGGGAGGAGAGAGAAGGAGTGAGGGACTGAAAAGAGAGAAAGAGGTGAATGACGGCTATTAGGTTAAACCCTAATAAGCCAAGTATTGGGCTCCTCTCATTAGTTGGGCCAAGTTTAGGCATTTGTATCGGACACAATACGCCTGTTACGTGTAATATAGTATTCGTAACGGGCAAAATAGTGTCCGTTACGAATACTTATTTATTTGTAACGGGCAATAATTTGTCCGTTACAAATACATAAGTATTCGTAATGGACACTATTTTGCCCGTTACGAGTATCTTAATTGTAACGGGCAAAGCTTTGCCCGTTACAAATAGCCTGTTACGAATGAGATTTTTTTCCACTAGTGTTGCTAGCCAAATTTCCCATAAGGTGGCTAAGAAAATTGGAACCCTCTCACTAGCAGGACCATCCTGACTATAAAAGAGTCGGATATAAAAGATTAACCAAATTTGAATAGTACTCTCCATATTTTCATCTGATCTAATATTAAGGGTTCCACCAAACCAAACCCTCCTTGGAGTACTACACTGTCGCAAAAGATGATTGATATCTTCTTCTTCACTATTACAAAGCTCACACAAGCTCGAATCGCTTAGATTTCTATGAAGCAGATTACTCTTAACCGGCAAACCATTATAAAACACTTTCCAGATAAATATTTTCCATTTTGGAAGCAGTTTCTGTTTCCACATGAAGTTCAAAAAATTAACCTCATCAAGCGTAATTCTATCATTCTGAAATTGTTTGCTTAGTAAAAAGGCATATCCCGATTTCGTGGTAAAGTCACCAGCCTTGGTAAAATTCCAACAAAACACATCATCCCTATCTACCTCCGGGAGTTCCATATCCCCTATTTCTCTCGCATCTGCAAACGTGAAGGAGTCACGTAGTTTCCTTGCATCCCATGCTCGGTCTTCCCTTTTTATAAAACTACTCACCTTACATCTTAAAGCTTGTTGAAGAGTTACACTTGACTTAGGCTCTGGAATTTTCCCGTTTACCCAAACGTCACGAAAAGCATTAATATTACTCCCATTTCCTACCTTCCATCCGTATCCTTCTTTAAACTTCATTTCACTACTCCTTATACCTCTCATTCCCCAAGAGATCTTTCTGTTTTTTAGGGAGTGTCCCCTACCCTTTAATAGCATAGAAGGGCATTTCATGGAATAGATCCTAGAAATCAATAGTTGAGGGTTATTGTGCATACGCCAAGCTTGCTTCATCAGCAAGGTATCATTCAAAACTTCCACCTTTCTTACCCCTAAACCCCCCATTCCTTTAGGCAGTTGAACAATCCCTTTTTTTACCCAATGGATACCCTATTTCCCTTATTACCCCATAGGAACCTCATCACCAAACTCTCAATCTTGTTAGCAATAGCACACGGAAGCTTGAAACAATTCATAACATGTGCTGCCATCGAGACAAGGACTGTATTTACTAGTACTAATTTTACTGAAAATGAAATGTTGAGAGCATTCCATGACAAAATTTTCCCCGCAATATTATCCACTAGTAATGTGAAATTTGAGCTCTCATTCGATTGAAAATCAACTGGAGCTCCCAGGTGAGTTCCCAAATTTGTCGTAATGTTCATACGCAAGATATTTTTAAAGCTATCTTGCTTTTCCGAAGTTGTGCTTGGGCTGAATTTGATAAAGGATTTGTTCAAATTCAATTGCTCTCCTGAAATCTTACAAAAACGCCCAATAATGGTTGAAATAGAGGTACAAGCCTCTTTCAATGGATGATAGAAAAGTAGGACATCATCCGCGAAGAAAAGGTGATTAATCCTTGGTGATTGTCTTGACAATCTGATTCCTTTAAGAAGATTAATGTCCTCCGCAAGCTGTAGCATTCTTGAAAAAATATCCATACAAAACAAAAATAAATACGGAGAAAGGGGATCACCTTGTCGTAATCCACAACTGGGCTTGAAATTTGACGAGACACTCCCATTTATAAGAATCTTGTAGGAGACTGTAGAGAAACATTGTCTACACAAAGAAACCAAATGGTTGGGGAAACCATATCTTTTCAGAATATTTTCCAGAAAATCCCATCTTACACGGTCGTAAGCTTTGCTCATATCCATTTTAACCACTGCCAAGTCTGCCCCCTTCCGCCTACCATTTATCATATGGAGAAGCTCATGGCTAAGAAGAACATTATCGGACATATGCCGACCCGGGACAAAAGCATGTTGATAGTCTGAAATAAGCTTTGGTAGGACAAGCTTTATTCTGTTTACCATACACTTAGAGGCACACTTGTATATAGTATTGCATAGACTTATAGGTCTAAGATGTCCTACTTCTTCTGGATTTTCAATCTTAGGAATCATAACCAGGATGGATTCGTTCCAAGATTTTAGGATAAAACCATTATTTAAGAAGCTAGTAATACCCGTTATAACCGAAGGTCCAACAATTCCCCAGTGCCTCTTAAAAAATTCCGCATTATAATTATCTGGACCCGGAGATTTATCACTTTTAATCCCAAACATGGCCTCCTTAGTTTCTTCCGGAGTAAAATTCTTATTAAAAATTTCTTTATCCTCTTCTGATAAACAAGGTAGCTCCATTTCCCTTAGTACCAAATCAATCTCATCATCACTATTTCCTCCTAGTTTTGGATCATAAACATCCTTTAAAAAATTTACTACGACAGGAATAACATTTTCTTGTCCCTCCACCCATGTATCATCAGTATCCTTCAACATACAAATATCATTTTTTTTCTTTGTCTTTGTTTCATTTTAGAGTACATTTGTTTAGAGGAAATGTCCCCTTTTTGTATCCATACTTGTTTAACCCTTTGCTTCCAATACATAAAGTCAATATCAATTTTTGTAATATTAGACTTTAGAAGAGTAATGAAATCCATACCTTCCTCAACCGTATTAATTCTTGAAGCTTCATTAGCCAAAGTTTCCGTAAGATCATTCCAATGTATACCCCAAAACTTCCTATACTTTAAGCACCATTGTCGAAGTAAAGGCCTTAAAATTTGCATTTTTTGTTGCACCACAAACATATGAGACCCATTAATATTTGCCTCCCACACTTCTTTAATGATCTTAGTAATCTCCTCAAAATGAAGGCACCAATTCTCGATTTGATAAGGTCTTCTTGAAACAAGCTTCCCATAGTCACTATCATATACAATCGCTCCATGATCCGAGACGGTTAAAGGTTGGTGAATCACACGACCATTTGGGTAATTGTCCAACCAAGTAGTATCACAGTAGGCTTTATCTATTCTTTCCAAAACTAGAGTATGATCTTTCCTTTTATTATTCCAAGTATATTTTGGAACTAGGTACGGCACCTCCATTTTTCTAGAATTAAACCTCCAATCCATAAATTCATTCCACCCTTTAATAATTCTAGAACCCCCTAATTTATCGTAAGAGTGTTCAACTTGATTAAAATCCCCAATTACTAGAAAATTGGGATTTAATCTGATTTGTGAAAGTAAAGAAAACCACACCTCCTCCCTATTGTCTAGGTGAGGAGCACCGTACACAAATAGCACATTCCATTCATTACCATTAGGTTCTACTACATTACAAGCTACAATATTTTTAGAAGAGAAAGTACAAGAAATATTAAAAGTGCTTCAAGCTAATACTAGTAAGCCTCCACTAGCCCCTACCGAGTCCGAACCGAAAACAAATTAAGAAAACACTTTTAAAATAGATGTGCTAAGCCTACTGGATAGATTTTATTAGAATGATATTAAATAATTATATCATTTATCCCATCCACATTTGTCTTATCTCCTAATTTCCAACTTTAGAATCATCATCAAATTCAACCTGCACCATAATTTGATCCTAAATACAATGCTGGTTGATTATATTAGTTTTCACACATTCATTCGTATAACATCTTCGAGCTTCAATTTGAAGTTTGGAAATATAATCAAAACTACTTGAAATATTCATAATTAAACTATCCATAGCAAAACCACTCAAATAAATTTCAATTATGTTTTCCTTTGATATTACAACAAATCTTATATTAGATGTTTTTTTTTATATATGTGTTCAATCATCATATGTAAATTACATTAAATTATTAATATATTTACAAATAACGTTCTTTTTAAGAGGGGAAGATTTCTCCTAAAAGCAACCTTTCCTTTCATTCATTTAAGCGATTCAATCAGTAGGAAAGTCATATCACTGAATACTTTTTAGATATCTGTCTTCCTCATAAGCTGCATGAGCGAGAACGGCAAAGAGCGGTGTCGTTGCGCGGGGATGCGATTCGCCAAGCTAAAGCTGCCCGGCCCTACCGGATTATTTCAAACAAAATTAACAAATTACGTTAAAATACATACTTCGTATGTATTATATTGTATATAACTAACACATAAAATTACGTGTATCGCTACATATTACTCATAGTTTTTATTTTATCATATTCATATTAAATAATTCAATGTTTAATATATAGTTATTTTTCCATCTTTTTAAATATATATATTAATAATTTTTTATAAATTAATAGGCCCAATTAACTTAAAACGTCCATACTTAAGGATGCTTAAAATATTTAAATTTTTTGTTAACTAATATGTGTAGATTTAATTATTAAATATATTTAAAAGTAAAAGAGATTTGAAGAAAAAAATAAAAATACACAAAATGAAAATATCAAATTAATATTTTTATATTTTAACACAAAATGAGAAAAAGTCATAATATACGAAATGAATGATATTTTCTTATTTGTACATATTTTCTAGGGGTGAACAAATCGGGGACTCCGTCAAAATATTAGAAATCGAACCTGGAATTGGTTAGGATTGAGTTTTAAAATTCGGAATTAGAATTGGAATTAGTTCAATTAGGTCCTAAAATGTTGGAATCAGAATTGAAACCATAGGGACTAATTTTAGTTTCGGGTACTCACTTATGCATATAATGATATAATCGTGAAAATAAAATACAAATAATAATACTTAATTTGGACTATTTTCATTTTGAGTGTATAATATTTTAGGATAAATATGTTTTAGTAATCCCAACTATTTCGGCGTTTTTGTGTCCCACAGAAGAGTTAAAACACGAAGACTGGATTCTACAAAGACGCCTGTACCTGCAAAACAACGGAACATCGAATGGTCGGTGGTCCGCCTCCGAAGATTAAGTTAGTACGGATTCGGAGAGAAAACGTGCGAAAAGAAAGGTTATCTGCTTGGATTCCAAGCTCGAGTGTACTGTTTCTTGAGAGTGACAGTTCAGGCAATGATTGGTATTCAATCAGTGATGTGTCCTAGAAAAGTGTGTACGTATCAAAATCATACCCCATAAATGAGGGGAATGTTCCCTATTTATAGGGTCCTAGGAATGTGTCATTCCTAGGGTTTTGTGCCCTTCGGAAGGGCACACTGTTTTTTGCAGGGCCTCGGGATTTGGGCCTTGAAATCCGCCAATCCCAGGGGCCTTTATTTGCCTGCCACGTGTCGCCCTCTAGAAGGTCCAAAGTGGCGCCCCTTCCAGTGACACGTGGCGGGCTCTAATTGGGCAAGCTAGCTAGGGTAAAAATACCTAAATCACCAACTTTGATTGATTTTCTTTAAATGATCCCAACTTTTGATTTTTCTTGAATAATCTTAACTTATGTAGGTATCTTCCTAAAATAATCCAAAATGTTATTTTGTTGCTTTTGATAATCCCTTTTGGGACTATTGTGAATAAGTAAAATATAAGTTCGGATTATTATAAGAAGATACTCACATAAGTTGGGATTATTCTAGAATAATAAAAAAATTGGATTATTTATAGAAAATCAATCAAAGTTGAGATTATTAAAATTATATTTGCCTAATATAAATATGCATATATGCATTAAGCTATTTTATTTATGCTAGATATTTTTTTTTGTTTTTTGTTTTTTTACTAACTAGATACCTTCAACATATTTTTATTTTGGGGTTTTTCTATATAGTAACCCTGTTATGTAAAGGGAGGAAATGAAAGGGTAAATTTAGGCTTGTCTTGCAATGACGGGGTGTTTGGTAACAAGGATAAGTAGAGAGGATAAAGATAGAGAATTAGGCCCTGTTTGATTCACCTTAATTTTGCTGAACTGAAATTATTTTTACTGAACTGAACTTATTTTTACAGAACTGAACTTAATTTTACTGAACTGAAATTATTTTTACTGAACTGAAATTATTTTTACTGATTTTCTATTATAATTCTTCTTTAAGAAAACTGAATTTTACTGAACTGAACTTATTTTTACTGAACTGAAATTAATTTCACTGAACTGAAATTATTTTTACTTAATATTATTTTTTTTAAGGTGAATCAAACAGGGCCTTAGTAGGTGGACGAGGATAAATAATTATTATACCATATTGGTATGTAATAATTGTGGGATAAATGATATAACTACAAAATTACCCTTATGAACTTTTCGTTCTCTCCTTAGAATGCGTTTTACTCATCTGATTTTCACTTATTTAAATTTTTTATTTATGGTTTAAATTTATTTGAACTTATTAAAATTTATTGTAGTTTTAATATGACGATAAACCTAAAACAAGTGAAAATAAGATGAACTAAGTAGGCCCATACACTTTCCATTTCATTAAGGGCAAATTGGTCTTTTTCAACCCATTTTCTATCTCTTTGCCACCTCTTGGTTATAGAAATAGAAGGATAAGGGGGTATTTTTATCTGTTTCGTTTTCCATGTCTCCTTAACCAAACATTGTATTTTTCTTACCCAAACATCTTCTTCATCATCCATCCCTTTACTCTTGTAAACAAACACCCTCTAAGGGTACGGTGCTCTTAGGTGAGAGTGAGATCTAAAGTAAAATGTGAATAATAATATTGAAATATAGTAAAAGTACATGGAAGAGAGAGAGAGAGAGAGAGAGAAGAAAATAATGTGGATCCTACCATCAAGAGAAAATAGTGATGGAGACCACCCTCTAATTATATCACAAGAAGCTTATACTCGTAGAATACTAGTGATGATCAAAGGGCAAGCCGAGACAAGAGTAAACTTTTTTGCATGTTTTGGTCGAGTTGGACCTAAAATGCATGCCTAAAACTTGAAATATTAGAGCAAGGCTGGCAGGCTCTTAGGGCCTTTTCGAGTCGGACTAAAAAAACTAACTTTAATGCTTGAAAATGCATGTCCAGACTTGCAGGAAGATAAATAAAATTTGGGCAGAAACTTTTTTGTCCAAAGCCCATCCAAACTTAAGTCAGGCCTGACAAGATCATGTCTATAGAATACAATTGAAATTTTATTAAAATACCACTTTTAAGACCTGTTGGAAGATTAAAAAATTTTGGGTGGAAAAATTTTGTCCAAAGCTTGTCCAAAATTGAGCCAGGCTAACTGGTCGGGCCTGATCAAATCTATAGAATAGAATTGAAATTTTACTAAAATACCACTTTTAAGTGTATTTGATGCTACTACAAGCATTACATATAGTATTGCTACCAAGCTAAACTTGGTCTAGTGGTGAGCATAAATTGCATTCTCGAGATCAGTTTCAATTTCACTGTAATTTTTAAGCTCCCAAGCTTCTTGCCAAAATTTTGGGTAATGTGCCAAATACACCATCGATGAATGGTTCCTTTCATAGCCACTTTCAACGCTTTCCTCATCGCCGGATCTTGATCCGTTAGGATCCCAACAGGCTGTTTTCACCCATACACCTCAACCAACTGGAGAAGACCCATTCAAACGTTTCCGCGGTCTCGCGACACACTAGTGCACATCCGAACAAGACGGTTTGACCGTGATGGTTAACCCCGACAAAATCACAAAATGGGAGCTTATACTCATTTGTCAAGTAAGTTGAATCAAAGTATACAACATCTCCAAATTCCTCGTACGCCACCCAGCTCCTAGCATCGACCCATAACACATCTTGGAGCCTACCCAAATCATCCACTCGATGGGTATGGAAAAAAAGTGGGTTATCATCCACCATCCTTTTGAAGTAATAAGCAAACATTGCTTTTGCATCACCTTCTTCAAATATGATTTTCCTTTGCTTCGCAACCTCATCATGCAAATCCCTTTGAGTAAATTGGATCTCCTCTCAGCCATTCCTTTGACGGACCATACAATTGAATATTGATGCAGCTGGAACACTCGCCCTGCGGTCATTGAATACTTGTTTAAGAATGTGCGGATTGTCCGTCAAGAACTTCTTCCTAAATTTAGTGATGTTCTTTGTAATACCCCGTATTTTTAATGTATTTTATAAATCATTTATTTAATTATAAAATATATTTTGGGTCAAACTATTTGAATTATTGGATTATAGTTAAAGCAAGTATTTATATTTGGGTCAACAAGTATTTAATCCAAATGTAGCCCATCTTTCTTATGAACCCAATCACCCTATTTTTTACTTTTGGGCCACCTATTTCAACATTTAAAGTCCATGACTATATGAAGCCCAAACCTACACTAATTACCCTACACTATATATATCTACTAGATCCCCAAAATTTCCCACACAAAAAGGTTAGTCTTATTTTCTTCCTTTTTCTCTCCTCTTTTCATTCTAGCTATTTTGATGATTTTATTTATGGGTTTTGGTTTTAATTATTCAAAATATGTTTGATTAATATCATAATTATGTTTTGATGATTAAAGATTGTAAATTTTAAATAATAAAGTGTTTTATATTCATATTTCATAAAATTATAAGTTAGGGTTTTAAAATTATTAAAGACTTGATTTTTAGGGTTTTTATGAATAATTGATTTAGGGCTTTATAGTAATGATATTTTGGAAATTTTGGTGATTATAACTACTAATTAGTTTAACTTAATTCCAGATTATTTTGAACACATAAATTCGTGTTTTAATTTATAGATTCCCGTTCGTTAATATTAATCCCGTTTTAATCCCGATCAGGTTCTAAACTCATCCGATTTTGACAAAAAAAGTAGTGTTTTCCATGTGGAAACAACGTTTTAAGAAAGACTTTGGTAGTGAGCACCACCCTCTCGTGGCCAAATTCAGCCTCTAAGTATGATTTTCGGGCAGTTTTTGATTTTTAATGAAGTTTTTTTAAAATTTTATCCTTGAGTTTAAAGGGTAAGAGATAATTTAATTTTTCTATAGATAATTTAAGTATGAAAATATATTTTGATGAAGTTTTAAAGGGGTTTTTGATTAGTTTAAAATGCTGGAATTTTATTTAAAGTAGTATAATTGTGATTTTAATAAAAGGGCGTGATAACCTATTAAAAAGGAGTTTAATTAGGGGTTTTAAAATAAATTTCAGATTATTCTAAATAGTTTAAAGTGAGTTTAAGTTGCTGGAAATTGTGTATACAAGAGTAATTAATTTAATATTATTGTCCCTTATTGTAGGAGACTTGATTCGGGAATTGTTGTAGTATTTTCGGCCACTTTATGGGCTTAATTGAGGTACGTGCGCGTACTTAGCATATTTGATGATGTAGAATCATGCTAGGTTTGGTTTCAATCAATTACAAGTAGTATCATGCTAAGGTTTATGTATTAAATTGTGAATTTATTAGTATTGGTGATTGAATTATGAAGCATGAATTTATTTGTGATGATCTATGGATTGGAAATTATATTTTTAGCATGAGTATATGGACTACATATTTATTTATGGCATGTTAGAGAGCATGTTTAATTAAACTAATTGTTTAATTATGTTTGGAATATTGAAAAGGAATTTTATTATTATCCATATAATTTTTATTGATGCATTAAGCATGAGGAAGGAACTATATAAGTGTCTATGTACACAAGGAATAAATAGTATGTTGGTGCCTTTGTGCACTTAAGGTGTTTTTAACACCGAGGGATAGGATTATTGGCGCTTTATGCGTTTAAGGTGTCTTTGACACTGAGGTAGAATTAAAAAGGGTTCAACATTAAATACTATGTGGTCACTAAATATTCAAGAATTAAATTGGTATGTTTGAGTGATTGAATTATTATTGATGATAGAGTTGTTATGCTTTGAGAGTCATCACCAAGTCTAATAATATGTAAATAACGTAAAGTGAAAGAGATTACGCACCAAAACTCTTGGAACGTATATACCTTGAGTATGAACATATGGGGGGAATTATGGGGTTTTATATTTAACCATAACTTCTAATGGAGTACAGGACGCTGTATATTCCCTTTTATTATTATGCGCTGGAATTCCGCCACCAATGTGTGGCATAGGTGATGCTAGCACGGTTAGCTCCCGTGTTAGTGGGCCTCAATTTATTGAGGTAGGTTTAGTTGGAAACCCGTTCGATGCGTAATCAACGCTAAATGAATTATTTAGTGTCCAGTTAAAGAGTCTTGTTGCTTATTGTGTGTGCTTTTAGACAGGTGCAATGAGGTAAGTATGTGTGATGCTAGGAGTTGCATGTTAGTGTGTTGAAATACGCTTATGTACTCAGCTTTGCTGATTATGTGTGTTGTTTGTGTCTGGCTATGTCTTTATCTTGGCCCTACGATGATCCATTTTAATGGAGAGTAGTGGGGGCAAGTGGAGATATATGATCTTTTCAGGTGTTGAAACATATTCATGACGGGACATGAGTGAAGAGCGAATCATGCTAGTTTCTGTTAGTTGAGATGTGGCTTATTGCATTCAAATATTATATTATATTATGTTATGCTTATGAGACTAACGCAAAGGTTTTTGTAATTTAATTGGATTTGATAAGGGCCTTTAATGGTTCCAAGTTGTAGGTTGATTTTATTTGACTTCGTTTGACTTTGGTTTTAATCTTTACTTTCGTTTGGTTGACTTTTAAGTTGACTTGTTTTGAATGGTTTTGAGTTAAGTCTTCCGCTGTGTGTCTTTGATAATTGCCTTAGCCATTTTCACAGTGGCGGTAATGTCTTAGATATTCCCAAATCGTATTTTTAAAAGAGTAAAGTGTGTATTTAAAGGAAAGGAATTTCTAGAGTGTTACATTCTTGGACTTCCCCGGGGTTGGTAAGTGACCTTTATGTTCTAGAATGGCTTTATCAATTACCCAATCCCCACCTTCGTTCACCTTTGCATATAATTTCACCGGGCATTGCACTTTTTTGCTCTTTCGTCCTACACAAACTTCGTCACATATTTGTAAATTCGAAACAAGCGTGGCATCAGTTTTCTTGCCCCTCTTGGTAGGCATACCGTAACATTCACACGCCCATGTCAAAATCCGCTTGTCCTTAACATTAGAACCTTTCCCTATTGAGGCTCCACTTGAACGGACTACACCGAAACCTTCCTGTTTCCCGTAGTCCCTAAAATATGAGTCAATTTTTCTTCCAACTATCAAAGACCATTCTTGGTTCAGGTGGAGAAAGGGAAACCTCTACATTTGCAGACTCTTCGATCTCGAAGCATATAGCCACACGACTCTTTCCTTTGGTTAGAGTCTTGTATGAATCTTCACCAACAATCACCTTTTCCAACATTATTCAAAGCATATCAAAATTCAAACAACAGCAACTAATTTCAGGGCACCTTTCATCTCATATTCTCATTATTTACGTAAAACAACAACAATAACAGAGCGAGTCAAACTAAAAAACTAACCAAAACAAACACATTTCATCAATTTAAACTAAAGCACATCTAAACTAAACAATCACAATTCATCAATTTAATTTAATCAATTTAATATCAAATGTTATTAGTTTCAGATTAATTAATTGTAGGGAATATTTCAAGCATTATGACCCCAAACTTGAACCCCACTGTGATCATACACTTAAGTATGGTGGCGTTCCAAAGGGAAAGAAAAGAGAGCAAAAGAGTCGCCAACAAGTTTTAGGAACTTGTAAACCCAAAAGACAATCCAAAAGGACCATCAACTCCATAAGGTCTTAAACCAAATAGGGTTCGGGGATGAGGGTATGATGTGTTCATTTTATATATATATTTATCCCCGTCCCTTGGTCGTAATTAGTAGTGTTTTTGGCTCAACCGAGCCACTTTTATTACTAATTTGTGTTTTCCAGTGCTTGGGTAGTTTTGCTTGTGTTTTGTAGGAATTTGCGTACTTGGAGCATTTTCCCGAGCTTTTAGAGGAGCATCTACAAGTATTGGAGGACCGCGACCCAGTTCGATAGCCCAAGACCGATTGGAGGCATCAAATCGGTGATTAAGGGCTCGATTATGAAGATTCGAGGACTTGGGCCAAGTTCGGAGGCCCAAGGGAGCAAGTTTCGAGGCCCGGAAGCCTCGCCCAAGGCAATACGCTCCGCCCGAAGGCGGGCCCGGTCGGGCGAGCCACCGCCCGACCGGGCGCGTGTCCCCTCTCAGCAATAATTAGCTTTCCGATCAATTTTGTTTAGCGTTTTAGAGCTTGCTTAGTATTAATGTAATTTTTATTAGGCAAGAGGACGATCTTTTCTTATTATTATTACTCTAGTTTTAGTTTCTCTCCTCCTTCTCTCTACTTAACTTTCTCTCTCTAGATTTTATTTTCTTTCCTTGTTCTTCACACTCTTGTAATTCCGCCGTCTTGGTACGATTTCTCCTTTAATTAATTTCAGTATTTTATTCTTTCCGATTTATGTTATGTCTTGTTTAATTATTATGCTTTGTTTAGTTTTGATCATGTCGGAGTAGTTTCCTTCTAGGGTTTATGGGGATCTAATAAATAATATGAAGGGGTTAATTATATGATCGTTAATTATTAATGCTTAATTGATTTCTTATTGATTGTTTACATGCTATGCAATTAGATTTGGCCAGATTTGATTGTATGAGTTTAGCAATATTGATTCGAGATTCGAGAGATGAGAATTGATGTTTAGGCTTAGTTTCAATAAGCAGATTAATTTATAAATGGTTAGGTCGAGATTCGAGAGATGAGATTCAATACCGGTAAATTAATTCTGTGATTGTAATACGTAGCGAAAGCCCTTTACGATCTGATTAATTAATGCATTGATGATTGGTTATCGTGTTTACCCTGGAATATTGTTTATTAGTGAACCTATACCCTAGACTTTATTATTATTGTTTTCTTCCCTTACTCATTCTCCCTACTTATATCCTTCGTAGTATAGACTTTTATTCACAATAATATTGGTTACTTTAATAATTTAGATTATAATTAATTAATTAATTAATTAGGATTCGACCCTACTTCCCTATCTGCATTAGCTAGTGGACTTAGGTAATTATTTTTGATTAGGTGATACGACTTTAGCCTGTCAAAATTTGGCGCCGTTGCCGGGGAAACGGTTTTATTTTTATTTCTAATTGTTTTTATAGTTTAGATTATTTTCTCTTTTGCCTCAAGGGACATTAGTTCTTTGAGGTAGTACTAATATCTGTTTTTTTTAGTTCTTTGTTTATGCCCAGGTGTTCCAGATCAGGTTACATTCCATTCGATCCTGAGATCGAACGCTCGTTTCATAGACAAAAGAATCTTTACAGGCAGATCTTAGCAGATTCCGGGAGTAGTGATATTCCTGGAAATCCATTACCTTCCTCTAGTGATTCGGAGCATTCTTCTGATTCAGAACTAGAGATGGGTACACCACCACCTCCACCACCTCGTAAGCTAAGCGATTATTCGCAACCATCGCTGACAGATTTTCCGCATCTTTCTCCTACGCCCGATCTCGAGGGAGTCCAGTTCGAGATCAAGCCCCAATTCATCACGATGATAGAAAGAAAGCAATTCAGTGGAGCAAAGGGTGAAGATCCTAACCTTCACATTGCAGATTTCTGTCAATACTGCAATACTATTAGGCAGAATGGGGTAACGCAGGATCAAATCAGGGAGATTCTTTTTCCCTTTTCTTTATGTGGAAAAGCTAAATTATGGTTTAATGGTTTGAATAGAGCTGCACTTGGTATTACTAACTGGGAGACTCTTGCGTTGAATTTCTATAATAAATATTACCCTGCAGAGAAAACAGCTTTATTAAGAAGCGCCATTCAGAACTTTGCCCAGGAACCAGATGAAGCATTATATGAAGCTTGGGAAAGGTTCAAAGATCTGCAGAGGGAGTGTCCTCACCACAATTTGGCTAAGTGGCAACTAATTCAAGCCTTTTACAACGGATTAGGAAATGCATCTAGAACAATTTTAGACTCCGCAGCTAGCGGTAGATTTATGAATTTAAATGTTGATGATGCAGGTCAGGTTATTGAAGATATGGCAATCCATAATTCCCAATACGGGAATGCTAGAGGTTTTGCTCACAAGGGCAAGCATCATGTTGATTCAGTCACTCTTTTGCAAGCCCAGCTTACTTCTATTTGTCAGAAATTAGATAATCTTACCACGAACAATTCTAATTCCGTTGCTAATGTTTCTGCTGTTGCTAATAATGCTAATGATGCTTTTTGTGAAAATTGTGGCAGTGTAGGTCATTATGAACAAGATTGCAGGAGTTCTATGGAGCAAGTTAATGCTTTCCAAACTTACAAGCAAAATAACCCTTACTCCAATTCCTACAATCCTGGCTACCGGAACCATCCCTACCTATCTTACCGTAGCACCAATGTTCAAAATCCTCCACCTCCACAACAACCACAACAAGCACCCCCTCCACAGCAGAAATACTACCATCCTCATGCCAATCAGAAACCCCCATCACAACCCCCTACTACATCTTCTGACCCTGCTTTATCAGAAATTAGGGCAATGCTGACTAATATGCAAAAGCATATGGAGAGTAGAGATCAACAGATTGACTCTATTATAGCCCATAATAAAGTCATGGACACCCAAATTGCCCAATTGTCCTCTACCCTTCAATCTCGTCAGCAGGGAACTTTATCAGCGCAGGGAATCCAACCAACGGATCATGCAAATGCAATCACCCTAAGGAGTGGTTCACACTACGATGGGCCCCAAATGCCCAAAGAGGATGAACCTGAATTATCTGACGTTGCTAATCCTGATTCCTTTGTACCAATTTCCCCTGCAGGGCTGCAGGGTAAAATTCCTGACGCTAATATTTTTGATGATTCATTGCAGGGTACAACCCCAGGGAAGGATACACCCCAGGAGAAGAGTAGGGAAGCACCACCAATTATCAAATTACCTTTCCCTAATCGCCAACTAAAGACTAAGTTGGACAAGCAGTTTGGTAAGTTTCTGGAGGTTGTTAAAAATTTGCAGGTAACGGTTCCTTTTACTGAACTTATTACACAGGTTCCTGCATACGCTAAATTTATGAAAGATATTCTGACTAGGAAGAGGGCCTTTATTGAAGTAGAAACTGTCGCTTTTACTGAGGAGTGTAGTGCATTATTACAAAATAAATCTCCTCCTAAATTAAAGGATCCTGGTAGTTTTTCTATCCCTTGTCATATTGGTAATGTCTTCATAGATAAAGCATTATGTGATTTGGGTGCTTCTGTTAGCGTAATGCCATCGTCTATTTGTTCTAAATTGAATATGGGAGAATTAAAAATTACTAATATCACTTTGCAAATGGCAGATCGTTCTGTTAAATATCCCTTAGGTATTTTAGAGGACGTCCCTGTTAGAGTCGGTAAATTTTTCATCCCTGTTGACTTTGTTGTTTTAGACATGGCTGAGGACACACAAATACCCATTATATTAGGTAGGCCTTTTCTCCATACTGCAGGAGCCATTATAGATGTTAAAAATGGTAAACTAACCCTATCTGTTGGTGATGATAATATTACTTTTAATTTAGGGAAGGTTTTAAAAGGTCCTATGCTTGAGGAAAACTGTTGTTTGATTGATGTGTTGGATATAATGGATGATATTTGTGATGATAGCTTGACACAGATTCTTGCAAGGGATCCCTTGGAAGAAATACTTTGTGGTAATTTGTCTGCAGGAGATGCGAGTATCTGGAGCAAGGAGGTGGATATTATTGAGAAAGCACTTGCCATAGAAGAACTGGATGACAAGGAAAATAAGAAGGTAGTAAAATTAGTTCAGGAATCGAAACCTGCAGAGGTAAAGAAACCTGAACTAAAACCTCTCCCTTCTCATTTAAAATATGTTTTTCTTGATGAGCAGGAAATGAACCCTGTGATCATCAGTACTGCACTTGATGACCCACAAATTTCCCAACTTCTAGAGGTTCTCAGAACCCACAAAAGGGCAATAGGGTACAGTATTGATGATCTCAAGGGTATTAGCCTAGATTTTTGTATGCATAGGATACACCTAGAGGATAACTACAAGCCCTGCATTCAACCCCAGAGGAGGTTGAATCCTAACATGCAAGAGGTAGTCAAGAAAGAGGTTATGAAATTGCTTGATGCAGGTATCATCTATCCTATTTCTGACTCCTAATGGGTAAGTCCTGTACAGGGGGTTCCTAAGAAGGGTGGGATGACTGTTGTTAAGAACGATAAAAATGACATAATTCCCACTAGAACTGTTACAGGGTGGCGTATGTGCATTGATTATCGTAGATTAAATGTCGCCACTAAAAAGGACCACTTCCCTCTCCCCTTCATTGATCAAATGCTTGAGAGGTTAGCGAATCATAAGTTCTTTTGCTATTTAGATGGGTATTCGGGATTTTTCCAAATCCCGATCCACCCCGAAGATCAGGAAAAGACAACATTTACATGCCCTTATGACACTTTTGCATATCGGAGAATGCCTTTTGGTTTATGTAATGCACCTGCTACTTTTCAACGTTGCATGATGAGTATCTTTTCTGAGTTCATAGAGTCTATCATGGAAGTCTTTATGGATGATTTTAGTGTCTATGGTTCTTCATTTGATGCATGCTTAATTAACCTAGCTAAAATCCTGAAAAGATGTGAAGAATGCAATTTGGTCTTAAATTGGGAAAAATGTCACTTTATGGTGACAGAGGGAGTAGTATTGGGTCACATTGTATCTGATAAGGGCATACAGGTAGACAGAGCAAAAATTTCAGTGATTGAGCAATTACCTCCCCCAGTAAATGTTAAGGGAGTTAGGAGTTTCTTGGGTCATGCGGGGTTTTATCGCCGTTTTATCAAAGATTTTTCTAAAATTGCTAAACCACTGACTCAGCTTTTGCTAAGGATGCCCCTTTTGTTTTTACTGACGAGTGTCTTGAGTCTTTTAACAGGATCAAGCAGGCTTTAATTTCGGCGCCCATCATATGTGCTCCTAATTGGAATCTTCCCTTCGAGATCATGTGCGATGCAAGCGACTTTGCTTTAGGAGCCGTGCTTGGACAGAGGAAGGACAAAGTTTTACATGCTATCTATTATGCTAGTAAAACTTTGGATGAGGCTCAAATCAACTATGCCACCACAGAGAAGGAGTTTTTAGCTGTCATTTATGCTTTAGAAAAATTTAGATCATATCTAGTTGGTTCTAAAGTTATTGTTTTTACTGACCATGCAGCTTTAAAGTACTTGATAGCCAAGGCGGAATCAAAACCTAGGCTACTCCGGTGGGTTCTCTTGCTCCAGGACTTCAACATTGAAATTAGGGACAAAAAGGGCGCAGAGAACGTTGTGGCAGATCACTTGTCACGAATCAGGTATGATGAGGGTAAGGATTTTCTCCCTATAGATGATTCTTTCCCTGATGACAACCTGTATGCAGTGGTAGAGCAACACCCCTGCTACGCCGATTTTGCAAATTATTTAGTGGGTGGTACTCTACCTCTTGACTTATCCTACCAGCAAAAGAAGAAATTCATGTATGATGTTAAACATTATTTTTGGGATGATCCTTTTTTGTTTCGTGAGTGTGCGGATGGATTATTTCGCAGGTGTGTTCCCGAATGGGAGGTACACGGTATTCTCACTAGCTGCCACACTTCACCTTATGGAGGACATCATGGTCCCTCTAAAACAGTGGCCAAGATAAATGAGTCAGGATTCTATTGGCCCACCATGTTCAAGGATGCTAACATTTTCGTGCAGGCTTGTGACTCTTGCCAGAGGACCGGCAACATCTCGCGGCGGCATGAGATGCCTCAAACTGGTATTTTGGAAGTTGAAATTTTTGATGTTTGGGGTGTTGATTACATGGGACCGTTCCCTTCCTCTAGAGGGAACCGCTATATACTAGTCGCCGTAGATTATGTATCCAAGTGGGTAAAAGCCATTGCCACTCCTACCAATGACGCCAAGGTGGTCCATAGGTTTTTCAAGAAAACCATTTTTCCTAGATTCGGAGTGCCTAGAGCCATAATTAGTGACGGAGGATCCCACTTTCATGAGCGGAAGTTAGATACCCTCCTAAAGAAGTATGGTGTTTACCATAGGACAGGGCTAGCCTACCATCCCCAAACTAGTGGCCAAGTCGAAGTGTCTAATCGCGAGATTAAGGTCATCTTAGAGAAGGTGGTAGCAAAATCTAGGAAAGATTGGAGCGATAAGTTGGATGACACCCTATGGGCATATAGAACCGCATTTAAGACCCCTATAGGTACCACTCCCTATAGACTTGTGTACGGAAAAGCATGTCATCTTCCGGTAGAGTTAGAGTACAAGGCATATTGGGCTATTAAGGAGCTCAATTTGGACGCTAAGCTAGCGGGAGAGAAGAGGCTTCTACAACTTAACCAACTTGATGAGTTTAGGTTGATGTCCTATAATAGTGCGCGAGTCTACAAGGAGAAGACAAAGAGATGGCACGACAAGATGATCCTTCCGAGAGAATTCAACGAGGGTGATAAGGTGTTGTTGTTCTACTCTAGGCTTAAACTTTTTCCAGGAAAGTTGAAGTCAAGGTGGTCGGGTCCTTTCACAGTAAAACGGGCCAACAAATTCGGTTCCGTAGAGTTGTTTGATGAGAATGGTAATGAATTCAAGGTAAATGGTCAGAGGCTTAAGATTTATCATGACGGGGCTACGATTGGTGCAGTTGAACTCCTACACCTGACTAGTTCCAGCTCACCTTGAGAAACCTATGGTAAGTAGGTCGAGCGGGACCTAGATAAACCAGCGCTTTGCGGGAGGCAACCCGTATTTTACTTGCTTTTATTTTTGTTTTCTCTTTGTTTTTCTTATGAGAGGAGAGAGGAGGGAATTTAATGAGTTTTATGAGCTTTTGGTACAGTTTACAGGAAAAGAGTTAGTCAAATTTTGTGGAGGAAAAATTTCGTCAAATCTTGCTCTCGGGCCCGGCCGGGCGAAGTTTCGCCCGACCGGGCGCGAGAGTTGACGTATACGGACTAAAAATTGGCCCGTCCGGGCGGGATTACGCCCGACCGGGCGCGAGAAGAGACCTCAAAATTGAAGGAAAATCGCCCGACCGGGCAGTGAGACGCCCGATCGGGCGCGAGACAAAGTTGCCCCAAGGGCGAAAGATCGCCCGATCGGGCGAATTGACGCCCGATCGGGCGCGAGAGAAAGAGCATGGGGTGGGTAAGATCGCCCGACCGGGCTCAATACCGCCCGGTCGGGCGCGAGAACTAATAGAAGAGATTCGTCAAGATCGCCCGACCGGGCGGCCCATCGCCCGGCCGGGCGCGTCTACCCGGCTCCCTTTTCTTCTTCTTCCTTCGTTTTTTTTCGTCATTTCTCTTCTCATTCTTTTACTTTCTCTCTCTAAAACTCTAAATTTCCTCTGACTTCTCTCTAAGATTTCTCCTCCTTCTCTTACCCAAATCCAAAACTTTTTACATTTTCCTACTCCTCTCTTCATCCTCTACGTTTCTATACCAAAATTTCTACATTTTCCACAACATAAAATTTCCGACCACTCCTAATGGCGGCAAAACGGGGAAGAAGTTTACTCGGGGGTAGCTCCAGTTCTTCACAGCAGTACGATCCGGCGCTCCAACTTCCCCAATGGCCGACGATCAAGATCGCAACGGCGGAACAACGGGAGAAGCTCGAAGTGTTATACGGTCGCGAGGTAATCCCTTCACGGTGGTTACACCTCCCTACTTTAGAAGCTTTAGGCATTTTTGGTTTTGTTAGAAGATTTTTAAATGATATTGGTATGCGTAAATTTGTTGATATGCATTATGCGACTTACCGTGAATTAACTTGTGAATTTTTGTCTTCTCTTGTTATTCAAAACCATAAAAGTGGTCCTAAATTAATATTTAGGCTTAACAATAAAAACATCACTCTTACTTTTGCGGAATTTTGTAAATTGTTTGAACTGGAACCGGAATTAAACCGCCAATGAAATGCTGAATTTAAAATGGAGGATGTTTATTTAGCTTTAACTGGTATTCCACATGTGAACGCCCAACATGCTAGTGCTAGGCCTATTCATCACCCCATCCCCAAATTGTGGCAAAGATTTGCCGGCGTATGTTTCCTAGGTAGAAATGAACCCCATAACTGTCAGACCTACGAACTTGCTGTGATTGGTCATTACATTTTTGGGTATGAAAAACTGAACATCGCCCGGTACATTATTCACCACCTAGGTAGGCACGCCACGGCCAGCAACCACCACACTACCCCTATCCGTCTTGGTGGCCTTATCACTAGGATAGCCATCAAGAAGGCCGGTTTTGTAGAGAGTGGACCTCATAGGATGACCAACATGGGGCCGGATACTTACATGACCTCTAGGTACCTTGAGGAGCTGGGGTGGTTGAGAGCGGACGAGAACCAGGTCCCCCATTGGTGCATTAGGACAGGGACTGAACAACCCTTGCCTATTTTTCCTTTGCCCAACCCTGACCTGACCGCCTTTCCCCCAGGGCAGGAGTCTTATACTTATGCCCTGTTAGTTGCCCATGCTAGGGGTGATGATCCACAGCAGGCCCAGCCACCTCCTGTACAGCCCATTCCCCAGCCACCATCACCTCCCCGACAGTCCTACTCCGTCCCTCACGGTGACTCTGACCCAGTTTGGGATTTACAGAGTATTGGCCAAGCCATAGGTCGTATAGAGCAGACCCAGACCGAGTTTAGGCAGATGATAGGCTCTGTTGACCATAGGTTAGGCTACCTCGAGAGGAATCAGGGTAGGGGGCTCTACCCTATTTATGATGATTACGCTCGTCGGGGCAACATTCCCGACGATGCGGTTTACCCAGATTGGTTTCAGCCCCCACCCCAGGGATACGATAGGGATCCCACTGCCCATGGCATTTACACAGACTATTCCTCGTTCCATGGGTACGGACAGGACATTCCTTTTGGGGGACCGCCGGGGGGGGACTTTTCACGCTAACTATTTTGGTAGTGGCTCTTTCGGTGCAGATGGTGCCGGTTCCAGTGGTGGAGCAGGTGGGTCCTCTCATATGGACCAGGATGCGGATGAGTAGCCAGCTGGGCTACTTTCGAGCCAATGAGGACATTGTCCGATCTTGGCTTGGGGGAGGATTTTTGGATTTGGTATATACTTTTCTCTTTCCTTTTCTTTATTTTTGTTTATTTTTGGTGTGTTTTGTTAGTTTAGTTTTATTGCTTTCTAGTTTAGTCTATTGTTTTCCTTATATGAAAAATACAAAAAAAAATTGATTGAAAAATAAAAAAAAAAAATAAAAAATACGAACCAATGAACTGTAAATCATGCTTCCCTGTGCCCCATACTTGAGAAAAATTGTTTTGATTCTTGGCATTTGATTGTGAGCATTGTGGATTAGTTGATCATAACTTGAAGTTTAATTATTTGGATTCCTAAACATGCGTCAATTTTGTCCAACTACTTGTGAATATAGTGCTTGACTAGTTGATTTGGTTAGGAATGTGTGATTAGTTCCTGGTATGTCAATGAATTTGAGTATTGGTTTGCAACTATGAGTAGTGTTTCATGACTCAATATTATGCACTTGTGGAGGACAAAGGCATTTGTTATTTTAGGTGGCCTTCAGATTTATTTAGATACATTTGTTCCCTTCTTGCTACCCATGTTGTTGCCTTGACCTTTTGTTGTTTATTTGCCACATTACAAGCCTAATTTGCCCCATTGGTTACTAGTCCCAAGCTTGGCTTGGGGGAGCTATTAGTGAGTGAGGTGAGGGAGTTTGTAGTGTGCACATTATTTGCTCAATTGGGTGGGTTTGAGAAGTTATTTGTTCTTGATCATATTTTTATTTGATGAGTTTTATTGTGTACATATTTGAGAAAAATAAAAGTGTGATGAAAAAAAAAGGAGAAGTTCAAAAAAAAAATAGTGAAAAAAATGAAAAAAAGAAAGTGAACTTCTAGAAAAAAAAGAAAAAAAGAAAAAAAGAGCAAAAGGAAAAAGTGTTTGATGTTCAAATGTGCTAAGTGAAGGTTGATCAAAAGAAAAAAAATTGAGTTTCATTGTAAATATTTGAGTTTTGAGTTCAAAGTTTGTTTATTCACTCTTGTTCCTTATTATTATATTTTTATGAGTGAAATTGTAAGTTTTGGGATTGATTTTTATGATTGGAGTATATTTGGTGGATTTGTGTTGGAGTTGGTTATGTTGGAGATGTGTATGATCATTATTTTTGGTCATGGGTTTATTTAGGATATGGCTCCCTTATTGCATAGCTTTTCTCTCACATGTTCCCAAATTTATCCTACCCTTTTCCCTAGCCTTACATTACAAGCTTTAAAAGACCTTTTGACCTTGTGCATAGAGTTGTGTAAATATGAAAGTGTTGTTTATCAATGCAAGTTATGATTTGACATATTCCGAGTCGACTATTAGGTTGAGTGTATGTCTTTTTAAACACACGAGTGTTGTGAGTTGGGAGGGCATTGTTCACATTAAAGGGGTTGGGATGGAGAGCGATCGAGTACATCTTTTACTCGCCACATAAATGAGAGTTGAGTGTGTGAGCACTAGTCTTGAATTCTATATGCTCTTGTGGTTTGCTCTATTTGACAATTGTTGGTGATGAAGGGTGATTAGATGGATAGGATTGGTTGATTTGGAAGCATGTTCACTTGATTTGCCTTTAATCGTTTGTGCTTGATTTTTATATTGGGGTGAGGCATGTTTTATTTGTTCATTGAGGAGCTCCTTGCTTAGGGACAAGCAAGGGTTTGGCTTGGGGGAGTTTGATGTGTTCATTTTATATATATATTTATCCTCGTCCCTTGGTCGTAATTAGTAGTGTTTTTGGCTCAACCGAGCCACTTTTATTACTAATTTGTGTTTTCCAGTGCTTGGGTAGTTTTGCTTGTGTTTTGTAGGAATTTGCGTACTTGGAGCATTTTCCCGGGCTTTTAGAGGAGCATCTACAAGTATTGGAGGACCGCGACCCAGTTCGATAGCCCAAGACCGATTGGAGGCATCAAATCGGTGATTAAGGGCTCGATTATGAAGATTCGAGGACTTGGGCCAAGTTCGGAGGCCCAAGGGAGCAAGTTTCGAGGCCCGGAAGCCTCGCCCAAGGCAATACGCTCCGCCCGAAGGCGGGCCCGGTCGGGCGAGCCACCGCCCGACCGGGCGCGTGTCCCCTCTCAGCAATAATTAGCTTTCCGATCAATTTTGTTTAGCGTTTTAGAGCTTGCTTAGTATTAATGTAATTTTTATTAGGCAAGAGGACGATCTTTTCTTATTATTATTACTCTAGTTTTAGTTTCTCTCCTCCTTCTCTCTACTTAACTTTCTCTCTCTAGATTTTATTTTCTTTCCTTGTTCTTCACACTCTTGTAATTCCGCCGTCTTGGTACGATTTCTCCTTTAATTAATTTCAGTATTTTATTCTTTCCGATTTATGTTATGTCTTGTTTAATTATTATGCTTTGTTTAGTTTTGATCATGTCGGAGTAGTTTCCTTCTAGGGTTTATGGGGATCTAATAAATAATATGAAGGGGTTAATTATATGATCGTTAATTATTAATGCTTAATTGATTTCTTATTGATTGTTTACATGCTATGCAATTAGATTTGGCCAGATTTGATTGTATGAGTTTAGCAATATTGATTCGAGATTCGAGAGATGAGAATTGATGTTTAGGCTTAGTTTCAATAAGCAGATTAATTTATAAATGGTTAGGTCGAGATTCGAGAGATGAGATTCAATACCGGTAAATTAATTCTGTGATTGTAATACGTAGCGAAAGCCCTTTACGATCTGATTAATTAATGCATTGATGATTGGTTATCGTGTTTACCCTGGAATATTGTTTATTAGTGAACCTATACCCTAGACTTTATTATTATTGTTTTCTTCCCTTACTCATTCTCCCTACTTATATCCTTCGTAGTATAGACTTTTATTCACAAAAATATTGGTTACTTTAATAATTTAGATTATAATTAATTAATTAGGAATAAAAAGACTTGTTTCCCTGTGGATTCGACCCTACTTCCCTATCTGCATTAGCTAGTGGACTTAGGTAATTATTTTTGATTAGGTGATACGACTTTAGCCTGTCAGGGTACGAATCCAATCTAAAAAAGAAAGGATCCGCCCTATAAAATAGGCCTCTACTTTGTTCAGCTCGTATTCATGTGCGCTTTTCGAATAACATACAAACATTAGGTTTAATCCTAACTTGTTTATCTATGTTGGTTGAATATTAATGCACAAATAAAACTATCATTGGCGATCACTTGAGTTAAAATCACATTAGCCTAAACCAAATTAATAATTATCTTATTAAGCGTGATTTCAAGTACAAATTCCCTTTAACAAGCATAAAAGGTGTGATCAAGCAATAACAATAAAAATATAATATCAAGCAACATAATCATAAAGCAATAATCATAATAACAATCATAATATAATGATAATCATGATAAGGTATAATAAAGCTTAATAAAATAGTAAGATCC
The DNA here is from genome assembly GCF_948465745.1 of Chenopodium album. Classification (NCBI taxonomy): domain Eukaryota; kingdom Viridiplantae; phylum Streptophyta; class Magnoliopsida; order Caryophyllales; family Amaranthaceae; genus Chenopodium; species Chenopodium album. The sequence continues at coordinate 14,703,098 of NC_137852.1, forward strand.
TAGGCATGATACTAACAAGATTAATAACAAATCCTAGCATGTCACTAAACAATAAAGATCAAAGCTTTAAACCTAACATGGCACTAACATGATATTAGAAAGCATAAAATAACATCCTAACATGATACTAGGAATTAAAAGCATCCTAACATGATACTAGGAATTAATCAATAATAAACATACTTTCTACATTGAAAGAGGGTAATAAGATTACATACTTTGAAGCCTCGTACCTCTTTCTAATAACAAAATACACAAGTTAGTAAACTTCAATGAAAATAATAAACCAAAGAATTAAATTAAATAATTGAAAGAAAGAGTTATAAAGTTTAGACTGGATTTGGGACCAAACCTTCAGAAAAGTATAAACCTTTCACGTCTAGGGCGAAGGCAACTTCGAACTTGGCTAAGTGATTCTAAGTCTTGTGAATGCGGAATTGTGTTTTATAAAAGGTTGGTTTAGAAAGAGAGAGAGAAAATAAGAATTGAGTAATTCTTAATGAGAGTTGATGAAAATTGATCGGGAGAATTGATGAATAAAAACAGAGGTCGAGGACCCTATTTATAGGAAAATAGTCCGGAAAATCATAGAATTTGATAAGGAATAAAACTCCACTCTGTCGCCAGAAAACTAGACTTGTTGACAGAAATTTATCTTGTCGCGAGGCGACAGGCTTGTCGTTTCGCGACAAGACAGTTTTTTGCGGATTTTGTTTTTATCATATCTTTTGATCTAGAAGTCCAAATAAGTCATATAATATGTCGTTGGAAAGCTCTTGAAGTCTACTTTCTAATGCAATTAAAATCAGATTAAAATATTTTGTAGGTAAAAAGATATGAGCGAAATAGTAAAAGGGTGTCAGTTTTGGATAGAGTTTCGTATTCCTTTCATATCTTTTTCGTTATAGCTCAGATTTAATATTATAATATATCATTGGAAAGATAATTTCAAGATCTATCCAACTATATAAAATTTGGATAAAAAATATGAGGCACAAAAATAATATCTGACTATCTTTGAACAACTTTAAATTCGAATAGAATTAAAACTTTAAAAAAGGAAAGTTTATATTCAAATCAAATTCCATGATCTTATCTTTTCAAAAAGGATAATTAAGATCTTTTAGAATCTTATACAAGATTCTAATCAATCCTAATTAGTTTAGGAATAGGATTAAACCTTTGGACCCTCCTCATGATCATTGGGTCGTAGGTAAAATCCGGTTTGGGCCCAATTAAGTATTTTGGCCATAACTTCCTCATTATTCATCGGAATTGGGCTTATAATATATCGTTGGAAAGGTCTTTTCAAGCCCCATCCAACTACACCATTATTGGACCCTTATCATGGACCAAACTAAATAGGATTGGACGTTTTTATAAAATAGAGTGGGTTTTCAAAAACAGAAAAAAGATTTTAATAAAAACTAACCGCAACACTTGACTTTTCACACTTTCACCTCATTCGATTATGGTTCGACGCAAAAGGTATTCATCACTGGGTTTGGTTTTGGGGAGACACAAATGGGTGCCTACATTAATCAAAACCCTAATTAAAACAGCGATTTCTACCCTGAATTCAAAAGGTTACTTGCGACATTACCTCCTTCAACAAAGCTTAAAGAGCTAACGAACAGTCGTCTTCGTCATCTTCTGCTTCTTCATTGGCGGTTGCATGATCTTCAATGTCCGTTTCGTTCACTTCTTCTTCAATGGCGGTCGCGTTCAATGGGTCTTCAACGGCGGCTGTGTCACCATCAGATAAGTCGAAACCTTCTGAAAAGAGTGAGTCCTCCATCACCAACATCTTCCTCGCCATTTTGCCTCGAGGTTTTCACCTGGAAATGGCGAAGGTGAGGTTGAAGACAAAGAGGAGTAAAAACTGAAAGGAGGAGTAAAAAGTAAAAGAGATAAAAAAAAAAAGGGCAAAGTTGTCTTGTACACTTGTATATTTGATTATACACTTGTATTATACCTTGTAATTCCCTTTTTATTTGATAAAGTGATGTAGTAATTATACCTGACATGTGGGACCAATCCCTTTCATTTTTTCCTCCGTTCCGCTCGTTATGTAACGAAACTGCATTACTACTTCCTCGCCTTGTATAAATAAAATTATTTATTTACCCCTCGGTATATATATGAGTACATACAACGATTATTAATTTAAAATGCCTAGGGATGGCAACGGGTCGGACTCAGAGCGGATTATGCTAAATCCGACTCCGACTCGAAAGGATGTCGGAGGTTAAATCTGACATTCGACATCCGACTCCGACATCCGACTTCGACTCCAAATTCAAAATCCGACCTCCGACTCCGATCCGACCCGACTCCGAATTTTTTTTCATTATTTTATATACTTTGAGATGTTGGGCTATTAGGGCATTTACAACCCACACCCAATGCCACCATGAGCCACACAAAATCCCACTATCTATTGGAGTCGGAGTCGGATAATCCGTCAAAGTCGGACATTTGTCGGAGTCGGATTTTTTTCTCGGATTTTTTGTAGGATCCGACTCCGACCTTCATCCGACTCGGAATCGGATTATTTTAACTGAGTCGAACTCGGATTACTTTTTTCTCAAACTCGGAGCGGATTTTTTTTACCTCGGATCGGGCAGAGTAGGGTCGAATCCGGACTAGATTGGCATCCCTAAAAATGCCTCGCGTAAAATGAGCGTCGCGACCTGTAAGAAAAAGTATTGGTCCCGCAATGGCCACAAGGCCACAGTCCAAATTCTTACAACAATTATTCCCCTTTTAGCCACGTAAACCATCCATCTAGTAGCTTCATTCATCAATTCATCATCAAAGATCCTTGTAACAATGCACTCTCCTTGAATAAATAATAAACCACGTTAATTGTGTGTTTATGTTACTGTATTTGTAGCTTTATAAGCGTCTCCACTCTCTTGTATTCTCACTCTCAATTCTAAACGTCTCAAATTCGACTCATCATTTCATTTGCAAAATGGCTATCGAAGTTTGTGTCAAAGCTGCTGTCGGTGCTCCTGATATCCTAGGCGACTGTAAGCCCCCAAATTTTTCATCTACCTTAATATTTGTATAATTTGGTGGTTTATTTGGTGAATTTTGTTGTGATTAATCTATAATTATGATAAATTAGGTCCATTTAGCCAAAGGGTTCTTTTAACATTGGAAGAGAAGAAAATCCCTTATCAGATGCACCTTATTGATGTTAGTAACAAGCCCAAATGGTAAAATTCAACCTTGTTTTCGTCATTTATGATCAAAATTTTTGTGGGGTTTTTATTATCTTATTAATTTTTAATTATTTGTGAAGAAATTGAGGTGGGTATTTCTTGTATGTAATGTTTGATTATATTTTTTTTAATAATCATGAAGGTTTTTGGAGGTGAATCCTGAAGGGAAAGTACCAGTGATTAAGTTGGATGACAAATGGGTTTCTGACTCTGATGTCATTGTTGGCCTTCTTGAGGAGAAATATCCTGATCCTCCTCTTGTTTCTAACCCTGAATTTTCATCTGTGTAAGTTTTCTTTTCATGTTTAGTTTTGTGTATGTTATTTGGATTTAAGGTACTCGTGTTGGAGATGGGTACGTGTCCAAGTATCGGATGTTATTTTATGACATGTCTCAATAACTTTGGTTTAAAATGGAGTGTCTAAGCGTCGTTACTCGTGTTGGAGTGTTGAGGGTTTGACATAGATACTTAAGGTGAAAATAACGTGTAGTAGGATAACATATTTATACATGTTTTTATAAATTAATCAAGTTTTTTTAATGGAGCAAAACATGCTGCATCTTGTTCACAGGATGTTTGACTCAAAGTTGTTATTGTCAATTGTGACCTTAAGAATGAAAACAAAACTTGTTATTTTCATTAAAATTTTTTTATGACTTGTTTTATTGACTATTTTAGAGGCAAATATCAAGGTTATAGTCAACAGGTTATGAAGGTATTAATCAATAAAATCAAGTTCATGTTATTTGGGACCCAAATGAATTGTTATCTTTTGGTCAATGATGTATACTTCATTGCATCTTTGTGAGTTGAATCCACCACCGCCTTACGAATCACAGTTTTTAGGTTATGTAATGACGAAATTAAGTTTCATTTAGCTGTTTTGTTTACCTTGTTTGTTATGTAGTAGCTAGCCAACCGATGGTTTTTACTCAGAACTAGTGAATGAAAACGTCTAAGATCGTAGGAATTTTTGGAAACTCATGACAAAGTCAGATTTGGTGAATCTTGACGGAGTCACAATGGTGTTTTTATTGCTTGAATATTATATATTTTAAATTTATAATTAATAATACAAGTACAAAACAAACTAGATTGATAAACCGAAGAAAGTAATTCATGTCTACAAGCTACTGCTCTCTAGTGAATTTTCTCCATCTGTGATACGGAAATTTTCATGTTATCTAAAGGGTGACGTTTTTTGGAAGGATGGAAGGGCAATATGTTTCTTTTGTACTGAGAATCCATCTAGCTGTTTAATCAATGTTTCTTTTCTTTTTGCATATCTTACTAGCATGGAGGAATCTGATTCCAGATATAAAGTAATATTGACTTGATGGAAAATATTGATACTTTTGGTCACTTTGTAACATTGACTACTGTATGAACTCAGGGGGTCTAAGATCTTTTCAACTTTCGTGACTTTCTTGAAGAGCAAAGATGCAAACGATGGGTCTGAGCAAGCTCTGCTTGTTGAGTTGAAGGCACTAGATGACCATCTCAAATCTCATGTATGCTTAAACACTACAATTTTACTATTTTTATCAATTTGGGGTTGGATAATTAACATTTTGGTTTCTCGCTATTTGATAGGGACCGTACGTGTGTGGACAGAAAGTTACTGCTGTTGATTTGAGCCTAGCACCGAAGCTCTACCATCTTGAGGTAGCCCTTGGCCACTTTAAGAAATGGTCTGTTCCTGAAAATTTATCTTGTGTTCGTGAATACATGAAGGTGAGAGTTCCTTTATAATTGTTTGGCAAGTGATATTCATTACATATTCATTGGTAGTCTTCCCATCCTTTTAAATTACTATGCCCGTATTTTGCTAGTTTTTGTATTTCACCAACTTCTCAGACTTTAGTTGCTTCTGTGATTTTGTGGTTACAGTTCTAATATCTTTTTTTTTGTTTTTTTTGAATATGAATTACCTAAATTGTGATATGATGGAGCTTTTGATTGGCTCTGGTAACTAGGTCAAAATAATGTAGTCCTGTTTGAGGTGATGTTAATACTTAATACCACTATTTAATCCTACTTGCCTATCAAATCCGAATAATCATATAATTACCGTGGTTTCTAACTCGTGATATGATTGATCTTTTGAGTGGCTTTGGTAACTAGGTCAAAATAATGTAGTCCTGTTTGAGGTGATGTTAATACCACTATATAATCCTACTTGCCTATCAAATCCGAATTATTATATAATTATCCTGGTTTTTAATGCAGATAAAGGTCCCTTCATTTTTACCGATCACTGTGATCCCCCAATAATGTCGGCAAGTCACTGTGAAAAAGCATTTTCTTAATGTTTAAAATTTTTTTTTTTAAAAAAAAAAAAACACTGACCCCCTAAATTTGCTAATTGTATGTCCTACAAGATATCTGCTGATTATTCACACACAGTTGATCCTTATTCTTTTTTGTCATCTATAAACAAGATCTCTGCTGATTATCATGTATGTAATGCTAAATTAATGCTTTGCAACATTTGCAAAGTGTGATGGTGGATAAGTACCATACTGAATTTTATACGTAGGACGTGTTCTTTGTCATCCTCCCTCTCTTTAGTACTTGTGGAATGTGTATCTACATAAGCCCTTGCTTGTAACAATCAGCCAAATCCCTAAAATGCTCGTTATAGGAAGTTCAATACGTTGAATTGTTGATAGGTAACACTCACAGAAGTCTTGATACCAAAAAAAAAAAAAAAAAAAAAAAAAAAAAAAAAAAAAACGAAATTAGCTTAGAGTTGCTTCAAAAGAGTGATGGTAAGACCCAGTGTTAATTATAAGGGTCTAGCATAAGTCAATGACTGCTGGAAGTTATAATGGGGAGTTTTTATCCTGAATCATTCCTCCATATGCTACTCTTAGAACATTAAACCTTATGTTGGGGCAAAATGTTGGTTGGAGGGTATATTTTAGAGAGCTAAAATTGTTGTATATCTGTATTCTATATAGAAAATAAAATTGGAAATGAAAGCTGCTGTGTATTTTTCAACCTACAGAAACAAAATATAAAAAGAAGCCAAAAGACTGCATTCGTGATAATGGAGAAAATAGCAGTGACTAAATTACAAAGTACATTTAAAAAATGACAAACTTCATTTTATCTTTATATAACAAGGAGTATAGAATTGTAGAAATGACCGTTGATGGAGAAGCATTGTATTGCTAGCAAATTAAAATCTGGCATACGTACTTTATACTATTGAATACAATTCCAATTAGTTTCAATTGCTGCTATTTGCATTGTTGCATGTGCCACGTTTTACATATGAATATATGATGATCTTCCATATTTGTCTTCTACTCCTTCATATTAATCAGAAACACTACTATAACTAAGCTAGTGTGAATCTCTTGATAGGCAGTGTCTGGCTGGTTGGTTTTTATATCATCATCATCACCAATTTGCTTGATGCTCTTTGCTTTAACATGACAGTGCAAGGTTTAGCTTAAATAGCTATTCTAATTATTTGTACTTGTCAGTTGCTAATTTACAAAATAGCTGTGAAGGGTGACATCCATTTGCATCTAGTTCATCATTTGAAGAATTTGCTCTTACGTGATTTAGTTATCTTCCGGTCTTCTGATTAGCTGATTTATGGATTTGCAGTTACTCTTTGCTCGTGAGTCTTTTGAGAAAACCAAAGCAGCCAAAGAACATGTTATTGCTGGTTGGGCACCAAAGGTGAATGCATGAATCTGTATCAGTAGATACTGAACAAAATACTAGCAGAAGTTCATTATGATCTTGTGCTGGTGAGGCATTTAGTATCGAGGTTAATATTGAAATAAAAAGCATTAGCACGAAACTGATGAATTGGTGCAGGGATGTTGCTTCAATGCTTGTAACCAAAACATCATTTCGAGTATTAATGCACATAATATGTGGTTTATAACTTTGTTGTAGTGTTTTCTTCTCGCTCTATTTTTGCCTTTTCCGTCGTGATTTTCATCTGCCAAGGAGGGTCTGGTGTGGTTTAGTACTTTAGTTTGTTTACTCATAATCTCTGAACTGTTTAAAGCTTTAAACCCAATTCAGGGCTAATCTATAATGTTAGCAATCATTGACGAGAAATAATAATGTAATTTGAGAAATGCATAGGAATTCAATATGATATGAACCTACCAAGCTCAAAATATAAGAGCTTGGTTAAGAATGTAGAAGAGTATATGTAGACTGCTACAGAAAGTTGATTGTTCTCATTCTAACGGTGGTAGATGTGGGCTGTGTTCAACTGTAAGTGAATAAGTGGGTTTTGAGGGAAATCCTTGCTTGGGCTGTTTCTATTCCAACTTCGTTCTTGAATTTGTCAAAATATCCAATACGTCCAAACTCCAAACAACATATGCACGCATAAATTTAAAATTTATAATTGAATAACTTTACAATTTACCCATTTTTGTCATGCATATAATTCGTTCGTGTTTTTGTAGGTCTTAGCAGCACCCTGCACCACTCCCTATAAAATGAACCTTTAGTAAAAAAAAAAAAAAAAAAAAAAAAAAAAAAAAAAAAAAATGTTTAGTACTAAAAAGTGAAAATGTTTTTTAAAAAAGGTTAATGCTATACATAGCCCTTAGGGCTACATATCTATGTAATATATAAAGAGAAGAGGTGTTTTTGGTTGGGAATTTTTGAGTGGACCAGTTTACCCTTCAAAAAAAAATATTATATATGATAAAAAAATAAATTTTATTTATAGTTTAACCTTAAGAAAATAACTTCCATTTGTAACTACTCCATAAATTTAGAAAGGTAACTTCTCTCGTGGTAGTTCATTTTTTTTTTTTTATGATATTAATCAAACACTTGGTGTTTTAATAGTCAGTGTTTGTAATTTTGCATATTATTTTTCAGCTTTCATAAGAATAACGTAACATACTATAATTTAATTAGTAGTGTGAATATTTATATCGTGCAATGCTTAAAATAAAAATATATAAGATCGTGTAAAAGTAAATCTAGGATTTTTTTTTTGCATGGTTTTCTTTTAAAACTCATCCCTTAAATGAATTGTTACATTTACTGAGTAATAAATTATGTCAATATATCATTTTTGCAAATAAGTAAAGTATATAACATTATGTACGAAAAATAAAAACGGGATAGTCGTGCATGCATTGCGTGCGCTTCTAAACTTAATACGGACGAAGACAATTCAATGGCTATGATAGCAATTTAATGAGATTTTGTAATGCCTCATGAATTTGAAAATTATTTTCTATCTTTATTTAATAATCATTTTATTATTTAATTGGATTTTAGAATAATTTTTTTTTGATATGTGTGTGTGAAAAATAAGGTTTTAAGTCTCAAAACCTCTATATGAGAACTCTTTATTTTATTTTTTTTATTTTTTTTTGAATGGTATATGAGAACTCTTTATTATGTGAGAATTGTTGCCAACTCTTTATTATGTGAGAATTGCTGCTCATTTGACAAATGAGCAAAGAATTTCATGACTATAAAAAATATGAACAATTTTTTGTTTTTTGAATAAAAAAATATGAACAACTTTTAAAAACAAACAAAGTTTAAGATATAAAAAAAAAAAAAAAAAAAAAAAAAAAAAAAAAAAAAAAAAACTAAAATAAAATAAACTATGAAAATGTATATTATTGTTGCAATATAGCTACTCCGTATTATATTTTGTGAGAAATGGATAACTAATTAAATACATACAAGTATATAGCTTAATTTGACCATACAACTAAAGTCAATATTGATGTATTGTAAACAAAAGCTCATGATAGTGACCAAAAGACAGTTTTAATGACCCTACAATTTTAAGCTTCATTTATTACATTCTAATTATTGGTAAATATTGTACACTGTACTATTTAGTTTGATTGCAACAGTAACGAATTTGACAACCCATCTAAAATTACAAAGAAAATTTAGCCCAATATTTTTTGATGTTTTTCATTTTGAGATTCCTTGAGTCCCCACATGTCGTCCTCTCAAGCACCGCCCTTTCGTTAGTACTCCACGTGCTATCTCTTAACCCTACTATTAGACATGTTCAAGAATGACTTAGTTTAAAGAAAATGAAATTATAAAAACGAACCTAGTTCAAGAACTTTCTGAAATAAATTAATAAATTACTCCCTCCATTCCTAAATTAGATTCATATTTCTACCATTTATTCTTCACATAATAGACAGAAACAAGAATATAATTTAGGGATGTAATTAAAAAAAAAAAAATGTAATTTAGGGACGAAAAGAGTAGATTCCTAGAAAAATAGTTATGAGTTTTCAATTTTTGGGTATTAAATATGATTGAATCATTATTGTGAAGATACTTGTTTTGACTTGAACATTTTTATTTTTGTAGATTGATATGATTTGGATAACCAAAACACATTTTTTGTGATCAGGATGAATTTTTAACTAAACATAACACATGTGTATTTCCTACAATGACAAATGAATAATACAGAGTTAATTAATTAAGGTTAAAACATAAAGAGTAGCTACTTGCTATACTATTTTAGGATTGAACTTTTTTTGTTTAATCGACTTTACTTTTTGGTGACAAGTGGAGTAATACGTCCTTTAATTACTTTTGCTAGTTTTGACTTTTGAATATTACCGCCTTTTATTAATTTATTACTTACCTATTAATTTTTATTTTACCATCTTTTACTTTTCAAATGTTTCATGTTCATCACTAGATTACATATTTTGTCCAAGTGAGCCGCAATGAATTTGCTCATATTTTACATTCTCTTCCTTTAGTTATCGAATATCGATCATGTTTAATTGCATTTATATAACAAAAATTTAACTTGGTTTAGGGAAAAGCACTAGTGGCATGATAAATTCAACATATTTAAAGCTCACACAAAGAGAATTAAGTCACTAACATATATCGATTATAATTTTGGTAATGCCGTTTGGGCTCACTAACGCACCGTTCCAATCTCTTATGAACGATGTCTTTCGTCCCTATTTAAGGAAGTTTGTGCTAGTCTTTTTCGACGATATCTTGATATATAGCAAGGCAATTGGGGAACACGAGAATCACTTGAAGTTGGTCTTGCAAAGGCTAGAGGAACACAAATTGTACGCCAACATGAAGAAATGCGAATTCGGGAAATCGGAAATTGCCTATTTAGGCCATGTAATTTCGGCAGAAGGTGTCTCAATGGATGGAGATAAGATAAAATCCATCCTTGAGTGGGAGATACCACGAAACCTCATGGAGTTACGGGGATTTCTCGGGTTGACCGGTTACTACCGGAAGTTTGTAGCACACTATGCTCAGATAGCTGGCCCATTAACATCTCAATTGAAAAAAGAGAGTTTTGGGTGGTCGGAAGCTGCTACTGCCGCTTTCCAAAAATTAAAGGTCGCAATGACCACGGCTCCTGTTCTGGCGGTTCCGAATTTCAAGGAGGGGTTTGTGGTGGAAACCGACGCATCGGGGTTTGGATTAGGGGCGGTGATGATGCAAGGTGGGCGGCCAATTGCGTATTATAGTAAGTTGCTTGGGGTCCGAGCTCGTGGGAAGTCTATATATGAAAAGGAATTGATGGCAATTTCCTTAGCGGTGACAAAGTGGAGGCACTATTTGCTTGGTCGGCCATTCGTCATTCGCACCGACCAACAAAGCTTGAAGTACTTGGCCGAGCAAAGAGAAGTGAGTAGTGAATACCAAAGGTGGCTAAGAAAGCTTGTGGGGTTCGATTTTGTGATTCAATACAAACCGGGCACCTCCAATAGGGTGGCCGACGCTCTGTCACGGAGGGATGAGAGGTTGACTGGTAATGGAGTTCGAATACAGGGAGTAATGAAGAAGATGGAGTTGAAAAACATGATCCACTCACAATATGTGGATTGGACCGAATTAGAGAAGGAGTTGGAAGCTGATAAGTGGTTGGGCCAAGTTGTTAGTGGGCTCAAGGAAGGGAAAAATGGGCCGAGTGGATTTCATTTAGAAGGGAATCGAGTTTTTTATAAAAACAGAATTGTTTTGCCTAACTCCTCAAAGTTTGTTCAATTGCTTTTACAGGAATATCACACCACTCCAACTGGTGGCCACGACGGCGAAATCAAAACCTATCTCCGATTGGCGGCAGATTGGTTTTGGTCCGGTATGAGAAAGGATGTCGGAAAATTTGTTCGAGAGTGCAAAGTCTGTCAACGCAACAAGTCAGTGAGCAAGTGTCCTTTGGGATTGCTCCAACCCCTTCCGATCCCCGAAGCAATTTGGGAAGATGTGTCCATGGACTTCGTGGAAGGGCTCCCTTTATCCCGCGGCTTCGACATGGTGGTGGTTGATCGGCTCTCCAAGTACAGCCATTTCATTGGGCTGAGACACCCCTTCAACGCCCTTAAAGTGGCCGACGTCTTTGTGAGGGAGATAGTGCGCCTCCACGGATTTCCGGCCACCATAGTTTCCGATAGAGATCGAGTGTTCATGAGTGCGTTTTGGAAGGAATTGTTCAGGTTACAAGGAACCCAATTGAGCGGGAGCACGGCTTATCATCCCCAATCAGATGGGCAAACGGAGATTGTCAACAAGAGCCTCGAGACTTATCTACGTTGTTTCATCGCCGAACAGCCGAAGCAATGGGCTCGGTGGTTACCATGGGCGGAGTACTCTTATAACACCTCCCCACACTCATCCACCAAGATTACACCGTTCAAGATCGTCTATGGCAGAGATCCTCCGAAATTATGGAGATTGGGAGCAGGGCAAACCTTAGTGCAATCGCTAGAGGAGAGTTTGAAGGAACGAGATAGCATCTTGGATGAATTAAGGGTGAATTTGCACCGAGCGCAGCAGATTATGAAGATGCACGCTGACAGGCAGAGAAGGGAAGAAAATTTCGAAGGAGACAAGGTGTTCCTTAAATTACAGCCGTATAGACAGAAGTCTTTAGCGAAGAGGCCTTTCGAAAAACTAGCAGCAAGGTTCTATGGACCGTTCGAGGTGGTGAAAAAAATTGGGAAGGTGGCGTATAAACTCCGGTTGCCTTCGGATTGTAAGCTACACCCAGTTTTTCATATTTCCCAATTGAAGAGAGCGCTGTAACTCCTCTATCCCGCAACAATTGACTGCCGAATTGGAATTAATGGTGGAGCCAGAGGAGTTACTCGATATTCGCCGAAGGAAACAGGGCTCTGTTTTCGTGTTGGAGGTGCTAATAGCGTGGAAAGGGCTGCCACACTTTGAGGCAACGTGGGAAGACTTTGAAGCGGTCAATTTACGATTTCCCGACTTCCACCTTGAGGAAGGTGAAACTCAAAGGGGGGAGTGATGTTATGGATTGGTTCAATGAGGTCAACACCGCAAGTCAACCACCACTTTTGGTGTATACGAGGCGCGCTAAGTTGGGGCAGCAGGGGTCAGCACCAAGGAGCAACATGACAAAGATAATTAAAAGGAAGTTTGGGAAAGGAAGCAGCCATCTTTAATCATGCCTTCTATGGGTTTCTATTTTCGTTAATGAATTGTCACATGTTTGATTTAAGCCTTGAGTATATGTATGTTAGTATTAGCAGTAGTATGAACTATCCAGAAATTTGAGAGTTAATCTTGGAGAGACTTGTCAAGCTACTAGAGAGAGTCATAACCTAAAGTTATGTTTATCCATTTGTAATCATCCTTCAATCAATCAAAGTACTCAAGCTTTCATTCTCAATTCTCATTTCAATTGTGCAATTTACATTACTCGAATTCAGTACATAACAGGGAGTAAGTATGAATTCTCACATATGGATCTATTCTCACCGGATCCCTCCCCTACACACACACACACACATTGTGGTGTGTGTGTGTATATATATATGTGTATATGTGTATATTTACTTGAAACAATTTCAAATTGCAAATTTAAACAGATGTGAAGTACACATCTCCTTTTTAAAGGGAAATCAAATACAGTACATACCACATAAATCACTTGTACGCTAAATTACTATTGACTGATCATATAACCTTAAGTGCATGGGTCGCACACTCTGGTATAAATATGGACCATTCAACACTTTATCTTGCCCCAAACTTACGGAACTTTTTACAAATTGGCCAACCCAAAAACTTGGAACATATGTGCCAAAAACAAGTATTTGAATCCAAAACGACATCATCACCCATGTCAAACCATGTCTACAATTTATGTTGGATTAGTCACAATGTATAATCTTATACTAACTTTTTTTTTTAATAATACCTAGTAATATACAATTACGGACATTAATGGTCAAAGTGCAAATGTGTCAATTAAACTGTTGCATTTATAAAAAAAAAAGAATTAATACCATAGGTGGTGAATATTAAGAAGTTGTACCTGATGCCTTAAAATTCCAATGACATTAAATGCATTCACAAAATTCTCCTCATACTTCATGTAAAGCTCTAATTGTGGTGCCAACTCCCTCAATATAAACTGCACGATTGGGGTATTCTCTAGATCAGAAGACGGAACCAGCAGCCTATCCCAAGACACAAAGAGTAAGGCGCCTAGCTTAATGATATCTCCTAACTCAATATAACTTAGGCAAAGATCAAATATCTTCAGTTGTTCAATACGTGAAGCCAACAATTTGATAACGTTAAGAGGTTCCTCCTGTCGAAACAATTAACATAAATCAGTCTTTAAAAGCCATAAAAATGTACAGTAGTCGGTATTATTGATTCAGGGACAATAATCATCACCAATTCCGGCGATCCCAATAATTCAATCAATTTGTAGTATGTTTGTTGACGATTGATCCAACGTATAACATAGTCATGAAATCTGGTAACAATGAAGAAAAAAGAGTTGGTCACAAGCTACAACAACTTTCTATAGTAGTTTCTACCTCCTTTATTAGTTTGCATTTTTTTTTACGAATGACAAATAATATTCCTTTGTTGTAACTAATAAGAAACATAGGTTAAATATAGTATCTATCTATTTATGTAATATACTATAAGACAAGTAAATCAATGTGAGGATGACACTCTCATTCACTTGTCTTATATAGAATATTGTCCATATTTTTTTATCTACATAGTTTTAAGCACAATTATTATAGTAAAACTTTAAACTTAAGTCTATCCATAACAAGCAAGCTTCTATACATAGAATTGATGATCTTCATAATTTCCTACCAAAAGTGTTGATTTTATTTTTAATACTACGTAAAAAAATATATACTTTTTCCTTTTTTTTTTTTTACTTTACCTAAAAATTTAACAATTACTCCCTTCGTTTTAAAATACTTGCTCCACTTTTCTTTTCCAGCCGTTTTTACATACTTGATCCATTACCTTATTTAGAAACCTTTTTACAATATTTAATTAATTTCTCTCACCTAGTGGACCCAACATAAAATATTTTATTAATTTCATGTTATCTTTCCTCCGATTCTCTCCACTACTTTTACTTTATACATTTTTTTTATTCTTCCACCCACTCCACTACCTCCATGTTTTATTACTTTCTCCAATTTCTCCTAAAACTCCGCGCATGGAGAAATAGAGCAAGTATTTAAAAACGGAGGGAGTAATAGTTTTAATTCTCCACAAGTAAAAAAATATAAAAATCATATATTATGATAATACTTATTAAGAAATTTTGTAAATTATTACCTTAAAAATAAAGCCTTTGTGAATTACTACCCCTAAACAAAAAAGTTGTGAATTACTACCCCTAAACCAATTAATTCTAATAACTACTACCTTTTTCCCTAATCAGCCTACTTAATCATTTAATGACATCATTATCCGTTAATATTGTAATTAATAGCTTTTAAACCTTTATTAGTTAGATAAACCCTTGCACCGCCACACCACCTCCAAGCCTTCTTACTACATCCGACAGCTCCCTCACCGTGAATCTCGTTCCCTTTTCCATCCCCCACCGCAAAAACCACCCCTCCCATTCCCCCACTACAAAATTCAATCTAATCCCCACTCGTTCCCCCGCCACGATTACCACCTCCCTCCTACTTCTCACCACAATTTCCACCCCCACCCCTTCCCCTACCATGAAACTCTTCACTCTTCTGTTTCCCCACAACAAATTCCACGTGGCTTGGGGTCCAAATTAAGCTCAAATTTTGAAAAAAAAAAACACGTAAACGCCTCTTTTTGCGTTTTAAGAAATGTCTGGAATTTGTGTTTTAACTAAATGTATTTTGGATTTCTCATAAAAGGGGGGCACTTCGTAGAAAACGAAAGTTAAAGGTTTACTATATAGAAAAAAACCCTTTCTTTTTTATACATAACAAAAAAAAATGAAGCAAAAATCAGTCTTAATAGGTAGAATAAATGTTAAATTAGACTTTAGGCAGGAAAAGATAGGATCAAAATGTATTACTTAATATTAGGATTGAAGAATGTGGTTTACTAGATATAATAAAATAAAAAAATACGTGCAATAATATTATATTGTTCTATTTCTATACATTATAATATTGTTAAATAGAATATTTACTTTCTAATTTACATAATAAAATCAATAACATAATATCAAAATAGACACCAACCTTTTCCCTCCAAAACCTCTTTTTTTTACCTTCACTTAAGCAATTTTATGTATAGCTAGAATCTAACTATTTCCTATTGTTTCATTATATAATAATGCTTTCTATAATTCAAGATTTAAATTTATCCAACGTATGGTTTTACATTTGGCACTATGTACCAGTTCGCCTAATATATACCAAAAAATGTATATCATTGATAATATACAGTAGCAAACATGAATCATTATACTACGTATAAATAAGGAGATGGGTCGGTGGGTGAATGTATACAAAAAAAAAAAAAAAAAAAAAAAAAAAAAATTGTGTAATAATAAATCAAATGCTTATAAAAAGATTTAAATTAGTTAGAGAGATGATATTTATCTAGAAAAACTTTTGTATACACCCGGTTTACACCAATAAGAGTGTACATTAAGCAGTATAAGGGTAACTTATAGCTAATTTTAGGGTAACTTTTTGTCTTTCTTGGGGTAACTTTAAACATAATACTACAATTTTTATATAAATATACAACAAGAAAAGTTTTATAAAGGTAATTTAATTACATTCAATCACTAATGATTGATTTTTAGTCCTTTAAAATGTGATTCTTTACTAGTAAAGTGTAGATAATTTTTATTTGTATTAGGTTACTTTTATTCATCACTTTAGGCTTTCTTTATACTATAATCATTGTACACCCAATTTAGCCATTATTTAGACAAATATATAAACTGCATTTAAAGTTAGCAGGTAACATAGTATTTGAAAATATAGTGCGAATGCTTCGAAAAAGTTATGAAAAGACTTGTGATTTTCGTTAATATTTATACATTCAATATCAGGATAAAACATAGTATGCTTATAAAATATACTCATTTTGTTAATTAACTATATTCCTTGGCATTCTTATTGAATTATATAACAAATTTGCATGCGTTAAATTTACCTTTAATTTATAATTGATATTCAAACTCATAATTATAAACTATATAAAAATGCTAGTTTTACCTAAATGCGAAAAGTGCTTTCTTGAGCACTACGTCTTTGGCGATAGCTCCGCGGCATAAAAGAAGGTGAGTAAGGCTATAAGACAACCCATGAGCAGCGAGTTCCAATGGCAGGCATATACCCTTATATTTTTCATTTAAATCAACATAAATGTGGAGTTGAGAATCAAGAAATGCAGTAACACAAGCAGTAGCACACTTTTCGCAAAGGCGCTCCAACACTTCGGATGCAGGGAAAGCCTTAAGTTTGTAATAATTTTGAACTATGAAAGATGCAAATTGATCCTTGTCATTAATTTCAATTTGCTTAGAAATTTGTTTTGAGAGAGAGTCGTATTCGGCAAGGTAAGCAGTCTCTTCTAATTCAAACAATTCAGTAAGACAGCCAGCAGATCCAGCCAATACTAAAGCATAACATGGATCCTTGTAGTGATGGTGTTCCTTCAAGTATAACAAAGTTTCAGCCTTGAATTCTTCATCATCCTTCTGTAACACACAAACAAACACCATACCATTAACGATCGAAATCCGTCCATTCTTATTCAGATTTAATCCCGATTCCAAAATTCCGCTAATTATTGATTCAAATAATCAAGACAACATAAAGTTATATCCAGATCTGGAACTTACCTTGTAAACATCGTCTTCAGCCATAAATTACAACTTGTCTTTGCAATTCTTGAATTATGCTTCACAAAATAAGAATTATCTCTTAAAATATCGACTCTAAGGAGATCTGTCAACCTTTACTTGATAGAGAATTAAGAGCTAGGAGATTAAAGAGAGAGAAAGAATGTACTGTAAAAGAGGGTTAGAGGAAGGATGAGGGTGGCGTAAGAAATAGAATGAAAGGTTAGGAGGCTGAGAGTTTCAAGGTTTTGTTTGACGAGGGCAATTGGTCTTAGGCAATAGGTCTTGGCTGCACTCTAGTGCAGCTAAGATGGCTACAACAAGGCCCAACAGCCCAAACACAAATGCGGATCAAGCCACTAAAAACGGCCCACCCAACAAACTCTCTCAATCTTTTAGAAAAAACGGTTTTTTTTTAAACCACCATCATCAACATTAATTTCAACTTCTCCTCCAAAAAATAATTTACTTCCCAACTTCAATTTGCTTTCTCTCTCCTTTCTCTAGTTTTCTCTCTCTAAAAAATTGCAAATTCCATGGAAAGTAAGCTTCAACCCAAATCTCTCTCTCTTCTCTGCAATTTTTTCTCTCTTCTCTGCAATTTTTTCTCTCTCTAAAAAAATGCAAAAACCACCATGGATATTCAACAAGAACTCCATATATAAGCAAAGAATCTTGCTTTTTTTTTTTGAAACTGTCACTCGCTCTCAAACTTAAATTTCTAATATTTATTACTTCTCTATTTGATTTTCTCTCTCTAACAATCAATCACACAATTCACTCTCTCCAATAAAAACAACTATGGATATTTGAAATGAGATAAAAAAAAAAGGAAAAATTGCTCCCATAAATCCCAACTTTGCCTCGTCCGCCCAAATTAATCCCTACTTTTGATTATTATCTATTGCACCCAACTTTAGGGGGTATTAATTTCTATTGCACCCAACAGGTCACCCAACCTGATATAACAGGTTACCTAGACACGTGTCACCACGTGATAGGTCTAAAAAAAATTAAATAAAAAAAGAAAAAATAAATAAAATTAAAATTAAAAAAAAAAACCAAACCCAGCCACCACCCCCATTTCCGGAAAACACTCCATCACCACCCCCACCCCGCCGGAAATTCACGCCCACCCCCGAAAACCCCTCCCCCGCTCCCAGAAACCGCCGCCCAGCCACCCCTTCCCTTCCCCCACCCCCGAAACCCCTCTTCTACCCCTTCCCTTCCCCAAATCTCGAAATTAGCCACCGCCCAACCACCGTTGATGAAATTAGCCAAGAACGGCCGAAATCGGTCGATTTTGGGCTAAACCCAACCATCTAGCCTGAAATTCGGCCGATTTCGGTGGTCGTATTCATGGAGAAATAGGGGTTGCGGCGTTTTCGTGGTGGTTGTTTTCAGCGGCCAATTTTAAAGGGAAAAGGGAGGGTGGTCGGGCGTCGCTGACACTAGGAGAAGGGAAGCATGGCTAGGCGGTGACCGGCGCTCTAGGGGAAGGGGTCTGGGCGGTGGTCGGAGCTCCGGGAGTGTTGGCTGGCTGTGGGTGGGTGGGTGCGGGATATTTTTTTTTTTGTTTTCTTTTAATCTTTAAATTTATTTATTTATTTTTATCTTTAAAATTTTTTTATTTTTTATTTTTGAACCAATCGGGTTGCGACACGTGTGCAACTATTCACAACTCGGCAAAATTGACCTCTTCAACCGGTTGCAAGTCATTTGGGTGCAATAGAAATTAATACCCCCTAAAGTTGGGTGCAATAGATAATAAACGAAAGTTGGGATTAATTTCGGCGAATGAGGCAAAGTTCAAATTAATGGGAGCAATTTTTCCAAAAAAAAATGAATCCTTCCAAAAAAAAAAAGGCAATTTTATGTTAATTTCACTTAATATTGTTTGAATTTTTATGAATATCACTTAAATTCCTTTGAATATTGTTAATTACTCTTTTGTTCGAAATTTTATTGGAATTGTTAAAAAAAATGAAATTAAACGGATACAGTATGTTCATAAAATGTTTTGAAATGTTCATAATTTAAATATTTGTTGTTCATATGATTAAATATTGTTAATGTTCATAAAATGTTCTTAATTTGTTTGTTTATGCTTATGTTCAAATTTTAATGCTATGTTCACTTTCTGAAAATGCATATGTTCATATTTTTATGCATATGTTCAATTTCTTAAATGCTTATATTCATATATTTGAATGCTTAAGTAAACTTTCTGAAATGAATATGTTCACTTTTTGAAATTCATATGTTCAGATTTTTGTATGTATATGTTCGCCTTTTGAAATTCTTAAGTTCATACACATTCAAAAAATGAACCAATGCATATGTTCATATTTGAATGCGTATATTCATTTTCTAAAATGCATATATTCATATTTTTAATGCATGTTCATATTTCGTAAAACTTATAATGCGTATATTTCATAATCATTTTTTTCAATTTTCTTATGTTCATAATTAAAGGTCGTAAATTCAATTCATATGAATTATATGTTTACAAACCTAATGTTTGTGAAATCAAACGGATACAGTATGTTCATAAAATGTTTTGAAATGTTCATAATATAAAAATTTGTTGTTCATATGATAAATTATTTTTAATGTTCATATAATGTTCTCGTTTTGTTTATTTATGCTTATGTTCACTTTCGGAAAAAGCATATGTTCATATTTTTTTATTCATATGTTCAATTTTTTAAATGCTTATATTCATATATTTGAATGCTTAAGTAAACTTTCTGAAATGTATATGTTAACTTTCTGAATTCATATGTTCATAATTTTTTATGTATATGTTCACCTTTTGAAATTCTTATTTTCATACACATTCAAAAAATGAACCAATGCACATGTTCATATATTGAATGCGTATGTTCATTTCTAAAATGCATATATTCATATTTTTAATGCATGTTCATATTTTGTATAACTTATGATGCGTACCTTTGATAATCATATTCTTCAATTTTCTTATGTTCATAATTAAAGGTCGTAAATTCAATTCATATGAATTATATGTTCACAAACCTTCGACCAAAATTCATTACAAAATCACCACATAATATAATCGAAGTTCATACATAGATCAAATTGGTAGAAATTTAACAAAATACAATTACAATTGAATATAACCTTTCAAAAAAAATAAACTTAAATGAACACGTCCAAAAATAAAAATGTAAATAACAAAGATACTGCTCTCTTCCAACTTCTTTCATCTGGATACTTCGGCTTGTACTCTCTGAAATAATAAAAATAACAAAGTGTTCATGACCTGCACAATAAATGTTCATAAAGTGGACTACGAATGTTCACAATGATTATATTTAGTGAAATAACAGTGTTCATTGTTTGGTGAATGTACATTGCTCACTTCTGGAGAATGAATGTTCATAGTATAGAAATGGAATGTTCATATTGAATATATATACATGTGTTCAAAATACAAATCATAAACGAGTACAATGGTAAATGTATAAAATGTTCATAAAATGAACTCAAAAACAAATTCAATTAAAAAAAAATAAAAATTTATGCAATTCAAGATTTCATAACTTATTGAAGAAATCAATAGCAATTGTAAATTGAAATAGTGCAATTCATCAAAATGTAGATAGTTTTTCAACGAATTCATGAAATTCATAATTATAAAATCACAAAATGAATCAGAAAAACGCAGAACAACATTCATCAAGTTACAAAATCAGAAAAACCAAGATGAATCAAAAAATTCATCAAATTCATTCAATTCATCAAAATCAATTAATCAATAGTATATTGAAATTCATAAAATTATAAAATCATAAACAATTACAAATTCAACGAAATATAAACTAATTAATTATAAATAACACAAAAACTAACCTCCATTGATGATTTCATAAGGAATAGCAACCACCTCCATTATTAAGTGAAGAACAGAGGAGAGAAAATCTTGATTAAAAGAGAAGAAGAGGAGAGAGAAAATATCAAATGGAAAAAAGGAGAGAGAAATTGCAACTAAATTTGTAATTTGAATGAAGAAAGGAATCAATCCATACATTAAGTAAATGAAATAAGGAAAGGGGGATATTCAGTAAAGTTCTAGCAGGAAAAAGGGAAGTTGAAGGAGAAAATAGCTAATTGCGTTTCATTAATAAACACCTGTGTTTTGGCTTGTTGCAGCCATCTTGGCTGCATTAGAATGCAGCCAAGAATTTACAGGTCTTAGGTGCATCCTCATGCACCTAAGATAGGTGCAACAAGGAAAGGCCCAAAACGCGCGGCCCAATTAATAACCCAGACAACAAATCCGCGATCCGCCAAAATCAACACTACGTTCTACAAAATGAACATATAGAAAAAAAATATGAACATGAAAAAAAATGAACATTTAATAATAAAAAATGAACACGTAAAAAAATAAACATTTATTACTTATAATGCATATGTTTCATAATCATATTATTTTTTATTTCTTCAAATTTTTATGTTCATAATTAAAAGCATTATATTCATAATAATATTTTACATGTTCATATATAATTTCAAATATTTGTAATGTAAATATGTGTTGTTCATGAAATATTAATTAAATATGTTTATGCATATGTTGTCTTTCTTAAATGTTTATGTTCATATTTTTTTTACATATATGTTCACATTTTAAATGCTTATATTCACGTTAAGAAAACCAATGCTTATGTTCATATTTGAAATGTTATGTTCACTTTCTGAAATGCATAGGTTCATTTTTTTGCCTATGTTCACTTTCTGAAAAGCTAATGTTCACATTTAAAGGAACCTATGCATATGTTCATAATGTAAATATTCATAGTAAATATTTCTTGTTCATGAAATATTCTCATTAAGCCTGTTTATGCATATGTTCTCTTTCTTGAATGCATATGTTCATATTTTTTTACGCATATGTTCACAATGCTTATATTCACTTTAAGGAAACCAATGTTTACGTTCATATTTTGAATTGTTATGTTTACTTTATGAAATGCATATGTTCATATTTTTTTATGCCTATGTTCACTTTATAAAAAGCTAATGTTCACATTTAAGGGAACCTATGCATATGTCACTAGTAGAAAATAGTAAATGGGAAGCCCCAAATGGCAAGCGGTTTTGAAATTCCGCTTCCAAAATTGTAAATGGCAAGCGGTTTTGGGTGAACCGCTTGCCAAATTGTAAATGGCAAGCGGTTTTGTGTGAGCCGCTTGCAAAATCCCCAAATGGCAAGCGGTTCATACCATAAACCGCTTGCCCTTTAAAAAAAAAAAAAAAAAAACCCTACCCATTTTAATTATAACCCACTCAGCTCAGCCCTCACCCATTCTCTCTCCTCCTCACGTCTCCTCTCTCGCTTTTCTCACTCCTCCTCCCATTTCTCGATCTCTTTCTCGCCCCTCCCTTTTCTCACTCCTCCCTCCTCCATTTTTCTCAATCTCTTTCTCGCTCCTCCCTTTTCTCACTCCTCCCTCCATTTCTCGCACTTCTCCTCCTTGATCTCTTTCTCACTCTTAATCTCCTCGACCAAAACCCCCAAAAAGTTCCAGAAAATTCAAGTAAAATTTTTAACCAAAACCCCCCAAAAAAAATTGAACCTAAACCCCCAAAAATCAAGAGCGAATTTTGAGTAAATTTTCGAGCAAATTTTGAATTGTGGGTTTCGATTTGTGGGTTCCGATTTGTGGGTTTCAATTTTTTTTTTTTGGGTTTTGATTTTAATTTGTTGGAGTTTTCAAGTTTTTTAGGTCAAATTCGACCATAAAAACTCTAGATCTAGAGTTTTTATGGTCGAATTTGACCCTTAAAACCCAAATTTCTAGCAAATTTCGAGGTTATGGTGGAATTCATGGTTTGTTCTCTTATTTATTTATTTATTTTTTTAATTTTTAAGTTTTTTTTTTTAATTTAATGGTGATGTGTGGTTATAATTGGTTTGTTTCAGGTCGATTTGGTGTTGGTGGGGGTCGTAGTGGGCGAAAAAGGCTGGGATCTGGAACAAGAGCCTCGTGGTGGTGCGCGTGGACGGTGGTGACGGTGGTGGTGCACGTGGACGGCGGTGGTGCCTGGTGGTGGAACAAGAGCTGCCTCGTATATATTTTTTTTTCAGACTTGTATTTTTTTTGTTTGACAGAACTTGTATTAATTTTATTACTTGTATTAATTTTTTTTTATTTTTTTTAATGAAAATGTATTACTTACATCAATTAATTAATAAAAATATTATTGTTTTTATATGTATTTTATTTGTTTACCAATTTCAGCGAAAAAAAAAACAAAAAAAATTTTTTTTTTTTTAATTTTTTATAGTCTTAATGGGCAGCGGTTTGGCGCCAAAACCGCTGCCCTTTCTCTTCAAATGGCAAGCGGTTCTGAACCGCTTGCCATTTAAATGGACATTGGCAAGCCCCCCAATAGGGAGCGGTTCAAAACCGCTTGCCATTGTGGGGTTTGAACCGCTTGCCATTTTGTTTATTCTACTAGTGTGTTCATATTTTGCAGAATTATGTTCATCGATAAAAAAAATGCAAAAAATCAGATGCAATTCATACACAAATGAAATCGATCGAAGCTAAAAAAAATCGATTCATATGAATTCAAAAGTTAGATAAACTTAATCAATCGAAATTAAGCACAAATTCACCACATAATAAATTCAATTGAAAAATTGAATCAAAAAATTGAAACAAAAGATAAATAAAAAATTAAAAAAAAAACAGAGGAGAGAGAAATTAAAGAAGGAAGGAGAAAAAACAGAGGAAAAGAAAATCATAATGATATTTTTTATCATATTATCCAATCGAAACAGATGCAATCGCAAAAACAGAGAATAATTTTTCCAGAAAAAACAGAGGAAAAAGGAATTAAAGAAGGAGAAAAAACAGGGAATAATTTTTCCAGAATATAAAACAAAGAACAAAATATAGTAATGAAAATTTTAATGGAAAACTTTGATGAGAATTAGGAAAGATAGGAGAAGAGAGAGAATTGGAAAAGAGGAAACCAAAAAATTTGAAAAAGGAAACTAAGAATCTGATGCGGGAAGAAACATTAGAGAACATTAAAAATGTGTGGCTGCGTTTCATGTAGTTTCTCCTGCGTCTTGATAGTGACACCTATTTCTAGGTGCAGGAGGTTACACCTAAGAATATGCCTGACGAGGGGTTGAGTGTTTTATTAGCAATTGGGCTTAGAAATTAAAATGGGCCGAAAGTAACTCTTATTTTAAGGCCTGTTCGGTTTATTTCCAATCAATTTAGCAATTACTGTAGTATTATGTGCACCATGGTGCACCTAGAAATAGGTGCACCACGACTATACTTTGAACATTTAGTAAAAAAAATTGAACATTCTACAAAAATGAACATTTAGTAAAAACAATATGAACACGTCACAAAAATTGAACATAAACATGCAATTTTTACGTTCATATTTTATCAAGAAATGTCCATTTTGTATATATTAAATGTTCAGTTTCTATTACAAAACTATTGAATTATTACGAGTCAGCTCAAAATTTGCCTGACTCGTAATAATTCAAAATTTGCGATTGTTCAGATTTTTTTACTAAATGTTCAAAATTTGTTATTGTTCATATTTTTTTACTAAAAGTTCAAAATTATAGGCGTGGTGCATTGCGATTGTTCAGATTTTTTTACTAAATGTTCAAAATTTTTGATGTTCAGATTTTTTAACTAAATGTTCAAAATTCTTTATTGTTCAGATTTCTTTTACTAAATGTTCAAAAGTATATGCATGATGCATTGCAATTGTTCAGATTTTTTAACTAAATTTTCAAAATTTGCGATGTTCAGATGTTTTTATTACATGTTCAAAATTTGCAATTGTTCAAATTTTTTTACTAATTGTTCAAAAGTATAGGCGTGGTACACCTAGAAATAGGTGCACCATGGTGCATCTTAAAATTTGCCATCAATTTAGTTTAGGTATTACACTATTACTACACATCTACAACCTTTAAAAGTGGAAAGTTGAGAAGATTAGGAGTTTTGGCAAAAATTAGTGAAAGGAATAGTGATGTGCCGAATTTGCCCTTGAAATTTCCCTTGCTTTTACTGACTCATCTTTCTTTTTCCCCCTTTTCCTGCTCCAGCGTTCATTCTCCATGGAAGCGGTTTACAATCATAATTTGATTATCGTCAATTCTTTTTTTTTCCTTGCTTTGAGTAATAATTGTGTTGAGCAGATTTGAAGTCGGTACTTGCGGCGAAATAATGAAATGTATCTGTTGTATTATCCGCGGTCGATTTTAGATTTGTTGTCAAGGAGATAAAGTAAATTGGTATTCAGATCCATGCATGTAGTTTTTCATCTTCTTCGATAAGGATGAATAGTGATGATGAAGAAATTGATGAAGAAGATGAATATCACATTTTCCATCCCCTCCATTGATGCAGTTTGTGAGGTAATTTATTTTTAAATTATTGACTTTTGCGTCTCTTTTCCATGCAAACCTTGATCGTCTTTCAAGTTTTCTAACAAAGAATTTTTCTAATGTTTTCTAACTTTGATAATTTGTTATTTGGGAGTTTCTTTGACTGTATTTTCTATTGCTGCTAATTGAGATTATTTTGAAATTGGAGTATCCTACTTTCACCCAATTCACAGATTTTCATGAGATTAGTTGATGGGATCTTTGGGTTTTTTTATTTTGGTTCTGAAATTTTGTATTTGGGATAATTTTTAGGAAGGGTTGTGATTGATTTATTTAATTTGGAAGATTTTAGGGTTTAAGTTGCTTTTTTAAAGGTCTAAGCTCCATCCATCACTCTCAATGTCTAAGCTCCATCTTTCACCTCTCTTTGTGATTTTATTTATTTATTTATTTATTTCTAATCTTCTCTCTCTTCGCTCATAAAAACATCCCAATTAGTCGTTGAATCTACATGCAAGGTTTGCAAATACTTGTTTCTGGGTTTTTGATTTGAAATTCTGGGTTTTGATCTGGAATTTCGGGTTGTAGTAGGGTGAGGCATGTATGAAATTATGAATGCCCAAACAATCAAGAAATTTGTGGAGGAGAATCAGAAATCGGCGGCTAAATGTGTGAATTTAGCGATTTAGTGTTCGATTATTCTTCAATTATTTTGTTGAATTTGTATTTTTCTGAATTTTTAAGCGATTTGTTTTTTGTTAGGTGTTTTTCAAATCTTTGCAAACATCCAGCTTAAAGGTATCAATTAATTCGATAAATAAAATCGAATTTCTTCAATTATTCTATTGAATTTGTTTTATGATTTTTTTTTTTTGTTTGGTGATTTTTCAGATCTTTGCAAACATCCAGTTGATGGGTTTTCAACAGGTTTATCAGAGGAAAACAATTTGTTTGAATGGAGGGTCACTATTATTGGTCTTCCTAATACTATGTAGTAAGATTTTTACTCTTATTAATTTTAATTTAACTAGGGCAGGTAACGAGCGCGATACGCGCGTCATAGCTAGCCATATCTTGAAGGTTTTTTTGGTTTGGCTTTTAAATCACAAAATTAGTTAAATTAACAATAAGAGAAATTTTTCCTAAAAAAAACAATAAGAGAAAATATGTAATCAACTATTGTTTCGGGCATTTTTGTGATAACTCGAAAGGGGGGTATGGATTCCCGCGGGAGACAGATCCGGGATGCAACACTCGTACGACCCGAACACCTACAAAACAACGGAACTCCGGTTTACCGGAGTTCCGCCTCCGACGATCAAGTTAGTGACCGGAAAACGGATTTTTAGAGAGAGAAAGTAGAGAGAAGTAAGAACATATTTTGGGCATTGTGCCTTTTGGAATATTGTGTGTGTGTTCCCTTCCATCATGAAATGATGGGGTATTTATAGGGAAGTGGGAGATCATGCTCCTAGGGTTTCATAACCTAGGAAGATTGGCTGCCCTATACGTGGTTGACATGTGAATTAAGGCGGTGAATACTTAAGCCATGAATTCGATGATCATCTAAAAGAACATGGTATACTTTCAGAAGTGACACCTCCATGAACTCCACAATAATGGAACGGAGTATCCGAAAGGAGAAATCGAAGCTTGTTAAACATGGTACGATCAACGATGGGTCTTAACGATCTTTTAATCTCTTTCATCTGGGGACATGCACTTCTAACTACGGCACTAACATTAAACCGCACTCCGTCAAAAGTTGTGGAAAAGACTCTATATGAATTATGGACGAAACAAACCTCCTAGGTTGTCTCTTCTCAAGATTTGGAACGGGGTTGCGAGGCATATGTCAAAAGATTGATTTCTGACAAACTTCACCCAAAATCTGACAAGTGTTTCTTTGTGGGATATCCAAAAGAAACCAAAGGGTATTGTTTCTACAACAAATCCAAGAACAAAGTGTTTGTTGCTCGCGATGGTGTCTCTTTGGAGAAGGAACATCTTTCCAAAATGACAAGTGGGAGGAAAATCAAACTCGATGAAGTTCGAGAGGACGAGCAACAAGGACAAACTGACAGTCAAAGTGTTGATATTGGTCAGAGTCAAATTTTTATTAGTGACATGCTAGGATTTGTTATTAATCATGTTAGTATCATGCTTAGGATCTTGCTAACATTATTATTATGCTCTGATGAGAATATTATATGATGATGATGATTGTTGTGTCAACAATATTATTATGGTGCTTAATATATTATTGTTATTGCTTGATCATGCCTTTTCTGCGGGTTTCAAGGGAATTTGTACTTAAATCACACCTAATAAAATAATTAATAATTGATTTAGGCTTAATATGATTTTGATTCAAGTGATCGCCAATAATAGATTTATTTGTGCATTATTAATCAACCAATATAGATTAAATAGGTTTAGGGCTAACCAAATGATTGTATCTTGATCGGAAAGCGCACATGAATAAAAGAAAAATAAAGTAGAGGAATATTTAGGACGGCTCAATATCTTTTAGGTTGCATTCGTACCATCATCCCCGAATATTCAGTCATAGTTCCGGACCACTATGGAGTTAGCTATCTTTGTGATCGTGAGTGGGGTGTAATCTTCACACCTGTGAACGGTTTACAAGTTCCTAAAACTTATTGGCGACTCTTTTGCTCTAGCTTCCTTCCCTTTGGACGCCATAATGCTTAAGTGCATGATCACAGTAGGGCTCAAAGTTGGGTGTTTGAAATATTCTCTATACCTCTATACTTGTCTTTAGGCTTGTTAAGTGATTATAAAATTTGTTTGACCTTAGGGAGGATTAGTCAACGACCTACTTTTCCCCACGTTAAAATAGTGTCGTTGCCGGAGAACGGTGTCTATGTTTTAGTATTTTTGATTGATTGAGTCTGAGTGTTTGTATATACTTTTCTTTTATTTGACTCTTGTTTATTTTGAGAAAAAAAAAGCCATGTCTCTTATTTCCTCAATATGATAATGAGTCTTTTTGTGAATATTTTAATAGACTTGAGGAATTTGTTGACTATAACTGTTGTAGTCTTTGGGAGGCTTGTGAGATTTGTTTGACTTATTTTAATACCACATGTCCCTCTCTTCTTATGTCAAAGATCCTATTGGGGACCCTCCTTCCATTTGTGATATTCAAGCTCATCACTCATCAATTATTGAGAAAAAGGGTGATTTTGCCACCTTAAAACATTTTGAGTAGAGTTTGCCTTAGTTTTCTTCTTCTTCTTATGTTGAATTTGCTTTTGATTCTTCTTTTTCTTGCATCTCTCCTCATTTGCGTGCACTATCTTTATTCCACGTTCTCAACCTGTCATTTGCCTACCTTCTTCTTTACGACATGTTTAGTATTGCATTTGACAAGCTCTTGCGTTTGTTGCAAAATTGTTTACTAGAGAGGTCACGCTTAGACCATAAGCAAGCCTTTCTCGGAAAGTAACACGTGTTTTATTACTTTCATTTTCTTTTCTTTTTAGTATAGATTTTCTCTCATGGGAATGTTTGTGTGCCTTTTGCTAGGTACATGACTTCTTATACTGTTTTGCATTGGTATCGGATCAAGCATCAAGGAAGTTAAAGCACGTGACACTCCGCTTTCTTAGCATATGGCATCAGAGACATCGTATTGGAGGAAATTGGCTTTGAAAAGGTTGAATAGGGTCATTTGCGGGTATTTACACCCACCTATATTCGGTATTATATTTCCTTGCTTTTTCTCTAATAGTTGGTGACTTGTTGGATATATATTGGTTTGTTGAATTGATTTCTTTCTTTCCACTCCCATGGATTCATTGGTTTATGGTTTGAGCAAGTTATCTAATTTAAACTTGGGGTAGGGTATTCTATCATGTTTAGTGGAATTTTAATTCTTATATGCCATGCACATTTTTATATACATTTCCATGTTCTTTATTTTGAAAAAAAGAAAACTCTAAAAAAGATTTTTGTTTCCATCAAGGCAAATTTGTAATTTTATATTTTGTTCTTGCTTTGGACATAAAACTTTTGGATTTGTGTTCTTGAATGCTTTTTTTCCTAAATGGTAATGGCGTGCATGTTTTGAGAGTATGATAGGTGATTAGTGACTTTTACTCGTATATCACTTTTAGGGTATACATAGGCTCGTTATTAGCTTTGTTTTCTAATAATTTCTCTAGTTTTTGCGTTTCTCTCTCTTTCTCCATCTTCCCTAATAATTTCTCTCTTTTAGGGTATACATAGACTCTTGAATATATTTTTTAGCTTTTAATAGTTTTTAATTTAATTTCATAGTATTAGTAAATAAATTCTCACCTCTGTTTATTTCATATCTATTTAGTTTAGCACTTGATTTTATTTTATATTTTAGTTTAGCATTCTCACTTCTCTCCTCGATTTTATTGGTGTGTATGTGTTCAGGTCACGGATTTTAAGATAAAATGGTTGCTCGGGACTCGAGTCAATCAAGTTCAACAAAACTTCTACTTGCTGCCCATTAACCATCACCACTCCCTCACCTATCCTCCACCACACCAAAATAGCAGCATCTCCTTCAACATTCCCCTGCTCCCTATTCCCCACCAAAAAACTACTAACCAAAACAACCTCCCTGCTTCAGTGCTTCCCCTCCAAACAGCCACGTGTCTCCCTTCACCCTGAATCAACAATCTCAACCTCCTCCTACCACAGAACTGCGCGCACCACCTCTGCCAAACATCGCTGCCTCAACCAAATTTGCACCACCAAGACAACATTCTGCAATACACCCGCAACAAACCCCATTGAATCACCCCTTGCCATCCTCGTATCAATTCCCAACAACAGCGCATCCGGCAATTTCCCAACAAAAAACCGCCACCATTACCTCGCCATTCAACCACAAACTGCCAGCAACAACCTCTAACAGCAGCAGCCCAAGAATCGCAGCAAATTAGCCCAAAGTTAAAAGTTTAACAAACTGACTTGAGCTTAGCCTTGCCCGAGTTCCAGTTGAGCCAAATCAGGTTCAATCTCAGTTCACCTCATTATCTACTTATCTCATCAAGAAGGAGCATGATGAATTATGGCCAATGAAAGCCCATGATACATACACCTTTTGAGTCATGAATCCTACAGGATAAAGAATTACATAACAGGCCTTTGGGAGTCCAAGGAGCATCATTCCAAAAGTTAATGGGGGATAAAAGTCCAGCATTACCAAAATACCAACAGTACAACTAAAATCAAAACAAACAACAAAGGAAAGTTCATAGTAAGCAAGTCGACTAAGATGGCCGAGATTCCAGTGAAAGGCCTTCTAGGTGCTTGCTGGTAACTTAGTTAACTTCCCACACCTACTTGATAATCCTCTTGACAATCCGAAGTAGAGGCGCATGAGCTCTTGCTATTGTGAAAACATTACGCGATGATGACTTCATCGGTGTGGTATTAGATTTCTGATTGACGATGTCATGGTAGATAGCTAGCCGATTAGGAGATGTATGTGTTGGAGGAACTGACATTTGTAGCGAAAATTGAAACCCAGTACCAAATGCAGGCTTCTGCACCTGAAAGGATATTGCAGCCCCAACAGATTAGTGTACAGTACATAAACATCCCATTTGAGGTGAAGTTATTTTCACCGACCAGTGAATGAGTGATGGGAAGAACATCATCAGACCACTTAAACAAAATTGAATTTCAAAAACTTATTTACTAGAAGTTAAAATTAACTAGTCCTTTAAAGGTTAGCCAAAAGTAGCAAGTGTGAAATTCAAAGAAAGAGGAAAATCAACTAAATTCCCAAATGCATAACCCAGGATGATAGGGGAGTGATTTTTCTTTTTTTTTTCAAAAAAAAAATAAAAAATAAATAAAAAACATGCTATTAAATGGGCCAATTTGAATCTTTACCCCAACATAAGAGTGTGAAGTTGATCCAGAAAGCATTTGCTTCTTAGAAAATATCTTCCTTGACAACACTAACAAAACAAAAGCTATTGCATTAGATGAGAGATTATTTATGAATTTTGTTTCATATCTCACAACTTATAACAGGTTGTTTGGAAAAGGTAGTGGACAAAGGTACATACCTTCAGACTCAGAGGTGAGCTTGAGAAGCAAACTTGACCAATCCACAATGCAGCATCATATTCACAAACAAAGTGCACAAGTTACCCACTATGTCAGATTGGCTGATCAATTTAAAATTAGACTACAGCAATTTGAGCACACAAAATCTAAATGACAAAGAACTGAAGATTTAATTGCAGTATTACTCCCCTTATACAGCCTATGTCCTAATTATTTATATTTTGTATCAAAAGAGTGACTAGAATGCTTAACTACCTTTATTAGCCAACAATGTATAGGAGAACTACCATGTAAATATGTAATATTTACCAAAGTTTATCCCTCAAATTCAAATTCCTTCATCAATAAGGCTAATGCTATTAAGTTTATTGAATAAAAGATTTTTTCTTTGTTTCGATGAGTAGCTATTCGTCAAATGTGTAGAATGCAATATTGCCAAGAGAAACACACTCCAAAATTCAAATTCCCATCCTCAAAGCAGTAAAGGTGTCTTTTGGATCGAGTTCAATTTGGGTTATGGCTCAGATGTAGAGTTTACCAATATGTATAAACTCTATAATATATCAAATAAGTCACATACTCCCTCTTTTATTTATTTACCCATTTATCTTAAACTATTTCACCCACTGTCCTCTTTTTTGTTTGCACAAATGCGGTAGTGTTACTTTTTTTAATTTTCTGATAAGTGAAGTTGACAAGACAAAGGTGGTGGGACCAAATGATTTTATGTGAGAGTAAAGTTGTGGTTCCTATAAAATGGGGCAATCTTTTAGGAAATCCCAAAATGGAAAATGGGGCAATCTTTTGGGAAACCCCAAAAAGGAAATGGGGCAAACAAAAAGGTATAACATGGAGTATTTTTAAGAGGGGTGAGTGGGTGTACGAAATGAAAGGATAAGAGTGAGGTCGGGTAAAAAGTGCAACTGCAGTGGGGTAGAGGGATAAGATGGTAAAATATGTTTTCAAACAATAGATTCAACAACTATATACTAAAGGCAAAAGCAGATCTGGTTATATTGGTTATTTAAATTTATTATATATTTTCCTACCATTTTTACTTTTATTTTTGTTGCCAAATCTTGATGAAAATAAATTTATATTCTGTACTCTCTCTGTTTCAGTTTTAAAATTTTA
This sequence comes from Chenopodium album, assembly GCF_948465745.1. Taxonomy (NCBI): domain Eukaryota; kingdom Viridiplantae; phylum Streptophyta; class Magnoliopsida; order Caryophyllales; family Amaranthaceae; genus Chenopodium; species Chenopodium album. Next base: position 14,736,070 of record NC_137852.1, read on the forward strand.
AATGCAACACTTATTCATCTTCGAGTCGTTTCATAATAATTGCAACACTAATATTCTCTACATCAAGTTTGGATAAGACATTCACACACTTTAGTTTGGATAAGACATTCACACACTTTAGTTTGGGTTACAAAAGCTCTTGTGATATTCTCTACCATTATTCAACACAGTTTAGTTTGCCTAATAGTGCAATTTCTTGTTAGATGAGAGGATATCATCATGCTAGTCTGTTAGACAGTTTGACAAGACCCAACTGCTTTGAGCTAGGTAGCCACAACTTATCTTATTAGCTCTCAAGTTACTTAGCTTAATTGCAAGAGATCGGCAAATCCAGTGTCAGCTTTCAAGCAAGAGAGGGAGAAACAGGATACTCACAAAAGGGGACAAATTTGTCAAAGCATATTTGAATAATATGCCATATTTCCAATCATGATTTTCTCTTAAATAAAGGGTTTTACCAGCTAAAACAACCAAACTATTTAGGGCAACTAAATAGTAGCAATGAATATATCCAAGAACATAAAAACTCAACAAGAATAATAATCAAATCTCTTTACCAGTCTGCAATGTCACTGCTCGCTCCCCAAGGTCCCGCATATGTAATGTCACGTGACGCTTCATGCTTCAACATTATCTTTAGAGCAAGGAGAAATGCAAAATAAAATGTAGGTTGATAATCCTTAATATGCAAAATAAAATGTATATAAATGTAGGTAGATAATTCTAATATGTTCTAAATAAATGTATGTAGATAATTTCAGTCACATGTTCTAAATTTTAACTCGTATATTCTAAATTTTTATTCACATGTTCTAAATTTTAAATCAATTTTCATATACTCCCTCCGTGTTTTTTGAAGTGTTACAGTTTGACCGGCACATAGTTTTAGGCAATTTAATTGACTTAAACACAATAAGAAGTGGGATAGTTGGAAGATTAAAATATTGTAAAAGAAAGATAGTGAGGTTAATACTTTATTGAAAAGTAATGAATGTGAAGAAAGATATAATAAAAAAGTAGTGGGTTTGGGAGGGAATCATGAGAGGAGAAAGATATAATAAAAAAATAACCGGAAATGAAAAATGTAACACTTAAAAAAATACGGAGGGAGTGTTATGGATTGGTTCAATGAGGTCAACACCGCAAGTCAACCACCACTTTTGGTGTATACGAGGCGCGCTAAGTTGGGGCAGCAGGGGGTCAGCACCAAGGAGCAACATGACAAAGATAATTAAAAGGAAGTTTGGGAAAGGAAGCAGCCATCTTTAATCATGCCTTCTATGGGTTTCTATTTTCGTTAATGAATTGTCACATGTTTGATTTAAGCCTTGAGTATATGTATGTTAGTATTAGCAGTAGTATGAACTATCCAGAAATTTGTGAGTTAATCTTAGAGAGACTTGTAGCCTCAAGCTACTAGAGAGAGTCATAACCTAAAGTTATGTTTATCCATTTGTAATCATCCTTCAATCAATCAAAGTACTCAAGCTTTCATTCTCAATTCTCATTTCAATTGTGCAATTTACATTACTTGAATTCAGTACATAACAGTTGGTATCAGAGCGGTGGTCCTGCGACCGCCGGTGCCGGAAACCACCACCCAGTTTTTTTTTTTTTATAAAAAAAAAAAAAAAAAAAAATATCGAATCAGACCAGCCATGGAAGGAGACTTACCGCAACGCCTCACCGCCATAGAAGGAGCCCTAACTCTCATACAAGAGAAGCTGCAGCCCCAAGAAGACAACCTCACGCGCACCGTAGCAGCGGCCATTAAGGCGGCCATGGAAGAAGAACGCAGGGAAATCGAGAAGGAAAGGAAGAAAACGGAGGAGGTGGTGGCGAACACCGTCAATCGCCTAGAGGAACGCCTAGAGCAATTCCGCGCCACCGTGAACACCCAGGCCACCTTAGACCGTGGCAAATTTACGAAACTTCAGGAGGAACCGGAGAAATTGAAGTTCGTGCAACCCCAAAACCAACATCCGTCGCAACCAGTGTTACCTCCCCTAGAGCAGCCGGTGGTGGGGGAGAATACCTCTCACCCGGAGATGGAAAGGGTCCGAACCCCCTAGGGCCGAGAACCTTTGACGAACGAGGGTGGCATCCACCTGATAACGGGTGGCGCGACGGCGGCGGAGGAGGCGGCGGAGCACAGTGGAAACACCGCAAATTGGATATGCCCGTTTTCGAAGGTACTGACCCGGATAGTTGGACCGCTCGGGTAGAGATGTTCTTTGAGTTTTACCGATTGTCGGAGAGAGAGAAAATGGAAGCCACGGTGGTGGCTATGGATGGGGCGGCTTTGAAATGGTTTCAATGGGAACAAAAGAGACAGCCGTTTTATGGATGGCCGGATCTCAAACAGCGAGTCCTCAATGAGTTCCGACCCTCTCACGTCGGAACCTTACACGAACAATGGTTGGCCGTTGAACAGGTGGGGACGGTGGCAGAGTATCGTCGTCGCTTCATAGAGATGGCGGCGCCACTTGAGGATGTGCCGGAAAGTTTGATGTTGGGACAGTTTATCAAAGGATTGAGGGAAGAGGTGAAGTCAGAATTAAGGCTCTTGAATCCGTCCACATTAGAGAAGGCTATGGAGATGGCGGGTCGGATTGAGGAGAAGAATAGAGTCCAGCAAGGGAAACGGCCCATGGGAGGCTGGAAAGGAGTGGCGAATAGTGGGCCTTCAAATTCGAGCCCAAGAGTGGCCCTTCTAACCAACCCCTTCACCAAACCATGAACAAGGGAGGATTAATCTCCACTTATGGGCTGCCGAGCAGCAGTGGAAGTGGGCCGCCCAAATCTTGGCCAAGGCCCCTGAGTCTCAAGGATCAGTGAACATGAATCGTGCTACGCAAGGTCAACGGGAGGGACAAGAAGGCTTACCGAGTTTGAATTACAAGAGAGGGCAAGAGGCTTGTGTTTTCGGTGTGATGAGAGATGGGGTGTAGGTCATCGATGTAAGAGGAAAGAGCTTAGTGTACTTCTAGTAGCGGAAGGAGAAGAGGAGATTGAGATCGAAGGGCCGGAGGTGGTAGATGATACTACTTCCGAGGAGCAAGCCTCACTTTGTGCCGTGATTGGGATTCACAACCCGAAAACAATGAAATTACGAGGTGTGATTCGAGGTCAAGAGGTTGTGGTGATGATAGACCCCGGGGCTACTCACAATTTTTTGGCTCTTTCGGTGATAGAACAAGTGGCGATTGAGGTGGTGCAAGGGGGAGAATTCTCGGTCTCATTAGGCAACGGGGACTTGGTTCATGGGAGTGGGGTGTGCAAGGGAGTTAAGGTGGAGTTGAGTGGTGGGGTGACCATCACGGAGGATTTCTTACCACTCTCACTAGGAAGTGCCGAAGTCATCCTTGGTATTCAATGGCTTGCGAAGTTGGGCTCGGTGGTCACAAATTGGCGGACCCATGTCATGAAATTCTCGATTGCCGGAACACCGGTCACTTTGACCGACGACCCTACACTTGAGAAAACTCAAGTGACGTTGAAGTCCATGCTTAGAATTTTAAAAAAGGAAAAACAAGGCCTTTTGGTGGAATTAAATTTGGCAGAGTCCACCAAATTAGGCCCAAGTCCAGCAAGCCCACCTCCTTACTTGGAGAAGTTGTTGGGCCAGTTTCAAGGGGTGTTTGAAATGCCCAATGGACTACCTCCTAAAAGAGATCATGAGCACTCCATTAATCTCAAAGGGGGATCCGACCCGGTTAGTGTCCGTCCTTACCGGTATCCTCAAGCCCAAAAAGACGAGATCGAAAGGCTTATTCACGAGATGCTCGAGACCGGAATTATAAAGCCTTCGATGAGCCCTTTCTCAAGTCCGGTATTGCTAGTGAAGAAAAAAGACGGGTCTTGGCGGTTTTGTGTTGATTACCGGGCCTTGAACAAGGAAACGGTGCCGGATAAATATCCGATTCCCGTTATTGATGAGTTACTAGACGAGCTACATGGGGCTACGGTGTTCTCGAAGCTTGATCTTAAATCGGGCTATCATCAAATTCGAGTTTAGCCGGAAGATACGCATAAAACGGCCTTCCGAACCCATGAGGGCATTACGAATTTTTGGTAATGCCGTTTGGGCTCACTAACGCACCGTTCCAATCTCTTATGAACGATGTCTTTCGTCCCTATTTAAGGAAGTTTGTGCTAGTCTTTTTCGACGATATCTTGATATATAGCAAGGCAATTGGGGAACACGAGAATCACTTGAAGTTGGTCTTGCAAAGGCTAGAGGAACACAAATTGTACGCCAACATGAAGAAATGCGAATTCGGGAAATCGGAAATTGCCTATTTAGGCCATGTAATTTCGGCAGAAGGTGTCTCAATGGATGGAGATAAGATAAAATCCATCCTTGAGTGGGAGATACCACGAAACCTCAGGGAGTTGCGGGGATTTCTCGGGTTGACCGGTTACTACCCGGAAGTTTGTAGCACACTATGCTCAGATAGCTGGCCCATTAACATCTCAATTGAAAAAAGAGAGTTTTGGGTGGTCGGAAGCTGCTACTGCCGCTTTCCAAAAATTAAAGGTCGCAATGACCACGGCTCTTGTTCTGGCGGTTCCGAATTTCAAGGAGGGGTTTGTGGTGGAAACCGACGCATCGGGGTTTGGATTAGGGGCGGTGATGATGCAAGGTGGGCGGCCAATTGCGTATTATAGTAAGTTGCTTGGGGTCCGAGCTCGTGGGAAGTCTATATATGAAAAGGAATTGATGGCAATTTCCTTAGCGGTGACAAAGTGGAGGCACTATTTGCTTGGTCGGCCATTCGTCATTCGCACCGACCAACAAAGCTTGAAGTACTTGGCCGAGCAAAGAGAAGTGAGTAGTGAATACCAAAGGTGGCTAAGAAAGCTTGTGGGGTTCGATTTTGTGATTCAATACAAACCGGGCACCTCCAATAGGGTGGCCGACGCTCTGTCACGGAGGGATGAGAGGTTGACTGGTAATGGAGTTCGAATACAGGGAGTAATGAAGAAGATGGAGTTGAAAAACATGATCCACTCACAATATGTGGATTGGACCGAATTAGAGAAGGAGTTGGAAGCTGATAAGTGGTTGGGCCAAGTTGTTAGTGGGCTCAAGGAAGGGAAAAATGGGCCGAGTGGATTTCATTTAGAAGGGAATCGAGTTTTTTATAAAAACAGAATTGTTTTGCCTAACTCCTCAAAGTTTGTTCAATTGCTTTTACAGGAATATCACACCACTCCAACTGGTGGCCACGACGGCGAAATCAAAACCTATCTCCGATTGGCGGCAGATTGGTTTTGGTCCGGTATGAGAAAGGATGTCGGAAAATTTGTTCGAGAGTGCAAAGTCTGTCAACGCAGCAAGTCAGTGAGCAAGTGTCCTTTGGGATTGCTCCAACCCCTTCCGATCCCCGAAGCAATTTGGGAAGATGTGTCCATGGACTTCGTGGAAGGGCTCCCTTTATCCCGCGGCTTCGACACGGTTCTGGTGGTGGTTGATCGGCTCTCCAAGTACAGCCATTTCATTGGGCTGAGACACCCCTTCAACGCCCTTAAAGTGGCCGACGTCTTTGTGAGGGAGATAGTGCGCCTCCACGGATTTCCGGCCACCATAGTTTCCGATAGAGATCGAGTGTTCATGAGTGCGTTTTGGAAGGAATTGTTCAGGTTACAAGGAACCCAATTGAGCGGGAGCACGGCTTATCATCCCCAATCAGATGGGCAAACGGAGATTGTCAACAAGAGCCTCGAGACTTATCTACGTTGTTTCATCGCCGAACAGCCGAAGCAATGGGCTCGGTGGTTACCATGGGCGGAGTACTCTTATAACACCTCCCCAAACTCATCCACCAAGATTACACCGTTCAAGATCGTCTATGGCAGAGATCCTCTGAAATTATGGAGATTGGGAGCAGGGCAAGCCTTAGTGCAATCGCTAGAGGAGAGTTTGAAGGAACGAGATAGCATCTTGGATGAATTAAGGGTGAATTTGCACCGAGCGCAGCAGATTATGAAGATGCACGCTGACAGGCAGAGAAGGGAAGAAAATTTCGAAGAAGGAGACAAGGTGTTCCTTAAATTACAGCCGTATAGACAGAAGTCTTTAGCGAAGAGGCCTTTCGAAAAACTAGCAGCAAGGTTCTATGGACCGTTCGAGGTGGTGAAAAAAATTGGGAAGGTGGCGTATAAACTCCGGTTGCCTTCGGATTGTAAGCTACACCCAGTTTTTCATATTTCCCAATTGAAGAGAGCGCTGTAACTCCTCTATCCCGCAACAATTGACTGCCGAATTGGAATTAATGGTGGAGCCAGAGGAGTTACTCGATATTCGCCGAAGGAAACAGGGCTCTGTTTTCGTGTTGGAGGTGCTAATAGCGTGGAAAGGGCTGCCACACTTTGAGGCAACGTGGGAAGACTTTGAAGCGGTCAATTTACGATTTCCCGACTTCCACCTTGAGGACAAGGTGAAACTCAAAGGGGGGAGTGATGTTATGGATTGGTTCAATGAGGTCAACACCGCAAGTCAACCACCACTTTTGGTGTATACGAGGCGCGCTAAGTTGGGGCAGCAGGGGGTCAGCACCAAGGAGCAACATGACAAAGATAATTAAAAGGAAGTTTGGGAAAGGAAGCAGCCATCTTTAATCATGCCTTCTATGGGTTTCTATTTTCGTTAATGAATTGTCACATGTTTGATTTAAGCCTTGAGTATATGTATGTTAGTATTAGCAGTAGTATGAACTATCCAGAAATTTGAGAGTTAATCTTGGAGAGACTTGTCAAGCTACTAGAGAGAGTCATAACCTAAAGTTATGTTTATCCATTTGTAATCATCCTTCAATCAATCAAAGTACTCAAGCTTTCATTCTCAATTCTCATTTCAATTGTGCAATTTACATTACTCGAATTCAGTACATAACAGGGAGTAAGTATGAATTCTCACATATGGATCTATTCTCACCGGATCCCTCCCCTACACACACACACACATTGTGGTGTGTGTGTGTATATATATATGTGTATATGTGTATATTTACTTGAAACAATTTCAAATTGCAAATTTAAACACATGTGAAGTACACATCTCCTTTTTAAAGGGAAATCAAATACAGTACATACCACATAAATCACTTGTACGCTAAATTACTATTGACTGATCATATAACCTTAAGTGCATGGGTCGCACACTCTGGTATAAATATGGACCATTCAACACTTTATCTTGCCCCAAACTTACGGAACTTTTTACAAATTGGCCAACCCAAAAACTTGGAACATATGTGCCAAAAACAAGTATTTGAATCCAAAACGACATCATCACCCATGTCAAACCATGTCTACAATTTATGTTGGATTAGTCACAATGTATAATCTTATACTAACTTTTTTTTTTAATAATACCTAGTAATATACAATTACGGACATTAATGGTCAAAGTGCAAATGTGTCAATTAAACTGTTGCATTTATAAAAAAAAAAGAATTAATACCATAGGTGGTGAATATTAAGAAGTTGTACCTGATGCCTTAAAATTCCAATGACATTAAATGCATTCACAAAATTCTCCTCATACTTCATGTAAAGCTCTAATTGTGGTGCCAACTCCCTCAATATAAACTGCACGATTGGGGTATTCTCTAGATCAGAAGACGGAACCAGCAGCCTATCCCAAGACACAAAGAGTAAGGCGCCTAGCTTAATGATATCTCCTAACTCAATATAACTTAGGCAAAGATCAAATATCTTCAGTTGTTCAATACGTGAAGCCAACAATTTGATAACGTTAAGAGGTTCCTCCTGTCGAAACAATTAACATAAATCAGTCTTTAAAAGCCATAAAAATGTACAGTAGTCGGTATTATTGATTCAGGGACAATAATCATCACCAATTCCGGCGATCCCAATAATTCAATCAATTTGTAGTATGTTTGTTGACGATTGATCCAACGTATAACATAGTCATGAAATCTGGTAACAATGAAAGAAAAAAGAGTTGGTCACAAGCTACAACAACTTTCTATAGTAGTTTCTACCTCCTTTATTAGTTTGCATTTTTTTTTACGAATGACAAATAATATTCCTTTGTTGTAACTAATAAGAAACATAGGTTAAATATAGTATCTATCTATTTATGTAATATACTATAAGACAAGTAAATCAATGTGAGGATGACACTCTCATTCACTTGTCTTATATAGAATATTGTCCATATTTTTTTATCTACATAGTTAAGCACAATTATTATAGTAAAACTTTAAACTTAAGTCTATCCATAACAAGCAAGCTTCTATACATAGAATTGATGATCTTCATAATTTCCTACCAAAAGTGTTGATTTTATTTTTAATACTACGTAAAAAAATATATACTTTTTCCTTTTTTTTTTTTTACTTTACCTCAAAATTTAACAATTACTCCCTTCGTTTTAAAATACTTGCTCCACTTTTCTTTTCCAGCCGTTTTTACATACTTGATCCATTACCTTATTTAGAAACCTTTTTACAATATTTAATTAATTTCTCTCACCTAGTGGACCCAACATAAAATATTTTATTAATTTCATGTTATCTTTCCTCCGATTCTCTCCACTAATTTTACTTTATACATTTTTTTTATTCTTCCACCCACTCCACTACCTCCATGTTTTATTACTTTCTCCAATTTCTCCTAAAACTCCGCGCATGGAGAAATAGAGCAAGTATTTAAAAACGGAGGGAGTAATAGTTTTAATTCTCCACAAGTAAAAAAATATAAAAATCATATATTATGATAATACTTATTAAGAAATTTTGTAAATTATTACCTTAAAAATAAAGCCTTTGTGAATTACTACCCCTAAACAAAAAAGTTGTGAATTACTACCCCTAAACCAATTAATTCTAATAACTACTACCTTTTTCCCTAATCAGCCTACTTAATCATTTAATGACATCATTATCCGTTAATATTGTAATTAATAGCTTTTAAACCTTTATTAGTTAGATAAACCCTTGCACCGCCACACCACCTCCAAGCCTTCTTACTACATCCGACAGCTCCCTCACCGTGAATCTCGTTCCCTTTTCCATCCCCCACCGCAAAAACCACCCCTCCCATTCCCCCACTACAAAATTCAATCTAATCCCCACTCGTTCCCCCGCCACGATTACCACCTCCCTCCTACTTCTCACCACAATTTCCACCCCCACCCCTTCCCCTACCATGAAACTCTTCACTCTTCTGTTTCCCCACAACAAATTCCACGTGGCTTGGGGTCCAAATTAAGCTCAAATTTTGAAAAAAAAAAAACACGTAAACGCCTCTTTTTGCGTTTTAAGAAATGTCTGGAATTTGTGTTTTAACTAAATGTATTTTGGATTTCTCATAAAAGGGGGGCACTTCGTAGAAAACGAAAGTTAAAGGTTTACTATATAGAAAAAAACCCTTTCTTTTTTATACATCACAAAAAAAAATGAAGCAAAAATCAGTCTTAATAGGTAGAATAAATGTTAAATTAGACTTTAGGCAGGAAAAGATAGGATCAAAATGTATTACTTAATATTAGGATTGAAGAATGTGGTTTACTAGATATAATAAAATAAAAAAATACGTGCAATAATATTATATTGTTCTATTTCTATACATTATAATATTGTTAAATAGAATATTTACTTTCTAATTTACATAATAAAATCAATAACATAATATCAAAATAGACACCAACCTTTTCCCTCCAAAACCTCTTTTTTTTACCTTCACTTAAGCAATTTTATGTATAGCTAGAATCTAACTATTTCCTATTGTTTCATTATATAATAATGCTTTCTATAATTCAAGATTTAAATTTATCCAACGTATGGTTTTACATTTGGCACTATGTACCAGTTCGCCTAATATATACCAAAAAATGTATATCATTGATAATATACAGTAGCAAACATGAATCATTATACTACGTATAAATAAGGAGATGGGTCGGTGGGTGAATGTATACAAAAAAAAAAAAAAAAAAAAAAATTGTGTAATAATAAATCAAATGCTTATAAAAAGATTTAAATTAGTTAGAGAGATGATATTTATCTAGAAAAACTTTTGTATACACCCGGTTTACACCAATAAGAGTGTACATTAAGCAGTATAAGGGTAACTTATAGCTAATTTTAGGGTAACTTTTTGTCTTTCTTGGGGTAACTTTAAACATAATACTACAATTTTTATATAAATATACAACAAGAAAAGTTTTATAAAGGTAATTTAATTACATTCAATCACTAATGATTGATTTTTAGTCCTTTAAAATGTGATTCTTTACTAGTAAAGTGTATATAATTTTTATTTGTATTAGGTTACTTTTATTCATCACTTTAGGCTTTCTTTATACTATAATCATTGTACACCCAATTTAGCCATTATTTAGACAAATATATAAACTGCATTTAAAGTTAGCAGGTAACATAGTATTTGAAAATATAGTGCGAATGCTTCGAAAAAGTTATGAAAAGACTTGTGATTTTCGTTAATATTTATACATTCAATATCAGGATAAAACATAGTATGCTTATAAAATATACTCATTTTGTTAATTAACTATATTCCTTGGCATTCTTATTGAATTATATAACAAATTTGCATGCGTTAAATTTACCTTTAATTTATAATTGATATTCAAACTCATAATTATAAACTATATAAAAATGCTAGTTTTACCTAAATGCGAAAAGTGCTTTCTTGAGCACTACGTCTTTGGCGATAGCTCCGCGGCATAAAAGAAGGTGAGTAAGGCTATAAGACAACCCATGAGCAGCGAGTTCCAATGGCAGGCATATACCCTTATATTTTTCATTTAAATCAACATAAATGTGGAGTTGAGAATCAAGAAATGCAGTAACACAAGCAGTAGCACACTTTTCGCAAAGGCGCTCCAACACTTCGGATGCAGGGAAAGCCTTAAGTTTGTAATAATTTTGAACTATGAAAGATGCAAATTGATCCTTGTCATTAATTTCAATTTGCTTAGAAATTTGTTTTGAGAGAGAGTCGTATTCGGCAAGGTAAGCAGTCTCTTCTAATTCAAACAATTCAGTAAGACAGCCAGCAGATCCAGCCAATACTAAAGCATAACATGGATCCTTGTAGTGATGGTGTTCCTTCAAGTATAACAAAGTTTCAGCCTTGAATTCTTCATCATCCTTCTGTAACACACAAACAAACACCATACCATTAACGATCGAAATCCGTCCATTCTTATTCAGATTTAATCCCGATTCCAAAATTCCGCTAATTATTGATTCAAATAATCAAGACAACATAAAGTTATATCCAGATCTGGAACTTACCTTGTAAACATCGTCTTCAGCCATAAATTACAACTTGTCTTTGCAATTCTTGAATTATGCTTCACAAAATAAGAATTATCTCTTAAAATATCGACTCTAAGGAGATCTGTCAACCTTTACTTGATAGAGAATTAAGAGCTAGGAGATTAAAGAGAGAGAAAGAATGTACTGTAAAAGAGGGTTAGAGGAAGGATGAGGGTGGCGTAAGAAATAGAATGAAAGGTTAGGAGGCTGAGAGTTTCAAGGTTTTGTTTGACGAGGGGTTGAGTGTTTTATTAGCAATTGGGCTTAGAAATTAAAATGGACCGAAAGTAACTCTTATTTTAAGGCATGTTCGGTTTATTTCCAATCAATTTAGTTTAGGTATTACACTATTACTAAACATCTACAACCTTTAAAAGTGGAAAGTTGAGAAGATTAGGAGTTTTGGCAAAAATTAGTGAAAGGAATAGTGATGTGCCGAATTTGCCCTTGAAATTTCCCTTGCTTTTACTGACTCATCTTTCTTTTTCCCCCTTTTCCTGCTCCACTTCCATTTGCTTTCTCTTTCTTTTGCATCAAGCCATCGACCTTAGCTTTCTCACTCTATCTCTCCTTTTTCTCCCTCAATTTCAAAGCAGCAACAATGGCAAGCACCAAAGTCCAGAGGATTAAGACCCCACCTTATTGTTAATTTATTTCTCAACTCTCCATTCAGTTTTTCTTTTACCATTTTTCTTGCTCCGGCGTTCAACCCTGCTCAGTCTTTCTTTTTACCATTTTTCCTGCTACAGCGTTCATTCCTACTCCAGCGTTCATTCTCCATGGAAGCGGTTTACTATCATAATTTGATTATCGTCAATTCTTTTTTTTTTCCTTGCTTTGAGTAATAATTGTGTTGAGCAGATTTGAAGTGGGTACTTGCGGCGGAATAATGACATGTATCTGCTGTATTATCCGCGGTCGATTTTAGATTTGTTGTCAAGGAGATAAAGTAAATTGGTATTCAGATCCATGCATGTAGTTCTTCATCTTCTTCGATAAGGATGAATAGTGATGATGAAGAAATTGATGAAGAAGATGAATATCACATTTTCCATCCCCTCCATTGATGCAGTTTGTGAGGTAATTTATTTTTAAATTATTGACTTTTGCGTCTCTTTTCCATGCAAACCTTGATCGTCTTTCAAGTTTTCTAACAAAGAATTTTTCTAATGTTTTCTAACTTTGATAATTTGTTATTTGGGAGTTTCTTTGACTGTATTTTCTATTGCTGCTAATTGAGATTATTTTGAAATTGGAGTATCCTACTTTCACCCAATTCACAGATTTTCATGAGATTAGTTGATGGGATCTTTGGGTTTTTATATTTTGGTTCTGAAATTCTGTATTTGGGATAATTTTTAGGAAGGGTTGTGATTGATTTATTTAATTTGGAAGATTTTAGGGTTTAAGTTGCTTTTTTAAAGGTCTAAGCTCCATCCATCACTCTCAATGTCTAAGCTCCATCTTTCACCTCTCTTTGTGATTTTTTTATTTTTTTTATTTATTCCTAATTTTCTCTCTCTTTGCTCATAAAAACATCCCAATTAGTCGTTGAATCTGCATGCAACTAGGGGTTGAGTGTTTTGTTAGCAACTAGCCTCTTGGCTCGTGCAATGCATGGGTTATTCATATAAAATTGTATTGAGAGATAAGTGAGGAAATATTAGTAAGTCATTATAGGGTATAAGAAATTAAAATTTTGGAACTTTAATCGAAAAAGAGGCTTAAATAGCAGGTGGAAGGGCTAAAATTAAAGAGAGAATAGGAAAAGGTTGAATTAAAGGGGAGAGATGAAGATGAAGAGATGAAGTGTGTATGAAAGATGAAGTATAAGTTTAATGAAAGAATTAAAAAAAATGGTGTAATAAAAAATTAATAGTGTAAGATGACATGTGGCACTATGGTTAGAGAAGTGTAATAGAATAGATAGGGACATGTGTCTTTCTTAGTTTCTTGGTTATAGTTTTTAAATACTAAAGTATAGAGTATAGATTGGGCTTAGAAATTAAAATGGGCCGAAAGTAACTCTTATCTTAGGGCCTGTTTTTTCACTTTAATTTCAGTTTGATTCTGTAGGGAATATTTCAAACATTATCCTAAACTTGAACCCCACTGTGATCATACACTTAAGCATGGTGGCGTCCAAAGGGAAGGAAACGAGAGCAAAAGAGTCTCCAACAAGTTTTAGGAACTTGTAAATCGTTCAGGAGGTGAATTAAGGTTACACCCCTTAACGATCCATGAGATCGTCAACTCCAAAAGGTCTTGAACCAAATAGGGTTCGGGGATGAGGGTACGAATCCAATCTAAAAGAGAAAGAACCCGCCCTACAGAATAGGCCTCTACTTTATTCTACTCGTATTCATGTGCGCTTTCTAACTAACATGCAATCATTAGGTTAACCCTAAACCTGTTTTATCTATGTTGGTTGAATATTAATACACAAATAAATCTATTATTGGCGATCACTTGAATTAAAATCATATTAGCCTAAACCAAATTATTAATAATCTTATTAAGCATGATTCCAAGTACAAATTCCCTTTAAACATGCATAAAAGACGTGATCAAGCAATAACAATAATATATAAATCAAGCAACATAATAATAACCATAATAACCATGTTAATAATAAATCATAATAACAATAGCAAGATCCTAGGCATGATACTAACAAGATTAATAACAAACCCTAGCATGTCGCTAAACAATAAAGATCAAAGCTTTAAACCTAACATGATGCTAACATGATATTAGAAAGAATAAAAGGCACCCTAAACATGATACTAGAAAGCAATAATAACATCCTAACATGATACTAGGAATTAATCAAATCTAAGCGTGCTTTCTACATTGAAAATAAATAGGGAGCAAGCTAATTACTTACTTTGAAGCCTCGTACCTCTTTCTAATAACAAAATACAAGCGTTAGTAAATTTCAAGAAAATAATAAAATCAAAGAATTAAATTAAATAATTGAAAGAAAGAGTTAAAAAGTTTAGACTGGATTTGGGACCAAACTCTCAGAAATTATCAACCTTTTACGTCTAGGGCGAAGGCAACTTCGAACTTGGCTAGGTGTGTCTAGATCTTGTGAATGCGGAATTGTGTTTGTTAAAACTAGAGAGAGAGAGAGAGAGCTTAAAGAGATTGCTACTTAGAATTAATGATTGTTGATAAGAGTTGATGATTGAAAACGGAGGTCCAGGGACCCTATTTATAAGAAAATAGTCCGGAAATAGGTAGAATTTGATAAGAAATAAAACTCCACGCTGTCGCTGCAAAATTAACTTGTCGCTTGGCGACAAGCATTGTCGCGTGGCAACAGGCCTTGTCGCCACACGCGACAAGGCTTGTCGTTTGGCGACAACTTGGATTTTCACGCGCTTTCAACACGGAGTCCACCTAGTGATCAAAATTGATCTGTAGAGTCCGTACGAAGGCTAAAACTGTAATTTTACATAAAACAATATTTTATTCCAAGTAAAATTCATAAAACACCATTATCAATCCTAAGTCCATTAGGATTTAAGAGAACCTTCTAGAGAGTTCTAGAAGACTATAATCAATCCTAATAGCCTTGGGAATGATAATGGACATTTGGCCCTCCTCTAGATCATTGGGCCGCATGTAAGGACCAAACCGAGCCCAATTTAGTATTTTGGCCATAACTTCCTCAATATTCATCGGAATTGGGCTTATAATATATCGTTGGAATGCTCTGTGTGAGCCCCATCAACTACACTATTATTGGACCCTTATCATGGATCAAACTAAACTAGATTGGCTATTTTCATAAAATAGGGTTGGTTTTCGAAAACAGAAAGAAGGATTTTAATAAAAACTAACCGCAACACTTGAATTTTCACACTTTCACTTCATTCGATAATTGTTCGACGCGAAAGGTATTCATCACTGGGTTTGGTTTTGGGGAGACACAATGGGTGTCTATAGAAGCCCCCACTTTGACTGAGTTTGGAGAAACTTATGTTTCGAAAACAAAAGTCAAAGTAACGATAGGGACGGAGAATGATTCAGAACGTTCTGCGATCCCAAATCATTTTTGTAACGCCAATACCTGCAAACTAGCGTTAGTTTAACAGATAAAGAGAGTTAAGAAACGCGTATCTTGCACTGTCGAGCACACGTCTCTGAAGTAACCGTTTTTGTTGCTGTATTTTGTTTTGATGACCTTCCACAAGTTAGAGAACGCCATCCCGCTTGAAGACTGCTACGCTTGTAACTGCCTTCTATTTCCGCTGTGATAATCTTCCGCAAGCCAGGGAACACTATCGAAGATTACTTCGCTTGAAACGATCCTCATCCGCTTTGTGACCATCTTCCACATCTTAGGGAACACGATCGAAGACAACTTCGCTTGAAATCACCTTCAGTTGTTGTGATAATATTCTGAAGAAAATTATCGAAGATCAACGCTCGCCGATCTTTAAAGTTCGCTTGAACTTTGCTTCCGCTATGCCAGTACGTCGGCGCTTTTGCTGCTTGTGAACCATTACGTCGGTGCTTCTGCTGTTTATGAACCATTATGTCGGTGCCTTCGTAACGAGCCAATGTTTAGGCACTTTAAGCGAAGTGAGACGATCTTTTACCAGGTCGATCACTAAATTTAATCATAATCGAGTCGATCATTAAATCATGTCAAATTTCTTAGAGGGGCTAACTGGCGCACCAAGGAACCCAAATTGCTGCATAAGGTCCACATAACCATATTAGGAGGTCCTACGCTCTGTCGCCGCTTCAGCGCTTGCTGGAAGCATCTGTCGCCGCAATTTCTGCTTGTCGCCACGCGACAACCTTGTCGTTTGGCGACAGGGTCGGGTTTTTTAAATACCCTCCCTTTCTTCTTCATTTTCCGCTGCTGCTGTTCAGTTTCGCGATTTTGCTCAAAACTTCAAATTACTCGTTCTTGCTCAATTCTCAACCGAATTCGCTCAAACTTGTCGCAAATCGAAGCTTATATCATCTATTTTCCTGATCTATGTAAGTTTAACTCAAACTCAACTTGGTTTTTGCTAAATTATGCGTTCTTTGTTCACGAATTTTTTGAAAATTCAAACATGTTCTTACTTAATTTGCTTCGTTTGTTGAATTCAATGCCTTGAATTTACTTGATTATGCTTGTATATTGCCTTAGGAGTGTTTTGAGACTTGTTTGACTCAATTTGGTGAAGAAATGAGCGATTCAGCATTGTTGGACCTCTCGAGGTCGTGAAGTATAATGTGACCTGTTCTTTGCATTCTTGCTAGTTTTTCTTATACAATTTGTCACAATATTTGTCATAGTATTGCAAGAAATTGTTTGGTTGCTCGAAAATGCTATTTATGCTTGAATTAAATTTATGCTTTGTTTTAGTACTACGTACTCTTTTTTTTTTAACATAGTATCATGCGGCTAGGCGAACCTTAGATACTATAAAGCCTTAATTTTTTTTATTATTTGCATAATATAGCATGGCTAGACGACGCGGCTCTGGTTCTCAGTCGAGAGACACACGCCGGGAGGACGAGCCTGTCGGCGATGGTGAGGACCCTTCTACCAGAGTTGGTCCTCTCCCAGAGTGGGATGAGCAGACACTTTTCTTCGCTCCCGAGCACCATCTTTCGGAGCGAGTACGACGCGAGCTTGAGAGTGGGAGAACCCGTAGTCACGGCTCCGGCAACAACACCATTGGCGCACTTCATGATACATATTTTAGTAGAGACGAGCCATTGCGGCAGCTGTGGGAGTCCTGCGGATTGACTCCTCTTCTTCGGGCTACTCGAGCCATGTACTCCTACGAGGGGAGTGACCTTGTTGTTCGTGCTTTGGTGGAGTTATTTTGGGACACCACTAACACGTTCGGGATGAGATGACGGTCACTCCTGCTGACTCTAGTCTTATTACGGGACTGGAGTTCCGTTCTACTCCTCTGCCATTTGCCGGCGACATCACCGTCTATTCGCCGATAGTTCTAGAGCTATTGGGTCTGATCGGAGGTGAGAGTAGGTCGTTGGTCTACGACCCCTAATCAAATTAATTATTTATAACCTAAACTACCCTAATACAAGTATAGGGGTAAGTAAAGGGTCGATCCACGAAGACTAAGTGAATCAATCTATGCTAATTAGACTACTAGGAAGGCTTGTGAGATAGAAAGAGATTTAACTAAACACAACTAAGAACAAACCAACTAAAACTAGGGAAAGTGGAATCCAATTACATCAATGCATTCAACAACATCATAAAATTAGATGAAAATGACCTCGATTAGGAACAATCAACACATTTAACTCACTCTCGCACAATTAAGCATGTTAATTATCCTACTAAACTAATTCACTTTCGTGCAACTAGCCTAGCAAAGGTATGGAAGAATTTAGGGCTCTCAAGCAACTCACTCTCGCACAATTAATTGAAAACACAATTAAGACCATAGAATCAATTAGCTAGAAAGATTCTAATCCATAAAAGCATCATCCATACACAATAATTAAGAAACAATTCCATACTAATCACAATCAATCATTCAATTTATTAACATAACCTTCATCCATTTCCCTAGAACAAAATCTAACCTAACATGATGAGCAAAAACATGGAAAACAAGGCAAAATAAGAATAATAGCAAGAATCAAATAACTAAACTAATTAATCTACTCAAATCAACAAATAAATAAGCAAAAACAATAATAAATGAAAGCAATAAAGGTGAGAGAAAGTTAGGAAGACTCATTGAATAAATGAGAAGAAACATGCTTCTTCAAAATCTCAAAACTCCATGAAAAATCCAAGCTTTCTCTCTCTAAACTACTCCTAAAATAGAGAGACATAATCCTAATCTAACCCTAAGAGAGAGAAAATAAAGCAACTAAACTAATCTAATCAAGGGTAAATTAAAAATGTTAAGAGTTGTCAAAGTAATAAACCCCTAAAGGGTATTTATATACAAGCTAAATAAAATAAAAGAAAAAAAGAAATAAAACTAATTAAAATAACAAAGCTAAAAATAAAAAGAAAAGAAAAGGAAAAAGAAATTAAAAAGGGGAAAAACAAAGCAAAACCCACCAAAACACAATCAGACCCCAATTTCATGCCACTTTCTTCTTCAATTCGAATCAAGTGGCTGCTCTGCTCCTTGATCTTCATCATTCACCATCATCACCATTCAATCATCGCCATTAATCATCGAATCACAACCATTCAACATCATCACATCTCATTGAGCATCGATCAAGGCCATTTGATTTTTTAAACACCCACGTGAGAAGCTCGTGAGGCGGTTCGATCGAACCGAGGGTGGGTTCGACCGAACTTTGTGTTGTTTCGGCCGAACCATGGTTGTGTTCGCCCACACCTCTAAAAATCAGAAAAACTCGAATGATTCTGATTGTTTTTGCATTTTTAATTCGACCGAACTCTTCAATGGTTTGCCCGAACTTAATTGATTTGCTATTTGCTCTGAATTAAGGTTGTTGCTGTGCGATTTGGTGGTTTGATGTGGCGCAATTTTTGCTGTTGTAATTGATGTTAGGTGCTTGCGGTTCGTGGCTGATTTGTTGCTGTAAATTGGTGCGGTAGTACGTTAATTGCAGGGGATAATTGGGGTGTTGTTGTGGTTGAATTTGTGGGGTTGCGCGTGAAGGATGCGAGGAGTTTAGGATGGGTGGCTGGCGCGGCTGTGGTCGCAGGTGGAAGCGAGTCTGGTTGGAGGTGTTGTGGTTGCTGTTGGTGGTGTTCGCGTGGGGAAGTAGGGGAAAGTGAGAGATGGATTCATTTTATCAGGCTGGACCTAGGGAGTTTGTTCCTCCGCGGATGTCTATCCACTATCAGAGTACGTACGGCCCAATTGAGGAGATGATTTCGCCAGCACTGGACGACCAGCGTTTCGTCGAGCAGTCTATCCCTCATCACCAGACTCGGGTGAGTTACTCGTTTACTGTCTTTTTTGTATTTATCTTGTATTATTACTGACTTTTGCTTTTTTGACAGTTTTCTCGTGAGGTGGTGATGATCATGGCGAGGTGCATAGACGCCTTCCGCAGCCAGCTGGTGAGGATGCAAAACCGGGCTACCTGTCGTGGAGACGACGTTGCTGAGGAGGTAGCTCTTTGTCTTTCTCTTATATCACTCATCTTTTATTTGCTCGGCATCTGACTTGATTTACTTTCGCAGGCACAACCTATTCATTCTCCTCGCACTCGGTCGAGACCTGAGGCTAGGAGAGAGCCGACTAGGTTCGGCTCGAGGCGTCGCCGTACTTCTTCCGGCGGTCGGGGTGGCCGATCCGAGGCTGCTCGTACTGAGGACTCGGGTTCTTCGCCTAAGGATGTCTTTGCCGGGCCGATGGGCCAAGGAGGCGTGACATCGGCTCCTTCGACGGGTGGTGGGACGTATGATGTCGGCTCGTCATCGCAGCAGCCCTTGCAGCCTCAGTCGTTGTCGATTGGTTATCAGGGTGAGCCTAGGTGGACTGGCCTTGAGCGAAGGTTTCCATCGGTTGGCGGGTCAGGAGATGGTGAGGGGCATACTCCCCGGACTACGACGTTCTTTGATATGATGGGCGTACCTTATCATCTATGGCCTCTAGCACCATAGCTTGTACCTGTGCTTATTTATTATTTTTTTTATTTTTTATTTTATATTATTTTTTTTGACTTTATAGGATTTTGTCCATTGTATTACATGGCTCGTATATTGGACATTTCATATGTATATCTTATGCCTGTTTTATCTTTGCATTTTATTTTTCGTTTTATGTGTGTGTGAGTGTGTGCAAAAAATTGTGACTTAATTTTTTGCGCAAAAACTTCCGTCATTTTTATTATTAATGGAGGGTATCCGACTTTCTCCCCCAAAAGAAAAAATGAAAAATAAAATGATTTTGATTAAAAATAAGCTTAAATTTAATTAAGCTAAATTTAATCAAGGGAAAAAAGCAAAAATACATTGGATTTGTGTACGGGGTATTGAATGAAGGCTGAAACATGCAAAATCAAAGTCGAATCTAAGTCAGAAAAACACGGTTTGCATCACGCGTGACTGTCGCTGGCTAAAACGCATTGTCACCACTTTTTGACTTTGTCGCCACGCGACAGAATTTGTCGCCATGCGACAAGCTTTTCGTTTGGTGACAGGCTTTTCGTTTGCTAACTGTGAATATGTCATCAAGTGGGTCGATTTTGGTGGAAGCTTGAAAAGATGATTGGTTGCAATTCCCAAACTTTTTGCCGTCTTCCTAGCTTGTCAAGGTTGACTTTTTACTATCCTTCTAGAGTGAAGAGACAATACGGGTGATGAGTGACATTTATGGCACTCATTTGATCTCTTTTTGGATGAATTTTATTTCATTTTGTAGCTCTTTTACTTAGTTTTCCTTAGTTTTGCTCTTTATTTCTTTACTTTGTGCTTTTCGTAGTTAGTTTCTTTATTTTGTGCATTTTCTTGTTTATCGTTGTTTTTCTCTATTATTTGTTTCTTTTCATTTGTTTTTAGGTTATGATCGATCATCCAAAGATTTCCGAGCTTCCCTTCAACATTTATCATCACATTGGATGCCTTGTGCTAGCATTTTGAGCTTCAAGTCTAGAGGAACTCGAAAGGCAAGTTTCAAGACCGGTGCACGCATGCGGTGGGGGCATCATCTATGCCTCAAACCCACCAAAATGCCCATATACTTGCTGCCTACTTTGATGTTCATCACCATCACCAAGTTGTTTGCACAAGGATGATCAAGGTCGAAGAAGGGAAAGGAGGAAACCCTCCTAGGTGCGAGCGCACAGGGGGTCTGTGAGGCCGCACAGGAGGCGCGTGCGGGCGCACCCCCCTGGGTTTATGCTCGTGCGCCTCCTCTTCTCCCCTATGTGCGGCCGCACCGGCGTGGGTCTATTTTTCGACGTCATAACCGACTTCTCCCTTGTATATATAGTAGTTTCCTTCTATTTTTAGATGGAATTGATTAGATTTTCATATTAGATTTCATTCATAGATTTTTAATTAGATTTTTAGAGAGAGAATTAGAGCTTGATCATATTTTGTAGAGAGAGAAACTCTAGTTTGAAGAGAGAGAAATTCATGTTGATCTTTGATCAAGTTTTGTAAGGATTACTCATATTTGATTTCAATATAAGTTTGATTTTAGTTGATTTCATTTGTTTTTCATATGATTGTTGATTGTTTGATGTTTGAGAAGTTTCATTGAGTTTTGTATTGATTTTAGATTTCTATTATAATCATGATGAAATTGTTGATTAGTTGTGTTTTGATCTTAATTACTATGATTAGTGAGTAGTTTACTTGCTAGGGTAATGGTGAAGCATGTATGAGTAATGGATTAGTGTTAATTGGGGATAATTGATGGAGTTGATGATTTGATTAAACTTGGTTGATGAATCATGTGCATGTGTGTGATTAATTGAAGAGTAGCTAACTTTGATTGTTGCACTAGATTACATTGTAAGTTCACATTGATATGTGGCTTTCATATACACGATTGAGGTATCTTGTGATGTTTTCTAGCTAGAGTTTATCGTAGTTGACGCTAGTTAGACCTCTAGGAGAATAGCTTGATATGCTCTTTTGGTTGCATGATTGATTTTCCCTCACATTGATTGACTTAGTTGATTTGACCTCCCAATTAGCCATCTCCATTACGAATGCATGTGGATCCTAGCCCTAGTGTTTATCATCTTGATTTTCTAGAAGTTTATTTGTTGTCATTAACTCTAGTTTTAGGTTACAACCCCACTTTTGACTTCGGAATAGCTTAGCGCAAGACAATAGACTATCAATCACTATTCCTTTGGGTTCAACCCTTGACTTGCTACTATACTTGTGTAGGGGTTGGTTGAGTTTATAAATTTTGTTTGACCGTTTGGGGAAGGTAGCCCAACGACCTACCATTTCACCATCGATCAAAATGGCGCCGTTGCCGGGGAATGGTGTCGTGATTGTGTATTGTTGTTGAGTCTATTCCATCTTATTGAAAAATACAAAAAGATTTTCTTTTAGGCTACATTTGTAGCCGTGCTACTAATAATTTTGTTTGAGATTGTGTGCAAGTGAACATGGGAGAAGCTCATAGAGTGACATTGAAGAGTTAGGCACTCCGGGCGCTTACAAGTATGAGAGCGGGATTGCTCCATTATTGATCCCGGATGGTGATTTTGAAATCAAACCGGCTATGATCACCTTGATTGAGAGGAAACAATATGGTGGCACAAAAAGTGAAAATCCTCTCAACTATCTCAAGGATTTTGAGAAGTATTGTAATACAATCATGGTAGCCGGAGCTGCTCAAGAATATATAAGGCTCAAGTTGTTTCCCTTTTTCTCTCATTGGAAGAACTTTAGAGTGGTTGGACAAGGAGGTAAAGCCAAGGTCCCTTAGGATGTGGGATGAAGTCACAAAAGCTTTCTTGTCCCGTTTCTACCCACCAAAGAAGACGGCGGAGGCTAGAGCCTTAATCCAAAGTTTCAAGCAATTGCCTAGAGAGAATCTCTATGAAGCATGGGAGAGGTACAAGGATTACCAAAGGGAATGCCCTCACCACGGAATTCCAGCCTATCAAGTCATACAAATTTTCTATGGTTGTTTGAGCTTTCAAGGTAGATCGAGCCTTGATGCCGGAGCCGGAGGGCCGATTATGAACAAAACGGAAGAAGAGGTTGTGGATGTAATAGATGATGTAGTAAGGAACTACATGGATTGGCATGATGTAGAGAGGGAATCGGCAAGCAAAAGTGGCTCAATCGATCAATCTTATGTCGTCAACGATTTGTCCACATTGGTCTCGAAGTTAGGAAAGGAGGTGAATTCTCTCAAGACCAAGCTCGAGAGTCCTTCACAAGCTTCTAGTCTTCCCTCCAAATTTAAGGGGAGAGGTACATCTTCCTACTCTAACCCTCTTTTTGCTTCTTGTTGCATGATAAGAGAATGCTTGGTTTGTGATTTATGTGGAAAGAATGATCATAATGCTTCTAATTTCCCTAATGTCCCTTGTGATAGATATGATGGATATGAGAATGTTCATGTGAATTGTGATGAAAATAATGATTTTGGACCTAGATTTAATGCTCAAAAGAATGTTGGGAAAATTATCACAATCATGGGAGCTATGATAATTATAACCAAAATAGTGGTTATGGTAACCATGTGAGCCAAGAATTTTGTGGTAACCATATTAACTTTTGTTGTAATGATCAAAGCCATGGCCAAGAATATGGGGATCATAACCAAGGTTATGGTAACCATAATAAAAAATCCGGCTAAAGTCATGGTAAGGGTAATTGGAGTAATCAAGGTAGGGGAGATTTTCAAAATGATGTTCAAAGTGTTGGGGTTTGGTGAGTCCGACTCACCGCGAAAACAACCCCACCCGAGGAACCACTCGCAATAATTAAAATCATCAAGCATAAATAAATAATCACAAAGAAAAGATAACGAATCTTACCCTCGAAGCGAGCTTCGCCCAAAACCTGAGCTCTTACTTGAAAGCTACGAGCACGTCAAGCGCCGCGCCTCCGACGGTATCCACCCACAAAAGAGCGAACACAACTTTAAGGTCTACTACCTTGGGGTTAGCAAGGTCCGACCAAAACCGGAGTGTTATATGAGTTTAAGAGTTTTCCCAAAAATTATGGAATGCTCTTTTTAACTCCCACTTAAGCACTTTACTCCAAATCCCAAGGTTGGTATTTATAGAGGGAAGTATGAGTGGGAATTTCTATCCCATCAATGTGGGATCATGAAAATTCCATAAATTAAATTAAAGCTAAATTAAATTAAAATTGCAAACTAATAATAAATCTACAAGTGGCATTACCATGTGAGATGGGTTGGTGAGGACCACATGGAGAGTAGGGGACCATACTTGCTAACCACTCAATACTCTCCTTGTTCCACATGTCCTCACTCACTCACTCCCATTTTCCATACTTTCCCTTAACCCATGGCCCTATGGCCCGAGCCAAGCCACAAGCCAAGCCCGAGCCCAGCCCGCACCTAGCCCGCACCCAGCTGCTGCTGTGGCGCGGTGCGGCTGCTGCTATGACGCGGCGCGGCTGCTGCTGTGCCTAGTCGCGGTTGGCCGTGGCTACTAGCACGGTGCGCTAGCTCGCACCAGCCAACCATGGCTCGGCTTGGTGCTTGCTAGCCACCTTTGCTAGGACATTTTGCCCCTAGCATTCGGATGCTCGGGGCACTCCGATGCTAGGGGTATTTTTGGGAATATGGTCGATTTATTATTTTTTTGCGCGTCTCGTCTTTTATCATTTTGACTCGACTTCCGACGATCGGTTTCGACGCTCTAAGCTCGAATTACCGACGTCTAAATATTTAACACTTAGGCGACGAATTAATTTCTTCCGAATTAATTCGTCGAGTTGGTTCGCATATATTTGCTTGGGTGTGACCCGAAGGGTTCAGTCAAGATTAAGCTGTAATATTAATTATATTAATATTACTGATCGGAAGCGGCCTCCACCCAGGCATTCCGATCACTTAATCTTACTGAATATATTAGCTTTCTAATAATTCTGAACCCGCTATCAGAATAATTCACTTGTTCGAAGGACACTATTCCTTTCAATATCCCACTTGTCCTTCCGGACAAGTGTGCATTTAGTGTATAGCCCTTATCCTATGTCTCTTCATGAACTACAGAGTAAGATTACTAGTCATCTCTGTTACGTCCAGAAGTGTTTCTCGAAATCCGAGTTTGACTGTCAATAAGCAGATGATTTCTAAAATCCATCTGAGCACGGCCATGCATTTTTCACAGTCTCACGCGCTCTTCGTGAGGCCTTGTAAACAACAAGACATGTTCCCTATTGTTAGTAGGGGGACATTTCCAGTCTTGTAATGTAGCTTCTCTTACTAAGAGGACTCACCCGCCTGATATCTGTCTTTATAATCCCCAATTACGGCAGACGTTTGGCGGATACCAAAGCGGACCAGTACTCAAACAAGAGATCTCCCACTACTCATGGTCAAAGGAAAAGAGTTCCGATAGTAATAATGAGAAAATACTTATGACGATTTTTAAATCTCTTAAAGTATCCTCATAGGTCGATCCAGTATGGTTCTAAACCAGTACCTGTGCAAATGATTTGTACCCTCATAGCACAAGAAACGGTGCTACAAATCGTACTACACACTAATCTCTGATGGTCATCATTCGTCCATAAAATATGACCTTGATTAGGGATAATTTTCGATTAAAATATTCAATGTTCACTTAATAGGTGTTTCTTTATCCAAGCCATTGACTTGATACCCTATTTTGAATATTTATGAAAATCGAATGGACTCATTATTTAATTCTAAACCACAATTAAATAGTTTTGTGGAATATTTAGAAATATTTTATTCCACTATGAAACTTCACAATGTTTCATCTTATGATAAATGGTTTTACCCAAATGTTTAAAGAGTAATACTCTTCATAAAACATTCATAGAAATCACACCCATATTTGATATGCTTGATTTCTTTCATGCAATTATGAATGTTGTCGTTCACTTATTGCAAAGGTTTAGTTAAAATTACTTTGCAAATCTTAGCATCTTCATTGTCCACCATTTCCATAATAAGATGATAAAATTTTGAGAGTGTTAATGGATTACATGTGATTAAGGATTTATTGTCTAAGCAATGGCTCCCACTCATTTTCATGATTTGAGACCTTCTACTTGACAACCTACAATCATTAATGTTCAACAACGAACCTTTCCATTTAACATCTATCTTATTTTTGCCTTTAAGGCAACACTATTCTCAACATATATTTTTGTAGACTCCCCGATGATGACTTGCTTGGGTTTTACTCCAAGCGACTCACAACGATTTTGGATACCCTAATCACTTGTGATCATGGAAATTTTCCTTAGATTCTCGCACATCATATATGGATGCACATCCATGTTACAATTCTCAAGCCACAACGCTTTTTGCCTCGTGCTTATAAATGGCTTCCTTGCTAAGGATCTAATCCTTGTTAAGGTTTGTGCTTGCAACATCAAAACTCAAATTATATTTGTTTTCATGCGTCAAGAACTTCATCCAACTACTTATCTAAGTTCTATGGATGTTCTTGACTATAATCTAATGATCTAATACTTAGATTAACGTCGATTGGTATTATATACGTACTTCACATGCTCTAAGCAAGTAAGTCGTCTGACGATTCCATATCATAGCTTTACATGATGGATTTAATTCTAGAATGATTCTCAATTTTATTCCATCCATGTGACATTTAGCTCATACAGTTACACTGAGTCTTACCAAATTGTTCGCTATATGATATGATTGAAAGTCTCTTACTAGAGTCTTTCTTTTTTGATTTAGTACTTACCCTAGCTTATACTTAGTTCAAACATTTACTTAGCTTCATACATATGGGTCGAAAGCCTTTCAAAGTTCTTCATGTTTAACATGGTAATTTCCTTTACTCATTTAAACATTTTAATTAAGTCTATACCATAGAACTTAATTCCCAACATGTACTAAGTATCGTCTTTAGCTCGGTCCATTGTCGAAAATACTTTCAAATCTAAGCATTTAGCATTTGATAGTTGTTTCACAAAAGAGTTCGTAAACATCTTGTTGGACCATTACTTTTGCTCCCACTAAACTTCTTGTTCATCAGAATTTCTATGTTTCTCCATAAGTCAATCCTCTTATTAACTGTATGAGAAAACACGTTCCAATTCCTTCATGCAATGCTTCCTTTAATCCCATGACGGATTCCATGTGCTTGCTTTCAAATCTAGCATTATTTAGATTTTCAAAACCCTTAGATTATTCCATAGTCACTTCCAAAATTCCATTTTGGGAGGCGGTTTTGGTATCCATTTTGCCATATTTCATATGCGCAATTTTGCTAGATCAATCACGAAAAGACTTGAGCATTCCGATTGGTGAATGGGCTTTTATTAAAATCAACTTGAAATTAATTATATCCTTTACAACCAATCTAGCTATGTATGCATATACATTTCCATAATTGTTAGTTTTATCCTTGAAAACTTATTTGCAATCGATGGGTCTTTCACCTTTCATGCAAATTAATCAAGTTTCAAACATGATTTTCAAACATGGAGTCTATTTCGGATTTTCATGGCTTTTAACCATTATTCGGAATTTGGATTTGTCGTAGCTATCTTACAAGACATTATTCTTTTACTATCTAATAGTAAATAGTATGCTTGTAAGTCTTAGGTTTTTTTCTAACTTAATAGAAAATTTATAGGATTCAATCCAAGCCTTTGTTTAATTCTATACCTATATGGGGCAATTGCATCAAACACTGAGTTTTAAGGCGCTTTCAAAGCCCTTTTATTATGTTGATCTTACTCCAACATTTTTAATGTTTTGTGAGTAATGAATTCTCTTTTAAGGCACTTGTAAAGTCCTTTTGAGTATTCTTGATCAAGTATTCTCATGAAGTCCTTTAAGGTCTTCCGAGATTCTCAGTTCTAGTTTGTTGCTAAGCTCGATGGTCATCGAGTTTATTCTCCTCCCACTTGTCGTTTTGGAAACATGTTACTTTCCAGAAAGACACCACTTAGAGAAACAAACATTATGTTCTCAATTAGGATGTGGAGGTAATGCCCGTAGTCTCACTTGAATGCTTACAAAGAGACATGTATATTGTCTTTGGTAAAAGTTCGTTGTGAAACAAACAGTTAGCTCCCACTTGAGCTATCTTAGTCTTTATTGAGCCATTCAGCTCCCACTGAGCCACCTAGCTCCCACTGAGCCACTTTTCTCCCACTGAGCTAGTGAACTCCCACTGAGACTAAGAGCCTTAGACATATACTTGAAAAGACTTTTAGAAGTTATTTCTATCCATAACTAAATATGGCGTCCTTTCTTAGCTTCGACATTTTGTTTAGTGTAACATTAGTCATTTGTGCAAATCTTTAAGAAACTTTATAGGAAGGGTTGTGAACCATGTTCGTTCGAGTCATTTTCAAATGACGCCGAGGTCTCTGTGAAGACACACCATGTTCTTTGTGGAGTTATTTATGAAAATTTCCATTCATAACTTTGAGATAGTCACGCTTGGCTCAAGCAAACATCGCTCGATCTAATCTAGACGTTTTGATATCTTGCCAAGTCGATTCTGTACTTCACTAAACTCTTGAGCTACTCAAGTCAAGTTTGTTCACATTTGATGAATATAGCCATATCCTTTGAAATTCTTTGTGAAACGTTGAAGTAATTGAATCCTCTTTAGCCTTCGGAGTCAATTGTCTATACCAAGAACAATAGCTCTCTGCTTTGTCGGTTTCAACAAGTAAGACTTTCTTGTCTTAGAACGATTCCAATTCGAGCAACTATC
Organism: Chenopodium album; assembly: GCF_948465745.1. Taxonomy (NCBI): domain Eukaryota; kingdom Viridiplantae; phylum Streptophyta; class Magnoliopsida; order Caryophyllales; family Amaranthaceae; genus Chenopodium; species Chenopodium album. The sequence continues at coordinate 14,764,734 of NC_137852.1, forward strand.
AAGAGCCTATCTAATAGATCCTTGAGTACGTTCTCATCGATGTGACATTGCTAAAGATGTTTGGAACACAAATCAAGCTCTTGACTTGAACTTAGTGAGTTTATCATGTTAGAGAAATGTTTGTTTATAATCAAGCATTCTTAACTCAACGCTTGGATAACCATCCCATTCAAATAAATCTCGCAACTATTGCTCATTACTTTGGATGTGAGTCTTTCCGTGTGTAAACGGATCAATTGCTGATTATGGAACATAATAACCATTACTTGTTCCAGCCTTTGGCTTAAAAGGTCTTTAAACAAAACATACAACCTTACAACTAATGTAGCTCTTCTTGCTTCATTCTAAGCTTGTAAGTCGATAACTTAGCTTAACTTCAATAGTTTGAGGTCACTATCATAGTGGAACACTCAAGCAGTATCTGATACTTATGAAGAAAACGAATTGCTAAGTAAACTACAATAACATGAACTCGTGAGTTGAAATGAAATCTAATTCCTTTTTTTCGTTCCTTCTTTCCTATATTTCTTATCATACAATATCTCATAATCTTACTTTAAGAATCATTTCTGTAAGTACCTTGACTCTTATACTTTGTTAGGCATAATCAAGCACCTAGTGCGCCGTTAAACAAAGTTCCATCTTTTCCATTAATTCTTACTCGAATTACTACATCAATGAGTCCTACTCAATTATGTATGATGCGAAAAGATACGTTGGTTGTCAAACATTGACAATCTTGAATTTGCAACTCAATACCTCATGTTTTATCAAGACTACCTAGTATTTTGAATACATGATGTCCAACCGTCCTTTCGGACTTAGTTATAAAAGTCATTTATGAGAATTGTATTTTAGAAATGCTTTTCCTGTCTTTGAGATCTATTCTCAAGGATTTCCTTTACCAATCATGGAAACAATATTATTTGATTTAGAATACTATAAATATACGTGAAAAGTATAACCATTTATCAAGAACATAATAAGTTTGAAATTTAATAGCATTCATGCAAACTTCAATCTTCTTAAACGTCTTATTTACGCATAAAAAAATTATCCCTATTTAGTGAAAATAAGGCGATTCCAAGATCCGAAGAAACAAAGAGTGGTTAAGCATGCTTTGGCTTGTCTTAAACACTCGATCTTCTAGGGTAAGCATTGCCTTGCTAATGGCTCTAAGCCACTCTTGGTTAGACAATCGTCGCATCTAATGCATCTTTGACGATGTATCTCTTTTGCCACGGTATGTGAGGACTCCTGACTCATACCGATGAGTTAAACCAAAACCAACGTGCACACCCGGTGTGCCTTATGCCCCTTAGAGAAGTGATGGCACCTCGCTTTGGCGTAGCCTACCATCACCATCGTCCGGTTAGTAAGTGTTGTTTTGGAAAGGCAAGTTTGACTCAATATTATTAGGGACCTAGGATTTCTATGTTGGTTGATTTAAGTGAACTTAACTAATCATCGCAACATCAAGAAAACCTAAACATGCATCTAACGAATAATTCACACATATATATATATAAGCATAAAATATAAAGTGAAATTATAGATGCATATTGGCAACTAGCATGACCCCTTGAAATCTTTATATCTTCAAAAGGTCTTCATTTGCAATTCAATGCTTTGTCTTCCAAGATACGCCGTCTTCAAGACTTAACCAAACTATGCAAAAACTAGTGTCTACAACTAGGAATAATCTAAATATTAAAGTACAAAAATACTTAACGGTGCGTAGACCGTATTTAGATTTACAAAAATACATAACGGCACATAGTCCGTATTTTCTATCCTAGTCGAGTCCCACTAGTTGCCATTTCATAAAACATGTGAGAGAGAATATATATATTCCATTCATCCATTCACTATTTGTGAATGGCCCATGCAATTTACAAAATTAAAAACAAGTAAAATGCATTTAAACAACGCGCGCACTAGTAACTAATCTAACTGGTTAATCCGATTAACACGCCTATTTAAAACTAGTCAAAGTTGTTTAACTGATTATATAATTTACGTCATTAATAATTGAAGCTCCCACTAAATTCCGCATTTCCTTAATTAATCTAATTAATTAAGTCGGTAGCACCCAAACTTATCAAAAAGAAATTTTGCCAATGCCGCTCAAAACTGAGGCCTAGCTGATGAGTGGCATTTATGCCACGGTTTAGCGCTCCTTTTACGGGATTTTTCCTCCTACTTGTAGCTTGTTTGCCCCTTTTTCCTTCCCTTTTTGTTCTTCTTTTCTTTGTTTGCCTTTCTCGTGTTTTCTTTCTTTCGTTCCCTTTTTCTTGTCTTTTCTAGCTTTTTCTTTTGTTTTGTAGATCTTTGGCCCTTCCGGATGAAGCATTGAAAGCTTGGCTAGACTTGGAGTGGGGATATGTTGATCAAAGATGGAAGTTTGGCAGAGCAGGGGAGCCGCGGGCGCGGGGACCTGAGCAGGGCAGACAGGCAGTCATTCAGTAGATGCCGCGCCGCGCCTCAGGAGAGGGCTCTCCTCCCTGACCCGCGGGCGCGGCACCAGAAGCCGCGGGCGCGGCAGGTCGAGCCTGACTTTCCTCCTGATGCTGTGCCGCGGCCTCTCCTCAAAAGAAGATGGCATCTCCTTGGAGCCGCGGACGCGGGTGTCTGGGTTTAGCAACTCCATAACCCACGATGTAGAGGGCGCGGCTGCAAGCTAGAAGGCTCTCCAAGGCTTATTATTTCTGTCTTTTATGGTTCATATATATAGCCTCCTATTCAAGTTTGTATTATCATCTATTATTACTTAGAAACATTTTAACCCTAATCTTAGAGAGAGAAAGTGTAGTCTTAATCAAGTTTTCTTCATGTATGCAACTTTGGTTCAAGTTTCATTTTAATTAATCAAGCAACCTAGCAAGTTTTAATCTTTCTACCATTGCCTACTTAGTAATTTCTAATCCTTTCTCTTAGCTTAGTTTATTTGCACTCTAGTTGTTTATTTCTATCTATTTTGTGGATTGACATCTTTGGTATTTTCATTGCATGTTTTTGATCATGTTTGCTTCCATGTCTATTTTCTTTTCATTTAGTTTTATCATCATGTTTAATCTCCCTTCTCTAGGCTAATTTCTTAGCTAGGGGATAGGGGTGGAAAATATGTGTTGAATGTTGGATGACTGATGATGGTTGGATTGAATACATGCCTTAAATTGATGAAAGATATGATTTTTAATGGCTTGAGATTATTGTTGCACTTTATTTGATTACCTTCTAGTTTAAATGCATGAAAATGATTTGAACTAGATTAAGATCACCTCTATTTTGATGATTGCATGAAAATGAGTTGTTAAAATAGAGTTTTATGATTTGTGCCTTTTTATTCTCTTGATTTTGCTAGTGTCTAATAGGATGCATGAGAATAATTCTATTAGCATAGGGCTCTTTCATTGATTTGCCTAGACTATTGCATGAGAATGAATTGTTTAGGTAGGATCTTGTGTTCTTTGGCATGTTCTTCATGATAACTATCATTATTCACCTCTTTCTATTCATGTTTGACACCCTCGTACCCCTAGCGTCGTTCTCTCTTGATTTTCAATCTTCTTTATAATTGCTTGTTTGTAGTCTTAGTGCTTTTTATCCAAAAACCAACAAAATTATCCTTTCCTTGACTCTTGCTTAGTGAATTTGATATTTAGCTTGCATGCTTCCTTTGGGTTCGACCCTATACTTACCCCTATATTAGTATTAGGGTAGTCTAGGTTATAAGTAGTTAATTTGATTTGGGTTGGTAGTCCCAACGACCTACTAAATCCCGATCAAATTTTGGCGCCGTTGCCAGGGAAGCGGCTTGTTTGGTGTCTAATTTGCTTTTGTTAGAGTAATTTTAATTGCTTTCTTTTTGTTTTGTTTTGTTCAATCATACTTGTCATTGCTAATTGTTTCCTTAGCTTTGGTGAATGCTTAGAAGATCTCAAGGACCACCTACCCATCAAATTGACCAAGAGATCAACCGAACTTTGAGACAAATCCGCAGGCTTTTTGAAGAAGAAGGGAGAGGACTTGGTGCTATAATTGATAGTGGGAGTGATTCTTATTCTTCTAGTTCGCAAAGTGAATCAATGGCGGGACAAGAAGATGATGTTTTATTTCGTGAGTTTGGTAATCCGGAGGATTATGAGCTCACGGGAGGGATTTTGTTACCCGTCACGGAGACTAACTTCACAATTCATCCCCAATATACAAGAATGGTTCAATCGGAGCAATTTTCGGGTTCTACAAGTGAAGATCCCATAGAGCACCTTGATAGATTCCTTGAGCTATGTGCCATGATTCAAACCAACCAAGTTTCTCAAGAGTACATCCGGATGCATTTATTTCGACAATCTCTTTCGGGTAGAGCAAAGAAGTGGTTGAAGCAAGTGAAGCCTAACTCACTCACATCTTGGAGGGAGGTAGTTAAGGCATTCTTGAAGAGGTTCATTTCCGAGGAGAAGACCGCCGAGATGAGAAGGAAGATTGCATCATTTGAACAAGAAGCGGATGAGAGTCTTAATGAAGCTTGGGAGAGGTTCAAAGAGTTGGTACAAGCATGTCCTCACCATGAATACAATCAAAGTTTGCTCATGAGGATTTTCTACGATGGTTTGGAGCCCATGTCTAGAGCCAACTTGGATGCGGGGGCGGGTGGACAACTAATCAAGATCCCTCAAAATCAAGTGGAAGCAACAATCGAGGAGGTAGCAAAGAACTACTCTTAGGGAGGTAGAAGAAGGAGTGCACCGAAGAAAGGTGGGATGTATGAATTGGAGAAGGTCGATCAATTGCAACATCAAATTGAGCAACTCACAAAAGGGCTTTCAAAGTTGAACACAAGTGTTAATGCAAGCTCAAGTGGTGGAGCAAGCTCTTCTCAAGTCAACTCTTTCTCATGTCAAAATTGTGGAGGAACGAACCATGATACATCTTATTGTGGAGGTTTGAGCCCCGAGCATGTGGCGGCATACAACACAAGACAAGACGGTTTTAGAGGAGGTGGTGGTGGAGTAGCTTGGAGACAACCACCACCCGGGTTTGCATCTCAACCTCAACAATGGGGCCAACAAGCTCAACCTTCTTACAATTCCAACCCCCAATACCAAAATCCACCTCCATCTCAAAACCAAAACCCAAGAGGAAGCTACCCTAGGAACAACCAATACAACAACCAAAACCAATACAACAATCAAACCCAAGGGCCCCAAAGAAATCAAGAACAAGCACCTCAAGCGGAGCCAACACCCACACAACTCCTTCAAGCTATGCATTCACAAATGCAAACTTTTGGGCAACAAATGCAAGAAATAAGGGCATACAACAAGATGGTTGATTTACAACTAGCTCAATTGGCCGAGAGGGCTCCTTTCAATTCACCATCAACTCTACCCGGACAACCACAACCTAACCCTTCTCATAACCAAAAACCCGATACATGCAAGGCAATCACTTTGAGGTCGGGAACATCCTATGATGGTCCAAATGAGGGGGATAGTGAGGGAAAGAAGGGAGGAGAAGAGAGTGTGAATGAAGATAGGAGAGGTGAGGAAGAAGAAGGTGATGAAGTCGAAGGAAGTTCGGAGAAGAAGAAGCTCAACAATGAGAAGACAACTTCAATTCCTAGTGAGACTAGGAACCTTGATGGACCGGTTCCTTTTCCAAGTAGGCTTGCGGAGAGGAAGTTGAATGACAAGTTTGCAAAATTTTTAAGTATGATGAAGAACTTGCACATCAATCTTCCTTTTCTTGAAGTAGTGACACAAATGCCATCTTACTCCAAATTTCTCAAGGACATCCTCACCAACAAAAGGAAGCTCAATGATGAGCTTATCACCCTTCCACACCAAGTGAGTGCTCTTGTTCAACATAAAATGCCCAAGAAGGAGAAAGATCCGGGGAGTTTCACTTTGCTGGTGAAAATTGGAAACATGGAATCTAGGGGTGCATTGGCCGATCTTGGAGCAAGTGTTAGTCTAATCCCCTTATCCATTGCTCAAAAACTCAATATTGAGATGATCCCTACAAGGAAGACCATTCAACTAGCTGACCGCTCGGTGAAGTTACCTTGTGGAGAACTTGAGGATCCAATTCAAGTGGGACACATCTATGTGCCTTGTGACTTTGTAGTGATGGACATGGAGGAAGATGTGGATACACCCTTGATCTTGGGTCGGGAAGGTCTTAAGACTTTGTGGGCGGTCATCAATTGCAAAAACAACACCATTACATGTGAAGTGGCCGATGAGAAGATAGTTTTTGAGTTCTCAAAGTTGCTAAAGAACCCTATGGTTGAAAAGTGCTACCGTGTTGATGTTGTGAATGAGGAGTTGGACCGTTTGGGAAGGGTTATGATGAAGCCTCAAGATCCAATTGTGGAATCTCTAACATGCAATGAAGAGTTCCACTCTCAAGAAGCCAAAGAATTTGTCATGGCAATGGAGGAATCCTCAAAGGAGGAAGTTGATGAACAAGGAAAGATCGAACTTGAATCAATGGAGGAAAAATCGGAAGAGAGTTCCAAGCCTCCTCCCAAGGTAGAACTCAAGCCCCTCCCCCCTTCTTTGAAATATGCTTATCTTGATGAGGAGGAAAAATACCCTATTATTGTCAATTCTACCCTTGATGAACTTAATTTGAAAAAATTGCTTGATGTTTTGAGAAGATACAAGGATGTGATAGGGTATAGCATTGATGATATCAAGGGAATTAGTCCTTCTCTTTGCATGCATCATATTCATCTTGAGGATGATCATTCCACCTCCATTGAACCTCAAAGAAGGTTGAACCCCAACCTCCAAGAGGTTGTCAAGAAAGAAATTTTGAAACTACGTGAGGCGGGCATCATCTATGCTATCTCCGATAGCAAGTGGGTGAGCCCGGTTCATGTGGTTCCCAAAAAGGGTGGAATGACCATTGTCAAGAATGAAAAGGGAGAGGAAATCTCCACCCGGACGGTGACCGGGTGGAGAATGTGTATTGATTATAGGAGATTGAACAAAAACACCAAGAAAGATCATTTTCCTCTCCCTTTCATGGACCAAATGCTTGAAAGGCTTTCTCACCACGCTTTCTTTTGCTTCTTGGATGGATATTCCGGATTTTTCCAAATCCCTATCCATCCAAGCGATCAAGAGAAAACTACTTTCACATGTCCATATGGGACATTTGCATACCGAAGAATGCCATTCGGATTATGCAATGCTCCCTCTACTTTTCAACGATGCATGACTTCTATTTTCTCTGAAATGCTTGAAAAAGAAATTGAGGTTTTCATGGATGATTTTAGTGTTGGTGGCTCGTCTTTTGACACTTGTCTTTTTAACCTTGAAAGAGTTTTGCAAAGGTGTCAAGAGACGAGTTTGGTGTTGAATTGGGAAAAATGCCATTTTATGGTCGAGGAGGGCATTGTCCTCGGTCATAAAGTTTCAAAAAATGGCATTGAGGTTGATCCGGCCAAAGTTTCGGTGATTGAGAGATTGCCCCCTCCTACTTCCGTCACGGGAGTACGTGCTTTTCTTGGGCATGCCGGTTTCTACCGGAGGTTTATAAAAGATTTCTCCTCAATCGCCAAACCTTTGACCAAATTACTCAAAAAAGATGTTGTTTTTAGCTTTGATGAGGCTTGCCTTGAGGCATTTCGTAAGCTCAAGGAGGCTCTCATCTCTTCTCCTGTTGTGCAAGCTCTGGATTGGAGCTTGCCTTTTGAGCTAATGTGCGATGCGAGTGATTTTGCAGTAGGTGCTGTCCTTGGTCAAAAGAAGGAAGGAAGATCATGTGTCATCTACTATGCAAGTAGAACTCTTGATGAAGCTCAAAAGAACTATACAACAACGGAGAAGGAGATGCTAGCCGTGCTCTTTGCTTTTGATAAGTTCCGATCTTATCTCATATGTTCCAAAGTTATTGTGTACACGGACCACATTGCGGTCTGATACCTCATGACTAAAAAGGAAGCGAAGCCTTGCTTGATCCGGTGGGTTCTCTCTCTTCAAGATTTTCACATGGAAATGAGAGATAAAAAGGGAGCGAAAATTATGTAGCGGATCATTTGTCAAGGCTTCCAATTGAAAACAAGGAGGTTGTTCCGATCAATGATGAGATGGGGATCGAAGCTCTAATGGCTATGGTAGCGTCTTCTACACCTTGGTATGCCGATATTGCCAACTACCTTGCTTGTGGAGTAGTGCCTCTGGAATTCTCTTCTCAACAAAGGAAAAAGTTCTTCAAAGAAGTGAGGAGATATTTTTGGAATGATCCCTACCTTTTTAAGCAATGTGGTGACGTTCTATTTAGGAAATGTGTCCCCGACCATGAAATTGAGGGGGTCCTTGAGCATTGTCACTCACTACCATGTGGGGGACATGGTGGTGTTGACAAGACGGTAGAAAAAATTTCCTAATCTCTACTTTGGTGGCCTTCAATGCACAAGGATACTCACAAATTCATCATGCAATGTGACCGATGCCAAAGAAGTGGTGGCATCACTAAGAGGGACGAGATGCCTCAACAAGGAATTCTAGAGGTGGAGCCTTTCGATGTGTGGGGAGTGGATTTTATGGGTCCGTTCGTTTCTTCATGTGGGAACCTTTACAATTTAGTAGCGGTTGACTATGTGACGAAGTGGATAGAAGCTATACCCTCTCCTACCAATGACCACAAAGTTGTTCTCAAGAAGATAATTTTTCCTAGGTTTGGGGTACCAAGGGTTCTAATCAGTGACGTAGGGTCTCATTTCGCCAAAAAGCAATTGGAAGCTCTCCTCAAGAAATATGGTGTTCATCACAAGGTTGGGTTACCCTACCATCCTCAAACGCAAGGGCAAGTGGAAGTGTCAAATCGAGAAATCAAGAATGTCCTTGAGAGGATGGTAAAAAAATCAAGGAAAGATTGGTCCCTAAAGCTTGATGATACTCTTTGGGCTCTTCAAACAGCATACAAGACTCCCATTGGTACAACCCCCTATAGGTTGGTGTATGGGAAGGCTTGCCGCTTGCCGGTCGAGCTAGAATACAAAGCTTGGTGGGCCATCAAAGAGCTAAACATGGATTTGTCGTTGGCGGGTGAAAAGAGGTTGTTGAAGCTCAACGAGCTCGAGGAGCTTAGAGATGATGCCTATGAAAACTCAAGAGTCTACAAGGAGAAGACAAAAAAGTGGCACGACCAACATATCCGGAACAAGAGCTTCAAAGTTGGGGACAAAGTCTTACTCTTCAACTCAAGGCTTCGTTTGTTCCCGGGCAAGCTCAAATCCAAGTGGTCGGGGTCTTTCGTTGTATCAAAGACCACTCCTTATGGTTCTTTTGAGTTGGATGCCGACGAGAACAAATTCATGGTGAACGACTCTCGTTTGAAGCACTATTTTTGCAAGGAAGAAGTCGGTGTGATTGAGTGTCTAAGGCTTGACCCTTTGGGTCCTAAGCCTCTCATTTGAAGGAATTTGCATCATGGTCAAGCTAATGACCTTATAAAGAAGCGCTCCCGGGAGGCAACCCGGCTTTTTAACCCTTTTCTTTTCTATTTTCCTTATTTTTAGGTAGTTCCGTTGTTTCATGGTTTGTCTTATGGCTTTCTCTTGTTATTTGTAGGTACTTGCCTCATGGTGCATGTATGGTTGGGTTTTGGGGATCCTATGATGATGAATTTTTGAGCTAATTTCGAGTTAAAGAGAAAAAGAAAGAAGTGAAGAAGAATTGCAGCTGCCGCGGGCGCGACTCTCAAAGGAGAGGGCGCGGGGGCCATGAGGACAGGGGTTTCAAACCTGTCGGTAGAAGGCCAGCCGCGCCCCAGGAGAGGGCTATCCTCCCTGACCCGCGGGCGCGGCTGCCAGAGGACCCGCGGGCGCGGCTGCCAGAGGACCCGCGGGCGCGGCCCTGCTGCCGCGGGCGCGGCCCCGCGGGTTCTACAGCTCCCACGACAATCAAATGCAGCAGCCCGACTCTCCTTTTCCCATATTTCGCCTTCTCCTTCTCCTTTTCTCACTCTCTCTCTAAAAAACCCCCAAAACCCCAACCCTAACTACTTCAAATCCATCAATTTCACTCTAAAAACTCACAATTTTCTTCCTTAAATCATCAAATTCATGTTCCATTTCCACTTTCCATCATTTAAAATCCAAAAAAATTAATTTTTCCACCATTGTTACTCCTTGAAGCGTTTTGGGAGGTCTTGGTCTTGAAAGCTAGTTGGAGGAGATTCTTGGCTTCATTGTTGGTATAATTCTCTCCTTTCTAGTTTTTATTGAACTATTATACAACTTTGGATGAATTTCATGATAAATTTTTGAGTTTTTGATTTGGAAATTATTATGTATGGTTTGATGATTTTTGTGGATTAGTATTGTTCTAACTTTTTGTTGATTGGTTTTGTGAGTTGTTTGTTGGAATTATTTGTTGTGTTCTTGGTTAATTTGTGTTGTCTTGTGAAGTATTTTGTTTGTGGTGGTTGCTTGGTGATATTTGTGGTAGTTGTGTGGTGTTTCTTGTGGTTGTTGGTTGATTTGGAGTAAGATTTTGGTGTTGTTCCCCTTGAGAAGGAAGAGTAAAAAGAAAAAAAAAACAAGAGGGAGAATGGAGGTTGGTAGTAGTTCAAAGAAGAGGAAGAGTGGAAAGGAACCAAGAGGATCATCCTCTCAAGCACAACAAAATGTGGAACCCCCACCACCTTTGACTCCTCTAAAATTCTCCAACCGACAACACCGAGCTAACTATGATGTCCTCCAATCCCGAAAACTCCTTCCCACTAAACACTAAGACCAAACCATAACCACTAAGCTTAGTGTTGACGAGCAATGTTGGTTCCTCTTTAAAAACCTAGGGCTAACCGACTTTGTCACCAAGACATACAACACCTACCGAGAACCTACCCTTGAGTTTCTTGCCTCCTTTGAGAAACACACCTCGGGGAACAATAATATCTCCGTCTCTTTCCAACTCTTCAACAAAAAAGAGACAATGTCCCTCCACAAGTTCAATGAATACCTTGACCTCAACCCCAATGCCGACATCCTCCTACCCGAATATGCCCAACTCCCGGACTACAACCCCCGCCGATGGTGGAAGCATATCTCCCGGCACAACAACTTTGATGCCAAGTATTCTTTGGCAAGTGAAATCATGCATCCGGCCTTGAGATTGCTACACCGCATACTTGGGTATATGGTTTTCAACAAACAAGACTTGGGGAAGATAACTTTGGAGGAGATTAGGATACTTTGGCTTGCAACAATGCCGGATTTGGGGCATAGAGTCAACTTGGGGTTCATCTTCACTCAATGTGTCGAAGCCATTGTCTTGGGTAACAAGAGTGGAGAGATCCATTGTGGAGCTATGGTGACTAGGTTGGCCATAAAGTGTGGCCATGAGGATAAATTGAGGTCATGCGCCATAGTGGGAAAAGGGGATGAAAGTGACATTTTGCTTGATGAGAAGCAATTGAAGACAATGCAATTCATCCGGGGCATCAAGGGAGTTGAGGGAGTGTGGAGCCTCCTTGTTTCTCGGCAACATCATTGCTTCCTACCGAGACCGGAGTACACCTCTCATACAAGAGAGGGAGCACAACACCCTTGGTGGGTGAGGAAGGATTCAGGGGTGCTCCCTAACAATGTGCATGTTGATTTAGAGGAGGTCTTCGAGGAGGATGATGTGATTAGGATGGAAGGAGAAGAAGAGGATGAAGTAGCGGAGCAACAACAACAACAACAACATATCCAACAACAACAACAAGGAAGAAGAAGAAGGCAGCAACAACAACAACAATAACCCGATTCTCAACAAGATATGGCGGCCATGAGGGCGCAAATGGAAAACATGCAACTTTGCAAGAAAGGTATGTATGCCTCTTACCAAAACAATGCTTTTCAAACTAACGCCTTATACAATTTGAGTGTGCGTAGGGGGGAGGTCGACCCTCCTGTCAACTATCCATACACACCGCCCCAACAAGGGCCCGTGGCGTCATGGAACGGTGACAACCTCCCTACGTACCCTTTCTGGCAGGGTGTTGAGAACCCCGATGTGCCTAGGCGTAACTTCCCTGACGAGTCCGGTCACTATGACTACCGTGTCTCGGGTGGGAGTGATTATAGAGGTGACCCCGATTACCACTATGTTCACCCCGAGCACCCCGCACCATTGGTGCAACCCGAGTCCTTCGATTAGTTGACCCAGCCCCAGCTTGACCTTTTCCGTGGTCACTACGGGTTCCCTCCCGGTTATACCAGTGGTTGGGACCCTCATGGGCCACCACCCACCCCACCTAGGGATGATGGTGCCGGCCCTAGTGGCCGCTAGTCCCCCCCTTGTATGCATGTTTCCCCACCCCTTTTGGTCCCTCCCTTATTCTTTTCATTTGCATGTGAAGCATCAAGGTCGATGCTCGTATTTAGTGTGGGGGTGTATTTGAATCAAATGGGAGTATTTTCGAGTCAGTGTGGGGGAAGACATTAAGGACTTGTGGGAAGGTTTGAAAAGCTTTTGTTGCGAATTGAAGTCTTGTTTTTAAGCGTCGGGTTGTAGTTGGTTGTTGTGTGGTATTTCCTTTGATGATGATGAGTTAATGATGATGATGCTTTTGATGATGATTTCGATAGTTAGTTTGTCCATGGGCCAAGTTTTTAGTTTTCTTATGTTTTTCTTCCCCGTTCTACTAACTCTTTTTTTCTTGGTTTAGTGTTCGCTTTTGTTTTCTTTTCTCTCTTTTATGTAGCCTTGAAGATCGATGGAAGCAACTCTTGAAGCTTTGGAGCCTTGGTAAATGGTTTGGTTGCTCTATTTTTCTTTAAGAGACATTTGGGGTGAGATCTTTCCTTTCCCCTTTTTCCTTTTTCTTTGAGTGCTTAGTTTAGGTTTAGTCTAGGAAGAGTTGAATGGTTCAAGGTTGTTTGATTTGGTTCTAAGGAACTTGGGATCGTTGATGTTGTATTCAACAATCATTGTATGTCGATTGGGATTTATATGATTTACATGCCTCTTTTATGAACCTATTTGATCTCTTCCTTTTTCTTTGTGTGTTGTTTTCTTCTTTCTTTTGTGTGACATTCATGATCATGACAAGTGAAAATTTTTTTCGGTGAGAATTTGCTCGGTCATTTGGACATGTGAACCTATATGCTTTCGTGATGACATGTTTTTGAATGCTTACCTTCCTAGTTGAAGAGGGTCTTCACGGTTTGAGAGTGCTTAGGGTTGAACTAGACACATTTAAGCTAAGGTAGCCCGGTTTAGAACTCTTGAGGACGTTTGAACCCCTAGTTCACGGGAAAGTGGTAAGATGGTGTTGCTCTCCGTAGTGAATAGGATTCCCTTGGTTGGTATTTGCTTATTTCCATATCCCGTGTGAGCGTTTATTGTTCAAGCCTCCATCACTTTTGTTGAGCGGCATTTTGGATCCTTAACTATGCGTGTCTTAATTCTTGTGTTGGTATCTAGCTCACAAGATCGTGATCATATAACTATAGAGGAGGAAGAGGGCATTTCTTCTCATTTTTCTTTGTTTTCCTTGTGTTTTGTTACAAATTTGGTTTTTATTTTACATATACCTTCTTGTTAGCCATGTTGAGCCTTATTTCCCCTTTCTTGGTTAAACCACATTACAAACCTAGCGGCCTATGTTTTACCAACCCTTGTAGTTAGTGAAGCATCGGCTTGTGAGGTTCGAGTTTGAGAGTCTTGGTTTTAAGCAAGGAAGTTGTGCAATTTGGTTCGAATGAGGTCTTGAAAGTCTATACATGAAAAAGTGTGCAAAAGGGTTAGGAAAGGAAGTTGTAAGTTATGAAAACCAATCACCATTCAAAAAAAAAAAAAAAAAAAAAAAAAAAAATTGAGGAAAGAAATAAAGGAAAAAGAGAAGGAAAAATTGAGTTGAATGAAAATCTTGCAAAAAAGAGTAGTATTGTCATGTAATTTGTATTGGAGGTTGTGATTTGAAATTTAGGTTAGATTCCTATGTTGTTATTGAGAGATGGCCACTCTTATGCTTCACTTAGGAGTTTCCACCAAAGTTTTCAAATTAATTCCCAACCTTAACCTTTAGCCATGGCATTACAACCTTAACTAAGACCCTTGTATTTTAGGGGGGCGTGGTCAAGGAAACGGTGGAGGGAGATGGATTTCAACCCTATGGAGATGTCGGGATAGCCTCATTGTTCCACATAGAATTAATTTTTTCCAGTTCCCTCGCGGAATCATGAGGAGCCAACTAGGGGATGAATTGAAGCTAGCGGAGAGAACGTGGACCGTCTTGGATGGGGCTAGGGCGGAGGATGAAATCATTAGTTCTCTATGCTTAGCTTAGGTTTGTCTTTTTCAACCTTGAGCATCTTATAACGTGTTTTCCCTCTTGAATTTAGAAAGGTAAGTATTCTTTGATCAATGTCATTATATTTGAGTCCGAATTGAGCATCTCTCATCATGGTACTTGATTGATTTTCTCAAACCTTGTCATGTCATGTTTCTTGTGTTGTGTTTTCTTTTGCCTAGGTTTCCTTTGCTTGAGGACAAGCAAGAAGCAAGTGTGGGGGAATTTGATGAGTGGCATTTATGCCACGGTTTAGCGCTCCTTTTACGGGATTTTTCCTCCTACTTGTAGCTTGTTTGCCCCTTTTTCCTTCCCTTTTTGTTCTTCTTTTCTTTGTTTGCCTTTCTCGTGTTTTCTTTCTTTCGTTCCCTTTTTCTTGTCTTTTCTAGCTTTTTCTTTTGTTTTGTAGATCTTTGGCCCTTTCAGATGAACCATTGAAAGCTTGGCTAGACTTAGAGTGGGGATATGTTGATCAAAGATGGAAGTTTGGCAGAGCAGGGGAGCCGCGGGCGCGGAGCCTGATGCCGCGGGCGCGGGGACCTGAGCAGGGCAGACAGGCAGTCATTCAGTAGATGCCGTGCCGCGCCTCAGGAGAGGGCTCTCCTCCCTGACCCGCGGGCGCGGCACCAGAAGCCGCGGGCGCGGCAGGTCGAGCCTGACTTTCCTCCTGATGCTGTGCCGCGGCCTCTCCTTAGAAGAAGATGGCATCTCCTTGGAGCCGCGGGCGTGGGTCTTCATGCCGCGGGCGCGGGTGTCTGGATTTAGCAACTCTGTAACCCACGATGTAGAGGACGCGGCTGCAAGCTAGAAGGCTCTCCAAGGCTTATTATTTCCGTCTTTTATGCTTCATATATATAGACTCCTATTCAAGTTTGTATTATCATCTATTATTACTTAGAAACATTTTAACCCTAATCTTAGAGAGAGAAAGTGTAGTCTTAATCAAGTTTTCTTCATGTATGCAACTTTGGTTCAAGTTTCATTTCAATCAATCAAGCAACCTTGCAAGTTTTAATCTTTCTACCATTGCCTACTTCGTAATCTCTAATCCTTTCTCTTAGCTTAGTTTATTTGCACTCTAGTTGTTTATTTCTATCTATTTTGTGGATTGACATCTTTGGTATTTTCATTGCATGTTTTTGATCATGTTTGCTTCCATGTCTATTTTGTTTTCATTTAGTTTTATCATCATGTTTAATCTCCCTTCTCTAGGCTAATTTCTTAGCTAGGGGATAGGGGTGGAAAATATGTGTTGAATGTTGGATGAATGATGATGGTTGGATTGAATACATGCCTTAAATTGATGAAAGATATGATTTTTAATGGGTTGAGATTATTGTTGCACTTTATTTGATTACCTTCTAGTTTAAATGCATGAAAATGATTTGAACTAGATTAAGATCACCTCTATTTTGATGATTGCATGAAAATGAGTTGTTAAAATAGAGTTTTATGATTTGTGCCTTTTTATTCTCTTGATTTTGCTAGTGTCTAATAGGATGCATGAGAATAATTCTATTAGCATAGGGCTCTTTCATTGATTTGCCTAGACTATTGCATGAGAATGAATTGTTTAGGTAGGATCTTGTGTTCTTTGGCATGTTCTTCATGATAACTATCATTATTCACCTCTTTCTATTCATGTTTGACACCCTCGTACCCCTAGCGTCGTTCTCTCTTGATTTTCAATCTTCTTTATAATTGCTTGTTTGTAGTCTCAGTGCTTTTTATCCAAAAACCAACAAAATTATCCTTTCCTTGACTCTTGCTTAGTGAATTTGATATTTAGCTTGCATGCTTCCTTTGGGTTCGACCCTATACTTACCGCTATATTAGTATCAGGGTAGTCTAGGTTATAAGTAGTTAATTTGATTTGGGTTGGTAGTCCCAACGACCTACTAAATCCCGATCACTAGCCTCCCAAAATTTTAATTAAAATAAACAAAATTAATTAAAATAAATAAAACGGCAAAATAATTAACATCAAGCCTACTACGGCTAGTCACCTCACCGCACCAAGCATACGCACACGCATACACCACGAACACACGGCCCACGGCACACGGCCGCGAGCTGCTGCCACGGCACAGCTGCGCGTGGCTGCTGCTGCTTCGCGTGTGCTGCTGCTGTGCGTGGCTGCTGCCGCGCGTGTGGCTGCAAGCGAGGCGGCACACCCACCTTGGCAGCCACATACGGGCTGCTGTGCAGCCCGACTCGCCATGGTGGTGCATTGCCTCGTTTTGCGTGCCACAACCTTGGGATTTGATCCCTTTTTCGCGAGACAGAAATAATTAATTCTAAATTAATTTTAGAACTAATTTAGTGAGCAAAATAAAATTTTAAACAAGTCTAACTTAATAAAATTTTCAAAGTGCAATAACCAAAATAATTCTAAGAAGCATCGTTAATTAAATTGGTTTAGCTTGGTGCAAAATAAAATTGAGGCAATTTCTCACTTTCAATTTAATCAATTTAAATTAAACTTGAGAATTTGACAAAGTAAAGGGAAGTTGGAAAAATATGAACTTTAATGTTCAAATGAAAATTCCAATATCTAAAATTTGTGAATCCTTGAAAATTATGTCTTCCAACATGAAGATAACCAAATTTTTATCACAAAAATCGAAACTTTATGTTTCCAATCAACTCAAAATTATTAAAACAACAAAGTTCAACTCAAAATAACATGGAATTTAGTGGTTTTTAAAGTTTCAATCACTTATCACAAATAAAGATTGAATCTTTAACACTTAGGAAGCCTCAAAAATAAAATTTTCACACTAAAAAGCAATTAGTTTGCAATTATGTGAAAATAAATCAACCTTTAAACATCAAATACTACCAAGTAAGTGTGCTTTAAGGGGACATAAAAATGCAGAAAATAATGCAAATAATCAACCATATAATCAACAATTTATGCCATTAATTTCAAGGTTAGAAAAGACTTAAAATTTTTCGTCAAAAACGAAAAACCCCTCGAAAAAGGCATTTCTGGTCAGAATTTGGCTAAAATCACAGTCCTTTTGGGATAAAATCCTTTCCAGAACACGTTTTCCACCCAAAATTCACTAGTCTTGGGCGAAAATCTGGGTTCTGGGCCAAACTCGACATTAAAAACGGGTTTAAATAAATAAAACCGAGCTACTAATTTAAATAGTAACATAAACCAGAAAATAAAGCCAAAAATAAACCTTGAAAAACATGATTATAAAAATAAACGAGCGGGGCTCCGATACCCCACCCGAGGAAGCACTCGCAATAATTAAAATCATAAAGCATAAATAAATAATCACAAAGAAAAGATAACGAATCTTACCCTCAAAGCGAGCTTCGCCCAAAACCCGGGGCTCTTACTTGAAAGCTACGAGCACGTCAAGCGCCGCGCCTCCGACGGTATCCACCCACAAAAGGGCGAACACAACTTTAAGGTCTACTACCTTGGGGTTAGCAAGGTCCGACCAAAACCGGAGTGTTATATGAGTTTAAGAGTTTTCCCAAAAATTATGGAATGCTCTTTTTAACTCCCACTCAAGCACTATACTCAAAATCCCAAGGTTGATATTTATAGAGGAAAGTATGAGTGGGAATTTCTATCCCATCAATGTGGGATCATGAAATTCCATAAATTAATTTAAAGCTAAATTAAATTAAAATTGCAAACTAATAATAAATCTACAAGTGGCATTACCATGTGAGATGGGTTGGTGAGGACCACATGGAGAGTAGGGGACCATACTTGCTCCCCACTCAGTACTCTCCTTGTGCCACATGTCCTCACTCACTTACTCCCATTTTCCATACTTCCCCTTAACCCACGGCCCTATGCCCAAGCCAAGCCACGAGCCAAGCCCGAGCCCGGCCCGAGCCCAGCCCGCACCTAGCCCGCACCCAGCTGCTGATGTGGCGCGGTGCGACTGCGGCTGTGGCGCGGTGCGACTGTTGCTGTGGCGCGGCGCGGCTGCTGCTGTGCCTAGCCGCGGCCGGCCGTGGCTGCTAGCACGGTGCGCTAGCTCGCACCAGCTAGCCATGGCTCGGCTTGGTGCTTGCTAGCCACCTTTACTAGGACATTTTGCCCCTAGCATTCGGATGCTCGGGGCACTCCGATGCTAGGGGTATTTTTGGGAATATGGTCGATTTATTATTATTTTGCGCGTCTCGTCTTTTATCATTTTGACTCGACTTCCGACAATCGGTTTCGACGCTATAAGCTCGAATTACCGACGTCTAAATATTTAACACTCAGGCGACGAATTAATTTCTTCCGAATTAATTCGTCGAGTTGGTTCGCATATATTTGCTTGGGTGTGACCCAAAGGGTTCAGTCAAGAGTTAGCTGTAATATTAATTATATTAATATTACTGATCGGAAGCGGCCTCCACCCAGGCATTCCGATCACTTGACCTTACTAAATATATTAGCCTTCTAATAATTCTGAACCCGCTATCAGAATAATACATTTGTTTGAAGGACACCATTCCTTTCACAAAGAGATACCCCACCCCAAATTACTCCAAAGACTCAAAGCCAAGGTGATGATTTCTATGCTCAACGATCCCAATTGAATAGGCTAGAGAATTTCATGATGGCTCAATCCGAGAAGTTGAATGAATTCACATTGTCTTGTAACAAAATGTTTGAGTACCTATTTACTCATGGAAAGAAGCTTGAGAACCAAATTGTTCAACTAGCCGACCCTTTGAGAGATTGTGCTAGTCCATCTTCTTGACCCTCACAAGAAGTATTCTCTAGGGAACCGATGTGTGCTTTGACCACTAGGAGTGGTAAATTCCATAAAGAGAGTGTTCCTAGGAAGAATAAGGAAAGTGAAAAGGAGAGCGATCCGAGTGAAGGGAATAAGAATGAAGAACCTAGCAAGATGAGTGAGGATTCCAATGATAAGCCTAAAGAGAAAGAGCGGAAGCAAGACGAGGTTTACATTTCTAGACTTCCTTACCCCCAAAAGCACAATAGGAACAAATTGGATGAACAATTTGGGAAATTCATCGAGATGCTTAAGCACTTCATCTTACTCTTCCTTTCACCGATGTTGTAGAACAAATGTCAAACTATGCTAAGTTTCTTTAGGAAATTTTGAGCGGTAAGAGAGATTGCAATATGGTGGAACCGGTGAATTTAGGGGAGTGTTTTAGTGCCCTTATTCAAAATGACTTACCCCAAAAGTTGAAAGATCCCGAAAATTTCTCCGTACCTTGCAAAATCAAAGGATAATTGTTCCACAATGCTCTTTGTGATCTTGGTGCTAATGTTAGCATCATGACTTATTCCGTTTTCAAGAAACTTAAGCTAGGTGAGCTCCTTCCATCCAACATGACCCTTCAATTGGCCGATCGGTCTATTAAGTTTCCAAAGGGGAGAGTTGAGGATGTTCCTCTCAAGATAGGAGAGTTCACCATTCCCGTTGATTTCATTGTGCTTGAGATTGCGGAAGATGACCATATCCCTATCATATTAGGAAGACCTTTCTTAGCCACCTCGGGAGCCTTGATAGATGTTAAGGGAGGTCGTATTACCTTGAGAGTTGGTAAGAATGAGGAAAGTTTTGATTTAAAACCAATGCATGAGTCTTTGTCTCTTGTGAAAGGAATTATGTGTGTTAATTCCCCTTGCTCTATTGATAATGTATGCATGATTGATTCTTCAACTAACGATTTTCTTGAGAATTATGATGATGTGCTTTTGAGTTGTGATTGCAAGAAGGTTAGTGAAAATAAAATGATGATTCCCAAGCTTATGGACGAGGAGGAAGTTGACATTCCTCATTGGTTTGAACTCTATCCTCAAGATGAAGGTGATGTTTCCATGAGTTTAGATGGTGAGGAACCATCTACAAAGAACAACAAGGCAAAGAAAAAAGCTCGAGATTCTAAGAAGAAGAGAAAGAGAAAGAAGTTGTGGAAAGAAAAGCTTGCATTTGAAAAGTCTTTGTATAAAATCTCATCAAGCAACAATGAGAAGTTGCTAGAAGTTGAGGAGAAATTTGCTCTTTCCGCAACTTTGAGGAAGGTGGTGTTCTTTGACCGTCCATGATTTGGAGGAAGGGTCGAGCTTAGGACCATAAGCAAGCGCTTCCCGGGAGGCAACCCGGAGATCTCTAAACTTTTCTTTTTGATTTTGAATTTTCTTATTTTCCCTTCTTTTAGTTTCTTTTCTTTCACTTTTCTACTTGTTTGGATTTGTAGGTTAGATTCTTGGAATTGGATTTCATCAAGTGAGCATGAGGAATGAGAAAGTGTTTTGTGGTTTGTTTATACTCGATATCATCAAAATTTGAGGTAAAAGGGGAAGAATTTTAGTGAGGTAAGATAGGGAATTTGGTGCTTTAAAAGTTGAAGGAAGTTTGTTTTTGGTGGGTTCATGTGGTGCTACCATTATTTTGGGATTTTGAACCCACTAAAATGGGGATTTTGCTACTGCCTATGTTGGTGTTTATCATCATCATTATTTGTGTACCCACCAATGGCCGCGCCCACTGCCATGCCCCTTATCTTCCCCTTCCTTCTTTCTTCTTTCATTTTCCCTATTTCCTTCTTCTACCTTCGACCCCTATCACCCTCATACCCTCAAAACCGCACCAACCTTTTTCCATAACTCAATAAATTTCATTTATCTAAAGCCTTTGGATCCAAGTCTATTTGAATCCAAATTTTGTAGTCATAGTGTCTTTTAGTTAGCTTGTAGTTTAATTGGTTACTTAGTTTTCTTGTCTTTCTTTTTAACTCTTTGTTAGCTTAGTTTAGTGTTCCTTTGTAGTTTCCTTTTATTTTCTTTTGTTTTGAAGTTACTAACCTTTTTCCTTTGTTTATAGTTTCTTTTATTTTTCTTATTCTCACATGGCTTTTTGATGATGCTCACGATCTTGGAATGCAACGAAGGTGGTTCTTTCTATCGCTTTTGTTTATTATGCTAAGCATGGATAGCCCGGTGAGACATTTCTAAATTTTCTCTTTATTTTCTTTGGATGCATAGATTAGGATTAGTTTAGGGGAAGTTGAACGGTTCGAGGATGATTGCTTGTTGACACGTAATGTGTTTGGGACCGATGACGATGTTGTCAATTCGATCACTTGTTTGTCGATTGGGATATATGTGTTTAACTTGCTCTCTAGTTATTTTCTCCTTTTCTCCTATTCTTCTTTATCTATGACTTTCCTTTTCTTTTCCTTTTCTCTTATTTTTCTTTCCCTTTGTTCTAGTTTTGGTTTGTGGTTTGATTTTGAGGCTTATTTTTTTTATTTTTGATTTCTTTATGAGTTGGACTTTGTACATTGGACTTTGTCTTTTGCATGATTTTCTTCCTAGGTGGTAAAGGTATGGTTTAAGACTATGTTCGGTTGACTCTAGGATAGGTGTATGCTAGGGTAGTTGGTTTGAACTAGAAGGATCATGAAGCCGGATTCTACTTGTTTGTGGCATGCTTGGTAGTTGCTCCCTATAGTCAATTTGACACCACTAGTGAGTTTTTGCTACATCCATGTGAGGTTCATCATTTTTCAAGCCTTCAACCTATTTTGTATGAGCGGCGTGGATCCTTGACTATGCAAGCCTAATCTATAAAGCTTGATGTATGATTCTTAAACCCGAGATCGAGCTATCTAGGGAGGACAAAGGCACATTTTTCGGGGTGGTGCTTTTCATTTTTAGGATAGTTTGTATCATCTTTATTTTTGGGTTTACATTTTCCTCCTTGCAACCATTTGAGCCTTATATCTTATTTTCAAGCCACATCTTTAGTTCTTTGGCCTTTTGTTTTATTTCTTTCTTTTCTTGTTTTCTTTTTTTTTTTTTTTTTTTGTGAAACAAATTGATCATTGTTGATGGAGTTCGTGGTGGAGAAGTTGGAAAATTGGCCTGTATGAGTGCAAGTTTGTGTTAAGTTTTCTTTGTGAATAATGGCAAGTGTTTGAGTAAAAGCCGTCTTACATTATAAAAGGCACGGACAAATAAATTGCATTATTGAAAAAGCCGTCCGAATTTAGTAAGAGGCAAGGACAAAGCATATCGGAAAAAAAAAACAACAAAAAATTTGAAAAAGTAAAAATTTCAAAAATATATTGATGTATTCTTTTCTCCTTCTAAGCATTGAGGACAATGCTTCATTTAAGCTTGGGGGAGAAGCGTTTACGCTTTTTGTATATATTTCTTGTGAGTATAGCTTCAAATAAGCTTGGGTGTGTACGTATTTTTGTTTGGATTGGTGATTACTTGATTGCGACTCTAAGAAAGGGCCCGTTCTTTGCTTCATTATTAGGAAAACCACCAAATTTCAAATTTTAGCCTACCTTCACCCTTTTATGCCTTACATTACAACCTTGGGGAAAGACCTTTCGACCTAGAAAGTTGAGTCACTATTCGGGGGAGGGAATCATGGGTCATTGCCTAAGGAAAGGGGATGCATAGTCAAGATTGTCGAGTAGCCTAAATTAAATCTCTTTTTCCGGTTCCTTCGAGGAATCATTGGGATGCTCACTAAGGGGAGATTTGAGACTAGTGGGGAAAACGCGGTAAGATCGTTTGAGATGAACGTAGATTGTGATGTCTAGTTCTGTCAAATTAACTCAATTCCTCAAGATTTCATTATGCCACCACAAGTACATATATAGGTCACAATCAAATATTCCTAATTATCTTAGCCTTAGGAATAATATCAAATCAAATATTTACATAAAGATAGCTAACAATATTTCCTAAAATATTATCTTCCAAATATTATCTCAACATCCCCCCTCAAGATGGAGCATGTAGATCTCGAATGCCCATCTTGCGAAGAATAAACTCAAATTGTGCCTTTCCCAACGCCTTCGTGAAGATATCTGCTAACTGTAACTTCGTAGACACATATGATGGACATATGAGACCCTCTTGAATCGCATCTCTAATAAAATGACAATCAACTTCAATATGCTTGGTCCGCTCATCAAAAACTGGATTATTAGCAATATGTAGAGCTAACTGACTATCACAGAAAACTTTCATCCCTTGCTTGTGTTCAACTCCTAAATCTCGAAGCATTCTCTTCAACCACTTCAACTCACATGTCACGCCCGTGATTGCCCGATACTCTGCTTCTGACGAACTTGTACCCACCGTAGGTTGTTTCTTGGTCTTCCACGACACAGGAGAGAAACCAAGCAACACAAACCAACCAGTCAAAGATCGTCTAGTCAATGGACAACCTGCCCAATCTGAGTCACACCATCCTTCTAATTGCAAAGCACTATCAGATCGAAAAAAGAATACCTTGGCCCGGGCACTTCTTTAAATAACGAACTACTCTCAAAGCTGCTTCCCAATGCAATTCCGTTGGAGATCGCATAAATTGAGATAGAATATGTACTGAATATGCTAAGTCTGGTCTAGTCACAACCAGATATATTAGACGTCCAACCAAACACCTATATCTCTCAACATCCGCAAACTCTTTCCCCCCCTGAAACTGCTAGCTTGTGATTCTGCTCCATGGGAAAGTCTGCAGGTTTAGCACCTAACAATCCTGTTTCTGAAATAATATCCAAGGCGTACTTTCTCTGACAAACATAAAATCCATGTTTGCTACGGGCTACTTCTAAACCCAAAAAATATTTCACGGCTCCTAGATCTTTCATTTTAAAACATTCACACAGATATGCTTTAAAACTTTCCAATGCAAATTTACTGTTACAAGCAATAATCATGTCATCCACATACACTAACACATTCAATTGGAATTTTCCTTTCGTCAAAGTAAACAGCGAATAGTCATTATATGACTGCTTGAAACCGTATTTCTTAAGAGCCACGAACAATTTCTTGAACCAACACCTTGGCGCCTATTTTAGCCCGTACAACGATTTATTCATTTTCCACACCTTGTCTGAATTATTTTTCTGAAACCAGGGGGAACTTTCATGTAAATCTCCTCCTCCAACTCTCCACGTAGAAAGGCATTGTGTACATCCATTTGATGCACTTCCCATTGCTTCACCGCCGCTACAGCCAGAAAAGTACGAACTGTAGACATCTTTGCCACTGGTGCAAACGTTTCATTGTAGTCTATGCCTTCCTCTTGATGATTACCCAAAATAACCAATCTAGCTTTTAATCTAATCAGTTTCCCCTCCTCATCTCTCTTCTCAGTGTACACCCACTTGCTTCCTAGTGCTCTCTTCCCTTCCGGAAGTGTCTCCAAGGTCCACGTACCTTGATCTTCTAAAGCCTTAATCTCGGATGCCATTGCATTTCTCCACCCTTCATGTTTCATTGCCTCTTTAAAGGATCTCGGAATCTGTGCCTCTGTCACTACAGCAATAT
Organism: Chenopodium album; assembly: GCF_948465745.1. Taxonomy (NCBI): domain Eukaryota; kingdom Viridiplantae; phylum Streptophyta; class Magnoliopsida; order Caryophyllales; family Amaranthaceae; genus Chenopodium; species Chenopodium album. The sequence goes on from NC_137852.1 coordinate 14,789,341, forward strand.
AATATCTATGTTTTTCGGAAAACCGATCATAATTAACAAAATAGGTTATAGGATAAGGAGTACCTGAGGAAGATGATTCCGCGGATGACAACGAGGGGACTTTATTTTTCCGTATAGTATGCGTAACACAATCATGAAGTTTTATTGACGGGTACTTTACACGCTGTCCTCGGCCCAATATTTCCTCACTCACTTCATCTTGAGTAGTATCACTGACCTCACCTTGTTGTACGGCAGTATGCTCCGCACCCAAGCTGCGGTTTTCATCACTTCCCCGCAACTCAGCTGCGGACTGATCTGCCTGAGCATGCCCTGCCCCTACATCGAGTTGCTGCTGGTGTCCAGCCCCTGCACCGAGCTGCTGCTGGCTCTGCTCACGCCTAGCACTCGATACAGGGGTGCCCTGCTCTCGCACACCTCCTACTGGGCTGCCCTGCTGCGTGTCTCGGCCAGCGCCCGATGATGAACCAGCGGGCCAGCCAGTAGTGTGCTGCTGCTGAGGCCGTGAGATGCCATCGCTCAACGGACCCCCAACAGGTGCTCCATCCCTTTCGGCATCCTGAAATTCCACATACTCACCCATGTTCCACTGCTCAAACTCATCACCACTGTCTACACCCAACATCTCCACTTCTAATTGTGACTTCAAAGGGTCATTCATGTGCTCAACATAAGGGATGCTAATGAAATTTTACGTCCCTAGACACAAAGTACTCCCGAGTTTCCAAATCAAACAATTGCCACCCCTTCTTTCCAAAAGGGTAACCAAGAAAAATACATTTCCGACTTCGAGACTCAAATTTATCTCCTTTACTTCTCTGATTATGTGCATAACACTAGCATCCAAATACACGAATCGACTCATAAGAGGGGGTTTTACCAAACAACATTTCATATGGAGTTTTATTCCCAAGAATAGGACTCGGAGTACGATTAATCATTTAACAAGCCGTCAAAGCACACTCCCCCCAAAATTTAATCGGTAATCCACCTTGAAATCTCAATGCCCGTGCCACATTCAAAATATGTTGGTGTTTTCTCTCCACTCTCCCATTTTGTTGAGGGGTACCCACACATGAAGACTCAAATATAATCCCGTGTTTGACAAAATATTCCTTAAGATGATTAAATTCAGTTCCATTATCACTCCGAACCACATTTATATCTCTATTAAATTGACGTTTTATTAAGGCAATAAAATTGAGAAAATGAAATTCAACTTTAGTTTTATTGCTAATAAATAAATCCAAACGCTCCTAGAATAATCATCTAGTATTGTCAAAAAATACTTAGCACCACACGACGAGGGAACTTTGTAAGACCCCCACAAGTCTATATGAACTAAATTAAACAAATCACTAGCTTTATTTTCACTAATAGGAAAACTATCTCTAGATTGTTTTGCACGAGGGCATACATCACACACATTATTATTCTTTCTAATTGAGTTACTCACAGGCGGAAGTAACCTCAAAACTTTCTCCGACGGATGACCCATGCATTGATGCCAAAGATCTACCACACAATCCACTGCTAGCACCTTCACTTGCGGCACGCCTCGGAAAAAAAAGTCCGTTTTCTCGTTCACCCACGCCAATCACCATCTTCGTCGACTAGTCCTGAATAACACAAATTTTGTTAGTAAATTGTATTGTACATCTTGACTCAGCACTTAATTGAGTAACAGAAATTAAGTTACAATTCAAATTTGGTACAAATAAAACATTATCAATAACAAGACCACCCTCTAGTGTAACCGAACCCAATTGATTCGCGTTCACCGTTTGACCATCCGGTAATCCTACCGGACAATTTTGAATTGTTTTAATGTTCCTCATAATTGACAAATCATTCGTTACATGATTAGAGGCTTTGGTATCTACGATCCACGGGACTTTTGTCTTACCTTCTAAGCGAGACTTAGATTTATTACTCAACAATTCAATGATCTGATTTGTTGAGCTTGGTCAGATGTCACACCCGCAAGACCTTGCGTAGAGGAAGATTTATTGCTGCCCGCTGCACTATTCACTCCCCCTTGTACAGCATTCGCCCTATGTTTAGTACTCTGAGAAGCAGAATTTCGGCCCCCACTAGCACCACGACTTCCTTTGCTTTCCCCACGACCACCTCGATCGCGGCCTCTATCTCCTCTGCGATTTTCATCCCACCATTTGGGAAAACCAATCAATTGATAACAACTCTCTTTATCATGACCTTCCCGATTGCAGTGGGTAAAAAGGATCTTTCACCTTCACCTGAGCTCGACTTAGCTCGTGAGTCTACTTTAAATGCCATAACATTGTCCTTCGACTTTCCATCCTTAGAGCGAAGTCTCTCGGTATTTATCACTGCTTGGTACGCACTATCCACATGAGGCAAGGGTGTTTGCGCCAACAATTGAGCCCGGATTGCCTCATACGGATCATCTAGGTCAATCAAGAAATAATGTAAGTAATCTTCTTCTCGAATATCACCTACTTGCTTGGCAATATTACACGTACACTGCCCACAAGAACACTTCGGAACTCTAGAATATTGCAGCAACTCTTTCCATATTTTGGATAATCGATCAAAATATTCCGTCACCGACTCCGTGGACGCTTGCTTGCACTCACCCAAAGAATTCTTCAATTGACATACTCTAGTACCACTTACAACGCAGTATCGCTGCTGTAAGTGTACCCATAATTCACGCACGTAGTCATAATCTTCGACGGTGGAACGCAATGATTCATCCAACGTGTTACTAACCCAAGAGACAAGCATGGAGTTGACTGCTATCCAGTGCTTCCTCTGCGGAGAATCGGCAGCAGGCTCCTTCAACGAGCCATCCACAAACCCATACTTCCACTTCGGAATCAAAGCACGACACATAGCCTTCGCCCACTCGTCATAATTCTCTCCACGTAGCTTAATTGGGGTAATAATAATTTCGGGATGATCACTCGATCCCAGATGATATTCTAGATCAACAGGGGGTGGTGGTGGCGGAACATCACTGTCTTCCTTCGCCATCACCAATTGTAGTTAATTGAATTTTTTTTTTGGATACCTAAACCTCGGCTCTGTATACCATGTCAAATTAACTCAATTCCTCAAGATTTCATTATGCCACCACAAGTACATATATAGGTTACAATCAAATATTCCTAATTATCTTAGCCTTAGGAATAATATCAAATCAAATATTTACATAAAGATAGCTAACAATATTTCCTAAAAATATTATCTTCCAAATATTATCTCAACAAGTTCCTATATGCCTAGCATACCCTATGTTTCAATCAACCTTAGATATCTTGAAAAGTGCATACCTTGATTACTTGAGAAAGACTTTCATTCATTTGCATTATAGTCTCTATGTAAGTCCATTTCGCAAAGGTTTTGTTTTCATTTTCTTTTCTTTTCTTTTTTATGGATTTACCTCTTTGATGTTTGGTGGAGAGTTATGGGTCAAACTCTTAGGAGACCCTTACGAGACCTCACTTGTCCTCATAGGCGACTTTGGGGTTTAAAGGGCTTGTTGTAGCTAAAAACAACTGTGATTCCTATGACAGTGAGCCTTAGTGTATATTCTTATCTTTAGTCTTTCTTTTTCATTTTTAATAAATTTTTCATCCTTGTTCTTTCTTGCTTTGTTTTGCTCGAGGACGAGCAAAAGTTTAGCTTGGGGGAATTTGATGAGTGACATTTATGGCACTCATTTGATCTCTTTTTGGATGAATTTTATTTCATTTTGTAGCTCTTTTCCTTAGTTTTCCTTAGTTTTGCTCTTTATTTCTTTACTTTGTGCTGTTCGTAGTTAGTTTCTTTATTTTGTGCATCTTCTTGTTTATTCGTTGTTTTTCTCTATTATTTGTTTCTTTTCATTTGTTTTTAGGTTATGATCGATCATCCAAAGATTTCCGAGCTTCCCTTTAACATTTATCATCACATTTGATGCCTTGTGCTAGCATTTTGAGTTTCAAGTCTAGAGGAACTCGAAGGGCAAGTTTCAAGACCGGTGCACGCATGCGGTGGGGGCATCATCTATGCCTCAAACCCACCAAAATGCCCACATACTTGCTTCCTACTTTGATGTTCATCACCATCACCAAGTTGTGTGCACAAGGATGATCAAGGTTGAAGAAGGGGAAGAAGGAGACCTTCCTAGGTGCGGGCGCACATGAGGTCTGTGCGGCCGCACAGGAGGCGCGTGCGGGCGCACCCCCCTGGGTTTGTGCTCGTGCGCCTCCTCTTCTCCCCCATGTGCGGCCGCACAGGCGTGGGTCTATTTTTCGACGTAACGGACTTCTCTCTTGTATATTTAGTAGTTTCCTTCTATTTTTAGATGGACTTGATTAGTTTTTCATATTAGATTTCATTCATAGATTTTTGATTAGATTTTTAGAGAGAGAATTAAAGCTTGATCATATTTTGTAGAGAGAGAAACTCTAGTTTAAAGAGAGAGAAATTCATGGTGTATTGTTGATGATTCAAGATATCTTCATTGCAATTGATCTTTGATCAAGTTTTGTAAGGATTACTCATCTTTGATTTCAATATAAATTTGATTTTAGTTGATTTCATTTGTTTTTCATATGATTGTTGATTGTTTGATGTTTGATTGAAGTTTCATTGATTTTTGTATTGATTTTAGATTTCTATTATAATCATGATGAAATTGTTGATTAGTTATGTTTTGATCTTAATTACTATGATTAGTGAGTAGTTTACTTGCTAGGGTAATGGTGAAGCATGTATGAGTAATGGATTAGTGTTAATTGGGGATAATTGATGGAGTTGATGATGTGATTAAACTTGGTTGATGAATCATGTGCATGTCTGTGATTAATTGAAGAGTAGCTAACTTTGATTGTTGCACTAGATTGCATTGTAAGTTCACATTGATATGGACCATTGATTTGCGGCTTTCATTTACACGATTGAGGTATCATGTGATGTTTTCTAGCTAGAGTTTATCGTAGTTGACGCTAGTTAGACCTCTAGGAGAATAGCTTGATATGCTCTTTTGGTTGCATGATTGATTTTCCCTCACATTGATTGACTTAGTTGATTTGACCTCCTAAGTAGCCATCTCCATTACGAATGCATGTGGATCCTAGCCCTAGTGTTTATCATCTTGATTTTCTAGAAGTTTATTTGTTGTCATTAGCTCTAGTTTTAGCTTACAACCCCACTTTCGACTTCGGAATAGCTTAGCGCAAGACAATAGACTATCAATCACTATTCCTTTGGGTTCGACCCTTGACTTGCTACTATACTTGTATAGAGGTTGGTTGAGTGTATAAATTTTGTTTGACCGTTTGGGGAAGGTAGCCCAACGACCTACCATTTCACCATCAATCAACGGGTTTGACCAAACCATTCCTTCCGGAGATCTTCGTCGTCCTTACGAATTCCCTATTTCACAAGAAGTTGATAGATTTGACAAGTATTGGTGTGCTAGACCTTTATGGGAAGTAATTACCCAAAAGGTTCCACCCTCTTTGTCTGATGATGTGAAGAAATGGCTGATTGGTACATCTCAAAGGGACAAGACTAAAATTGAGAAGAAGGCCGATGTGAAGACCAATGTGAAGAGTGCCTTGGTGACAAGAAAATTCCCGCTAAGGAACGCCTAGGTGAAAGAATTGAGTTTAAGACTCATGTGATGCCTAGGAAGAAAAATACTAATAAAGACAAAGGCAAAAGAAAAGTTGATTCTACAGACAAGAAGATTTGGGTAGAAAAGAAACCTAAAGAAAAGACTCCAGTGGAATGTAGATCCTCTAATGGATGTCTACTAGCGAAAGTGACGGAAGAAGAGGAAGACTCTGACAAAAATTAGAAAAGACCTAGAAAAGAGAAGAAAGATTAGAGCATTGCTTTTCCTCCAATTTATTAGACAATTCGAGTCTCTTTAGTCAATTTTAATTTTAACCCTTATTTCAATTCCATCAATAATGTAATTCTTTATTTTATTAATGCAATTTCAGCTTTTCAATTAAATTAACTTTACATTTGGTTATTTAAAGCAATGAAAACAGCTTGAAACGATTTTCTAGAAATATTCTTTCGAGTACGGAAGTCGAAAATTTTCCAGAATACACCAAAAATTGTCCAAATGCTCGCGGAAAGCTGGCGTCTCACTTTGGAGTCTGTCGCCAGATTTATTGCTTGTCGCCAGGCGACAGAGCTTGTCGTTTGGCTACAAGTTCTATTTTTAGGCAACATTCCTGATATTTTGCGCTTATGCTTTTGTCGATGCGGGGATGCGAGATTTTAGATGATTAAAGTGGACGTACCCGTTAACGGGTTGCCTATGTATCCTTTCCTAAGGAATCAGGCTAAACGTAGCTCTCTTGAGTGTCCTACTCAAGTAATTATGGGTAGTACTTCTTAAGTTAGTCAAGATTTGTCATGTTTGAGAATTCATTGCCATCCATGTCAGTTAATTTTGCTGCGCCTCCTGACAAGATTGTTTTGACAATATATGGTGCAGACCAATTGGGCCTAAATTTGCCTCTTGGATCCAACACATTTTTCCTTAATGCTTTTAACACCAAATCTCCAACTTTGATGTTTCTTGTTTTGACCTTCTTGTTAAAGTGTCTAGCCATACGAGTTTGATAGCATTGGGTATGATGTAGAGCTTCCAGTCGCTTTTCATCGAGTAGAATTAGCTCCTCATACCTTGCTCTAGTCCATTCAACTTTGTCGAGTTTACTTTCTAACGCAATGCGTAGAGAAGGTATTTCTAGTTCTACAGGTTATACAACATCCATTCCATAGACCAAGATGAATGCGGTATTTCCTATTGATGTGCGAATTGACGTGCGATAACCCCAAAGTGCAAAATGGAGTTTGTCAGGCAAATCCTCGTAATTTTCTGTCATTTTCCCGATGATAGTTTTTAAATTTTTGTTAGCCGCCTCAACTGCTCCATTTGCTTGAGGTCTGTTAGGGAAAGAATGGTGGTGTTGAATACTATACTTTTGTAACAAATCTTCGCATTCGGCTTGAAAGTGAGTTCCATTGTCACTTATCATCTCATGTGTGCATCCGTATCGACATATAATGTTCCTTTCGATAAAGAGTGCTACATGTTTTGCGGTGAGCTTAGCGTATGATTGTGCTTCAACCCACTTTGTGAAATAATCGATTGCTACTAATATGTATTCGTGACCTCATGTTCCAGGGGGAGTGATTTTTCCGATTAAGTCAATTCCCCATGTTAGAATGGCCATGGTGATGTGTAGGTATAGAGTAAGGATTGAGGAACATACTGTAAATTTGCGTAAACTTGGCACTTAGGGCATCTTTTTACATATTGATGACAATCCCTATTCATGGTAGTCCAAAAGTACCCTTCTCGCATTATCTTTTGGACTAGCATTTTGCCGTTAACATGTGTTCCACATACTCCTTTGTGGAATATTCTCATAGTCCTTTGGGTGTCCTTTTTGCCTAAACATAGGAGAGCTTGACCTTTAGGTACCTTTTTGTGCAACTCATCATTTATGAGTACGTATTGGGAAGCCAAAAGTCTCAAAGCTCATTTTGCTCTTTTGTCAGCATGAGGAAGGTATTCTCCTTTGGTGACATAATTGAGTATGTCCGTATACCATGGTTCTTCTTCTTCTTCTTCTTCTTCTTCTTCTTCTTCCTCTTGGACTGTTTCATCATCTTCTATAGCTTGGATGTGTGCCGGTTTATGCCTTTTTTCTATAGTTAGAGGCATTTGCTCAATTTCCTTAGGAATTCTAACCATTAAGGCTAGTCTTGCCAAGGCATCGGCAAATTGGTTTTCCTCTCTAGGTAGATATGTGTATTCTACCTTTTCCAATTGACCAGTGAGAGTTTCTAGATAGGTTTGGTAAGGGGCTAAGCTTTCGCTCCTTACTTTCCACCGGTTTGAGATTTGATTGATGATTAAGGATGAATATCCGAATATTCAGAGTTTCTTTACACCCAATGCCAAAGCTATTTCGAGGCCTACCACGCATGCTTTATACTCCGTAGTGTTGTTGGTAACGTTGAAATCTAGCTTTATGGAGATTGGAACGTGTTCCTCTTTAGGTGATACTAGTAGTACTCCTACACCACATCCCTTTTGGTTTGAGGCTCCATTGAAGTATAAAGTCCAAGTGTCATCTTCCGTGACCATTAAATCTTCATCTGGAAATTCATTATCGTGTATTGGTGTCGACTTTTCTATCGGGAAATCCGCTAAGAAGTCCGAGACCACAGATCCTTTAATAGCCTTTTGAGGCATGAACCTTACATCAAACTGGGCTATGTTGACTATCCACCTTTAAATGCGCCCGTTTAGTGAATAAGTACTTAAGAGGATCCATTCGAGACACTATGAAGACTGTATGAACAAGAATGTAGTGTCTTAACTTGGTTGTGGCCCACACCAATGCGAGGCACGATTTCTCAAGTGGTGTATAGCGTACATCGTATTCGAGTATCTTCTTACTTAAGTAGTAGATAGCGTTTTCTTTTCCTTCTATTTATTGTGCGAGTATAGCTCCCATTGTTTCTTTGGTGACTGTTAAGTACAACCTAAGAGGGGTTCTTGGAAGCGCTGGAGCTAATACGGGAGGATTGGCGAGATAGGCTTTGATCTTCTCAAAGGCGTTTTGACACTCTTCGTCCCATAAAACTGGCACATTTTTCTTGAGTTTCTTAAATATTAGCTCACATATTGTTGTTAGTTTTGATATGAACCTACTTATGTATTGCAACCGGCCAATAAATCCTCGAATTTGTTTCTCGGTTTTGGGCAGCGGCATTGACATGATTGCCTTAATCTTGGTTGGGTCTATCTCTATTCCTCTAGAGCTTATAACGTATCCCATGAGTTTGCCTGAGGTGACTCCGAAAGCACACTTGGATGGGTTTAACCTCATATTGTATTTCCTTAGCCTCTCGAAGAATTTCCTTAAGGCTACTTGATGTCCTGGGCGGTCTTTGGACTTTACAATCATGTCATATACATATACTTTGACTTCTTTGTGCATCATGTCATGTAGTAAGGCAGTTGCTGCACGTTGGTAAATGGCACCCGCGTTTTTCTACCCGAATGGCATCACCGTGTAACAGTTTGTACCCCATGGTGTTATAAATGTCGTTTTCTCTACATCTTCTTCGGCCATGATAATTTGGTTGTACCCTGCGTATCCATCCATAAACGAGAGAAGTGCGTGATTTGTTGTATTATCTACCAAGATATCAATGTGTGGTAAAGGGAAGTCGTCCTTTAGACTTGCCTTATTTAGATCTCGATAGTCGACACACATTCGAACTCTACTATCCTTCTTCGGAATTGGGACTACATTCGCGACCCAATCGGGGTGTTTGGATACCCTGATAAAACCTGCAGTTATTTGTTTTTGTACTTCTTCTTTTATTTTAAGAGCTACGTTGGGTTTCATTCGACGTAACTTTTGTTTTACAGGTTTCATTCCTGGAATTAGCGGTATAGTGTGTTGAGCTATTTTTCTATTAATGCCTGGCATATCGTCATATGACCAAGCGAATACATTGATAAATTCTTTAAGTTGATTTATTAAATCGGTTCTTTCTTCTTTATTTAGCGTGAGTCCGATTTTAACTTCTCTTTTAATGGTTGGATCTTTTGAGACATCAACCGTTTCAGTGTCTTCAATTACTGGTTTTTTTTTCAAGTGTTTCAATTGCTTTAATGATTTCTTTATCATCTTCATTGTTAGTTAAGCAATGCTTGTCATCTTGAGTTAAGGAAAAACACGAGGAGTAAGGAGAAGTAGACATGTTATTGAATTCAGAAATCATTACATCGAATAAGGAAATGTCCGTTGGGACTTGATTGCTAACTATCCTAGGAGTAGATGCTAAAGTAGAAGAGCTAGAGGGAGGTGCTACAACTAAAGACGTAGAGGACTCAATAGAAGAAGACTCTGACTTTGACTCGGACTCAGACTCTGACTCAGACGATTCTTCGAACATTAGCCCTTGTCCAGTAGTTATTAAGATTTTCTTTCCGTTTGCAATAGTCACCTTCACTGTCTTGCGCCATCCTCGCACAAAATCTTCTGCTGGAGTGATAAGCTTTGAAGGATCTAAGCTTTCGCTTTGTAGGACTGTTTGAATGAGTGAGGGGTTATCCTCTGTATATTTTAACTCATTCTTTTCTCGCTCAAAGAGAAGTCCCATGACATTAAAGTCAAAGCATGGGGGTGCTTTCTCCTTATACCTAGGAGTTGGGATCTCATCTAGAAAGTAACAATCCAGAAATATTTCGAATCCAGGTTGCCTTATGCCATTTACAACAAAGGGTTCCGGAAATTCATAACATGGATAATCTTCTCCCTCTCTTATGAATTGTCCATTTAAAGTAAGAGGGTATTGATCCATTGGGATTACTTGCTTTTGTGTGCGAGCAATCCTACGCGCTTTTGATCTTTCCCGGGCTCGCTTTCGATCTTCGAGAGTCGAAAGTATCTAATTTAGGGAGGCTAGGTAGTCCCATCCGTTTTGCTATTCCTTTCTTCTTTCCTAGAGTCATTCCAAAGAAGTGTCCTTGTTTTCTCAAGATAGCATTAGTTATCATGTTGGAGTGGAGGTCATAGCGAAGATGGGTCCTTTCATCTTCCTCTATTAAGGAGACCTCTTCATTAAAGCCCCACAGATCTTCATCATTCTCATTGTGCTCCACATTGATTATCGGATTTTCTACTGTTTTGATCCTCATGGGTGAAGCATCGATTGTAATTGGTATTCCTCAAACTATGGCTTTCACTTGTTGGTGAAGAGATGAAGGGACGGCCTTTAGGTCATAAAGCCAAGGGCGTCCCAACAATAAGTTGAACAAAGCTTTAATATCCACCACTTGGAATATAATGGCGTGTTCGATTACTTCCACTGTTACATTCATAGTGATTGTACCTAACGCTTGACGACAAGAGTTGTCTTAGGCTCTTATTCCTTGTGTTGAGGGAGACAAATCTTTATCCTTTATCCTCAACATCCTCGCAGTTCTAAGTGGGCAAACATTACTTGCTGATCCATTATCTACAAGAGTCATAAGGACATTCATTCTCTTGTCGATTGCTGTGAGGTTTAGAGCCTTGTTACGTTTATCACCTTCCGGTGGTAGATCTTTGTCGGAAAAGGTGATCAAATTGATGGGAATTGGGAGATCACTCGTGAGAAAGTTAGCTAACCCCTCGGGAGTGGTGTCCGAATCTATTCCTACTTTAGCTAAAGCATCCATGACCGTAACTCTATGTTCTCGGGATGTAGCTAAAAGTTTCCATACGTTCATTTCGACCTTGGTCTTTTTCAATTGTTTGACAACATCGTTGTCTTCTATGATTGGTATGGGAAATTGTTGAACGGTGGGAATAAGTTGTGTACCAATGGGAGGTTGCATTCTCTCGGATCTTGTAAGGACATCTATAGGTGAATCCTCTTCATCTCAAATGTTGCCTACCGGATATATTACCGAAAGTGGAGTTTCTTCGACATCCTTGAGGTAGACATCCTCATCATCACTGTCCCAAACTCCGTTAATGGTAGCATCTTGTGGAAGTTGGACTAGCTTCTTGTCATCGATCAATCTTTGGACTAACACTTTGAATTTGAAACAGTTTTCTATAGTATGTCCTCACGATTGATGATAAGGACAGAAATACCTGTATGTCCTCTTTAATGACTCAAATGGTCTCGGTTCGAGAGGTTGGATTTTACCGTTCTCGGTGAGCATTTTAAACATATTTGCATACGAAGTCCCAATTGGAGTGTATGGCCTATTATTCCTTTTGGGTGTGTCAATTACTTAGAGTGAAAATGATTTCTTCTCCTTAGGCGGAGGTCTACTTTTGAGTAATGCGTTTCGTTCTTTTAAAACCTCAGTGGCCTCACGTACCAATTTGCTTGCTTCTAACATAACCTGTATAAGGATACACACTTCTTGTTTAGTCGCGGGTTCTTATCCATAAGGGAAATAACTATTAGCATCCTCAAAGACTTCCTCCTCTTCTTCAATGGCTTCGACAGGTTTAATGAGATTCGAGGGATCAACCTGATTTTCCTCATCGGAAATGGCCAAGGAATTCGACAGTGGTGTAGTGTTGATGCTTGGCTTCTTTCTTGCAGGGGGTAATGGAAGTTTATTGTTATCAATTAAATCTTGGATAGATTCCTTTAGCTTCCAACAATTTTCTGTGAGATGCCCCCTACCCTGATGATACTTGCAATGTGCGTTGGGATTCCAGCTAGCCGTTCTTTTTTTGACAGGTGGGTCCTCAAATGGTCCAATGGGAGTTATAAGACCTTTTGCATGTAAGCGATCGAATGCGGTGTCATAACTCATGCCAATAGGAGTAAAATGTCTCCTAAATGGTTTCTTTTGTCCTTGGTTATTAATAGCGAGGACTTCATTCAAGTTAAAGGTGCTAACATTATTTGAGTGGGTGGTTTTGGAAGAAGAAGGATTGTCGTTCTTCTTGCCTTTCCAGCCACTATTAGAGTTACTATTGTTAGCAGCTTTTTGCTTAGCTAAGTCGTCTTCAATATTGATACCAATGTCATAGACGGCCTTGAAAGTGTGCAACTTATTTTGGTATTTGAGATTCTTAGAATATTTGTCTTGGAGGTTCTTGATGAACATCCTCACGGATTCTTTCTCACTTGGCACCTTAACCATCTTTGCGGAAGTTTCCCTCCATTTATTAAAGAAGGAAGTAAAGCCTTCATTCTCTTTCTGTTTAAGTATTTCAAGTTCCCTATGATCAGTTTCAACTTGAACATTACATTTATATCTATCAATGAAAGCGTTTACAATTAATTCCCAACTAGAGGTTTTCTCTTTATCAAGAGAAAAGTACCATTGCTGACAAACGGTTTCTAAAGATAGAGAAAACACAGAATGAAAAGCTTTCTTATCTATTCCCTTAATATTCATTACAGTTTCAAAGGCTCTTGAATGAATATAAGGGTTATCCATTGCCTTGAACTTTGGGATGTCGTTGGCATTGAACTTCCGCGGAAGAAGATCCTTGTCCACCGAGACCCCTTGTGAGTTAATGGCATGGAATCTATAGTCATAGGATAATCTACCCAAACTTTCTTGGATGAGCTCCATTTGTTGTTGTTTCACAGGGTCATTGATTTGAAGAATCAGATTCTTCAACTCAACCATGTTAGCCACTTGTCCTTTGAGTTCGTTAACTTCTTCCTGACTAGCCATTATCTTCTTAGCTTTCCTTTTTCGACCGATTGGCTTATAAAAAATTAAGACTTGAACGAAAGTGTTGTCCTTGATTAGACGCCCTAACTTTCTTAACCACGCGCTGTAAATTAAACCATTTTTCGTTTTAATGACTTGACTCACATTGACTTTGATTTTATGGTTTAAAAAGCAAAAGAAAAGCAAAAATAGGGTGCATATTTTAAGGAATGGGTTCAAACAAGTAGTTTACTTGGAGGATTAATATCCGACTTACCTGATAAGTGACTTATATGTCACTTTTAGGGTATTTATCGAGTCATTTCTCGGCTTATTTTCCCAATAATTTCACCCTTTTTTATCCTTTATTTCTATTATTTTATTATTCTCGTCTTTTATATTTATTTTGAGTATTTTTGGATCGTTTTAGTTTATTTTCTTTATTTTATTAGTTTTAGTCTATTTTCGTATTTTATTTTATTTTATTTGCTTGCGTAGTTTTAGTTATTATTTTTAGTTTAGTTTTATGTCCCTTGTTTTCTATTTTTATTTCTATTTTATTTATTTTATTTTATTTGTCTTGGTCTTATTTTATTTCGTCCTTTATTTTTATTTTCATTTTTATTTATTTCTATTTCATTTATTTTATTTTATGTCCCGATCCTCTCCTCGGTTTTCTTGGTTTGTGTAGGATTGTGTTCGAGTTCAAAGTCCGAGATTCGAGGCACATGATTTGAGCCAAACATCGAGGCACTAGCTGCTGCCCCTAACAACCTGCTGCCCACCTCTTATCCTTCACCACACAACCACCTTAACCTCCACTTCACCAAACACCACACTTCCCCTGCTCCCCTACTTCCATCTCCATCTCCACCTCACACTCACCTCAACCCAACCACCAGCCAGAACAACAACAAAACCAACAACAACAAACAGCAGCCAACTCCCCTGCTTCCACTCGCAACAACAACCACCAGCCGCCACCAATCTCAACCTCCACAAACCGACTCCAAACCGCAGCAATTGCAGCACTGAAACGCCCAATCTCCTCTTCTCACCACCCCGCAGCAGCAACCACGCATATCCAACAACCAATACACCACCAAAACTCCTCTAATCACCATCACCCAGAACCACCGTTAGCCACCAATTAAAGCCGACACAGCAGCGGCCAAAAATCGCAGCAACCCATGTCCAATTGAGCCTCAAATTGAAGACCCTTCAGAGCGGGCACACACTCAACCGAAGAGGCCGCTCCATTTCATTCATTTACACCAATTCCTGGCAGAAGGTGCGAGCGGCCGCTCCTAAGGGTGTTCGCGGCCGCTCCTATGGGTCATTCAAAATCACGTGATTTTCTCGTGATTCCTTAAACATTTTGAAATCCAACGGCTGAGATTGTGATTTGATTTTTGATGCTTGCGATGACGGCGATGATGCGTGTGATGGAGTTGATGGAAGATCGTAGAGCAGCAGAACGAAGTTGGAGATTTGGAGCTATTTTTTTTTACGGGTCTGATGACTTTGGGGGGGGGGGGGGGGTTTGATTTTATTTTCCATTTTGTTTTTTTTTCTTTTTGAAAACATTTTCCATTTTGTTTTTCTTTTCTTTATGTTTTATTATTTCCTTTCTTTTCTTTTATTTATTTTTCTCTTATTTTATTTATTTTTCTTTCTTTATTTAACTTGTATTATAAATACCCCTTTGGGATTATTTCCTCACAACTCTCAACAATTTATTCTACCCTAGATTAGTTTTAGAGGAGTTTAGTTCTTTTATTTTCTCTCTCTTAGGGTTAGATTAGGAGTTTCTCTCTCTAGTTTAGGAGTAGTTTAGAGAGAGAAAGCTTGGATTTTCATGGAGTTTTGAGAGGTTGAAGAAGCATTTTTGGTGGATTTTTCTTCTCATTTATTCAATGAGTCTTCCTAACTTTCTCTCACCTTTATTGCTTTCATTTATTATTGTTTTTGCTTATTTATTTGTTATTTTGAGTAGATTAATTAGTTTATTTGTTTAATCTTGTTTGTATTGTTATTTTATCTTGTTTTCCATGTCTTTCTTCATTATGTTAGCTTAGATTTTGTTCTAGGGAAATGGATGAAGGTTATGTTAATTAATTGAATGATTGATTGTGATTAGTATGGAGTTGTTTCTTGATTATTGTGTATGGATGATGCTTTTATGGATTAGGATCTTTCTAGCTAATTGATTCTATGTTCTTAATTGTGCTTTCAATCAATTGTGCGAGAGTGAGTTGGTTGAGGGTCTAAATTCTTCCATACCTTTGCTAGGCTAGTTGCACGAGAGTGAATTAGTTTAGTAGGATAATTAACATGCTTAATTGTGCGAGAGTGAGTTAAATTTGTTGATTGTTCCTAATCAAGGTCATTTTCATCTAATTGTATGATATTGTTGAATGTATTGATGTAATTGGATTCCACTTTCCCTAGTTTTAGTTATTCGCTCTTAGTAGTGTTTAGTTGAACCTCTCTTTACCTCACAAGCTTTCCTAGTAATCTAATTAGCACAAATTGATACACTTAGTCCTTTTGGGTTCGACCCTTTACTTACCCCTATACTCGTATTAGGGTAGTTTAGGTTTTATAAATTTCTAATTTGATTAGGGTTAGTAGACCAACGACACTATTAATCCCGCGATCATTACCCCCCTAAAAAAATGACGGAAACACGCATTCATGACTCTCTAGACATGGTCAAAGTGTGACATACATGTTACGTGTTTGCTTTATTAGTGAGTGCAAGTGACATGCTTTGACTCTTGTGTATGACCATGGGACTAAGTGCTTAGACTTAATTAAGGACTAAATATGGCTAAAGCTGTTTTGGTTGTTTTTGTCCCTCGGGAGAGTTATATCACAAAGATTGGTCCTGCGCGAGCTGTACCTGCAAAACAAACGGAGACTCCGGGTGGTAGGAGCTCCGCCTCCAACGATCAAGTTAGTAACTTGAAGGGAGAGAAAAAGGTGCAGAAATTTAGGAGGGTATCTGCTCGGATTCCAAGCTCAGATGTCTCTATCAAAGAGTTAGTGTGTAATAAATGGAAAAACGTGCCCTCTAAAAGAGGGGAATCTCCCTATTTATAGGGTCCTCGGGATTTGTGGCCCTAATTAGGTCATTGGTGTGGGCTGCGCCGCATTGCGACTTTCTCGGGATTTGGGCCGTGAAGGCCGCCTTTTATCCCATGTATCTGGAGTGCCACGTGTCAAGCAAGGATCGGTTCACTTTGGGCCATCCTAGGGCTGACACGTGTCATCCTCTAGTTGGACCATGTGGCGGGGTAAAATTACCCTAAACATTTGCCCCTCACAGATGTGACGTGGCACGCCACGTGGCGTCTGTGACACACGCCACGCTCCGGTTGGTGGTAATTTTACCGCAAAAAAGTAACTGTTCACCTTCTGAGTAAATTACGGGAATGCCCCCGAATTTACCCTCTATGTATAGCCGTTTACCCCTCATAATTTTGTATGTTTACAAAAATTTTCGAGAGTGAAAACTTAGAGAGAGCAGTATCCTTTCGTCTGAGTCAAGCGTAAGCCCGAAAGTTCGTTCTCGCCTTACACAGCCGGTTCCGCCTACCTTCAGATATCAAATCTAAAGGTATGATCGATGATGGAAAGTAGGTCGTTATCTACCCTCCCCAACCGGTCAAACAAAATTTGTAAACACTTAACCAACCCTATACAAGTATATGGTAAGTCAAGGGTCAAATCCAAAGGAATGCTGAGCAAAAGTCTATTGTCTATGGTCAAGCTATCCTGAAGTCTATAGGTAGGGTTGTTAATTCTAAAGCTAGAACGAACACGGCAAATAAACTTTAAGAAATCAAATATGATAAGCACTAGGGCTTGGATCCACATGCATTCATAATGGAATTGGCTAATTGGGAGGTCAAATTGGCTAAGTCAAATAATGTGAGGGAAAATCAATCATGCAACCAATAGAGTATATCAAGCTATTCTCCTAGAGGTCTAACTAGCGTCAACTACGATAAACTCTAGCTAGGAAACATCACAAGACACCTCAATCGTGTAAATGCAAGCCACAAATCAATGGTCCGTATTAATGTGAACTTACATTGCAATCTAGTGCAACAATCAAAGTTGGCCAATCTTCAATTAATCACACACATGCACATGATTCATCAACCAAATTTAAACACACTATCAACTCCATCAATTATCCCCAATTAGCAATAATCCATTACTCATACATGCTTCACCATTGCTCTAGCAAGTAAACTACTCACTAATCATGGTAATTAAGATCAAAACACAACTAATCAACACATTCATCATGATCATATTAAGAAATCTAAAATCAATACAAAAATCAATAAAACTTCAATCAAACATCAATCGAACCCAAACAATTAACAAGCATATGAAATACAAACGAAATCAAGTGAAATCAAACTATATATTGAATCAAAGAAGAGTAATCCTTACAATACTTGATCAAAGATCAATTGGAATTAAGAAATCTTGAATCCTCAACAATTTACTATGAATTTCTCTCTCTACAAAACTAGAGTTTCTCTCTCTAAAAATATGATTAAAAGTTCTTCAACTAAATCTAATTGAATTCTTTAATCATTCTCTCTCTAAAAATAGAAAGAAAGACTATATATAGCGAAGATACAAAAGAAAAGTCGGTTAGATCGTTCAAAAATAGACCTCGGGAGGCGCGGGCGCACGGAGAAGGGTACGGAATAGAGCACCCAGGTAGGTGCGGCCGCACCACCCTAGTGCGCGGCCGCACCCTGGTCGTCTAGGTGATGGTCATGAACACCAAGGTATGCAGTCTTGAAATGAGTATTTTGGTGGGTTTGTGGCAAAGATGACGCCCGCACCGCATACGTGCACCGGTCTCTAGACTTGCCCCTTGAGTTCCTTCCAACTTGAAGCTCCAATGGCTAACACAGGGCATCCAACATGATGAGAAATGTAGGAGGGAAGCTCGGGAATCTTTGGAAACTCGATCACAACCTAAAAACAAACGAAAACAAACAAATAAAAGAGAAAAAGAACGAATAAACAAAGAAATGCACAAAATAAAGAAACTAACTACGAAAAGCATAAACTAACAAAATAAAGAGCGAAACTAAGAAAAACTAAGGAAAAGAGCTACAAAATGAAATGAAATCATCCTAAAAGAGATCAAATGAGTGCCATAAATGACACTCATCAAATTCCCCCAGCTAAACTTTTGCTCGTCCTCGAGCAAAACAAAGCAAGAAAGAATAAGGATGAAAAACTTATTAAAAAGGAAAAAGAAAGACTCAAGATGGGAATGTACACTAAGACTAACTTTCGTAGGAATCACGGTTTTTTTTAGCTACAACAATCCCTTTAAACCCCAAAGTCGTCTTTCCCTAAGGTTGTAACGTGAGGCATAAAGGGTGAAGGTAGGCTAAAATTTAAAATTTGGCGGTTTTCCTAAAAAGTGAAGCAAAAGGGTGATCAATCCTTAACAGCACGATCAAGAAATCACCAAACAAAAACAACTCCCCCAAGATTATTTGAAGCTATACTCACAAGAAATATATATAAAAAGCATAAATGCTTCTCCCCCAAGCTAAAATGAAGCATTGTCAAACTATATATTTAATCAAAGAAGAGTAATCCTTACAATACTTGATCAAAGATCAATTGGAATTAAGAAATCTTGAATCATCAACAATTTACTATGAATTTCTCTCTCTACAAAACTAGAGTTTCTCTCTCTAAAAATATGATTAAAAGTTCTTCAACTAAATCTAATTGAATTCTTTAATCATTCTCTCTCTAAAAATAGAAAGAAAGACTATATATAGCAAAGATACAAAAGAAAAGTCGGTTAGGTCGTTCAAAAATAGACCTCGGGAGGCGCGGGCGCACGGAGAAGGGTACGGAATAAAGCACCCAGGTAGGTGCGGCCGCACCTAGCAGGTGCGCGGCCGCACCCTGGTCGTGCGCGCCCGCACCTGGCAGGGTCTCTATACAACTCTTCTTTGTCCTAGCTCAACCTCGTGCACATGTCTAGGTGATGGTCATGAACACCAAGGTATGCAGTCTTGAAATGAGTATTTTGGTGGGTTTGTGGCAAAGATGACGCCTGCACCGCATACGTGCACCGGTCTCTAGACTTTCCCCTTGAGTTCCTTCCAATTTGAAGCTCTAAAAGCTAACTCAGGGCATCCAACATGATGAGAAATGTAGGAGGGAAGCTCGATAATCTTTGGAAACTCGATCACAACCTAAAAACAAACGAAAACAAACAAATAAAAGAGAAAAACAACGAATAAACAATGAAATGCATAAAATAAAGAAACTAACCACGAAAAGCACAAACTAACGAAATAAAGTGAAAAATTAAGGAAAAGAGCTACAAAATGAAATGAAAATCATCCTAAAAGAGATCAAATGAGTTCCATAAATGACACTCATCAAGGTACCGTCTCTGTCTCTCTAAGCTCTTTTCATTTTACACCGCTTGTACATATTTCTTGCAATAAATGGATGCACCACCAACACACACGGCACATCTTAGGTTAGAGTCCAGCCGGTCACTAGGGACGGCTGAGTCTAGGACTGGGAGTGACGTCTCGGGGTGTTGGGACCACCCTTTTGCTTGGATTTCGACCATTTACGTGTCTATGCTGGACAAATGGGTCGGACAATGCAAAGGGCCCCAGATCCAGAATATAGGAACGAGGGCTCAAGCGGCCAAACGCCTGAGGGAGAAACGTCTGGTCGGGAAAACCAGACGGTTTTGGAGAGATCCCCTCCGCATGCCCCTTCTACTCCAGCGGATTCCTTCTTGGAGGAATGCGACCAAGGCGGCGATGAAGCCGTATCTGCACCCTTCTCACAAAATGAGGAGGAATCTGGGAGCGACAGCTCCGCCTCCAGCTCTGAGAGTAGTGACGACCTCTTGTCACCGCTTGTAGATTGCGAGGAGGAGGAGAGGAAGAATTGGAAAGAGAAGGAAGATCCCTTCAAAATCCACGTCTCTGCCAGAGACAGAAAGCACATGGAAGACAACTTGGAGAAGTTTAAACTTATGCACCCGTTAGGAGACGGGTAAAAAATTAGAGTGCCGCCTGAGGACGGTGAAAGGAATGGTGTCCTTCGAACAAGTGTATTATTCTGATAGCGGGTTCAGAATTATTAGAAAGCTAATATATTCAGCAAGGTCAAGTGATCGGAATGCCTGGGTGGAGGCCGCTTCCGATCAGTAATATTAATATAATTAATGTTTCTGTCTGATCCTAACTTCTCCAAGAACTCGGACTTGAGGTTGTGATACTCCTATCGGCAAGCCGAGAACCTACACAATGAGAAGAAGTTAGCTAACCCCGGGGTGATCCGGGGATAACCACTCCGATGATTAAGTCAGAAAGTGTTTGAGAAAAGAAGATAAGTAAGAGAGAGAAAGTAGAGAAAGAGAGAGTGAGAGAGTAATTAATGCCCTCAATAATGAGGTCTTACCTACTATTTATAATAGTTTACCTTGACAGGTGGCTCTCATCCATGCAGAGCCTTTTGTTCCAAGTGTTGAGCTTCTGTTGCCACGTGTTGAATTTCGGCAGGCCGACATGTCTTCTTTCTGCAACATATCAGCATCTTCTTATAATTATTAAAACCTGGTCGTGTGTTTTCACAAGATATCGATCATGCCCAGATATCATCCCATACAATTAGCCCCCCAAGTGAGGACGTATGATTATTCATCATCGTGCTCAGTTTATAAGAGTAACAAGCTGATCCTAACGAAACAAACTTTGGGTTCCACATCTCATTCTCCAGACTTTTCCTTATGCTGTAAATTTTATTGTAGCAACGTTTCTTGTACTCTGTCAAGTACTGCTTACTAACAAAGTTTTATTACTGATCTTGCGATCTTGGCGTTGTCACAATTCATTTTACTTGCTTGACTTGTATATAGACAAATTAGCTTGTATATATATATATATATATATATATATATATATATATATATATATATATATATATATATATATATATATATATATATATATATATATATATATATATATATTTAAGCCCTATATTCTTTTGCTGAGAAGTTTTATATTTGCCTGCTATATTTAGTACTATTTACTATTACCTATGTAAGAGGACAATTTTTGTGCCGTAACGCCATGTATTGCATTATTTGTATAAACTCCGTCTTCCTCCCCAAGTGACCTTGTGTGCCGATAGCAGACAAGGTCCACTTGCTATAAAATACTTGGGAGCGAAAAACTCCGTTTTCCTCCCCAAGTGACCTTGTGTGCCGATAGCAGACAAGGTCCACTTGCTATAAAATATTTGGGAGTGAAAAACTCCGTTTTCCTCCCCAAGTGACCTTGTGTGCCGATAGCAGACAAGGTCTACTTGCTATAAAATACTTGGGAGCGAAAAACTCCGTCTTCCTCCCCTAGTGACCTTGTGTGCCGATAGTAGACAAGGTCCACTTGCTATAAAATACTTGGGAGCGAAAAACTCCGTTTTCCTCCCCAAGTGACCTTGTGTGCCGATAGCAGACAAGGTCTACTTGCTATAAAATTGAAGTGTAACCGTTTTTTTTTTTTGTTTTTTGAAGCGGGAAAATTAACACACGTGTCACAAATCCTGTCGTTGCTTTTTGAAATTGATTGTTGATTCAGGCCCGTTGGATTTCTGAACCGCCTTTCATTTCAACTAACTCTTCAGTTTTTCTTTTTAGATCAAAAATTCCGTCGTTTTTTTTATCACACTTTCATCCTCTTCCAAATTTTTCTCAATCGCAATTGCTCTCCAACAAAAGTGCATTTAACGGATTCTTCCTAATTTCGGTGTACGCTTCTCAGTGTATTCAGCGCACTTTATCAGCCTCGAGCTGCTGCCCGTGAAGCCGCTGAGGCCGCTAAGGCAGCTGAATCCAGCAAAAGACCTGGGCAAGGTCAGGTTGTAAGTTCTTCCGAAGAAGAACCTACGGATGATATCCCTGCAAACCCCATGGAAGGTCCGTCATCTCCAGTGCACGATTCAGCTGTCAACTCGGTTTTAGGAGATGACGAGACTCAAGAAGACAGTGTCAACAATGAGAGTAGGGACGACATTGTCTACTTGACGGCTGAAGTTATTCAGGAAGAGAATCTGGATGAGGGCTATAATTCCGAGACCGACGGAGCTGAATTCCGTCAACCTATTACCCTTGCCAAAGATGGAAAAGTGGCCAAGGCAAAGATAAGCGATGACTTTAGGAAAACGACAATTGAGAAAGATTACTGCCATCGTGCTAAGAAATTCTTCAACTTACCTGACGGGTATAAGCTGTCGGTTCCCCCATCTGGAGCCTCGGTGTTAGATTGCCCAGCAGGTTCTGTGGCCGTTTACATGAAGCATTTAGACTTCGGCCTCCGTTTTCCTCTGCACCCCTTTGTGGCAAAAATTTTAAAAGCCTGGAACGTCTGTTTAGTTCAGGTTACTCCTCCTACTATCCGGGCCGTTATTGCTACCATCTGGGTCATGTTATATCAAAACTATCCCCTAACCCTTAACGCTTTTAGGCGACTGATTACTTTGAAAAGAGACGGTCAGTCGGATGGGTGGTGGTCTTTGTATACTCAACCTCGCAAATACACCGTCCACCCAAAACTGACAAGTTGTAAGGGATGACAAGTGAGGTTCTTCTTCATGTCGGTTCTTGAGGATTATCCTCTAAGAAGAACCTTTTTCCGACCTCATCCCCGTTTTGACTCAATCCCTGAGAGGGATCTTGGGAAACATGAAGAGAGAGCCGTTAATCATTTTGACGTCTCTGAGTTTGATGAAGGTGACGGCAAGGTCCGTATTGTTCCTACGGTGTGGGTGCCGAATGTAAGTTACATTCTGGGCAACGCGCCGTTATCACATGTCGGTCTGTGTTGGACTGACGATTATGGTACTGCTTATCGAATTTCTCTTCCTTCTTTTTCTTTCCTCTTTGTTGTGTTTTTTTTTTTTAAGATTATGTACATCTAACTGATTGAACTTACATTCCTTGTTCCCAGGTATTGACAAGTTGGACAACAAACAACTCGGCCTATCTTCTGACGGGAAAAGGGTTATCAGGCGCTGCCCCAAAGCTTCTAGCCCCTACGATACCCTTGCTTCCATTTGCGGCCGTGCTCCGGCTATCAGTGCTAAAAGAAGAGCTGAGATCATGGCTGATGATAACGCCATGAAAAGAAAGTTAACACCTCTAGCCAATCGGCGAGGTGGAATTGTGATCTCCAGCCCTAGGCAACCTGAAGGGCGCGCCGAGAAGAAAAAAGATCAATCGGCGTCCGAGAAGACCCCGACTGCCGACAAAGCTAAAAGCCCTGAGGCTGTTGTGAAGAAGATTATTCAGGGTGTTGAGATCGAAGATCTCACTTCTGCTGAATCCCCTCGTCAACCACAGGCAACCACCATAATTGCTCCTACAACGATTGGGTCAGATTCCAGCATCCCAGCCCTGACTTATCGGTCCAATCAATGGATTGAACGTGTCTCTGGAAGGTTTCCAGATGAAGTTTTGAAGGGGTTCGCCGTCCCTCATGGCCATTCCGGTGACCGGTGGCAACCTGTTATGGATGTCGGCCGGAATGAATCTATGATAACTGACGACCCAATGCAAGGTGGGAATCTCGGTTATCGGCTCTTGAGCAACCTGACGCTGCCGATGGACAGACCTGCTGGTCCAATCAGCCCCCTTGCTGCTGCTCATATGCATAACATGATGAAGGTATATATATTATTATTATTTTTTTTATATTTTTATGTTGCGTTCTCGGTTTCCCTATTTTTACGATATACCTATTTTTGTAGGCCGTCATGTCTGGCACAGAGCTGGTTGAGATGTATCGTTACTATCAGGAGAAACATCATCAAGCCTCCGCCAGCGAAAGTGCCATGCAGGAAGTCATCAAAAATGCTGAAAAAGCTTTGGATGACTTGAAGAAAATAAAAGAGAAGGACGACAAAGAGATGTCGGAGCTAAAGATCAAGGCGGGGAGGGTCGCCAACCTCGAGCTAGAGGTGCAGAGTTTAAAGACTCAGATCACTGAGAAAAATAAGGCCATTGAGCGGCTTCCCTCAATTGAAAAAGATCTTCAGGATGCCAGAGTTAAAATTAAGAGCCTTGAAGAAAAGGTTCAAAAAATGGAAGCCGACAAACCTGGTATCCGCCGGAGAGCGGTTGGCCGTTATCTAGCCTCCGACGAGTTCTGCTCCAAACTCCAAGATCGTTTTGATGGAGGTTGGACTGTTGCTCAGAGATGTATTGCCCACGCCGCCGGTTGGAAAAAGGACGATTGGGCAAAAGTTGAAAAGGCTTTCGGCGAGGAAGCCTACAAGATCCCTTCCGGCTTTGAGGCGCAGCAATTTTCTGACGAGTACTTGTATAACCTGGCGCCAACTGCTGATGACGACCCCAACAACCCCAGCATTTTGGATTCCCCAGTGCCTGAGAATGCACAATCCTGAAGGGGCGGGCAGTCATCACCGACATCCTCTTGTGGGTCTTGTATCATAGGGCCTTACCAGCTGTAACTCTTTTATTGTCTTTTGTATGTATGAACATGTTTTTTGACAATGCTGTCTTATCGGCATATACCCCTTTTTTGTGGTGATGCCTGTCGATTGTCAATTTTATCTGCTGTGTAAACTTATTTTTGTTTTCGTTGTCTGCCAACTATCCACAAATTTCTACACTTTTTATCATAACTGTGTTGTTCTCTGCTTATCATTTTATAATCTGCTCCTACTTACAATGTTATGATAACTATATTGCCTTGCTATTTCAGCATATATAAAAGAACTTGCAAGAAATAAAAGTTTACCTGATAGTTTATCTGAAGTCCGACAACTTCCCATTGAAAACTTCTTAAAAAATCAGCTTTTGAAGATATCTGATTTCAAGACCTCGGCTTTGGAAGACATAAGATCTTTACCAAACTTGCATTAAAATTTACCAAAGTATGACAGATATCATTACGTATCATTAAAATTTACCAAAGTATGACAGATATCATTACGTATTAAAAATTACCAACGTACGATGGATACCTATAAATACCATACCACTCCCTGCTCCCCTCAGTGTACATAGCTCGTTCTAGATCTATGTATACTGAGTCATAACCGGTTGTTGGTGGTTCAGATTATAACATCGGTCACCTACTGCTTTGTTGTTTCAGCCAGTTAGGTACCCTCTCGGCGATCACATTCTGAGCTACGCCTCATATCGGCGTATAACCGAATTGATTTGGCCGATATTATACTTTGAACCAGCAACCTCATGAGTTAATGTACACAACTGATCAGGTTGTATAGCCGTTAACTTCATGGAAGCAGTTTTGAGCTGTCCGTCCCATTTAACGATGTTCTGTTAAATGGAGGATGCCTATTTCAATGCACATTGTCTGAATATTTCTTCATTCATCACCGATATCGTTCTTGATATCAGCTTCAAATAAAAATTGCTTATTACACATAGTATTTCTTCAATACAGCTGAGTTCCATACATTTTTTAGAGGTGTCCCATCCGGAGTTTCTAGGTAAAACGACCCTTGGATGACGATATCTCTTACTCGATAAGGACCCTCCCAACTTGCAGTCAGCTTCCCATCTTCGTTGCCCTTACCAGTTGCTGTTTTTCTTCGTAGTACCAGATCTCCCACCTTTAACGGCCGATGAGATACCCTTCTGTTGTATGCTCTGGACATTCTTTCTTTAAACGCAGCTGACTTAACTGCTGCTTTCTCTCTTAGCTCTGGCAGGAAATCTAATTGTTGTCGTAAGAGTAGATCATTTTGGTCTTCACAGTAATGCTGAACCCTAAATGTCGGAAATCCGACTTCTACTGGTATGACTGCTTCTGTCCCAAAAACCAAGTTATAAGGTGATTCACCTGTGGCTTCCCTTATTGTTGTCCTGTTTGCCCACAATATCTCTGGTATCAAATCTGCCCATAAACCCTTTGCATCTTCAATCTTCTTTTTTATTGCTGTTATGTTTTGCTTATTTGCTGCTTCCGCTTGGCCGTTAGACTGTGGATGGCATACTGCTGCATAAGCAAACTTCACCTTATACATCATTAAGAGATCTTTGACTGGCTTACAGTCAAATTGGGTTCCATGATCAAAAACCATTGCCATCGGCAACCCAAACCTCGTGAAGATATTTTTCCATATAAACTTTTTTACCTCCGATGCCGTTATCTTCGTTACTGGTTCTGCCTCTATCCACTTGGTAAAGTAATCAATTCCCACTATCAGATATTTTCTTCCACCTGTGGCCGATGGGAACGGGCCTACTATATCCATCCCCCATTGGGCAAAAGGGATTGGGTTCAATATCGGAGTTAGATCATTTGGGGGTAAGTTGATAACTGGGGCAAACTTTTGACACTTCTCACATTTTTTAACATAAGCCACTGCATCTGTGTTCATTGTCGGCCAGTAGTATCCCCTTCTCATTGCCTCCCTGGACAAGGCTCTTGCTCCTAGGTGGTTACCACAGCTTCCCTCGTGTAATTCTTCTATCAACCTTGCTGATTCAAAATCCGTTATGCACCTTTGCAACGGCAGTGAAAACCCCCTTTTGTATAATTGGCCCTGGTACATAACGAACCACGCACTATCCTTCCGTAACCTTTTCAGCTCCCCTTTATCTGTTGGCCCTACACCATGAACGATGTATGCCGGTATTTTATCATACCGCTGATCCCCCACTTCAACACAACAGACATCTGCCGACATCTCATCTATGCTTCTCTGCTTTAAAATCTCAACCATAACTGTTCTTTCCAAGTCATTGAAGCTTAAACTTCCCAACCTTGCCAGTGCATCTGCTTGGGCATTTTTCAATCTCGGAACCAATTTGATCTCAAAGTACTGCAATTGCGCCGCTAACTGCTTCACCTTCTCCAAATACTTCACCATTGTCGGCTCTCGAGTCTCATACTCCCCACTAAATTGACTTGATACCAGTTGGGAATCAGTTGTCAAAACTAGCCGTTTTGCTTCTGCTTGACAACTGCATTCCGGCTATCGCAGCTTCATATTCGGCCTCATTATTTGTTGCATTGAACTTAAATTTCATGGCGTATTCAAACATTTTTCCATCTGGAGCCGTTAACACAATTCCAGCCCCTGCCCCTGTTGCTGTGGCTGATCCATCAACTGATACCTGCCATGTTCCCAACTCCTCTTCTTCATCTGTGTATGTGGTTTCAACAATAAAATCTGATAATGCTTGAGCCTTAATTGACGTTCTAGGCTTGTAACTTATTTCATACTCCGACAACTCAACTGCCCGTGCCAGTAATCTACCTGATGTATCCATTTTGCGCAATGATTTCTCTAAGGGATGATTGGTGAGAACTTCTATCGAATGCGCATCAAAATAAGGCCTTAACTTCCGGGCTGCCACTATTACTGCCAACGCCATTTTTTCTATCACTGGATATCTGCGCTCTGCCGCATTCAAAATATGACTGACAAAGTAAATCGGCTGTTGTTGTTTCCTCCTTTCCACTAACAAAACGGCTGCCACTGTTTTTGGCGACGCCTAGATGTATAACTGCAACACTTCTCCCTTCTCAGGCCTGGCAATTGTGGGAAGAGATCTAAGATGATTCCTCACTACTTCTAAGGCATCACTTTGTTCTTTTCCCCACTCAAATGCCTTATTCTTTCTTAGTACCATAAAAAACGGAAGTGCCTTATCAGCCGATTTGCTGATAAATCTGGTTAATCCTGCCATCCTGCCTGTTAACCTCTGTATATCACGAATGGTTTTTGGTTGTTTCATTTGAAGAACCGCATTCACCTTATCTGGATTCGCATCTATTCCCCGTTCACTGACCATGAAGCCTAGAAACTTCCCTGATCTCACCCCAAAAACGTACTTTTCCGGATTCAGCTTCATTTGATATCTTCTCAAAGTCTCGAATGTTTCCCTCAGATCTGCTATATGGTCTTCTTTGTTCTTACTCTTTACTATTGTATCATCCACATACACCTCAACATTCCGTCCCTTCTGCTTCTCAAAAATCTTGTCTACCAACTTCCTGTAGGTTGCCCCTGCATTTTTCAACCAAACGGCATTGCCTTATAACAATATACACCACCATCTGTTATAAAAGTTGTTTTATTCCTGTCAGCCTTATGCATGCTGACTTGATGATGTCCTGAAAATGCATCCAGAAAACTAAGCATGGCATGACCAGAGGTTGAGTCTACTAATCTGTCTATCCGGGGTAGTGGGTAGCAATCCTTAGGGCAAGCCTTATTTAGATCTGTGAAATCCACACACATTCGCCACTTCCCTGTCGGCTTTCTCACCATTACCACATTTGCCAACCACTCTGGGTATGTACAAGGCTCAATGAACCCTGCCGCTAAGAGCTTATTCACCTCAGCCTGGATTGCTTCTATCTTCTTAGTTGAGAAATTGCGCTTCTTCTGCCTTATCGGCCTGAACTTTCTATCAACGTTCAACTTATGTTCCATTACTTCTGGATGTATTCCCGGCATCTCACTGGCCGAGAACGCAAAGACGTTGGCATTTTCACGCAGCAAGCTTATCAGGTTACACCTAGTGTCCACATCCATATCAGCCCCAACCTTCACTGTCCTACTCGGGTCACCTGGTTGCAGTTCAACTTGGGCGGTTTCTCCCCCCGGTAAAGGCCTTGGTGTTTCCTCAGGTCTTGCATCAAAGTTTTTCATGGTTAAATCCTGAGCTGTTGGCTCACTTTCTCTTTTTGGGTTGCTCGGCACCGTGGCATTACCAACCAGATTTTTCAGAGCTGTCACATAACAAGCTTTTGATATAACTTGCCCTCCATACACCTGCTCCACAGCACCCAGGTTTGACACATAGGCTATTTCCAAGTGGTAAGTTGACACGACAGCCTGCATGTCATGAATTATCGGTCTGCCGATAATTGCGTTGTAGGCCGATTTGACATCCACCACCAGAAACTCTGCCATCACATCTCTAGCCTGTGGCCCATCACCCATCCTTAACGAAAACACAATGCTCCCTTCTGGCCTCACTGTTGACCCATTAAATCCAATCACAGGGTACGATACCGGCTTCAGGTATTGCCTTATTATATTCATTTCACTAAATGCCTGCATAAACAACACATTCGCTGAACTGCCTCCATCCACCAGCACTCTTTTGATGTCTGCCCCATTGATCTTGGTTATCAGAACTAATGGATCATCGTGCGGGAACACCACACCTCGTGCATCCTCTTCTATGAACATAACTTGGGGTATTGATGCCGGCCGAGGACGGTTATCCACATCCAAAGCACAAACCAAATGACGGTGCTCCGCCAAATGCTTCCTTACCCCAGTGATCGTTCCTTCATGAATCGGTCCCCCCGTTATCACAACTACCCTTCCTGTAGATAACATCGGTATTCCTGCATCCCCTTGTCGGACTATCCTTCCTTGTGTCCTTTCGGGCCTTGCTTCTATCTGTTGCCTCTCAACTGCTTGTGCCGGTTGCTGGTTTCTGCCAGCATTCAACCGGTATTGTGTTAGGTGTCCTTTCTTGATCAACTCTTCAATGTTATCCTTCAACTGTGTACACTCCTCCGTATAATGTCCCACATCCCTATGGAACATACAATATTTCTTTACATCCCTTGGCCTTGCCTTCATGGGAATCGGTCTTGACCAATCTTCTCTGTTCTGGTTTACTGAGCAGATTGCTGCCCTTGGTGTATTCAAGGGGGTGTAAGTGCTGTATCTCATCGGCAGCCTTGCCGGTCTAGTATCTTGCCGACTTCCTCCTCCCCTTCCTGGGGCAGGAGCTCTCGGCCTGCTTCCTCCAGATGAGGTCCCCCCATACTGACTTTGCCCCTTTCCGGCAACCACATGCCTGCTACTCGTCTTCATCAACTCTTCGCTCTTTATGTAATCATGAGCTTTACTGAACGCCGCTGCCAATGTCGGCAGGCTCTTCCTTGTAAGATATCTTTTAAAATCCGAATCAACCAACCCATTCATCAGAGCCATCACAGCTATTTCCTGTTGCAATTTCGGAATGGTGTTTGCTTCATTGTTAAATCTCCTGATGTAATCCCTCAATGATTCATCCGGTTTCTGCTCCACAACCATCAATTCTCCAGAGGTTCTCTGCCTTACGCTGTTACTGACATACTGACCTACAAACATCTCAGTCAGTCTTTTAAAGCTATCTACTGATCCAACTTCAAGGTTGTTAAACCAATCAGCTGCAGCCCCAATCAGAGTTATCGGAAAGACTTTACACCAAACTGCGTCCGAGTTAGTGTACAGCATCATGTGTCCCTCATAAGACGTTATGAATCTTGCCGGATCCCCCCTTCCATCATACCTACAAGTCGGCATTTTCACCTTCTCCATTGGCTGATCTAAGATGTGCTGGGCAAATGGGGATGCCCTTAATTGCACTACCGTGCGTACTGCTTGACCCTCTACTTGCGAGCTTCTTTGGTGCTGAGTTCTGGTACTCGCAACATGACTCGAGGATTGCTCATCCTGCCGTGATGTTGTATGCGTCCTTACTGACGACTCATGTCGGGGTCTTCTCGACGAGTTCTCAAACTGATTATATTGTTCTTCCTAGTTACGGTGCAATGTTCCTCTATCTGCCTGAGCAGCTTCTCTTTCAGCCCGTGCTGCCTCGGCCTCCTTCCTCTTCCTACTCATTGCACTCATCACTCTTGCGGCTATTTCCAACTCGTCTGGAGTGAATGCCGCCATAGGATCCTCTGCCTCTCCTCCTCCTGCAAGGGGGGTTATCGGCATATGGAACTGATTACCCTCTAGGGTATGGGTTTCATCCACTATCTCCACATGGGGTTGTCCTACTGGTATTCCATTGTTTCCGGCCATGATTATTGTTGTTGTATATATATATTTTGTGTGAGGTTCTTAGGCGATAGAAGTGATCAACTGCCCCCTCCTTCTAGCGCCAAATTGTTTCTGTCTGATCCTAAGTTCTCCAAGAACTCGAACTTGAGGTTTTGATACTCCTATCGGCAAGCTGAGAACCTACACAATGAGAAGAAGTTAGCTAACCCCGGTGTGATCCGGGGATAACCAGTCCGATGATAAAGTCAGAAAGTGTTTGAGAAAAGAAGATAAGTAAGAGAGAGAAAGTAGAGAAAGAGAGAGTGAGAGAATAATTAATTCCCTCATTAATGAGGTCTTACCTACTATTTATAATAGTTTACCTTGACAGGTGGCTCTCATCCATGCAGAGCCTTTTGTGCCAAGTGTTGAGCTTCTGTTGCCACGTGTTGAATTTCGGCAGGCCGACATGTCTTCTTTCTGCAACATATCAGCATCTTCTTATAATTATTAAAACCCGGTCGTGTGTTTTCACAAGATATCGGTCATGCCCAGATATCATCCCATACAATTAATATTAAAGCTTTATCTTGACTGAACCCTTCGGGTCACACCCAAGAAAAATATACGAACTGACTCGACGAATTAATTTGGAAGAAATTAATTCGTCGCCCGAGTGTTAAACATTTAGACGTCCGAAATTCGAGCTTGGAGCGTCGAAACCGAGCGTCGGAGAATCTCAAATGTCTAGTCAAAATTTAGGATTTGGCTAGACGGGAAAATGCATCAAGTAACAAGTAAAATCCTAGCCACGCAAAAGGCTAGGAATGCATGCCCAATAGGAGCATGCCACGTGGCAGCATACGTGGCCGCCACGTTGGCAGCCGCCACATTGGTAGCCACCAAGTGGCAGCGTGCCACGTGGGAGCGCCATGGTGGCGGCACATGTGGCAATGGACGTGGACCCGGGTTGATGGGTCATGGACACGGGCTAAAATAAAATGGGCCAACCGAACCCAACTTGGGGCTCAAGGTTGGGTGACACATGGTTAGTTCACATTGCATGTGAAATGCCTTGGGGACCAAGTGAGAAAGTGGTCCACTCCTAACCATGTGACACTTGTTACTTGTTCCTTTGTTTATTTAACTAAGGGTTGAATTCACCAATCTTTCCATGTGGGATCTTTTTGTGAAAAGTCCCACATTGAAAGATGAGTGAAATTCACAAGGCATACTTCATTATAAATAGTCATGGCATGGCTTGAGAATTCTTTGCTTGAGTGGGAGTTAGAAAGAGCATTCCATATTTTTGGGAAAACTTTTAAACTCTATTAACACTCGGGTTTTGGTCGGACTTTGCTAACTCCAAGGTAGCGGACCTTAAAGTCGTGTTCGTCCGTTGTGGGTGGATACCGTTGGAGGCACAGCGCTTGCGGTGCTCGAGGCTTTCAAGTAAGAGCTCGTTTTGTAAGGGCGAACCTCGCTTCAAGGGTATGATTCGTTCTTCCTTTCTTGTGATTATTTATTTATGCTTTATGGTTTTATTAATTGCGAGTGGTTCCTTGGGTCGGTGTTGTTTCCGCGGTGAGTCGGACTCACCAAACCCCAACAGCGGTATCGGAGCCCCGCTCGTTTATTTTTATAATCATGTTTTTCAAGGTTTATTTTGGCTTATTTTTCTGGTTTAAGTTGCTAATTAGATTAGTAGCTCGGTTTTATTTATTTAAATCCCGTTTTTAATGTCGAGTTTGGCCCAGAACCCTGATTTTCGCCCAAGACTAGTGAATTTTGGGTGGAAAACGTGTTCTGGAAAGGTTTTTACCACAAGGGGCCTGTGATTTTAGCCAAATTCTGACCAAAAATGCCTTTTTCAAGAGATTTTTGTTTTTGCAAAAAAATTTAAGTCTTTTCTAACCTTGAAATTAATGGCATAACTTGTTGATTATGTGGTTGATTATTTGCATTATTTTCTGCATTTTTAAGTCCCCTTAAATCACACTTACTTGGTAGTATTTGATGCTTAAAGGTTGATTTATTTTCACATAATTGCAAACTAATTGCTTTTTAGTGTGAAAATTTTATTTTTGAGGCTTCCTAAGTGTTAAAGACTCAATCTTTATTTGTGATAAGTGATTGAAACTTTAAAAACCACTAAATTCCATGTTATTTTATGTTAAACTTTGTTGTTTTAATCATTTTGAGTTGATTGGAAACATAAATTTTCAATTTTTGTGATAGAAATTTGGTTATCTTCATGTTGGAAGATATAATTTTCAAGGATTCACAAAATTTAGATGTTGGAATTTTCATTTGAACATTAAAGTTCACATTTTTCCAACTTCCCTTACGTTGTCAAATTCTTGTTGATAAGGTTACGAGTCCATCCTGGTAAAATGAGGTCGTGCTTGTTTGTTTGTAACATATATATATATACAGTAAATATAATAGCATGAATTAATGCTTCTGTTGGCTAATAATTTTTCATCTCGTATTTTTATGAGATACAATGGATATACTTAACACCTTTTCTTGTATTTGAAGTGATTGTCACAAATATTTGAAGGTGATATATCATATATGTGAATTATTGAGATTTTTTTTTTCTCTATTTAGATAAGACCCAGTTTTGAAGGTCATATATCATATAAGTGCTGCCTCACAAGGCGGCTGCTGCTGCTGCAGCTTCTGCCGCCTCGCAAGGCGGCTGCTGCAACAGCTGCTGCTGATGCTGTCTATATATGTAGATGCTTCTATATATGCTGATGCTGCCTCGCATCACAAGACTGCTGCTGCATGCTTCTATGCTCCTGCTGTTGTTCTGGTCTACGCTACTGCTTCTATGCTGCTGATGCTGCTGCTATGCTCTACGCCATTGCTGTTCAACTCTCGCTGCTGCTAATCTGCTATATGCTAATCTGCTGATAGAGGAGGGCTTGCCAAGACTACTTCCACATTTCCTCCCGTTTAAAAACATGTTCATGTTCATGGTGTTGTTCATTTATTCGTCAATCCATTGATAATTTCAATTGGATACATTGTCTTGTTTTTTTAGATGTTAACTTATTTTGTCAGCTCTGATTTAAGATCATTTGTTAATTATTATTATTATTTTTTTTTCAGATTGCAGATAGTTATGTGAAGCCTTGAATATGTATTTCTGATCATATATCTCTGTTGTCTGTTATGAATGAAGCTGAGCGCTACAAATGTCTTCATTATCGCAATTCTTTGCTGCTTCTTCTGTGTTGCTGTGCTGCTACTGTGCAGCCTCTTTGTTTGTAACCTTGTATTTTATTTTAATTTTTTGGACAAAAATTGTAATATTACATCATTTTTTTTATGAAAATAAGTAAGTTTATGTATATGTTAGTGTTTATATATCATTTTAAGCGAAAAAAATGCAAAAAAAAAAAAAAAAATTTAATTTTTTTTGGCCATTATTGGCACCAGTTTTGAACAGGAACCGGTGCCAATAACCCTGACCAAAAAAAGCGCCAAGGGTTATTGCCACCGGTTAACCGGTGGCAATACTAGTTTTTGCCACCGGTTTTGAACCGGTGGCTTTGCATCAGACTATTGCCACCCCCCAAATGCCCACCGGTTCAAAACCAGTGGCATAGGGGGGTTTTGAAGCGGTGGCCAAATGCTTTTTTCTACTAGTGCCTTACTTTGTCAAATTCTCAAGTTTAATTTAAATTGATTAAATTGAAAGTGAGAAATTGCCTCAATTTATTTTTGCATCAAGCTAAACCAATTTAATTAAGAATGGTTCTTGGAATTATTTTGGTTATTTGCACTTTAAAAACATTATTAAGTTAGACTTGTTTAAAATTTTATTTTGCTCAGTAAATTAGTTCTAAAATTAATTTAGAATTAATTAATTATGTCTCGCGAAAAGGAATCAAATCTCGAGGCCATGGCCCGCAAAACGAGGCAAAGAACTACCACAGTGGCTGCCCCGCCTTGCGTGCGGCCACACGGCGGCAGCAACACACAGGCTGCAGCAGCCACGCGCGGGCGCGCCGTGGCAGCAGCATGTGGCCGCGTGCCGTGGGCCGTGTGTGCGGATTTTTGGGTGTGTGCGTATGCTTGGTGCGGTGAGGTGACTAGCCGTAATAGGCTTAATGTTGCTTATTTTTCCGTTTTATTTATTTTAATTAATATTGTTTATTTTAATTAAAATTTTGGGAGGCTAGGCCTCGGTTTTGAGCGGCTTTGGCAAAATTATATTTTGACAAGTTTGGGTGCTACCGACTTAATTAATTAGATTAATTAAGGGAAATGCGGAACTTAGTGGGAGCTTCAATTATTAATGACGTCAATTACATAATCGATTAAACAACTTTGACTAGTTTTAATTAGGCGTGTTAATCGGATTAACCACCTAGATTAGTTACTAGTGCCCGCGTTGTTTAAATGCATTTTACTTGTTTGATTTTTTAAATTGCATGGGCCATTCACAAATAGTGAATGGATGAATGGAATGTATATTCTGTCTCACAGGTTTTACGAAATGGCAACTAGTGGGACCCGACTAGGATAGAAAATACGGACTACGTGCCGTTATGTATTTTTGTAAATCTAAATACGGTCTACGCACCGTTAAGTATTTTTGTACTTTTATATTTAGATTATTTCTAGTCGTAGACACTAGTATTTGCATAGTTTGGTTAAGTCTTGAAGACGGTGTATCTTGGAAGACAAAGCCATGAACTGCAAAGGAAGACCTTTTGAAGATTTGATGAATTCAAGGGATCATGCTAGTTGCCAATATGCATCTATAATTTCGCTTTATATTTTATGCTTATATATATATATATATATATATATATATATATATATATATATATATATATATATATATATATATATATGTGTGTGTGTGTGTGTGTGTGTGTGTGTGTGTGTGTGTGTGTGTGTGTGTGTGTGTGTGTGTGTGTGTGTGTGTGTGTGTGTGTGTGTGTGTGTGAATTATTCGTTAGATGCATGTTTAGGTTTTCTTGATAATGCGATGATTAGTTAAGTTCACTTAAATCAACCAACATAGAAATCCTAGGTCCCTAATAATATTGAGTCAAACTTGCCTTTCCAAAACGACACTTATTGACCGGACGAGGATGATGGTAGGCTACGCCAAAGCAAGGTGCCATCACTTCTCCAAGGCGCGTAAGGCACACCGGGTGTGCACGTTGGTTTCGGTTTAACTCATCGGTATGAGTGAGGAGTCCTCACATACTGTGGCAAAAGAGATACATCGTCAAAGATGCATTAGATGCAACGATTGTCTAACCAAGAGTGGCTTAGAGCCATTAGCAAGGAAATGCTTACCCTAGAAGATTGAGTGTTTAAGACAAGCCAAAGCATGCTTAACCACTCTTTGTTTCTTCGGATCTTGGAATCGCCTTATTTTCGCCAAATAGGGATAATTTTTATGCGTAAATAAGACGTTTAATAAGATTGAAGTTTGCATGAATGCTATTTCAAACTTATTATGTTCTTGATAAATGGTTATACTTTGCACTTATATTTATAGTACTGTAAATCAAATGATATCGTTTCCATGATTGATTATGGAAATCCTTGAGAATAGTTCTCAAACAATGGAAAAACATTTCTAAAATACAATTCTCATAAATGACTTTTATAACTAAGTCCGAAAGGACGGTTGGACATCATGTATTCAAAATACTAGGTAGTTTTGATAAAACATGAGGTATTGAGTTGCAAACTCAAGATTGTCAATGTTTGACAACCAACATATCTTTTCGCATCATACATAATTGAGTAGGACTCATTGATGTAGTAATTCGAGTAAGAATTAATGGAAAAGATGGAACTTTGTTTTAGGGCGCACTAGGTGCTTGATTATGCCTAACAAAGTATAAGATTCAAGGTACTTAAAGAAATGATTCTTAAAGTAAGATTATAAGATATTGTATGATAAGAAATATAGGAAAGAAGGAACGAAGAAAAGGAATTAGATTTCATTTCAACTCATGAGTTCATGTTATTATAGTTAACTTAGCGATTCATTATCTTCACAAGTATCGGATACTGCTTGAGTGTTCCACTATGATAGTGACCTCAAACTATTCAAGTTAAGCTAAGTTATCGATTTACAAGCTTAGGATAAAGCAAGTAGAGCTACATCAGTTGTAAAGTCGTATGTTTTGTTTAAAGATATTTTAAGCCAAAGGCTGGAACAAGTAATGGTTATTATGTTCCATAATCAGCAATTGATCCGTTTACATACGGAAAGACTCACATTCAAAGTAATCAGCAATAGTTGAGAGATTTATTTGAATGGCATTGTTATCCAAGCATGAGTCAAGAATGCTTGATTATAAAAAAATATTTCCCTAACATGATAAACTCACTAATTTCAAGTCATGGGCTTGATTTGCGTTCCAAACATCTTTAGCAATGTCACGTCGACAAGAACGTACTCAAGGCTCTATTAGATAGGCTCTTGATAGTTGCTCAAATTGGAATCGTTCTAAGACAAGAAAGTCTTACTTGTTGAAAACGACAAAGCAGAGAGCTATTGTTCTTGGTATAGACAATTGACTCCGAAGGCTAAAGAGGATTCAATTACTTTAACGTTTCACAAAGAATTTCAAAGGATATGGCTATATTCATCAAATGTGAACAAACTTGACTTGAGTAGCTCAAGAGTTCAGTGAAGTACAGAATCGACTTGGCAAGATATCAAAACGTGTAGATTAGATCAAGCGATGTTTGCTTGAGCCAAGTGTGACCAACTCAAAGTTATGAATGGAAATTTCCATAAATAACTCCACAAAGAACATAGTGTGTCTTCACGGAGACCTCGGTGTCATTTGAAAATGACTCGAACGATGATGGTTCACAAATCTTCCTATAAAGTTCTTAAAGATTTGCACAAATGACTAATGTTATGCTAAACAGTATGTCGAAGCTAAGAAAAGATGCCATATTCAGTTATGGATAGAAATAACTTCTAAAAGTCTTTTTAAGTACATGTCTAAGGCTCTTAGTCTTAGTGGGAGTTCACTAGCTCAATGGGAGCTAAGTGGCTCAGTGGGAGCTAGGTGGCTTAGTGGGAGCTGAATGGCTCAATAAAGACTAAGATAACTCAAGTAGGAGCTAACTGTTTGTTGCACAACGAACTTTTAACCAAAGACTATATACATGTCTCTTGGTAAGCATTCAAGTAAGACTACGGGCATTACCTCCACAACCTAATTGAGAACAAAATGTTTGTTGCTCTAAGTAGTGTATTTCTAGAAAGGGGCTATAGTGGAATAAAATATTTCTGAATATTCCACAAAACTATTTAATTGTGGTTTAGAATTAAATAATGAGTCCATTCGATTTTAATAAATATTCAAAATAGGGTATCAAGTCAATGGCTTGGATAAAGAAACACCTATTAAGTGAACATTGTATATTTTAATCAAAAATTATCCCGAATCAAGGTCATATTTTTGTGGACGATTAATGACCATTAGAGATTAGTGTGTAGTATTATTTATAGCACCGTTTCTTGTGCTATGAGGATATAAATCATTTGCACAGGTATTGGTTTAGAACCATACTGGATCGACCTATAAGAATACTTTAAGAGATTTAAAAATCGTCATAAGTATTTTTCTCATTATTACTATCGGAACTCTTTTCCTTTGACCATGAGTAGTGGGAGATCTCTTGTTTGAGTACTAGTCCGCTTTGGTATCTGCCAAACGTCTGCCGTAACTGGGGATTATAACGACATATATCTGGCGGGTAGGTCCTCTTAGTAAGAGAAGCTACATTACAAGACTGGAAATGTCCCCCTACTAACAATAGGGAACATGTCTTGTCGTTTACAAGGCCTCTCGAAGACCGAGACTATGAAAATGCGTGGCCGTGCTCAGACGGATTTTAGAAAACATCTGCTTATTGACAGTCAAACACAGATTTTGAGAAACACTTCTGGACGTAACAGAGATGACGAGTAATCTTACTTTGTAGTTCATGAAGAGACATGAAGAGATATAGTAAAGGGGCTATACACTAAATGCACACTTGTCCGGAAAAACAAGTGGGAGATTGAAAGGAATGGTGTCCTTCGAACAAGTGTATTATTCTGATAGTGGGATCAGAATTATTAGAAAGCTAATATATTCAGCAAGGTCAAGTGATTGGAATGCCTGGGTGGAGGCCGCTTTCGATCAGTAATATTAATATAATTAATATTACAGCTTTATCTTTACTGAACCCTTCGGGTCACCCCCAAGCAAAATATACGTACCGACTCGACGAATTAATTCGTTGCCCGAGTGTTAAACATTTAGACGTCGGAAATTCGAGCTTGGAGGGTCAAAACAAAGCGTCGGACGTCGGAGAATCTCAAATGTCGAGCCAAAATTTAGGATTTGGCGAGACGAGAAAATGCATCAAGTAACAAGTAAAATCCTAGCCACACAAAAGGCTAGGAATGCATGCCCAATAGGAGCGTGCCACGTGGCAGCACACATGGCAAAAACTCCATGTGGCAGCACACGTGGCAGCACACGTGGCCGCCACGTTGGCAGCCGCCAAGTGGCAGCAGCCACGTTGGCAGCTGCCACATTGGCAACCACCTAGTGGCAGCCGCCAAGTGGCAGCAGCCATGTTGGCAGCTGCCACATTGGCAGCCACCTAGTGGCAGCCGCCAAGTGGCAGCAGCCATGTTGGCAGCCACCTAGTGGCAGCCACCAACTGGCAGCGTGCCACGTGGCAGCGCCATGGTGGCGGCGCGCCACGGTGGCGACACATGTGGCAATGGCCGTGGACCCGGGTTGATGGGTCATGGACACGGGCCAAAAGAAAATGGGCCAACCAAACCCAACTTGGGGCTCAAGGTTGGGTGACACATGGTTAGTTCACATTGCATGTGAAATGCCTTGGGGACCAAGTGAGAAAGTGGTCTAGACCTAACCATGTGACACTTGTTACTTGTTCGTTTGTTTATTTAACTAAGGGTTGAATGCACCAATCTTTCCATGTGGGATCTTTTTGTGAAAAGTCCCACATTGAAAGATGAGTGAAATTCACAAGG
This sequence comes from Chenopodium album, assembly GCF_948465745.1. Classification (NCBI taxonomy): domain Eukaryota; kingdom Viridiplantae; phylum Streptophyta; class Magnoliopsida; order Caryophyllales; family Amaranthaceae; genus Chenopodium; species Chenopodium album. The sequence goes on from NC_137852.1 coordinate 14,829,477, forward strand.
CATACTTCCTTATAAATAGTCATGGCATGGCTTGAGAATTCTTTGCTTGAGTGGGAGTTAGAAAGAGCATTCCATATTGTAAGGTTTTTCGTATTTTGACAAATCTTGTCTTTTGGATGGGGTCATTGATTTTTGTTTTAGGAAGAGGAATGGGTTGGCTAGATTGAGAGGTAGAGGGGGTAGGAGTGGCATCATCGATGGTGATGTTGGTTTTTTGTTTCTTTAGGAGGTTCTTGAGGGTTTTAGACATGGTTAGTTTTTGAGGAGATCAACCCAAAATCCAAACACACACAACCACGATCACCACAAGAGAACCAACGACCAATCAAACTTTCCACAAACACACTCTTAACCAATGCCACAAATCAACTCCTTACTACCAAGATTAAGCAAATCAACCTTCACAACCACCACACTTCCAATACCATCCAACAATTGTTTCCAAAATCAATCACCAACACAATACTATCATCAACAATATTCACCAAACAAAGATCAAGCAACCATACTACCAAAATTTGATTTCACCAAATCACAACAAACTTGCACAAATTAGCTACAAAATCAATAAACAACATAATGTAAGCAATAATCAATCATCAAAAAACACAAATAACCATCCAAAATCCAATTTCAATCATCAAAATCACCAAAATACATACTACTATTATTCACTACCATGAACTACTTAATACATGTAATTATATGGTATAATAAAAAAATTAAGAGTAAGAGAAGATGATTATACCATACAAGAAGCAAGTTTGAGCAAGTTTTAGCCACCAATTTCCACCCACACGAAAAGCCCCAATTTAGCTTCAACAATGGAGGAGAGAGAATGGATGTTGTTATGGGTTAAAGGTAGTATGAATTTGTTGAAAATAGAAGAAATGTAAGAGGATTTGATGATTTTGAAGGAAATTTGAAGGACTTTGAGTTAAATTTGATGAAAAGGAGTAAGGGTTTGGTGCGGTTTTAAGATGAGGGTGAAGGGTGTGTTCATGAGAAATGAGGGGAAATAAGGAAATGAGGGAAAAGAAAGAAGAAAAAAGAATAAGAGGCTCGGCATAAGGAGGTGCACGGCCGCGCGACCTTTCTTAAAACACACCCTTATGCTTTTGCTCCTTAGTTCGATTATTGTGTGGGCTCATCGATAAATACGATCCCGGGGCTATTGAACCCACCAAAAGTGGCAATTTCAAATCAAGTTAACAGTGGGTTCAACATCCCAAAATAATGATTGCACCACTATAAACCCACCAAGTGCAAACTTTCTTCACAATTAAGCACAAATTTTCCTATCTTACGTCACTAACATTTCTTCCCCTTTTACATCAAAATTTGATAAAATCGATTATAATCATATCAAAAACCGCGAAACAACTTTCCATTATTCATGCTTACTTGAATTAATCCAACTCCTAGAATTAAACCTATAAATCCAAAAGAAAAACAAGTGAAAGAAAGGAAAATAAAAGAAAGAAAATTAAGGAAAAGAAATCAAAAGAAACCATTAGAAATCTTTGGGTTGCCTCCCAGGAAGTGCTTGCTTATTGTCCTAAGCTCGACCCTTCCTCCAAATCGTGGAGGGTCAAAGAACACCACCTTCTTCAAAGAGGTGGACGACACGAATTATTCTTCATTCTTGAGCAACCTCTCATTGTTGCTTGATGAAACCTCACTTGCTTGAATCTCAAAAACATGCAATCTTCTCGTTTTTCAACTTCAATCTCATTCTCTTCTTTCTAGAAGCTCTTGCCTTCTTCTTAGCCTTGTTCCTTTTTGTGACGATTTCACACCATCCACTTCCATTGAATCATCAACCTCTTGAGGACAAAGCTCATACCGACGCAGAATGTCAATTACCTCTTCGTCATTAGCCTTTGAAAGCTCCTTCTTTTCTTCATTAACTTTCATGCAATCAAAACTCACAAGCACATCATCAAAAACCTCGTTAACATTGTTAGATGAAGAATCAATCAGATACACATTATCAAAATGAACGAAGGGAATTATCACTCTTGATTCCTTTCACAAGGGATAAGGATTCATGCACCGGTTTTAGCTCAAAGCTTTCCTTCTTGTTACCAACTCTCAATGTGATACGGTCTCCCTTAACATCAATCAAAGCTCCCAAATTAGCTAAAAATGGTCTCTCTTAGATAATAGGAATGTGGTCATCTTCTTCTATTTCAAGCACAATAAAATCTAAGGGAATTGTGAAACCACCTATCTTAAGGGGAACATCCTCAACTCTTGCTTTTGGGAACTAATAGATCTAGGCATTAGGGTCATGGCTTCGGTAAAAGGGATAGAAAGATGGACCTCCTTCAACATGTCAAGGAACCTCCCAAATTGTTCATTGAATTTATTCCTCATAAACTTTTAGGGGTTTGGAAGGTCGGGTTTTCTCACTTCCTCTTGTATTTTCTCAACACTCTTCTTTTTCTCATTGTTTTCCTATTTGCTCACACTCTTTGACACATCTTTCTCTTTTTCTTCACTTGAATCACTCTTTTTCTCATCCTCCTCACAATCCTTAGTAACTCTCTCTTCAAGAACTTTTCCACTCCTTGTGGTGATAGAATAAACGGGTTTCTTAGGATCCACTCCTTGAGAAGGTAATGAAGAAGGACTAGCAAAATCTTTCAAGGTGTTAGCTAGTTGAGTGATTTGTGTCTCAAGCATTTTGTTATGTGTCATCATCTCATTAAATTTCTTATCGCTCACCGCCATATAGGTGTTCAAGTTTTTTGTTTGGTTCTCAATTACTCTTCCAAATTGGACTTGGACGATAAAGGTTGAGAATAGGAATTTTCACCATTGCCTTGAGGTCTTGGACCAAATCCGGGTGGGGGTCCCCATTGATTGTTTTAAAAATTCCCCCGATTTTGATTGTTCCAATTACCTCTCCCTTGATTGTTGCCAATATTTTGGTATTGGCCACCAAATCCTTGAGATTGGCTTTGATTTCCATACCCTTGTCCTTGGTTTTGATTACTATAACCTTGATTGTTATGGTTACCTCGGAAACCTTGGTTTCCTTGGTTCCTATAATTACCGTTATAGTTATCAAATCCACCTTGTTGATGAGAATTTTGATGAGTGACATTTATGGCACTCATTTGATCTCTTTTTGGATGAATTTCATTTCATTTTGTAGCTCTTTTCCATAGTTTTCCTTAGTTTTGCTCTTTATTTATTTACTTTGTGCTTTTCGTAGTTAGTTTATTTATTTTGTGCATTTCCTTGTTTATTTTGTAATTTTTCTCTATTATTTGTTTCTTTTCATTTGTTTTTAGGTTATGATCGAGCATTGAAAGATTTCCAAGCTTCCCTTCAACATTTATCATCACATTAGATGCCTTGTGCTAGTATTTTGAGCTTCAAACTTAGAGGAACTCAAAGGGCAAGTCTCAAGACCGGTGCACGCATGCGGTGGGGGCATCATCTATGCCACAAACCCACTAAAATGCTCATATACTTGCTGCCTACTTTGATGTTCATCACCATCACCAAGTTGTGTGCACAAGGATGATCAAGATCGAAAAAAGGGAGGAGGAGACCCTCCTAGGTGCGGGGGCACAGGGGGTCTGTGCGGCCGCACAGGATGCGCGTGTGTGAAGGAATTGTGTCTTCGATAAGTGCAATTACTAGATATATCAAGGATCACTATTATGGAGATAATAAGTTCATTCCATTGGGGCGTCATCCTCTGTTGCTAGACTATGAGAGATGATCTTTGGGCTAGTCAAATAGCCCAAAGCCCTTTAGAATGGATCCTATATTGGTCACACACAAGGGTATTGAGTTAAGCAAGTTAGAGGCCATTAATGGGCCTCATGAGCAATTAATTAGTCATAAGCATGAGTGGGCTAAGTATAGTTTGAGTGGGATTAGGAAGTGGGCTTGGATTTGGACTTGGACTATTATTTAGAGATGCGATCTATAAATAATAGCCTTGCCTAGGGTTGCACACACAAGTTACAATTGACATACAGTGAATTGTGAATCAAGCAACCATCATCCAAAAGCCCTCACTCTCTCCCTCTCACACGCACGCCCCTCTCACTCCCCTCTCACCCACGGCCGGCCACCCCTAGTGGCCACGTGGTGCTGCGCGGTGGTTCTTGGCTAGTTGATCGTTCGTTCATCTCCGTAGAAGGTCGATAGAAGTGTTCTTTCATGACTAACTAGCATTAGTGGAGGTCTTAATCTGTGCCCGTGGACCAAGTAGAGGAATCACGCTTGGGGTTCTTTATCTCCCTTTGTTCTTGCTCGATCGCACGTGGAATCACGCTTCAAAGGTACGATTATTTGTGCTTTATGTGTTATGCATTAGATCCTTGGATTAGGTACTGTATGAATATGATTCATGTTTATTTCCGCTGCGTAGTACCTATAAACTCCTACTGTGGTATCCGTTAGCCTATTGCATTTACGCATATTGCCAATAATTCTTTGATAATCCACAATTTTAATTCAATTAGGAGGGAGAATAATTAATTATGGGTCAATTATTATATTAAATGTGATTTAACTCTTGGAATTGATTGAATTTAATTTAATAATGCTCAAAATAGCCATGAAGAGATCCGATTTTGCCCTATTATGCTCGAAAATTTCGACCCCCCAAACCCTAATTTCGAAAATTTCGAAACCCTAACCCTAAATTATGAATTTTATGTTTTGGTTTTGATTTAATTCGTTTACTATGTAATTAATGAATTTAATCTATTTGATTTCATGATAAATTATGAATTTTTCATGATCAAATTATTTAATTTAAGAGTTAAATTGAATTGGGGATTATTTTCATGAAGAACCCTAGTTTTAAAATTAGATTGTGAATTTAATTTTAATTGGATGAATTAGCATAAAAGTTATGTTTTAATTTATCATGGACCACATGAATTTTATTTAACAAAAGTTGTTTATTAAAATTGAAACAAAAAAAAAGGACTTAAGGTACGGCAGCCGCGGCTGGGTGGCGCTGCCATGGCGACTGCCGCACCAGGTGGTCCGGAGGGAGGGGCGAGGAGGGGCAGCAACAGCAGCACCGTGCAACAGTTGCGCGGCACTGCTGCTGCTGTGCGTCGCTGCCTATAGCAGCGTAAACCTCACGGTGTACGGCCACAGTGGCTAGCTTCGGCTGGCCACACCACGGTGGCTGGCGCATTTTAATAATAAAAACAAAAAATCAGTTTTTTGAAAATTTATTTCAAGATAATTATGAATTATTTTGGGATAAAATCAATTTTATTTTGGATAAGTTAAAATATTTTGAAAATATGATCTTTTATTTTAAAAGATAAAATTGGTTTTATTTGGATAAGATCTTTTATTTTAGGATAAAATCAAATATTCAAAAGTTGTTATATTTGATATTATCCATATTTAAGTTGTTAAATTAGTAATTATCCTAAATTAAAGTGTTTAATTTTGGATAAGATTTGTTAGGATATTCTGAGCATATTCCAAAAGGATAATAATTGATTTAAATAATGTGATTATCCCATAATTATTTTTTGGATATAATTGATTTAAAATATTGTGATTGGCTAGTAATTAGGATAAAATTTCCTAACTTTGTTAGGATAATCTTTGAGGATAAATATAATTTATCTTTTAAGATTAAAATAAGATTTGATTCTATCTCATGACTAATTTAGAATATATGATATTTTATTGATGATCATGAATAATATATGATATTATCTAATTACATTAATTAAAATATGAGATATTTAGATGCCATGTTTCCTTAATTATGATCATTCGATGTTATAGTTTAGGAAAGCATGATGAGTGATTTATTATGTGGCAATTTTATAATATATGATGTTGTTTATTGCTATATAATGACTAGTATGGCCCAGTAGATTGCTAAATACGATCTGCGCATCGTGATGTATTTTTGTAATCTTAGTACGGTCTACGTACCGATAAAGTATTTTGTAATTTTATTTTATTTTATTTAAGTAGTAGATAGAATAGAGTAGAATTACAGGTTGCAGTTAATCCAAGAAGCCCATGAAGTGAAGGCCCAAAGGAGCAAGATGGATGCGATCCATGATGATTCAAGTGGGAGCATTTACTTTATTAGTTTTCTTAGGATTAGGGGCCATGCTATGTCTTATTTATGCATTCAGTATTTTATGCATGTTAGATTTTATTGATGTTTTGTGATAATGCGCTAGAGTTCACTATTTAATCACAACATAATAAATCTAGATCCCAGTAATATTGATGCAGCTTTTCCAATTAAAAACCCGACGAAAACCTTGATCGTTTGTGATGGGTCGGCCTCAGCAGAGCATCATAATATATCTTGGGGAAGTGGGGGTAGATCACGTTCTACACTTTTAATTGGTTATATTCAACAAGGTTACCTAAAGATCAGTTTAGAACCTTGAAGCTAAGGGTAATAATTAAACATGTGATGATTAATTATTCAACCAAGAGTTACAAGAGTTGTAATCAGTAAAGAGTTTACTCACCTTGAAAATGTAATGGTTGATGACAGGGCCTCAGTCCGGTTAATTATTGCACGAATAAAGGATCTTGGAATCACTTAATTCAAGTTGGGATCACTTAAATTGAATAGAGTGCTTTAAAGTTACCAATTCGCTTATGGTACTTTAAATTTAATAAACATAATTGAATTTTGCGTTTACTTATAAGTAACATGTCGTTCTAATTTTATTATTATATATAATTTCCTCAATTGAAAATAAAGTTGAGAAACGTTCTCAAAAAGTTTAAAAGATAATCCATAAACCTATATTCCAATTTTGCTAAGATTGTTCTAAAAGGCAAATTTTAGAAATTCATGTCACATGTCTAAGGTTGGTTATATTCAAAATGTTTGAGTAAAATACCAACACATCTTCATTTTGAAAAATGTTTCAAAAGATATAATGAGATGGGAGGTACAAATCCTCCAAAAGACAAGTATAGAAATCCAATAAAATCTCTTATCTTCAATATGATTGAATATAAGAAAGTGATTGGAAATCTCTATGATCAAAAGTTGATCAAATGATAGTATTCTTCATCTATTTTATATAGAGTTTAATACTTGATTAAACTCAAATATAAATAATGATAGAATAGACTTAGCAAAATCATGAAAAGTGCTTAAAATAGTTGAGCAAAGTATCATTTTGAACCTAAGAGAAATGTTCTAAGTGGCTCAAATGGAAAGGTTTAGGAATATATGAGGATTGCATTAAGATGTTTTAGGCCAAGAAATGCAAACAAGTTGCTACTTCTCAAACCTAGAACTACTTACATACTAAAAGTTGTTATGAACAACAAATGTTTCAAATTAAATGGATCAATTCCAATTGATTAGATGCTACCTCATATAGTTGGAAGGTAAAAGAATGGAAATGTTCCAATTTAAGAATTATATTATAGAAATTGATTTGGCATATTGCTACTTCTTGGACATATGATGTCTTGTTTAGATCATTCATTGCACAATGTGATTGAACTAAAGGAAGAAGTTATTGCTAAAGGAGAAATAAATCTACAAGTTTAGAAGCAAATATTGCTACTTCACAAGTAGAATCTATAAGTTTGGAAGCAAAAGTTGCAACTTTACAAGTAGAACCAGTATTTCACCACTAATAATTGGCTAGAATTAAATAAATGTTATTCATTCTTGCCATTATCAAAACACCATTCAATGTTAGTAATGCCTAAGCATCGAAGATTCAAAACGTGGAATAAATGTTATTCTATGCTTCATTGAGTTATAATGTGTTTTGAATTGCTAAATAGGTTTAAAATTCTATATGATAGAAATAATTAAACCATTTCTATATATATCAATTTTCTCTAAAATATCAATTAATTCGAATGAAAATGAAAATTGCATGCGGAAGATCCAAAAGGATGGACTTTCAATATCATTAGATTATGAATCTATTGATATATGTAATTATCTTTCTAATTTGAAATTTTGACTAAGTCACCATTTAGAGAAATGATGATGTGAACTCGAGGTCGAATACATATCGATGTAAGAAAACCAAAGGTTCAAGGCTAGAGACGGACATTGAAACTTCATTTGTGATATGATCACTTGTGCTTAGTTGAAGCACAAGAGTGAAGATTTTGAAAAGTTCAAAATGTTCAGTATGAAGTTCAGTATCAACTTGACAAGAAAATGATTACATTACAATATGATTGTAATTGTGAAAATTTAAGTCAAGACATGTAATTGGCAACATATTCGAAATATTGTGATATGATCGTAATAATGAGAATTTAAGCCAACACATTGATAAACATCCAAGAGTTGTGAAATCGTTTTACAACAAAATCCGAAAGAAAACCTTGTGAAGTGTTTATGAAGGGAGCTATCAATCTATATGAGATATATTTTGATAACGGATGAAAATACCCTATCTTCCAACCATTGTTCAAGGGATATACTTTTAAGATAAGCTACAAAACTAAACAAAAACTACATACGTCAAATCAAAAGTAGCAAAGGCTTCATATGTGATATGGATAAGAAAAGTTCTTATAAAGTCTTTCTACAAAGCAAGGAATAAAAGTTGTATTGAAACGTTTAATGCACATTCGATTCCTAAATAAAGCACGGGGTACTACTACACAACCATGCTTAGCACAAAATGTTTGTTGCTCAAGTAGGTGCCCTTATGGAAATTGTTCCAAAAGGTCAAGTGGGAGTAGTGTAAATCTCAAAAGAGTTTGAGAAAAGCAACAAACAAACGTGGTTCAAACCATGGTTGGTTCACCCTATGCTAAATATGCCTCCTCAAAAGGCAAGTGGGAGTATAAGAATCTTGAAAAGTTCGAGAGCCTTGAAAGAGTTCAAGAAAAGTGACTTCGAAATTCTTGAAGAAATTCGAGAAGCAATCGAATAACAGCAACAATATGAGCATGATTCACCTCATGATACAAATGACAACGCGTGGTCTCGTTAAGTGTAATGGGATTAATAACCATGTGTCGAAGGTAGTACATTCCAAGTGCACATCCTCTATTGTCATTTCTCATTGAAAGCTAAACAAAGTTGTTGTATGAGTTTCAATTGTTGCATAAAAACCCACAATGATGACTAGCATACGTAAAACTTAGCCAAAGAAATATGATTTCATATTGACTAAGAGTTCTAAAATATTTATTTTGGAACATTATGATTATGCAAGTAATAAAGATGATTTGACAAGTTATTACTCCAAGTGGTTTAAAACCAGGAAATCTGAAATAGATTCTAAATCTGTAAGCAAGTGTATGACACTTGAATAATTTGCCTAAATTGGGTGAAACCCATTGTAAGCAAAGCAGACAAGAAAGAAAAATGTTTTCTAACTAAAGTAAAGACTTCTTAAAGGATTCAATTAATTTATAGTATGACTATGATTACAATGAAACCTTTACATTAGTCATGTTGCAAAGATCTATTAAAGATACTTTAGTGATTTCTACCTTATGAGATTTGATAGATGGATTTCAAAACACTTTCTTGAAATTGTTCATGAAATAAGATTTGTATATGATACAATCAAAAGTTTAGAGATCCAATAATCCTAGGGATGCATAAAAGATCCATAATGGATTGAAGTTAGCATCAGGGAGTTAATGTTCTTAATTTTGCGAGTTAGTCAAATCGTTTGATGTTCTCGTAAAATGAAGGAAAAGGTCTTGAGTGTACAAGACGTTTAGTGGGAGCTATGAAGTCTTCTTGGTCTAGTACAAAGAGCGATTATTTGTTGCTTGAATAGTCAAGTAATGGTTAATGCATTTTGTATGAAAATCTTGAAGAAGAAGATGAGTACATTTGGGATTCAAGATCTATATAGATGGGTCTCGAATCATGTTTGAGTTTGGTTAAGAAGCTTATATTGATAAGATTCTTATAGGGTTCAACATTATATTGAAAGGAGTTTCAATCCCATGTAACATGGCACATTGCTTAATGATTCAATACTTTAAGAAAGGTTGATGAAATTAAGATTTTGAGTGATGATCCTTATGCAATTCGCAAAGGATCCATCATGCATGTCATGGACTATACTCGTCTATTTGATTCACGTGTTCTTAGAACAAGTGATGGTAGATTTTAATCGAAATCCAATGTAACGTTGAAATACAAATTAGAAATTCCAAAGTTCCCTGCGAAAGGGCGAAGGAAAATTCTTAGTGTATGGAGATAAAAATGATTATAAGACTTAGAAATTGCAAAATTCATGTTTATGAGAATGTCTCATGAACTCTACTTACTAAACCCCTTCCATGACCAAGGTATAAGAGCCATACTAAGGTTTTTGGATTGAAGCAAGTTATGTAATTTTAGTTGTGTATGTTTTGAGAAAGCATATTACAAAAGTAAATACATTAGCTTGCAGAATTATGTTTATCAATTGAAACAAAGTTTCAATCTTATTTAATCGTGGTTTCAATATTAAATAAAATGTCCAAAATAATTATGAATTGATGGGCTCACTAGGTTAATGACCTTTTGAATGAATCCCCACAGGTGAACAAAATTCATATATTATTAAGTTCCTAGTTCGGAATCATTAAAGTGGACATAAATGATTTCTTATATTGAACTAGCATGTTAAGATTGATTGGATAGCGCAGTTTCATGGGCTATAGGAGTGTAGTGATACTCGGTCAATCACATGGATATGCATGAATGATGCATGATCGAACTATAGACCAACTTTGAATTTCAAGTATAGAACTTCCGGATATATTAGTGGATTCGTTTGACATGAGTGGAACATTGATTTCATTCAATGGATGATATAACTGTGGTACATTCAAACGTCTTCCCGTAACTGGAGATTATAAAGGGTGTTTCCTGGTTATTTCAGAAGTTGAGTGGGAGCTTTGGTTGCCACAAGATTGGATAGAGTCTACCTATTAAATTAGGAATGTGTCATGTTTTGGCCTCTTGAAGAGGGAGAATTCAGAAAATGCATGGCCGTGCTCAAATGTGTTACATAGTAACCATTTGTTTTGTAATTCTAACTCGGATTTCAAGAAATGATTTGTAGATTAATATAGATTACATAAGATGCAATCATATTATCAAATCGACACAAAATGACTTAAGGAATTTGAATATTGCGCACTTGTCTCAGACAAGTGGGAGATTGAAGGAATTGTGTCTTCGATAAGTGCAATTACTAGATATATCAAGGATCACTATTATGGAGATAATAAGTTCATTCCATTGGGGCGTCATCCTCTGTTGCTAGACTATGAGAGATGATCTTTGGGCTAGTCAAATAGCCCAAAGCCCTTTAGAATGGATCCTATATTGGTCACACACAAGGTTATTGGGTTAAGCAAGTTAGAGGCCCATTAATGGGCCTCATGAGCAATTAATTAGTCATAAGCATGAGTGGGCTAAGTATAGTTTGAGTGGGATTAGGAAGTGGGCTTGGATTTGGACTTGGACTATTATTTAGAGATGCGATCTATAAATAATAGCCTTGCCTAGGGTTGCACACACAAGTTACAATTGACATACAGTGAATTGTGAATCAAGCAACCATCATCCAAAAGCCCTCACTCTCTCCCTCTCACACGCACGCCCCTCTCACTCCCCTCTCACCCACGGCCGGCCACCCCTAGTGGCCACGTGGTGCTGCGCGGTGGTTCTTGGCTAGTTGATCGTTTGTTCATCTCCGTAGAAGGTCGATAGAAGTGTTCTTTCACGACTAACTAGCATTAGTGGAGGTCTTAATCTGTGCCCGTGGACCAAGTAGAGGAATCACGCTTGGGGTTCTTTATCTCCCTTTGTTCTTGCTCGATCGCACGTGGAATCACGCTTCAAAGGTACGATTATTTGTGCTTTATGTGTTATGCATTAGATCCTTGGATTAGGTACTGTATGAATATGATTCATGTTTATTTCCGCTGCGTAGTACCTATAAACTCCTACAGTGTGTACCAACCTTGTCTTCGGGTGGTACACCGTCTTTTAGGCTCTGTTGTGTTCCCCAAGTAAGAGTTGGGGAAGATGAGCAAGTTAGAGCTCAAGATCTTGTGGTTGGCCACCCGTCCCGAGTATCGTGGCCGTTTAAACTTGGGGTATGTGTTTGCACAATATTGCATTTCTTTGAGGGGCCGAAGCATCGGTGAGATACCGTGTGGGGGTATGGTTACTAGGCTCTTGACTCACCTCCACCTCGATCATTACTTGCCTTATTGCAAGGAAATTGGAGATGACACTACTAATTTTCTTGACTTGAAACAATTGGGGCAAGTGCAATTCATCTCCAAGCTCTATGAATATGGGAAGTATGAATGGTTGAGGGATAATGAGCATTGGTGCTTCTTGCCTAACCCCGGGTTGACCTCTTTCCACCGGATCAACACCGAGAACATGTGGCACGTTCCCAGGTCTTATCGGCGCCCCAACTTTGATTCCGATGATGAGGAGGAGGATGATGAAGAAGAAGAACAACAAAATTGGCAACAACACCGTCAAGAACGTCAACAACAACAACGAGTTCCACAACAACAACAACAATAAGGGCAACATTCTTATGCTAGTGCCGACTTGGGGGCACTTAGTGAGAAAATGAGCGATTTGCAAATCCGCTTAGATGGCATGTATAATCAAGATTTCGAAGCAATCTACAACCAAATGAGAGGTATTTCGGAAATAAAACAAGGTATGTTCATTGAACAACAACAACTTTATCATGCGGAAGTGGACCGCGGGAACATTGTTCCCCCTGTTAACTATCCTTACTTTCCGCCCCAGCAAGGTCCTATACCTTCATATGGGCACCCGTATTGGCAGGGACCTTTCGTTCCCGATACCGAGTGTCGCTTCTACCGGGATGAGCAAGGTAATTACGATTACAAGGCTCTCGGTGGTTGTGACTATAGGGGTGATCCTAACTACCCCAATGTGGACCCTAACCACCCCTACGAGCTAGCTTTGCCCGATAACTTCACCCCTCTTGCTCCTTGGCAACAAGATAACTTTAAGGGGCATTATGGGTGGCCCGATGGCTTTACCGGAGGTTGGGAGCCTTATCCACCTCCAACCTTCGATGACCACGTGGGCAACAATGACCCCAATGGGGCCGGGCCTAGTGGTAGTGGTGGTAATGGTCATTAGTTCCCTTGCTTTTTGTGCTTTTTGCCTCCATCCCTTATGTTTTTGTGCTTGCTTTGTATGGTTGGGATGTTGAGATGTATCATTGATTAGCTTGGGGGAACTAATTCTTGACTCGGTAGCCAATATTTGTTGTTGTATGCATACTTAGTTTGCTTGTTTGATTTTTATGCTCTTCTTGTTTGGTTTGCTTTATTTTCTTGATCTTTAGCCCTCTTGATGCATGATTGTTTGCTCGATATTCTTGGTTTGATGTTGTTGTTGTGATGATTTGACTATGATGATGTTGTTGTGTTTGCTCCCTTGTATCCAAATTCCTTAAATCCAAATCTTGTAGTTTAGTTTAGCTTTCTAGTTAGATAGTTGTTTTTCTTGTTTTCTTCACTTTTCTTTCTTTTATTTCTTTTACTCTTTGATAGTATAGTTCTTGTTTTGCTTAGTTGTTTATAGTTTTTGATTAGTTTAATTTCCTTTTATTTGTTATTTTCTTTTCTTTGTTTTAAAGTTACTAACCTTTTTCTTTGTTTATAGCTTCTTTTATTTTTCCTTTTCTCACTTGGATTTTTAACGATGCTTTTGGTCTTGGAACGCAACGAAGGTGGTTTCGTTTTGCCCTCGTTTATTTTGCTAAGCATGGATAGCCCGGTGAGACCTCTCTAATTTTTCTCTTTATTTTTCTTTGGTTGCATAGACTAGGATTAGTTTAGGGGAAGTTGAATGGTTCGAGGATGAATACTTGTTAACACGTAATGTGTTTGAGATTGATGACGATGTTGTCATCCGATCACTTGTTTTTCGATTGGGATTTATATGTGATTAACTTGCTTTCTAGTCCTTTTCTCCCTTTCTCTTATTTTCCTTTATCTATGTTTCCTTTTCTTTTTCTTTTCTTTTCTTTTATTTTCCTTTTCCTTTATTTCCTTTTAATTTTCTTTCTTGTTTGTGGTATGATTTTGAGGCTTATTTATCCTTTTTGTCTCTTTATGAGTTGGACTTTGTACATTGGACTTTGTCTTTTGCATGATTTTCTTCTTAGGTAGTGAAGGTATGCACGGTTTGAGACTATGTTCGGTTGACTCTACGATAGGTGTATGCTAGGGTAGTTGGTTTGAACTAGGAGGATCATGAAGCCGGATTCTACTTGTTTGTGGCATGCTTGGTAGTTGCTCCCTATAGTTAATTTGACACCACTAGTGAGTTTTTTCTACATCCATGTGAGGTTCATCGTTTTTCAAGCCTTCAACCTATTTTGCATGAGCGGCGTGGATCCTTGACTATGCAAACTTAATCTATAAAGCTTGATGTATGATTCTTAAACCCGAGTCTGAGCTATCTAGGGAGGACAAAGGCACATTTTTCGGGGTGGTATTTTTCATTTTTAGGATAGTTTGTATCATCTTTATTTTTGGGTTTACGATTTCCTTCTTGCAACCATTTGAGCCTTATACCTTCTTTTCATGCCACATCTTTAGTTCTTTAGCCTTTTGTTTCATTTTCTTTCTTTTCTTGGTTTTTGAGAAGAAAATTGTTCATAGTTGATGGAGTTCGTGGTGGAGAAGTTGGAAATTTGGTTTTTATGTGTGCAAGTTTGTGTTAAGTTTTCTTTGTGAATAATGACAAGTGTTTGAGAAAAAGCCGTCCTTAATCATAAAGGCATGGACAAATAAATTGCATTATAGAAATAGCTGTCCGAATTTAGCAAAAGGCAAGGACATTGCATGTTTAAGTATAAAAAATTGAAAAAGTGAAAATTCATACATATTTTGATGTATTCTTTTCTCCTTCTAAGCATTGAGGACAATGCTTCATTTTAGCTTGGGGGAGAAGCGTTTATGCTTTTTGTATATATTTCTTGTGAGTATAGCTTCAAGTAAGCTTGGGGGTGTTTCTTTTGTTTGGTAATATCTTGATTGTGTTGTTGAGGATTGATCACCCTTTTGCTTCACTTTTTAGGAAAACCACCAAATTTTAAATTTTAGCCTACATTCACCCTTTATGCCTTACGTTACAACCTTGGGGAAAGACCTTTCGACCTAGAAAGTTGAGTCACTATTCGAGGGAGGGAATCATGGGTCATTGCCTAAGGAAAGGGGATGCATAGTCAAGATTGTCGAGTAGCCTAATTAAAATCTCTTTTTCCGGTTCCTTTGAGGAATCATTGGGATGCTCACTAAGGGGAGATTTGAGACTATTGGGGAGAACGCGGTAAGATCGTTTAGGATGAACGTGGATTTTGATGTCTAGTTCCTATGCCTAGCATACCCTATGTTTCAATCAACCTTGGATATCTTGAAAAGTGCATACCTTGATTACTTGAGAAAGACTTTCATTCATCTGCATTATAGTCTCAATGTAAGTCCATTTCGCAAAGGTTTTATTTTCCATTTTTTTTTCTTTTCTTTTTATGGATTTGCCCCTTTGATGTTTGGTGGAGAGTTGTGGGTAAACTCTTAGGACACCCTTACGAGACTTCACTCGTCCTCATAGGCGACTTTGGGGTTTAAAGGGCTTGTTGTAGCTAAAAACAACCATGATTCCTACGACAGTGAGTCTTAGTGTACATTCTTATCTTGAGTCTTTCTTTTTCATTTTTAATAAATTTTTCATCCTTATTCTTTCTTGCTTTGTTTTGCTCGAGGACGAGCAAAATTTTAGCTTGGGGGAATTTGATGAGTGACATTTATGGCACTCATTTAATCTCTTTTTGGATGAATTTCATTTCATTTTGAAGCTCTTTTCCTTAGTTTTCCTTAGTTTTGCTCTTTATTTCTTTACTTTGTACTTTTCGTAGTTAGTTTATTTATTTTGTGCATTTCCTTGTTTATTGGTTGTTTTTCTCTTTTATTTGTTTGTTTTCATTTGTTTTTAGGTTATGATCGAGCATCCAAAGATTTCTGAGCTTCCCTCCAACATTTATCATCACATTGGATGCCTTGTGCTAGCATTTTGAGCTTCAAACTTAGAGGAACTCGAAGTGCAAGTCTCAAGACCGGTGGGGGCATCATCTATGACACAAACCCACCAAAATGCTCATATACTTGCTGCCTACTTTGATGTTCATCACCATCACCAAGTTGTGTGCACAAGGATCATCAAGATCGGAGAAGGGGAGGAGGAGACCCTCCTAGGTGCGGGCGTACATGGGGTCATTGCGGTCGCACAGGTGGCGCGTGCGGCCGCACAGGAGGCGCGTGCGGGCGCAACCCCTGGGTTTGTGCCCGTACCCTGCTCTGTGCGCCCTCTCCTTCCCTATGTGCGGCCGCATCTGCGTGGGTCTATTTTTGGACGTCATAACCAACTTCTCCCTTGTATATATAGTAGTTTCTTTCCATTTTTAGGGAGATATTCTTTTTTGTTTAGATTTTCATAAGAATTAGAGAGAAAATTAGAGCTTGGATCATATTTTTTAGAGAGAGAAACTCTACTTTGAAGAGAGAGAAATTCATCGTGTATTGTTGATTATTCAAGATTTCTTCATTCCAATTGATCTTTGATCAAGTTTTGTAAGGTTTACTCATCTTTGATTTCAATATAAGTTTGATTTTAGTTGATTTCATTTGTTTTTCATATGATTGTTTATTGTTTGATGTTTGATTGAAGTTTGATTGAAGTTTCATTGATTTTTGTATTGATTTTAGATATCTTAATATGATCATGATGAAATTTTAGATTAGTTGTGTTTTGATCTTAATTAACGTGATTAGTGAGTAGTTTACTTGCTAGGGTAATGGTTAGGGATGTCAGTGGGGCGGGTCAAGTAGGAGACCCGCCACATCCTCGCCCCACTGGGGCGGGGATGGGTCTCGGTTTGGCGGGTGGTGGGGCGGAGATGGGGATAAAAACCATACCCGCCATGGTTGATGGGGCGGGGGTGGATTTAAGTTGTACCCGCCCCATCCCCGCCCCGCCCCACCCGCTCCACTTCATACCCGCCCCATCCCCACCTCATACCCACATCTATATATCTTTTAAAGCAAAATTGCATACTTTTATTCTATTTATAAAATAATTACGTGAAATACAATATTAATTATAATACTTTGTATGAAACTTATATTATAACATAAAAATGTGTGTAGAATGTTTTATTTTATAATTCGTATTAATTATGTAAGATTGTTTATTTGAGATACGGAGATTAGGTGGATCTTGGGTGGGGATTAGGCGGGTCTTTGGTGGGGATAAGGTGGGGATGGATATCCAAGTGGGGGGTGGGGCGGGGATTGTTTTGGAGTTGTACCCGGTGGGGCGGGGATGGGGATGAAAATTGGACCCGCCGCGGGGATGGGGATGGGGATGGGGATGAAAATATTAGGTGGGGATGGGGATGGGAAGGCCAACATCCGCCCCACCCCGCCCCATTGACATCCCTAGTAATGGTGAAGCATGTATGAGTAATGGATTAGTGTTAATTGGGAATAATTGATGGAGTTGATGATGTGATTAAATTTGGTTGATGAATCATGTGCATGTGTGTGATTAATTGAAGATTGGCCAACTTTGATTGTTGCACTAGATTGCATTGTAAGTTCACATTGATACGGACCATTGTAAGTTAGCTACAATGGTAGGCCACAAATCAATGGTCCGTATCAATGTAAACCTACAATGCAATCTAGTGCAACAATGAAAGTTAGCTACTCTTCAATCAATCACACACATGCACATAATCAATCAACTAATTTAATCACATCATCAACTCCATCAAATATCCCCAATTAACATCAATCCATTACTCATATATGCTTCACCATCACCCTAGCAAGTAAACTACTCACAATCCATGGAAATCAAGATCAAAACTAAGCTAAACAACAAATTTATCATCATCATATTTAATCAAACTAAAATCAATCAAACTTGAACAATTAACAAAACAATTGAAATCAAGAACTAAAGAATGCATTAAAGTAAAATAAATCCTTACAACTTGAGCCAAATCAAAGTAGAAAATTCTTAGAATCATCAATCTTCAATCATCAATCAAGAGTTTCTCTCTCTACAAATCAACTCTTTCTCTCTCTACAATTATCCTCTAATTCTTCCTAATGATTCTCAAATTAATCCTCTCTCTAAAAATAGAAGAAAAATCTATAAATAGTAAAACTAACTAAGAGAAAGTCGGTTAGATCGTCCCCAAAAGACCTAGAAAGGCGTGGCCTCTCCAAGGTGGAAGCGCGCCTGCTGAAAAATGGGTACGGAACAAAGACCCAAGGAGGCGCGCCCGCGCCTAGGAGCAAGGCATCCCCTTCCATTCATCGATGTTGCTCATCTTCGTGCGCTCCACTTGATGATGTAGATGAACACGAAAGGTGGCAGTCTTGAAATGGCCTCCACAGTGGGTTCAACACCAAGAATGGTGCCCCCACCGCATGAATGCACCAACTCGAAAACTTGACCCTTGCATTCATTCAAACTTGAAACTCAAATGGTAGGCGAGAGGCATCTAAAATGATGTGAAATAAGGGAAGGAGACTCGAGAATCCTTGAATCACGATCTCAACCTGAAAAATGAACGAAAAACAAACAAATAAAAGGGAAAAAGGCAAAATAATAGCATGAATTTGTTCTTGTGACTCATGTTTATTTTTTATCATGCATAAGTTGCAAAATTGGTTTTATCAATAATAAAAAATAACCAGTGGTTATTATTATTCACTTATGAAACTGTGATCTCAAGATTTGCACAAACTAGTTAGTTTAGGAAATTCTTGAAGACATCATCGAACTAGAGTAGTTTGGCTATACTTTGGGCTTTTGAGCCCCCAATTTTTTTTTTGAATATTGTAGCCCCCAATGTTGGGTGACTTCGATGACTTGTTTGTTTTTAATAATTAGACCATTTCATATATGTTGCTTGAAATTGGTCTAGAAATCCTGTGTTTCGTCTAATTATGATAACAACTAGGATCTTTGAAACGATTAAACTAGTGTGTTTAAATCGTTTTTTTTACCATTCATAGTTTTAACAAAGAAATGTGCTAAGTCTAGTAATATTGGTCATTCATAAGAATAAGTAAGAGGAAAAATGAAATGTTGTTCAAATTTTTTCGTCTATTCTTGCTACTTTTAAATTCTTTCTTTTGGGTTCGAATTTTGTCACTGTTTTGAAGCTCGAGAAAGTAGATGTTATCCTCCTTGCGAAATTCTAATGTGTGCAACAGTGGAGAATAATTTAAAATGAAGACTCCTTAATTTAGAATTTAGGAGTCTTTTGTTTACATTTTAACTCATGAAATTGTTTGTCTGATAACTAACAGTGGGATTTGAGATAAGCCCCTTGTATAATAATCCATGAAAAATTCTTAATTTTAAATCCCCCATATCAAACAAACCCCATCAAACTTGACAATAATAATGATTAACCATGTTCCCAATTCAATCTAAAATGAAATACCTAGAAATTCAAAAGTAAGGTTTTTTTTTTAACATAGAAACTAAAGTTAGGGGGAAGATGAACAACTCACCAGAAGAAAGGAATAAATGAATTGAAAATATGAGCCAACGTCACTCGGTGGTCGGCGTACAAAATTAACTCAAACCGTCAATTTTTATAGAATTTCCCAAAATTGAAGTAATGAACCACTAATTATGTGAAGTTTGTTTCTTAATTCAAGCAAAAGGGAAAGGATTTTACAAGCTAGGAAGAAATTGGAGCTATATCCATGCCGGCAAGTGAGGAAGAGTGGGAAATTTCTAGAGTATGAGTATCCTAAAAAATATAATAAGAAAGTTAGGTTTTATATGTGAGAGAATATATGTCCTTAAAAAACATCAATTTATCAAGAATAAGGTGTTAAGTGATGAGTTTTATCAATATTGAAAATTCCAAAATAATCACTTGCGTATAGGAGCTTAAATTCCCGCTACATTTTTGGTGGGCTTGTTTGGCTAAAATGTAGCCACGGGATAAATTGACTGTGGCTAAAACTTTATAAAATTGTATTATATTGTAAAGTTTGCCACTAATATTCTCATGGCTACAAAAAATACTTGTGCCACAAATATCTAATTTCTCGTGGCTAATTCCGTGGCACAAGAGTGCTTTTGTTGTAGTGGATGTTAATAATGTGTCTTGATACGATTTTCATGATGAATGATTAAATACTAAAATTTCGTATGAGCAAGTATGTTTTATGCATCATGATTTTGTTTCTTTTGTTCTATACTAGTCATACTCTCTAATCTCTAGAGTAAATTGAAGTATTGAAACAATTATTATGCACTAAGATTAGTTTTTGAAGTTGAATTTGAAAATGGCTCGAGTATGTAACCTGTTTAATGGCCAAATTTAGTTGCAAACTTAGTTTTCAAAGGAACACCATGATTGTTAAATCATTGTGGTACATTTGAAAATTGTAAGGCTCGAACTACGTAAACCATTTGTAGTATAGACGATTCTCGAAAGTAGCTCGAATGGCATGAATATATCATTTTGTTTTTTTGTTGATATTGGAGCCCTTATGTGTTCGGTTATACGCATTCTTGCTATTTCACAAGTCTTGGAGCCCCTAATTTTGGGTAATTCTAATGACTTGCTATTGTTTAGGCCATTCATATAATCATGATATTGAGATGGACCTATGTATATATCCTATTTTTGTTTTTGAGATATTTAGGATAATGACATGGCTTTTGCATTCAAAGTCATGTTCAAAAAAGCAAGTTAGTTCTTTGCTTGTTTACAAACCAAAAACGATTGTGTTTAAGGTTTAGTAATCTTACCTAATGTCTAAACGTTTGTAAATATCATTGCGGCCATTTTATCAAATGTTGTGGCAAAAGGGTAAGAAATGTTAGTAAGATAAAATAGGAAAATTTGTGCTTAATTGAGAAGAAAGTTTGCACTTGGTGAGTTTATAGTGGTGCTATCATAATTTTGGATTGTCAACTTGATTTGAAACTGCCACTTTTAGTGGGTTCAATAGCCTCGGGATGGTATTTATTGATAAGCCCACACAATAAACGCACCAATGAGCAAAACCATAAGGGAGCCTAGCTAGCGCGGGTGCGCTGCCAAGTCGCGCGACGGCGCACCCCCTTATGCCGAGCCTCTTATTCTTTCTTCCTCTTCTTTAGTTTCCCTCATTTCCTCATTTCCCCTCTTTCTCACAAACACACCCTTCACCCTCATCTCTAAACTGCACCAGACCCTTACTCCCTTTCATCAAATTTCACTCAAAATCCTCCAAATTTCCTTCAAAAATCATTAAATCCTCTTATATTTCTTCCATTTTCAACAAATTCATACTACCTTTCACCCATAACAACCTCAGCTCCATTCTCTCTCCTCAGCTAAATTGTGGCATTTCGTGTGGGTGGAAATTGTTGGCTAAAACTTGCTCAAACTTGCTTCTTGTATGGTATAATCATCTTCTCTTACTCTTAATTGCTTTATTATACCATATAATTTCATGTTTTAAGTAGTTCATGGTAGTGAATAGTAGTAGTATGTATTTTGATGATTTTTATGATTGAAATTGGATTTTGGATGGCTATTTGTGTTGTTTAATGATTGATTTTTGCTTACATTGTGTTGTTTGTTGATTTTGTAGCTAATTTGTGCAAGTTTGTTGTGATTTGGTGAAATCGAATTTTGGTAGTATGGTTGCTTGATCTTAGTTTGGTGAATATTGTTGATGATAGTATTGTGTTAGTGATTGATTTTAGAAACAATTGTTTGATGGTATTGGAAGTGTGGTGGTTGTGAAGGTTGATTTGCTTAATCTTGGTAGTAAGGAGTTGATTTGTGGTATTGGTTAAGAAGTGTGTTTTTGGAAAGTTTGATTGCTCGTTGGTTCTCTTGTGGTGGTCGTGGTTGTGTGTATTCGGATTTTGGGTTGATCTCCTCAAAAACTAACCATGTCTAAAACCCTCAAGAACATCCTAGAAAAACAAAAAACCAACATCACATCGATGATGCCACTCCTACCCCTTCTACTTCTCAATCTAGCCAACCCATTCCTCTTCCTTAAACAAAAATTAACGGCCCTATTCAAAAGACAAGATTTGCCAAGCTACGAAAAACCCGATCCCTCAAACCCACTTGCCATCACTTTCGTTCGGACATGGTAAAGATGGGTATAGATGAGGATTTAAGGGTTATTTGCCAACCTCCGCATGGGTACATTCGTAAATCGTAGCTTCCGAACATATGTTGAGCCCACCTTTGAGTTTCTAGCTACGGTCGATCTTGTGGCCGTGGAGGGTGGTCACTACCAGGTTCGATTTCAACTTTTTAACCACCATTTTGATCATTCTCTAGAGGAGTTTAATGTGACCATTGATTTTGATCCAAACTCGGATATATTGGATCTCTAGTTCTTCTTCAATAATGAGTATAATCAAAATAATTGGTGGAATTCATCTCGAGGGAAAACAACTTTAAGACTCGGTCCGCCGCAATTAGCAAGGTCTACCAACCATGTCTACGGGTTCTCTATCGACTCCTGGGATATTCGGTAATCCCGAAACAAGAATTGCAAAAAATGAGTCAATTAGAGCTCCGAATACTTCGGTTGGCGACTAGGGAAGAGTACCGAGGACGTTTGAATTTGGGGTGCATGTTTGGCAGTATTGCCAAGGCTTACACGATAGGAAATCCGGGGAGATTCCATGTGGTGGTATGGTCACAAGGCTTGCGACCAACCTTGATCTCGCTCGTTATTTGCCATTTTCACTCTGGTGGGAGATGCCGATTCCGTCTACCTCAACGTCAAGCAATTAAAACAGATTCAATTTTTGGCTAAGCATGATGATGATGAGGTACTCAAATGGCTTAGGAACAACGAGCATTGGTGCTATCTTCCTAACCCTTCCTTGACTTCTCTCCACCGAGAGAATGTGCCCAACATTTGGTATGTCCCCATGATTCATCGCCACCCCTACTTTGATGATGATGAAGAGATGGAAGAAGAAGAAGAGCCACAACAACATCAACAAAACCAACAATAACAACAACAACCGCAACAACAACAACATCAAGATCAACAACACTAATATGCCAACTCCGACTTGGATGCTCTTAGTGCCCAAATGAGGGGAATGCAAATCCTATTGGAGGGCATGTATGATCAGGCCCTCTACAATCAAATGAGGGGCATCTCAGAGATGCAACAACGTATGTTTCTCCAACAAAAACAAATTTATGATGCGGGTATTAATCGGGGAGACATCACTCCCCCGGTTAACTACCCATATTATCCACCCCAATTAGGACCTATTCCTTCTTATGGGGATGATGGGGTACCTACGTACCCATATTAGCAAGGACCTCCGGGGTTCGTTACCGAGCCTCGCTCATTACCCGATGAACATGGTAACTACGATTATCGTGCTCCCGGAGGGAGCGACTATAGTGGTGATCCTAAGTAGCCCTATGTGCACCATAATCTCCCATTACCGCTCGCTTTGCCCGATCAATTTACCCCTCTTGCCCCTTGGGAACAAGAAAAATTTAAGGGGCATTATGGTTGGGCACCCGGGTTCACCGGAGGGTGGGATCCTTATGATCCCCCATCCTTCGATGACCACGATGGCGCCGGACCGAGTAGTAGTGGTGATGGTTCTTTGTTCCCTCATTTTTGTGCCTTTTGCCTCCATCCCTTATCTTACGCGTGCTTACTTCGTATTGATGGGATGTTGAGATGTATTTGTGATTAGCTTAGGGGAACTTTACTTTTCTTAGGGGTGTGTCTCGGTAGCCAATTTGCTGTTGAAGCTTGCTTTGTTTTCTTATGCTTTCTTGAGTGTTGGTCTCTTTCTTGATCTCTCTTGGGTGTTGCTTCCTTTTCATGCCTATTTCTCTCATTCTTGATGTTGTTGTGGTGATTTCTCATTGATGATGCTTGTTGTTGTTCCCTCAAGTCCAAAGCCCTAATATCCAAAACCGTTAAATCCAAAATCCTATGAATCCAAATTTTGTAGCTTAGTGCTAGTTGTTAGATTTATGAGTAGTTTTCTTTAGCTTACTTGTTTTGTAGTTTAATTCTTAATAGTTTATTTATTTTCCTTTCTTGATAGTTTAGTTTAGCTTATTATTTCTTTTTAATTTCTTTCCTTCTTACTTTGCTTTCTTTTATTTTGTTTTGAAGTTACTAACCGTTTTCTTTGTCTTTAGTTCTATTTTCTATTTTTGTTTCTCACATGGCTTTGATGGTGATGCTTTGTTTCTTAGAGCTTCTTAAGGTGGTTGGTACTTCACCTTATTATTTTAGCATTGCTTGGAATGCCGGTGAGATAATTCCTTTTTCCCTTATTTTATTCCTTTCCTTTCTTGGATGCATAGAATAGAATTAGTTTTAGGATAAGTTGAATGGTTCGAGGATGTATGCATATAATACCTAGAGTGTTTGGGATCTTTGGCGATGTTGCCATTTGATCACTTGTATGATGATTGGGAATTATGTGTGTTTGCTTGCATCTTTGCTTTTTTATTTATTTCTCTTACTTTTCCTTTATCTTTATCTCCATGTTTTCTTTATTTTTCTTTCTTTTCCTTTCCTTTTTCTTTTCTTTTTGATTTTGGTTTGTTTAGAGTTTTTGAAGCTTTTTCATTTTTCTTTCTCTTATGAATTGGAAAATATACAATGAACTTTTGCTTTTGAATAATCACCTTCCTAGGTAGTAATGGTATGCACGGTTTGAGAATGTGTTCGGTTGATTCTAGGATGGCGTATGCTAAGGTAGCATGTTTTAGAACTACGAGGATCATGAAACCAGAGTCTACTAGTTTGTGGCATGTTTGGTAGTTTCTCCTTATAGTTGATTTGACACCAATAGTGAGTTTTTGCTACATCCGTGTGAGGTTTATAATTTTTCAAGCCTTCAACATTATTTGTATGAGCGGCATGGATCCTTGACTATTGCAGACCCAATCTTGAATCTTGACTCATAGTTCTTGAGACCGAGACCGAACCATCTAAGAAGGACAAATGCATCTTTTCAGGGTGGTAAGTTTTCTTTTCTAGGATCGATAGTTTTCGTCATTTTTGTTCTTTTTTGGTTTACATTTGCCTACTTGCTTACCATTTGAGCCTTTACTCTTTTTTCCAAGCCACATCTTTAGATTCTTGAACCTTTATTTCTTTTTTTTCCATTCTTGGTTTTTGTGAAGCAAATGATCATATTTGGGAGTTTGTGGTATGTTAGCATGGACATTGGTTCAAAAAGAAAGGAAGCTTGTGTTTTTTGTATACTTTGTTAATAATGGCAAGTGAATAAATGAAAAGGTCGTCCAACGTTAAAAAAGGCAAGGACATGCATATGCAAGTTGTAAAAGCCGTCCATAGTTAAAAGAGGCGAGGACAATTGTTATGAAAACGAAAAAAAAGTGAAAAATGAAAAATTCAAAAAATATTTTGATGTATTCTTTTCTCCTTCTAAGCATTGAGGACAATGCTTCATTTAAGCTTGGGGAGAAGTGCTTATGCCTTTGTATATATGTTTGTGAGTATAGCTTTGAATAAGCTTGGGGGTGTTAGTTTGTTTTTGTTTGGTGATTACTTGATTATAGTGTTGAGGATTGATCACTCTTTGCTTCACTAATTAGGAATACCACCAAATTTTAAATTTTAGCCTACCCTCACCTTGTGCCCTTACGTTACAACCATGGGGAAAGACCTTTCGACCTAGAGGTTGAGTTACTTTCCGGTGGAGGGAATTATGAGTTTTAGCCTAAGGGGAAGGGATGCATAGTCAAGATGTCGAGTAGCCTAAAACTTTCTCGTTTTCTGGTTCCTTCGAGGTACCATTGAGATGCTCACTAGAGGGAGATTTGAGACTAGTAGGGAGAAGACGGTAAGATTGAACGGGAAGAAAGTGGAGTGTGATACCTAGTTCTCTACGCTTAGCATATTCTATGTTTCAATCAACCTTAGATTTCTTAGAACGTGCATACACTTATGGCTTAAGAAAGTTGTTTATTCACTTCAATTGTAGTTACTTTGTAATGTCCAAATTCGTAGAGGTTTCATTTTTGTAGGGAATATTTCAAGCATCATAACCCCTAGCTTGAACCCCACTATGATCATACACTTAAGTACGTTGGTGTCCAAAGGGAAAGAAAAGAGAGCAAAAGAGTCGCCAACAAGTTTTAGGAACTTGTAAACCGTTCACGAGGTGAAGGTTACACCCCTTAACGATCCATGGGATCGTCAACTCCATAAGGTCTTGAACCAAATAGGGTTTGGGGATGAGGGTACGAATCCAATCTATAAAAGAAAGGACCCGCCCTATAAAATAGGCATCTACTTTATTCTACTCTTATTCATGTGCGCTTTTTGACTAACATGCAAACATTATATTAATCCTTAACTTGTTTAATCTATGTTGGTTGAATATTAATGCACAAACAAATCCATTATTGGCGATCACTTGAATTAAAATCATATTAGCCTAAGCCAAATTTTTAATTATCTTATTAAGCGTGATTTAAAGTATAAATACCCTTTAACAAGCATAAAAGGCGTGATCAAGCAATAACAATAATTAAACATAGATCAAACAACATAATAATAATCATAATAAGGCATAATAAAGCTTAATAATAATAGCTAGTTCCTAGGCATGATACAAACAAGATTAATAACAAATATTAGCATGTCACTAAACAATAAAAATAAAAGCTTTAAACCTAACATGGTACTAACATGATATTAGAAATAATAAGAAGCACCCTAAACATGATTCTAGAAAGCAATAAAAACATCCTGACATGATACTAGGAATTAATCAAATCTAAGCATGCTTTCTACATTGAATTAAAATAGGGAGTAAGCTAATTTACTCACTGTAGGGAATATTTCAAGCATTATTATCCCAAACTTGAACCTCACTATGATCATACACTTAAGTATGGTGGCGTTCCAAAGGGAAGAAAGCTAGAGCAAAAGAGTCGCCAACAAGTTTTAGGAACTTGTAAACCCAAAAGACAATCCAAAAGGAACATCAACTCCATAAGGTCTTGAACCAAATAGGGTTCGGGGATGAGGATACGAATCCAATCTACAAAAGAAAGGACCCGCCCTATAAAATAGGCCTCTACTTTGTTCTGCTCGTATTCATGTGCGCTTTTCGAATAACATACAAACATTATATTATACCTAACCTGTTTAATCTATGTTGGTTGAATATTAATGCACAAATAAAACTATTATGGCGATCACTTGAATTAAAATCACATTAGCCTAAGCCAAATTATTAATCATCTTATTAAGCGTGATTTCAAGTACAAATTCCCTTTAGCAAGCATAAAAGGTGTGATCAAGCAATAACAATAAAATATATCAAGCAACATAATAATAAGCATAATAATAATAATATAATCATAATCATGATAAGGCATAATAAAGCTTAATAATAATAGCAAGATCCTAGGCATGATACTAACAACATTAATAACAATTCCTAGCATGTCACTAAATAATAAAATTCAAAGCTTTAAACCTAACATGGTACTAACATGATATTAGAAATAGATAAAGGCACCCTAAACATGACACTAGAAAGCATTAAATAACATCCTAACATGATACTAGGAATTAAACATTAAAAAAACATGCTTTCTACATTGTGAAAGAAATAGGGAGTAAGCTAATCTACTTACTTTGAAGCCTCATACTCTTTCTAATAACAAAATACACAAGTTAGTAAACTTCAATGAAAAGAATAAAGAATTAAATAATTAAATTAAAGTTAAATAAATTGAAAAGAAAGAGTTAAAAAGTTTAGACTAGATTTGGGACCAAACCCTTTGAAATTATTAACCTTTCACGTCTAGGGCGAAGGCAACTTCGAACTTGGCTAGGTGTTTCTAAGTCTTGTGTATGCGGAATTGTGCTTAATAAAAAAGCTATCTTAGAAAGAGAGAGAAAGAATGAATTAAGTAATTCTTAATGAGAGTTGATGAATAAAAACAGAGGTCGAGGACCCTATTTATAGGAAAATAGTCCGAAAAATCATAGAATTTTATAAGGAATAAAACTCCACTCTTTCGCTAACAAGCCGATCTTGTCGCCAGAAATTCATCTTGTCGTCAGGCGACAGGGTCTGTCGCGAGGTGACAAACCTGTCGTTTGGCGATAGAGACAGTTTTTGCGGATTATGTTTTTATCATATCTTTTGACCTAGAAGTCCAAATAAGTCATATAATATATATGTCGTTGGAAAGCTCTTGAAGTATACTTTCTAATGCAATTGGAATCAGATTAAAATCTTCTGTAGATAAAAAGATATGTCCGAAACAATGGAAGGGTGTCATTTTTGGATAGAGTTTCGTATTCCTTTCATATCTTTTTCGTTATAGCTCGGAATTAATATTATAATATATCATTGGAAAGATAATTTCAAGATATATCCAACCATATAAAGTCTAGATAAAAAATATGAGGCACGAAAATAATATCTGACTGTCTTTGAACATGTTTAAATTCGAATAGAATTAGGACTTTAAAAAAGGAAAGTTTTATAAAGAAGGAAAGTTTTTATTTAAATCAAATTTCATGATCTTATCTTTTCAAAAAAGGATAATTAAGATATTTTAAAATCTTATATAAGATTCTAATCAATCCTAATTAGTTTAGGAATAGGATTAAACCTTTGGACCCTCCTCATGATCATTGGGTCGTAGGTAAAATCCGATTTTGGCCCAGTTTAGTATTTTGGCCATAACTTCCTCATTATTCATCGGAATTGGGCTTATAATATATCGTTGAAAAGGTCTTTTCAAGCCCCATCCAACTACACTATTATTGGACCTTTATCATGGACCAAAATAAACTAGATTGGACGTTTTTATAAAACAGAGTGGGTTTTCGAAAACAGAAAGAAAGATTTTTAATAAAAACTAACCGCAACACTTGACTTTTCACACTTTCACCTCATTCGATTATGGTTCGAAGCGAAAGGTATTCATCACTGGGTTTCGTTTTGGGGAGACACAAATGGGTGTCTACACTTACTTAGAAGGCTCGTACCTCTTTCTAATAACAAAATACACGTGTTAGTAAACTTCAATGAAAATAATAAAATTAAAGAGTTAAATCAAATAAATGAAAGAAAGAGTTAAAAAGTTTATATTAGATTTGGGACCAAACCCTCAGAAATTATCAACCTTTCACGTCTAGGGCAAAGAGAACTTCGAACTTGGCTAGGTGTTTCTAGATCTTGTGTATGCAGAATTGTGTTTGAAAAGCTAGTTTAGAAAGAGAGAAAGAAAGATAGCAAGAATTGCTCAAGAGAGAATAGAGAGAATTAGGTGATTGTGAATGAATAAAAACGGAGGTTTAGGACCCTATTTATAATAAAAATAGTCCGGAAAAGTATATAATTTGATAAGGAATAAAACTACAAGCTGTTGCCGCAAAAACACTCTGTCGCTTGGCGACTGCCTGGTTTTCACGCGCTTTCCACGCGAAATCCAATCTTTAATCCAATTTGATCTATGGAATCCGTACATATGCTGAAATAGTATTTTAATAAAATAATAATATTTTATTCCAAATAAAACTCATCATTAGGGGTGTCCATAATTCGGATAAAAACTGAAATCCAATCCAATCCAAACCGAATTATCAATTCGGATCGGATCCAAACTTTAAATCGGATCGGATCAGATTGAGATTTTTTGAAAATTCGGATTTTCGGATTGGCCTATTCAGATCCAATTAAAACCGAACACCGAAATTTAGATTTCAACATTCTTAAGTTGTTGTGCCTGCTACTGCCTTCTTTTGGAAGTTGGTGAAGTCTTGAACAGAAAGTTGCTGCTACTTATTTTGAACAAAAATGTTGCTACTTAATTATTGTAATGAACTCTTGGTGTTGACTTTTAGTTGTACTACTTATTTTGAACAATTTAATTTGACTTGATGTTAAACAATTTATGTTAATCATGACTACTATTTTATGTTATCATACTAGTTTATTAGACGTTATAAATCAATTTAGTTTAATTCGGATTTCGGATCCACCGAATTTTAATTCGGATTGGATTGGATTGGATTGGAAGAGTAATTCGGATCGGATCGGATTAAAAAATGAAAACCGAATTATAATTCGGATCGGATTGGATTTGGCCTAAATCCAAACCGAAAACCTAATGGACACCCCTACTCATCATAATATAATTACTAATTCTAACTCTATTAGGATTGAAAAGAACCTTCTAGAGAACTCTAGAATACTATAATTAATCCTAGTAATTTTAGGAATAATAATTAACATTGGGCCCACCTCTAGATCATTGGGCCGCATGTAAAGATCAAACCGGGCCCAGTTTTTTATTTTGGCCATAACTTCCTCATTATTCATCGGAATTGGGCTTCTAATATATCGTTGCAAAGCTCTTTGCAAGCCCAATCCAACTACACTATTCTTGGAGCCTTGTCACGGACTAAACTAAACTGGATTAGCTATTTTTATAAAATAGAGTTGTTTTCAAAAACAGAGAGAAAGAAATTTAATAAAAACTAATCGTAACATTTGACTTTTCACACTTTCACTTCATTCGATTGTGGTTCGATGCGAAAGGTATTCATCACTGGGTTTGGTTTTGGGGAGACACAAATGGGTGTCTACAAAAGCCCCCACTTTGACTGAGTTTGGAGAAACGTATGTTTCGAAAACAAAAGTTAAAGTAGCGATAGGGACGGAGAATGATTTCGAACGTTCTGCGATCCTAAATCATTCTTGTAACGTCGATACCTGCAAACTAACGTTAGTTTAAACAGATAAAGAAAGTTAGGAAACGCGTATCTTGCACCGTCGAGCACACGTCTCTTAACCTATTTTGTTGCCGTATTTTTGTTTTGACGACCTTCCACAAGCTAGAGAATTGCATCCCGCTTGAAGATTGCTACGCTTATAACTGCCTTTAATTTCCGCTGTGATAATCTTCCGCAAGCGAGGGAACGACATCGAAGATTGCTTCGCTTGAAACAATCCTCTTCCGCTTTGTGACAATATTCCAAATCTTAGGGAACACGATCGAAGATGACTTCGCTTGAAATCACCTTCAGTTGATAATATTCTAAAGAAAATTATCGAAGATCAACGCCTGCCGTTCTTTTAAAGTTCGCTTGAACTTTGCTTCCGATATGCCAATACATCGGCGCTTTTGCTGCTTGTGAACCCTTACGTCGGCGCTTTTGCCGTTTATGAACAATTATGTTGGTGCCTTTGTAATGGGCCAATGTTTAGGCGCTTTAAGCGAAGTGAGAGGATCTTTCATCAGGTCGATCACTTGATTCAATCGTAATCGAGTCGATCACTAAATCATATCAAATTTCTTAGAGGGGCTAACTAGCATACCAAGGAACCCAAACTGCTGCACGAGGTTCACATAATCACAATACGGAGCCCTGTAGTCTGTTGCCGCTCCAGCGCTAGCCAAAACAGTCTGTCGCCGCGTTTTGAGCTTGTCGCCAAGCGACAGACCTTGTTGCCACGCGACAGACCTGTCGTTTGGCGACAGGGTCGGGTATTTTAAATACTTTCCCTTTCTTCTTCATTTCGCTGATGCTCTGCTTTTTCGCGATTTTCTCAAAAATTTCAATTTCCTTATTCTTGCTCATTTCTTAGCCAAATTTGCTCAAACTTGTTGCAAATCAAAGCTTATCACATCTATTTTTCCCATCTATGTAAGTTTTGCGCAAACTCACTCCGATTTTTGATGAATTTTGCGTTCTTGTTCATGAAATTTTGAAAAATTCAAAACTTACTTTGCTTAATTTGCTTTGTTTGTTGAATTTTATTTTATGAAATTGTTTGATTATGCTTGTATATTGCCTTGGGAGTATTTTGAGAGTTGTTTGACTCAATTTGGTGAAGAAACGAACGATTCACCATTGTTGGACCTCTCGAGGTCGTGAAGAACAATGTGACCTGTTCTTGCGTTTTTGCAAGCCTTTCTTGTACAATTTGTCACAATATTTGCCATAGTATTGCAAGAAATTGTTTGGTTGCTTGAAAATGCTGATTATGCTTAGTTTGAATTTGTGCTCTGTTTTAGTACTACATACTCTGTTTTTTGCGAACATAGTATCATGCGGCTAGGCAAACTTTAAATACTATAGAGCCTTAAATTTTAATTAATTTGCATAATATAACATGGCTAGACAACACGGCTCTTATTCTCAGTCGGGGGAGTCGCGCTGGGAGGACGAGCCTGTTAGCGAGAGCGAGGACCTTTCTTCTAGACTAGGACCTCTCCTAGAGTGGGATGAGCACACCCTTTTCTTCGCTCTAGTACACCATCTTTCAGAGTGAGTGCGACGTGGTCTTGAGAGTGGATGGACCCGTAGTAACGGTTCAGGCAACACCACTATCGGAGCGCTATATAAGGCGTTCTTCTGTAGAGATGACGCGCTTCGACAGCTTTGGGAGTCATGTGGATTGACTCCCCTTTTTCGGGCCACTCAGGCCATGTATTCTTACGACGGGGGTTACCTCGTTGTCCGAGCCTCGACAGCTCTGGGAGTCATGTTTGTTGCTTGTTTTCTTTGGATTTGAGTTTGATATTGTTGAATATTTTGATTTCTTTTAAATTTTGATTTAGAATGATGATCAATGCAATTTCTAGTTATTTGTTCTTGAATTTCGCCATGATTAGTGAGTAGATAAGTTGCTAAGGAAAGGGGAAGCATGTTTGATTGATGAATTTGCTAGTTGATGCTCTTTGATTGATTGATTTATTGCAATTAAATTGGTTGACATAGTTTTGCATGTGATTAATTAGACTAGGAATGATCAACCTATAAGATTGATCTAGATTGCATTGCAACTCTTAATAACATGAACAATTGATTTGAAAGTTGCTCTAATTGATTGGGTTTGTTTGTGATTCTCCTTGACTTGCCTTTCATAGTGACTCCTAGATTGGCCTATAGGAGATAGCATTTGAACTCTCTTGATTGCTACTATTGTTTGTCCCTTGCAATACTTGAATTAGTGGATTGAGTTCTAAACTAAAATTATCATTGAACTTGCATGTGGAACCCATATCCCTAGTGTTTAGACCTTTGATTTACTTAATTAGACTTGCTTTAGTTTACCATAGGGCCAATCATAATCCCAACTCCATTTCATTTTACTTAATTAGCTTTGTTTAATGCATTTGACTTTTATTTGATTAAAAAAGTTTTGTTTGAATGTGTTTGACTTTCATTTGACTCAATCACCTTTGTTGAATGTGTTTCACTTTCATTTTACTCAATTAGCATTGTGGAATGCAATTCACTTTCATTTGACTCAAAAAGCTTTGTTTGAATGTATTTGACTTTCATTTGATTCTAAAAGCTTTATTAAAAGTGTTTTGACTATCATTTGACTATATTAGCTTGGTTGAATGCATTTGACTTTCATTTGATTCAAAATGCTTTGTTTGAATGTGTTTGACTTTCATTTGACTCAATTAGCTTTTTTGAATATGTTTGACTTTCATTTGACTCAATTAGAATTGTGGAATGCAATTGACTCTCATTTGATTCAAAAAACTTTGTTTGAATGTATTTGACTTTCATTTGATTATAAAATCTTTGTTGAAAGTATTTTACTTTCATTTGACTCATTTAGCTTTGTTGAATGCCTTTGACTTTCAT
The DNA here is from genome assembly GCF_948465745.1 of Chenopodium album. NCBI lineage: Eukaryota > Viridiplantae > Streptophyta > Magnoliopsida > Caryophyllales > Amaranthaceae > Chenopodium > Chenopodium album. The sequence goes on from NC_137852.1 coordinate 14,863,200, forward strand.
TTGATTCAAAAAGCTAATGTGTTTGACTTTCATTTGACTAAATTAGCATTGTGGAATGCAATTGACTTTCATTTGATTTAAAAAGCTTTGTTTGAATGTGTTTGACATTCATTTGACTCAATTAGCTTAGTTGAATGTGTTTGACTTTCATTTGACTCAATTACCATTGTTTAAATGTATTTGACTTTCATTTGGCTTAATTAGCATTGTGGAATGCAATTGACTTTCCTTTGATTCAAAAAGCTTTGTTTGAATGTATTTGACTTTCATTTGATTCTTAAAGCTTTGTTCAAAGTGTTTGACTTTCATTTAGCTCAATTAGGTTTGTTGAATGCATTTGACTTTCATTTGATTCTAAAAGCTTTGTTGAAAGTGTTTTACTTTCATTTGACTCAATTAGCTTTGTTGAATGCCTTTGACTTTTATTTGATTCAAAAAGCTAATGTGTTTGACTTTCATTTGACTCAATTAGCATTGTGGAATGCAATTGACTTTCATTTGATTAAAAAGCTTTGTTTGAATGTAATTGACTTTCATTTGATTATTAAAGC